>NW_027361714.1:77127500-78572500 GCF_039654945.1 Dendrobates tinctorius | reverse complement strand
ACCCAACTGAGCGTGCGGACATGGGGATTCGTGTATCGAGATATAAGAGCAGCCCAAAATTAATTTTATATTTAATCACCAAAAAGGCGCACTAGAAAAATACAGATATATATACAAGAGCCAATATATACAGTCAGGAGTGTATTACAAGGGTAGTGTACAGATAGGTTACAATTACCGTGTTATGTAGCATGTGACCACAGGGAGGCACTGATGGATCACAGGTCCAAATCTTAGTTACGGGATTTCCTTGGCAGCATCAGCTAACATCCTCCTGCCAGTAGAAAAACTGAGCTCAAAATGAGGAGCTGCCTCTTATCTCCTAGGCTGCTCCCTCCCACACGCTGCGCCCACCCCTGGGCTGGCTCGCCTCCCTCCTCCCATATCTTAGAGTATGGTTTTCCAGGCCAGAACCGTGAATGTCCATGACTTTCCGCCTGAAGCTCTAAATAAGCCGGAACCGACACCACTGGTTGCTGCTGGATTTTATCTGTGCACAGAGACTAAATACAACTACTGTATTTAATTCCTGGTAGCTATGATTTATAACTACATAATGCAGAGTGCTAGGGGTGGCTGGATGTTATGGGCTCATGGGGGAAGGAATGCAGATTCCAATAATGTGCTCAGCTAGTTTCAGAGACATTGCATTCTGTTATTATAGGTCATTTTCTAGATTCCATATCTCAGAGCCTTGCACTGCTTAGCCTGGGATCTGTTGTGCCACGATGTCAGCCTGAATCAAACAAAGGAAGCCAGTTGGCTTGTAGCTGCACGAGAGTTCACAAACCCTGTGCTAATTGCTAGAAACAGAGCTTCAAAGGGCTTGTTCCTGGAGTTACTTAATGAAAAACAATGATTGCTCTTTATGGCCTGGGGGGAATGCAAGGGTGGGGGCACATTTCAGGAGTGCATGGAGATCTCCCTCACAGCAGCTTCAAGTCAAAAGCAAGCAACAACATAAAGAAAAAAGAACACGCTCCTAGCATACCTTAGAGCAGGTTTCTTAAGGGCCCGTCACACTAAGCGATATCTCTAGCAATATCGCTATAATGTCACTGGTTTTGTGACGTAGCAGCAATATTGCTAGCTATATTGCTATGTGTGATACTTACCTCCGACCGGCTCCCACGCTGGTTATCGCTGATCGCGCGAGAACGGCCTGGGCCGTTTCTCGTCGTCAGCTTCCTGCTGGGCTTCCTGCTGTGGCGACGAGCGACACGTGGACGTGGGCGGGAGGACATCTTCATCGCCTCGTCTGACAGGTAAGTAGCGACCGCCGACCGCTGCTATGTCGCTGGTGAGATCTGCCTGTTTGGCAGCTCACTAGCGACCACTTAGCGATGCACCAGCGATCCTGACCGGGTCATATCGTTGTCGGGATCGCTGGTGCATCACTAAGTGTGACAGTACCTTTAGTGTGTGAGATGTATGACGACCTGATCTCCTGTGAGTCAGTGTACTGGTAAGTTCTGTACAGCTGAGTTTAGCTGTGTCACATTACAAACCCTTCTATTAGCTTTCCCCCTCTCAAACCACTCACCTCTGCTGCACTGCCCCTCTTCAACTCTGCCTGTCTCGAGCCAAGAACTCAAAGTAATCACACTTTTATCTGTTGTGCACAACTTATAATTGCTCTGCAGTGAGATCAGACTAGGGTGTCATTATGTCTCTAGCCCAGAACAAGCAGGCTACTCCTATGTAGATGTAATGATACCCTGCTCTGATATAACTGCATAGTGATTAAAAGTTGAGCACAACACACACAAGTATGATTACCGACACATCTCTGGACAGAGAGTGTTGGGAAAGATGAAGTACAGCAAAGGTAACAGTAGTATGAGAGGAAGACAACTGATAGAAGGTTTATAATGTAACACTGCTAAACTCAGCTTCACTGCCAATTCCCCCAAAGTGACACCTGTTGTAAGCTATGCTGGTGGCGTCTCCTATTTCTGCTATGTGTTAATTCCTGCTTATGATTGGTTAGTGTAATATTAGAAAAAAGTACACGACCGCAATAAAAATGATCTCATAACACCCATTTGGACTTAACAAAAATTAACACATTAGGTGCCAAAGAATCCTTAGCTTAAGTGTAAAAGAGGATGATTTTTTGTTCAGGTAAACTTCACTTTTGAGCAAGTAGAGCTCCACACAGCTCAAGTGAAATATTAAAATCCAACTTTTGGTCAACTGCACTTTCACAATGATATATCCTTTAGAGAAAATAGAGCTCCAGAACTCTGTGTATAATATTTTATTAATATGAGAATGAAGCAATATTATCATATGTTAGAACATATTTTATTAGTTATATCTTTAACATATACATGAAACACCATATACAGCGCTTTCTGTTGGTATCAGTTAGATACATGTTGGATCCCCATGTCTGAGTGAGAGAAATGACTGCATTTTGTAGTCAAAATCAATAGGCCTTCTTTGAGGCTCCTTGTATTTGCGAGTCATCTTGTTTCCAAGGTAAGTAATCAGTTCACAGCACTCTGTAAATTGCTCCATTATTTTCTTGTATTTCTTCCGTATATAATCTGAGTTCCGTGGATTGTATGCTATAAAAGTACAGGTTAATTTAACAAGAATCCTTGTAGAAGACATAGTAGGAACAGACACTAAAGTCTATCTAATGGCAACTAAAATACATTATAATTCTGAAGCATCAAAAAGTAATTACCATATATACTCGAGTATAAGCCGAGATATTCAGCCCATTTTTTAAGGCTGAAAGTTCCCCTCTCGGCTTATACTCGAGTCATACGCCAGGGGGTCGGCGGGGGAGGGGGAGTGTGGGTGTCAGATCATACTTACCCCCTCCTGGTGCGGACTCTGCAGCCCCTGCTTCTCCCACGGTCTCCGGCGCCTGTGTTCAACGGTCATGTGGTACCGCTCATTAAAGTCATGTCATGTTACCGCTGAAGGAACAGCCGTGGCGCCGGAGACCGTGGGAGAAGCAGGGGCTGCAGAGATGCGCCAGGAGGGGGTAATCATATGCGGTATTCACCTGTCCCCGTTCCACCGCCGCGCGCCGCTCTGTCCTCTGGATTTGATGTTCAGGCAGAGGGCGTGATGACGTGGTTAGTGCGCACCCTCTGCCTGAATAGTCACTGACAGAGGACCCGGAAGACAGAGCGGCATGCGTCGGTGGAACGGGGACAGGTGAATATCTCAGGTGCCAGGGCCTGAGCCAGCGGTGACACAGGCACCTGGCCCCCATAGCGCGCCAGCGTCCCCGCCTGCTCAGGACACTGGCACCTGGCCCCTAGCAACAAGAGATGTGTATGTCTTTTTTTTAATTTGCAACAGCATATAGGGCCATAACCTTTATGGAGCATCTTATGGGGCAGCATATGGGGCATAATCTATGGAGCATTTTATGGGGCAGCATATGGGGCATAATCTATGGAGCATCTTATGGGGCAGCATATGGGGCATAATCTTTTGAGAATCTTGTGGGGCAGCATATGGGGCATAATCTATGGAGCATTTTATGGGGCAGCATATGGGGCATAATCTTTTTAGAATCTTGTGGGGCAGCATATGGGGCATAATCTATGGAGCATTTTATGGGGCAGCATATGGGGCATAATATACTTACCCCCTCCTGGCGCGGACTCTGCAGCCCCTGCTTCTCCCACGGTCTCCGGCGCCTGTGTTCAGCGGTCATGTGGTACCGCTCATTAAAGTCATGTCATGTTACCGCTGAAGGAAGAGCCGTGGCGCCGGAGACCGTGGGAGAAGCAGGGGCTGCAGAGATGCGCCAGGAGGGGGTAATCATATGCGGTATTCACCTGTCCCCGTTCCACCGCCGCGTGCCGCTCTGTACTCTGGATTTGACGTTCAGGCAGAGGGCGTGATGACGTGGTTAGTGCGCACCCTCTGCCTGAATAGTCACTGACAGAGGACCCGGAAGACAGAGCGGCATGCGTCGGTGGAACGGGGACAGGTGAATATCTCAGGTGCCAGGGCCTGAGCCAGCGGTGACACAGGCACCTGGCCCCCATAGCGCGCCAGCGTCCCCGCCTGCTCAGGACACTGGCACCTGGCCCCTAGCAACAAGAGATGTGTATGTCTTTTTTTTAATTTGCAACAGCATATAGGGCCATAACCTTTATGGAGCATCTTATGGGGCAGCATATGGGGCATAATCTATGGAGCATTTTATGGGGCAGCATATGGGGCATAATCTATGGAGCATCTTATGGGGCAGCATATGGGGCATAATCTTTTGAGAATCTTGTGGGGCAGCATATGGGGCATAATCTATGGAGCATTTTATGGGGCAGCATATGGGGCATAATCTTTTTAGAATCTTGTGGGGCAGCATATGGGGCATAATCTATGGAGCATTTTATGGGGCAGCATATGGGGCATAATATACTTACCCCCTCCTGGCGCGGACTCTGCAGCCCCTGCTTCTCCCACGGTCTCCGGCGCCTGTGTTCAGCGGTCATGTGGTACCGCTCATTAAAGTCATGTCATGTTACCGCTGAAGGAAGAGCCGTGGCGCCGGAGACCGTGGGAGAAGCAGGGGCTGCAGAGATGCGCCAGGAGGGGGTAATCATATGCGGTATTCACCTGTCCCCGTTCCACCGCCGCGTGCCGCTCTGTACTCTGGATTTGACGTTCAGGCAGAGGGCGTGATGACGTGGTTAGTGCGCACCCTCTGCCTGAATAGTCACTGACAGAGGACCCGGAAGACAGAGCAGCATGCGTCGGTGGAACGGGGACAAGTGAATATCTCAGGTGCCAGGGCCTGAGCCAGCGGTGATACAGGCACCTGGCCCCCATAGCGCGCCGGCGTCCCCGCCTGCTCAGGACACTGGCACCTGGCCCCTAGCAACAAGAGATGTGTATGTCTTTTTTTTTTATTTGCAACAGCATATAGGGCCATAACCTTTATGGAGCATCTTATGGGACATAATCTATGGAGCACCTTATGGGGCAGCATATGGGGCATAATCTTTTGAGAATCTTGTGGGGCAGCATATGGGGCATAATCTATGGAGCAGCATATGGGGCATAATCTATGGAGCATTTTATGGGGCAGTATATGGGGCATAATATATGGAGCATCTTATGGGGCAGCATATGGGGCATAATCTATGAAGCATCTTATGGGGCAGCATATGGGGCGTAATCTTTTGAGAATTTTATGGGCAGCATATGGGGCATAATCTATGGAGCAGCATATGGGGCATAATTTATGGAGCATTTTATGGGGCGAAATCTATGGAGCATCTTATGGGGCAGCATATGAGGCATAATCGATGGAGCATCTTATGGGGCATTTTATGGGGCATAATCTATGGGGCATTTTATAGGGCAGCATATGGGGCATAATCTATGGAGCATCTTATGGGGCAGCATATGGGGCATAATCTATCGAGCATCTTATGGGGCAGCATATGAGGCATAACCTATGGAGCATCTTATGGGGAAGCATATGGGGCATAGTCTATGGAGCATGTTATGGGGCAGCATATGGGGCATAATCTATGGAGCATCTTATGGGACATAATCTATGGAGCATCTTATGGGGCAGCATATGGGGCATAATCTATGGAGCATCTTATGGGGCATAATCTATGGAGCAGCATATGGGGCATAATCTATGGAGCATCTTATGGGGCAGCATATGAGGCATAATATATGGAGCATCTTATGGGGCAGCATATGGGGCATAGTCTATGGAGCATCTTATGGGGCAGCATATGGGGCATAATCTATGGGGCAGCACATGGGGCATAATCTATGGAGCATCTTATGGGGCAGCATATGGGGCATAATCTATGGGGCATCTTATGGGGCCATAACCTTTATGGAGCAGCATATGGGGCATATTATTCTATGGAGCATCTTATGGGGCCATTATTAACCTTTGTACAGCATTATATGGGGCATATTTTGTATGGAGCATCTTATGGGGCCATCATGAACTGCATGGAGCATTTTATGGGGCTCCTGATTCAATATGGATATTCAAAAACATTTAACCTACTGATGTCTCAATTAATTTTACTTTTATTGGTATCTATTTTTATTTTTGAAATTTACCAGTAGCTGCTGCATTTTCCACCCTAGACTTATACTCGAGTCAATAAGGTTTCCCAGTTTTTTGTGACAAAATTTGGAGAGGGGGTCGGCTTATACTTGGGTCGATTTATACTCGAGTATAAACGGTATACATTATGGCAGTGTTCTGTTATTCCTGCTTGAAATTGAGAATAAATTTACAACTGGATGTTATAAATTTCATTTTCAACAGAGCTTGTTATTACATTGATATTGATGAACAACTGCTACCAGTGCGAGACTGTAGGGAGATGCTCTACCAGGCTTAGGCTGGTTTCACACTTGCGTTTTTTTTTGCGGGATTTTAGCGCTAAAAAACGCATGCGATTTTTTCCCCTATACTTTGCATGGGATGCGCTTATGTGCGCATACACATGCGTTTGTATGCGTTTTTCCGCGCATGCGTTTTTTTGCGGTATGCGCTCGGGCGCACAAAATGCATCCTGTTGCATTTTTTGAGCGTCCGACTTGCCTCAAAAAAACGCATGCGCACGCAATGCGTTTTTTTACAGCAAGACACCCATTATAACTCTATGGGTGCGCATATGTGCGCATTGGCATGCTTATGTATGCATTTTTTTGCGCATGCGTTTTTTTTTTTACCATTAGTTGGACAATGGAATTTAGGGGTTTGGGTTAGAGTTAGGGTTAGTTAAGTGGGTTTAGGGCTAGGGTTAGCTAGGGTTTAGGGTTAGGGTCAGGGTTAGGGTCAGGGTTTGGGTCAGGGTTAGGGTCAGGGTTAGGGTTAGGATTAGTAAAGTCATGGTTTGGGTTAGTGTGAGGGGCCACCTAATGTTGGAAAAAAACGCAAACGCGGTAAAAACGCACTAAAAACGCATACAAACGCATAAAAACGCTGTGTTTTTTTCATGCATGCTCATAAAAATGCTTGAAAAAAACGCAGCATTTGTACGCGTTTGTATACGTTTTTTCAATGCGTTTTTTTGCGGGAAAAACGCGCTGCAAAAAAAAGCAAGTGTGAAATTAGCCTTAGACTGACTCACAGGAGAATCCTGAGGTGGACCCCTGTCCAAGACTTGGCCACCACCCTCTTATATGAGCAGTACTTGGCACTATATACTTCAATCACTATGTACAGACAAAGGCAGCATCATATTCATTTAACAATCTACTCAGTTCATTGTTATATGAATCTGATTGAGGATAATGTCACACTTGAATGTAGCTGAAAAGTGGGGCCCTGGAATTGGTTACTGGTGGACCCTTGACATTCCAGTTCCTAATGACAAGTTGAATAGTAATATTAAGTTGTCAATTCATTCTTACATTTCCAAGATGAATAGCATATAAAGAGTGCAGCACAATCCTTCTGGAAATATACTTTATAGGATATACAAGTATATACAGTGGGTACGGAAAGTATTCAGATCCCTTTAAATTTTTCACTATTTGTGTCATTGCAGCCATTTGGTAAATTCAAAAAAGTTCATTTTTTTCTCATTAGTGTACACTGTACACCCCATCTTGACTGAAAAAAAAACAGAAATGTAGAAATTTTTGAAAATTTGTTAAAAAATAAAAACTAAAATATCACATGGTCATAAGTATTCACCCTTTGCTCAGTATTAAGTAGAAGCACCCTTTTCAGCTAGTACAGCCATGAGTCTTCTTGGGAATGATGCAACAAGTTTTTCACACCTGGATTTGGGGATCCTCTGCCACCCTTCCTTGCAGATCCTCTCCAGTTCCATCAGGTTGGATGGTGAACGTTGGTGGACAGTCATTTTCAGGTTTCTCCAGAGATGCTCAATTGGGCTTAGGTCAGGGCTCTGGCTGGGCCAGTCAAGAATGGTCACAGAGTTGTTCTGAAGCCACTCCTTGTTAGGGCTGGCGGAACACACCAAATTATAAAATAATAGTAGGTGCGTTCGTAGCCTGGAGTCCACCGTGCAGAGGTGGTACACTGCTGCTAGGTAATGGCGGAAGTATAAAGCGGTGTGGAAAGGTCACACGTGGGTTACGTCACCCAGTGTGAGCAGGAGCGAACTGTTAACTCACAGAGCCGCACTACCGCTGAACATAAATGCCGGGGCCTGTTTAGCTCACAGAGCCCGGCCAATGAGCGCACAGAAAGCGGCCACAGGACTCTACCCCAAAGGACACGGGGTTAGAGTCCCTCTAGGCCCATTGAGTGAGCAGCATCGCTGCCATGAACACCGCTAAAGATGCTGGCTATGGAGTGTGGAGCACTTGCGCTGAGGCGTGCCGAGTCACTGATGATGCCTAATGCCTGACGCCTGACTCAGACTCTGACCTACCTACGCCTAAGCTTGGGCGCTAGCAGGCTAAGCTGCACAACACATGCATACCAAGGGTAGGGGTTTCATAATGAGTCAGTCACCAGAGACATTCATACGTGCATTCATCACTCCTTATAGTCTGAAAATACAGTCTATCCTAGAGCATGGCCGAGGCCATGCAAACCTTTTATAGCCGCGAGCGTCCGGGACCTTCCTGGCTTCTCGGATGGGCCAATCCGAACAGGAGCAGGACCTGAGCACGTGACCTTCGATCTCCAATGGGAGATCACTCCACGGGCATGCTCAGTGGGCCGACAGGAGGACTGCTGACCAGCATGCATTGCTATAGTTGGCCCAGAGGTGGCAGCAGCAACCAAACCCACGGAGCTAGTCTGGGCAGAGCGCCGGGACCGATGAGTCTGCTGAGCAACCTCCTCTGCGGCTGGAGAGGAATGGGAGACCGCCGGAAGCAAGGCTCGGGATTCCCACTGTGCAGTGACAGGAACCCGACGCCTAACACTCCTTTGTTATGCTAACTATGTGCTTAAGGGTCATTGTCTTGTTAGAGGGTGAACCTTTGCCAAGTCAGAGGTCCAGAGCACTCCTCTCCCTGCAGCTGAAAAATACCCCCATAGCATGATGCTGCCGCCACCATGTTTTGCTGTTGGGATTGTATTGTGCAGGTGATGAGCAGTGCCTAGTTTTCTCCACCCATACCGCTTAGAATTATCACCAAAAAGTTCTATCTTCGCCTCATGAGACCAGAGAATCTTATTTCTGAGAGTCCTTCATGTGTTTTTAGTAAACTCTATTCAGGCTTCATATGTCTTGCACTGAGAAGAGGCTTCCATCGGGCCACTCTGCCATAAAAGCCTGACTGGTGGAGGGCTGCTGTGATAGTTGACTTTGTGGAACTTTCTCCCATCTTTCTACTGCATCTGTGGAGCTCAGCCATAGTGATCTTGGGGTTCTTCTTTACAGTCATTCTCGCGCCTTGGCTGATTGGCGCGAGCCAGGGGGTTGTGGCCCCAATGTGCCACAAGCCAGACTACCCTGGAAGGGGCATGACTAAGACAGCTGCCTTGGTCTTCTCTGGAGCCTCTAATGGTGAGGTCAGGCTTGTGCGGCAGGCAGCTGCCAGGTGCCACTCCAGGGTGGTGTCTGGCTGTGCTGCTGGTCCCACTTGGGGACAAGGCACTTGGACAGGTGCGTCAGACAGGCAGGCAGGTAGGCACGGCTGGTGGGCAGGCGGGCACGGCTTGAGACACAGGGCAGACGGGCACGGCTTGAGACACAGGGCAGGCGGGCATGGCTTGAGACACAGGGCAGGCTGGAGTGGTGTATGAAGGAACAGGTAGAGGCCTGTTCACACAGCGGGTACTTGTACTGGAACAGATAGGAGGGAGTGGAGTATGACAGAACAGGGTTGGACCTGTTCACACAGGAGGTGCAGGTACGGATACAGGCAGAAGTGCGAAGTAGGCGGAGAAGCAGGAATGCGGAGTAGGCGGAGTAGCAGGAGTGCGGAGTAGGCAGAGCCGCAGGAATGCGGAGTAAAGCTGAACCACAAGGTCTGCAGAGAGAATCTGCAGCAAGAGGTTCTGCAGCAGCAGGAGCGGAGCAAAGCTGAACCACAAGGTCTGTGGAAAGAAGCTGCAGCAAGAGGTTCTGCAGCAAGAGCGGAGCAAAGCTGAACCACAAGGTCTGTGGAGAGAAGCTGCAGCAAGAGGTTCTGCAGCAGCAGAAGCGGAGCACAGGCAGAACAGAGCGGAACCGCTAGAGTACGGAGCACAAGCAGACAGGGAGGACACCAGGAAAGACACAGCAGGGAAAGGAACCACAGACAAAGAAACTTACAGACAGAGGTAGGACAGAGTTCAGACATAGGTGTGAGGCAAGGTACAGGACTAAGGAGACAGATACAAAGCAAGGTTGGAACCAAGACAAGACAAGGAGTAATGGTACCGGGTGTAATGATACTGTACGATATGACATAAGATTCCCTGATTATTACACTACAGATGAGACTTTGCCTGCCAGCAGCTGCGGCCCCTCCTCCTTCCCCACAGCTCACACATTGCAGCTCTGTGCCTGCATCTGTACCAAGACACCAGACACTTCCTGTGCCAACCTTCCCCCCCTCCCCAGCTAATGAATATTAATTAGCAGTGAAAAGAATGTCCTTTGTCCCCACCATGCGGCGAATTCAAGTGTGGGAAATATTAAAAAAGGTCGTAAAGCGGACCCTGTTCGCGACAGAAAAATGAAACGGACATTTCTGCAACGTGCTCCGATCTGGCTTCACTATGGTGATTCTTGCTAAGTTCTAGCCCCAACAGAATCCGAGAAATGGATTTCTCCTAAACGGTGTGACGTAATTACTGCATGTTTGGTTTTGAATGATTGCCTTCGACAGGCTAAAGAAAATGATACTATGGCTTGTTTATATGAGCTACCCTCTGCGAGATATAGTTATTATAAGTTTTGTAGTCAGATTCTATCTCCAAGAGCAGGGGAAGGACTATAACCAGGCTGCCTGTTGTGAGCTCATTTTCGGGTTTGCCTCTGGCTTCTGGTGAGGGTTATGGAGCTGGCTGTGCTGACAGATCAGTAGTGAGTTCTCTATCTGGACTCCCTCTGTTGGTGAAGGAAGGTAATGAAGCTGATCTAACTGGCAGAGACCGGCCACCTGAGGAAGAGGACTGCGATTGGACATCAGGAGTTTCTGATTGGATTTAAGGCAGCTAACTCCCAAGTTTCTTGCTGGTGATTTTTCCAGACTGTGGCTTCTGGTTTCCAGTTTGGTTCCTGCCTTCCTAAAGCTAAGTTTTCTCTGCTATTGTTCATATGAGTTTTTACTGGTTTACTTAGTTTTTGTGTTCAGCCAGCCCTGGCTGGGACTGGGCTGAATCCCCATTTTGTCTCTGATCAGTTGATCTCTTTTGCTCTGTCTTCAGAATATACCTGAGTGCTGATATAGTGTTTTGAAGTCTAGCGACTTCAGGGCCTTTTTCTATCAGACGTGTTGGACATTTTTTTTGGCAGGGTTTTTTGCGTGATTGCAGACAGCAGCTTTTCTTTCCTGGCCTTTCTATTTAGTGAGGGCCCCATCGTTTTCTCAGCCTATCTTTCTATCTGTGTCTGTGTTTTCATCTTGTTTCACCGACAATACATGTTGGGGGCTGTCTATTGCTTTGGGGTCTGCTCTGGGGCAGTTTAGATTTTCCCTTTCTTTCTTTAGGCTTATTTAGTTCTCCGGCAGTGACGAGGCGTCTAGGACCACCGTAGGCACGCTCCACGGCTACTGCTAGTTGTTGTGGATAGGATCAGGGGTCTGCAATCCGCTAGTTACCAACCTCTCCACCTTTCTGGGCTTAGCTTGCTTTTTTGTTTTTTCCTCGGTGACTCATTCATAACAGCGGCCCCTTTTGTGATGTCATTAGCCCAAAGCTATAAGGCATTGTCCCTTAAACCTTCAGCATTCCTGCCAGAGATCTCATGCCAAGAGGTTCTCAGATGAGTGGAGACATGTGGCTGGCTGCCCCTCCCCCCCACATGGTTAGCCTAAGACCATCTAAGCAGATGTAAGAGTTAATTTCTATTTTTAAACCCGTTTATTTTATATTATGTGGTGTAGTAAACACTGAGTCCGCTAGGGGGCGCTGTGTGGATGTCCCAGGAGAAAGGATGAATGGCAGAATACTGAATGGCCATTATGTATCTCAAAGTGGGTGGCTTTGGGATGGAGACGTAAGTGTTTATCAGCAGTGATACTGCTGAGGTGTTGTTTCAATGTGTAAGGGAGAAGTCTCCAGGTAACTAGAGAGATGGGCGATCCTGGTTACCTACAAACCCACCCAGGGGGTGTGTTTAAAGCACTATTGTAAAGAGTGTGTAAAGGCTTGAAGGACCTGTGATGAGGTCAGTCATGTGACCCGGTGGGCGTGGCTATGGACCATATAATGTGGCCAGGGTAGGTCACATGGGGGTGAATGCTGGGACCTGGTTGGTCCAGTGTGGAAGGTCCTGCTGAGATGGGGCTTCCTGCCTGACAGCACGTGTGGACGCTGTGTTTAATGGCTGCAAGTGCCTGAGAGTTCCCTGGAGGGAATGAATGTCTGCAGTATGGAGAAGCAGCCATGAGAGAACCCTGACGGGGTGAGATATAACTGTGAGGCTGAAAAGCCTGCGTATTGGACATTGCTAACAGAGTGAAGCTCTGTCATGGACGCTATGCCGTTTATATATTGCTGGTCATAGTTTATGATGTTTAATAAACCGCATGGACCGTTCTGAGTTTATGGAAAACCTGTGCCGGATCTGATTTTGTGGCTGCCAAGCGAGTGATCACCTACTTAAATGACAGCGCTACCTCACAATTTGCATTGTACATATCTAATGTCTCAACTTTGTAAGATCTTTTATCTCTGTAATCACTGCCCGCCTTTTGGGGAATAAATTTTAACTTTATTAGTCTGTCTTCATGCTCTAAGACAAATTTAAGTGCCTTTAAGATAATTACGCTACTGAATCGGGTTGGCTTCGAACCCCTCTTTTAAGTTTATAAATTAATAAGAAAAAATCTGGAGCTGGTGGCGGCGAAATGTGGTCTGGGTCCCAGGTACTGCTGGCTGTGATGGAAAGGGATTTTATAAGCTAACTGGGTGGCTGCGGCCAGAGCATTTTATAATTCCCTCACTGCAGCGTGCCGGGTGGGCAGACCTCATTGAGGCAGCCGGCCGGCGACCAATTATCCCAGTTGTAGTTCCCTGACTGACCTGAGGGTAAGGGGGGTGCCGGAGAGCTGCGAGTTCCAAAGTGGAACTGAAAAGTTTCATGAAGTATTGTTGGCAGTGGTAGGACACCCAAAATAACCCCCCTGCGATAAATTGTTAGGGCAAGACTAGCTTGCTGTTTTATCACATGGTGCCAGCGGTGGGATAACTAAGATAAGCCCCCCTGTGCCTGTGATAGCCATGTGTTGGCAGTACATTGCGTCCTTCCGTTTGTGACATACCGGTGTCAGTGGCGGGATTGTGACACAGGGACCAGGATATTCAGCCTCCTGGAGGGCGGACAGAGAAGTACTAGGCTAAGTACAGAGACAGGGCTAGGACAAGGCACAGAGACCAGGATATTCTGCCTCCTGGAGGGCAGACAGAGAATACGAAGCAAGGCAAGGGGAAAACCTCCAGAGAAGGATATACACAGGAGAGGACCTGGCAGGCTCAGTAGCAAGATACTAACTGAGTTTAGACATTGCTCAGGCAAGGTTTCAGTGGGTGGCGCAGCCCTAAATAGTAGAGGGCTCTTGGTAATTGGTCAGGGACACATTAGCCAGGTGCATCCAGACTCCATAAGAACTAGAGAGTTCAGGTGCCGCCCCCCTAAACACACAGTCAGGAAACATGAACACAGCAAACAGGAGATAAGAGGGACAGAGCATGGAGCTGGCAGTATACAGAAATCACAGCATGGCCTGGAGCAGTGAGCAAGTTGGTGAGTGGGGAATGGGAGGCCATGCAGCGATGCCAGCAGAGTTGTTACATTTACCTCTCTCACATGACTCTTCTCCCACGATTGCTCAGTTTGGCAGGATGGCCAGGTCTAGGAAGACTTCTGGTGGTCTCAAACTTCTTCCATTTAAGGATTATGGAGGCCACTGTGCTCTTTTGAACCTCGAGTACTGCAGAAATTCTTTAGTACCCTTGGCCACATCTGTGCCTTGCCACAGTTCTGTCTCTGAGCTCCTTGGCCAGTTCCTTTGACCTCATGATTCTCATTTGGTCTGACATGCACTTTGAGCTGTGAGGTCTTAAATAGACAGGTGTGTGCCTTTACAAATCAAGTCCTATCAGTTTAAACACAGATGGACTCCAATGAAGGAGTAGAACCATCTCAAGGAGGATCACAAGGAAATGGACAGCATGTGACTTAAATATGAGTGTCTGAGCAAAGGGTCTGAATACTTATGACCATGTGATTTTTCTTTTTTAATACATTTGGAAAAAAACTCTACATTTCTGTTTTTTTTCAGTCAAGATGAGGGTGCAGAGTGTACATTAACCCCTTCCTGACATGAGACGTACTATCCCGTCCATGGGACCCGGGCCCCTATGCCCATGGACGGGATAGTACGTCTAGCGCGATCAGCGGCGCCCACGTGGTGAGCGCCGCTGATCGCGGCCGGGTGTCAGCTGATTATCACAGCTGACACCCGGCACAATGTGTCAGGGGCGGTCACGGACCGCCCCCGACACGATAACCCCTTGCACACCGCGATCAAACATGATCGCGGTGTACCGGGGGTTAAAGGGAAGCATCGGCAGGGAGGGGGCTCCCTCCGTGCTTCCCTGAGCCCCCCACGGCAGCGCAATGTGCAGCGCTGCTGCGGGGGGGCTCCTTTCCTCCAGGCCCCTGAATCCAAGATGGCGACGGGGGCCTTCGGGTGCCTGAGGAAGCTGGCTTCCTCAGTGCCTGCAAAGCGCAGGCATGAGGAAGCCTTCTGCAGTGCCTGTGTCAGATCGCTGATCTGTCACAGTGATCTGTGATGTGACAGATCAGCGATATGTCACAGGACAGTGATGTCCCACCTGGGACTATTTAATAAAGTAAAAAAAAAATAAAAAAAAGTGTTAAAATAATTTAAAAAAAATCGCCAAATAAATTAGAAAAAAAAATAAAAATATTCCCCCAATAAATCCATTTTTTGGAAATAATAAAAAAAAAAACAATAAAAGTACACATATTAGGTATCGCCGCGTCCGTAATGACCCGCCCTATAAAACTGTCCCATTAGTTAACCCCTTTAGCGAACCCCTTAAAAAATAAAAATAAAAAACGAAGCAAAAAATAATGATTTATTATCATACCGCCAAACAAAAAGTGTAATAACGCGCGATCAAAAAGACGCATATAAATATCCATGGTACCGCTGAAAACGTCATCTTGTCCCGCAAAAAACGAGCTGCCACACAGCATCATCAGCGAAAAAATAAAAAAGTTATAGCTCGCAGAATAAAGCGATGCAAAAATAATTATTTTTTATATAAAATAGTTTTCATTGCATAAAACCGACAAAAACATAAAAAAATGACATAAATGAGGTATCGCTGTAACCGTACTGACCCAAAGAATAAAACCGCTTTATCAATTTTACCGCACGCGGAACGGTGTAAACGCACCCCCCCAAAAGAAATTCATGAAACGCTGGTTTTTGTTCATTCTGTGTCCCAAAAATAGGAATAAAAAGCGATCAAAAAATGTCACGTGCCCGAAAATGGTACCAATAAAAACGTCAACTCGTCCCTCAAAAAATAAGACCTCACATGACTCGGTGGGTCAAAATACGGAAAAATTATAGCTCTCAATATGTGGTGATACAAAAACTATTTTTACAATAAAAAGCGTCTTTTAGCGTGCGACAGCTGCCAAATATAAAAACCGCCATAAATAGTAAATCAAACCCCCCGTCATCACCCCCTTAGTTAGGGAAAAATAATAAAATTTAAAAAAAAGTATTTATCTCCATTTTCCCGTTAGGGTTAGGGTTAGGGCTAGGGTTAGGGTTAGGGTTAGGGTTAGGGCTAGGGTTAGGGCTAGGGTTAGGGCTAGGGTTAGGGCTCAGATTAGGGTTAGGGGTGTGTTGGGGTTAGGGTTGGAGTTATAATTGGGGGGTTTCCACTGTTTGGGCACATCAGGGGCTCTCCAAATGCAACATGGCGTCTGATCTCAATTCCAGCCAATTCTGAGTTGAAAAAGTCAAATGTTGCTCCTTCCCTTCCAAGTTCTGCCATGCGCCCAAACAGTGTTTTACCCCATATGTAGGGTATCAACCTACTCAGGACAAATTGCAAAACAATTTTTGGGGTCCAATTTCTCCTGTTACCCTTAGGAAAATAAAAAATTGGGGGCAAAAATATCATTTTTGTGGAAAAAAATGATTTTTTTATTTTCACGTCCGAGTGTTATAAACTTCTGTGAAGCACTTGGGGGTTCAAAGTGCTCACCACACATCTAGATAAGTTCCGTGGGGGGTCTAGTGTCCAAAATGGGGTCACTTGTGGGGAGTTTCAATAGTTTAGGTACATCAGGGGCTCTCCAAACGCACATGACACCCGCAGACCATTCCATCAAAGTCTGCATTCCAAAACGTCACTGCTTCCCTTCCGAGCCCCGACGTGTGTCCATACAGTAGTTTTCTCCCACATATGGGGTGTCAGCATACTCAGGCCAAATTGGACAACAACTTTTGGGGGTTCAATTTCTCCTGTTACCCTTGGGAAAATGAAAAAATTGGGGACTAATTGATCATATTTCTGGAAAAAATACGATTTTTTTATTTTCATGCCCTGGCATTATAAACTTCTGTGAAGCTCTTGGGGGTTCAAAATGCTCACCTCACATCTAGATAAGTTCCTTAGTGGGTCTAGTTTACAAAATGGTGTCATTTGTGGGGGGTTTCCACTGTTTAGGTACATTAGGGGCTCTCCAAAGGCAACATGACACCCGCAGACCATTCCATCAAAGTCTGCATTCCAAAACGTCACTACTTCCCTTCCGAGCCCCGACGTGTGCCCATACAGTAGTTTTCTCCCACATATGGGGTATCAGCATACTCAGGACAAATTGGACAACAACTTTTGGGGTCCAATTTCTCCTGGTACCTTTGGGAAAATAAAAAAATGGTGACTGAAAGATCATGTTTGTGGAAAAAATACGAATTTTTTATTTTCACGCCCGGGCGTTATAAACTTCTGTGAAGCCCATGGGGGTTCAAAGTGCTCACCACACATCTAGATAAGTTCCTTAGGGGGTCTAGTTTCCAAAATGGTGTCATCTGTGGGGGGTTTCCACTGTTTTGGTACGTCAGGAGTTTTCCAAACGCGACATGGTGTCCGATCTCAATTCCAGCCAAAAACGTCAAATGGCTCTGCTTCCCTTCCGAGCTCTGCCATGCGCCCAAATAGTGGTTTACCCCCACATGTGGGGTATCAGCGTACTCAGGACAAATTGCACAATAACTTTTAGGGTCCTGTTACCCTTGGAAAAATAAGAATTGAGGGTGAAAAGATCATTTTTGTGGAAAAAATATGATTTTTTAATTGTATGGCTTTATGTTATAAACTTCTGTGAAGCCCATGGGGGTTCAAAGTTCTCACCACACATCTAGATAAGTTCCTTAGGGGGTCTAGTTTCCAAAATGGTGTCATTTGTGGGGGGTTTCCACTGTTTTGGTACATCAGGGGTTTTCCAAACGCGACATGGTGTCCGATCTCAATTCCAGCCAAAAACATCAAATGGCGCTGCTTCCCTTCCGAGCTCTGCCATGCGCCCAAATAGTGGTTTACCCCCACATGTGGGGTATCAGCGTACTCAGGACAAATTGCACAATAACTTTTAGGGTCCTGTTACCCTTGGGAAAATAAAAATTGGGGTGAAAAGATCATTTTTGTGGAAAAAATATGATTTTTTAATTGTACCGCTGTACGTTATAAACTTCTGTAAAGCCCCTGTGGGTTCAAAGTCCTCACCACATATCTAGATAAGTTCCTTGGGGGGTCTAGTTTCCAAAATGGGGTCACTTGTAGGGGGTTTCCACTGTTTAGGTACATCAGGGACTCTCCAAACGTGACACAGCGTCCAATCTGAATTCCAGCCAATTTTGCATTGAAAAAGTCAAACGGCGCTCCTTCCATTCTGAGCTCTGCCATGCACCGAAACAGTAGTTCCCCCCCACATATCAGGTATCTGCGTACTCAGGACAAATTGCACAATAACTTTTGCAGTCCAATTTCTCCTGTTACCCTTGGTAAAATAAAAAAATTGAACCTGAAGTATTTTTTTTTATGAAAAAAAGTTAGATGTTCATTTTTTTTTTAAATATTCAAAAAAATTCCTGTGACGCACCTAAAGGGTTAATAAACTTCTTGAATGTGGTTTTGAGCACTTTAAGGGGTGCAGTTTTTAGAATGGTGTCACTTTTGGGTATTTTCTATCATATAGACCCCTCAAAGTGGCTTCAAATGTGATGTGGTCCTAAAAATAAAATGGTGTTGTAAAAATGAGAAATCGCTGGTCAACTTTTAACCCTTATAACTTCCTAACAAAAAAAAATGTTGGTTCCAAAATTGTGCTGATGTAAAGTAAACATGTGGGAAATGTTAGTTATCAAGTTTTTTGTGTGCCGTATCTCTGTGATTTAAGGGCATAAAAAAAATTCAAAGTTGGAAAATTGCGAAATTTTCTAAATTTTCGCCAAATTTCCGTTTTTCTCACAAATAAACGCAAGTTATTTGAATGAAATTTTACCACTAACATGAAGTACAATATGTCACGAGAAAACAATGTCAGAATCACCAGGATCCATGAAAGTGTTCCAGAGTTATGACCTCATAAAGGTACAGTGGTCAGAATTGTAAAAATTGGCCCGGTCATGAACGTGCAAACCACCCTTGGGGGTGAAGGGGTTAATGAGAAAAAAATGAACATTTTTGAATTTACCAAATGGCTGCAGTGAAACAAAGAGTGAAAAATTTAAAGGGATCTAAAGGGTTCTGAATACTTTCCGTACCCACTGTACTACAAAAACCAAGTTAGAAGAGCCAACAGATCTGCTCTAAGAACCAAACTTAATATGGTCAAAACAGAATTAATCATCTTTCCCCCATCTCACGTGACCCACCCAATGGACCTATCCATTAAAGTAAACGGCTGCCCACTCTCTTCATTCCCACAAGTTCGCTGCCTTGGGGTTATCCTTGACACTGATCTCTCTTTCAAACCACATATCCAAGCCGTAACAAAAATTCTTAATAAATATAATTCTGGATTAATTATTCAACGGCTCATATACAAAAAAACCAATCCTTAAAAGATACTTTATTGACCAATCATTAAAAAGTTTTCAAAACTTCAAAAAACAGGCAAACAAAAATAGGCTTATTGCTGATTTTCAAGATCCAGCCACAAACACTAGAGAGTCGTTCCAATGTCAGGTAGAGGGTCACAAACCTATTTGTCCCTATAGGGCCCTATATCTCTCTCCTACCTGACAGCGGAGGTTGGCACCCTCTTGATACGCAAATGGCGCCCCCGCTCCTCGGCGGCTCTCCCTAATCACCCTGTTGACTCCTACTCCTATGTAAATAAAATCAGCTTGAAGTACAACAGATGGCCGGGGACAAAACTCTAATAGATAATAACCCCATGCCACAAACCACCAAGACAAAAATGTAAGGAATAGTAACTGGAAAAAACTCTAATTTTTGGCAGATTTGTAAACATTTGCTTTGGGAGGAAAAGGGGTCTAAATAACCCTGTTTAGGTGTCTCCCTGCCTGACAGCGGAGCTTTTACACCCTACGTTACTCTGGTGCCCTCGCTCCACGTGGGCTGACCCTTACTGACCCCTACACTTCTCACCCAGAAAGAGGAAAGAGGGTGTCAGAACATATGGCCAAGGGAGACAGGGGTAATAACTTAGAATTATCCCTGAAAAAATCCCCCCCAAAGACAAAAAATGTTTTAATAATAATAGAAAAATGTATCTGCAAACCGATGTATACAGTGTACGGGATAATAGTGCATTAGCAAAGGCAGTTGCAAGTAAAGGGGGTAAGATATCAATCAGAGCACATACAGACTCATTTAAATGTTCTTAAGCAGCATTAATGTACATTTCTCACATCACAGAACGCTGCTATTACCTCTAATCCCCAGCAACACATTTTTCATATTGCATCATGCCCAAAACAATGAGCCATTGAGGTGATTCTTCAGTGGCCATGAGCTAAGTTCTTACATATTTGTTAATTTGCTGATTTTTTTTTTTTTTTTTTTTTTTTGGGGACAGTGCAATTTTGAGCCTGTATACATCGGTTTGCAGATACATTTTTCTATTATTATTAAAACATTTTTTGTCTTTGGGGGGGATTTTTTCAGGGATAATTCTAAGTTATTACCCCTGTCTCCCTTGGCCATATGTTCTGACACCCTCTTTCCTCTTTTTGGGTGAGAAGTGTAGGGGTCAGTAAGGGTCAGCCCACGTGGAGCGGGGGCACCAGAGTAACGTAGGGTGTAAAAGCTCCGCTGTCAGGCAGGGAGACACCTAAATAGGGTTATTTAGACCCCTTTTCCTCCCAAAGCAAATGTTTACAAATCTGCCAAAAATTAGAGTTTTTTCCAGTTACTATTCCTTACATTTTTTTCTTGGTGGTTTGTGGCATGGGGTTATTATCTATTCTATTTTTGTCCCCGGCCATCTGTTGTACTCCAAGCTGATGTTATTTACATAGGAGTCAACAGGGTGATTAGGGAGAGCCGCCGAGGAGCGGGGCGCCATTTGCGTATCAAGATGGTGCCAACCTCCGCTGTCAGGTAGGAGAGAGATATAGGGCCCTATAGGGACAAATAGGTTTGTGACCCTCTACCTGACATTGGAACGACTCTCTAGTGTTTGTGGCTGGATCTTGAAAATCAGCAATAAGCCTAATTTTGTTTGCCTGTTTTTTGAAGTTTTGAAAACTTTTTAATGATTGGTCAATAAAGTATCTTTTAAGGATTGATTTTTTTCACATATCCAAGCCCTTTCCACTTCCTGCCGACTTCAACTCAAAAATATTTCACGGATCCGTACATTCCTCAAATAAGAATCTGCAAAAACCCTAGTTCATGCCCTCATCATCTCCCGCCTTGACTACTGCAAACTCCTGCTCTGTGGCCTCCCCTCTAACACTCTCGCACCCCTCCAATCTATTCTAAACTCTGCTGCCCGACTAATCAACCTGTCCCCCCGCTATTCCCCGGCCTCTCCCCTCTGTCAATCCCTGAACTGGCTCCCCATTACCCAAAGACTCCAGTTCAAAACCCTAACCATGACATACAAAGCCATCCACAACCTGAGTCCTCCATACATCTGTGACCTCGTCTCCCGGTACTTACCTGCACGAAACCTCCGATCCTCACAAGATCTCCTTCTGTACTCCCCTCTTATCTCATCTTCCCGCAATGGCATACAAGACTTCTCCCGTGCATCCCCCTACTCTGGAACTCTCTACCACAACATATCAGACTCTCGCCTACTATGCAAACCTTCAAAAAGAACCTGAAGACCTACCTCTTTCGACAAGCTTACAACCTGCAGTAACCAACAATCCACCAAACCGCTGCACGACCAGCTCTACCTGCCTACTGTATCCTCACCCATCCCCTGTAGACTGTGAGCCCTTGCGGGCAGGGTCCTCTCTCATCCTGTACCAGTCGTGACTTGTATAAGATTACTGCACTTGTATGTATTATGTATACCCCTCCTCACATGTAAAGAGCCATGGAATAAATGGCGCTATAATAATAAATAATAATAATAATAACCATGTAACAATAACTAACTATATTTTTTGTGCACTCTTACCTTTTAGGTGATATGCAATATAGAGCAGGGCTGACCGTTTTACACTTAAAAATGGATACTTTGGCTTTAGACATCCCACATCATTTAATGCTTTTATTATAGCAGTGGCAGCTCCCTAGACAATAAAAAGTGAGAACAGAAATTTTACAAGTTCCTTAGACAAACACTTGAAGATAATGAGAGGTGTACTCAGAATGGCTGCGACCAGCAAATGATCCACTCTTCCTTTGCAATAATTTTGAGCTATATACCCCAGAATATTTGCAAGATTTGCTTAACCCTTCACCCCAAGCCTGTTTTCACCTTAACTGGACAAATTTTACAATTCTCACCAGCATTACTTTAGTAGGTAATAACTCTGCAACGCTTCAACATATCTCAGTGATTTTTATATAGTTTTCTCACGGCACATTGCATTTCATGCTTATCAGAAATTTTTGGTCAATATGACTTGCGACAAAAACAAGTGAACATTTCACAATTTTCCAACTTTTCATTTTTTTGCCCTTAACCCCTTAAGGACCAATCCACTTTGTAGGATAATGACCAGGCCTTAATTTTGAAATCGGACCACTGAGACTTTATGTGGTTATAACTCTGGAATACTTCAACGGATTCCACTAATTCTGAGATTGTTTTTTCGTGACATATTGTACTTCATGTTTGTGGTAAAATTTCTTCGATATGACTTGCATTTATTTATGAAAATTCTGCAATTTCCAAACTTTTAATTTTTGTACCCTTAAATCAGAGAGATATGTCACACAAAATAGTTAATAAATAACATTTCCCACATGTCAACTTTACATCAGCAGAATTTTGGAAACATAATTTTTTTTGTTAGGAACTTATAAGGGTTAAAAGTTGACCAGCGATTTCTCATTTTTACAACAAAATTTACAAAACCATTTTTTTTAGGGACCACATCACATTTGAAGTGAGTTTGGGGGGTCAATATAACAGAAAATACCCAAAAGTGACACCATTCTAAAAACTGCACCCCTCAAGGTGTTCAAAACCACATTCAAGAAGTTAATTAACCCTTTAGGTACTTCACAAGTATTGAATTAATGTGGAAGGAAAAAATGAACATTTAACTTTTTTTCCCAAAAGTTTTTCTTCGGACACAATTTTTTTTATTTTGTCAAGGGTATCAGGAGAAAATGAACCACAATATTTGTTGTGCACTTTCTCCGATACACCGATGTGTGGAGGAAGACAAATCTTTAGGCGCACGGCAGTGGTCAGAAGGGAAGGAGCTTCATTTGAAATTTTGAATGTCAAATTGGCTGGAATCGAGAGTGGATGCCATGTCGCGTTTGGAGAGCCCCTGATGTATCTAAACAGTGGAAATCCCCCATAAGTGACCCTATTTTGGAAACTAGACCCCCCAAGGAACCTATCTAAATGTGTGGTGAGCACTTTGAACCCCCAAGGGCTTCACAGAAGGTTATAACGTATACTCATAACACTAATAAATCATATTTTTTCCCAAAAAATGATCTTTTCACCCCCAATTTTTATTTTCCCAAGGGTAACAGGACCCCAAAAGTTATTGTGCAATTTGTCCTGAGTACGCTGGTACCCCATATGTGGGGGTAAACCACTGTTTGGGCGCATGGCAGAGCTCGGGAGGGAAGGAGCGCCATTTGAATCTTTTTTTACTGGAATTGAGATCGGACGCCATGTCGCATTTGGAGAGCCACTGATGTGCCTAAACAGTGGAAACCCCCCATAAGTAACCCCATTTTGGAAACTATACTCCCCAAGGAACTTATCTAGATGTGTGGTGAGAGCTCTGAACCCCCAAAGGCTTCACAGAAGTTTATAACATAGAGCTATAAAATTAAAAAATCATATTTTTTCCACAAAAATGATCTTTTCATCCCTAATTTTTATTTTCCCAAGGGTAACAGGACCCCAAAAGTTATTGTGCAATTTGTCCTGAGTATGCTGATACCCCATATGTGGCGGTAAACCAGTGTGTGGGTGCATGGCAGAGCTCGGAAGGGAAGGAGCGCCGTTTGACTTTTTCAACACAAAATTGGCTGGAATTGAGATCGGACGCCGTGTCGCGTTTGGAGAGCCCCTGATGTGCCTAAACAGTGGAAAACCCCCACATGTGACACCATTTTGGAAACTAGACCCTCCAAGGAGCTTACCTAGATGTATGGTGTGCACTTTGAACCCCCAAGTGCTTCACAGAAGTTTATAACGTAGAGCCGTGAAAATAAAAAAAATCATATTTTTTTCCATAAAAATGATCTCTTTGCCACCAAATTTATATTTTCACAAGGGTAACAGGAGAAATAGGACCCCAAAAGTTGTTGTGCAATTTGTCCTGAGTACGCTGATACCTCATACGTGGGGGTAAACCACTGTGATCGCCTTACTGCAATCTTTGGGAGGCAGAATGAACAAATCCACAAAAGGTGAAGAATTGGTTTTATTTTTTATGCCGTTCCTCGGGCGGTATTAGTGATTAGGCGACTTTATTCTTCGGGTTGGTGCGATTACAGCGATACCAGATTTACATCCTTTTTTCTTGTTTAGCTTCTGTCACACTAAAAGACACTTTTTGAATTTTTTGTAAGAAATTTTTGCATTACTGCATTTTGAGAGCTATAATTTTTCCATATTTCGGCCGTCAGTCATGTGCGGGTGTGTTTTTTGTGGGATGAGCTGATGTTTTTATTGGTACCATTTTCAGGCACATAACGTTTTTTGATCGCTTTATATTCTGATTTTTGTGGCGGCAGAATGAGGCATCACATACTGAATAAAAAAAAAAACCCGCTTCTGCGCCTGCGCAGTAGCAGCTATCGGTGTATATATAGGCGATCGCCGACATCTGCAAATATGCATGAGTGGGTGGCGCCATCTTGGAGGAGGACTTTCTTTTTTCTTCTCCGCCGGCGCCTGCACAACAGCAGCTATCGGATCTCTATACAAACAGATAGCTGCTACTGCGCAGGCGCTGCGGGCGCCATTTTCAAAATGACTTTTTTTTTCCTTGCTCAAGTAAATCTGCAAAAGGGATTAAGTGCACAGTAACCAGGAGATTATGTTGCAGTGCAGGTGCCATGGTATTCATTATGCAAACTAGGGGGCAGGTGAGTGAGGGTTCAGTGACCTGTCAGCAGTCTGCAATTATGAATATACTAGCTGAAGAGCCCAGCGCTGCCTCGGCATAGTAACTAACTTCGGTTAGTTATAACAAATTATAATGATTATATATATAAAGCTGAGTGTATAGCCCCGCCCACTCTGCATAGCCACATTCACTATAATATCCCACATCATCCCGTCAGCCAGAGCTACCAGACTACTACCCCTAATATCCCATATCATCCCATCAAGCCACCGGACTACTGCCCGTAATATCCCACATCATCCCGTCAGCCAGAGCCACCGGACTACTAATATCCCACATCATCCCGTCAGCCAGAGCTACCAGACTACTAACCCCAAAATCCCACATCATCCCGTCAGCCAGAGCCACCGGACTACTACCCTTAATATCCCACATCATCCTGTCAGCCAGAGCCACCGGACAACTACCACTAATATCCCATATCATCCCGTCAGAGCCATCGGACTACTACCCCTAATATCCCACATCATTCCGTCAGAGCTACCGGACTACTACCCCTAATATCCCACATCATCCCATCAGCCAGAGCCACGGGAGGGGGGATTCATTTCTGTCATATGCTCTGTGCTCCTGTCTGGGGGGCAGACAATGGCTGGGAGCTTATGTTTCCGGGGATGCTAGATTTCTCCCACCATGTCAGTGTCTGCTGAGGTGTTGTCAAGTGGGAAAACTTGCTCATAGCAACCAATCACAGCTCAGCTTCTTTTAACCAGCTCTGGTTAAAAGAGAGATGCTTAGTGATTGGTTGCAAGGAAAACTGTTGCTCATAGCAACTGTGACAACAGCGGCCGTGGCCGCCGCCGTCCCACGGGCACCGCCCCCCCCACGGCTCTCACTTACCCGGCGGCGCGCGCGCGCTCCCTCCTCCCTCCTGCTCAGGCGCGTCTTCTCTTCCCGGCCTCCGGGCAGCTCCCCGCCTGCACATGCACACTAGGGCGCGGGCGCGCGCCAGTCATAATGTTTGACCCTGCGGTGGGTGGCGGACGATTAGCGGTTAGCCAATCGCCTGCCAGGAGGGGATATATCTGGCGTCTCCCATAAGGGGAGGACGCCTGGTTATTGTGTGAAGTCCTTGCACTAATTTGGCCGCCTATAGGGTCCTATAGGTTCTCCCTCTGTTCTATACTTGTCCCAGCCTTTCCGTCTCTGCCTGTCTGCCCTCCGTCCTGTCTGGTCCGTGTTTCCTTGTCTTCGGTTCTGATCCGCTCCTTGTGTCTGGCACTTTCCCTGTCCAGTTCCCTTGCCTGCCGTCTATCTGTCTTCCTCTTATCCTCTGGTACTGGTTGCTTTGTATATCACCTCGTCCCGTACTTTGGTCCCGGTGCGGCCTCTCAGCCCTGCCTGTGGTCTCTCCGGTCCTTCGAGCCGCCCCTCTTAGTTCCAGCTGTCGCGGTGTCTGATCTCCCGTGGGCCTGCCCCAAACGGTCCCTGTGTAGGGTCGGTTCCTCCTGGTGCGCTCGCCCCGGGGGCCTCAGTTCCGCGACCCAGAGGGTCCACTCTCGGACACTGCCGAAACCCCTGAAGCGTCACAGTATAACCAGGCCATGGACCCCGCTGGGGCCGCGGCCACTACGCAAAAGGAGTTACTTTTCCTCCCATGTTAGCCGGCCTCCAGCAGGGGCTCGCGCAGCAGCGCTACGCCCAGTCCCACATCTTAAATTACATGGCGCCCGTCGATGACCGTCTACTTTCCCTACAGTCCTCGGCGGCCGCCTCTGTCCAACCCCGGGATCCAGCATCTCACCCGCCACCTCACCTGGGAAAGCCCCCCAGGTATAGCGGGGATCCCAAGCTATGCCGGGGCTTCTTGAACCAGTGCAGACTGCACTTTGAGCTGTTACCCCAGCAATACCCCTCCGACCGTGCCAAGGTGGCGTTCATCGTGTCCCACCTTGAGGGGGAGGCTTTGGCCTGGGTGAATCCTTTGTGGGAGAGGGATGATCCTGTGGTCTCTAGGATTCAGAATTTTCTTGACATGTTCCGCAAGGTATTTGACGAGCCCGGGCGGTTGGCTTCTACTACTGTTTAACCTCCGTCAGGGTTCGCTCACTGTGGGGCAGTATGCCATCCGCTTCCGGACACTGTCTTTGGAACTTGGGTGGAATAATGAGGCCCTGGTGGGAGCTTTTTGGAGAGGTCTTTCTGGCAAAATAAAAGATGAGCTTGCCGGACGGGATACACCTACCACCCTGGAAGATCTCATATCCCTGGCCACTCGTATAGATCTCCTGTTTCTCGAACGTTCTTGGGAGGCCGCCAGAGAGAAGAGACCCTTTAGGCTCTATCAAGCCCCCATTCCACGTTCCTCCGCACCCTCTGCTAGTTCCGCCCCCGAGCCCATGCAAATAGACCGTGTTAGATTGTCTGAGCAACGGCGCAGGGAGAGAATGACACAGGGCCTTTGTCTGTATTGCAGCCGTGCCAATCATTTTCTGCGCACCTGTCCTGTGAGACCGGGAAACGCCTCCACCTAGGCCAGGTAAGAGAGGCCTCCCTAGGTGACTCTAATTCCTCTCTGCCCCTTACCATTTCGGCTTTAATTATTCTAGGTCAGGAGCGTAGATCTGTGGAGGCGTATGTGGACTCGGGTGCGGCTGGTAATTTCATTCGGCTTGAGGAGGTTGACAAGTTCCAGATTCCTGTGGTTACCTTGGAAAACCCGTGCGCAATTGCCTCTGTGGATGGCAGACCACTTCCAGAGCTCATCACCATGGTTACTGCCGAAGTTGAGTTTCAAGTGAGAGCTCTTCATCTGGAGAAGATAGCTTTCTACGTACTGCCCAATTTGTCCCACGCCGTCCTCCTTGGATTACCCTGGCTCAGATTGCATGAACCGGTTCTGGACTGGCACTCTGGGGAGATTCTGCGCTGGGGCCATATTTGCCAGGAACGCTGTCTGTTGTCGGTGGTCCGTTCTCATCCGCCACAGGAACCAGCCGATCTTTCGGGACTCCCGGCACCATATCACGCGTATGCCGACGTCTTCATTAAGAAGGAGGTGGATTCCTTGCTGCCACACCGGTTCTTTGACTGTCCCATTGAGTTGATTCCGGGAGCCACCCCCCCAGGGGGAGAACATACCCTTTGTCTCCAGCAGAGACCTCGGCCATGACAGAGTATATACAAGAAAACTTGGCCAAGGGTTTCATTCGGAAATCTTCGTCCCCTGCAGGCGCGGGTTTTTTCTTTGTCCGGAAGAAAGACGGATCCCTCAGGCCATGCATTGACTATCGAGGTCTGAACAATATCACCGTTAAAAATCGGTATCCTCTTCCGCTGATCCCAAAGCTCTTCGACTGGCTGAGAGGGGCCCGGGTCTTTACCAAACTGGACCTACGAGGAGCCTATAATTTGATCCGAATCCATGCTGGGGACGAGTGGAAGACGGCTTTCAATACTTGTGATCGCCATTATAAATATTTGATCATGCCGTTCGGACTCTGCAATGCCCCGACAGTGTTCCAGGAATTCGTCAATGAGGTTTTTTGGGATTTATTATACTCCTGCGTGGTGGTGTACTTGGATGACATTCTCGTCTTTTCATCCGATCTTTCCTCGCATCGAAGAAGCGTTCGCCTGGTCCTGCAACGTCTTCGGGAGAATCGTCTCTATGTGAAATTGGAGAAATGCCTGTTTGAACAAACCTCGTTGCCTTTCCTGGGTTACATCATTGCGGATTCTGGGCTGAAGATGGATCCCGAGAAACTCTCTGCTGTCCTCAAATGGCCTCGTCCTGTCGGTGTGAAGGCCATTCAGCGCTTCCTGGGATTTGCCAATTATTACCGCCAGTTTGTTCCTCACTTTTCCTCAGTGACCAAGCCCATCACGCTCTTGACCTGAAAAGGAACCAAATCGAACACCAAGGCAGATGTGCTCTCTAGGTCGTTGCAGTCACCAGAAATGGAGGAGGTTCCATCTTATATCATCGAGCCTGCAAAAGTTATTACCGTGGCTCCCGTGAGCCTCTCTACCCTTCCGCCAGAAGGGACCTTCGTTCCACAGAGCAAAAGACTGGAGGTGCTACGCTGGGGGCACTCGTCCAAAATCGCAGGACACGTTGGGACCAAGAAGACCCGCTTGCTTCTCTCCCACTACTATTGGTGGCCCTCTCTCCGCCAGGACGTGACGGATTTTGTAGAGTCCTGTACTACCTGTGCGCAGAACAAGGTGCCTAGGAATCTGTCCTCCGGTCTCCTTCATCCGCTACCTGTTCCAGAGGCGCCTTGGCAGCAAATTGCCTTCCTCTTCTGGGTGCACTACTATCCTCGTGGTAGTAGATCGCTTCTCCAAAATGGCCCATTTCATCCCATTATTCGGTTTGCCTTCGGCTCCTAAGTTGGCCGAGATCTTTATCCATCACATCTTCAAGCTGCATGGACTCCCTCAACGGATCGTGTCTGATCGGAGAGTTCAATTTACCTCTCGTTTCTGGAGAGCCCTCTGTCGGCACATGGGTACGTCTTTGGATTTCTCCTCCGCCTATCACCCTCAGACCAACGGCAAGTGGAACGGGTCAATCAAGTTCTGACGACTGTTCCAACGCCCACCAGGACAACTGGGTCTCACTTCTTCCTTGGGTGGAGTTTGCCCACAATAATCAACCTAATGAGTCCACCTCCAAGTCACCGTTTTTTGTGGTCTCAGGCCAAAACCCTGGCATCCCGCTGCCCATGTCCCCGTCTTCGGGGGTTCCCACGGCAGATGCTCTCGCCGCTAACTTCGCGCAAGTTTGGAAAGAAACCAGAGAAGCCCTCGTGAACTCCAGTGCCCGGATGAAAAAGCATGCGGACAAAAGACGAAGGGATCTTCTATCATACCATCCTGGTGACAAAATCTGATTTTCAACTAAACACACCCGTCTGAAAGTTCCCTCATACAAGTTGAGCCCCCGTTACATCGGGCCTTTTGAAGTACTTAGACGCATTAACAACGCTGCATACAAATTGAGGATGCCGGCTTCACTCCGAGTTCCTAACGCCTTCCATGTCTCGCTCCTTAAACCTATCATTCTTAACCGGTTCTGCCCTGCCCCTATCTCTTCCCCTCAGCCAATTGGGGATGATAACGTCTTTGAAGTTAAAGACATTTTGGCCATGAAAAAGGTCAGAGGAAGGACCTTCTTTCTTATCGATTGGAAGGGATTTGGTCCCGAGGAGAGATCCTGGGAGCCTCGGGAGAATGTAAATGCCCCGCATATTCTGAAAAAGTTTTTGGCCAATCTCAGAAGGGGGAGATGTAAGTAGGGGGGTACTGTGACAATAGCGGCCGTGGCCGCCGCCGTCCCAACGGCACCGGCTCCCCCCGCGGCTCTCACTTACCCGGCGGCGCGCGCACTCCCTCCTGCTCACGCGCGTCTTCTCTTCCCGGCCTCCGGGCATCTCCCCGCCTGCACATGCACACTAGGGCGCGGGCGCGCGCCCATCATGATGTTTAACCCTGCGGTGGGTGGCGGCCGATTAGCGGTTAGCCAATCGCCTGCCAGCAGGGGATATATCTGGCGTCTCCCATAAGGGGAGGACGCCTGGTTATTGTGTGAAGTCCTTGCACTAATTTGGCCACCTATAGGGTCCTATAGGTTCTCCCTCTGTTCTATACTTGTCCCAGCCTTTCCGTCTCTGCCTGTTCTCCCTGTCTGCCCTCCGTCCTGCCTGGTCCGTGTTTCCTAGTCTTCGGTTCTGATCCGCTCCTTGTGTCTGGCATTTTCCCTGTCCAGTTCCCTTGCCTGCCGTCTATCTGTCTTCCTCATATCCTCTGGTACTGGTTGCTTTGTATATCACCTCGTCCCGTACTTTGGTCCCGGTGCGGCCTCTCAGCCCTGCCTGTGGTCTCTCCGGTCCTTCGAGCCGCCCCTCTTGGTTCCAGCTGTCACGGTGTCTGATCTCCCGCGGGCCTGCCCCAAACGGTCCCTGTATAGGGGTCGGTTCCACCTGGTGCGCTCGCCCCGGGGGCCTCAGTTCCGCGACCCAGAGGGTCCACTCTCGGACTCTGCTGAAACCCCTGAAGCGTCACAGCAACCAATCACAGCTCAGCTGCTTTTGAACAGCTCTGGTGAAATGAAAGATGCTTCGTGATTGGTTGGTGATACACACATACATAAATACATTCAGTTTTATATATAGAGATAATCAGAGCACCACATACCCCATCCCCGTCTTAGAACATTAGCATAGCATTAACTCAAAACTGAAAATAAAGATTAAAAAACAGCCACAAGACAGATTTCATCGACCAAAGTATCATTGTAATCAGTATAACGGGGCCAACCTGACACTGTCTGTAGGTTACTGAGAACAATCCTGCTGACAGGCTCCCTTTAAAGAAACACAATTTTTTTTCTAAATTTTAAACCTAACTATTTTCATATATTTGACCTAAGATAATTAGCAACACATTCTCGCCCCTATTAATGATTTTTTAGTGGATATTTCTAGTGGTCAGCAAACATGCTTTTGTAAGGTGTTATCCAAGCACGCTCGTGTGCTAACCGGGTGACTTCGGTGTGCTTGAAAAATATGTTTGAGTCCCTGCGGCTGCATGACTCGAGGCTGTTTGACAGCCACAACATATGCAAGGATTGCCTAACAAACAGGCCATCACTGTATGTGTTGCAGCTGTTCAACAGCCACGAGACATGGAGCCTCAGGGACTCAAACATATTTTTCAAGCACACCGAAGACACTCGGATAGCACACGAGCATGCTCAGATAACAACTTGCAAGGCAGCAATGCACGCTCATGCTGTATTCACTGTTTTCAGTGTTATGTGACACTTCAGATACAGCTTAGAATATGGATGAGTGAAAGAAGCCTTAAGGCTATGTGCACACGCTGCGGATTCACCAGTGGATTTTTCCGTGCGGATCCGCAGGTAAATTGACCTGCGGATTGGCCAGCGGTTTTCCTCTGCGGTTTGACACCTGGACAATGGAATAGGTGGCAAACCGCAGCAGGATCCGCAGAAAGAATTGACATGTCAATTCTTTCTGCGGATGTAAAACCGCAGCTTTTCTGCAGTGAAAAAACCGCAGCATGTGAACTGTGGATTGTAAATCCCATAGACTTACATGATACTGTACACTGTCTGCGGAACTGCTGGGGATCCGCAGAGGCCAAATCCGCTGCAGATCTGCAGCAGAATCCACAGCGTATGCACATACCTTAAAAGGAGTTTTCTGCTTTGGACAATCCTTACTTGTTAGATTAATCCCTTGACAATGAGCTGTACGTCCTTCATCTGGCCCCCATCTATGGACTGTGCTCTGAATCTGAGCTCGCACCATTCCTGACAGAACCAGCCTGTTCTACACAGCCCTCATTAGCCTGTAACAGCAATAACCAGAGCTTGCTCTCGTCACTGCTGTTATCTGTTTAAATGCCACGGCTGCATTTAAATGATGCGATTGCCAATGTGCCTGTGCACTTGCACTCATAGCGACTTCTTGGGATGCGATTATGGGGTTACAGTGTGTTTTCATTGCAGCCGGAGGCCTGCTGAGGGCTCTCATTGCTGCCATCTTAGCTGTGCTGCTCACAGTCTTTATAGAAGAAGGAGTTCTATATACTTCAGTATTGCAGTATATAGGACAAGCAATCAATCGCAAGCTGAAGTTCCTTAAGGAAACTAAGAAATAAGAATAAAGAAGCATCACCTTGTCCCTAAAATGTATACATAAAAATATAAAATGTATTAGCTCGTATAGTAAATGTTATAAATAGAAAAAAAATGAAAAACACCAGAATTGGTTGCTGCACCTCCCTAAAAAATGAAATAAAAAGCAATCACACAGCTTCATTGATGAAAACATAAAAACTACAGGTCTCAAAAATGACAACATACACATATGACGACACAGCATTTTATCTTAGGCTACTTTCACACATCCGGTGTGTGGGGTCCGGCGGCGTGCGGCGAAAAGCCGGGCCGCCGGATCCGGCCTGCAGCCGTGACACCGGATGTGTGTGCGGCGAGACGATACGGCTCGGACATTATTAAAGGAGCCGCAGGACGAGGTGGACAGAGGCAGCCAATGAGACCGCTGCTGAAAGGGAGGTGAGGGGAGGATAGGAGAGGGGAGGAGAGGGGAGGGGAGGAGAGGGGGGGTGGAGAGAGAGAGACATGGGGGGTTAACACTTAGTGTCCAGGCAAGAGAATCTCTCTCTCTTGCCGGGCACTTGTGGGGTTAACCCCACAGAGAGATCTCTCTCTCTCACCCAGACACTGTGAGTGTTAACCCCACAAGTGCCCGGCGAGAGAGATCTCTCACAAGTGTCCAGGTGACAGAGAGAGATCTCTCTCTCTCTCGCCGGGCACTTGTGGGGTTAACATTCACAGAGTCCGGGCATGCGCTGTGGAAAAAGCCGGACCGGCGCTGACAAAAAACGTTGCAGGGAACGTTTTTTGCAGATGCCGGACGGCTAATTTATGCCGTGTCCGGCAACAACTGGACACAACGCATAACCATCCGGCACGATGCGGCGCCCATGAAAGCTTATGGGACAAAACCGGATCCGGTGCTGGATCCGGTTATTAAAAATTTCGCCGCATCGTGCCGGATGACAGAAACCGGATGTGTGAAAGAGGCCTTAATTAACCAGACGTCTATTTTCAGCAAGCCAAGGAACAGACTTATCTACATGTTGACTTTTAAATTTATGTGTTTCTTTCATGTTGGTCAATAGTCTGAAATGTTGACTCTTCTTGTAGCTTAAATTGATATTTTTAAATGGCTAATATTTGCGTCTTATATAAACTCCTACAACTTATTGTCTGCTATCTTTGTAAAACAGAGACTCTGTAATTTTGCACCATCTTGTTCTCCTCATGAGCATCTATGCTTTTTTTAATGCATCCCATTATTTTATTTGCCTTTGCTGCAGCTGCCTGACACTGGCCACTAAATGTGAGTTTGTCGTCCACCCATACACCCAAGTCTTTTTCAGTGACAGTTTTGCCCAGTGTTTTACAATTAAGCACATAATTATACATCTTGTTCGTTCTACCCAAGTGCATGTCCTTACATTTATCCCCATTAAAGCTCATTTGCCATTTATCAGCCCAAGCTTCTAGTTTACATAAATCCTCCTGTAATATAAAATTGTCCTCCTCTGTATTGATTACCCTGCAGAGTTTCGTGTCATCTGCAAATATTGAAATTCTACTCTCTATGCCCCATACACAAGGTCATTAATAAACATGTTAAAAAGAAGCGGGCCCAAAATTGACCCCTGTGGTACTCCACTGCTAACCGTGACCCAGTCCGAGTGTGCTCCATTAATAACCACCCTTTGTTTCCTATCCCTGAGCCAGCTCTTAACCCACTTACACATATTTTCCCCTATCCCCATTGTTCTCATTTTATGTATCAACCTTTTGTGTGGCACTGTATCAAAAGCTTTTGAAAAGTCCATGTACACCACGTCCAATGCATTCCCTTGGTCCAGTCTGGAACTTACCTCTTCATAAAAGCTTATCAGATTAGTCTGACAGGAACGGTCCCTTGTAAACCCATATTGATATTGGGTCATGAGGTTATTCTTCTCCAGATACTCCAGTATAGTATCTCTTAGAAAACCCTCCAGGATTTTACCCACAGTTGAGGTTAAACTTACTGGCCTATAATTTCCAAGTTCAGTTTTCGTCCCCTTTTTGAATATTGGCACTACATTTGCTATAGGCCAGTCCTGTGGTACAGATCCTGTTATTATGGAATCTTTAAAGATTAAAAATAATGGTCTATCTATGACTGTGCTTAATTCCTGCAGTACTCAGGGGTGTATCCGATCCGGGCCCGGGGATTTGTCAATTTTAGTGATTTTTAGACGTCGCCGTACTTCCTGCTGGGTTAAGCAGGTGACGTTTAATGGAGAATTTTTTATCCCTGATCATGTTATCCGTCATGGGATTTTCTTGTGTAAATACTGTTGAAAAAAGTCATTTAGCATATTGGCTTTTTCCTCGTCCTCATCCACCATTTCACCCAGACTATTTTTAAGGGGACCAACACTATCTTTTTTTAGCTTCTTACTATTTATGTAGTTAAAGAATATTTTGGGATTATTTTTTACTTTCTCTGGCAATGAGTCTCTCTGTCTCAATCTTTGCTATTTTGATTTGCTTTTTACAGAATTTATTTAATTTTCTGTATTTATTTAATGCCTCACTACTACCTACTTGCTTTAATTCTCTAAATGCTTTATTTTTGTCACTTATTGCTCCCCTTACAGCTCTATTTAACCATAGTGGTCTCCTCCTATTTCTAGCATGCTTATTCCCATACGGTATATACTGTGCACAGGTCCTATTCAGGATGCTAATAAACGTCTCCCATTTTCTTGGTATATTTTTATGTCTCAGGATATTGTCCCAGTTAATTCCACCAAGATCATCTCTCATCCGTTGGAAATTTGCTTTCCTGAAGTTTAGTGTCCTTGTAACCCCTCTACTACACATCTTATTAAAGGATACATGAAAACTTATTATTTTGTGATCACTATTACCCAAGTGACCCCCAACCCTTACATTTGATATGCGGTCTGGCCTGTTGGTTAATATTAAGTCTAGCAGTGTCCCCCCTATGGTTGGGTCCTGAACCAGTTGTGAAAGGTAATTGTCTCTCATAGTTGTCAAAAACCTATTACCTTTGCTGGAACTGCAGGTTTCGGTTCCCCAATGTATTTCAGGGTAGTTGAAGTCCCCCATAATAATGACTTCTCCTTGAGTCGCTGCTTCATCTATTTGCTTTATGAGGATATTCTCTGTTGCTTTCATTATTTTTGGAGACTTATAACAAACCCCTATCAGTAATTTATTATTTTTTCCCCCTCCCCTTATTTCTACCCACAGGGACTCTACGTTTTCATTAGATTCATATATATTATCACGCAGGATGGGTTTTAAGGATGATTTTACATATAAACACACGCCTCCCCCTTGCTTATTTGTACGGTCATTTCTGAACAGACTATAGCCCTGTAAATTAACCGCCCAGTCATGGCTCTCGTCCAGCCATGTCTCAGATATCCCCACCATGTCATAATTATGTTCCAACAACATTAACTCCAATTCCTCCATTTTGTTGGCAAAGATTCTGGTATTAGTATACATGCACTTTATGTATCTCTCTGTACCTCTATTCTTTCTTAAATTATTAACTGTTCTAACCCCACCCCCCATGCCACCCCCACCCCCAATTTCATTATTTGTGCCCAGGTCTCTATCTGCACTGTCTTCCCCTCCTATAAAAGGAAAACCCTCCCCCCTCATCCCTAGTTTAAACACTCCTCCAACCTTCTAGCCATTTTCTCCCCCAGCACAGCTGCCCCCTCCCCATTGAAGTTCAGTCCGTCCCTAGCGTAGAACCTGTAGCCAACTGAGAAGTCGGCCCAGTTCTCCAGGAACCCAAACCCCTCCTTCCTACACCAATTCCTAAGCCACTTATTAACCTCCCTTATCTCCTGTTGCCTCTCTGGCGTGGCACAGGAAGTATTTTCGAAAATACCACCTTGGAGGTCCTTGCTTTCAGCTTGCAGCCTAATTCCCTAAAATCATCTTTAAGGACCTTCCACCTACCCCTAACTTTGTCATTTGTGCCAATGTGCACCATGACCACTGGATCCTCACCAGCCCCTCCCAGTAATCTGTCAAACCGATCAGCGATGTGTCGGACTCGAGCGCCAGGTAGGCAGCACACCGTTCGACGATCCCTGTCTTTGTGACAGATTGCCCTATCTGTTCCCCTAATAATTGAGTCTCCCACTACCAGAACCTGTCTGGCCTGCCCTGCTCTCCTATTTCCCCCCTTACTGGAGCAGACACTCCTCCAGCTTTCAGAGGACATGCCTTGCTGCAGCAGTGCTACTCCTGCACTAACACTCCCCTCATCTGCCAACTTAGCAAACTTATTGGGGTGTGCCAGATCAGGACTAGCCTCCCTAGTGCTCTTCCCTCTACTCCGCCTTCTAACTGTCACCCAGCTAGCTGCTTCATTGTCCTGCAGCTCCAACCTAGCATCCCCCCCTCATCTATCCCATTGAGCATCTGCTCAGTGAGCAGGACTCCTTTCCATATTGTCTATGGATCTCAGTGTTGCCTGCTGCACATTTAGATCCAGTATCTGGGCTTCCAAATGCACAACATGCTCACATCTCGCACAGCAGTATGCACCCTCAACCGGCTGTTCGAGGATTTCATACATGCGGCAAGACGTGCACTGGATGGCATTGGCAATAGTGGAGCACATCCTAATGGGGTTTGCACCAGACAGAAAAGATAAGCAAAAATAAAATAAAAAGTATTAATAAACTATAACAGTAATTCAGTAATACCTCCCTTGGAAACTCCCTGAATCCAAAGTCACTGAATCACAGGTCACTCACCACAGTTCGCACTTACGCTCAGGTCACACTCAGCTCGATCACACTCGCTCAGGCAGATTTAAAAGTTGTTTTTTTTTCTCCCTTTTACCAGCACACCACCCTGCTGCTCAATGCACTTCCAAAACACCTATAAATATCTCACTGCAGTGGCTCTCCCAGAGATATCACTGTATAGGTGCCTCCTCCAGTAGCAGCTGCTCTTGATACCAGACCGTCGGCTGAAAACAAGTCCTAATGTCATTTTGAATGCATTGTGGGAAAAGAGAGATGAAGCTTTTCCAAGTTTCAAAAAGGCCTGCACCCTTCCATCCCTATGCAAAGAGGCCTCCACTCAATCCATCTGAAGCAGAAACTACAGATTTTCTAGAAAGATCTTGAAAGAGGGGGCATGGTCGTGGATCCATGTCTGCAAAATGGCCTTAGTACTAGCCGCCGCCACCAAATGCAGTAGTTCACGGGCCCCTGAAGAGCAGGTGTATTTATCTGGCTTTAGCTAACCAAATACGGCCCAAAAAGGTTCATCAGGAGCAAAGTTTGTCAGATATGCAGTGGTAAATTGCCATACTCTCTTCCAGAATGGCTTGATGACTGGGCATACCCACATGCAGTGGAACAGGTTGGCTTCTGGGGAATGGCATTTAAAACATTTGGAGGTTGCGTACAGCCCCATTCCATGATCCCTTTGTGGAGTTAGGTAGGATCCGTGACAGATTTTCAGTCTCATTTCTAGGAGATGGGCTGCAGGGAGCAATTTATAGGCTTGATCTACAGCTCTCAGGATGGTGTTGCAGGACAAACTGAGGTCTTTGGTCTCCCATTTCATTAGCGGGGATTCAGATTGTTCATAATCCAGGGCTACAGGGATGAATTAGTGGCTATTTGGTCAGACGAAGAGTTAAGCTTAGTGAACCGTCCAAGTAGGGATGGTGTTGTTAGTTCATTCTCGGGTTCCCCTTCTGAACTCCCTCTGGTGGTGTCGGGAGGTGGTGCGGCTGGTTTGATCGGTGGAGATCTGCCACCTGAGGATGGGGATGATGATTGGATCTCGGGATTCTCAGATTGGATTTAAGAAAGTCGACGCCCTATTCAGTTGCTGGTGTTTCCTTCTGGCTTGTCAGCTCTTGGTTTTCAGCTCTGTTCCAGTCATCTAAAGCTAAGTTTTTCTGCTAATGTTCACACTTGATTTTGTTGGTCTATTCAGTTTTTTGTGTGGTCTGCCAGCCCCGGCTGGGGGCTGAGCTGAATTTCCACTCTTATTTATCAGTATTTTGCCAATTGGCTTTTTGTCCCTTACTAGTTCGGTCTCTTTTTGCTCTGTCTCAGAATATTCCAGAGTGCTGATATAGTGGGAGAAGTCTAGTGACTTCAGGGTTAATTTTGCTATCAGAAGTGTTGGACATTATTTTTGTAGGGTTTTTTGCAGGTTGCAGACAGTGACTTGCCTTTCCTTTCCTGTCTGGTTAGTTTGGGCCCCATCATTTGCTCAGCCTATTTTCCTGCCTGTGTTTGTGCCTTCATCTTGTTTCACCGTCAATACATGTGTGGGGGCTATCTATTCCTTTGGGGTCTGCTCTGGGGCAGTTAGTTTTCCCTTTTCTTGCTTTGGGCTTATGTAGTCCTCCGGCCGTGACGAGGCGTCTAGGAACATCGTAGGCACGCTCCACGGCTACTGCTAGTTGTGTGGTGAGATCAGGGATCTGCAATCTGCATAGTTACCAACTTCTCTGGTTTTCTGTGGCTTAGCTTGTTTTGTTTTTTTTTCTCCTCGGTGACCCATTCATAACAGAATCACCAGCCATACCGCAGATTCTAGGGTACTCAAAATAAGGAAAGAATTGTAAAAAAAAAAAAAAAAAGTGTCAGAATTTTTTTTTTTATGTATATTTTTTCCTCTTTTTCTCTGGGGCCGTAGGAGGATTTTTTTTTTTTAATGGAGATTAAGCAATTGTCTGATCGTGTGGAGCAGCTCACTGCTGAAGTGCGGGGAATTTCCGCCTATCTCGCTCATTCACATGCTGCTAAACCAAACATCCCTACTCCTGATGTGTTTTTTGGGGATCGGTCTAAATTTTTGAATTTTAAGAATAATTGTAAATTATTTCTTGCCTTGAAGCCTAATTCATCGGGGAGCTCTGCGCAGCAGGTTAAAATTGTCATCTCTTTGGTGCGCGGCGATCCCCAGGATTGGGCGTTTTCTTTGACACCTGAAGATCCTATTCTGACTAATGTGGATGCATTTTTTCAGTATTAGAACAAAACCGTTGGCACAACCCTGGTAACCGGAGGTGGTGCACAAGTAGGATCCCAATCCGTGAACTTCAATTTATATAGACTTGGCACACACCAAAAAGATTCTGATGCGTTTCGGTCTAGGACCTTCATCAATGTACAATAAGTTGTACTGTGAGCTCTTAGTGACTGGGCTTTAAGGGAGATACCAATACTGCAAGGAGGCACCTGCGGCCGTCCCACGTGGTTCTATATAACAAGTGACGCAGTATCCACCGCGACCCTTGGATTCGCGGTGGATACTGCGTCCACTTGTTATATAGAACCACGTAGGACAGCCGCAGGTGCCTCCTTGCAGTATTGGTATCTCCCTTAAAGCCCAGTCACTAAGAGCTCACAGTACAACTTATTGTACATTGATGAAGGTCCTAGACCGAAACGTCTGTATGTATGTACTGCAATTCATTAAAACCACCTTTTTGCATCAGAATCTTTTTGGTGTGTGCCAAGTCTATATAAATTGATGCATTTTTTCAAGCCTTTGGGTTGTTGTATGATGAACCTAATGCTATTGATCAAGCTGAGAAAGCCCTATTGGCATTGAACCAGGGTCAGGATTTTGCAGAGTTATACTGTCAAAAATTCCGAAAGTGGGCGGTCCTTACTACATGGAATGATAGTGCCTTGGCAACTCTCTTTCGAAAAGGTTTGTCAGAAACCGTAAAAGATACTATGGTGGGATTTCCTGTTCCCTCTGGTCTTGACGATTCTATGTCATTAGCCATTCAAACTGATCGGCGTTTACGTGAACGCAAAACTACACGGGAGGCGCTGCCACCTTTTGGACAAATGTCTGAACCTATGCAATGTGATAGAGTTTTGTCTAGGGCGCAACGTCAGGAGTTTAGAAGGCGTAATAAGCTGTGTTTTTCTGTGGAGATGTCTCTCATACTTTTTCTGTCTGTCCAAAACGAGAGAAACATTTTGCACACACATTTGCTGTGGGCAGTATACAACCTAAGTTTCTTTTGGCAATTACTCTGATCTGCTCCTTATCCACATTTTCCATGAAGGCTTTTGTGGATTCAGGTGCAGCATTGAATCTGATGGATTTGAACTTTGCTAAACGTTGTGGTTTTTCCATGACGCTTCTGTGGACGCCTATTCCTTTGAGGGGTATTGATGCTACTCCTTTGGCGGAGAATAAACCTCAGTTTTGGACCCAGGTGACGATGCGCGTTGCCCCAGACCACCAAGAAAATTGTAAATTTCTGGTGCTGCATAATTTGCATGATACTATTGTTCTGGGTTTTCCTTGGTTGCAAACTCATAATCCAGTTTTGGATTGGAAAAACTGGGTCTGTGGATCTGGGTCTGTGGTGAGTTGGGGTTGTCAGTGTATTCTTAGGGACGCTCCTGTTTTCTCCACCTCTCCTCAGTCTCATGATATTCCTGATTATCTAGCCAATTTTTCTGATGTATTTAGTGAGAGCAGGTCTGCGTCTTTGCCTCCTCATAGGAGTTATGACTGTGCAATTGAGTTGATGCCTGGGTGTAAATTTCCCAAGGGTCGGCTTTTCAACTTATCAGTACCGGAACATGATGCTATGCGATCCTATATTAAGGAGTCGTTGAAGAAGGGTGTTGTGAGTTCATTTTTCCCTTCACCATTGAGGTCTGATGAACTCCCTCCTCTAGTGAAGGAAGGTAGTGAGACTGATTACCAAACACCTGGGCAGCTAGATGATGACTGGGTGGCTGGAATTGAGGACTGATATAAGGCTGCCGACGCCCTTCTTCCTGGCTGGTGATTTTCCTGCTGGATTCTTGGAGACCAGTCTGACTCCTGCGTCTCAAAGCTAAGTTTTTCTGCTCTGCTTTGTACTCTTCAGTTTTGTTTTTGTTTTGCCTTGTTTTTTGGGAGTTCTGCCATCCCCGGCCGGGGGTGAGCTGAATTCCATTTTTTTCTCTGATCTGTTGATCTTTTGCTGTGTCTTCAGAATATACCTGAGTGCTGATATAGTCTTTTGAAGCCTAGCGACTTCAGGGCCTGTTTTTCCTATCAGTCGGTTGGCTCATTTTGATAGGGTTTTTGCGGATGGCAGACAGCAGCTTTCCTATCCTGTCCTATGTAGTTAGCTTGGGCCCCATCATTTGCTCAACCTATCTTTTTATCTGTGTTAGTGTTTTCATCTTGCTTCACCGTCATTATATGTTGGGGGCTGCCTATTGCTTTGGGGTCTGCTCTGGGGCAGTTTAGTTTTTCCCCTTTCTGTCTTTAGGCTATGTAGTTCTCCGGCTGTGATCGAGGGGTCTAGGGCACCGTAGGAACCCCCCACGGCTACTGCTAGTTGTTGTGGATAGGTTCAGGGGTCTGCAATCCGATAGCTGCTAACCTCTCTGGTTTTTCTGGACTTAGCTGGTATTTTGTTTTTTCCTCCTTCGGTGACTCATCATAACAGAAGGGTCATATTAGACCATCCTCGTCACCTTTAGGTGCTGGGTTTTTTTTGTGGCCAAGAAAGATGGTTCATTAAGACCGTGTATTGATTATTGTTCCCTTAACAAGATGACGGTTAAATATCAGTACCCGTTACCTCTGATGTCTGATTTATTCTCCAGAGTTAAGAGTGCCTGCTGGTTTACTAAGCTTGACCTCAGGGGGGCGTATAATCTTATTCGCATCAAGCACGGGGATGAATGGAAGACAGTGTTTAATACTCTGGAGGGACATTTTGAGTACCTGGTGATGCCTTTTGGGCTCACTAATGCCCCTTCTGTCTTCCAGTCCTTTATGAACGATATTTTCCGTGACTTTGTGGATAAGTTTTTGATCATCTATCTGGATGATATTTTGATCTTTTCTACTGATAGGGATTCTCATGTGGAACACGTCCGGACTGTGTTCTGGATTTTGAGGGAGAATTCCCTGTTTGTTAAGGTATCGAAATGCCTCTTTGGTGAACAGAGGATTTCATTTTTGGGATTTATCTTATCTCCATCGACTACTGAAATGGATCTGGCCAAGGTACAGGCCATTTATTATTGGGTTCAGCCTACTTCTTTGAAGGCCCTCCAGAAGTTTTTGGGTTTTGCTAATTTCTATCGTAAATTTATAGGTAATTTTTCTGGTATTGTCAAACCACTGACTGATCTGACCAAGAAGGGCGCTGATGTGCTGAACTGGTCTCCTGAGGCTATCTCAGCATTTCAGGAGCTTAAGCAGAGATTTACTTCAGCTCCAGTTTTACGGCAACCTGATGTCTCACTTCCATTTCAGGTGGAGGTAGATGCTTCGGAGATTGGTGCAGGAGCTGTTTTGTCCCAAAAAGACCCTGTGACTTCTAAGATGAATCCCTGTGCCTTCTTTTCTCGAAAGTTCTCCCCATCTGAACGCAACTATGACATGGGGAATCGGGAATTGTTGGCCATGAAGTGGGCATTTGAGGAGTGGAGACATTGGTTGGAGGGAGCTAGACATCAAGTTGTGGTCCTCACCGATCACAAGAATTTGATTTATCTGGAGTCGGCCAAACGCTTGAATCCTAGACAGGCTAGATGGGCCTTGTTTTTCACGCGTTTTAATTTTGTGGTCTCTTTTCTTCCGGGCACTAAGAATGTTAAGGCAGACACCCTTTCTAGGAGTTTCTTTGCCGATTCTCTTAGTGTGACTGAGCCTACTACTATCCTAGGTGAGGGGGTAGTTCTTTCTGCCATTTCGCACGATTTGAGACGCGCCTTGGAGGAATTTCAGGAGGATAAACCTGAGCGTTGCCCTATGGGAAAATTGTATGTTCCTGACCAGTGGAGAAAGACAGTGATGTCTGAAATTCATTGCTCCGCATTGGCTGGTCATCCAGGTATTTTTGGTACCAGAGATTTGGTGAGTCGGTCCTTTTGGTGGCCTGCCTTATCTCGTGACGTCAGGAGATTTGTACAGTCCTGTGGGACTTGTTCTCGGTCTAAACCCTGTTCTCGTTCTAGTGGGTTGCTGATGCCCTTGCCGGTGCCCAAGAGGCCATGGACCCATATCTCAATGGATTTTATTTCTGATCTTCCTGTCTCTCAGAGTATGACTTATCTGGGTGATTTGTGATAGATTTTTGAAGATGGTCCATCTTGTACCACTCCCAAAGTTGCCATCTTCCGCTGAGTTGGTGCCCTTGTTTTTACAACAGGTGGTTCGGTTACATGGGATTCCTGAGAACATTGTGTCCAACAAAGGAGTCCAGTTTGTTTCCAGATTCTGGAAAGCCTTTTGTTCCAATCTGGGAATGCAGTTATCCTTCTCCTCCGCGTTTCATCCCCAGACCAATGGACACACTGAGCAAACAAACCAGACCTTGGAGTCTTGAGATGTTTTATATCTGCTGATCAGGATGATTGGGTCTCATTTTTGCCCTTGGCCGAATTCGCACTGAACAATAGAGCTAGTTCTGCCACTTTGATGTCACCCTTTTTCTGTAATTTTGGGTTTCATCCTCGATTCTCTTCAGGGCAAGTGGAATCTTCGTCCTGCCCAGGTGTGGACACTGTGGTTGAGAGAATGCATCAGATATGGGACCAAGTGGTGGATAAGTTGTCACTCTCTCAGGAAAAGGCCCAGCGATTTTCCAACTGGCATAGGACCATTGGTCCCCGGTTTAAAGTGGGTGATATGGTTTGGTTGTCGTCTCAGAATATTCCTATGAAGGTTGCATCTCCTAAATTTAAGCCAAGATTTATTGGTCCTTATAAGATTTTGGAAATTCTTAATCCTGTTTCGTTTCAATTGACTCTTCCAGTTATGTTCAAGATTCATAACGTATTTCACAAATCTCTGTTGAAGAGGCTTGTTGAGCCAGTGGTTCCTATGGCGGCACCTCCTGACCCTGTGTTGGTCAAAGGCAATGTGGAATATGAGGTACAGAAAATATTGGATTCTCGTTTGGTTAGACGGAGACTCCAGTATTTGGTCAAATGGAAGGGTTATGGTCAGGAGGATAATTCTTGGGTCTCTGCCTCCGATATTCATGCCAATAGATTGGTTCGTGCTTTTCACCGGGCCCATCCTGATCGGCCTGGTGGCGTGGATGAGGGTTCGGTGACCCCTCCTCAAGGGGGGGTACTGTTGTGAGTTTATTCTCGGGTTCCCCTTCTGAACTCCCTCTGGTGGTGTCGGGAGGTGGTGCGGCTGGTTTGATCGGTGGAGATCTGCCACCTGAGGATGGGGATGATGATTGGATCTCGGGATTCTCAGATAGGATTTAAGACAGCCTACGCCCTATTCAGTTGCTGATGATTCCTTCTGGCTTGTCAGCTCTTGGTTTTCAGCTCTTTTCCAGTCATCTAAAGCTAAGTTTTTCTGCTAATGTTCACACTTGATTTTGTTGGTCTATTCAGTTTTTTGTGTGGTCTGCCAGCCCCGGCTGGGGGCTGAGCTGAATTTCCACTCTTATTTATCAGTATTTTGCCAATTGGCTTTTTGTCCCTTACTAGTTCGGTCTCTTTTTGCTCTGTCTCAGAATATTCCAGAGTGCTGATATAGTGGGAGAAGTCTAGTGACTTCAGGGTTAATTTTGCTATCAGAAGTGTTGGACATTATTTTTGTAGGGTTTTTTGCAGGTTGCAGACAGTGACTTGCCTTTCCTTTCCTGTCTGGTTAGTTTGGGCCCCATCATTTGCTCAGCCTATTTTCCTGCCTGTGTTTGTGCCTTCATCTTGTTTCACCGTCAATACATGTGTGGGGGCTATCTATTCCTTTGGGGTCTGCTCTGGGGCAGTTAGTTTTCCCTTTTCTTGCTTTGGGCTTATGTAGTCCTCCGGCCGTGATGAGGCATCTAGGAACATCGTAGGCACGCTCCACGGCTACTGCTAGTTGTGTGGTGAGATCAGGGATCTGCAATCTGCATACTTACCAACTTCTCTGGTTTTCTGTTGCTTAGCTTGTTTTGTTTTTTTTTCTCTTCGGTGACCCATTCATAACAGAATGGTCTCTTTTCGTGTTCGGAAAAGTGTGTTAGTATTTTTATACATAACTTTTACCTTGAAAGTATTGGAAGGCAGGGAATATGGCGCTGAGGTATTTACATTGTAATTCCTCTATTGAGTACATTCGTCATTCCTCGGGGTGGACTAAACATTTAATAGATGTTATACCCTAGGAATACCACTGATAGAAGAAAGGGTGAGAGCGTCTGTCCTAAAAGTGGGGGTTACCAATGAGTGGGAGGAGAAGAGACACCCAGGGAGAGAGCCGGAAATGTCGGTATAACTTCTGCCACGCCCTCCATGTGGACATTGAAAGTGAGTTAACTCTCACCTAAGTCTGCAGTTCAATATAAGGGAGATGCAGAAGAGCAGGGAGAGCCAGTCCCGAGGCAAGGCAGCATTCCAAGTAATTTTGGGCATACAAAGACGTCCCTCCCAGCCAATCCACCACCACCTCCCGGAACAGGGATGCTAAGTTATAGTGTCTGATATCAGGGAAGTTTATCCCCCCGTTTCCCCTCGGTTGTTGGAGTAGTTTATAGGCTATACGGGGCTTTTTCTCCTCCAAAATGAATGAGCGTTATAGATAAGTGATCTGCTTCTCCACTTTAGGAGCTAAGTAAATCGGGAGAGTATGGAAGAGGTAGAGGAGACATGGAAACTCTGTCACTTTAATTAAGTTGGCTCTGCCTAGGTATGACAGGTTAAAATCTTTCCATTTAACTAGGGTAGATTCTAAGTTTTTAAGATATGATTTGATATTGGTATTGCATAATTTGGCTGGGTGTTTTGTCACCTGTATGCCCAAGTATTTTAATGAGCCAATAGTAAATTAACACGGGAACCTTGATACCCATAAAGGTTTGAAGGGGCCACTTAGCATCATCACCTCTGTTTTATCCCAGTTGATATCGTAGCCCAACATGCCTCCCACATCCCCCAGTTCTTGCATAAGAGAGTGCAAGACCCCTCTAGGGTTGGTTACTACCAGCAGAATATTGTTTGCAAACGCTGCAACCTTCAACTACCTAGAACCCGTAGAAAGCCCCCTAAAAGTTGGGGTCTGTAATAGATGGCGCAATAGAGGGTCTATAGAGAGGTTAAATAAGAGGGGCGATAGAGGACATCCCTGTTTAACTTCCCGAAAATTAAGGTCTTATTTGCCTGTTTTGTGGTTCAATAAAGTATTGCCACACTGCTTTACTCTCACCCTGTGTTGTCTGAGTAGTATTACGCTCATGGTTAAAGGAGTGTGGGCGTTCAGTGGGATGAGCCCTAGTCCATGCGGTTTCGGCTAGCAGACTGGAGCACCAGCTGACCCCCGTGTCTCCACAATACAATTTTCACCATTTCAATAAAATAGAAATTATACAAGTTTGTTAGTTATGCTGACCTGGGAAATCATGTTGCCAGGTAATTTTTACTGCACAATGAAGACCGTAAAAACAATGGTGGAATTGTGTTTTTTCACCATTTCATTACACTAGGGATTTTTTTTTCTCCATTTTACAGTATGCATGAATGCTGTAATTTAAACTTATAACTTTCTCTGCAAATGAAACTCTATTAAGGATTTATTGATGATAAATAAAAAAGTTATGGCTTTTGGAAAAAGGGAAGAAAAACAAACAAACCTAAAATTCGAACATTGGCAAGAATGGGTAGGGGTTAATAAACTATATAAAAGTGGTTTTAAATCAAACACTCACTTTAAGGTGATTTTATTTAAAATATGCTGTAATAATAATAATAATAATAATAATAAATAATAATTTTTATTTTTATATAGCGCTAACATATTCCGCAGCGCTTTACAGTTTGCACACATTTTCATCACTGTCCCCGATGGGGCTCACAATCTAAATTCCCTATCAGTATGTCTTTGGAGTGTGGGAGGAAACCGGAGTGCCCGGAGGAAACCCACGCAAACACTGGGAGAACATACAAACTCCTTGCAGATGTTGTCCTTGGTGGGATTCGAACCCAGGACCCCAGCGTAATAATTGCAACTCAATTGAACCTATGTGTAATAGTTATGAAGTTGCATCATGTAAGCCATTTACCTGTTCTAGGTATCCAGCTAAGGGAAGAGATGTCAGCATTATTGGCTCCATCTTGGGAGGGACTTTTGAAGGAAGCTTATGATTCCAATATTTTTCTGGGAGTCTACAAAAACCACAAGTATTACATTTGAGGTATTAATTACTGAAATTTGACATTTATCAAAAATACAACAAGCAACCCAGTAAGTGACACATCACTGGGATCAGGGGCCATTCGCTCTGTTGACACCATTATAGTCTATGGCCCCGTCGGTGCATATGTCCGAATCTCGTTTTGTGGGGGAAGGAGAGTTCGGACGTAAGCCCCGACGGGACCAACGAATGAGTGCCAAAATGCAGTGTGAGAGCACCCTTAGGAGAAGTTATCAGTATTACAATGGTTGGGGTCCAACATCAGACACTGACACCTCACTGTTCAGCTGGTGGAGTTATAAAGTACAGCACAGCTCCATTCATTTTGTAGTGGTAGCTCCAAGGTTCTGCAGCTCAGCTTCTATTCAATCATTCTTTAACTATTAAGACTACATTAGTCTTCCAACAGAAACAAAGTAAATGCACCTACAGTGTCATTGCTTTCGTAAAAAATGCATATATGAGCTTGGGTCAATGGAATTCATATATTTACCTCATAAATCTTTGTAACTTTTCATCACTTTCAATAATATATATTTTATCTCTGTACTCCACAGCATTTTCAATGTGTCCAGAGACAAGAGCTTCATACCTATAAAAAACAGATCAGCTGATCACACAAAATGATGTAACATAACTGGTACTGTTATTGTCTTCCTTTTACCATGAAATGATATCCCACTGGCAATCAGACCGCCATCACTTCCGGAAATACTTTGTCCTGGTGCTATGTATGTTATTTATATAACTGTTATTTCTTGAAAATATTGTCATTTCTGCAGATAAATATTTTTATTTTACTAATACAAAATGTTAAAAGTACTGACCTCTTTTTCCCATCCACATAGGTAACTGGACAGTATCCCTTCATCTCTGCATTTTTCGGGAACTTTGATTTCACATCAGCCACTGTTAACCTCTTGGGTAACATTTCAGGAGGAGGAAGTGGATATGGTGCTAATGGAGGCACATACAACTCTGGAGATTGCAAGAAAGCCTGGGAAGTATACAAGGATACTGTTGTTAATGTATTAAAATACTGGCAAGTCACCAGAATGTGTTTGCTACCAATAAAGAGACTACAAATATGCTAAATTACTTTAACATTAGAAATTATCCCCTATACATAGCATAGGGGATATCTTAATGACTGCTGGGACCCCCACCAATCCCAATAATGAAGTGCTGAAGAGTACCATATGAATGGAGCAGAGGCCAAGCATGCACACCTCCGTTTGATTCATTTTTAATGGTGGGAGTGCAGGAGAACAGCCACGCACAGCACTCAGCTATCTCTGACAGTCCCATTGGCAATTGAGAGAGCCAAGGTGACCTCAGCTTCGCTCAAAGTCAGATCTTCAGAGCCCCATTTTTTGGATTGATTGGGGTTCCAGTATTTGATCTCCAGTTATCAATAATCCCTACCCTATAGCTAGGGAGAAATGTCTTATCCAGGTAGATATCCTTTATTGAATGTAAAGCAGTGCTTTCTACCCATCTTCAGTGCATATACAGAACTTATTTGCCACTACATTACATCCATAGAGTTAAAGAGGACCTGTCACATGTCCCAAAAAATTTAGTTTGCTACCTTGCCAGAATCCCTGTTCTCTCTTGAATCTGCTGCTTTTTGTTTTTCATTTGTCCCTCCATTGCCGAGATATGTCTTTTTTTCCTTTTGGCGCCAAGCATGCTAATTCCTAGCTGTGGACTAAGAGGTAGTGTTAGAAGAGTTTTTTCTGGGGATGTGAAGTCCTTTCACCTCCAGGACATTGCCCAATCACCATCATAATGTAAGAAGACTTTCCTGCGCACACGCAGGGGAGTCACATTGAGAACAGGAAGACCTCTGTTCAATCAGTTTCAGATGCTGCCAAGCAATGATTGGACAGCATCATACAGGGTGGTCTACACGCCCTTACAGAAAACAGTTGACACAACCTCTTGCAGCACAAACCAGGAAATAGCATACTAGGTGCCAAAAGGAAAAAAAAAATTACATCTTCACAAAGGAACGGCAAAATGAAAAACTGAAAAATAGTGGTAGATTCAGGGGCACACGAGGACTTTGTCACGGTAACAATATTATTTTTTTAACATTTGACAACTTTTCTTTAAGTGAGAGATACTGAGTATTTAAAGGGCAGAAGATTCGGAGATTTAAAGGGGTTGCCTCACGTTATTAAGATAAAATTGGAAAGAGTTTTTAAGAGTTTCTAATTAAAAATCTTTCCCAGTCTTAAGAACAGAGGGTTTTTAATTGTATAGTTACCATAAGTTCTCATTGTGTAACTTACAGGCCAACCAACGTAACAAAGATGGCTTGTTTCCTAGGCAAGGATCACATGTTTACAAGCTCTTTACTTTAGAGCTTGCAAGCACTGGTGTGAAGCCGGCTGGATTCAGTTGACTTCTGTCCTCCACCCCTCCACTAATGCTGCAAAGGCAAAGATTCTTCTGATTATAGCTTAGGAAAGTGCACTGTTTGCTGCTGGCCCAAATTGTCACTTATCGGTGTCCCCCTCGCCCCCCCCCCCCCACACACACACACGAGTGATGCACTCCTGAAGATGAACCTTGAGAAAACCCCTTTAAGATGGCTCCAAAAATAATAAAGACAAAAAGCAAACAATAAAGGGACAATTGTCAAGAACTTAATATGTAGCTAACAGCAGAGAAGTTGTCAAAATAATGAAATAACATACTTTATTGTCCAAACTCCCACAGATCCAGTGTCACTGCTCCAGTGCTCTCAGCTGTCTTTGTTAACTTCCTTGAAGTAATGATGTTCTATTCATTCACGGGACCACCAAGCAGTTACTGGCTTCGACGGTGTACGGCACTTCATCGCTACAGAGTATAGCGTCTCCTCGAGTGGACCCTCTGGGCCGTGATACCAACCCACCCTGGGCGAGCTGGCCTATTGAGGACCACCCCCTATACAGGGAGCATCAGGGACAAACCAAGGGGGATAAAGTACCACAACTGCTGGTGGCTGGCTCGAAGGAGGCGCGAGAGACCGAGTCTAGCTAGGTGAAGGTGGGAACACGCAGGGTACAAGAGTGCGTAAAGCGTGGACACGGTGGTACACAGGGTACAGGATAGTGCTGAGCGTGTACACGGGGGCACGCTGAGTACGAGGCAATGCAGAACGCGTGCTGTGAAGCACGCCTGGGTACAAGGCAAGGTAGAGTGTGTGCTGGGAAGTGGCGGATCCCGCGTCTGGAGGCACGTATGCTCCTGTTCCACTTCAAATCAAGCTTACCAGCCAAGCCTGAGGGCAATATGTCCCAAGATTGAGCACATCAAGCTATTCAGTAGGTGCATATCCTATTGCAAGAAATCTAGCACATACACGTAACTGAAGAAGGTCATTTATTGACCGAAACGTTTTCCTTCATACTACAATAAATCTTCCCTGATCATACTTAAGTTGAGTGCTAAGTTTCTACATACTATCTATACGGTTTGGGAACCTAACTTTAGCACCACCCTCTAGTTGTGCTCACGGTGTTTTGTTTCATGGGTACAAGGCAAGGCAGAGCGCCTGCTAGGAAGCGGGCCAAGCACAAGGAAAAACAGAGCGCATGCTGGGAAGCACGCCTGGATACAGGGTACTGGACCTGAGTACGGAGAGCGACCAAGCAGGCCTAGCAAGGAAGCAAAAATGATAATCAGGCACCGCCTACAGGAAGAGGCGGCCTGATATAGGGAATGCACGCCGGGACTTCCGGGTCAGGTCCTCCAGGACCATAGAGACGTCAGAGCTGGTGCGGCACGGTCAGAGCTGCCGATAGTGTGCAAGCATCCCAGATGGGACCCCGGGGCCGGGCGTACAGCCAGAGAGTCAAGAGTGTGCGACATGTGCGCGCACCCTACGGGATCCCAGCGCCGGCCGAGAGACCGGAAGCGAAGATGTCGGGCGGCGTGCGCCAGCGCTGGAGATGTGCGGTGAGAGCGGTGTAACACAGAATAGTAAGCAAAGACCGAAGGGGACCACTGGAGAGTTGGTGCTGGAGACACTGGGCTTGAACAGGTGAAAACAGGTTATTTTTATTTCAGCAAACATCCTGCTGTTAGCTATTAATGTAGTTTTTTCTTTATAGTTTTATGGTTTACAGGAGAATATTTGTGTACTGTGTAGTACCAGGTCAAGTGGTCACCTGGATGCTGTTTGCAATTTATGAATTTAACAAGAATAATAATTCCATGAAATATGAAAAAAAAAATCTGACTGCAAATATCTTCTAAAACCAATTGTACAGCATGTCTGTATGTTACTAATGTATATGTGGACATTACATGCAGAAATATTGCACACACAGACATAATCATGGCGACACCTGCATGTTACTGGGCTCCCATTACTTCCTGGATCAGGACAGTATACCACGGACATTCTGACACTTGTGCCTTGGGCACCAGGGGAGGTTGTCCCATTCTTGGTTCTCGGAATCCATCTTAAGATTATATTATCTTTCATATATATGTAAGCAACCATTTACGGCTGGAAAGATATTGTTCTTCTGAGACGCTACTGCCCCATTATCACTACTCTTTCTCATTTGTCTCCAGCATGCATAAATAACACTAGCAGCTCTTTCTTCTAAACAACTGAATTACCGGCTTAGTGCTTGGGCTGACTGAATCTATTTAAGGAGATAAACTAGTTATATGATGATTTTGAGATTACTCCCCACTAATGTAACCACAATAAATGTATGAAAGGATTGTGACTTACATCATGCTCCTCTTGTGAAGCCATCTTGTAGTAGTGCCCACGGAACTCGGCTGCAAACTTCAGGGATGATGTTACAGAACAGTCAACGAGCTCCCACCTTTGTGCCAGACTCACAGGACAGTATTGTCCAAAGTCTCCCAGCCGAGACAGCAGCTCGTGAGGAGTGATGCAGAAGTCAGCGATAGCAGCAGCGTTACCTGCTCAAACCATGAGTAAAGAAAGAGGGAAACAATTTAAATTTTACATAATAGTCGTAAATTGTGAGGTCTAAAAATTACAAAATAGGTCATAGAATTGTGACTAGTGTGTACATTTTTCCCAGTAGCAACCAGCAAAACTGGCCAATGTACAATATGCAATTGAATGTATGTACAAAGCTGCTAAACCTTCTATGTTGGGATGAACGAATGAACAAACTAGTTTCACAAACAACATTAATGTGCCAACAGAGAATAAAAAACACATACCTTCTTTTATTTTTCCTAGGTAGGTTTGTATTTTATTAATACTTGTGTGGACCTCTTGAATAATTCTGCTGGACACCGACCACTTGCTGCACATTGCATCTACTCCACACCAGTTTTGATGCGCAGTTACATAATACTCCTTAAAATGGTTAATTTCTTGCTTATAATTGGAGTTACGCAGCATTAATATCTGGGTACTATCATGCAAAGGGTATGGCCTGCTGTGGAAAGAAGTTATAATGAGGAGTAATAATGAGAGTTTGAATTTTAACTTTAGAATGTAAAACTCTGACACACAAAGGGAACTTGTCTTCTTCATGATGCCTGAACCAAGACCAGCATGTTAAGGCCACATATATACATTGAGTATTTGGTGAGTTTTTTAAGCCAAAACCAGGAGTGGGTGATAAATGCAGAAGTGGTGACGGGTTTCTATTATACTTTTCCTCTGATTATTCCTCCTGGTTTTGGCTTACAAATACTGGGGTAAAAAACTCACCAAATGCTCAATGTGTGCACATGGCCTTAGTCTGAAATTCTGCAGTCCTTCAGATAAAACATACTTTGATAAAATTGGCCAGGGACTATGCATGATGGATGACACGTCCAAGGCAGGTCTTTAGCAGCTTCTCCTGCCTCGCTCCCCTAGACTGACAGGACTCTCACAATACACACACACAGCTAATGTCTGTGGTTCAGGCAGCATGCCTAAGCTAGCAAGTTTCCTATAGATGAGATCTATGTTAAAAATCTAAAAGATATTAATGAAAAACTCAGCAAACTCCAATACAGATCCCTGCTAGATACTATAATTAAGGAAAAGTCCCCATACACATTAAACTACTGTCAGCTGAATCCACCCAACATAGCATATTGGATTCATATTTGATTTCCATGAGATAAGCCAATGCCCAGAAGAGTCAGGTGCCTTGGGCCAAGTCCACTGAGGGAGAGTTGCATGGAAAAAATATCCATCGACCAAACTATCATTCAACCAACAGATTCCCATTGTACATGGGTGGCTTAAATCCAGCCATACATAATTAGTAGCTGGTAACTGATTACTTGGCCAGCAGTAAAAACAAAGATATTACAGATATGTCAAATTCTTGTCTCAATAGGTAGACTTTAGATTATTGGCAAATCCTCCAACATGGCTACTTCTCTTGAGTATAAAGAATCAAACTAATATCTGAAGAAGTTCACTCCCAGGTAAGCACTAGCGTTCAAACAGGCACCGGATTCTTGTGTCACTCAAGAGCAGTATGAGGTTTATTGAACTCCATAAACTTGCACAGCTCTTTAAATGAAAATAGCCCTTTTCCAGCACATACGTAATATCAAAAACCACAGTCCTTTTCCAATGAAAGCAAAGCAATAATGCAGTCTCCTCCAAATGGCTCATTCAGGTCAGGCTCAGTGGGCTCAAACTCACTGGTTACTCATACATGGTTGAGCTAATCCCAGTTCAATCACACAAAATTGTTATTGTCTAGTGATACTTGCAGTTTGGTGCATATGACCTGTGTAGTCTCCTCTCAGGCAGATTCTGTCTTGTCTCTGAATCTCCAAAACAACCCACACAGCTCAGCTCCCCCCAAATGACTGCCCCACAAATGAACACAGGATATGGTTCCAGTCCTAGTTAGAGAGGTACACCTAAATAGTACCTCCAATGCTAGGAGTTAACCCTGACCTAGTTGGCTTGCCTACATACAGTCATGAACAAAAGTGTTGGCACCGTTGAAATTGTTCCAGAAAATGAAGTATTTCTCCCAGAAAATTACTGTATTTACACGTTTTATTATGGTAAATTTTTACACTTTGCTTTGATTATAATTCAGACAATTTATATATCTTTGATAATTTAATATTTTAATTTTAGCTTTCTAAGTGTTATTCATAAAAGCAATAACACATGGTGCTGTCTCTGATATAGAGGTGTCTTTTGTTACAGAAGGCATAGGAAACTGGACAGAAGTTTAAAGTACGTCTGTCTGGAGAATTCATAATTTATTCCCAATTAAAATACTTTCTTTCCTATGTAATGTATATAGCCATTCCCCTTTCTTCTGGGGGCGTAAAAAAAAAGTTGTTGCTTTGGATCTGAAGACAGACAAGAATTGTATACCGACAGAAACTGGCTGTGTGTATTTTCTTGCCTCCGATGCATCATATTTATTTTATTTAATTTTAATTTGGACCAATAATTGCAAAGATATAGGAGACCGTTTGCGTCTCAACCCAAATTAGCTCTCCTTGGAAGGGGCTACCTTAACAGTTCTACACGTTTATTTACTTTGAGTGCATTGGAACAACATAAATAAAGAAAAAAGCAAATTAGACATAATTTCACACTAAACCCCAAAATTGGGCCACAGAAAATTGTTGCCACCTTTCCAAAAATGTGGGTAAACAATTTTGCTTCAACCATGTGATGCTCGTTCAAACTCACCTGTGGCAAGTAACAGTTGTGGGCAAAATGCAAATCACACCTGAAACCAGATAAAGAGGAATAGTTGACTCGATCTTTGCATTTTGTATTTTTGTGTGTCACACTAAGCATAGAGAACAGAAAGAGGATAAGAGAACTGATTGAGGACTTGAGAACCAAAATAGTTGAAAAATATCAACAATCTCCAAAGATCTTGATGTTGCTTTGTCCACTTTGCACAACATAATTCAGACGTTTATAACCTGGGAAAAATACTTAATTTTCTGGAACAATTTCAAGGGTGCCAACATTTTTGGCCATGACTGTATCTTACAGACTCGATGTAGTAGGATGACTGAGGCTGCAAAAACACATTAATGGGTACTAAGTCTGTTTTAGTGTGAGCAGCAATGAGTAGGAATCCAAAATATAACCTTTATAGGTCATCTAAAAAGTTAGTCTGGTCAACAACCAAGCTGACCCCACCAAAAAACAATGACATATTGCTGTTTTAACACACGTTATACCTCACTAACACAAGAATGCATTCAAAACATGATATCAACCCCTGCTATACCACATTCCAACATAGTAAGTTGAGTTGGTGTATTATATGTGTGAATAAGACCAAATTACTAAATTAGAATGTAGTATAGCAGGGGTTGCCATCTTGTTTTTAATGCACTTTTGTGTTAGTGAGGTATTGGTGTTTTATCACACATTATATGTCATTGTTTTTAGGTGGAATTAGTTTGGTTGTTGACCAGACTAACGTTTTAGATGACCTATAAAGGTTATGTTTTAGATTCCTACTCATTGCTGCTCCCACTATTGATAATAGTAGGCGATTCTGATATGTTGTGTATTTGATATATTTAATAAATCTGTTTTAGGGATACTTTTGTTGTTTATTGTAATATGAAGGGGGCACTGATGCAGAACTCTGGTTATAATGGGGCAATGTGGCTATCATTATAGGTATATAGTCAGAATGTTTGGTGGTGGGGCTTCAAAGTACAAAAAAGTACACTTTCTTCAACTCTGTCCAAACTAATTCTCCCATAAAGTCCTCCCTTCAACCCTCTAATTAGTCTTCTTTATACTGCCTGTTAAATATTATTCCCTCTTTTTCCTCCACTAGTATGCTTGTCCCATTTTCATCTCTTAGACTATCCGTGTTCTCTAGAATGATCCAATAGATATCAGACTGTTTCCTGCTCAAGATTTCAAAAACATAGAAATACGGTACATTTCTGTAGATGAGCCGACAATCTAATAAGCCATGTACATAATTAACACTGTTCTACCAACTAACCCCCTTTTTCCAGCTCTTGTTAGCAGAGTCTTCTCTCCTTATTGGTTTCCACAAGCTTTAAAGGGAATCTGTCAGCAGATTTTTGCTATGTAATTTGAAGGCAGCATGAGTTAGAGGTTAAAACACAGATTTCAAAGATGCCTCTCTTATCATGCTTACAGGTTCTGTTTGCTTACAATGAAGGTTTTAGCACCAGTAGCTTATCATTGCTGTGACTAGCTGGTTGTGTGAGCTTTGGTCCCTCACACCCCCTCCTGTGATAGGCAGCTCACTGTCTATGGGCATTCTACATACAGAGCTTGGTGTGGGTGGGGTTAGCTTTCTCAGCTTTGCTTCACTGCTAAATCTAAAAGCTTTGATTGTGCCAGAACGGGTGCACCCAGTAATCTAAGTGATACATCCTTGGATTCAGCTTATCTTTGCCTATATCAGGTTGCTCTCAGATGAGGTAGCAAAAACCTTCTGAAAGATTTCCTTTAAGTGTTGTGAATCTTCTAATTTGACTGTCATATGTGTAATTTATAATTTGAACTAAGTAATAAAACAGTAAGCTCTCTCAAGTGGCACTGGAAGCCAGGAGGTTTTTATAAGCTCTTTGCTGTTAGCAATGGTAAAACTGGATGGTGTGTCACTGAGCTATCCATCAGTAGGATGAGATTGGCAGCCAATGGGTGATCATATTGCCCTATTTATATCTTCCCAGCATACTGTTATTGCAAGTTATTGTGTTTGCAGTACTTCTCTGCTTTGCTCATTTTGGATTGACATAAGTTTCTAACATGACATGGTTTCCCAGTTTGTTTTGTTGGATAACCCCTGCATGTCCTTTTCGATTTGACCCTTGGACTGCCTGACTACTTTTTTTGACGTCTCTGCATGACATACTGACTATGCATTTGGCTCTGAATTAGTCTCTTTGGTTCCTACCTTGCTTGCTCAATTTTTTCCCTCAACTCACACCTGTATAGATTCAACATAGGAAGCACTGAAATGAAGACAACATCCCAGCATACATTTACAAGGTGAACACCAGGAAGGAGCTTTAGGAACCTGCTAAGTGGAGTGACTGTATAATTGTTAACAAGATTGTGCATAAATTATAGAGATGGTACATGTACTGGAATAGTGTAAGATTTATGGACATATTATGTTTGGGAATTTGTTGAATGACTTTACTTTTGCTGTCATACAACGATTTATTAAATTTACAGAGGCTTTTACTTTTTACATGAATTATATATGTGTTTGGTAATAGCTTCTAACATTTTTGTGTATTTCCCAAGGCTTTCTTTTTTACTATTGCATTATGTAGGATAATTAAAAACTATTTATCTGGTGTAATATTTATGAATGTTAAACAGCCCTGTGGATTTATGTATGATATCTCAATAATCCACATTAATATCATGACATGGATTTCTGGTATCAGAAGCTTAACAGAAAACTGTAAGACATCACAATTGCTATGAGATCACATCAGAAGTCTGACATAAAAAACCCTTTGATATCAATTGACAGTAAGGAGGTAATGTAGGTTTGAGTCATTGTATCCCTTCAGCAGACACCAGGGATGCAGCTTGGAAGAACATTGCTTTGCTGGTGTGTCTAGTGAAGCCAATACGTCACATAGCCAGGTGGGGCAGATGAATGTAAATTATACCTCCACACTTATTAGATAGAATTTGGCAAAACCCACCGAATATAGTGGGATAAACTGACAATCTTATGTGTATGGGAGCCTACTAACTCTCACATCACAGAAAATAAGGATCTGTTTCTTGAATTTTTGGCCCTATCCTTTTGTTCTACAGGCAAATAAATATCATTCAGATGAGTACAAATGAACTATCAGCCTAGCAGTCATGTGTATGGGAAGTCATTTTTCCAACCGTAACCCAAGGTGTTTATGAAACATTCTTCAGGCACCTTTTTAATATACAATTAGACTTTTAATTAATTACATTATCATTTATGTATTACTTATGTATTATGTATTATTTATGTAGCTGGGAACTGATTTGTTTACCCTTTGGTGATTTTATTTGATCTCTGTTTGGTCCTATCAAATAAAGAATGTATGGCCTCTTTGCATATTGTTCCATATTTGTTAAATTATCTATCTATCCACAGATAGATAGATAGATAGATAGATAGATAGATAGATAGATAGACAAGCACAGATAATATGCTTCACCTGGACTAAGATAAGAAACATATTTTAGAACAACAAGATGATTCCTCACCAACAGCTGACACCCAGCTATTCAGTTACTGCAAAAGTAGAAAAGCAGTGGCACGAGCAAAGCAAAGAACACCCAAACAAGGGAGGCGGCTGTGTCCCCCAATTAAGAAAATGGTTTTACAATGAGTACCAAAAATCCTTTTTTCTTGGGCGCTTCTTTGATGGACACAGAAACCATGGGAAATTCTAAAGCCGTCCTTGGGGTGGGAAAACTAATAACTGAAATGCTAAAGGAAGAATAGCAATCACTCAAATTACCAAGTGAGCAACTGACGCTTTCAGTACTCTTCTTCTAAGACTTGCATCTATCGATGCACAGGTAAGAGCACCACAAAGATGTTGTGACGGACTCAGCTCCTGCTGAGCCCATTTTTTGAGTGGACCCTCTGGGTCGTGGCACCCACCCACCGAGGGCGAGCTGACCTTGTGAGAATCCACCCCCTATACAGGGAGTGTCAGGGGCAAGACTGCTGGGACCAGACGGCCGGCTCAGGGGACACTAGACGAGTGTCTGACGACAAGGACGAGCAGGAAGCAAGACGAGACTAGACATAGGTGCAAGGTATCTTCATTAGAATAACACAGGATCACATACAGAGTAAACAAGCAAAACATGCAAGGTGCGCGCGTGGGCACGCCAAGGTCCATAACATGGTACATGCCAGGTGGCACGCCTAGGCACAGGACAGAGTGCGTGTAGAGACACGCCAGGGCACAAGGTACAAGACAGTGTGTGTAGAGACACGCCAAGGTTCAAGGCAGGGTGCGTGCTAGGAGCCACGCCAAGGTTCAAGGCAGGGTGCGTGCTAAGAGCCACGCCAGGGTTCAAGGCAGGGCTGCGTGCTAGGAGCCACGCAGGGACGCACACCTCACTGGCCAATGCACACGGCTGTAACGCCAGCACGAGGCACGACTAAGGCACAGGAGGCGGGCAAAGGAACCTTCGTGCTAGGAGTGACGCCAGGTTCAGGGCAGGGTGCATGCTAGGAGCCACGCCAGGGTTCAAGGCAGGGTGCGTGCTAGGAGCCACGCCAGGGTACAAGGAAGGGCTGCGTGCTAGGAGCCACGCAGGGGGCACGCCACACTGGCCAGTGCACACGGCTGTACACAAACACGAGGCACTTACCACGGCACAGGAGACGGCCAAGGGGAACCCACGCCGGTGTTCAATGCAAGGACAAGGCAGGGAACAAGGCAAGGAACAAGCAGAAACAGAGCCAGGTCAGAGCGAGGACAGAGTCTAGCAGCGGAGCGTAGGCAGAAGCCCAGAGCCGGGCCAAGGGAAGACCTTGGGACTAGACATAGAAACGAGCACTAAGGAGAGGAGAAATGGTGCGTGTGCCAGGGAGCACTTCAGAGCACCATAGGAGAGAGCGAGGCAGAGCAAGCAAAGACTGAGACCATAGGGAGGAACACAAAGCAAGGAATAGCAAGGCAGAGAACACAGGGAGGACTACAAGTCAAAGCATAGCAAAAGCAAGACATGGCAAAACAGGCGAGGCAGAGAACACAGGAAGGACTACAAGTCAAAGCATAGCAAAAGCAAGACATGGCAAAACAGGCGAGGCAGAGAACACAGGAAGGACTACAAGTCAAAGCATAGCAAAAGCAAGATATGGCAAAACAGGCGAGGCAGAGAACACAGGAAGGACTACAAGTCAAAGCATAGCTAAGGCGAGACATAGCAAAACAGACTAAGACAAAGAACAGCAGAAGGACTACAAGGCAAAGCAAGGCAAAGACAAACATGGCACGAGAGACAACACAAGACATGGCACAAGACAAGAGGCAGAATACGAGCACGGAGCGTGTGCAGAGACGCACTACAGAGCAAAGTGCAAGGGCACAGAATAGAGGGAGCAACCCCACAGACCCAGAGCCTTGCAGGGAAGCAACACAATAATCAGGCCCTGAGCATAGGAAGAGGCGGCCTGATATAGGGCATAGCACCTCCTCCTCCAGGTCAGGACCAGGGGAGCACTTCCGGGATTCTAGACATGACGAGATGATTGCAGAACCAGACAGTGCAGGATCTTAAGAAACGTCACATGATCAAGGACTCCAGACATGACGAGAAGATCACAGAAGGCAGAGCAGAAACGCAGGCATCCTGCAGCTCAGACATGAGGTGAGTCTGCACACTGCTCTAGGGAACATGCAGGACAGCAGACAAAACATGCGCATGCACATCGCTCCAGGAGTTCTTGAGACAAACAGACATGGCAGACATGGCGGACATGGCGGACGTGACAGATGTTGACTGAAGACAAAGTGGCGGCAATATGGCACAGGAGAACAAATGCCTGGTGTTGTATAACCCAGGAGGCTTCTACCATACGGGAGGATTAAGCTGTGCCTTGGCAGATTCAACCTAGCTAAGCCAGATCTTCTGGATTGGCAGATCGACGCCAGCGAGCAATCGTAGCCCCAGAGGCGGTCCCACCTATGAAAGAACATGCAAGGACTATCAAGGCATCTGAATGGAACTGTGAGAGAGCTGCACAGTTCTCGCTATGTCAGATAGTGCAAGAACCTCTCAAGGAGATGAGATGCAAAGTGGATGAATAGACAATCTCCTCGTTAATGTGGAAGGTAGAGAACATGTTAGGGAGAAAGGAGGTTGTCGAATGCAAGTTCACTCTGTTGCGGTAAAGAGAGACAGGCGAGAGCCACCATTCCTGATGAAAGATCGCTAAGAGGAAAAAAAATCACTCTGCCAGATAGGAAAGAAATCTTTGATCGTCCCAAAGGGAGCAGACTTAAAAGAATTCCAAAAATATTAGGTCCCTAAGATCCTGGGTGTCACGGGGTTAATGCGACACATGCTTTGTCCCCTACATGGCTTTTTGCCAAGTGTAAGACTTCTTATGGCTTGCATTCAAAAATGACTTTCTTCTTGCCACACTTCCATAAAGGTAAGATTTGTGCAGTACACAACTAATAGTTGTCCTGTGGACATGTGGCGCCCACAGGAGTATGGTCGCCACAGTGGCTTTGCCTTCCTCCAGGGGAGGGTAATGCCAAGCTTGGAGGCAATGATGGGTCTCTCTCGCAGTCAATCCATACATGCAACACAGTTCCACTACAGGCCAGCAGGGGGAACTCTGAACCAGGACTAAGAGGAGGGGTGCTCTCTGAGGGCCAAGAGGAAGGAGTAGTTAGTTAGTCTGTGGAGGGTGAAGTGTGCAGACGTGGAGAGAGAAGCTGGAGGTTGAGCTAGGAAGGAGAGCTCCTTCAGCTTGAGAGCGCATGAACTGGAGTCTGGTCTCCACGGCTGTACGGATACTAATGGTCCTACAGCAGATATCAGAGGAGTAGGAGGCTGTAAATGCCCTACTCCCATCTAAGACTTGAGGCACAACAGCAGCTTGGATAGAGAGCCAGGACTCCGGAGAAGGGAGTCCCCAAGAGAGGCTACAGCTGTCTGCCGTGCAAGTAAGGTTCTTGGGAACATCTGACAGGAGGAACTTCAGAGTAACTTAGTACTGGAGTGATTCATTCAAACAAGCGCTAGGAAGGAGACTGCACAGCCCGTCTGCTGAGAGAGAATCCCTGAGTTGCTTCCAGGCTAGCCTGCTCCGTTACCATCTGTAATCAGGACCATGGACTGCAGTTATCAAGTAAAGGTACAGAAATTGCACCCCGCTGTGTCTTGTCTGCTTCCTACCCTTACGGCACTGCTACATCACCGTGCCATCCACCTCTACACTGCCCTGGGACTATAGCTTCACCTGTGGGGAGCTTTTACACCCTTGCTGCACCATACCATCAGTCCCAGTGGATCTGTCTGCAGCGTCGGCTTAACATCTCCCTTGCCGAGTACCACAGGTGGCGTCACGAACTATTCCATTCCATTAACTACATTCCCCCATTACTTGGGAGCCCAGGGCCACGGACCGGGTCACCGCTGCTGTGACACATCCCACTGACACCGGCCCGGTACCGAGTACCCCACAGCCCTGGGAGGGCGACCCAGACATATTCTGTCACCTGAGGTGTGGAGTTCTGCAGCCTTTTAACGGCTGCTCTATTTAGTGCTTTCCTTGCTTAGGATGTCAGTTTAGGTAGATGGCCATATCATGGTAAGTTTACAGTAGTGTTATACTTCTTCTATTTTTGAATGATGGATTGAACAGTGTTCTGTGAGATGTTCAGAGCTTGGGCTGATTTTTTATAGCCTAACCCTGCTTTACTCATCTTCATAACTTTATTCTTGACCTGTCTGGTGTGCCCCTTGGTTTTTATAATGCGGTTTCATCCTTAATGTTCTCAAACAAACATCTGAGGCCTTCATTGGACAGGTTTAGCTATACTGAGAATAAATTGCACACAGGTTTACTGAATTTACTAATCATGTGACTCAGAATTTTATTTAGGGGTATCAGACTACAGGGGGCTGAATACAAATGCATGCCACAATTTTCAAATTTATATTTTTAAAATAATTAGAAAACCATGTATTATTTCCTATACATTTCACAGATACTTGCTTCTTTGTGTTGGTATGTCCCATAAAATCCTAATAAAATACATTAATGTTTGTGGATGTTATGTGAAAAAATGTGGAAAAGTTTACGTGGTATGGATACTTTTTCAAGGCATTGTATATAAAGTTGAATAAATAAAGTATACTCTATCCCCATAGTAACCACCCTGTTGTGAAGTCACAACATAGATATACTATATATGTATTGGCATCGCTTGGTTTGCCGATTTGATCCGATCACCTGCTGCTTCATGGTTGGTTCTTCTACCTTTTGATCTATGGCTCTGTGACGCTAGTCACTACCCATGGACAAGCCATGAGGTGGGAAAGTCAAGGAGTCTGAGGTCAAAAGCCAGGAGGGTACGCCATAAATAGTGAGATAAGGCAAAGGTGTAGTCCGTTCACAGTCCGGGGTCAGAATTTCAAGAAGGTTGTGAATCAAGACAAAGGGGCTAGGCAAACAGATGGTCAAAGGCAAAGCCAAGGTCAAGCAACAACAATCAGAATACTAGAACTTAAAGCACACAGCAGACACACACACCCCACTTGAGCAGAGCTACAACTAGCAGAGATTAGAGGCAAACAGCCAGCTAAACAGCTTGGGAATCACGCCGAACAGGAGACACCTATAGAAAACCCAGTGCACCCCAACCCCGATTGGGAGACTGGACTGTCATTCACCACACTGACAGCTCAGCATGTCCCCAAGACTCAGATATGACTGCTGTAATATCTATCACAATACTGACAGCTCAAAACACCTTTGCTGAAAATGGACGGTGGACCTTCCATTCACCACACAAAGTGGAGCTATTATGACAGGCTCTTTTCCTTCCATGTCCAAATGCTGATTGTTCCTGTGTTCTTATTCTCCCTTTTTGGTTTGCTCCTTTGCAGGTGTTTTCCATTTTTCCATTTTGGTTTGTCCTATCACTGTCTGGGTGGGTTTTCATAAGGTATCCATTCTCTGCACTTCCATGCTGGCTATATTTTCTGGTGGATGTATACTTTGTAATTCCAGCTCTTTATCTTAGTGGTTTACCTTGCTGGTTAAACAATAATTGTATTCTTACTATAAGTTGGTTTGGTTTCCCTCCCAGAACTTTTTCCTTTTACCACAGTTAGGTTCTTGGTAGGTCTTTCTTGTTATTTTTGGTACTCCTTAACCTTCATCCTTCCACCTTATTTGAACGTGTCTTAGTGCCTCACCTTGGGCTTTCATATCTCTCAAAATATAGATAAAAATAACACAAAAAAAGTTAGCTCACCAATTCATCTTGCCTTGACCCCCTGCCTGCAAAGTGACACCCCGCATGGACAAGGGTGAAAGAACTGCAGCAGAATCCAATTGAAGAAAGAGGTGTCCAGCGAGCAGTGAAGATGTTAAAATTTTACTTTTAATTCACATAGATAAAAATAAACAACAAGGAAATGGTTGGATACCGCATGAAGGTGCACGTGTTCGGAAACAGTCCTTCTCCTACAGTTGCTACATACGGCCTACGTAGGACTGTCTCTGATGGTGAATCAGAGTTCGGGAAGGATGCCCAACAGTTCATTGAAAAGGACTTCAACATGGACGACGGTCTCAAATCCCTGCCCACACCGGAAGAAGCCATAGATCTGCTCAAACGGACACAAGGTATTCTTTCTAAAGCTCATTTAAGATTGCATAAAATTGCCTCCATTAGTGCTGCTGTCATGAAGGCCTTTCAACCTAATGATAATGCCACAGAATTCAGGGACTTGGATCTAGGTTCAGACAATCCACCAGTACAGAGAAGTCTGGGCTTGAGATGGAACTTGCTAAAGGACTCATTCAGCTTTCAGGTTAGTGATGCAGAAAAAACATTTAGTAAGCCTGGGGTTCTGTCAGTGGTGAACACTCTATATGATCCACTCGAGTTTGTGGAACTGTTGACTATTCAAGGCAAGCTTCTGTTAAGACAACTCTCAGAGTCTATTAAGGACTGGGATGTTCCACTCCCTGCTGACAAACAACTAAAGTGGAAGTCATGGAGGGAATCCCTTTGCATCTTGGCTAAGTTCCACTTACCACGTTGTTACACTCCAGCATCCCTTGCTACGAGTGAAAGGAAAGAGATGCAAATATTTCTGATGCTTCTACTGAAGCTATTGCAGCTTTGCCTATTTGAAGATTATAGACTAACAGTGAAGCGCATGCTGCATTTCTATTTGGAAAGGCTAAATTGGCTCCTAAACCGAGCACACCATCCCCCGATTTGAACTCTGTGGGGCTGTGCTAGCCATAGAGATTGCAGATTTCATACAGAGCGAACTAGCTATTCACATGGATGACACAAGATTCTACACAGACAGCAAGGTTGTTCTGGGCTACATATACTATAAGACGTTTCTACGTCTATGTCAGTAACTGCGTTGAAAGGATCAGGAAATCTTCCAAACTTGAGCAATGGCAGTATGTTCCATTCCATCTTAACCCTGCTGACCTTGCTACTAGGCCTGTGTCTGTTGGTGCTTTCGCAAACTCTTCTTGGTTAACAGGACCGGATTTACTTCGCGGTCAGTGTGGAGAGACTGCCATTGAAGACAGCTTTAGGATCCAGACAAGGACCCAGAGATCTGTCCTGATGTCAACACCCTCATCACCAAATCCAAAGAGAAGGTTGGTTTCGACTGACAGCTATTTGATCGCTTCTCCAGATGGACAAGGCTCGTTTGCGACATTGCAAGATTAGTCCACCTCGCATAATGCTATCGCAATAAGGACAGTAATGCTGATTGTCGCGTTTGGCACATCTGTCATAAGCCTCTCTCTGCAGAAGACATTACTCGGAGTGAACTGTTTGTGATACGTAATATGCAGCAGCATGTTTTTCACAAGGATCTGGAATGTACACATAAAAATCATGATGTTCCTAAAAACAGCCCTATTGTCAACTTAAATCCAATAATTGACAAAAAGGATTTACTGAGAGTTGGTGGTCGCTTAAACACAGCCAAGTTTTTGGAGGCAGAAAAGAATCCTCTAATTATTCCTGGCCATCACTATATCACCACTCTACTATGAAAAGACCAAACATCAAAGATTCATCCGACCAGAAGGAACTTTCAATTAACTTTCGGACATTAAAGATGTTCTCTTGATTGCACTGCAACTTGAACCATTGGATTACTTCAGGAATTGGTTATAGACATTTCTCTACCTCGTTTATATGTTATTGTTATTTTTGTATTGCACGAATTGTTTTGTTTTTCAGGTTGAGGTATATCTCAGTGTCCTTAATGGAAATACCTCTACTTCAAGACTGTTAAAATAGTAAAATCCAAGGACTTCAGACTGGGAGTGTGCCGTTAGCTATGTGGTTTAATTCCATAAATTGTATTTGTTGTACTTTGCTGCCATATACTGGCCATTGTTATATTATGTTCTTCATGTATTATTACTGAGCTTACCCATAATACCTATACAAAAAAGGGTGGGGGAACAAGAGGCGCAATAGTGCCCTATCACTAGTGACACTACAATGTGAGTGGTGTAATGCAGTTCCACTCACCTATTCCAGTTGTGTGACCCACAACTGGCTTGAAGACAAAACACAGTATCAGCTGCTGCAGGACCTCCACCGACCACTCCAACGTGGAAAAACTGCCAGAAAATATGGGAAGCAAGATGTGCCACAGTCCGCGCTGCTGAGTCCACAAAATCACCTGGGATGCAAGATGTTGTAACAAAGTACTTCTTTATTCCTTCCTACGCGTTTCGGCGCCCTTCCTGGCACCTTCCTCAGGGATGAGGAAGGTGCCAGGAAGGGCGCCGAAACGCGTAGGAAGGAATAAAGAAGTACTTTGTTACAACATCTTGCATCCCAGGTGATTTTGTGGACTCAGCAGCGCGGACTGTGGCACATCTTGCTTCCCATATTTTCTACCCATAATACCTTTCTTTCTGAAACTCCTCCTATCTTTATCTTATTTCCTTATTCATGGTCAGTGCCATCTTGGACAACACATGCTTCAGGACTGGAGAAAGAATTCTCTTACCTTTAACTTCCTGCTTCTAACTTGCAGTACTAACTCCTACAGTACCTCATCTTCATCCCTTCATCTTCCCTGTCATATCACCTCATCTCATCAAGGTACTGTGAATAAAACCTGTTTAATTCACCACTGCATCATCCTTCTGGACAAATCACATGCAGCTCATCAGGAATAGTAGTGCAAGTTAGCGAGTTAACGCTATCTGCTATTGCTTATACAGAGAACCGTGTTCACATCCCTCAGACACATCTCACCCATGTACATTGGTGGCAGAAAATACATGATATTTTTTTAACCTAAAGAAAGATAATTAGTACTGTAACGATCATTATTTTACAGTTTAGAGTAAATGCAGCGGATGTCTTCACATCAGAAGTAAGGGCTGTAGACATGTATCACTTATAACCCTAATCATTTATGATTTCATTGTGTCCATAAAAAATATTGTCTGTCCGTGATTTTTTGATAAGCTGTCCAGAAAAAAATAAAACGTCAAGTTGGCAACCCTGATGGATGCCTTGGCATCCACCCTGATTGTGCACACTGTCAGGCACATATCTCCTCTCTGTATGTACCCAACACTTACCACAAAAGTAGTGTGGACTGGACCTTCATCTGTCTCACCGGATGGACACATGCCTTTCCAAGGTCAGTTATCCATAAGCTCCTACATGACTGTACAGCTTGTGATTGAGAAGTAACTTGTACATAACAGAAGGACTGCCCTGTATAAAATTTTAATGTACTGTGTTGTATCTTTATCAGACTAAATACTAACAATATGTAAGTGGAAATAATTAAAAAAAATATAAGGTGCACAGATACTAAACAGGTGCAGCCTAACTACTCACACTCTAGACATGTTTCTGAATTGTCCTATAAACATGAAACAGAAGAGGCATTATTTTTTGCATAGGTACCTTTTTGCGTCCTTTTTGTCTTGTAGTCCTCTTTTTAAAACTTCTTTCACTGGTAGTTCTAACTCAAACATTTTTATTGGTATTATGCTGCACGCTTCTAAAAGATCAACTTGTCGTTTTGTTACAGGATATCCATCAAAAACAACTCTGTAAATAAAACATTTTTATTATATTCTATTACTTGGTACTTATGTTTTTATAACAAAGTTTTTTCCTTCCTCTCCACTAATACAATATCACTTTCTCATTAAGGCTACGGTCACACAACCGTAGATTCTCTCATCTGAGAGAATCAGGCCTTTCAAACTCTGATCAGAGTGTCAGCATAGGTTGAGCCGATTCAGCATCTGAGATTGTAAGTATTCTAAAGTCAGCATAAGGTGATCTGAGAGAATCGGAGCACACTTACGTAGAAATCAGATTGCACTCGGATGTCACCGGAGTGCAGTCTGAAATTTTCAATGCACCCATACACCTGAATGGGTGACGGGAATCCGATTTCACAGTGAAATCACATAATGCTGCCATTATTTTCAATGACAGATTGTCTGTGAAAAATCATGCATCAGCACTGCCACATTGAATACCATTTGTTGGAATGCTTGCAAGTGCAAATGCCACACCTGGAATCAGCTACAAACCTTTTACCTGATTAACTGATGATGAATTAACGAGAGAATAGCCCATGCAGTCCATTAAAGAGCTTTTGAGATAATTGTCCAATTACTTTTGGTCCCTTTAAAAAGAGGCAGCTACATAATAAAGAGCAGTAATTACTAAACCCTTACTCCAATTAGGATGTGAATAGCCTCAAATATATACTCATATTTTACAAAAATTATATACTTCTACATTTTGTTGGTGCTACCAAGTCTGGCATTGATATCTTATTAAATTTATATATGGATATTTGCATTTCTGGATGTCAGTGCAAGGGATTTTTTCTGATTTTAATAGTTTTTATAGAGGCCATTATACATATTTCTTTCTAGGTGTGCACATTGTTTATGGATTGCTTTTCTTTCTTTAAGGCTACTTTCTCTACATTCGCATCAGAGAATAACACTCCTTTTTCTGGGGTATGCTGTTTTATTTGTACCGCATATGGGTTTGTTACAAGAATGTCCTTATCACCTAAATTGTGATTGTAGAAGTTTAGGGGAGTATAAAACTGCTCACTGGTTACCTTTAGGGGGCTATTAGCAATTTGTTTATATATACTGTATGTATAATAGATTTATGATTCAATAACTTTCTCTCAAGAGATGAAAGGCATACATATACAAAATCAACACAATAAATGATATGCAAGAAGGGGTCCCACAGACCTACTAATATATTGTGTAATAAATAAATATATAAGTAAAAACAGACAGATACTGAGAAAATAATGTTACATAATAAATATGATAAGCAAAAAATTGTGTCTTTGAGCTAAAGGAAAAAACACTACACCATGCATAATACTGTTATAAAAAAATATGCATTGAAAAGAGTTCATTTTTCGTCCTGGGCCGCTTTTTTCTAGGATCAAACTTTTACTTACCCTGTTGTATTACATGTTAGATCCATCATGGCTATTTCTAAACACCGTATGGCCATATCATCAGGTACCACCTTTCCCTTTTCTAGATGACTCTTTATATCTAATGCAAGTTCTGTATTAGGTTGGTTTTCCAGCACCGAGCGTATGGCATCTCCCATGGAAAGGCGCTGTAATCCATATATTCTGGTAAACATCTTGGCAACTAGAACATTGAGGAAATTATCAGATTTAAATGGACACTGTGTAGTCCATTTCACAAACAGTAAGTAAATACGATCCTCCGGATTGCAGCCGGGAAACAGGACACTCCACCTCCAGATTGCAGCCAGGAGCAAGACAGTCCACCTCCGAGACCTGTTGCCGTGGGCGACTGCACCGCCGTCTATGCTGAAGGGTGCCAGGCCTTTTAGCTCCACTTGGCCCCGTGTTGCCTCACACAGGTGGAGCTCTGCAGAGCCTTCTGCTCTGCACGCTTGCAAAACCAAACTGACCCCCAACTCTCAGCTACAGGGGTTTTTACAAGCAACCTGTGGCCATAGGGAAAACCCAGCCAGGAAGGAAACGGACTGCCCCACTATTATCCTGTAGTCCGTTTCAATAAAAGCCCACAGCAGGCTTTCTTAAATCTGCCTTGGACAAACAGCTTGCCTAAGATCAAGATTTACTTTTATTTTGCATTGCAATCACAGCTCAAAATTGAGAAAGGTTGGTCACAGCTGAAACTTTGCCACACCTTATGGGCTAATAAAGTCAACTTCTTTTCATCATTTATTGACGTGCTGCCTCCTTTTTTCTTTTTTATACAAATAGATATTTGTTTGGAGGGCCTTGCACCCTGAATTCATCTATACGGTGCTGTTCACATTTTTTTCTTCTAGATAGACAGACATAAAAAATTTAGCAGACAACAGCACCTAAATAATGACAATAGTTGGGTGCAGAGCTTCACAGTCCTTATATTAGAGAAAATAAAGAAGCAGCACACCATCATCTTAGTGCAAAAAAAGCTATTTTAATAGCCTATTTGTGCGCAACCTTTTGGCTCTTTGTGCTCTATGTGTGAGCCTTTTTCAAGCTTGAAAAAGGCTCACACATAGAGCTGAAATGTCATGCACAAATGGGCTATTAAAATAGCTTTTTTTGCACTAAGATGATGGTGTGCTGCTTCTATAGATAGATAGATAGACAGACAGACAGACAGATAGATAGATGACACTAACTGGGGTTGGTTTCTGACCTAATATAAGCTTATAAGTACTAGCCGGACTCACAGTCACGGACGTGGGAAATCGGGATTCAAGGTAAAAGAGCAGCCCAAAACTAATTACAAATACAAATATATACAGAGTAATATACAGATATTACAGCCAGAAGTACAGATAAAGGTTGGGTACAGGTATGGGATTACAGTTAGCTGTATGGGTCACATTACCGTTCCTTAGCATGTGGGCTCAGGGAAGCTCTCGAGTCCACAAGTACTTTCTTAGTTTCTGGTCTGTCTCCATGCGTGACGTGGCTTCTGTGGCAGAACACTGTCACTGGCTAAAGATGTGTGGCTAGCTTTTAACCTTTAGCTCCTCCCATCCCATATTTGCTACCACCCCTCTGTGTCAAACTGAAATCTCCTCCCCTGACCTCCTAGCTAAAATAATTCCCAATATCTAGGATGGGTCATAACTTCCTAATGGGAGGTCCAAACGGGACAACTGAAATCTCAACGGGTTCGTTGGGGCTGGACCAGTATGGAGAGTCAAAACTTGGGTCAGCTAAGTGGTTCTGAAGAACCAGTTTCGATAGCTCAGTATCTGGCACAGCTAGAGAACGATGAGACACAGGTGTGTGTGCGGAGGGCTCCCAGGATTCTGGTGGCATGTTGGACTAAACCCTAAGATTCACGGTACTCTCTTAATTCATCTCTATGTGTTGGTGCTTAACCGTCTCATCTATGCATTCCATTGATAGCTTACAGCCCTGCACAAGAGGCGGCACGGGGTCCCAGCTCCGTTCCTCCTCGCATTAATTGACATGTGGCCACTAATTCTCTGGCCATATGGAACGTTCCTGTTCTTTTGGAAATTTTTGTACTTATCTCATGGATGGGGGCCACAGTTCAGGAGCAGAGAGAGATCTCTGGATAATATATTGGGCCTGAAATTAATAAATCAAAGAGGAGTCTCCATTGTCCTCACAGTGACTGTTAAAACAATGATATGGCTAGTATTTGGAACAAAAGTTCAGATATTAAAAAAAAATCTAGCATAACCACATAAAAAATATCCCCTAAAACATATCTTAAAAGATGGTTCTCTTGCAGGTTATACAACACTTTAACAAAGAAGACAGAATCACCCTTAGGCCCTGCACTAGGCAATCGCTTAAATTTTTTGGATAATTTTAGAAATAATCTTACCTGTCGTTTTTCCGGATTTTGGAGGACCTAGAACTGCAATTCTTACTGGCACTGAGGGTTGTGGTTTTGGCTGACGTATAAACGTAATGGGATTCTTCATAAAAATGTCTCTGTTTTCTTTTGTTGAGAAGAAATAAATGTATTGCCGGTAGATCAATGGATAGCCAGGATTTTCTTGGTTTCTAAATGGTTTAATTACATCTCCTTGGCTCAGCTATACAGTTTAAGGAAGAAAATGGTAGACATGTCAAACTAAATATCATAGATATTATGTCAAACTTCAATTATCATATGCCAGAGATGGGGTCAGTAGTCTACAATCTGTCTGCATCCCGGGATTAGGTAGGGCTGGTGACGAGTCAGTTTCAGTCTATATTTATGGTGGCTGCACTCATACATCCCTACAGTATGTATGGTTATTGCCACCATATGTTAACATTTGGGGGTGTCTGACATTGAAAAACATTTTTCATCTATAGTTCAAAATAACATACAGAGGAATACTCACCCCAACGGATCCAGCGCAGACCGCTACAGGCATCTGGACCGGCTCCAGAAGCGATGACTGCATTGTCCGGATGGCACAACAGTCAGTGATTCCTGTGACTGGCTGCAGTGGTCAGGTGAATTGAACAGTGCATTCTGGGATGTTTGTAATGATACGATCTACGCAATCCAGTGATATCTAGACGGCCCTGTCAATGCTTCTGGTGCCTGTGCAGACCTATAGAGCGGAGGTGACTGAAAGTGATCTAGGAACGTGACGGCAAGTGAGTATGCTTTTGTTATCTTGAAAAGATCCATGCCTTAAGAAAAAAATCAACATTGAACAACCCATTTAAAGAAAAGAACTACACCTGGAAGAAAAATAGAAATGAGCTAATAAGCTAGATAATATTTTCTCTCGTTTTTTCTGCTAGATAACTTTTGCTGCATCAAAGGGTAACAAGTACAGAAAACAGTACGTGCGTATAAAAAGAAACCACTTTGAGATGGTGTTTTCTTATAAAAAATGACAAGTATCCGATTTCCACCATATATAATTGTGGTTTTAACGTTTGCATTTTCTACCTCCCATTCTTCCAAGTCATCATGACTTGTTTTTTTCCTGTTGGCATAGCTGTCTATGGGACAAGTTGTTGTTTTGAACGATGATGTACTATTTTAAATGTATTCAAGAAAATACGGAGAGGAGCATACAGTATTGTCTCTAGGATAAGCAAACTGTGAGTTTCTTTTAATAGACAATGTTAAAATAATGATAATTCACATAAAATAAAATTACCCATATTAAAAAGGCAAAAAAAACCCCAAATATATATTGACAGTGGTCAGCCAACAATAAACAGTCCACGTATTATTATTGGACCCAAAGTTTTCTTGTATACCATAAGTCAGGGGTCCCCAACCACCGGTACACGGCCCAGAACCGGGCCGTTGCAGTTCTCTTGCCGGTCCGCGGAGCCACGGCTCAGAATACTGGACACAAGGGGAGCCGGCGGCTGTAGCACTGTAGTGACAGCTGCAACCTCTGGCATCCAGAAGACATCGATATTCACCCTCAGTTCCTGCATCCCTGTCGGGCGCGGCAGCTTCATCCAGTGCTGAGCGGTCATGTAGTACCGCTCATTAAGGTCATGAATATGGACGCGACTCCACTCCCATCGGCATGGCATCCATATTCATGACCTTAATGAGCGGTACTACGTGACCGCTCCGTACAGGAAGAAGCTGACGCACCATGATGGAGATGCAGGGAAGTTCAGCGACGGTGTGAGGGTAAGTATTATGGGGGAGGACGGGGGAGCCAAGCCATGCATACAAGAGTGGGAGCGGAACCATGTATACAAGGGTGGGAGCGGAGCCGTGTATACAAGAGTGGGAGCCGAGCCATGTATACAAGGGTGGGAGCGGAGCCATGCATACAAGGGTGGGAGCGGAGCCATGTATACAAGGGTGGGAGCGGAGCCATGTATACAAGGGTGGGAGCGGAGCCATGCATACAAAGGTGGAAGCGGAGCCATGTATACAAGGGTGGGAGCGGAGCCATGTATACAAGGGTGGGAGCGGAGCCATGTATACAAGGGTGGGAGCGGAGCCATGTATACAAGGGTGGGAGCGGAGCCATGTATACAAGGGTGGGAGCAGAGTCATGCATATAAGAGTGGGAGCGGAGCCATGTATACAAGGGTGGGAGCGGAGCCATGTATACAAGGGTGGGAGCGGAGCCATGTATACAAGGGTGAGAGCGGAGCCATGCATACAAGGGTGAGAGCGGAGCCATGCATACAAGGGTGTCGCTGTCTCCCATCACCCCTAGATGGGACCGTCTTGTTGCAGGAAAACAAGCCCAGTGCTCCCACTGATACAGGGAAACAAGCCCGGTGCTCCCACTCATTCAAAACCTATGGTGAGTTGCATCACATTCACATTATAAATGTTATAATTAAATTATAACTATGCACTACTAAACTATAGCCCCGCCCCCTTATGGCCAAAGCCCTGCCCCTGTCACACCTCCATCCCCGCCCTGCCGGGCCAAGAAAGAATGGTATTGCTTGAAGCCAGTCCCTGGTGCAAAAAAGGTTGTGGACCACTGCCATAAGTGACCTAAAGGGGAAGAGGGAGTAGATAGCTAAATGGAACCATCTCACCCATCTGTCGATTCCATAGGAAGGAGTCTTTTGTACATCAGTCACCATTGCAAATACTAGTCTGTCCGGAAGAGCGGGGCTTGGAGAAAAACCTTATTGAGCCCTAAAAGCACTGAATATAGTCGAATACCCCCAAAGACTATCACTCTGATGAGGGCAGCCCACAGCTTTCCCTAAGCAGACATTGCCCTACACTCAACGCTTTCTTCCATTCAGGATCATCAGGGGATGGCAGTACATGTATCAGAATATGAGAATATACAGTAAAAAGGCTATGATATCAGCATCACATCAGTGCACCTAACTTTCAACAGAGCCCTACTTTCGGTATGAAGACACGGACACGGCCATCAAGACTTGTCATCTCTGCGTGTACGGTCATGCCCCCTTTTCATGCAGCACTCGTGTTACCCATGATAACGTGGCTTAATGACACCCAGAGCAGCACACAGAGACCCCTCATTCGCTTGTAGAAAGTGGGTGTGAGTCAATGGGTGAGTGCTTACCCAGCCCTGTACAGGCGTATCCCATGTATCGGGCTAATTAACTTGACGTCGGTCTGTAGACACTGCAATCAAGTATAAACGCATAGCTCCTCACCCATATTGATTACATGACTATACACAAAAAGAAGTTTAACCAGAGGATCAATGACTGGTTCTACACCTGGTCATGTAATGTGGGGCTTATAATGTACACCAATAATAAAGAATAACCTTTATGTCAATGTGTATATACTTGTGTACTAACATAACTAAGGCACATAATATCAATGTGACAAAAGGTCACTTATGATATACTATACAGCAAACTTTGGGTTGTTTTATAATATATGGACTGTTTATGGCTGGTTGACCACTGTCAGTAATATACGGTATCTGTCTAGATACATTCATATGTGATGGCATCTGTCACGCCTTTTTACATCACTGTGGATTAGGCATTTGTGTTTTTTGCTTGTTTAAAGTGGGATTTTTTATTGTGTATGAATTATCCTAGTTTTTGAAAAGGAGAAAAAAAAAATGCAACTCCGACATTGTTTTTTTGAGGTTTTGGTTTTTACAGTATTCATTGCATGTTACAATTGACCTACAAATGTGATTGGTGACGGTTGATGATGGTGAACAAATATTTAGCAGTATGTAAAAAAAAATAAAAAAACGTGGTTTGTGTTGATATTTTCTCAGACTTGTAACTATTTTTTTCTATCAATAGAGCTGCGTGGGGGCTGATTTTTTATGTGGCGAGCGAGTAGATTTTTTTATATACTATTTTTGGTTATTTTTTTTAGGGAGGTATCGTGACTAAAAAAAACAGAAGTCTTGCATTTTGATTTTATTTCTATTTACTGCGTTTACTGTGTCGGTTAATTCTATATTTTACAGACTTTTAGATACTGCAATATCAAATACATACCACTTTTTTAGTTTTCTAATTTCTTTTTTTTTAATTGAGTAAAAGGGGCCTGATTTAAATTTTTATGTTTTTAAAATCTTTTACATTAATTTGAGCTCCCTTAATATAGTTAAAATGCAGGTCTCCTATTAAGCTTAGCTGGTGTTTGAGCTTGACAGGATTTCTAAAATGGCAGTGATGGGGGCTTCAGCAGGTCCCCTTCTGCAATGGCACCTCATTGGTGCCCTTGTATCGCAGAGCAGGGGGTTAATAGGAGCCGGTGTACGCAATCAGAGATTGAGCTTGACAGCTGAACATAAATGGTTAACAGCAGCAATGGAAATACAGCTCTGGCTGCTGTTGTTAGAGGAAACATCAGCTATGTAATATAGTTGGCATTTATGTGGAGGGAGCTCAGCTTCTAATTCCCCACATACACACACTTTGAATGATCCCTGAGCTGATGTACAGGCAAGCCATTTTGCACTAAGGGGGCCATACATAATATATCTTGGTCCTGAATGTATGTCACAGGTAGTCACAGTTGTTTTTGGAGAGTTTTCACTGTAACACATGCATAGATTTTAATATACAATACCTTTACTGGGTCCCATCGTCCAAAGATGCTGGGATGTTTATATGACACATGAAGCATTTTGCTGGCAAGGGATAAGCTCACTGGATAACATTTTTCAAAGAAGCTAGCCCGATTTTCCACAATAGGCTTCAGCTTCTCAAACAACTGGAAACGCACAATATGTGGTTTTCGATTTGCATTAATTGAGATACAAGGTATCATTAGGCTTTGAAGTTCTTCCTAAAAATGAAAATGTATTAAATGTTACTGTAACACATTATCAATGAGTCGAGTACATGTAAAATATTAAAAAACTTCATTATTTTACCAAAATAACCTGTGTACATGATTATTTTAAGCAACCATATGGATAATTATAAATGTTTTCTTTGTACAGCGGTCAGGTATTTTCTCTACTCATACAGAAATTCATATTCTGTTACACTGTGTAATTATAGTAGGTTGAGTGGTTTAGAGTTGAGCGAATATCTTCAGTTCCTCGCTTATTCGGCAAGCTATAGCGCTTGCTGAATAAGCTACAGCGAGAACCCGGCTTCCTGGATCGTGCCGGCTAAACAGCTGATCGCCGCCGCAGCTGCGTGTGTCACAGCTGTGTCACAGTCACAGCACATGCATGTAGAGCCCAACACACAGGCTATAGCTTGCCGAATAAGTGTGGAACCGAAGATATTCCCTCAACTTTAGAGGAGTTGGAGTTGTACTCAGGCCTTGGAGCCTAAGGGGCACAAACAGTCCCTTTTGTCCGATATGAGAAGACCCAGGGTAATTAGGGCCCCAGTTGAAGATTTTACATTGGGGCCCAATTGTCACGCAGGGTGAGGGAGAAGCTAGGTGCACAACAATGGGAAGAGGATGGGAGTGGAGACCCCTAGGTAGATCTGACAACACCCTGTCTGGCATTACGTCCCTAAATAGATTCCGCACCTATCACCTAGCAGGAACCTAATCCCTGACTGCACCTAGCGATAGGCCCTGGATAGTGGGGGGACGGGGTAAGCACTCATCAACCCCCACTATAGCTAACAAAGCAGGGAGACAAATGTGGGAATACCCGTAGCTTGAGACAACACAAGAGAGCTCACTCCAACAATCCTTCAAGAGGCTCCAAGAAGAAACTAGTTGACTTCTGGCACTTTCAACAGACAGGGGTAAACAGAGCTATCACAGACTCCTTGCTGATGCGACTAAAGGTCTTTAAGCCTCCGGCAAGGGTGTGTTAATCAGCAGCAGACAGTGGAGATTACCGCTAAATCCTAAAGGGAGAAGGATATCACACACAGCAGAAATGTAAGATCCAGAAGGTGCCTGCAGAGACAGGCGCCGTGACCTTCTGCAGCCGGATCCAGAATGACTGTTCGTCACACCTGACACACCCGTGACACCAATAGCTTCAAGCTCCGCTACAATCCAATTAATTCATTTCTATACAATATCATTTATGGTCACTTTACTCCATTTACAACGCTTACAATTGGTTGTTCTATATGAATGTGTGTGTCCATGTTAGAACTCATACATAAATGCTCCTTTTGTTTAGTGGTAACATTTTGTATATATTTGGCCTTTACTGATTACATTTCTTGGCATGATTTTTTTTTTACAAAAGAGAGCTTAAAATCAGAAAACTGAAGGATTTTTAGTTCTACTTGTTGAATCCCAGTGGCATCATGAAGTCACTTTTTCTCTCAAGTGATGGCACATGGATGTGTGGCCATGATCACATAAAATAAAAGGTAGCATCAGTGGCAGGCACTGTATGGGGGAACATGTAGAATGCAATAAAGGAGGGTATATTTAGCATGCCCACAGCTGTTATTGGGGAATCTGTGGGACCAAAACTGGCTTGCACACAGAGTTGTGGGAGCTTCTTAGGAGCCCCGATAAGCTTTCTGGCAGGGAAAATTGAACCCTTTGATTCAGTCCAAGTTCCTTCTGCCTTGGTCAACTATTCGCTCTATTGGTATCTTAAAACACTATCAATTAATGGTACAGTGGAAAACATATGAGGTCATTATGGGTTTTTGTTAATGTTTCAAGAACAAATCTCCATCTTGGGCTTCATTCACACATCTGTTATACACATCAGTGTTTTTCTCGGACCTCTCACAGACCCTTACAGTTTCATGAAACACACACACACACATCGGTTTTAAAAATGGATCCATGACACTCAGAGCTCATCCTATTCTCATCTGTGTTGAGGATCAGACTTGTATTCTGAATTTTCCTGATGGATCCATTTCTGTACACCTATAAGACCACTGTTACACTTACATTAGAAAGAAATCCTGAGTCCTAAACTATATGCTGAATGTACATCAGAGAGCCCAATAAATAACCATTAATAAAAGTCTCTACCTTTACTGACTGGAGAGATTCAGAATCTGTCTCACACTTTTCTCCAATTTCAGTTTTCATTCTTTCAATTACATCCTCTTCTTGTTCTTCCTCTTCCTGTTCCTCCTCATCTTCCTCTGGAAACTCTTCTGCAAGGATCAACTCAATGTTGTCAACAACTTCTTCTTCCTCCACCTCCTCATCATCATCATCGCTCCCTTCTGCGTCCTTGCGGCCCTACGTAAGAACACAAGTTATTGGACTTCTCCTTTACATGGCTCCAGAAATGACATGTTTAGACTGCACTAAGTCCTTATAGCTATTCTTTGAAATAAACTTTGGAAAGTCAAGTGAATTGATCCTTGTAGAATACAAATGCGTAAGTTCTAACAATAAACATTGATATAGTGCTGGAATTAAAGATCTCACCATTTTCTCCTCATTTATTTTTTGCTCAGCTAAAAGTTCAGCTCGTCTTTTGGCAATCTGTTCATCCTGCAATAATTCAGTTATAATAGCTTTGTTAATCTATTTTCAGCTGTGAACATCATGTTAATATCAGAGTAATAGGTCACAGATAAGTTGCATTTTTTACTACAAGCAATTTACATAACAGCAAGATGCAATTTATTGAGAATGCTAAATATAAAGTCACACAGTATCAAAGTTATAGCACTGTCGTCTGCTATAGAAATCAGTGGGATCCAAATTCATGGCTTAGGGCATTATATTTTTTAATTTGTCACTTTGACAAAAATCCCATTGTGCAGCATATTTGGCTATATTAACCCCTCCTTGTCTATACTGATAAACTAAAATACAGTCAACTTTGTCTTATAAAAATGTATTTACACACCCTCATCTTTATCTTACTACCCCTAAGTCTCTGCTTTCGCTCTTCCTTTTTCCTTCGTCGTTCTTGCCACTTAGCTAAACGAGAGGGCAGTAATCGGTCACAAATGTCACTTTCGTCTGCTTCTAGAAAGACAGCGATATCTGGGAACAAGCCACGATCGCCCATATATTGGACTTCCTCAACTGTGCTAGGGAAGCCATCCAGGACAAATCCAGCTGAACTGTAAAAGAAACAGACAGGACCAGAATATAGCTTCTTATGCTTTTGTAAAATTCCAGATATTATTGCAGCAGCCAGTGCCAGAATTTCAGACTTTATCAATTTAGGTAATCCAAGTTAAGAGTTTTACTGTCATAACAAATTGCAATATGCATATTTAAAGAAGCACTCCTATCAAAGTTTGTATCCTCTTAATATAATGCAATCAAATTATACAGCACTGTGTACTTACAATTGCTCATTTTGCCTTTCTATCCAGTTATTTCTTCTATTTTCTCTGCTTTATTTAGAAACATAAAGTCTCTTTTCCCTGCATTTATCCTCTTCAACTCCTGACCCAGTTGCCCTGCTTCACCTCCCTCTGCCATAGACTTATGACTAATACAGGGAAAATTGACCTCCTGTTTCTACATAGAGCTTAGAAGGATTCAGATGGTCAGTTTTCAATAACATGATGTCATAGACCTAATGGAAAATTAGCTGAGTAAAAAGTACAAAATTAGCAATTATAACAATTGCTATATGATGACTGCAATACATTAAGAGGATAAAAATTTTAATGTGAGTGTTTCTTTAATTTTTGCGCAATATATTTAAAACATAGTAGACACCAAAGGGCAGATTTAGTCTTTATTGTCACGCCGCTGCCGCGTCCCTCCCGCTTGCTGCCGCGGTCCCCGCCGACTTCCACACCGCTGCTGCAGCTATCCCGGTCACGGTCTGCTTCCACGAAGTGGTCTCGGCCGCCTCGGTCCTCACCGCGGCTCTCCACCCCCCGGCACACTAACCCAGCACACGCTCCTGCCCTGTCGCCTGCCTTCCGAGGGGTGCACGCCCCTGCCCGGCTTCCTGCTCTTTGTCGGGCGCGCGCTCACACTGTGTTCAGGAGCGCGCACCCTCCATTCCTCCTGAAGGCACGCGCTCTCCTCACTCTGCTCTGGGAGGGGTCGTGACCCGGAAGTCCCTAACACGTTCCCTATATCAGGCCGCCTCTTCCTCCTGGTGGTGCCTGATTGTCACTTGTGCCCTGCTAGTGATTCTGGCCCCATTTCCCGCTGTGCGTACCGCTGCTTTCAGCCTGCCTATATCTTATCCGTCATCTCCGCTGTTCTCTCTCCTAGGATCTGGAAGTCCGGGGTTCCGTTCCGTCCTGTTCTGGCCTCCCAGCTGTGTCCTCCAGTCCATGCCTGGTCCCTGCCGTCTTGCCCGTGTTCCTGTCCGCCATCCGTGTTCCTGTCCTAGGGAGACCCTCCGCCAGCCTCTCCGGCCTCCTGTCATGTCTGTGTCCTTTCCCTGGGTACCAGCTGCCGTGGTGATAGTTACCCGCGGGTCTGCTCCTAACACTCCCTGTATATGGGGTGGTCCACCTGGTCAGCTCGCCCGTGGGAGGTTTGTTGCCACGGTCCAGCGGGTCCTCTCCAGGAGTACTTCTAAAGTATCACAGAATAATCAGGCCATGGATCCTGCTGGTACCCTAACCCCAACCCAAAAGGAACTTTTGTTCCTCCGAGAAAACTAGGCGAGGATAATGTCATTCCTCAAGTCCATGGAGTCCCGTCTATCGTCTTTGCAGGCCTCTGATCCGGGGACTGCATCTCAGATCACCGGCCTCCAGCAGGAGCTTGCCCAGCAGCGCGACACTCAGGCCCACATTTTGAATTATATGGCCTCGGTGGACAACCGCCTGCTAGCTCTCCACACCGCAGCTGCTGCTCCAGTTCAGGCAGCAGTTCCGCATCTGTCACCCCGTTTGGCTAAACCTCCGCATTATAGCGGAGATCCCAAGCTGTGTTGGGGGTTCCTTAAGCAATGCCAGCTGCATTTTGAATTGTCGCCTCAGCAGTACTCCACCGACCGAGTCAAAGTAGCCTTTGTGGTATCCCACTTGGAGGGTGAGGCGCTGGCCTGGGTAAATCCCTTGTGGGAACGTGACAATCCATTAGTCTCCCAGCTTGCAACCTTCCTGGAGACTTTTCGTAAAGTCTTCGATGAGCCCGGTCTCCTGGTCTCAACCACCGAGTCCTTATTCAATCTCCGCCAGGGTACTCTCTCTGTGGGGCAGTACGCCATCCAGTTCCGTACGTTGTCCTCCGAGCTTGGATGGAACAACGAGGCCCTGGTGGGGGCTTTTTGACGCGGTTTGTCCGCTCGAATTAAAGACGAGTTGGCTGGGAGAGACACACCTACGTCTTTGGATGACATTATTTCTCTGGCAACGCGTATCGACCTACGTTTCCAGGAACGCTCCCGCGAAGCCGCCAGGGAGAGAAGACCTCCTTGTTTTTCTCCCTCTACACGCAGCCCTCCTCATCCGCGATTTTCCTCCGCGGCTTCAGCACCAGAGCCCATGCAGGTGGACCGACTCAAACCAGCGGAGCAGCGTCGCCAGGAAAGACTTACACACGGCCTTTGCCTCCATTCTGGCAGCGCCACCCATCTCCTGCGTTCCTGTCCGGTGAGGCCGGGAAACGCCTCCGCCTAGGAGAGGTAAGAGAGGCCTCCCTAGGTGTCAGTGATACCTCTCTACCCTTGACCCTCTCTGTTTTGTTAATCATGGGTACCAAACGTTTTTCTAAGGTGGCCTATATTGATTCAGGGGCAGCAGGGAACTTCATCCAACTCGAGGCGGTAAAAAGATTGCGGATACCTGTCAGGTCCTTGGAGATTCCCCAGCAGTTAGCTTCAGTAGACGGTGCTCCCCTGCGCGAGACCGTTACCTTGGTCACCGAAGTGGTGGAGTTGCAGATCGGAGCCTTGCACCGAGAGAAGATAGCCTTCTTCGTACTGCCTTCATTATCCCACACCTTGCTTTTAGGTCTTCCTTGGTTAAGGATACACGAACCTGTCCTAGATTGGCGATCTGGAGACATTCTTCGTTGGGGTCAGTCCTGCCAGACTAAGTGCCTCCTTCCTGTGCAGCCTCTCAAAACTTCGCCACCTGCCTGGGGACCAGCGGGTCTGCCTTTGGCCTACTGGGCCTTTGCCGACGCACCGGCCATATGATTACCCGATCGATCTTGTTCCGGGCTCTACTCCACCCCGGGGGGAGAATTTATCCTTTGAATCCTCTTGAGTCCCAAACCATGACCGAGTATGTTCAGGAAAATTTGGCCAGAGGCTTTTTCCGGAAGTCGTCTTCACCCGCTGGAGCAGGTTTCTTCTTTGTCAAGAAGAAAGATGGGTCTCTTCGTCCTTGTATCGACTATCGGGGTCTTAATGAAATTACTATCAAGAACAAGTACCCACTTCCTCTCATCCCTGAGTTATTCGTTTGGCTGCGATGGGCGCGAATCTTTACCAAACTAGATCTCCGTGGAGCCTACAATCTCATCCGTATTCGCTCCGGAGATGAATGGAAGACCGCTTTCAACACCAGGGATGGGCACTACGAATATCTGGTCATGCCCTTCGGTTTGTGCAACGCTCCCGCAGTATTCCAGGAATTTGTAAATGACATTTTCCGAGACCTTCTGTACTCCTGTGTGGTAGTATATCTGGACAATATCCTCGTCTTCTCTCCTGACCTGTCCACCCCCAGGAGAAATGTCCGTCAAGTACTGTTGCGCCTGAGGGAGAATCGCCTGTATGCTAAGCTGGAGAAATGCGCCTTTGAACAGTCCTTCCTTCCATTCTTAGGCTACATCATCTCCGACTCAGGCTTACCCATGGACCCAGAGAAAGTATCTGCCGTGCTCAACTGGCCGCGCCCCCACGGCGTGAAGGCAATTCAGCGATTTCTTAGTTTCGCAAATTACTACCGGCAGTTCATTCCTCATTTTTACTCTCTGACTGGTCCCATCTCCTCTTTGATCCGCAAGGGAGCCAATCTTCACGTCTGGTCATCCGAAGCCGAGAACGCCTTCTTGTCTCTGAAACAAGCCTTCGCCACGGCACCCATGCTCCATCGCCCAGAGGCTAACAAACCTTTCATCCATGAGGTTGATGCTTCGGCAACCGAGGCCGGAGCAGTCCTTTCTCAGAAATCCCCCTCTGGTCGGCTTGTTACGTGCGGTTTCTTTTCCAAGACTTTCTCCACATCGGAACGGAACTATTCCATTGGAGACAGGGAGATGCTTGCCATTAAGTTAGCCCTGGAGGAGTGGAGGTATTTATTCGAGGGAGCCATACATCCGTTTACAATCTACACGGACCATAAGAACCTAGCTTACATTCGATCGGCACAGAGACTCAACCCTTGGCGGGCCAGGTGGTCCCTGTTCTTTGGCCGATTCGATTTTGACCTGCACTTCCGTCCCGGCAACAAGAACCTCAAGGCTGACGCTTTGTCCAGGTCTTTCTCGTCCGGAGATATTGAGGAAGAACCCACTCACATCTTGGACCCATCCAGGCTCATCACGGTGGCATCTGTCTCGTTAGTTTCGCCACCTCCTGGTAAAACTTTTGTATCAGAGAAGGACCAGAGACGGGTCATACGCTGGGGGCATGCTTCCAAACTTGCAGGTCATGTCGGCCTTAAGAAGACACTTGTCCTTGTGTCCCGCTACTACTGGTGGTCTACTCTTCTCCAGGATGTACGAAGTTTTGTTGCCTCCTGTCCGTCCTGTGCCAAAAACAAGGTGCCCAGGCAGCTGCCCTCCGGTCTTCTACACCCGCTTCCAGTTCCTTCGGCTCCTTGGCAACATGTTGCCATGGATTTTATTACAGATCGACCCAAGTCTGCAGACTGCATCGTCATCCTTGTGGTGGTAGACAGATTCTCCAAGATGGCACACTTCATCTCTCTCCCTGAGTTACCTTCAGCTCCTGACTTGGCGAAAGTTTTCATTCATCACATCTTCCGTCTCCATGGACTGCCCCAGCATATTGTTTTGGACAGAGTAGTCCAATTCACCTCTCGATTTTGGAGAGCCCTATGCCGGTCAATGGACGTCACACTTGACTTCTCCTCATCATACCACCCACAGTCCAATGGTCAAGCAGAGCGGACTAACCAGAATTTGGTGAACTATCTCCGGCACTTTTCTAATGCCCACCAGAATGACTGGTCTGACTTACTCCCGTGGGCTGAATTCGCCTTTAACAATCACATCAGCGAATCTTCTGCCAAGTCACCTTTTTTTGTCGTCTACGGGCAACATCCGGGTGTACCTCTACCGGTTCCTCCTGTCTTGGGTGTACCGGCGGCTGATCTTCTGTCCGGGGATTTCTCCAGGATCTGGCAGGAGACCACCAAGGCCGCTCTCGAGTTAGCACGTGACAGGGTGAAAAGACACGCAGACAAGAGGCGCTTGGATTCCCCACTATATCATCCGGGTGATAAGGTTTGGCTATCCTCCAAGTTCATTCGTCTAAAGATCCCTTCGCATAAACTGGGACCCCGGTACATTGGACCCTTTGAGGTCTTGACTCGTATCAACAATGTCCCCTACAAACTGCGGCTTCCCGCCTCACTCCGCATCCCTAATTCCTTTCACGTGTCCCTTCTAAAACCTGTCATCCTCAATCGGTTCCATGCCTCTGCTACCCAGTCATCTCCACCTGTCTCCACTGACGATGTCTTTGAGGTTAAAGACATTTTGGCTATGAAAAAGCAAAGAGGGAGGACCTTTTTCTTGGTTGATTGAAAGAGCTTTGGTCCCGAGGAGAGGTCCTGGGAGCCTCGGGAGAATATCCAGGCTCCTCGAATTTTGGCTAAGTTTCTTTCCAGTCTGCGGAGGGGGGCGCGTAGGGAGGGGGGTACTGTCACGCCGCCGAGAAGTCTGCAGCCCTCCGCAGCTCCCCCATATGCTAGTGTGAAACTAGCCTTAGATTTACACTGTAAAAGATACTTTCGTCTCACACATTGAGCATAGTGAGGAAGAGCATAGTGAGGAAGAGCGAAAAAGGCGCTGGATACACGAGAAGATGGCGGTAGCAGAGTATATTAATACAGAGTATATTAATACAGTAACACTATACATACATCTATTGATTTAGGGAAAAAAAATCCATGGTGCACATTTTTCAGCCCAAAATATATTAGTAAATACATGTAGCCCAATGCATCATTTATTGAAGTCCTAGTTACATAGTTATTAGTTATATAATTACATAGGTTGAAAAAAGACCTAGGTCCATCAATTTCAACGTTTCTCCACCAATTTACATTTTGTCACTAAATTAACTGTAACCCATAATGTTATGTGTATAACCCGCAATGTTATGTGTTGCTTTTCTTTTTTTCTCTTCGCGTATTCGCTAATGTTATTTGGACCAAGTTCTTCAAAATGGTGCATGGCGTTCATGAATTTAGCACAAAATCAAAAATGCTCTTTATTTTTGTCTTTAACCAGTTTGTGTCACTTTTTAGCACCAAAAGTCGCAAATACCTTAAAACCGCACAAAAAGTGCACCAAAAATTGAAAACTACTACAGCAGGGACTGGAGTGAGAAGCAGCAATAAAATGTGACACTTAGTAAAAGTTGCATTTCATGAATCTTTCTAAACCATCTGAATAGGAAAAGTTATTGATGAAAAAAAAAAGAAAGACAACTTAAAAGGTGGCGCAAAACGTATAGACGTATAGAGAATAAAGCACAAATACTAAAGTCACTGAAAGGGAGAAAATTACACCAGAAAAGTGGAAAAACTGCAATGACGAATTGGATCATAGTCTAATCTGAGACAGACAAGATTGAAGGTGTACTGGAGTGTACGGAAATTGTACCAAATTTATGGTGCACTAGAATAATAAATCACACAAAGTCAACACCAATTTTTCTCAGAATAAGCAAGTACAAAGACAGAATGTGCCATATTACTGTTTAGGCTAAATGGCACCCAAACCACCAGCAAGTTTACCGCTTTATGAGATTTTCATAAATGCATAATTACTGAAAAGGTTCCATGGTCCACCATTCCAACACATGCTGGTCCAGAACTTCCGTAGGTAGAGGCTCATTGTCTGCTAAATATGATTTGACTGCTTCTTCTTCTACACTTAATACCACTTCTTCCTATAAGAAAAAAACATCAGTGTAATTCACAATTGATCCAATATATCAAATTTTCCCTTCAGTACACGGTCAGAAAATGCCAATCACACATATTTACCTTTGGCTCAATGCTCTTTTCTTTTCTGCTTTCATCTGTATCTTCATTTTCCAATCCAAGCAGCATGGCGTCCTCTTCTGAATTGCCCTCATCGTCATCTTCATACTGAGGTCCAATCTTCCTCTCTAGCTTGGACAACATGATTTCCTGAAGGCGCTCTTTGAACTGAATGTGAAACATGCCCAGCTTGTCTGCTAGCCATCTTGAATTAACTGTCTTCCCAGAACCACTAGTACCAATCAGAAGTATCCTCAAAGGTGGAGCCTGCAATTTAAATGCTGTCTCCATTAACATTCAACATTGTATCCAACAGAAATTCTAAGAGATGACAACTCAGTATTAGACTGACCAACAGCCTAATGGGCAGGGCCTAAAGAGAACAAGAGAACTTGTCATTTTCTCCAAAGATTTAATTAAATACCTTGTGCAAATCCCTGAAATCCCCTGACTCAGCCTCTTTTAATTGCAGAGATACTCACGTTTGTTGCTTTTGGAGCGCAATATGTGAATTCTCTGCCGTCCAACTGGGTGTTTCTTCAAGGTCTTCTCTGTGGGCGTTTGCTTTCACCCCTCCCCCCAGATGCTGGCAATCACAGCTCAAGTCTGCTAGACTGCTAGTTTAGCTGCTGAGCTGTGGATTGGAAGTATCTCAAAGGGAAGGGTAAAAGCGCCTGCTAACAGAGAAAACTTCAAAGAAAAGACCAGTTGAACTGCAATCAGAGAATTCACATAGTGCGCTCCAAAAGCCACAAATGGGAATATCTCTGCAATGGAGTGACACAGAGCAAGACAAACAAGTTCAGCAAAGTAATTGGTGCTCAGGGATTTTTACAAGGTATTTGGCGAAGTGCGCATGTTGCATATTTGCTTACGGAAATTTCTGCATCTCTTGACAGCAAAAACACTGCGGAAAAATAAGTTGCATTTTTGGTGCGTTTTTTGCATGCAGGTTTTTCCTGTGCATTCAATGAGTCAAAAACGCAAAAAGAATTCACATGCTGCAGAAAAAATGCACTGCAAATTTACTGATCATGTGCACAACACTTTAGGATTGTCATTGAATAAGATTGTATAAGTATTCCATTGTGGTTTTGGACCATTTACACGCAGAGAAAACGCATAAAAAACGCACCGTGTGCACATTGCTTTTAACTCAAATTTTGTGAACAAGTGACAGCTTTACATTAACAAACTTGTCTACGTGGCAGATGTGGGGCCATTGTACAGCTGCCCAATGCATCATCATTGTAATATCTTGTTACGTCGGTTCTTGGGAACTATGAAGATGAGACTAGTGCTGCAATACCTTAAGACTATGTGCGCACGATGGGTATGTGATGCGTTTTCGCTGCGTTTTTTTCCGAGCGGAAATGGTCCAAAAACGCAACAGAATCCTTATGCAAGGTAATACAATGACAATCCTGAAGTGCTGTGCACATGATCAGTAAATTTCCGAGCGTATTTGCAGTGCATTTTTTTCTGCAGCATGTCAATTCTTTTTGCCTGCGTTTTTGACCCATTGAATGCACAGGAAAAAAAAAAGCATGCAAAACACACCAAAAACGCTGCGGATTTTTCCCCAGCACTTCTTGCTGCCAAGATATGGAGAAACCTTGCAGAAATTTCTGCAAGCAAATACGCAACGTGCGCACATGACATAAAGGGCTTGTCCGGTTTAGAAACGACATTTATAAAAACTCTATCAAGGTATATATTGGAAGGCCTTGCTCTGCTTTTCTGAAAAGTAAGCCTGTGTCGAAATAGGATGACGGGACTTGATAGCTATAACCTTTGTTACTCTTTAAGTAAAGTTTTTTGCCACCTTTCTGATTTCACGGGCTGAAGTTGCGTGCACCATGTTGATAAATGCATGGCACGCATCATGGGGACAGCGACCACGATGTTTCCTCCTATTGTGTTAATTATCAGATGGTCAAATGTAACAAAAAGTGGTGTTGTCCTTAACGAGTGGAGCAGCTGTCACTCATTCTGAAGAATACGTAGTTACATCAACGTAGTTGCAGGTTTTTTTTACATCATTTGCAATAGTTTCCCTTCCCAAGTTTAAAACAGCTATAAAAACATTACTTGTAAAGGTTCTTCATGAGCAACATAACAATGCGGATTTGCTAGAAACTTCTTCCTTGCTTCAGGACTGGAGCAGTAGTAAGTCTTCTCTCTGTATATTGCTGCAAACTCCACTTGTCCTGGGTAAAGTATACAGTTATCTTTTAAAGCGACTGGGCAGAAGTGCTTAGAGTCTCCGTATTGTTTCTTTTTTTCATTTGTAACTTCCTCATCCTAAAAAAAAGGAAATGGCCTGCTTTTACTGTATATTGATAAAAACAATAAAATATATGCATAAGAAATACTCCTGTTATTGACTATTGGTATGGATTGTAATCCATCAATATTTCTGGATAGAAAGTAGACAGGAAGTGTACCATCAAAAGGGAACCGTGAAACAATAGCAACCTACAACATTCATCTCTAACATATCATTCGCCAAATTGTTCAATTTGCTGAAAAAATGCATCTGGACCCAGCAAAAAATGTACAACAGGGTTAAAAGTCATAGTAATATACTGGCTTTCTGTGAGCAAGTTCTATATCACTACGTAATAGTAGTAGAAGGTCGATGGTAGGGTAGGTGTGGAATCTAATTGCCATGTTGGGTAAAAATTTCATTTTACATTCCATGATTTCTTAAGTAATTTTTACACTGCCATAAATAATTGCATGATCAATTAGCTGTTTACTAGACAACCATTTACATTCACCCTCTCATTATAATGTAAATCTGATAGATTATTTGCTTATGTAAATTGACCTATATGAAAATGAAGGACGGACCGAGAGGGTATGATATTCACAATGCTATGCTGTCATTCTGAGCTGACCCCATTACAAACAGAAGCAATCCAACAGCCAGAGACTAGGCATATCGCTAATAGTGGACGTTTGATTGAAAGAACCCAGATGTGTGATTTCTTTTACAAAATCAATCCAGCTAAAGTCGCTCCTGAAAAGGGCACACAACAGTAGTAATAGAGCGTGGAAGGAATGATGAAATCTCGGGTGAGAAATCAGCATGTCCGATAGAAGTCACTTGTCAAGGCACAAGCGTGTGTGATACATGCATAATTGTGGGGCAGGACCAGGTCTTGTGGTGCAGGAGTTGTAGGATTAGACCCTCATGGATACTGAAGCCTGTACATCAAACTGTGACTATGCAACATATAAGATTTATTCAAAGGACACTTACTTCTTCTGGCTCCTCCCCTTTCTCTTCTTCATGTTCCTCTTCGGCATCCAGCTCTGCCTGTATGTCTTCTGCTTCGTCATCTATGTCCTGGGATGTCATTTCCCATCCCTGATACTGAAATGGTCCTGGGGGTAACACCATAATTATTTTAGTAGATAAATATATCACTGGGGATCACACCACTGAGACCCCACCAACCCCAAATCTCTGTAGACCCCTGTCTGAATGGTGCAGCAGTGAGGCATGTGCACCTCTGCTCTTTTCATGATGTCGCCACTTTACGTCATGGGCAGGAGTCAGCATGGACACTGTGAGATGCCATGCACTGTGTGATTGTGTTCTACACATTTCTATCTTCTGTGGGATTGGACTAAATAACTAGCGTTTGGTCCCCACATGCATCCATGAGTTTTGGCATCCATGACCCTGTTTGTCAGTTCCCAGAGTGTCCTTCTTTAGACCACTTTTGGTAAGTACTAGCCACTGCAAACATGAAGCACTCTACAAGCTGGCCCTTTTTGTGATGCTCTGACCCCGTGTCACCTAGACGTCACTTTTTAGAACTGTCCTTCCCACTTTCTATGTTTGGAATGACGTATATGTATATGACTGAAAGTATTCAGGTTTATCATTCCTAGTTAACAAACTCACTTTCCATAGTTGTTACAGTCTCTTGTAGAAGCATTTCTGGTGATTTATCAGCTACCTCCAGGAAAGCGACAGTGACTGAGGTTGTGTCGGCGAACACTGGCTCCAACAATTGCCACTCTTCACTAAATGTGTTCATCAGCTGCTTCAGTGGTTCCATCTCTGGCACATCTGGATAGCCTCCCTCAGGAACTGCAGGCAAAACAATTTCTGGGAGGAAGGAGAAATCATACATTGTAGTTTACATGCAGCAACCACTATAGATGCGTGAATGGTAGTTATGGAAATCTCTAAGGCTACGTTCACACGTCTCATTTTTTCCACATGGTGTTACCACAAAAACACTGTATTTTACTGCCCCAGCAAAGTGACTGCGATTCCTGAAGTCTCATGGACATGTTGCTTATTTTTTCTTTACAGATTTGAAGCAGTTTCATGTCAATTCTTACAGCGTTTTATCAGCCGTTTTTATCCATTTTAACCTCTTCATGACAAGGCCATTTTCCGTTGTTTTAGTTTTTTCCAAGATCCATAACTTTTTTTATATTCCAGTGAATATAGCTGTATGAGGGCTTGTTTTTTGTGAGACAAGTTGTATTTTTGAATGACACCATTCATTCTACAGTACTATATAGTGTACTGGAAAAGTACACTATAGTGGGTTGAAATTACAAAAAAAATTACAAAAAAAGTACAATTCCACGATAATTTTTGGGGTCTTTTATTTAACTTGTTCATTATATTGTAAAACTGACCTGGTAATATGATTCTTCAGGTCAGTAGGAGTATGAAGATATCAAACATGTATACACCATTTTGGTGTAGATACAATGTTTTGATTGCCTTTTATTGCAAAAAAAACTGCAATTCTGGGATTTTTTTTTTCTGTTACTTCATTTACTGATCGGATTAATTTATTTTATTTTTTCATAGATCGGGCTTTTATGAACGCAGGAATACCAAAAAACGGAGCTTAGACCTACCGGTAAGGTTATTTCCAGGAGTCCATTCTGACAGCACCATGGAGGTTGTCCTTCCTTTCATCCTTACAGGGACAGGAAATGCACAAGAGGTTAAAGGTCCCCTCCCACACCCACACTCCAATGATTTTTCCAAGTACCACGTCAGTCTGGATGCAATTATTATTTATTGAGATTTTGTACAAGCATATTATTACAAATACAACTCATCGGGAGGGAACTACCAGTGCTGTAAGGATGGACTCCTGGAAAAAGCCTTACCGGTAGGTCTAAGCTCCGTTTTCCAGGACGTCCCTCCTGACAGCACCATGGAGAATACCAAAGTAGGAATTCGTTAGGGTGGGACCACTGCCTGTAGCACCTTACGACCAAAGGTCGTCTGGCTAGCTGTTAGCGTGTCCAATTTATAGTGTCTACAGAAAGTGTTTAGTGTAGACCAGGTGGCGGCCCTGCATATTTGCTCTACTGAGGCTCCCGCCCTCTCTGCCCATGACGTTGCTATTGCCCTAGTAGAATGGGCCCTAAGCCCCTCTGGTATAGGTAATCCCTCGGCCTCGTACGCTGAGGCGATAGTTAATGTTATCCATCTTGCTAGGGTGTGTGTAGATGCACCTTTACCCCTATTTTTACCGCCGTACTGGATAAACAATTTTGTGCCCTGTTGTCACTCCTGAGTGACCTCTAAGTAGCACGTGACTGCTCGTCTGACGTCCAATGAGTGAAAGAATCTTTATCGTTTTTCGGGACCGGGCAGAATGAGGGTAGGACTATCTCCTGGTTTAGATTCTGGGGAGATACTACCTTAGGAAGGAAGCCTGGGTTTAGCTTTAGTATTATGCGGTCCTTGAAAATCTGAATGTAGGGGTTCTGGACTGACAGGGCCTGGATCTCGCCCAGCCGTTTGGCTGAGGTGATGGCCACCAAAAAGACGGTCTTTTGTGTAAGCTTTGTGATGTCTATCTCGGATATTGGCTCATATGGAGGTCTGCATAGAGCATTAAGTACCAGATTTACGTCCCACGGGGGGACTGTTTTCCTCAACGTGGGTCTCAATCTCTGGATGGCCTTTGTAAACCGCGCTATCCATGGATGAGAAGCCAGGGCAAAATCAAAGAAAGTACTTAAAGCTGCTATTTGAACTTTCAATGTGCTTGGTCTTAGACTCTTATCAAATCCTGCCTGGAGGAAGTCTAGGATCTGAGGGATATCTGGGTGAGATAGGTCTATGGGGGTACTACCACCTTCTGAGCAGAACCGCTTCCAAATTTTACGATAGATTGCGATCGTAACGGGCTCACGGCTGGCCTGCATCGTGGAGATCACTTGGTGAGATAGACCTCTGGTTTTTAGGATCTCCCTCTCAGGATCCATGCTGCCAACTGTAGTTACTCTGGATTTGGGTGCAGAACTGGGCCTTGGGAGAGCAGATCCACTGCCGTCGGTAGATGGAGTGGCCCCTCCGGAGCCATCTTCTTTAGGAGTGGAAACAAACTCCGCCTGGGCCAAAAGGGTACCACTAGCATGACCCATGCTTCTTCCTCCTGGATTTTCCTGAGGACTCTCGGTATTATAGCGATGGGGGGAAACCCGTATAGTAGTCCCTTCACCCAACTTTGGTTCAGGGCGTCGACCCCTACTGGATGGTCCGCTGGATTGAGGGAGAAGAATCGCTTTAGCTTGGCGTTCTTCTTTGTTGCAAAGAGGTCCAACTGGGGGGTTTCAAACCGATGGCACAAGTCTTCGAAGATTTCTTCCTTCAATTCCCATTCGGTGGCTCGGACTTCCAGTTGGCTCAGATAGTCGGCTATGTTGTTGCTGGAGCCCTCTAGGTGTACCGCTGATATGGAGCGAACGTTGTTCTCTGCCCAGGTGAGGATGCGGGCTGCTAAGTCCTGAAACTTCCTGTGTCTTGGGCCCCCTGATGGCGTAGGAAGGCTACTGTGGTCACGTTGTCTGACATGATCTTTATGTGTTGTTCTCGTATACTCGCCTTGCTCCGTTTTAGTGTCTCCCAAACTGCCCCTAGTTCTCTGTAGTTTGAGGACTGTGCACTGATGTTTCCGGGCCATGTTCCCTGCAGGTATCTTCTCTCCAGGTGGGCTCCCCATCCTTCTATGCTGGCGTTTGTGACGATGGTCACGCATGGAGACAAGATCCAAGGCACCCCCTGGCTGATATTTCTGTAACTGATCCACCACTTTAGAGATGATCTCAAGGCTGGGGATTGCCGAATCTCCCTGTCCAGAGAGGACTGACGTCTGTCCCATTTTGTCAGGATTTCCCTTTGCAGGCTTCTTGTGTGAGCCTGGCTCCACATTACGCAGGGAATGCATGCTGTCAGGGTACCCAGGATCTTCATTGCGGTCCTTATGGATATTCGATCTCGCCATAGCTAACTTTGTTCATGATGGGTTTCTTTTTCCCTTTCCGGTAAAAACGAGATTCTTCTTTTGGAGTATAACATGACTCGCAGGAATTTCTTCTGGGTCCCGGGCTGCAGGTCCGATTTTTCTTCATTCAGGATCCATCCTAGATCTTCGAGCGTGGCGAACACCGAGACTATCTGCTTTTTTAACTCCTAAGCTGAATGAGATATCACAAGGAAATCGTCCAAGTATGGCACAATGATTATGCAGTCTCGTCTCAAGTGTGCCGCGATCTCGTCGGCCAGATTCGTAAAAACCCGCGGTGCTGAAGCCAGGCCGAAGGGAAGAGCCTGAAACTGAAAGTGGTAGTACCTGCTCTCTATTTTCAGTGCAAACCGTAGGAACTTCTGAGAGTGAGGGTGGATGGGAATGTAATAGTACACACTTTTTAGATCTATTGTGCACATTGCAGAGTTCCTGTCTATCAGCGGGATGGTGGTTTTTAGAGATTCCATCCAGAATCTTTTGTATCGGATCCATTGGTTTAGTGGTTTTAAATTTATAATGGTCCGACTCTCCACAAACGGCTTCTTTATTGTGAAGAGGGTTGAATAGTGGCCCTGACCTCTCTCTGTTTCTGGGACCGGGACCACTACTCCTGACCTTAGCAGGTCTTTTACGTCTGCCCATATAGGATCTATAAGGGCTCTTGACCGGGGTTTTGTAACTATGAACCGTGCTGTTTTTTTTTTGTGAATTCGAGGGTGTAGCCCTGGGAAACCGTGTTGAGAATCCACCAATTCTGGGTGATGAGTTCCCATGCCCCCGAGAAGTGTCTGAAGTGGCCCCCTACTGGTATGGCGTCATTGTCTCCTACTCCTGGAACTTTGTCCGGAGCGAGACGGAGGGCGGGGCCCTACTTTTTCCCCCCTTCGTATATTCCCAGCGAGTTGATTTCCCTTTCCCTCTATATTCTTGTCTTTGGTAAGGACAGGACCTCTGAAAGGGAAAAGGTCTTTTTTTTTTTCCTCCGGAAACCCTTTTTCATCGTCCGAGGCAATCTTATCTAAGGCCGACCCGAACACTCTCCCACCTGAGAAGGGTATGGCACATAATTTAATTTTCGACTGGTAATCCCCTGACCAGGTCTTCATCCATATGGCTCGATGAGCCGCATTGGATAAAGAATTATTCTTGGCCCCAAATCGCACGTCTTCAGCTGAAGCGTTCGCCAGGAATCCGGTTGCGATTCTTAACAGGGGAAGGCCCTCTAAGATATCACCGCTAGGGGTTTTCCCTTTTAATTGGTGTTCTAAATGAACGATCCTTAGATGCATGGATCTGGTGACCGATGTGGCGGCTATGTTTGTCTTCATAACCGTCACAGAGGCCTCCCAAGCCCTTTTTAGGAGAAAGTCGGCCTTCTTGTCCATAGGCTCCTTCAGAACTTTGTCCCAAGTGTTAATGTCCTCCTGGTTAAACAGAAGTCGAAGCTTAAAGTTTTGAGGCACGACAAGTCTTCTCTCGGCGTCCTCCCATTATTCTAGAATCATTGTACGGATATGGTTGTTAACTGGGAAGACCTGAGGAATCTTACCTGTTAGGCCCCCAAACATCTCATCCTGGATGGACTGAGTCTTTGGGGCTTCCTCGATTTGTATAGTGCTTCTCACGGCGCCGAGGAGCTCGTCCGTGTTTTCCGAGGAGAAGAGGTATCTCTTCCCCATCTCGGGAGGTTCTGAGGTTATCTCGCCTTCTTCCTCTGAGTCCAAACATGGCGACTGAACCTCTTCGTCCGATGACTGGTCGGACTCCCATCTTGGTCTCTTCGGCTGGGGCTGGCTGAAAGGCTGATTAGGTAGCAGTCCGGAGACGGAGGCCTGGACCTCCTCTCTAACCATTGTGCGCATCTCTGCAAGGAAAGAGGCCTGCTCGCCTCTGATGATCCTAAGGGTGCAATCTTCACATAGGGATTTTTTCCATGACCCCAGTAGTCTGCTTGCACAGATGGGGCATTTGGGTCTGCCCGATGTCCTGGAGGTTGATGCTGCAGGAGTCGGTGCCATCTTTTCCTTAATATAAGCACAGGAGTTTCTATTTACTGCACCTGTCTTTGATCTATGCTGCCCCTCGTGCCCCCTACTTACAGACGCTGGTTGCTCCAGCTGATCACTTGCTTTCGCGGCGTTAACCATAGCGGTGTGCGCTTATGGCAGACCTGTGTGGCCGACCCTCCCCGCCCCTTTTATCCTACCTTGAGTGGGATGAACCCATGATATCCACCGCGTCACCCGCTGCTGGAGTCGGTGCTCTGATGTGCCCATCCTGACGCCACCGGAAGTCGTCATCGGGCGCCTGGAAGTGACGCGGCCGCCGATGCTCCAGCACCTGGAATGATGCGGCGTGCGATGGAGGGAGCCGAGAGCCCCGCTGAGGGGAAGTGGCTCCGAGTCCCGGAGCCCCGCTCTACAGGACGTCTGGCGGAGAACCCCCTTTTAGGGGGGTGCCGACCCGGACCATCTAACAGGGGGGAGCTCGAGTGCGGACCCCGATCCCCCTGGCCCATCAGTAAGTCCTGCTGATGCCGCGGCTATCTCCTCACTGTTTCCACGGCGTCTATCGTGCCTGTCCTTACAGGGACAGGAAAAACTCTGGAGTGTGGGTGTGGGAGGGGACCTTTAACCTCTCGTGCATTTCCAGTCCGTGTAAGGATGAAAGGAAGGACAACCTTCATGGTGCTGTCAGCAGGGACATCCTGGAAATGTATATTTCTACTTTATTGTTTTATTTTTAATGAGGCAAAAAGAGGGGTGTTTTTATTTTTTACATATTTTGAAAAACTTTTTTCACTTTTGACTGGGTTTAATAGTCCCCTTAGGGGGCTGGAAGCTGCGCTCATTTGATTACTTGTAATATACAGTGCTGTGCAAATTAATTGGGACAAAGCATTTTTTAAAGTAAAATTGTAAGTTGGTTACCAGTCAGTGATTCAAACCAGTTTTAACTGCTTTGAACAGGTGTGAATGCCTGTTCAAAGCAGTTAAAACTGGTTTGAATCAGTGACTGGTAACCAACTTAAGATTTTACTTAAAAAAATGCTTTGTTCCAATTAATTTGCACAGCACTGTACATAGTACTGCTTCAGCACTGCAACGTATAGCTACAATCACAATCTCCTATGTACGTCATACACAGACCCATCGGCGCCCTGCAATCATGTCACGGGCGTGACCACGAGAGCGCGGAATGACGCGCACCACTGTTGGCACGTGTTAAATGCCGCTGTCCGAGATTGACAGCGGGATTTAACAAGTTAAAATAAGTTTACGTCATATGCTGTGAAGGAGCTAATGAATGGGGAAAAACGCATCAAAAACACATCAAGAAAGCGTGTATTTTGTGCAGCATTCTTCTTGCCAACATATTAATATTTGCAACAGATTTTTCGACTGCTAGTGCTGAATGTGTGCACATACCCCAAGATGGAACCTGAGTATCTGAGTAAGAGCTAAGCTGTTAGGTCACAGGTTTGGCCACAGCATGGAGCTAAATTTAAAAGGTGCTTTTTTGGATTTTGATATGTAATACTAATAACATTCATTACCAAACGTTTGGAGGAACTGCACCTGGTAAACAATAAATGGGATGCAGCAAGCACATGGCTCCTTTCATCATCTGATTGTTGGATGTTCACTGACCTGATCTTCATTGATGGTCTATTCCGAGGAGAGTAGGAGAGGAAAGTCCTTAAAAAACACCATTAAGATGAACCAATAGTATTTTAGAATGGTTTTCCACCACTTTGGTATTGATGACCTGTTCATAAATAACAGATCGGTAGGGGTCCAATACCAGCACTGCGACTGATCAGTTGTTTGCAGCATCGGTGGCTATATGAAAACAGGGTACAAGCTGAAACATCACCGCTTTATCACACTGTGTTGTGTAGTGCTGCAGATCACAGCTTAGTATTTAGTCTGCTACTAGGCATTGCTCCTACTAGCCAGTTTCCTACTCCACACTGATGAGGGGCAATACCCCGAAACAGCTGTCTGTGGATGGATACCATGTTTTGGCATAGGTGGTTTCCTTCATTGGAGACTGCCCTTCCCGTGGTTGTTCCTTCCCGGTGAAAGACCTGGCTAGTCATTGCTTGCGTTGAGAAACATGTGATGGTGTCTCCGCGGCTTATATATTTGCATGTTTTACATATTTCCCATAAGGGATGGGAGCAGTGCTCTAGAATTACTGCGTTGAGAAACACGTGATGGTGTCTCCGCAGTGTCGGATGTTGATCTCCATGAGGTCAATCATCCTCATTTTTTCATAGTCTGCTACTAGGCATTGCTCCTACTAGCCAGTTTCCTACTCCACACTGATGAGGGGCAATACCCCGAAACAGCTGTCTGTGGATGGATACCATGTTTTGGCATAGGTGGTTTCCTTCATTGGAGACTGCCCTTCCCGTGGTTGTTCCTTCCCGGGGAAAGACCTGGCTAGTCATTGCTTGCGTTGAGAAACATGTGATGGTGTCTCCGCGGCTTATATATTTGCATGTTTTACATATTTCCCATAAGGGATGGGAAAAGTGCTCTAGAATCACTGCGTTGAGAAACACGTGATGGTGTCTCCGCAGTGTCGGATGTTGATCTCCATGAGGTCAATCATCCTCATTTTTTCATAGTCTGCTACTAGGCATTGCTCCTACTAGCCAGTTTCCTACTCCACACTGATGAGGGGCAATACCCCGAAACAGCTGTCTGTGGATGGATACCATGTTTTGGCATAGGTGGTTTCCTTCATTGGAGACTGCCCTTCCTGTGGTTGTTCCTTCCCGGTGAAAGACCTGGCTAGTCATTGCTTGCGTTGAGAAACATGTGATGGTGTCTCCGCGGCTTATATATTTGCATGTTTTACATATTTCCCATAAGGGATGGGAGCAGTGCTCTAGAATCACTGCGTTGAGAAACACGTGATGGTGTCTCCGCAGTGTCGGATGTTGATCTCCATGAGGTCAATCATCCTCATTTTTTCATAGTCTGCTACTAGGCATTGCTCCTACTAGCCAGTTTCCTACTCCACACTGATGAGGGGCAATACCCCGAAACAGCTGTCTGTGGATGGATACCATGTTTTGGCATAGGTGGTTTCCTTCATTGGAGACTGCCCTTCCCGTGGTTGTTCCTTTCCGGTGAAAGACCTGGCTAGTCATTGCTTGCGTTGAGAAACACGTGATGGTGTCTCCGCGGCTTATATATTTGCATGTCCTTACAGGGACAGGAAAAACTCTGGAGTATGGGAGGGGACCTTTAATCTCTCGTGCATTTCCAGTCCGTGTAAGGATGAAAGGAAGGACAACCTTCATGGTGCTGTCAGCAGGGACATCCTGGAAATGTATATTTCTACTTTATTGTTTTATTTTTAATGAGGCAAAAAGAGGGGTGTTTTTATTTTTTACATATTTTGAAAAAATTTTTTCACTTTTGACTGGGTTTAATAGTCCCCTTAGGGGGCTGGAAGCTGCGCTCATTTGATTACTTGTAATATACAGTGCTGTGCAAATTAATTGGGACAAAGCATTTTTTAAAGTAAAATTGTAAGTTGGTTACCAGTCAGTGATTCAAACCAGTTTTAACTGCTTTGAACAGGTGTGAATGCCTGTTCAAAGCAGTTAAAACTGGTTTGAATCAGTGACTGGTAACCAACTTAAGATTTTACTTAAAAAAATGCTTTGTTCCAATTAATTTGCACAGCACTGTACATAGTACTGCTTCAGCACTGCTACGTATAGCTACAATCACAATCTCCTATGTACGTCATACACAGACCCATCGGCGCCCTGCAATCATGTCACGGGCGTGACCACGAGAGCGCGGAATGACGCGCACCACTGTTGGCACGTGTTAAATGCCGCTGTCCGAGATTGACAGCGGGATTTAACAAGTTAAAATAAGTTTACGTCATATGCTGTGAAGGAGCTAATGAATGGGGAAAAACGCATCAAAAACACATCAAGAAAGCGTGTATTTTGTGCAGCATTCTTCTTGCCAACATATTAATATTTGCAACAGATTTTTCGACTGCTAGTGCTGAATGTGTGCACATACCCCAAGATGGAACCTGAGTATCTGAGTAAGAGCTAAGCTGTTAGGTCACAGGTTTGGCCACAGCATGGAGCTAAATTTAAAAGGTGCTTTTTTGGATTTTGATATGTAATACTAATAACATTCATTACCAAACGTTTGGAGGAACTGCACCTGGTAAACAATAAATGGGATGCAGCAAGCACATGGCTCCTTTCATCATCTGATTGTTGGATGTTCACTGACCTGATCTTCATTGATGGTCTATTCCGAGGAGAGTAGGAGAGGAAAGTCCTTAAAAAACACCATTAAGATGAACCAATAGTATTTTAGAATGGTTTTCCACCACTTTAGTATTGATGACCTGTTCATAAATAACAGATCGGTGGGGGTCCAATTCCAGCACTGCGATCGATCAGTTGTTTGCAGCATCGGTGGCTATATGAAAACAGGGTACAAACTGAAACATCACCACTTTATCACACTGTGTTGTGTAGTGCTGCAGATCACAGCTTAGTATTTGAAAAGGAGCAGATCTCCAGTACTGAGCACTGTTTCCAATAAAGAAGTGGTGTTTCGCCCTGTTTCTTCTTTACATCAGTCCACTCCCGCTGCACATAGCTGATCTGTGTGAGTGCTAGTTTTGGGCCCTTAGCGATCTTATACTTATGGCCTAGCCTATGGTTAAAGTATGGGAAAAATCCCATAGAGATAAAGCTCTTGGAAAGTCCTAAAGTTGGTTGCAGAAATTTACGATGACATTAGTTATCCAGAAGTGGCGCTAGAGAGTTTTCTTCATTTTATAAGAAAATTATAAATAAAAGAAAATAAAGCAAGATTAAGTTGCAAATGTTTGAGAACGACAGCACTCATAAATAAGGCCTAGTAGGACATGCCTTTTTAATAGGGGTGATAGGCTGTTTTCATATCATCATGGGAACAGAAAGAAAGAAAAATAATTAATCTAGAATTCTGCACAAGACTTTACTAAGAAGATAATTATATGTGAAGAATATATGAAGAAACCTTGTTGTGGCTCCGACTCCTCAATGTGAGACTGTGTTTCCGACTCTGGAATATTGGTTATCAATATTTTCTCTGGTGAAGCCATTTCTAGAGGAAGAGCTTGGTCAACATCCACTGCACCTTCCTCCTCAATATCTGCCAGGTAAAGACAAGTGTAGCAATGATATTTATACTCAATATGGTCTTTGGAAAATGCATCCCTTCCTGATGTAGACAATAACCTCAATCCGGACATATTACAGTTCAGAAGACATAATTAACATTATTATATACTGTTTTGAATCCAAGAATAATGAGTACAGTATACAGTAAAGAATGAAAAAAATTACCCAATAGAAGGCAACATGGATGGACATAAAAATCCAATCACTCTGGAGCATACTGCTTATTCCATAATCTAAAGCTGAGCACACATATTCGACTAATGGTGGCCAAACCTGCAGACCATCCATGTTGTATAGTGGCCTTCCAATTCTCCCTTGATAGATCATGAAGGAGAAGAACAGGATAATATTAAGTCACTATGCTGGAAAGATAATCCGTCATCCGAGGTGTCCGGAACCTCCTTATCTTCTCTTTCCTCAATAAAAATGGCTGAACTGAGCATAGCCAGATCGGAAGCATGAATAAGCATTCAGCTGACAACTAACTAAGGTTTACTTGCACCTTTAGGCCACGTTCAGTATTTTACCTCAGCATGTGTAAGCCAAACAGGTCTCTTCATCAGGCTAGACTAATACAAAATCTGAAGTCACATATTTATGCACAATACAGCCTAGAAAAAATGCAATAGATAAGACAAGTGACGTGAAGCAGAACTATCAATATGGGAGAGGGAGAAACATAAATATAAACATTGGACCAGTTCATAGATAAGGAGTCCGGATGTTGTATGGTCCTCTGATTGGGGTCTAGTTCTGTGTTGTGATGCCCCCACACGGTTTTAAAAGGAAATTCCTTAATTGATGTAAAAAGACATAAATCCATGCGACACATTCATTCTAGCACTGAGAGTGTCAAAGTTCGTCATAAATTTGTTCTCCCAAACTCGTCTCTCTCTCTGAGAAAGGTAACTTCAATTCTCAGAGAGAGAGACGAGTTTGGGAGTACAAATTTATGACAAACTTTGACACTCTCAGTGCTGGAATGAATGTGTCGCATGGATTTATGTCTTTTTACATCAATTAAGGAATTTGCTCCTAGGACCGTGTGGGGGCATCACAACACAGAACTAGACCCCAATCAGAGGACCATAAAACATCCGGACTCCTTATCTATGAACTGGTCCAATGTTTATATTTATGTTTCTCCCTCTCCCATATTGATAGTTCTGCTTCACGTCACTTGTCTTATCTATTGCATTTTTTCTAGGCTGTATTGTGCATAAATATGTGATTCTTCAGATTTTGTATTAGTCTAGCCTGATGAAGAGACCTGAGTAGTCTCGAAAGCTTGCAATGTGCTACCATCTTTTCAGTTAGCCATTAAAAGGTATCAACCACTGAGGACTCTCAATCCTGAATATTTTTCTATCTACTGGCTAACACGGTACAAAGATATACATCGCGCTTGAATACACACATTCTTGGAGAAAAGATCCAGCTATGAAGGATGATAAAATCCAACATTTTTATTCCAAATTCAGATACTCTGTCTAAAAACACTTGTTCGAAACGCGTCCAGTTCTCCTCTGGCAACCTTTCCTCCGGGTCTCCCGGTCGGGTTCGTTGGATTTTTATCTGATTTTGGAATAAACATTTTGGATTTTATCATCCTTCATAGCTGGATCTTTTCTTAAAAAATGTGAATCAGCTTGTTCATAATTATATAACTAATGATGTAAAGTGGAGTGGAGACCCATCTGAATGAGCATGCTTTGTTGAGGCCGATGGGTTAACATTATTAGGAGGTGCTTAGCGCAATCACATGTGCAGTGGTAGTACACAAAAAAGAAAATGCATGCAACTGCTAAAGAAATGGAGCATACAGATTTTAGATCAGTTAAAAATGGTAAAAATATTCCTTTAGTTAAGTGAAACTGTAAAGTGAAAACTCTCTTATGGTATATTTACTACATGTCAAGCAATGAAAGTACCAATAAAACATAACTTTTAATAAACAATACTAAAAAGAGCCATGCGCATGTAGACACACATGCCATAAAAAAAAGGGTAGAAATGTTACAATGAAAAATTAAAGGTAAAATGAAGGTACACAAATACTGTGCTATGGTACAAAAGTGCCCACAACGAAAACTGTGCAGGTGATAAAAAACAGCAGAGAAAAACTGTTGGAACCGACCAAACTCCGATGGAAAAAGCTGACACTCCTCTCGTAACAGAAAATGAATGAGCCCTACTTCTTGACCTCATATGATTCACCAAAATCTGTATAACTACAAATCTAAAAAGCATTGGCATATATTACAGTACATAATGCATAGATACAGTACATAATGCATAGATCATTCTGTAAATGTGAACTCCGCATCCTTACTGTACCATAAGGACGACCATAAGTACGACCATAATGACGACATACTTTTTGGCATTTCTTCTGCATCATCTGATTGCTTCTGCATCTCTTCTAGCTTCTTTTCTTCTTGTAATCTCATGGCCTCCTGCTGTTCTTTTCTGAAAATAAATGACGGTTTTGTGCATAATGACATTTAAACAAATCTATCTGAATTTTTGGCAATGTTTTTATCTTCATATCTGTATTAAAAATAAATAAATCTTGCAATTGCCACACTGGCCATACTTCCTGTTCTTTCAAGAAATCCAGTTACGGTATTTATTAGCAGCAGACTGACACAGACCCTATCTTTTGGATTTACCCAGTTAATGAGCGAGTGCAAAGCTCATTTTGAAGGAGGGGGGAGCGGAGCTATGGCATTGCACATTGTGATTGGAGGATCCTGTGTCATCAGCTGTGTACAGAGGTGTCATCAGTCATTATAATCCTGGCTCTGATGAGAATTACCTTCTTAAAAAATTTCCTGAAAGAAAAAAAGTCTAATATAGATCCAGTGGGAAAATGGCAAAGTTTCATATATTGTTTCCTAAAAAAGATTGCGATTGGGATAGAGACCACGATTCCAGTGCTTTTTCACTTACTGGGCTTATTGCTGTAGTTCTGATAAAACATTGTTTTATCATCTAGTCATCTCAGTGATGATTCCCTACTATGTAGTGGTAAAGATTCATTAACCAGGCCTATCCCTGCGCTTACAACTGATTGTCAGCTTTCCGTCAAACAATAATGTGGGATGGGTGGGGGAGGTAAAACAGCTCATCACTGAGAGAATTAGCACTGCAGTGATATGATCCAAAGTACAGTACACTGCCATTGAGAAGCATAAGCCTCGAGACAGATTCCCATCAAGGTTTCATTACAATACATGTATCCTTGTGAAGAGTGACATATTAAGCATGCCGAGATGAGGAGACTTAAAGCCGCAATGCTCCTCTGGGAGCTTTAAGTCTCCTCATCTCGGCATGCTTAGCATTTCAATCTCCGCAAGGAGAAACGTTACCCCTTGGATCCCGGTCAGAAGCCTCTCACACAGCCAAACCAGACTTCACACTTTGCACTGATGAAGGGCAGCACCCCGAAACACAGCATCTGCAAATTGAGATTCTGTTTTGACTTTTATCCTTAGTCATGTGACAAAGCTCGTTAAAGGGTCGACATTGACTTTTAGGATTGCTACTTCATGGCACTAGAGTTCTAGTCTTTTTCCTCTCTGAAGAGACAATTTACAATAAATGTAGAAACTTACAGATAATCGTTGTTTGTTTTTATTAGACACGCAGGCATTGTTTATCATTGACAATTAAAGTAAAAAAGTGTGAATAGTTTTCAACCCCGAAGGGATTTTACAGAATATTACAGCGATTGCCTCTCCTCAATCAGAAAAGGGGCAGCCATGTTTGCTGGAGGTTTTTATGCCATGTTTTTTTACATGTGTTTTTGGTGCAGATTTTTCCTCACTCATTAGTATGGATGAAATCTGCAGCAAAAACGCTGAAATAATTGACATACTGCAGGTTTAAGCCTGCCTCACAAATAAGGAACGTGTGCTTCAGGATTCTCATTCACTTTGCTGGTACCAGGAATCCCTTCAGGTTTTTTTTTGACAAATCTGCAGTGAAAAAAGGCAGTAAAAACGGAATATGTGCACACAGCCTATCAGTCTTGGGGATGAGTTAATTATAAACTCTAACATACAATGTTGTAAGGTAAAAATATAATTACATAAAGATATAACAGCCATTTCCATTGAATCACAAGAGAAAAGAGTTGGCATTATTTATATAACATTATTATTAGTTTAGTGACTAATGCGCTGCTCTAAAACACAAAGGCTGGATTCATTATTGCGTTTGGGCCTGTTTTTTGCCTTGTTTTTGGGGTTTTAAACTTATTTTTGATTTGAGACAAATTCTTTTTTACATTTTTTTTAGCCTATTTCATAAAAAAGTTCATGAAACACATGCTCCATTTTGGAGAATTTGGTGAAAAAAAAAATGTCAGTGAATATCACAAGACAATAAATATGCCTTAAAAAATGCAAATGATGATTCAGGCCCTTAGGTTACATCCCCATGGGTTAAACATACTGCAGATTTTCAAAAATTGAAAATCCAAACCAAATTCTTAGTAGAAAAATTTGCGCTACTTGGATTTTGCTGCATGTCCAATGTGGATACTGCAGATTTTACAATGCAGGTGAAACTTTGCACTGCAAGGAGGGTTTACATTGTGTTTTGGCCAGATGTCAGAGGTTCTATTGGGGTTATCATCTGAAGCCATGAAAACGGAATTTGGATGGAATCTGTGATAAGGCCATTCACAGACGGAATAACTTTATGTTCCGCTTGGCCTCTGTTTTAGTAGTGTCCACCTTTTCGGAGGTGGGCACAAAAGCATGCTTGCCACACTTTCACCCCTGCCTCAAAAAGGTGAAAACTGCTGAAACAGAAGCCAGACAGTGCACAACCTTACTCCAGCTCCCTTATTAAAGTCAATGGCTCGGTACGAGATTCCACCTGATCGCCATATTTCACGGCTTTAGGAGAAAACCCCAACGGAGACACAGACATGTGGCCCAAAAGCATTGTGATCATCGCCTTAGTCGACAGGTTGCAGATGTCAGATCTGCGACAGCTTAATATGGTACAATAAAAAGTTATTAGGAATGGTGACAAATACCTGGCTTCCTCCTCTTCCTGCATTTTTCTTGCTCTTTCCTTCTGAAGCCTTTGTAATATATTATTGTTAATATCCTGTTCATTTAGGTGGTAGAGTCTACGGAGCAAATACTTTCCTGAAACATACAAACGTTTCAGAAGGCTGAATTACAGATAATGCCACAATCCTTAGTGTCCAAATGATGCAGAACAAGGCTAGAGAATGAAACATTATTAAAATACAAAATCTGGAAAGGGTTTGGGGGAGATCCTCAGTAGACAGTTCCAAGAAGTTATTAGAATAACCATTTAGGGAACTGCATATTTAGCAATTCCCTACCATTATCATAATTACCAGATCACTGAGAAATCAATGAGAGACAACTGATATACAACAATTTAGGCGCTATGTCCAATACTTCCACACCAAGTACCTCCCACTCTAACCAGCCCCTACAATATCTAGCCAGTTAAGTCTAAGGCTGCGCTCACACACAGGGATACACTATGGCTTTAAACCACATCATCCATTTTCCGCTGCTCTCTTTCCATGGTTTCCCTATACAATCACGTATACTGTCTGGAAAATAGCTGTTTCACCTGTACGATTACGGTAAGTGACTGCACAGGGAAGCAGTGGCAATATAGCAGCAGACAAAGGACTGCTGCAGTGCAAAGTCGCAGAATGATTGCCGAGTGTGAATGCAGCCTAAAAGTGATGTGAGAACATAATTCTGCATCATGCCATAAGATCCTTCAACTACACTATTTGTAGAGTGTTTTTTTTTTGTTTCTAATGGGCTCCTGTAAAAGGCACATAAAACTGTTTCACAACTAGGGTCTGTCCAAACCACATTGCCTTGAGCATGAGCTCTAAGGCTGACTTCATATTCTGTCGAACAGTTCCTGGTGAGAACAATAGGAAAAAACATTTCTTTACGCTACTCTCCTAAGGAATTGCTGATGATAAACTTCTGCAATGATTAAAGCAGCCCCAATATGTTTATTCTGCTTGGAAATATGGTGTAAAAGCCTACATAATAAATATTTATTAATATATACATGTAATAATTAATGTTTATAATAATAATCTAACATATAGTAAAACAGACACTGTGGATTTAATGTCACTGTGGTAGAGCGGCTCACTCGGCTGGACACAGAGGTAAAACTGGAACACTGTCTCTTTAAGAAAAGACTTGGTTTATTGTAGCAGCATAAACCAACTTGGGAAAAGTAAAGACGGCCCTCTGGGCAAAACAAAGGAAAAGAAACAGTCCTTTACTTAGTGGGATTAGCCCGCCCACAGACAGCAATGTCCACGGTTCAGTTTGAGCACACAACTTCCTGGAGTCCTAGCTCTCCTGGAACCACTGAACACTGAAGGCTTTGGTGGTCAGTCATTTAAGCCTAGACCTTGTGACTCCTCCATCATGTGACTGATCACATGATCCTGACATCACACAGGTCCCTGTAAGGACACTGCAAGGAAGATAAGTGGACCTCCTCCCACCCGCTCTATGGAGGTCATAGGTTACTGAGAGGGTTACTATTAACCCTCTCAGCACTTAGTGTGCTGGATGCAAAAACACTCTGGTTTTACATCACTGACGCCATCATGCGCAGTGACACTTATCTCCCCATCCATCACTTCACATTTAGAACAGTTCCGTTTCTAGATCTCCTAAGAAAGAAAACATTTTTGGTAATAATTACCATTTTCTGCTGGATTTTTTAAACAAATGACAGTGTCTGGAAGAAGTCCCTTTTCTGCCAAAGGTATCCAAAAATTTGGTGAATTAGGGAAATTATCCAATACCCATCCTCCAACAGCGGGGTCATCAGGGAATCGTTCTTTATTTTCTTCATTGAACTGTACAATGATAAAGTTAGTAAAATGTATTTATTACATTTTTATATTTCTTTTTTTTGTTCCTATTTAGGACTAGGAGCTAAGATCATTTAGTAGTGGTATTATATAAGGCCCCCATACACATTAGACTAACATAGGGTGAACCCACCAACCAGGGCCGGCGTTAGGGGCAGGCAGACCAGGCAGCTGCCTAGGGTCCCCGCTCCCCCAGACGCTATGGGGCCCCTGTGAGGCAGGGGGGCCCGCCTGCCCCCAGCGCCGACTCCCCTAGCCACCGCATTGAACTATACCGGCGTCATAGACGCCGGTAGAGTTCACAGCAATGATGGAGGAGAGAGCGCGAACTGACGCTCTCTCTCCCATCATTCCCCACTCTGCCTCTGACACAGGGGGTGCGCGATGACGTCATCGCTCACTCAATGTATACCAGGCAGTGCAGGAGACAGGAGTCGGGAGCAGCGCGGGCACAAGGAGAGGTGAGGAGAGTGTGTTTGGTTTTTTTTTAATCAGTGTGAGTACTGGGCTGTGGGGCCATTCTCGGGGCGTAGGGGGCTGTATACCATGCTGGGCTGTACACCAAACCATGCTGGGCTGTATACCATTATGGGCTGTATACCATACCATGCTGGGCTGTTTACCATGCTGGGCTGTATACCATGGTGGGCTGTATACCATACTGGGCTGTATACCATGGTGGTCTGGGCTGTATACCATGCTGGGCTGTTTACCATGCTGGGCTGGGCTGTATACCATGCTGGGCTGTATAACATGCTGGGCTGGGCTGTATACCATGGTAGGCTGTATAGCACGGTGGGCTGTATACCATACTGGGATGTATACTATGGTAGGCTGTATACCACGGTGGGCTGTATACATGCTGGGCTGGGCTGTATACCATAGTGGGCTGTTTACCATGCTGGGCTGTATACCATGGTAGGCTGTATACCGCGGTGGGCTGTATACCATGCTGGGCTGTATACCATGGTAGGCTGTATACCACGGTGGGCTGTATACCATGGTGGGCTGTATACCATGTTGGGCTGTATACCATGCTGGGCTGTATACCATGGTGGGCTGGGCTGTATACCATAGTGGGCTGTATACCATGCTGGGCTGTATACCGTGGTACTGGGCTATACTCCATGTGGTACTGGGCTATATACCATGGTGATACTGTGCTATATACCATGGTGGTACTGTGCTATATACCAGGTGGGGCTGTGCTATATACCATGGTGGGGCTGTGCTATATACCATGTGGTGCTAGGCTATATACTATGAGGCTGTGTTATATACCATGGGGGGTACATTTTACATTATATTCTATGGGGGAGGCTGTGTTATATAATATGGGGGCTACATTATATTCTATGGGGAGGTGGGCTGTATTATATTCTATTTGGGGCTACATTATATTCTATGGGGGGCTGTATTATATTATATTATATGGGGGGTGATTGCATCATACTGTATGAGGGGGCTACATTATACTATATGAAGAGGCTACATTGTATTCTATGGGGGGCTGCATTATATTCTGGGGGGCTATATTATATTGTATGGGGGCTTCATTATACTATGAGAGGGCTACATTATATTCTATGGTTGCTGCATTATACTATATGAGGAGGGCTACATTGTATTCTATGGAGGGTCTACATTATACTCTATAAGTGGCTGCATTATACTCTATGAGGGGGTTGCCATATATTCTATGGAGGGGCTGCATTATACTATATGAGGGGGCTGCATTATATTCTATGGGGGGTTACATTATGTTCTGTGGAGTGGCTGCATTATTCTCTAATGGGTGGCTGCCTTATATTATAAGAGAAGAACTGCATTATATTATATGAGGGGTTACATTATATTGTACGGTGGGGCTGCATTATACTCTGTGGGGTGGCTGCATTATGCTCTATGGGGTGGCTGCATTATACTATATGTGGGCTGCATTATACTGTATGGAGGACTATGGGGAATACATTATATGAAGAACTATGGGATGCATCATACTATGGGAAGTGAATTGTTCTACATGGATGACTATCGCGGTGCATTATACTATATAGAGAACTATAAGGAGTGTATTATACTATATGGAGGACTGAGCAGTGTATATTAATATACAGTATAGAGGGCTATGAGTAGTGTATTATACTATATGGGGAGACTATGGGGCACATTATTGTGGCGCCCCAAGGAGTATGGTCGCCACAGTGGCTTTGCCTTCCTCCAGGGGAGGGTAATGCCGGGCTTGGAGGCAATGACGGGTCTCTCTCGCAGTCAATCTATGCATGCAACACATTTCCACTCAAGGCCAGCAGGGGGAACTCTGAACCGGAATTAAGGGGAGGAGTGCTTTCTGAGGGCCAAGAGGAAGGAGTGGTAGTTAGTTTGCGGAGGGTGAAGTGAGCAGACGTGTGGAAGGAGCGCTGAGATAGAGCTGAGAGGAAGAGCTCAACTCCCGTAAGAGCGCATGAACTGGAGCCTGGTCTCCACGGCTGTATGGACACTGACGGTCCTACAGCAGACACCAGAGGAGTAGAAGGATGTAAATGCAATACTCCCATCTAAGACTTGAGGGCACAACAGCAACACGGATAGTGAGCCGGGACTTAGGAGTGAGGAGTCCCTGGAACAGGCTACAGTTGTCTGCCGTACAAGTAGAGTTCTTGGGAACATCTGACAGGAGGAACTTCAGTGTAACTCAGTACTGGAGATCCCTCAAGTAAGCGCTAGGAAGGAGACTGCACAGCCCATCTGCTGAGCGAGAATTCCTGAGTTGCTTCCAGGCTAGCCTGCTCCGGTACCATCTGTAACCAAGACCCTGGACTGCATTTATCAAGTAAAGGTACAGAAATTGCACCCCGCTGTGTCTTGTCTGCTTCCTACCTTTCCGGCACCGCTACATCCCCATGCCAACCACATCTACACTGCCCTGGGACTACAGCTTCTCCTGTGGGGAGCTTCTACATCTTTCCTGCAAAATACCCCAGCGGTTCTGCATGCAGCGTCGGCTTAACACCTCCCTTGCCGAGAACCACAGGTGGCGTCACGAACTATTCATTCAAGCCATTACATTCCCCCATTACATGGGCGCCCAGGGCCACGGACCGGGTTCCCGCTGCTGTGACACATCCCGCTGATACCGGCCCGGTACGGAGTACCCCACAGCCCTGGGAGGGCGACCCATTATATTATATAGAGGACTATGGGGTGTAAACTGTAGATATGCTGCTGATAACATGATACTGTATGATGATCTGTTAGTGATCCATTAGTGATCGTTCTGTCCCCATCATTTGTTCTCAGCGTGTATAAAGAGGCAGGGAAGCAAATGTTGAACGACTTCAATATTGTCGATCACACTCATTTAGCGGGCTGAACTCAGTGCATGTAAATACAATAGAAATGCTTCTGTGTGATGTGCAATATGTTAGCATTTGGGGCCTCATTTTAAACTTTGCCTAGGGCCCCACTTTGCCTAAAACCGGCCTTGCCACCAACATCGCTTCTGTGTATGGGAGTGCTGAGAGAGATAGGGGTCACAATTGTTTGGCTGGATAGCTATTTATTGAGTAAGGGGCCTGTTGGGGTTATTTTACAGCCCATAGTAAGCACTGATTGTCAACACAGCATGTCAATCAGTGCTTGGTACTCTTCAATTTACAGTACATGTAGCAATCATGGGCACACTGCCTGTGGTGGTTCCTCTCCATACAATTTGCATATAGTTGGCAGCAAACTCTTGTATACAGGAGGGGATGTGCTCTCAACCAAGGATAGCTTGGAAGCTTGCATGAAACATGCAGTCAGTTGACAGCAAGCATGAGTTCTCAGCCTTCCAAAACATCATGGCTTGCCATGGTCAGACCCCTATTCACTATTCACATTACAGTTCTTGTCATCTGATTGTAGTCCTTTACCAAATTGGCCTCCGATACACACATCTGGTTTTTAAACTGATTCATATGATCAATCTGAGAAATGGGCCTCAGTTAAAAAAGGAAGGCACGCAGCATGGCCTAATAGTAGAGGAAAGTTTTCCACAACAAGAACATATGAAGACTAAGACTCAAAGAAAGCAGTTTAGTTAAAAGATAATGAAAGTTCTATAGATAGAATTTCAATAGAGTTTCTAGAACCTTTACCTCTGTAATAGCTTTATCCAGTGCGCTGATATAAACATTTGGACTTAATGTTACTGGGGTCTCCTGTACTTGTCTCATAGCTTCCTCTACCATTTGTCGAACTTCAGGATGATCAGCAGTGACTTCTGTTTGGTCTACAATAAATTTGCAAAAGTAGGTAAACTGGAGCTCCAATTTTAGATTTAATTCACTTAAAGACATTTTATCCCTTTCATGATATGCGTCATATATGTACGGCGCATGTTGTGTCTCACCCTTTGATGCGGGCTCCGGCGCTGAGCCCACATCTTTCCTGTCACATGTCAGCTGTTTGAGCAGCTGACATGTGCCCCTAACAACTGCAGGTGGAATCGCGATCCAACCGTGGCTGTTAACCTGTTAAATGCTGCTGTCAAGCTCTCACAGCAGCATTTAATGTGATTGCGCTGGAAGCACGTCACTAATCCTGCCCATCGGCGCCCATGTCACATGACTGCGGGTCGCCAATGGGTTGCATTGACAATCCGGGGTCTGCAGTAGACCCCTGTGGTTGTCATTGCCGGACTGCTACAAGCGAAAAACAGTAACACAAAAACGATAAAGGGCTGAGGCGTGATGGAGCTGTGTCAATTTTTTACATAAATGTCAGTCCCTTTTTGCTCCATTCAATAGAAAATGGCATAAAAGAATAATTCAGTATTCTGATGGATGTTAAAGTTCGAAGGGAGCATTACTCAACCAATCATAAATAAAATACAACCTTTATTGAAGCTTATCTAAAAACAGAACAATCACACAGAAAACCAACAAATAACTGTGTTGAATCTTTTTTGGCCCTACACTGGGGCCCTGATAGCAGCTACCTACCAGCGGAGGTTGGCACCCTACACACAGTCGAGATTGGTGCCCCTGCTCCACGATGGCTGACCCTATTACTCCTAAATGACCCTGGACTGGTGCAGCACACTGAGACGAGGTCAGCTTACGCTGAGTCGATTTCTTTAGAGTGGACCCTCTGGGTCGTGGCACCCACCCACCTAGGGCGAGCTAACCTTGTGAGGAACCACCCCCTATACAGGGAGTGTCAGGGGCAAGACCAAGGGGGTGAGCCACCACGACTGCTGGAACCAGACGGCCGGCTCAAGTAGACACTAGGTACGAGTGTCTGACAACAAAGGACGTGCAGGAAACAAGACAATACAATACGTGAATTCAAGGTATCTTCATTAAGGCAAACTCAGGATAACATTAAGTGCAAAACGTGATAACAGGCAAACACTGCAAGGTGCGTGCGTGGCACGCCAAGGTCCATGGCATGGTACGTGCCAGAAGGTAAGCCCGGTTACCGGCAAGGACACGATGGCATCGGACTCCGGATGGCTGGCAAGGATCAGGGCATCAGGCTGTGGACACCAGCTCCGGACATCAGGCTGCAGTCTTCGTGCTTACGATCTCTGGCAGTGATTCAGGTTCCAGGAATCCAGCAGGCAAACCAGGGTACAGGCAAGGAGGCATGACAGATCTCCAGACATGGTGCGTGTTAGGGAACACTCCGAGGTCCAAGGCAAGGTTCCAGGCAGGGTGAGTGCGTAGGGGACACGCCAGGTTCAACATACAAAACACGGTGCGTGTGTGGGGGACACGCCAGGATTCAAAGTTCAACATATGAGACAGGGTGCGTGTGTAGAGACACGCCAGGGTTCAAAGTCCAAGGCAAGGTCCTGCGCGTGCCGAGGGACACGCCAGCGTCAGGGTACAAGGCAAGGTCCTGCGCGTGCCGAGGGACACGCCAGGGACAGGGTTCAAGGCAGAGTCCTGCGCGTGCAGAGGGGCACGCCAGGGTCAGGGTTAAAAGCAGAGTCCTGCACGTGCAGAGGGGCACGCCAGGGTATAGGCTAGGACCTGTGTGTGCTAGAGGGCACGACAGGTTACATGGCAAGACCTGCACGTACTTTTACAGAAGCACGGGGAGGTATGCCACGGGCAGGCGAGGGCCTGCGCGTGCTAATAGAGGAGCACGCAATCACAGTGCAGAGACAGCGTGGGTGCAAGGAAGCACAGAGAGCACGGCTGGGGCACTGGCTAGCTGGTCGGGCTGCAGCACAGACAAGCGGGCAAGACTCCAGCGAACCCGGCTGGGGCATAACAGGCAACACAGCTGTTACTGACAGCTGTTACTTGTTGCCTAATAACCTACTCATATCGGCGACACCTTTACACTCCCTTCCTGGTTAAATGGGTGACTGTGTGCTGCACCAGTCCAGGGTCATTTAGGAGTAATAGGGTCAGCCATCGTGGAGTGGGGGCGCCAATCTCGATTGTGTGTAGGGTGCCATCCTCCACTGGTAGGTAGCTTCTACCAGGGCCCCAGTGTAGGGCCAAAATAGGTGACACGGTTATTTGTTGGTTTTCTGTGTGGTTGTCCTGTTTTTAGGTAAGCTTCAATAAAGGTTGTATTTTATTTATGATTGGTTGAGCAATGCTCCCTTCAAACCCATATTGAATTTTTGAGCTTACATTTGTAATTAACTTTCATACAGTGGATGTTAAAGTTCCGAAAATATGGCGACACTAATATGTTGTTTTTATACAAAATATTTTTATTGTGCAAACATAGGAAAACATAAATAAAACTATTAAAGTGAACCTGACAACTAAAAGTGGAAAGTGCGGGTACTCTGACGACATTTTCCAGAGCATGCGGCATCCTCGAACCACAAACAAAACACCTCCTCCTCCCAGCCCGGGCCCACAGAACCACCCCATTCCTACTGCCGCGACCTGCTTCCTGCAGCAGCAACCCTGACTCCTGGGACACCGCTCCACCTCAGCTGTCCCCCCGATAAGCTACTGCAAAAGCGTACTATAAGATACATCACCATTTTATTAAAACATTTTTTTCCTATTTTCCTCCCCCAAATTTGGGACCTAAAAAAAAGTAATTCTGGTGTTTTGACTTTTATTCTCGCTACGCCGTTTAGCAATCAGGTTAATTATTTTTTCAGTGGATCAGGAGATTCTCAACACGGTGATACCAAACATGGGTGTGTTTGATTTTTATTATGGTTTTATTTTGAATGGGGCGTAAGGAGGTGATTTGAAATTTTATATTTTTTTAAAAACATTTTTGTTTTTACTTTTGGCACGCTTCAATAGTCTCCATGGGAGACCAGAAGCTGCCATAACCTGATCGGCTCTGCTACATACAGGCGATGATCAGATCACTTGTATGGCCGGGGTCACACTAGAGGGAAATACAGACAAGTGAGAGGCGTAAAAACCACGCATTGCACACGGACCAATGATTTTCTATGGGACAGCTCCCATCATCCGTATATTTCTCGCGCAAATTTTACGGTCGGTGCCAATCGCAGCATGCTGCGATTGTTAGCATACTACGCCCATAGTACGCCAATGCAAGTCTATGGGTGCGCAAAAAAAATGCATTACACACGGACCAGATGTGTAACTTACAAGAAATACGCACCCAGTGTCCTTTAGAAAAGATGGCAATTCAGTGCGCTATACAGTAAAATCACACTGACAGGTTTAATAAAGAAACGAAAGAATAACATAGCTATATACCTATATATATATATATATATATATATATATATACCTATACCTATATATATATATATATATATATATATATATATATATATATATATATATATATATACACTCACTGGCCACTTTATTAGGTACACCTGTCCAACTGTGTGTTAAGACTTAATTTCTAATCTGCCAATCACATGGCGGCAACTCAGTGCATTTAGGCATGTAGACATGGTCAAGACAATCTCCTGCAGTTCAAACCGAGCATCAGTATGGGGAAGAAAGGTGATTTGAGTGCCTTTGAACGTGGCATGATTGTTGGTGCCAGAAGGGCTGGTCTGAGTATTTCAGAAACTGCTGATCTACTGGGATTTTCACGCACAACCATCTCTAGGGTTTACAGAGAATGGTCCGAAAAAGAAAAAAAATCCAGTGAGCGGCAGTTCTGTGGCCGGAAATGCCTTGTTGATGCCAGAGGTCAGAGGAGAATGGGCAGACTGGTTCGAGCTGATAGAAAGGCAACAGTGACTCAAATTGCTGTCATGGTATGCCTAGGTTACTTTAGGCAGAAACCCCGGGACCCCTGCGATGTCCCTCAGACTAGGGGAACCCTGTCTGTCCCTCTACCCAGGGTTTACACTGAAGGTGTGCCTGCCTGAGCCTCCACCCTGTCCCTGTCTCCTGTCCAGCCCTAAGCTGAACCCACCACCCTCCACCCAGTGAGGGGACCAGACACCAGACCCCTCAAATACGTATGGACAGGGGTAAAAGAAACACCACACAGTTAATACACAAGGGAATACAATAATGTGCAAGGGCAACCAAATATATATATAACAGATTGGAGAAAGAACCACTGAGGGATATACTGCACCAGATATCAGACGCTCCAACACCACCACTGCTGACCGGTATTGCTAGCACTAGGCTAAAGCTATAGTCGGCGACGCCCATAGTCAGGACGAACTATTTAAAGACCAAGGGCGTGGCCCAGCCCTCAGCCAGCATGACAACCTGGTTAACCCTATCCCGACTGGAACAGAATACCCAACAGGGTATTACCGCTGTCTGCCGGACACCCTGGTGTGAACAGTGTCCGACATGACAGTACCCCGCCTTCTACGAGGGACCTCCGGAACCTCACCATGTCGAGGACCTGGCTTGTCCGGATGGCGACGATGGAACATAGTAACCAGTCGATCAGCATGAATGTCAGAGGCCGGCACCCATGTCCTCTCCTCAGGACCATAACCACGCCAGTGGACCAGGTACTGTAGAGTGCGACGCACAACCCTAGAGTCCACCACTTTGGACACCTCAAATTCCAACGCGCCATCCACCAAGACGGGAGGTGGTGGCCCGGGGGAACCATCCACCAAACCCACGACCTTCTTAAGCAATGCTTTGTGAAATACATTATGAATCTTATACACAGCCGGCAACTCCAAACGAAATGCCACGGGGTTGATCACTGCGGAGATTCTAAATGGGCCAATGAACCTGGGACCCAACTTAAGTGACGGTATCTTGAGCTTAATGTTCCTAGTAGATAACCACACCCAATCACCCACACACAGGTCCGGACCTGGCACACGTCTGCAGTCAGCCACCCGTTTGTACCTGGAACCCACCTTCAACAAGCGCTGCTTGACTTTCCTCCAAACAGACGACAATTGAGCTCCCAACTGGTCCTCCTCAGGGACGCCAACTGAGCACCCCTGACGCAAGGTGCAAAATTGAGGATGTTGACCATACACACAAAAAAAAGGAGATTCCCCAGACGATTCCTGGCAATGGTTGTTTATTGCGAATTCTGCTAGAGGAAGAAACGCTGACCACTCTTCCTGATTGTCGGAAATAAAGCAGCGCAAGTATTGCTCCAGGTTTTGGTTCATCCGCTCAGTCTGTCCATTCGACTGAGGGTGGAAAGCCGATGAATGAGATAATTTGATTCCAAGGCGAGAACAAAAAGCTCTCCAAAACTTTGCCACAAACTGCGTACCTCGATCAGACACAATGTCAGACGGGACACCATGAAGTCTGACCACCTCGCGAATAAATATCTGAGCAAGAGTCTTAGCATTGGGCAAAGACGGTAAAGCAACGAAATGTGACATTTTGGAGAACCTATCAACAATTACCAAAATGACCGAGTTCCCTGCCGAGGCGGGCAAGTCAGTAATAAAATCCATGGAAATCTCAGTCCATGGCTTACTGGGCACCCCGAGAGGCTGCAAGCTACCAGCGGGACGGGAACGAGGAGTCTTGGCCCGTGCGCACGTGGTACAGGCAGCCACATATGAGGCCACATCCTGCCGGATTTTAGGCCACCAAAAACGACGCAATACCAGTTCCAGAGTGCTCTTAACCCCTGGATGACCTGCCAGTACCGTGTCGTGATGTTCGCCCAACACTCTAGAGCGTAGATGTAGCGGCACAAAAGATTTATTAGCAGGCAACCCCGGCGGTACCACCTCCTGAGCCTCCGCAATCTCTGCCTCAATCTCTGTCGTGATGGCAGATACCACCACACCCTTTTGGAGAATAGGCACCGGCTCTTCACATAACTCTCCACCAGGAAAACACCTGGATAAAGCGTCTGCCTTAACATTCTTCGACCCAGGTCGATAGGTAACAATGAAGTTGAACCGGGTGAAGAATAATGCCCAGCGAGCCTGTCTGGAGGACAGGCGCTTAGCAGATTCTAAATAAAGCAAATTCTTATGGTCGGTTATCACAGTAATCTGATGAACAGCCCCCTCCAAGAAGTGTCGCCACTCCTCAAATGCCAATTTGATGGCCAATAGTTCCCTGTTGCCAATATCATAATTACGCTCCGCAGGCGACAGCTTCTTGGAGAAGAAGGCACACGGATGCAACTTGGCCCAAGAAGGGCCCTGAGACAGTACAGCCCCCACTCCAACCTCCGACGCATCCACCTCCACGACAAACGGTAAGGAGACATCGGGCTGCACCAGAATGGGCGCTGAGGCAAAACTATTCTTGAGGAATTCAAACGCCTGTACCGCAGGCTCAGACCAGTCAGAAAAGTCGGTACCCTTCTTAGTCATGTCAGTCAGTGGTTTGGCAATCATAGAGAAGTTCTTAATAAATTTCCTATAGTAATTGGAGAAGCCAAGAAATCGCTGAAGCGCCTTAAGATTATCAGGCCGATCCCAATGTAGTACCGCCTGCACCTTTGCGGTGTCCATCTTAAAACCTGAGGCGGAGATTGTATAACCCAAGAACGGTAGCTCCTGTACGAAAAACACACATTTTTCAAGCTTGACATAGAGCCTGTTCTCTCTGAGCAACTGCAGAACCTGTCTAACATGCTCTATATGTGTATCATGGTCGCGAGAGAAAATGAGGATGTCGTCAAGATAAATTATAACGAACCTCCCCAACAACTGAGAGAAGACATCATTAATGAAGTGTTGAAAGACCGCCGGTGCCATAGTCAACCCAAACGGCATTACCAAACTCTCAAAGTGACCCTCAGGGGTATTGAACGCTGTCTTCCACTCATCCCCCTGACGGACTCTTATAAGATTGTACGCCCCCCTGAGGTCCAGTTTGGAGAACCACCTGGCACCAACCACTTGGTTGAATAAATCGGGTATAAGTGGCATAGGGTAAGGATCACGGACCGTAATCTGGTTGAGTTCTCTGAAATCCAGACACGGGCGTAAACCGCCATCCTTCTTTTTAACAAAGAAGAAGCCAGCAGCCAGAGGAGAAGAGGAAGGTCTAATATGACCCTTGCTCAGGCTATCCGCAATGTATTCCTTGAGAGCTAGCCTCTCGGGACCTGAGATATTAAACATTCTAGCTTTAGGTAACTTGGCCCCTGGTTTCAACCTAATAGCACAGTCATAGGGGCGATGCGGTGGTAGTTCCGAACAACCCTTCTCAGAAAATACATCCGCATAATCCAGCAACGGCTCCGGGATACTGGGGGTCAAAGCGGAAATACATGTAGCCAGGCACCTCTCCTGACACTCCCTGCTCCACTGAATTATGTCCTGGGTCTTCCAATCAATAACAGGGTTATGCATTGACAACCATGGAAAGCCCAGAACCATCTGAGCCGGTAAGTTACTGAGCACCTTACAAGTTACCCGCTCTGAGTGTAATACTCCGATGTGGAGTTGTATATCCAACACACACTCTGTGATCTCCCCTTGAGACAACGGGGAAGCATTGATGGTAACCACCCGGATGGGGTTCGGCAATTTCTCCACCGGAAATCCCGCTGTATGCGCGAATCTCTCATCAATGAGATTGGCAGCTGAGCCACTATCAATAAATACTGTAATAGAGAGCATTTGCCCCCCAAGTACCACCCTAGCAGGGAGCATACACTGGGAAACCATGACGGAGGATACACAAAGGCTCAGACTAGACTCCTCCAAACCCTCTGAGCCTATCAGTTTTCCGCCGGCGCGCCCTTCTTAGGTACCAGGGGGCAAGCGTTAATAAAATGTCCTCCTTTGCCACAAAAAAAACAGAGCCCCTGCCTTCTGTGCCAAGGACATTTAGGCTTGTTACTCGGTGACTGTGCTATACCAGCGATCTGCATGGGTTCCACGGATTCACCCGAGGCAACCTCACCGACCACTCCCCCACCTCCCGGAGGCAACGAAACCAGCGCCCCCTGACGGAGACGTCGGTCTATGCGTACTACAAGTGCCATCGCAGCCTCCAGAGAGGCGGGAGTCTCGTACATTAGGAGAGTCTGTTTAACCCTTCCTGAAACCCCATGCAAAAATTGACTTCTAAGAGCAGGGTCATTCCACTGCGTGTCCACTGCCCAGCGCCGGAATTCCGTGCAGTAATCCTCAGCTGGTCGATCACCCTGTAGCAGTGAGCGTATCTTAGACTCTGCTAAGTTTAATCTATCCGGATCGTCATAGATCAAACCCAGAGCAGAGAAAAAAAAATCTACAGATTCAAATGCCGGTGAGTCTGAAGGAAGTGAAAAGGCCCAGGCCTGTGGGTCACCACTCAGCAAAGAAATCACCAAGCCCACGCGTTGAGCCTCATTACCTGAGGAATGTGGACGCATACGGAAATACAATTTGCATGATTCACGAAACACCGTGAACTTACCACGATCACCAGCAAATCATTCAGGAAGGGGAAACTTGGGCTCAGCTGCCCTGGCTGCAGCCTCAGCAGGTACTGCAGGAGCTGACAGGCCTTGTTGCTGGACCGCCCCCCTGAGTTCAGTGACCTGTATGGATAGAGCCTCCAGCTGCTTGGTTAGGGAAAGTATAGGATCCATAGTAAGTAACCCCTATATTCCCTATCTATACCTTTTTTTTTTTTTTTTCTCTCACTTTATTATTTGGGCCGACTATAATGTCATGGTATGCCTAGGTTACTTTAGGCAGAAACCCCGGGACCCCTGCGATGTCCCTCAGACTAGGGGAACCCTGTCTGTCCCTCTACCCAGGGTTTACACTGAAGGTGTGCCTGCCTGAGCCTCCACCCTGTCCCTGTCTCCTGTCCAGCCCTAAGCTGAACCCACCACCCTCCACCCAGTGAGGGGACCAGACACCAGACCCCTCAAATACGTATGGACAGGGGTAAAAGAAACACCACACAGTTAATACACAAGGGAATACAATAATGTGCAAGGGCAACCAAATATATATATAACAGATTGGAGAAAGAACCACTGAGGGATATACTGCACCAGATATCAGACGCTCCAACACCACCACTGCTGACCGGTATTGCTAGCACTAGGCTAAAGCTATAGTCGGCGACGCCCATAGTCAGGACGAACTATTTAAAGACTAAGGGCGTGGCCCAGCCCTCAGCCAGCATGACAACCTGGTTAACCCTATCCCGACTGGAACAGAATACCCAACAGGGTATTACCGCTGTCTGCCGGACACCCTGGTGTGAACAGTGTCCGACATGACAATTGCCACCCGTTACAACCAAGGTAGGCAGAAGAGCATCTCTGAACGCACAGTGCGTCGAACTTTGAGGCAGATGGGCTACAGCAGCAGAAGACCACACTGGGTACCACTCCTCTCAGCTAAGAACAGGAAACTGAGGCTACAATTTGCACAAGCTCATCGAAATTGGACAGTAGAAGATTGGAAAAACGTTGCCTGGTCTGATGAGTCTCGATTTCTGCTGCGACATTCGGATGGTAGGGTCAGAATTTGGCGTAAACAACATGAAAGCATGGATCCATCCTGCCTTGTATCAACGGTTCAGGCTGGTGGTGGTGGTGTCATGGTGTGGGGAATTTTTTCTTGGCACTCTTTGGGCCCCTTGGTACCAATTGAGCATCGTTGCAACGCCACAGCCTACCTGAGTATTGTTGCTGACCATGTCCATCCCTTTATGACCACAATGTACCCAACATCTGATGGCTACTTTCAGCAGGATAATGCGCCATGTCATAAAGCTCGAATCATCTCAGATTGGTTTCTTGAACATGACAATGAGTTCACTGTACTCAAATGGCCTCCTCAGTCACCAGATCTCAATCCAATAGAGCATCTTTGGGATGTGGTGGAACGGGAGATTCGCATCAGGGATGTGCAGCCGACAAATCTGCGCCAACTGTGTGATGCCATCATGTCAATATGGTCCAAAATCTCTGAGGAATGCTTCCAGCACCTTGTTGAATCTCTGCCACGAAGAATTGAGGCAGTTCTGAAGGCAAAAGGGGGTCCAACCCGTTACTAGCATGGTGTACCTAATAAAGTGGCCAGTGAGTGTATATATATATATATACACACAGGGGTTGGACAAAATAATGGAAACACCTAACGTTTTGGCATCATAATCTTCGGACATGTTGTAAACATGCAAACCGTGACATATGGTAATGTTTTGTAGTTGATTATTTGTGTTATGTGATATGTATATGTAAATTAACTGTTTGTTTTGCAGAATTGTAAGAATATTGATGAAAACCTGATACCAATGGCAGACCTCTCGGATTTTCAAAGAGGCCAAATTGTTGGTGCTCGTATGGCAGGCGCTAGTGTAACAGAAAGTGCCTGAATGCATGGCGTGTCAAGAGGTACTGTCTCCAAAGTAATGACTGCGTTTGAAAGAGAAGGAAAAACGTCCGCAGCAAAGCACAGGTCCAGCCGAAAGTCGAAGTTGACTGAGAGAGACCGTCGGACTCTAAAGCGAATTGTGAGAGAGGATCGCCAGACCACGGCTCCTAAAATCACTGCTGAGCTCAATGAACACCTACAGAACCCGTCGGGAGCTGCACACATCTGGATTACACGGAAGAGCTGCAATTCGAAAACTGCTGCTTTCAATGACATATGTTTCCAAGTGTTTAGAGTGGTGTAGAAACCTCCAGAATTGGTCCCTCGAGCAGTGGAAACGTGTGATATTCTCAGACGAATCATCGTTTACCCTATTTCTGACCTCCGGCCGAGTGTACGTTTGGAGACAGCCGAAAGAAGCATTCCATCCAGACTGCCTTCTCCCAACCGTAAAACATGGCGGAGGTTCTGTGATGATCTGGGGTGCTATTTCATGGAGATCCGCCGGGCCAATGATATCCCTTCATGGAAAAATTAACAGCCGTGTTTATTTAGGCATTTTGGGCGACCAAGTGCATCCTATGGTTCAAGCAATGTTCCCGGAGGGGAACGCCATCTTTCAGGATGATAATGCACCAAATCATACAGCTAGAATCGTTAAAGCATGGCACGAGGAACATTGTAATGAAGTTGAGCATCTCATCTGGCCCCCACACAGTGGCGGATTAAGTGGACTATGGGCCCGGGGCTGTTCATAAAACCTGGGCCCCTGTACCCCCCTTCCCACCTGAGCGCTGCGGTCCCCGTGCGGGAATTGACAGCCGTACGGACCGCAGCACTTGGTTTGCTGCGGGTCCATACGGAAAACCCGCCACCATTCCACCACGTGTGGACATGGCCTAAAAAGACGTTGCACATAAGCTGTAGGCCTACGGCCAATACGCACAAAATCACGCTCCATCACCCCATCATTGCCTGCTCCATCACCCCATCACTGCCTGCTCCATCACCCCCATCATTGTCTGCTCCATCACCCCATAATTGCCTGCTCCATCACCCCCATCACTCCCATCATTGCCTGCTCCATCACCCCATCACTGCCTGCTCCATCACCCCCATCATTGCCTGCTCCATCACCCCATCATTGTCTGCTCCATCACCCCCATCATTGCCTGCTCCATCACCCCATCACTCCCATCATTGTCTGCTCCATCACTCCCATAATTGTCTGCTCCATCACCCCATCATTGCCTGCTCCATCACCCCCATCATTGTCTGCTCCTTCACCCCATCACTGCCTTCTAGACCATCACTCCCATCATTGCCTGCTCCATCATACACACAGACATACACACACACACACACAGACATACATACACACAAGACACCACCTCTCTCCTCTCACCTGTCCGCAGCATCGCCCGAGCTTCCTCCCTCACACAGCAGCGGCCGCTGAATGATGACGTCATTCAGCGGCGCTCCTCTGTGTGAAACAGGAAGCGCGGCCTCCGGGCAGGAAGCAGGACGGACCCTTGCCGCTCCGCCCCTGCTATTCACTCTTGCAGGCAGCGGAGCTGCCGTGATCGCATCGCTCCCTGCCCGCCGCTGCACTGCACTGCAGGGTGGAATTGCTGCTGCCGCGCCGCCCCCACACACATGCCGCCTGGGGCGGACCGCCCCCCCGCCCCCCCCCCCACCACGCTACGCCAGTGCCCTGGGCCCCCAAAAAACCTTGGGCCCGGGGCGACCGCCCCATCCGCCCCTATTAAGATCCGCCATTGCCCCCACAATCCCCAGACCTCAACATTATTGAGTATTTATGGACGATTTTAGAGATTCAAGTTAGACGTCGATTTCCGCCGCCATCGTCGCTCAAAGAACTGGAGGGTGTTTTAAGTGAAGAATGGGCTACAATTCCTTTGGAAACAATTCACACCTTGTATGAATCCATACCTCAGAGAATTGAGGCTGTAATCGCCGCAAAAGGTGGACCTACACCATATTAAACCAACTTTTGTTGATGTTTCCAGGTGTTTCCATTATTTTGTCCAACCCCTGTATATACATGTCATTGAGACACACACACTATTACATATATATATATATATATATATTTATTTATATTTCATAGAGTTCTACATAGCAGAATAGCTGCAAAATCAATTGCCGGCTTTTGTAAAATCATTCCCCAACCCGACATGAAATGACACATGGTTTACATACAGTAAACCATTTCATGTTTTTTTGTATATGTCTTTCACTAGTAATTCGATGAGGGTTTGTGTGTAAAATTTGGGAGGTGTAGGTGTTAATTTAAGGGGTTAATTCGTTGCAAAAAATTGCGTGAGCTCCCATGGTAATTTGTCAACCAGAGAGATAAAGCAGGTGAATGAGGGCAGATTTTAATAGCCATGAGAGGGACCATTGTTTTTGGCCCCCCCTGGCTACAAAAATCTGCCCCCAGACACCCCAGAAATGGCGCATCTATAAGATGCGCCTTTTCTGGCACTTATCCTCTCTATTCCCGTTGCCCTGTAGCGGTGGCGAATGGGTTAATAACAAAGGATTAATGTCACCATTCGATTGTAAGGTGACATTAAGACGATTAATAATGGAGAGGTGTCAATAAGACACCGATCCATTATTAACCCCAGACTATGAAAGGGTTAAAAACCACACACAGACATTAATTAAAAAGTCTTTTAATGAAATTAAGACACCAAGATTTTGACAAATTTTTATTACTCTGCTATTCCAAAAATAAACCATGATCTACAAAAAAAACCCCATAAAAAATCAACAATATCCTTACCTTTCTGCCGTTCAGTCATGTCCCATGCTGTAATCCTTCACAGGGGGTTAAATAGTTTACAAGAAGGACCGGTGCTAATGCGACCAGCCCCACTGTAAACTACTACAGAATGAATTAGTTCAGCTCTGCGCAGCCTCACTGGTTGCCTGGATATGAAATAATTAGCGTGAGAAAGTTTCTGACTTTTTTCCCACGCTCATTAGTTCACCTCAGGTCAGCCAGGTGACTCCACGCAGCCTCAGTGACGTACCAGGGTAATTGGGAAGAGCCGAGGTTCTGGTGCGGCTGAGGGCTGGTGTTATTAGTCTGGGAAGGGATCAATATACATGGCCCCTTTCCAGCCTATTAATATTAGCCCACAGCTGTTTGCTGAGCCTTTGCTGGTTATGAAAAATAGGGGGGACACCATATCAATTTTTTGGGGGGTCCCCCCTTTTTAATAACCAGTGAAGGATAATGTGGGCAAACTGTAAAGTGCTGCGGAATATGTTAGCGCTATATAAAAAGATTATTATTATTAGGCTATGCAAACAACTGTGAGCTGTTATTAATAGGCTGGGAAGATCCATGGATATTTGCCCCTTCCTAAAATAATAACACCAGCCCCCAGCTGTCTGCTTTCCTTCAGCTGGTTATTAAAAATAAAGGAGACCCCAAGCCATTTTATTTATTCGCTAAATACAAGAACAGAAAACTACACATGCAAAGCACTGATTATATATCTTGCTGACATGTTTCTATCTATACTATTCTGACAGTTCGGGCTCTGAATTTACGGTACTTGGCTGATGAAATGTCGGGTTTCCATTAAGAGTGTGTGTAAAAATCAGATGGCACACGCATGATTCGTGTGCTGTGCCTTTTTTTTTCTCACACCCACTGACTGGCATTGGCAAGTCTTGTCCAATTTGTGAGTCTGTGATTTTTTCTCAGTCAGATCCAAGATGAAAACAAAAATAATCAAGATAAACACTAAATCAGTGAATAACATCAGTCAGAGTGCTATCCGATTTTTTTTATCGTATTGAACTCGTCCGATTTAGACGCAGATGAGAACGATCTTTAAAATGCAGAGGGGCAATATGACAATGTGCCAGGTGTCTACTATCAGAAAATAATTAGGCTTTGGTGGTGAAAATCAATTAATGTTTAGTAATTTAGTTTATATTTGTACACCTCAAAAGTGCAAACATTGTCCTAGTTACCCGAGACGTAAAATGTCAAGAAACCCATGGCAGTGAAAGGGTTCATTGCTGTTTTACCTGTTTCTTCAATGACACTTTGTTCCTCTATCTTCTCTATAGGTTCTTCCTTTTGCGCTGGGGTCTTTTCAGTTGTATCCAATTCTGAATTTTCTTTTTAAATCACATAATACATTGCATTAGATATGCATTATACGTTTTTTTGCAACTGTCTTAGTTACAGAGACATTAAAAACTGTCTAGTTATGCCACAAATTAGATTCTTGTGTTAGACGTCAATGTTTTAAAAGGAACTTGTCATATTGAGAATAGTATCTGATCTGCAGACAAAGTGAACCTGTCAGCAGGATTGTGCACAGTAACCTACAGACAGTGTCAGGTTGGTGCAGTTATACTGATTAAAATGATACCTGGTGATGAAATCCGTCTTGTGGTTGTTCCAAAGTATTGCAGTGTGCAGGCGCTGGGTCTTTCTGACCTTTCCCGGCACCTGCGCACTGCAGTACTTTGCTCTGTCCTCAACAGGGCAGAGAAGTACGCCTGTGCAGAATTGCAACGCCGGAGAACGATGAAGCAAGCAGGAGGATGGCATCGCAAGATGGGAGGCACCGGACCCGGAGCTGCAACAACCATCGGACCGGACCGCCCCCCGGGTTAATATAATAAAAGTTATTTTTCTTATCTTGCAGGTTGGACCTGGGGGCTTATCTACAGCATTATAGAACGCTGTAGATAAGCCCTGAAAGGCAGTGGTCGCATCTTATAGCTGCCAAAACAGCTGACAGGTTCCCTTTAAACAACAACCACAAGACAGATTTCATCAACCAAGGTATCATTGTAATCAGTATAATGGCGCCGACCTGACACTGTCTGTAGGTTACTGTGCACAAGCCTGCTGACAGGTTCCCATTAAGTTTCAGTAATTAATTGACATTTCTGGTGTTTTTACACATGAGTCCAGTGGGCGGTCCTATTCAGTGTTTAGCACTGAATGACTGTGTATGCAGACATAGCTGTCAATCACTGAGTAGGACAAGCCACCTGACTCTTATGCATAAAAAACACAAGGGATTTCAATTAAAAGAATACAGGTTATACTTAATCTTTTCTAACAAACCTCTACATCATTCTGCTCAGCTTCTCCTTCTTTATACCACCATGTCCACAGATCAGATTGCATGTACAATGTTAGAGGTTCCCTTTAAAGGGGATCTGTTAGCAGGATTTCACACTTCAAACTAGTTCTATGCACATATAGCTTTTTCAAAGACAAGTCCAGCAATACCTTCAAATACCCAGTCTGTTCCCTCATTACTGGGAAATCAGAATTTTGAATTGATATGCAAATGTTAACATGATATATAATTCTAGCTCTATTCCCTGCCAAGCAGTGCCTTCTTCTGCTTTATTGGTGGCTCCATTGCCTGAAGATACACAGTATAAAGGCTGTCAGCCAAGCAGGAGGATGCAGAGAATAGAGCTAAAGTGATGGGGCAGAGAATAAAGCTGGAGTGATAGAGGCAGAGAATAGAGCTGGAGTGATAGAGGCAGAGAATAGAGCTGGAGTGATAGAGGCAGCAAATAGAGCTGGAGTGATAGAGGTTTTAAACATGATGAATTAAGTTACTATATTAACACATTACCTCTAATCATTGCTGTTTTAGTACTATGAAATTTAGTAACTAAATTCTGTAATTTGAAGAACATACACCCATTTATTCTCTACAATTCACTTACCTTTCTCACTATGGTCTTCATCCACCACACTTGATATTTCCTCGGTTTCATCTTCCTTTTCGGTTTCTTTCTGAGATTCTTTCATTAGAATGAGAATACTAATCATTATATTACACTTTTATTAATGAAAATAATGTAGCCATTTAGTTTTTCAGTTATTTTTTCCATTAATGAACTCTATCAATTGAATTGAGATTAGTGATGAGCGAGCGCGCTCTGCTTGACTGCTAATAAATCATCTCGGCGGGATCGAATACCATGCTTGAGTCCCAGCGGCTGCATGTCTCGTGGGTGTTTGACAGCTGCAATACATACATTGATTGCCTATTTGTTAGGCAATCCCTGCATGTGTTGCAGCTGTCGAACAGTGGTGAAACATGTAGCCGCTGCGACCCAAGCATAATATTCGATCACACCGAGAAGATCTATTAGCACTCGAGCATGCTCAGATAACACCTTATCCGAGCATCTTCGCTCATCACTAGTAGAGATCTGACATATCTAATCAACTATCAGTGCCTTCTCCCTGACAATTTTCAACCTAGCAGCTCCCAAATCCTTAAAAAAAACTATTCACAAAGACCAATTTCAAGTTTCGTGTTGCATAGAAACACATCAATCCAAAAAAACATAATTTTCACATTGTCCAGTTACTTCATGGATGGAAGGTACGCTGTATTTTGGGAATAAGAGACCAGTGCAGATATTGCATTAGGTTTTTTATAACAATTCTGACATATTAAGGGACACTTTAGAAATTACCATAGTTACCCACCTTTATTACACCATCCGCTGTAAAGTTATGGTGGGAATTTCACATTCAGCGTGCTCACTCAGTACATACAGGCAATGCCATTACTAAGACTGAACATGTCTACTGAATTAGGATATTGTTTTATTGTTTGTTTGTTTTTTTCTTTCTTAAGTGAAAGGTGTTTCTTTAGAGGAAACTTAAAGAGCAACCATGTTTTATGCTTTTATTTCACAAATCAATAAGAAACACAAAAATAAGCAACTTTGTAATATATATAACAAAATAAATCTATTTTTTTCTCCTCCAGGACTGATCATTTATTCACAAACGTCTCTATTCACAAACGTCTCTATTCACAGGCAAAATCTGTCTTCACCGAAGAAATTTTCACGTTACCTAGATGCAAGACGGCAGTTGGTACTGGTGAGATTCTATGCAGGTGGAAGCAGGAGTGAGGATCTAGAGGAAGAGCTTTTCCCTTCTCCGGTCTACATAGAATCTTGTCAGTAGCACCTGTCATCTCCTATCTCAGTAATGGGAACATTTGTCTTCACTGAATACAGATTTCACCTGTGAAAAGATAAGTTTGAGAATGAATGATCAGTCCTGGAGGAGAAATAAGTAGATTTCTCTAAGATATATTACAAGGTTGCTTGTTTTCATGTGTGTGATGGCGGTGGGTGTGGACTCACAGCATCATTGGCCAGGCTTACCCTAGAGTGGCTACCTGGTCTTGGCTAAAGCCTCTGATGGCTAGGCTTGAGCTGCAGGATGGCCACCAAGTACCACTCCAGGGCAGTGCCCAGACCTACAGCAGCTGATAAAGGGTGTCAAGGCAGGTATAAGTGGTACAGAGGACAAAGACAGAGATGTGTTCAGACAGTTCAAAATCGGGGCAGGTAGCACAGGTTCAAGACTCCAATCCTGACCCAGTTTCTGAGAGATCAGACGGAACGGGTGAACAAGCCGGGTCGGTAACAGGAGATAAAACAGGAACACACCTTGACTAGAAGCTAGAACCGACTATTGACTAGTACCATACATCGGGCAAGGAGTGGAGAGAGGAGGTGCCTAATATAACCACTGCTGGCAGTGGATAGGCCAAGGAAGCTAATCTCTGCAGGACACAGCAGGGTTAAATTCCTGCAGAGACTGGCAGTGTCCCCCTATAATTAGATGGAGACAGAAGGAAGATGCAGCAGTGCTGGCAAGTGCTGCAAGAGGCAAAACTCAGGCAGACGGCCTGACACAAAGGGAAGCAGAGTGGTGACTGCAGTAAGTAGGAAGGAACAGAGGGTGTGTGAGTTACGGGCATCACAATGTGTACTATTCATTTATTAAATAAAAATTAAAACAACAATTACTCATTAAAAAGCCATACATAAAAATTACCAACTGGACAATAGTGTACCAAAGTGTCCAAAAACAGATCAAAGAGCAACAAAAACAGGAGGCACGAGAAGAGGATAAGATGGGAGTGAGGCACATTTTCTTATACCTTCTGCTTTCAATAATTTCTCTTGCTGTAACTTTTTTCTGACAACTTCTATAGCTTTTTCAGTAGCTTCTTCACAAGCTTTTTCCATGGCATTTTGTTTAGCTTCTTCCATATATGGTAAAATAAGCACAGACATATCAAATACCTAAAATACATATACAGAACATATCAATGATATGATACCAGTAAGTGAGTAAAATAAAATAAATAATGCAAGCAAAAGAACCAAAACTTTGATATTTGGTAAGTACATTCAAGATCAATGCTATACATTTTATTTCATATTTTTTGTTAACAAGTAAACAATAATTTGCAGATTTTCCACTGATATTAATGGATAAACCATATATAGTTCATGGTAAACCATATAAATGCATTCTGTGCATAACGTACACATTATATGAATTATTAGTAATTTTATACTATAAGTACATTTGATAAACTGGAGACACTTTGCTTTGAAACGATGACAATGTCACACTCTGTGTCCTGCTTGATGCAGCATGCTGTGAATTTCTACATCATGTATATCAGTGGACATTTACCAGAGTTTTGTGCACAAACTCCATTTGTCTATTTACCACATGCTGACATTAGCTACACACTTCAATAATGTCCGAGGAGCTAGACTTTTTTGTTTTGAAAAGAAAGACATCTGTTGGATGGATACCTGGCCTTGGTATTTCCCTTGTCATATCTGTAAACTCAAAGAGCTGGATATTGACTTAAAGGGCCACTTAATATGGTGGTAATGGTAGTTTCCGAAAGGAGCCACTCCTTGGCTGGGTCCTTCCCTGGAGGAAGATCTGGCTAGTCCCGTGTTTGAGACTCTTAAATGAGGCTCCACGGACTTTATTTGCATATTCGTATTTCCCAGGGAGCAATGCACCTAGGATTTCACTGTGATTGAGCGCCTTTGCCGGCTGTTGCAGTGTTTTCTTTGACTGGTCTCCCTGAGGTCAGTGATTGTTTCGTGATGTTAAAAGGATCCCCGGTATGGAAGTTAGGACCGTTCCACTCAGCGCTGTGGTTTTGACCCCAGGGTCTCTTAAAGGGATCATTGGTATGGATGTTAGGGCAATTCCACTAAGCACTCTGGTTCTGACCCCAGGCCCCTCTTAAAGGGATCCCCAGTACGGAAGTGAGGGAAAATCCACTCTGCGCTTTGGTACTGACCCCAGGCCTCTCTTAAAGGGATCATTGGTATGGAAGTCAGGGCAAATCCATCAAACGCTTTGGTTCTGACCCCAGGCCCCTCTTAAAGGGAACCCCGGTACAGAAGTGAGGGCAAATCCACTCTGCGCTTTGGTACTGACCCCTAGGCCTCTCTTACACCCCAGGCTTCTATTAAAGGGATCATTGGTATAGAAGTCAGGGCAAATCCACTCAGCGCCCTGGTTCTGACCCAAGGCTGACAGGATGATGTGGGATATTAGGGGTAGTAGTCTGGTGGCTCTGGCTGACGGGATGATGTGGGATATTAGGGGTATTAGTCTGGTGGCTCTGGCTGACGGGATGATGTGGGATATTAGTGGTAGTTGTCTGGTGGCTCTGGCTGACGGGATAATGTGGGACATTAGGGGTAGTAGTCTGGTAGCTCTGGCTGACGAGATGATGTGGGCTATTATAGTGAATATGGCTATGTGGAGTGGGCGGGGCTATACACTCAGCTTTATATATATATATATATATATATATATATATTTATACATATATATATTTATATACACACATACAAGGTGTATATATATATGTATATAATCATTATAATTTGTTATAACTAACTGTAGTTGGTTACTATGCCCAGGCAGCGCCGGGCTCTTCAACTAGTAGATTATAAAGGTCAAATGTGGTGACAGATTCCCTTAAAAGAACATGACATATAAATGGATACCTTAAGGGGATGATTACTTGTTGTTGCTGCTTTATAGCTCAGATTCGTTATGGCAGAGCTGACACCTGTGACTACAGTTTCCACAGTGTCTAAAGGGCGTCTAAGGTGATTGTCTAAGACACACCTCCTGATTCATCATTGGCTCTCTCCATTTTTTTGCTTCAGCTCAGTCCCCTCAGATTGGCTTCTGTATATAAACACAAGCCTATCATAAAATCTCTGGGGAGTCAGTCCATGAGGTCAGCACAATAAGGGCAGAATGATTATAAAGTGCAGACTAATAAAGCATCAGACAGAAAAGGGTGATTATCCAGAAAGTGATGCATATACTGTATACTGTGGTTAATGAACTTTAATGCGGGGGGGAGCCTCGAGTGTCACTTTGAATTAAACTTTTGCTTACCCTTTCATTCTATTAATGGTTTTTGATGATAACTGCATAAACTAAGCAGCATTTTTCTCATGCCTATAGGCTACTGTCTTCAGTGAGAGCACGAGCATCATAGAGATTTACAGTGCTCGTACTGAGGATGCTAGCTAAGAGGGATGATCAGGACGCCGCCTAGTCTAGTGCGGCCGCACCACAGATTTCGATCTGCCATTATCAGCAAAAACGGGTAATAAAGTAATATTGAGAGATGAGTCTTGTGCTACAATCGTTCTTGCGTGTAGGTGGAGGTACACTTTAAAGAAGGGGGTGCTTCCTCCCAATATTACTGTTCTGTAACAATGATGGCATTCAGTTACCTTTCCAGAGTACTTGTTGGCTATTAGATTACAGACTGTTGTCTTCCCTGAGGATTTTGGCCCCAATACTGCCACCTTGCAAGGTGGTAGTGGCATCGGAGGAAGAAGGTATGGCCGAGGATTCTGCATAAACTTTATCAGTGAGGCTTCAGAAGAAAGGACGTACATTTTATCCAGAAAGCTAAAAATAAATGCGCAAGACAAATTATACCAGAATAATACCAAAATAGAATCACTGGGTGTCATTTCAACAGAAAACATACCCAACAGCAAATTCAGTCAATCCTTTCTTAATATATCCCTCTTTCAAAGCCACAGGACACAGAGTACCCCATCTGCTTCTGCGCCACCTGTATCTTGGTGCAATCATATGGTGGGATGAAAGTGTCCTCATTAATTCATCCTGGTAAATAAAAATAGATTTGTTTACTAGGGCATCAAGTCATCAGAAAACAAACACCTCCCCACATGGTTCTCTATAATATTACATATATGTAATATTTCATTTATAGCTCAATGAATTTACTATTCTACCTTCCACAAGTGCTAGAGTAAAGTGATACAGCTTCCATATACCACTTTGCTTTACTACCAGATCTATTATGTAACGGATCATTTTTAGCATGACACATCAAAGGCCGGGGTCACACTTGCAAGAAACTCGCACGAGTCTTGCGTCTCAATACCCGGCACTACCGACGGCACTTGGGACTGGAGTGTGCGGCTGCATGTATTTCTATGCAACTGAGCGCTCCGGTCCTGAGTATTGAGACGCGAGACTTGTGCGAGTTTCTCGCAAGTGTGACCCCGGCCTAAATGTCATATCCCATCAATCACGTTAACCCTTTTATAAAAAAAAATAAAATATGTGTATATATATATATATATATATATATATATATATATATATATATATATATATAAAATGTTTACCGGTCAGAAGGTTAGGAAAGAACTTGGGTATTACTATGAAAACCAGTAGCAACTATGTGAAAAGTTGGGAATGAGTAAACAAATTGTACATATCATTTACTGCAATGCCAGGAGTGTAGTATCATGTATTATAAAAACCTCAATTAAAATTAAAATGCAGGTGATATCATACCATATGCGTATTTCACTGCTGTATGGACAGTACTTGACATTATATTGTATACAGGGTGATTATAAAAGATTCATCGGGTTTCAAAGAGGCATTTTTCAAAATGTATTATATGCACAATAGTGAATGGCACATGATAAACATAAACTCTCCAAGATTAGCACATAATGCGCACAATTGTAATATGTGTCCTCCTTTTGTCACACGACATACAGCTATGTGGCAACCCAGTTAGACCCTAACTTGCTGCCATTCCCTGTCGATGGTCATTAATGCAACGGTAATGTCTTTGATGTGATGAATGATGAAGTTAGACACTGTCAGTTCGGGAGACCTGGGGGCCATCTGAAGAGTGCCAAGTCAACACCAGTACAGCGCCCAATCCACCGGTTTGGGAGTTCCTCACTGAAGTTTCTAGAATCAATTGTCAGTTATGGAAACAACCATAAGTGTAACATATTGAGGTAAGATGTACCAGTCACAGTCTTTTCAGCGAAAAAAAAAAAAAGGCCCATATACCTTTGCTTTCTAGATTGCACAGAAAACATTCACTTTAGGAGAATCTCTTTAGATTTCCACAGTGGCATTAGGATTTTATGTTCCCCATATTCGTACACTGTGACGGCTCATGTTTCCGCTTAAGTGGCGTGTTGACTCATCACCGAACTCTAGCCAGGAAGTGAATTTGTCATCTTCCAATGCTACCTGAATAAGTGTACAGAATTTGTATCAGATGCCGTGGCAATAGCTGTGTGCGATATGGCTTCTGGCGCAGTAACAGAAACTTCCAAACAGTTGGCTGAGGAATGCCAAGTTCATGGCTTGCACGATGTGTTGGTTTCTGGGGGCTGCGTGAAATGATCTCTCAAACCCTCTTGCCTGTAACACTTGGTTGTCCGTGGCTGCCACAGCAGAATGCTTTGGAAGACAGGTGAGTCACTTTCATACTATCATTGGAATGCTTGCTGCACGGTAACAATTGATTTACACTTCTCATGCTCTAAAACAAAAATGCTTTCTCTGGCATAGTCGCCATTTTGGGATCTGATGCCGCCCTGCCTCCTGGTGAGCTACAAGTGAGTCTGCACGCACGAGTTACAAATTCTGAGATGTGACCTTTTCATAGACTATTATTTCAAATGTGAAAAATTTATATCTCTGCAGTAATATGAAAAATCCAATGAATCTTTTATAATCACTCTGTATATAGTTTCAGGTCTCCACATGGCAAACATTTGAGTTTGTAGATTTTTGTCTCTTTAAATCATGCTTGGTTATACTTAGTTCCAAGCAGCTGTTATCTGTTTGCACTTTTTCTGTGTTCAAAGTGTTTTCTTTTTATTTTGAAGCACCCAAAAATACATTCAGCTACTTACACCTTCCAGGCCTTCCATGGACTCCTCTTCCTCGTAGCTGGAAAGTTTCATTACAACAGCCCCATGACGAAGTCCCAGAGACTCCAGCCGAGATAATACAGACTGATGCGAGTAAGCACAATTATTTCAGCTATATTAGTACACTTATAAAATCATACAGTAACTTCGATTTATCAGAACACACCCATTAACCACCATTTTTTTTTTTTACCAGGCCCTTTTGCAGTCACAGTAGGGGTGGGATTCAGTCGGTTCTTAATGGTTCTGCCAAACCAATTGTTAAAAATCACATCAGATTCAACATGAAGCAGGCCCCAGTTATCTATTATACAATGCTACTCAGCCATGAACTCTCCACCTTGTCATCCCTACAACTCGAATCTGATGACAGGGAGAAATCAATTTAGTGAACCCCAAGTCTCAGCAGGCGAGGCAGGCCATACGCACATTGTACTCAACAGTAGAGCTGCCATACTGTTCGGTCATCGCACATACAAGAGACAAGAGCAGCAGGTTGCGGAGCCTACTCAGAGCAGTTGCTGTCGCAGTCTGGATCGGACTAGAAGCAGCTGGGATGGACTCTATAGCATGAGATAGTGTGATTCTGTATCCAGCTCAGCAGCTTACAGTACACTCCAGACCACAAATTTAAAGTGGTCCCCCATTCATCATTGCAGAGCCCTTCTGCAGTGAGCTCCAAAGTGGGTAAGCAGCACTGCCGCAGGATCTGGCAGTGACATTCATGCAGTTGTTCTTCTTGCCTTCCCATAATCCCGGTACCCATTGCAATGACATGATCATCAGACAGCACTACTGGTTACTAATATACGCTATATAGATAAAAGACTTGGAATACATCTGTTAATAATTGAATTCTGTTTTTATTTTAAAGGAGTACTATACCCACAGATGCAGTCTGCATTTATCAACATTTGTAAAAGAATGGCTCATTCTAAGGAGCTCAATGAGTTCAAGAATTGTCCTGTAACAGGATGCCACCATTATAACAGTTCAGTTATTATACTTTCTTCCTTCCTAAATGTCCTATATTATTGAAAAGTGGAAGTGTTTAGGAACTCCAGAAACTATGCCATGAAGTGACGAACCATGTAAAATTCCAGAGTGAGGTCACCGAGTGCTGAGGCACGTAGTAGTCACCAAAGGTTGGCAGAGTCACTAAACTGTACACAGGGAGCTTCATGGCATGAGTTTCCATAGCCATGCAGCTGGATACACCATCAAATACATTGCCAAATGTTGGCAGGAGTGATGGAAAGCACCCCGCCACTGGATTCAAGCATTGGAAACATATTATGTGGAGTGGCAAGTTATGCTTCTATATTTGGTAGACTGATGGACAAGTCTAAGTTTGGTGAATACCAGGAGAACGTTACCTGCCTGCCTTAAGGCCCCGTCACACATAGCGATCTCGCTAGCGAGATCGCTGCTGAGTCACAAGTTTTGTGACACAACAGCGATCTCACCAGCGATCAGCGACCGGCCCCCCTGCCAGTATCGCTGATCGCTCTGGGAAACCTCTGGACTTTTGTTTGGTCGCTGGTTACCTGCTGGCCAGCATGCATCACTGCGTGTGACAGGCGGGGGAGACCAGCGATCTGCTGGTAACTAACGTACACATCGGGTATCCAAGGGACGGGTGTCCCTTAGATACCCGATGTGTACATTAGTTACCAGCGCGCTGATGCAGGGAGCTGGTAACTAACGTACACTTCGGGTATCTAAGGGACGGGTGTCCCTTGGATACCCGATGTGTACGTTAGTTACCAGCTCCCTGCATCAGCGCGCTGGTAACTAACGAACACAGCGACGCCGCGCGCTCGGCGTCGCTGTGCTGATCACTGGTGAAGCTGTCTGTTTGACAGCTCACCAGCGATCATGTAGCGATTCACCAGCGATCCTGACACGTTGATATCGTTGTCGGGATCGCGGTGAGTCACTATGTGTGACGGGGCCCTTATCCCAACTGTAAAGTTCGGTGGAGGAAGGATAATGCTATGGGGTTGTTTTCCAGGCGTAGGCCTAAGCCCTTTAGTTACAGTGGAAAGAGGTTTTAATGATTCAGTGTATCAAGACATATTGGGCAATTATATGCTTTCATCTTTGTGGGAACAGTTTGGGGAAGACCTATTTCTGTTCCAGAATGTCTGTGCCCCAACGCACAAAGAAAGGTCCATAAAAGCTTGGTTGGGTGAGTTGCTGTGGAAGAGGTTGACTGCCATGGACAGCCATGACCTCAACCATATAAATTGGGAGAAAACAATTTACTTGTACAGAGGATCAAAGTTCACATATCAAGGAAACATCCCTTTTGCTGCAATTTTACAAACAGTATCATTTACCACATAATGGTAGAAACTTACCACAAGGAGCTCATCAGATTTCTTATTTCCATCAAGTTCTATGAGGTACTGGGGGTCGTGATCAATCATGAGGTCCTGGATTAACCAGCAAAGAAATAATAATAATAATAATCTTTATTTTTATATAGCGCTGACATATTCTGCAGCGCTTTACAGTTTGCACACATTATCATCGCTGTCCCCGATGGGGCTCACAATCTAAATTCCCTATCAGTATGTCTTTGATGGAAAGGGCAGAATTGCATATTCAGATAGTTATAGAATAAGAAATATGTTTAGTCTACCTAAGAATTAATTTATTTTAATTAAAAAATCTATAATTCAAGTCTATATATCTGACAGAGAAGATGGTGAACATGACATGTAGTTCACATTTATACGCACATCCATTATCTTTCGCTTACTGTGAATATCAGGTCCATTTTAAAGTAATGAGACAATCCAAGAAAAAAATGACTCTCACATTCAGCAAATAACTCAGGAGGACATTTTTGGAGACATAACGTCAAACAATGAGACATTTACATAAAATTCCAATCACACAACGTTACGCTACACATTCTCACCCTAGTCTGCTTATAAAACAAGATTATTACTTCGCAGTGAAAAAGCAAAACTATGTCAGCAACAATATAAAACACACGGCAAAGAAAAAATAGATTGAAGAACATGCTCAATAGATTTTCTTCCAATTAAATATACCCTCCATCCGTTGATCTAGTTTGTTCCTGCTCCATTCCATTCCTGACATGTGCCACCTCTTCCCTGTATAGAAACTAGTAATTTTATCCACCTGACGTGGTCATTAAGGATCACTTGTCTGACAATATTAAATTTATGTACAGGGAAGAGAGAACAATATTTCTGGAAAGAAACGTACTTGGAATAAAATAAAAATGATGCAAGATTCAGGAAAATAGTGGTATCTACACCAGGTACAAAAAAAACAAATTTATGGCAAGTGACAGGTCCACTTTAAATGGAGCGAACAATTGTCACGACACAGCTGTCAGGTGACCAGGGGCTCCTTTTCTGGCCCTAACACTAGGGGGTGCCCTAGCTCGACCTGCTTCCCGGGATACTTCAGATGGCGAAGACCCTGGGGCCTCCGCCCTTGCCGTATCTCCTAAAATAGCCCTCAGACTGTTGTCTTTCTTCACCCAGGTAGAAGCGGATGCTGCTGTGCACCACAGTACACCAACCCAACAAAATAGGGTGACAAAGACAAGGAGTAACTGAGAACTCCACACACCAAGTACACACTCACATATAACAGAGGAATCCACCGGGGTGTGCGGGAAGGGGAAGAAACCAAAATAGGGAAGGTTAAGGAATTACCAAGTGTACAAACCAAACATCAGTCGCTTATAACTCCTCCAGCTCTCCTTCTCATACCAACTACTCTCCCTCCTTTAGCCATGCAGCAAAAGCTAACTCTTTTTTCAAGATCCTGACACCTTGCAGTTTTTACAGTCAGCTGATACCCATAACTGGCTGACACTTTCTGATATATTGAGATCACTTCTAATGTAACATTTAAAATAGACCAATTGGCGGCACACACTACGACCTCTGATCTGTAAACTCTTACTAATCGGCGGTTGTTTAAATGCGTGTTTACACAGACAGAACAAAGTGAACAAAGCACACTGAGCAATCTATACTACATCGCTTAGTGAGCACAGTCAGCCATTCATATCGGCAGTGCAAGTCCTGTTGACCTAAGACAATGCACTAACGAGAATGATGATATTTCAGGTTGCATAAAAGATCACTTTACCTGATGAATTAGGGTTTTGCTCATTCATCAGGTGACCAGCAGCCTGATTACACTGCAAAATTATTGCATAATTATCTTGCAGTGTAAATGCCCCTTTTAGATGTTATCTCATTATCATCATAGACAAGTTACATTGAAAAGTAAAACCTATACATAGATAACACTGGATTCAACATTTACGTCTCAAAGTACACATGGACAACTCTCCCATAGATGTCAATGAACATCTCTAGTCTATTTATTATAGTCTATGTGTCAGGTGCCATGTACAGAAAACAGAATAAAGAAAATACAATAAAAAGAAAAGAAACATAGGATTTGTTTTAGCATCTGGATATATTCAGAAAAAAATCTATATACATAGGGGTTGATAGTAATACATAAACACCTAGTGTCTCACCTCTATGGGCCGCAAAAGAGTGTCTTTGTATAACCATATGCGCTCGTCTGCATTTTCTGGGAAGTCTTCAGGTCTGTACACAAGCTGGTTTAAGACTTCTTTTAAACTGTCAAATTCTTCTTCCTAAACAAAACAGGACACCTAATAACTTTCAGTAACGCTTTCCCTGTGGGCAATGATAAATAGCTGATGACAAATTATTCTGCCTGACCAATGTGAATACTACTATTAGGTACTGTGGTTTAACTGTTTAATTTAACCCCTTAGTCACACAGCCAGTTCTGTTATGATGAGTCACCGAAGGAGGAAAAAACAAAATACCAGCTAAGTCCAGAAAAACCAGAGAGGTTGGCAGCTATCGGATTGCAGACCCCTGAACCTATCCACAACAACTAGCAGTAGCCGTGGGGGGTTCCTACGGTGCCCTAGACCCCTCGATCACAGCCGGAGAACTATATAGCCTAAAGACAGAAAGGGGAAAAACTAAACTGCCCCAGAGCAGACCCCAAAGCAATAGGCAGCCCCCAACATATAATGACGGTGAAGCAAGATGAAAACACTAACACAGATAGAAAGATAGGTTGAGCAAATAATGGGGCCCAAGCTAACTACATAGGACAGGATAGGAAAGCTGCTGTCTGCCATCCGCAAAAACCCTATCAAAATGAGCCAACCGACTGATAGGAAAAACAGACCCTGAAGTCGCTAGGCTTCAAAAGACTATATCAGCACTCAGGTATATTCTGAAGACAGAGCAAAATATCAACAGATCAGAGACAAAAATGGAATTCAGCTCACCCCCGGCCGGGGATGGCAGAACTCCTAAAAAACAAGGCAAAACAAAAAGAAAACTGAAGAGTACAAAGCAGAGCAGAAAAACTTAGCTTTGAGATGCAGGAATCAGACTGGTCTCCAAGAATCCAGCAGGAAAATCACCAGCCAGGAAGAAGGGCGTCGGCAGCCTTATATCCAGTCCTCAATTCCAGCCACCCAGTCATCATCTAGCTGCCCAGGTGTTTGGTAATCTGTCTCACTACCTTCCTTCACTAGAGGAGGGAGTTCAGCAGACCTCAATGGTGAAGGGAAAAATGAACTCACAACTGTCAGGAACACCGCACTGCACTTGCTCACTGAGCCAGGGCGCGTGTCCTGAGTACAAAGACTGTGCACAAAGATACCTGCGGAGCGAGCAGCAGTGGTGACAATGCATGCTCCAGGACCTGAATCACGTGACTGCTGGGGGCGTGGCCTAAGCTCCACAGAGCTAGGAGCAGCAGGGAAACTCCTAGAAGGGTAACTACAGGACAATGTTACCAAGGAGCATAGACAGAGACAGACACCAGATCAAGCCGGGTCAAAGCATGAGATAGCAGGACAGCACCAAAGGGCTTAGACAGAAAGAATAGTCAGGACGTAGCAATAGATCAGAAAACCAGAACAGGTATTAGACGGTACAATAGGGGTAAACTGTAACGGAGTAACGATAGCCAAGCCAGGAGGTCAGAACCAGAAAAGACAATGGTTCCAAAAACGAGAGACGGAGTACAGAGTGAAGGAACAAGCCGGGTCATACACGGGAAGCAAACAAGCACACCAGGGGTCAGACACACCAGAATAGCAGTATAACTGACAGAGAATGCCAGTATGGAGTGAGCATAAATACCCCTCCCAGATCCAAAGAGAGGCCGGCAATGTTAACCCTGTCAGAACAGGACATTAACCATGTCCTAACCATGACAGTACCCCCCTCTTAATGGGGGGCCACCGGACCCCCAGGTTTCTCAGGGTACCTGGCATGAAAAGCCCGCACCAGTCGATCAGCGTGCACCGAACTGGCCGGAACCCACGATGGATCCTCAACGGAATATCCCTTCCAATGGATGAGGTACTGAAGTCTCCGGCGCACCCACCGCGAATCAATGATGCGCCCTACCTCGTACTCCAGTTGACCCTCTACCAACACTGGTGGAGCCACGGATGAGGGATCTTCTCTAACTGTCCCCACAGGTTTTAATAGGGACCTGTGGAAGACGTTAGAGATTTTGAAGGAGGTGGGCAACTGTAATCTGTATGCCACCGGGTTGATCACCTCTACAATCTTGTATGGGCCAATAAATTTGGGGCCCAACTTCATAGAGGGTATTTTAAGTTTGATGTTACGAGTGGACAACCAGACTTTTTCCCCCACTGTCAACGCAGGAACCACCCCCCTCCTCCTGTCTGCAAAATGTTTGAACTTCTTCTGGGCTTTGGAGATGTTCCCCTGTACCTCCTTCCAGAGGGTTTTTAATTGTTGTACCATCCCCTCGGCACCAGGGCAATCCGAATCCATACGGGAAAATTCCCCAAACTGCGGAACAAACCCATAATTGACCAGAAAGGGAGGCTTTCCGGTAGACTGATTAACCCGACAGTTGAATGCAAATTCTGCCATGGGCAATACCTCACACCAGTCTTCCTGTCTGGAGGAGGCCAGGCATCTCAGAATCTGCTCCAATGACTGGTTGGTGCGTTCCGTTTGTCCGTTAGATTCCGGGTGATAGGCAGAGGAGAATGACAACGTGACCCCCAACTTCATACAAAACGCTCTCCAAAACCTGGCCACAAATTGCACACCCCTGTACGACACCACGTTCACAGGCACTCCATGCAGTCGAACAATGTGCTGTATAAACAAACGAGCCAAGGTTTCAGCAGATGGTATCGCAGGTAATGGCACAAAGTGGGCTTGCTTAGAAAATCTATCAACCACTACCCATACCACTGAGTTGCCCTTGGAAGGTGGAAGGTTAGTGATAAAGTCCATGGACAGGTGTGTCCATGGTTTATCTGGAATTGGCAAAGGCACCAATTCCCCGGCCGGCCGGACCTGAGAGCTTTTAGAGCGCGCGCACACCCCACAAGTATTCAAAAACCTTTTTATATCAGTACCCATAGAGGGCCATCAAAAACCCCTAGCTACTGCCCCCCGGGTAGCTGCAATACCAGGGTGTGCACTTAACAGAGTCATGAAATTCTTGAAGGAGTGTGGGACGGAATTGTTCGGGTACAAACAATTTACCTGGGGGTTTATTCCTGGGAGCTTGTGCTTGTGCTTCCAGAATCTCTCTCTGTAACTCAGAGGAGATTTCGGCTACAACCACTCCCGGTTGAAGAATGGAGGAAGGAGGTTCTGGAGGGGACACAGAATCAAAACTTCGGGATAAGGCATCTGCCTTTACATTTTTAGACCCTGGTCGGAACGTGATGGTAAATTGAAATCGAGAAAAAAAAAAAAGTGCCCACCAAGCCTGTCTGGGGGTCAATCTCTTAGCAGACTCGATATAGGCCAGGTTTTTATGATCAGTGACGACCATAATGGGATGAGCGGCCCCCTCCAAAAAATGCCTCCATTCTTCAAATGCCAATTTAACTGCTAACAGTTCCCTGTTACCGACATCATAGTTTCTCTCGGCCAACGAGAACTTCTTAGAGAAAAAGGCACAGGGTTTGAGGTTAGTCAGGGTAGAGGGGCCCTGTGACAATACTGCCCCCACCCCCACCTCCGAAGCGTCGATATCGACGATAAAAGGTCTTGACGAATCGGGTTGTACCAACACACGGGCTGTAGTAAAACACTTCTTTAATGCCAGGAAGGAATTTTTTGCGGCCACAGACCAAATTTTTACATCTGCCCCTTTAAGAGTGAGGTCCGTCAAGGGTTTTACCACCTGCGAGAACCCTTTAATGAACTTCCTATAATAATTAGCGAAGCCCAGAAATCGCTGCAACCCCTTCAGGTCATGAGGCTGCACCCAATCTGTAATGGCCTGAACCTTCCCTGGATCCATGCGGAATCCCTCCCCGGATACAATTACACCCAGAAAAGACAGTTCTTGCATAAAAAATGAGCACTTCTCCAGCTTAGCATACAAATGGTTCTCCCGGAGTCTCATAAGCACCGTACGCAGATGATGCAAGTGTGACTGACTGTCCTCAGAGTAAATCAAGATGTCATCCAGGTAAATGACTACATAACGTCCAATCAAGTCAGAAAAAACAACATTAATAAAGTTCTGAAAAACCGCAGGAGCATTAGTGAGGCCGAAGGGCATAACCAGGTTTTCAAACAGCCCCTCAGTTGTCAGGAACGCTGTTTTGCATTCGTCCCCCTCCCGGATCCTTATAAGGTTATAAGCCCCTCGTAGATCGAGCTTAGAAAACCATTTGGCCCCCGTGAGTTGATTGCATAGATCAGGAATCAACGGAAGAGGGTAAGTGTTCTTAACAGTAATTTTGTTCAGTTCTCGAAAGTCGAGGCACGGTCGCAACCCACCATCTTTTTTCTTTACAAACAAAAACCCCGCTGCCACGGGTGAGACTGAGGGCCGAATATGCCCCTTGCGAAGGCTTTCTTTAATGTACTCTTTCATAGCTTGGCGCTCAGGCCCGGACAAATTAAACAAACGAGCCTTGGGTAATTTGGCTCCAGGTACTAAATCGATAGCACAATCATATGGTCTATGTGGTGGGAGCGCCTCGGCCTCGCTTTCGGAAAACACATCTTTAAGGTCTCTCAGGTACTCCGGAATACCCTCCAGACCGACAGATGACACAGATACAGATTTTATCGGATTGACAAAAGGAACTGGGTTACAACACAGACCATTATCATTACATCCCCAACGGGTGATCTCCCCCTTCACCCAATCAATAAGAGGATTGTGGCGTTGCAACCAGGGCATCCCCAATACCAGTCCTGCAGGCAGATTATTCATAACGAAACAACTTAAATTTTCCACATGAGTGGAACCCACTTTCATAGAAAAAACTTCAGACATAAAACAAATTCCATCCCGGGTAAGAGGGGATGAATCCACAGCCACAATTTTAACAGGGCCTTTTAACCTGACTGTCCCTATCTTATTAAGAGTCACAACTTGGGCATCAATCAGATTAATGGAGGAACCACAGTCAACAAAGGCGGTGGTCATAACAGGACCGCCAGCAATTTCCAATTCAACCTGGAGGACCATTTTTATACGTGAGAAAAAATGTACCTGGGAGTCTGGACAACCTCCTCGATTGTTGCCCAGACTCAGTCGTTTCTCTGAAGGTTTCTCTGAAGAAGGGCAGGAGGGACAATTCCTTTTCCAATGTCCAGAGGCTCCACAGTAAAAACATAGTAGGTTGTCTCTGCGGTGCCTTCTCTCTTTCTCCTTAACCGAGACTGACCCAACGTTCATGGGCTCAGATACGGGTGAAGTGTCACACAATTTGGGGTACAAGGGAGACTCTTGTTGCATCATTCCTCTAGCATGGAGTCTCCGGTCCATACGGACCGCCTGCATCATGGCGTCCTCCAGGGTATCAGGAGGAGGATGTAATGCCAGAGCGTCCTGCAGATGGTCAGAAAGGCCCCTGCGAAACAACCCCCTCAGGGCGGCGTCATTCCAGGATACTTCGGCGGTCCAACGTCTAAACTCTGAGCAGAACCATTCAGCAGAGTGCCTCCCCTGTGTCACACTCATCACCATATCCTCTGCCAGACGCACTCTATCAGGCTCGTCATAAATGTGCCCCAGAGCCTCAAAGAACAAGTTCACTGACATACTTTCAGGAGCAGAGGAAGACAGAGAGAAAGCCCATGCTTGCGGAGCCCCCCGAAGTAGGGAAATAATGACCCCCACCCTCTGGAACTCATCCCCGGAGGAGCGGGGCCTTAGAGAAAAAAAAAAGCTTGCATCCGTCTCTGAAAGACCTGAACTCCTTTTTATCCCCCTGAGAAGGGATCGGGCAATTTGACTGGAGATTCGGGGGACGCTAATGACACATCCCTACCCCCAGAACTAGAAGCCCCTGCATCGACAGCCCCCTGCACAGTAACCACCAACTGTTGCTGGGTATGGGCCATCGTGCGCTGTTCCACATTGAGTTTATGGAACATTTGGGTCAGGTGCTTGACCTGATCAGCCAAGGCTTGTATGGGATCCATGAGGATAACACACACCTTTTTTTTTTCTTTTTTTTTTTCCTTCAGAGGAAAAAAAAACTGAAACGGTCAGTTATAATGTCAGGAACACCGCACTGCACTTGCTCACTGTGCCAGGGCGCGTGTCCTGAGTACAAAGACTGTGCACAAAGATACCTGCGGAGCGAGCAGCAGTGGTGACAATGCATGCTCCAGGACCTGAATCACGTGACGGCTGGGGGCGTGGCCTAAGCTCCACAGAGCTAGGAGCTGCAGGGAAACTCCTAGAAGGGTAACTACAGGACAATGTTACCAAGGAGCATAGACAGAGACAGACACCAGATCAAGCCGGGTCAAAGCACGAGATAGCAGGACAGTACCAAAGGGCTTAGACAGAAAGAATAGTCAGGACGTAGCAATAAATCAGAAAACCAGAACAGGTATTAGACGGTACAATAGGGGTAAACTGTAACAGAGTAACGATAGCCAAGCCAGGAGGTCAGAACCAGAAAAGACAATGGTACCAAAAACGAGAGACGGAGTACAGAGTGAAGGAACAAGCCGGGTCATACACGGGAAGCAAACAAACAATGCAGAGTACACGCACACCAGGGGTCAGACACACCAGAATAGCAGTATAACTGACAGAGAATGCCAGTATGGAGTGAGCATAAATACCCCTCCCAGATCCAAAGAGAGGCCGGCAATGTTAACCCTGTCAGAACAGGACATTAACCATGTCCTAACCATGACAACAACACAGTTCGGTACTTAATGACTAGGCCAATTTTTACAATTCTGGCCACTGTCACTTTATGAGGTTATAACTCTGAAACGCTTCAACAGATCCCACTGATTCTGAGAATGCTTTTTTTGTGACATATTGTACTTCATGTTAGTGGTAAAATTTCTTCCATATGACTTGTATTTATTTCTGAAAAAATGGAAATTTGGCAAAAATTTTGAAAATTTTACAATTTTCAAACTTTTAATTTTTGTGCTTTTAAATCAGAGAGTCATATCGCACAATATAGTTAATAAATAACATTTCCCACATGTCTACTTTACATCAGCACAATTTTGGAAACACAATTTTTTTTTGTTAAGACATTATAAGGGTTAAAAGTTGACCAGCGCTTTCTCATTTTTCGAACAAAATTTACAGAACCATTTATTTTTAGGGACCACCTTATATTTGAAGTGAGTTTAGGGGGTCAATATAACAGAAAATACCCAAAAGTTACACTATTCTAAAAACTGCACCCCTCAAGGTGAGCAAAACCACATTCAAGAAGTTTATTAACCCTTCAGGTGCTTCACAAGAACTAAAGCAATGTGGAAGAAAAAATGAACAATTTACTTTTTTCACAAAAAATATACTTTGGAACCAAACGTTTTTATTTTCACAAGGGTATCAGGAGAAAATGGACCACAAAACTTGTTGTGCAATTTCTTCCGAGTACGCTGATACCCTGTATGTGAGGGAAAGCCACTTTTTGGGCGCATGGCAGGGCTCAGAACAGAGGAAGCACCGTTTGACTTTTTGAACGCAAAATTGGCTGGAATCAATGGTGGGCGCCATGTCACGTTTGGAGACCCCCTGATGTTCCTAAACAGTGGAAACCCCCAATTCTACCTCCAACCCTAACACAGCCCAACTCCTGACCCTAATCTCAACCCTATTCCTAACACCACCCTAACACCAACCGTAACCCTAACACAACAGTAACATCAACACAACCGTAACCCAACCCCAACACCACAACCCTAACCCCAACACCACAACCATAGCCCCAACACAACCCTAGCTCCGACCCCAACCCTAGCCCCAATCCTAACCCTAGCTCTAACCTAACACAAATATGGAAATAATTTTTTTTGTATTTTCATTATTTTTACCTAACTAAGGGATTTGATTTACTATTTTTTTATTTTGATTACTGTGATAGAGTCTATCACAGTGATCAAAATAAACCAATAGGAGAAATCTATTGAGGGTGCCGGCCGGCAGATCTCGGCGGGCCCACTGCACACGCACTCGCCATTTTATTTTCTTCCCGGAAAAGACACAGAGGGCCGGGGGACAGAGCCAGAGGGAACGAGGGATGCCGCAGGTACCGGGGGGGGTGCTGGGAGGACTCCATTTCTCTCCTCTGGTCCTCTGATGTGCTAGATCATATCAGAGGAGAGAGAAATAGATGGGAAATTGGCCTTTTTGCGGTCACCGTTATTTGGTGATAGCAGCATTGAGCACGGTAAAAACTGACCCAAATCATGTTCTCCAGGGTCTCGGCAACCCCCCGGTAGTCAAGACCCCGGAGACTTTCCAACGCTGGGGTGCGCTATAACCTTATTTCTCAGTACCGTTAAAAAGCGGCGCTGAGAAATAAGTATCCTTAACTGCAGCCGTTAAACGGCGTATCGGCGGTTATTTAGGAGTTAAAAGGGTTGTCTCAAGATTTATTTCCAGGAGTGCACTGCCTCTTATCTTCCTGCATTTAAGGGAAGGCAGTGTAATCCTGATTGACAATTCACACCAAAATAAAAACCCCAAATTTGATCAGAAGCATATGTATGGTATGAGTGCAGTGTATAGGTGTGCATTCACACTGTGGCTATTTAACAGACAGAACCTAAGATTAAAAAAATGAGCAAATACCCTGTAGTAAGTAAATAAATAAATTGTAAAAGTACATGTAAAAAACATAGGGTACAGGAACAAGGTGCACCCAATCGGGACGGTATCTAATTCTTGTAGTTCACCTTTGTGATACAAATAGATAATGGCAGAGCAGGACCGGGTCCAGACTGTTCACACACCTGCCAGTCTTAACCAAGTACCCTATGTTATTTATAAATTGTAAGGGATCGGTAGACACTGGTACACACACACAAGGATCTAGTTTGTTGGTTCAAAATAGACGTGCGGTCAATTAAATGTCCATAAACCATTCAGTTTAACAAAACAGCCTCTTCTGGGTATAAAAAGTATAATAGAACCAAAACGGAAACTAAATAGTCCATATATAGCATGGGCTCACCCGTTTAATCGTCAGACCGTCACTCAGCCTCTAGCACAGACTGAGCCACACAAGGTCTTTTCACCTTGCACACACCAACACTAAAGGTACAGCTGGACTTCCTTATATCTGCCGTGCCATGCCCCGAGGTGGAAATATGTGAGCAGCGAGTCCCACCCATCTCTATGACTGCTCGTAAACCCGGTGCTTGACACGCCCTATTACCTCTCTCAGTACCATATGGGCTGGAGCCGGCTTTTCTGGGCTTACATCACCGAGGCTACCAGCCTTGATGATACATATCTCCCCTTGACAACCTGTCTGGTGTCTATTTTACAATGTACTATTCCTATTTATTAATTTACTTACTACACGATATTTGCTCATTTTTTTAATACAGTTCAGACTAGTAGCATGGTCGTGATGCGGGTCTCAACTGTGTGCTTTATGATGCTGCACGTAGAAGAGCTTGAAAGAGCTGCACTCCTTGCCTATGTGACCAGAACCACTGAAAGACTGCAGAAGTGGCCCGTAACTTAGGCAATGAGCAGTACAAGATAAAATGAAAAATTACTCCATTCTTGAGAATGGACAGGATTTTTAATAAGTGGCAAATTGAAAAGTTGCTTGTTTTTCCAAGAATAGTGTGATTTTTAACCATTTAAGATTTTGACACATCCCCTTTAAGGTTACATGCACACGGTAAGTACAGGTGCTTCTCACAAAATTAGAATATCATTAAAAAGTTAATTGAATTCAGTTCTTCAATACAAAAAGTGAAACTCGTATATTATGTAGCGTCATTACAGAGTGATCTATTTCAAGTGTTTCCAAGTCAAATGTAGAGGAGCAAAGTAAATCTGCACTGCTGCGCTTACAATATACCTGTATACCTGCTCTGAACCAGAGGGTCACACACACATGCATCGCTTCTATGCCCAAAAAGGAACGGGTGCGCAATCCAAGAGAGAGCAACATATAATGTCCATGTGAAGAGAAAAAGTAAGGAAGGCACTCACCATTCTTAAAATCCAAAATTTTATTGCGACATTAAAATCTTTGGCAGTGGAGCAATGTGAAGGATCAATGGACGACGGCCGTTTCGCGCTACCGTGCTTCCATGATGGAGTATGTGGGGAAATGTTTTTCCAAGGTTCAGAGACAGTACTTATCAAGTTGCATGTGCATGATTCCTGACTACTGAATGCTCCTACCCCGACAGTGCCATTTCGCATATGAGCTTCTTCCATATGTTTTGCACTATGCTCTACCTATTGATTTCCACCAATCACCTTTAACAATCCAACTCTGTACATTTGCTGTGATATTTATACTGGCAATCTAGTGGTCCACATTATTACATGCACCCTTTGCCCTTACATTTATACTGTGGATCACTTATGCGTTACACCCTTGAGATTTACACAGCAAACAGACATGATACCCTCCCCTTCATTCTGAGTGCAGTCTGCAATATTTTCGTTTTCTTTGCTTTAGTCAGCACATCAGAGTCATAAATTGTGCATACAATCATGGTCATTCTTAATTATTTATTTCCGGCTAGAGTGCTTCCTCATGTTCCATAGTTTGAATTTTTAAAACAATTTTTTATTTTATAATGTCATATTAACAACAAAGATTTCAATTTTAATCTTAAAAATTAGCGATTTGACGTCTTTCCTCACTCCATTACCTGAGGTTGTGTATATTCATCTTCATCTTAAAAAAAAATACATTTCTATTCTTAAAATAAGCCCTATTTTTTTGAGCAGGCAGTATATGTTAGACTGCACAAAGCTAGCCAATTACACCCTCACATGATTTATTAAAAATTAGGACTTCCGGTTCCGGCGCTGTGATGTGAGGACGCGGGAGACAGAGCTCCGTGCAACCCTCAGCTACAAAGACCGGCATAGAACACCCCACGGCCGTGAGAGACAGTGGAAAGTGAGAGGCAGGGAGCAGGAGATATCGGTGTATGGAGCGGTACCTTCTCCGGAGTGGCGGCAAGCACTTAAAGCAAAGAGCTGCAGAGGGAGACCACACAGCACGGGACCATAAAATGGCGGCAGCCGCGGGAAACAGCGGTCTGCAGGAAGGTGAGCAGAGCCCGGTGGAGGAGGAGGGGGAGAGGCAGATCGAGGAGTCGGCAGCCCAGCAGAGCAGCCAGATAACAGGCATGCATATAGACTATGACCGTTTGGCTGGGGCAGTGGCAGCGCACCTGGCAGACAGGATAAAAGAGTCCCTGGAGGCTATGGTGGGGGCTGCGCTATCCTCCATTAAAGAACAGGTCACACAGCAGGGAACCAGGATGGCAGAGGCGGAACAAAGAATATCAACCGCAGAGGACGAGGTGATAACATTAAAGGAGCAGTTGAAGGAGATGGTGGAGGGCTCCCAGGCTATAAAAGACAAACTGGAAGATTTGGAAAACCGATCAAGGAGGAGCAATTTAAGGCTGGTGGGGTTGCCGGAATCTATAAACATGCGACAACTGGATAACATTTGTGAAATAGAGCTCCCCAAGGTGCTGGGTCTGACACATAAGTGCAGAGTGGAAAGAGTGCACAGAGTGGGTCCTGTAAGAGAGAGTCCAGGCATGTGGAGAACGAGCGGGAAGGAAGACAACGTGGGGACGACTGGCACAGCCAGACCGCGCCAAGTCATAATAAAATACCTGGAATATAAGGACAAAGAAGAGTTACTGCGAGCATTTAGAGGAAGGAGGATCCCATTGTTTTTACAAGGACATAAAGTATTGATATTTGGAGATTATTCGGCAGAGGTCACCCGGAAAAGGAAGACCTTCAGCAAGATCTGCACTACACTGTACCGCAAAGGTATAAAGTTCCAGTTGCTCTACCCTGCCCTACTGAGAGTGACAAGACAAGATGGATCTTTTTTTGTGACAAAGGACTTGAAAGAGGCGGAGAGATGGATGGAGGAGGCAGTGGACAGTGACCAGACAAGAAAATCTTCGGGGAGGAGGGATGGTCGATGTGGGGAAAGTGAGGGGGAGGTTCGAGAAGGGAGACAGAACGAATGGAGGGAGAGGAGAGAGGAGGGGACGGAGCTCCATATGAAGAATCCCAAGGAAAGAAGATCGCCGTCACGCAAATCTGGAGACCGAGACAGAGGAGCGCCTTGAGAGAGATTTTAAGGAGAAGATATATCACTTTGGACCGAACTGGGGGACCGGTGGGGGGGGAATGATGGAAAGTAGAGGTGTACACCTTTTTTTTTTCTCTCTTCTTTTTTTTTTTTTTTCTTCCTTTACTTGATCCATCACTTTGGTTCTCCCCTGCTGTATGGTCACTATGGATCCCGAGCTCCTACGTACTTTGGGGGGTGGAGGAGCTTTGGCGTTCATGGGGGTCCTGGCTTCTCTTCCGAGTCTCTCTATTGGGTGCTGGGAGGACCATACCGGTAGGAAGGAGAGGGAGACTGGGTTCGGAGGCACCGAATAAGGTGTATGGGAAAGGAGGGAGGAGGTATTGTATGTTGATAAGAATAGTGACCAAGAAGGCCTTGCCTTGATATGGTGGGGAGCAGAAGAATGGGGGATAGGCTATGGGTAATTACTAATCAGTGAGCTGAGAGGGATTTGCGGAGCCAGGAGCATCACAGAAAAAATGGAAGTGAAGAGACGACTGACTGTAAAGGGGGGGATAGTTGAGGGGTTGTTAGTTGATAGTAGACTTAGGATGAGCAGATGGGTTCAGGGAAAGCAACGTTATGGACACACCGAATGCTTGGAGGGATCACAATACCATACATATGAAAGACCACATGTCGACGTGAAATACTTGAGAAATTGGGACAATGGTTAAAATAGTGACATGGAATGTGAAAGGACTGAAGTCACCACATAAGCGCATGATGATATTGAGACAACTCAAAAGACTGAAAGTCGATATAGCATTACTACAGGAGACACACCTACCCCAGGGGGATTTCTTCCGTATGCAGAAACTATGGGTGGGAAAAGTAGTTGGGTCAGGCTCCCTGGGACGAAAGGCAGGGGTGATGATTCTAATTAACAAAAATTTTAATCACACGATAGTATCTCAGAACAATGATGAAGAAGGGAGGTATATTCACATCAAGCTTACCAGTCCACAGGGAGAGTTTGATATATATAACATATACGCCCCTAACAATGAACAAACTTCATTTTTTAATTTTATCACTACTGAACTGGGAAAAGACACAGAACTCAAACGGATAGTCGGAGGGGACTTTAATGCAGTGGTTTCAAGGGGGGAAGATAAGAGATATAGTAGAGATGACGGCAGACCGATTAGGGAGGTAAAAGGATTAATGGTCAAGCTTTTGGAGGACACAAATTTAAAAGATAGTTGGAGAATGCTTCACCCAAATGACCGGGAATACTCTCATTACTCGCATCCACACGAAGCGTGGTCTAGGATTGCTTACATTTTGGTAGACCAATTTCTGATGCATAGGGTAAGGGATGTGGATATTGGAGATATGGTGATATCGGATCACAGCCCGGTGCTTCTAGAAATTACTGATACAACACTGAGGGGGACTTGTGGAGGTTTCCGTCGTTTCTACTTAGAGACAAGGAATTTGCCAAAACAGTGAACGAATGGTGGGAAGACTATAGCAGAAACAATAGTGAACATGAGGCGGATATAATGTTGTTCTGGGAAGCAGCAAAAACAGTATTAAGGGGAAGATTGATGGGACATGTAGCTAAACTTAGGAAACATACCCACAAACAATATCAGGCTGCAAGTGAGATCCTCAGAGAGAAGTATACATGGTATCTAGAAAACAAAACACAAGAGGCAAAGGAGGAGTGGAAAGCAGCAAGGCAGGAATTTCAATCCTGGGCGGGGAAAAGGGAGGATCTGGTACGATCACAGCAGGAAGTTGATTTGCACAAATTTGGCAATAAGGCAGGGAGACTGTTGGCCAATCTGGCAAAAGGGCGACGACCAATGACTTTGATAACTAACATGACTAGACCGGACGGGAGCAAATCCACAAGCCCACAAGAGATTACTGAGATTCTGGGGGATTATTATGCAAAATTATATAGTAAGGGGGAAGAGATGGTTGGCAGGGAAAATGACTGGTTGAAAAGCATAAAACTCACACAAATCAATGCGGAAGAGCTGTCTAGATTGAATGCAGAAATAACATTAGAAGAAGTACAGACGGTAATAGGGGATCTGAACGTACACAAGGCACCAGGACCTGACGGGTTTAATGGGGAATTTTATAAAGTAATGAAAGAGCAGGTAGCACCGATCCTGACTAGAATGTATAACAAAATAATGGGAGGAGGGGGAATTTCGGGACACCTTAACACTGCGTACATAAAATTGATTCCCAAGGGAGACAGAAATCTAGATAACCCAGCAAACTATAGGCCAATTTCATTGATAAACCAAGATCTCAAAATCTTGGCCAAATTGATGGCCAATAGATTGGCGGAGATACTACCAAACTTAATATCACCGGCACAATCGGGGTTCGTTAAGGGGAGGGCAGCGGTGACGAATGTGCGGAGGGCTATGCTGGTAATGGATGCCATTAGACATAGGGATCTTCAAAAGGAGGAGTGTCCAGCCATGGTCACACTTGATGCCGAGAAAGCGTTTGATAGTGTGGGGTGGTCATGGCTGGAGACGGTACTAGACAATATGGGGATACGGGGAGCCTTTCGTACATTCATAGGGGTATTGTATGCGAATCCTCAGGCGAGGGTGGCGACGCCCGGGTTCCTGTCGAGATCTTTCCCATTGAGCAAAGGGACTAGACAGGGATGTCCACTGTCACCCCTCCTGTTTAATCTGGCCATTGAGCCTTTGTCTAGACTATTAAATGAAGGAGATTGTTTTGAAGGTATTAGGGTCGGGAAGGAACAATTGCGTTCAGCCCTATTTGCGGATGATATCATACTATTTATGAACAATCCTCAGAGAGATCTCCCAAAAGTGACACAACAGATAGAGGAGTTTGGGGGATTATCAGGCTTTAAATTGAACAGAGCAAAGTGTGAAATTTTGTTTCTGTGTGAGCAAAAGATGAAACTGATGGTTGCCGAGGGAACAAGAGATGGCATCTCTGGGATACCGATAGCACGGTCTCACCTTAAATATTTGGGAATACAGATGGGACGTACAACAGCGTCAATATACGAATTGAACTACAAACCTTTGATACAAAAAATAGAACGGGAACTAAAGATGTGGGAGGGGCTGCCGCTATCATTACTAGGTAGAAATCATCTTTTGAAGATGATGAGTTTTCCAAAATTACTCTACCCAATGCAGACAATCCCCATGTTATTGAAACATACAGACATAAATAGACTGAATAAAGCATTCTCGACATTCTTGTGGAGGGGGAAAAGGCCGAGAATCAAAACGGAAAAATTAATGCAATCTTTGGAAAAAGGAGGCATTAAAATGCCAAATATTAGAGGGTATAACTTGGCATGCCTGATGAGGCACGTCATAGACTGGTTAAGAAAGACAAACGGACACTCAGACATACGTTTAGAGAGTGAGTTTTGTAGACCCTGGGATTTGGGGGCATTACTTCACACGTCATTGGCTAACATACCGAAGAAAATCAAACACTCACTGGTATGTAGAGATACGGTGATGGCTTGGAAAGCAGTGAGAAAAAAATTCGGTTTGTCCTGGAGAATCTCCAAACATCTAAATATATGGAAATTTCCAGATTTCCCAGCGGGAAGGGACAATAAATTATTTTCAGAATGGAGGAGTAAAGGGATAGAAGGGGTGACGGATCTATTACATGAAACGGAGAGCAGGTGGCTGACATACCAGGAAATAGTGACAAAATATGGACTATCCACATTCCAAATCCTTCAATACAAACAGATAGAAAAAGGGTTAATGTCACAATTGAGGGATGTTAGTATGGAACAGGTGACAAATGACATGGACCGAATTATTATGAAAGATAGACATGAGAATACTATTTCAGCTTTATATAAGGCTATGAGAGAGGTTTTGATTCCAATATGCCCAGAACAAATCTGGAGAGCATGGGCAAGACAATTAGAGGACGTCGAAGTGGGGGACAAGATATTGCAGGGGTGGATGACAATGAGGAAAGAGGTGATTAATGAAGGGTGGAGGGATACACAATTCCGGTTGATGCATAGAGCAATCTATGGTTTTAATATCCCAATCACACAACAGATAAGCAGAGTGATCCATTGTCCCAAATGTAAATGGCCAAAAACAGACCTGTTTCATGGCATCTGGCAATGCCCAGAGAGCCAGAAATTCTGGAAAAGATTGCAAACATTTATACAAAAATTGGGGAGTGTGGAAGTCGAAATGGACCCATTGCTGTGGATCTTCCATTATAGGAACAAGGGGCAAATAATAGCAGGAGGGGGTGACCAGAGGCCCAAATTACCAAAATTGTTTTATGGAGTGGCTATGATAGGCAAAAGGGCTTTATTGTCCAAATGGCTGGAAGGAAGTGTGCCGTCAGAGGAAGAGGTGTTGAGGCAGATTAAATCATTACTCAGAATCGAACAGCTGGAGGCGGAAAGGAATAAGGAGGGCCTGACGGGTAAATTTTTCAAAAAATGGAGGAATTTCATAGTGCAACAGTGCGGTGAAGAGGAAATAAGGAAAATAGTAACTCCCTTTAAGTATACAGAATGGTATATATTGGAAGAGATCCATGGCAATTTGGGGAAATTGAAGGTGATTAATGAAGGTGAGATGTAAGGTCTGGGTGGGGAAGGGGGATAAAACATGTGATGCTATATCACAGAGGTGGTGCTTATAATCTGTGTTTTCCAAGTGGTCTAGGCATAAAGTGTGTGCGAAGTTGCGAGGGGGGTTACCGAAAATGTACGATGACTAGGGTTTGCTTAAGGGAGGGTTGGATGCGAGGAGGATAGGCTATGTTATTGCCTGTTTATTGGAAATACGTTTTAATATATGAAACGGTGCATTGTTAATGAAAATTTGAAATAAAGTTTGTGTTTAAAAAAAAATTAGATGACTGAAATATAAAAGGTCAAAAACAATATTTGCAACCCTGAGGCCGGTCCATTTGCTGTCACCCTTTATAGATAAAATCAGGTGTTATCAGTAGAAAATACTATTATCTACAGTAATCTGTGGTACCCTGCTCACTGGAATGATGTTACCTCTTCTTCTAGCTCTTCTTCCTCTTCTTCCTCTCCCTCCTCTTCTCCTTCCTGAGGTTTCTTTTTCTCTTTTAGAGCAGGATCCCATTCTTCACGCTTGTACACTCTGCCTGTCTTTGGATCTTGCTTAAGTCCGCTTAGTCTTTTACTCAAATCTTTATCTGGACACTATAATTGAACAAAAAGAAAACCTAAATATTGAATATTTTGTACTGAAATATGATACAGTGCACCTTGACATTGGGGTAGGGTGTTAAAAAAAAAGTCCCCCGAAAAAAATACAGTGCAAAGTGGATAGGTGCTTGTTTTTTTCTCCTTTTTTAATGTGAAAACAAAGGAAATGTTTAATAAAAATACCGTATCCTTCTTGTTTCTAGAGGCCTCAGAGCTGAATTTCTAGTTAGCTGTGCATGTTTAAGGAAGATCTGTCACTAGATTTCACAATACAAACTGCATACACTACTATATAGATGCCTTCAAATTGATGAGGCAGGTATACTTACTTTGGAAATCCTTGTCAGACTGGCTTAATAACTCTTTTTTTAACATTAGTTTCCCTGACTAATATTAAAAAAACTCATTTTTTACTTTAGGATTACACAATCTGGCTTTGATTTTCAAAGTAAGTACACCAGCCTCCACAAGTCTATAAGATGTTTAAAGGGAACTTGTTTACATGGATGTATCACTTACAAGGCTGTGTGTTTTAGTTTAAATACAATCCATATTTTATCTGCAGAAGAGTGCAATCCAGACTGTGTGCGATCCAGACCATGAGGGCTGTCTCACATGCTTTTTTGAAACCTGTCCCTCCCCATTGGGAGTTGGGAATGCATACAGTGCCTTGCGAAAGTATTCGGCCCCCTGGAACTTTTCAAACTTTTACCACATATCATGCTTCAAACATAAAGATACCAAATGTAAATTTTTGGTGAAAAATCAGCAACAAGTGGCACACAATTGTGAAGTTGAACGAAATTTATTGGTTATTTTAAATTTTTGTGGAAATTCAAAAACTGAAAAGTGGAGCATGCAATATTATTCGGCCCCTTTAACCTAATTCTTTGATGCGCCACCTTTTGCTGCGATTACAGCTGCAAGTCGTTTGGGGTATGTCTCTATCAGTTTTGTACATCGAGAGACTGAAATTTTTGCCCATGCTTCCTTGGCAAACAGCTCGAGCTCAGTGATGTTTGGTGGAGATCGTTTGTGAACAGCAGTTTTCAGCTTTTTCCACAGATTCTCGATTGGATTCGGGTCTGGACTTTGACTTTGCCATTCTAACACCTGGATATGTTTATTTGTGAACCATTCCATTGTAGATTTTGCTTTATGTTTGGGATCATTGTCTTGTTGGAAGACAAATCTCTGTCCCAGTCTCAGGTCTTTTGTAGACTCCAAAAGGTTTTCTTCAAGAATGGTCCTGTATTTGGCTCCATCCATCTTCCCATCAATTTTAGCCATCTTCCATGTCCCTGCTGAAGAAAAGCAGGCCCAAACCCTGATGCTGCCACCACCATGTCTGACAGTGGGGATGATGTGTTCAGGGTGATGAGCTGTGTTGCCTTTACGTCAAACATATCGTTTGGCATTGTTGCCATATGTGGGGGTAAACCACTGTTTGGGCGCATGGCAGAGCTCGGAAGGAAAGGAGCGCCATTTGACTTTTTCAACGCAAAATTAGCTGGAATTGAGATCGGACGCCATGTAGCATTTGGAGAGCCCCTGATGTACCTAAACAGTGGAATCCCCCCCACAAGTGACCCCATTTTGAAAACTAGACCCCCCAAGGAACTTATCTAGATGTGTGGTGAGAACTTTGAACCCCCAAGTGCTTCACAGAAGTTTATAACGTAGAGCCATAAAAATAAAAAATCATATTTTTTCCACAAAAATGATATTTTTGCCCCCAATTTTTTATTTTCCAAAGGGTAACAGAAGAAATTGGACCCCAAGAGCTATTGTATAATTTGTCCTGAGTACACTGATACCCCATATGTGGGGGCTAAACCAATGTTTGGCGCATGACAGAGCTCGGAAGAGAAGGAGCACCGTTTGACTTTTTCAACTCAGCCGTCCATCTCAAAGGATCCCAGAACACCGTGACAGACTATTTGAGCAGGCGGAAGATCTGGCCTACGGAGTGGGAGCTGAACGTAGAAATATTCCACAGCCTATGCCAGCGCTGGCGAAGACAGCACATAGATCTCTTCGCAACCAGGAAAAATACCAAGACGGACAGGTTCTTCTCTCTGAATCCATAGGACAAGCCAGAGGGTGTGGATGCTCTAAGCCAGCAGTGGGGGCGATCTCTTACATATTTCCACCGATAACTCTCATCCCAGCCATCCTCAGAAAGATACAGGCGGACCAGGCAAGAGTTCTACTGATAGCACCTTATTGGCCGAAAAGGAGCTGGTTTCCGCTTCTGGGGATTATGGCAGAGGATCAACCAGTTCTGCTTCCACAAAGATTCTGTCTGGATTGTGGCAGGTCCGACTCAGCGGAAGGAAAACCAGACATCCCAAAAATCTTAGATTTCCTTCAGGCAGGCTTTAATAAAGGGCTTAGGCCTAGCACGCTGAAAGTCCAAATCTCGGCATTAAGCTCCTTTCTCAATTACCCCCTGGCTTCCCCACCTGGGTAATAAGATTTCTCAGGGCAACTCAGCGGTTGCATCCCACAATCAGGAGGTCAGTCCCCCCATGGGATCTTAGCCTTGTCCTCTGATCCCTTTGCTCAGATCCCTTTGCTCAGGGCCAAGAGATGCTCATCTCACATCGAACTATGAAAGTAGCATTCCTAGTGGCTATCACTACAGCTAAGCGTATAAGTGAAATACAGGCTCTATCCATCCGAGATCCATATCTCCGAATCTGGGAGGATCGAATAGTCATGAAACTAGATCCCACCTTTTTGCCCAAAATTGCGTCAGTACAGAACTTAAACCAGAAGATAGTCTTGCCCTCATTTTACGAGAACCCATCAAATGATAAAGAACGGGCTCTGCACAAATTAGACGTGTGACAGGCAGTTATTGATTACATCAAGACCAAGCACAGTTGGAGGCAGGACCATAACCTATTTATCCTATTTGGGGGAAAAAATAGAGGGAAAAAGGCCTCAAATCCTCCATCGCAAGATGGGTAACATCAGTAATCAATTTGGCCTATGTCTCTAAGGGTGTTAACCCTCCAGAAGGGTTAAAAGCCCACTCAACATGAGCATTATCAACTTCCTGGGCAGAAAGGGCAGGGGCTTCGGTAAATCAAATCTGTAAGGCCGCAAACTGGTCCAGGTTGGACACATTCTGTAACCTTACAAATTGGATGTATTGTCTAACCAGCAGACTGCTTTTGGGAGAATGGTTCTCCAGGCAGTCATCCCACCCTAAGGGGATACTTTGGTATTCTCCCTGGTGCTATCAGGAGGGACGTCCTGGAAAATAGGCATTAGACCTACCGGTAATTATGTTTCCAGGAGTCCATCCTGACAGCACGGATAGTTCCCTTCCCGATTTAATTAATGTCATATGTCGTAATATGATACTGTAAATAAAAGTGTTAAGTTGCATCATCCACAGTGTGGTACTTGGAAAAACACTGAGGGAATATGGGTGGGGAATGTTTTTAACCTCTTGAGTGCTCTTCCTGTCCCTGCAAGGAGGCGAAGGACGTCCTCCTTGGTGCTGTCAGGATGGACTCCTGGAAACATAATTACCGGTAGGTCTAATGCCTATTTTTATGTTTGGCAGCTGTCACACGCTAAAAGACACTTTTTATTGCAAAAAATAATTGTTCAATTTTGGTTTCATCTGACCAGAGCACCTTCTTCCACATGTTTGGTGTGTCTCCCAGGTGGCTTGTTGCAAACTTTAAACAACACTTTTTATGGATATCTTTGAGAAATGGCTTTCTTCTTGCCACTCTTCCATAAAGGCCAGATTTGTGCAGTGTACGACTGATTGTTGTTCTATGGACAGACTGTCCCACCTCAGCTGTAGATCTCTGCAGTTCATCCAGAGTGATCATGGGCCTCTTGGCTGCATCTCTGATCAGTCTTCTCCTTGTTTGAGATGAAAGTTTAGAGGGACGGCCGGGTCTGGGTAGATTTGCAGTGGTATGATACTCCTTCCATTTCAATATGATCGCTTGCACAGTGCTCCTTGGGAAGTTAAAAGTTTTGGAAATAATTCTGTATCCAAATCCGGCTTTAAACTTCTCCACAACAGTATCACGGACCTGCCTGTTGTGTTCCTTGGTCTTCATGATGCTCTCTGTGCTTCAAACAGAACCCTGAGACTATCACAGAGCAGGTGCATTTATACGGAGACTTGATTACACACAGTTGGATTATATTTATCATCATTAGTCAGTCAGGACAACATTGTATCTCATTCAGAAATCCACAATGAGCTTCTGGAGTGAGTTTGCTGCACTGAAAATAAAGGGGCCGAATAATATTGCACTCCCCAATTTTCAGTTTTGCATTTCCAAAAAAAATTTAAAATAACCAATAAATTTCGTTCAACTTCACAATTGTGTCCCACTTGTTGACTCTTCACCAAAAATGTACATTTCGTATCTTTATGTTTGAAGCATGATATGTGGGAAAAGGTTGAAAAGTTCCAGGGGGCCGAATACTTTCACATGGCACTGTATGTACCGTGTTAAAGGGCTAGATGTTTGATGTGACAGGGTACAGGAATATTACTGCTGTTATTGAGTGTCACAGAATAGCAATGTATGCATTTTATATAATCCAGTGATTGGATATTTGGTGCTCATTTTTCTAAAGTAATGGCCTTGGATATGCGAGGCTTTGTTGATTTGCTTGAATATTGTTTTGTTGCTTTCACAATAGGTTTAGTTTAATCACATCTGCATATTGGGGTATTACATTAAGGGCATATAAGGGCCATTGAGAGCAAACTAACGGTGAGCAGGGCCGCCATGTAACAATCGTAGGGTACTGTAACACACATGGCAGTCAAACCACTGTGCCGTGGTATGAGGGGCATGACTAGGCGAACACCTGACTCTTCGCTAGAGCCCCTGATGGCATGGTTAGATTAGACTTAGCTCCAGATGGATGCCAAGAGCTACTACATGATAGAACTCGATCCATTTATACAAACCACAATCATCACAAAAAAACACTCTGGTCAATGAAAAGCAAATCAACATTACAGAACTGCATGTAATTATTCTCCAGTCTTTTACCTTAATATTGATGATGACATCAGGTTTGAATTTAAAATTCTTTATTAATTCAATCTGTTCTGGAATCTTTACGATTTCTTCAGAGAGAGATGGTAGTCCGCAAAGCACGTAGCCTGAAATGTGGATAAAAATTGGAGCGATTCTAAACTAATTAATTAGAAGGTAAATGATTAAATCTCTTTAAAAATAATAATGTGGATACTCCACATCTGAATTGAAACAGCATTAAAATGGCTTTCTCGTCCACATGAATTACTGTCTCACTAATACAGTGCTGATAACCATACAGATTACTAAGAGGTCAGGACAATGATAAATCACTGGACCCCCATTTTTCGCTGCAAAGTTCTATCCTATCCAAGCGTGTAAGTGCAGCAATATTCTGTATTTGTGCAAATTCTGCTATAAGGACCAGGGGAGCGGGGTGGAGAAGTCATCCTAGACGCATGGTCCCCAGAAATATATCAGCCATTAACTGCCAGGAAATATGCAGGCTTGGTGTACGAGCCCGCATCAAAGTCAAGGACACGACATATGACGCAAATGTACATCATATGTTTTGAAGAGGGTTAAAGAAATGCTGTGAAAAGGATCAACCCTCCTAAGCCGTATATATGGACATGAAGGTCTTAGGAAGCTGAATATAATGATACCTTGATATCTGCCATCCAATGTTTTATTCCAGAGAAGTCGATAGTGACGCTGAGTCACTACTCATGGGTAAGCTGTGAGACAGTAGTCAGGAGGTCCGAGTGCAGATACCAGGGGGGCTCAAAGTACAGACAGGTAAGTCAAAGGCGTGGTCAGGAGACAGTCCGGGGTCAAATGCCAGGAGGGTATGTCAAAACCAGGGAGCACAACAAAAGGATAGTCAGAGGACAAATCCAGGGTCAGATACTTAAAGTCAGAAAGCGTCAAAAGCAGAACGGGGAAACCACAAGAGAAGTCATGACAAATCTAAACTCAGGCAAGAGGGTCATATGAAAGAGACATAGATCAAACACATCCAGTTTAGGCAAAGCTACAACTTACACTGAATAGTGACAGCAAGCCACCTAAACACCTTGCAAATGATTAAAGATGCGAGGCACCTGAGGAAACGCCCACAGACTAAACCAGATTGACAGCCCTGCTGCTCTATTAAAATGCTGACAACCCAGCACGTCCCCGGATCAGACTGTATGACTGGACTATCATTCACACTACCAACAGACCAGAACACTCCAGATTCCATAGGGTGGCTGAGCTGTCACTCACAGTGTTCCTAGGCCACAGTCAGTTATGAAACTGTGACATCAATGTTTTTCTTATATGTAAATGACCTGTTCAGGGCTATGAGCCAGACACTGATGTGTATGGAAATCTGCCTCCAGAGCTTATTTTACATGAAGTATGATGTCTAATGGCCACTTTCTGCTCTCCTGATCTCACTGCAGAGCTGTGTGTGACTATAACTGACAAATCTGCAGGTTCCTCTCAGTGCTTCAGCCTCCATCTCATTGGCAGATAGGGCTGCAATATTGTTACAAGGCAGAAAAGCTGTTAAGCCCCCTTCACACATAGCGAGATCGCTAGCGATATCGCTAAAGCGTCACCGATTTTGTGACGCAACAGCGATATCGCTAGCGATCTCGCTACATGTGACACGTACCTGCGACCCAGCCCCCCGCTGGATATCGCTGATCGCGCGAGATCGTCCTGGTCCATTTCTCATCACCGGCTTCCTGCTGGCGCCGACAAGCGATGCATGGATGCGGGCGGAAGAGCTGTGTGTGACAGGTAAGTAACCACCGCTGCTGCATCGCTGGTGAGATCTGCCTGTTTGGCAGCTCACTAGGGACCACTTAGCGATGCACCAGCGATCCTGACCGGGTCGTATCATTGTCGGGATCGCTGGTGCATCGCTAAATGTAACGGGACCTTTAGAGCTGCAGCTGCTAACATGTTTGTTATGAGACAAAGTTCAGTTCTCCTGTTCTGTGTTACGGTATTTACTTTTCACACTTGTAACGCCTCTTTTTCTTTAAAATAAACTGTGGAAGCATAATGTCATGGAGATCAGTGTCTCGCCCATAGTTCTGAAAATCTCATTTACATATAAGAAATACTTGGAATAGGACACCTGATCACAGATATAAAGGTATCAATTTAATTAGCTTCCTACGATCTACATGCCACTCTATCTGACTTAGGAGGGTTGACCTTACTAACATATTCTCTTAAAGGAAGTTGCCTTGAACTACAAAATAAAGACATTTTTCTTTGCATGCTAGGTACATACATTTTTGAAATTTACTTTCCAAATTGGTTTGGTATTAAAGAGCTTATAGAAAGAGATCGATGAACATTTGAGTGCTGAAAAGCCATGTACTCTGATCAGCTACTATGGAAAACCACTGGCAAATGAATTGAATAACATTGATCACCTCATTATAATGCTTCCTATCAAGGGGTGGGATATATTAGGTACCAAGTGGGCTGTCAATTTCTCTAAGTTCAAAGCAAGAAAAAAAAGCAAGCATAACGATTTGCATTTTTGACAAAGGAAAAATTGTTAAGGCAAAACAACTGGGTCAAAGCATCTCCAAAATGGCCCTATGGGGTGTTACCAGTATGCAGTGGTTCCTACCCAGAGTAGTCCTACCTGGTATCTACCAAAGGTGAACCAGTGACATGGTCATGGACACTAAAAGATGATGATTGTAGAAAGCCATCTGGTTTGATCCCAGCTACTGTAGCACAAAGGGTTGAAAAAAGTGATGCTGGCTATTATGGGAAGGTGTCAGAACTAGGGATGAGGGGAGCCGCGGAAGTTCGGGTTCGTCCGAACTTTAGTCCAAAGTTTGATTCGGGTACCAGAACTTGAACCTGAACCCAAACCACATAGAAATCAATGGGAACCCGAACTTTAAAGCTGGAACATGGTCTCTCTCTCTCCTTTCTGAACTCTTAAATTGTAAAACGGATTTTCAGGAGAAGTCCATGTTCGGAGTTCAGCACTGGAAACTATTTCGGGTTTGCTCACCTCTAATCAGAATACATGTTGCCCCCAGTTTGCTGCTTTTAGTGCTGTGTAGCTGCACACCTCTTGGATCGTTTTTTAAGCTTTGCTGACAGCCATTACCCTCACTTTTTCGGTAAAAAAGTGCATTTTTACAATTAATCCAAATTTTATTGAAATAACATTGGAGCACAAATAGAACTAAATGCTGCCATACAGCTAGTACGTATTACTGCTTGTGTGTGGTATTAGCCATTTTAAGCAGAGGAAAGAACAATAAAGCATGCAAAAACTGCCTGAAAAGTCTAATCCTTAGTGCACCACATTACCTCGGTGCGCAACTTCTGCAGAATTGATCTTGTCCTCTATAAGCTGTAGTATCAGCTCGTCCGGCACACTCTGACCCTTGTAAAGGAGTTCTTGAATCTACAGAGAAAAAGCAAGAGCAAAAGCTGCTAGAAGGAATGGCACACAACTATTAAGCATCTTTTGCTTGCATTTAAATTACTCAGTAAATCAGTCTGTGAGCCCTGATGAACCCGCATATGCCTGTCAGGCTAGAGATCCAGATAAATCGGATGCTTTCCTATTCTAGAGAAAAAAATACATTAGAAATAAAACTCAAGTGAGTCTAATAATTTATTATTTTATGTTGCAGAAACATGGTAAAGAGTATCTGTCACCAGATATTTGCTACTCCATTTGAAATCGGCATGATATAGGAGCAGAGACACTGATTCTAACGATGTTTCACTTATTGGGCTGCTTGCTGAAGTTTTCATAAAATCACTGTTTTACCTGGAGCAAATGTACCATTTCTCTGTATAACCTCACCCACACCACTGCTCTGCACCGTGTACACAGAAATCTGGCGGTCAGTGATGGGGTGGGGTTAGTCATGAATATGGAGGACTACATGGCCACAGGTTTACTAGTCCTTTGGTGATAATCTCCTGCTGATAAAACACTGATTAAAGAAAACTACAACAAGCAGCACAGTAGAGACAGAGTCTATGTGTCATGGTCCAGTCCGGAGTTTATCTTCTGCTGTCTTCACTCCGGACTGGTCATGCGGGGGTTAATCTCCTCAGCCTCGTTCTGGAGCTAGCTGGGCTATTTCAATCCCTCACAGCCTGCTGACCAGTGTTAGTGATAGCGCAAGCTTGCAGTTTAGAGCCGCTGACCCTGGTACCCTGGTGATCCTCCTGCCTTTGACTGATATTCACGTGTATGACCCGGACTGATTTCTGACCCCGTCTCTTGGTATTTGTTTCTGCTGTTACGTTCCCTCTCTGGCATCTGACTCCCTGGCTTGTACCCCGACCACGTATTTCGTCTCACGTTTTGGACCCCGTGCTCATGTTCTGGCTTTCTGACTCTCGGCCTTGGTATTTTGACTACGTGTATTGCTGCTCCTTCTGGTACGTCTGCTCCTGTTAGTTTCTGACTCGGTTCGTCTGACTATTCTCTCTCGTTACCTGTGGCACCTGTGCTGTTGCTCAGGGTTGCTGCTCTTAGTGTATAACCTCTCTTCCCTCACCAGCTCCCCCTGGTGGAGGTTTCACTACATTATCACTAAACCCCACATTTAAACGGGATTTTGCATTTTTTTTTTCTCTGGCCATGGATCTGCTGCATAACTTGGCAGATCAAGTGTCCAGTTTGACACAGATGGCGCAGGACTTTTCTGTGAATCATCAGACCCTTGTCATGTCTCAGACCCACTTACAGAAAGAACTGACTGAGACTATTAAGACCATGCAGGGAAACACCTCTCATATTGTTTGTCCACCAGGTGACTCTGTAGATGTTATTTTGCACTCTCCTGAACCCTCAGTTAAACTTCCTGACACATTTTCTGGCGAAAAAGATAAATTTCATATATTCAAGGAGAGTTGTAAATTATGGTTTTCTCTTAGACCCCGATCGTCTGGGGATGAGACTCAGCGGGTGGGAATTGTTATCTCCTTACTTAGGGAGGGTCCACAATCCTGGGCTTTTTCATTGCCCCCTATTGCCCCTGAACGGATGTCGGTAGATAGGTTCTTTGAGGCCCTAGGACTTATCTATGACGAACCGGACCGTGTTAGGGTGGCAGAGGACACTATTTTGGGTCTGGGGCAAGGGAAGCACTCAGCCGAATGGTACAGCTCCGAATTCCGTCGATGGTCCACTGAGGTGTCTTGGGACGACTCTGCACTGAGATGTCTGTTCAGGAAGGGACTGTCGGATTGCTTAAAGGACGCTCTAGCTCTCCATCCACCTCCCAGTTCATTGGAGGAGGCTATGACTCAGGCTATCCGTATGGATCGGAGACTGCGGGAGAGAGGTGTTACTCAGCGAGGGGTTCCATTTTTCCCTGCTAACCCTGATGCTTTGCTTCCATCTGAACCTATGGAGGTGGGAGCCACCAACCCCCAGGAGAAAGAGGAGACGGCGACGTGATGGAAAGTTGTGTTTTTACTGCGGAGATCCCGGACATTGGAAAAAAGACTGCCCCTCCTGTCCTCCGACTAACAAGCGGCTGAGTCTGGGTGATAATCGTGGAGGTCACCCAGACTCTCAGGTACCTTTTTCTTCCTTTTCAAGAGTACTGCTAAAGGTGGAACTTGGTGTTGAGAACGGCTTTTTCCATACTTCGGCTTTTGTAGACTGTGGGTCATCTCTGAACCTGATTGACTCTAAGCTGGTGACTCGCTGTAGATTAGGGACAGTTAGGTTGGAGACTCCCTTAAAAATTGTGGCTATTGATTCTACACCTCTCACTAAGGATGGTCTCCATTTCAGTTCTAAAGAATTTACCCTCAGGGTGGGGGCCCTACACCAGGAGCGCATGTCATGCTTTGTTTTGGATAACCTCCCTGCTGGCCTGGTGTTAGGGTTTCCCTGGTTGCAACGGCATAACCCAGTTATTGACTGGGGGTCCCGGGATATTGTTAAATGGGGACCTGGGTGTTCTGAAAATTGTCTTGCTACTGTGTCTATGTCATCCGCCAACCTGGAGGGTATTCCGGAGTACCTAAAGGGTTTTAAGGATGTGTTCTCCGAAAAGGAGGCTGAGGTTCTACCACCACACCGCCCATTCGATTGTGCCGTGGATCTTGTTCCCGGTGCCAAATTGCCCAAAGCCCGGCTGTACAATCTCTCCGGCCCTGAGTGGGCTGCTATGAAGGAGTATATCTCTGAGAGCCTCCGTAAAGGGCATATACGGCCATCTGTCTCTCCCGTGGCAGCGGGGTTCTTTTTTGTAAAAAAAAAAAAGGATGGTGGTTTACGCCCATGCCTCGATTTTCGAGAACTGAATAAAATAACCATAAGAAACGCCTACCCTCTCCCACTGATACATGATTTGTACAATCAATTGTCGGGGGCCAGGTGGTTCTCTAAGTTGGACCTTAGGGGAGCATACAATCTCATCCGTATGCGGGAGGGGGATGAATGGAAAACTGCGTTTCTCACCTCTGAGGGTCTGTTTGAAAATTTGGTTATGCCCTTCGGTTTGACTACCGCACCAGCGGTATTCCAGAATTTCATTAACCATGTTTTTTCTGATTTTATTGGACGTTTTGTAGTAGTTTATCTTGACGATATACTTATATATTCTTCTGATAGACAAAGTCATATGGGTCATCTTCATGCGGTTCTCCAGAGGCTCAGGGAGAACTCACTCTTTGCCAAATTGGAGAAGTGTTCATTTTTTTACTCAAGAAGTGTCCTTTCTAGGGGTCATCCTGTCTGCTGAGGGGTTTCGTATGGACCCTAGGAAGGTACAGGCCATTGTGGATTGGGTGCAACCCAGAGATCTCAAGGGTCTTCAGCGATTTCTGGGTTTCGCAAATTATTACAGAAAATTCATCAAGGGGTTCTCTCAAGTGGTCAAACCCCTCACTGATCTCACCCAAAAGGGAGCGGATCTTAAAAACTGGTCAGCTCCAGCTGTGGCGGCGTTTTCTTTGTTAAAAGAACGTTTCATGACTGCTCCGGTACTGGTGCAACCTGACTTGTCTAAACCATTCATCGTAGAAGTGGATGCCTCTGAGGTGGGAGTGGGGGCTGTGTTGTCCCAGGGGCCCACCACATTAACTAACTTAAGACCCTGTGCCTTCTTTTCTAAAAAATTTTCCTCTGCTGAAAGGAATTATGATGTGGGTAACCGAGAGTTGTTGGCCATTAAATTGGCTTTTGAAGAATGGAGGCATTTTTTGGAGGCGGCTGTCCATCGTATCACTGTCATTACAGATCACAAGAATCTGTCTTACATCGAATCCGCCAAACGTCTGACTCCGAGACAGGCAAGGTGGTCACTTTTTTTTTCCCCGATTTCAGTTTTCCATCACTTTCAGACCAGGTTCCAAGAATGTGAAGGCGGATGCCTTGTCTCGCAGCCTAGATCTGGTATCGCCTCCGGAGCCTCCTTCCTCCATTCTTCAGCGCGGGGTGGTGGTGGCCTTGGTGTCCCAGAGATTGGAGCAGGAGATTCGTGAGGCCCAATCTCTTGCTCCCCCATCCATACCTGAAAATAAGCTCTTTGTGCCTGTCCAGTATCGGTTAAGGGTGCTTCGGGAGTTCCACGACTCGGCTCTGAGTGAGCATCCAGGAATCTCGGCCACTCGTAAAGCCATCACTAGGCTGTTCTGGTGGCCCTCGTTGACTTCTGACGTCACTGGTTTTGTGTCCTCCTGTGAAACTTGTGCCCGCGCTAAAGCCTCCCACAACCGGCCGGCCGGGGAATTGGTGCCACTGCCAATTCCGGATAGACCGTGGACTCACCTGTCCATGGATTTTATCACTGATCTCCCACCCTCTAATGGCAAAACCGTGATCTAGGTAGTTGTGGATAGGTTCAGTAAACAAGCACATTTTGTACCCTTAACGGGCCTTCCTAATGCTGAGACTCTATCTAAGCTATTCATTGAGCATGTGATTCGGTTGCATGGTGTGCCTGTCAGTGTGGTGTCTGATAGAGGGGTGCAATTCGTGTCAAAATTCTGGAGAGCTTTTTGTAAAAGGCTGGGCATCAGTCTGACCTTTTCATCGGCCTACCATCCCGAGACCAATGGTCAGACTGAAAGGACCAATCAGTCTTTAGAGCAGATCCTGCGGTGTCTTGTCACATCCAGACAGGATGATTGGTGCTCTATGATACCTATGGCGGAATTCGCCTTCAATAATCGTGTCAATCAGTCTACTGGTACTTCTCCTTTCTTCTGCAACTATGGGTTTCACCCTCATTTTGGTGAATTCTCCAGACTAGATTCGGAGTGTCCAGGGGCTGATTCAGCCTTTTTGCGGTTGGAAGAGGTTTGGAGGGAAGTTCAGAGAAACATTGGGGAGGCTCAGGGCAAATATAAGTTTTTTTGCAGATAAACGACGCTCGGTGGGGCCGACTTATCAGGTGGGGGATAAGGTATGGTTATCCACCAAAAACATAAGGCTGAGAATTCCCTCTGCTAAGTTGGGTCCCAAGTTTATTGGTCCGTATGAGATTTTAGGGGTGATTAATTCTGTGGTCTTTCGCCTGCGGTTGCCTCCGTCATTACGGATTCCTAATGTGTTCCATAAAGCGCTTCTGAAGCCATCAGTGCCTTCCTCTGACGAGTCTCCCTCGCACCCGCCGCCTGTTATGGTAGATGGGCAGACCGAGTACGAGGTGGAACAGGTGGTGGATTCTCGTATGCTCCGTCGTTCACTTCAGTACTTGGTCCATTGGAAAGGATATGGTCCTGAGGATCGGTCATGGGTGCCGGCGCGTTCGGTCCATGCGGATCGGTTGGTCCGGGCCTTTCACGCTCGTCATCCAGGGAAGCCTGGGGGTCCAGTGGCCCCCCCATTGAGAGGGGGGGTACTGTCATGGTCCAGTCCGGAGTTTATCTTCTGCTGTCTTCACTCCGGACTGGTCATGCGGGGGTTAATCTCCTCAGCCTCGTTCTGGAGCTAGCTGGGCTATTTCAATCCCTCACAGCCTGCTGACCAGTGTTAGTGATAGCTCAAGCTTGCAGTTTAGAGCCGCTGACCCTGGTACCCTGGTGATCCTCCTGCCTTTGACTGATATTCACGTGTATGACCCGGACTGATTTCTGACCCCGTCTCTTGGTATTCGTCTCTGCTGTTACGTTCCCTCTCTGGCATCTGACTCCCTGGCTTGTACCCCGACCACGTATTTCGTCTCACGTTTTGGACCCCGTGCTCATGTTCTGGCTTTCTGACTCTCGGCTTTGGTATTTTGACTACGTGTATTGCTGCTCCTTCTGGTACGTCTGCTCCTGTTAGTTTCTGACTCGGTTCGTCTGACTATTCTCTCTCGTTACCTGTGGCACCTGTGCTGTTGCTCAGGGTTGCTGCTCTTAGTGTATAACCTCTCTTCCCTCACCAGCTCCCCCTGGTGGAGGTTTCACTACACTATGTCTCTAAAGCATGCTGCTCTCAGATTAGGTGAAAAAAAATGGTGACAGTGTCCCTTAAAGTATTCTGTGACCTGCTCTTTGACCTGGCTATTTTTTAGAGAGATAGTGGACACACAGATTTATTAAAGGGTTTTGCACACCACAGTACTATCTTTTATTAATGGTCTCAGGGTGCTGTACAAAAAAAAAAAATCTATCCCTTCCTCCCTAATGGGTATGGATCAGTGGTAAGAGCAGGCTTATTTCCCACACGTACTGTCTGCACCGCATCATCTTTCGTCCTCCTCTGCCTGCCTCAGAACAAGAGACACCGCCGGCATCTCTTGACATGCTGCTACTACGCTGCTCTGGCAAACTCCTCTAAGGCTGGGCAGCTTTCTTTTCTCTCTGTCTCCTCCACAGACACTTCATTGTGCCCTGCCTGATAGTAGTGCGGTCCCATGACCTCAGAACCAGTGCCCACCGCCAGATGCCACACAACTTGTACTAGTACTAACATCAGCAGATCATGGACCGTCGACTCGGGCAGCCCTTGCTCCTCCAGTTCAGCCCTCCTGCTGAAGTTTGTTTATAGAGCTTCAATAAAGTGATGTATATATTAAGCTGCTGTGTATATTGCAATCCCCTAGACTCAAGCTGTAGTATATACATAGCACGGTGCACCACAAAGGTACATAGCTCCACTGGAACTATATAGAAATATATTATGATGAGCATAGTACTATGACATCACCCTACATATGATGTCATTTTCCTATACAGTTCCAGCTCTGTAACGGTGTGGTGCACTTCACTATGCATATACTGCTGCTGGAGTCTAAGGTATTGCTATATACAGCACAGCACCATTCTGTGCTGTTGAGCTGTGCGTTACTGGGTGGAATTCTCAGGATCTGTATTATTGTGTGTGTACTTCTTTTCCTATCCTGTATACAGGACGTAATTTTAAGTATCTCCACTTACTCTGGACATTTAGGGGAGTGCTCTTTATTAGAGGTGTGACGAATATCCGTAGCATTTTTAATCGTCTATGAATTTTCGCTTAGTTGGCCACCTTGGCAGGTGCGTAGCTTCAGAACACACGCCACAGAGACCAGAGCAGTGGTGGAACAGGGAGTGGTGAGCACTTTTCTTTTTTTCAATGAATACTTGTATGGGGCTGTCATTCTGTTTGCGGGATATGCTGCATGTAGGGAATATACTGAAGGGGCATTCAATTGTGTGAAGGGGGATGTGGGGCTATCATAAAGTTTTTGTGAGGCATCAACTGTATGTAGGGAGACTGTGGGGGTGATCATACTGTGTGGGGTGATGCTGTGGAGGACATTATACTGTGTAGGAACCATATATTATGTGGATACCATCATACTTTATTGTGGGACTGTGGGGGCAATCATATTATTTTGTGGGACTGTGGAGGCCATCATACTGTGTTTTGGGATTGTGGAAGCCATAGTACTCTATTTTGGTACTGAGGAGGCCATAATACTATATTTTGGGTCTTTGGGAGCATTCATACCGTGCAGTGGGCCTGTGGGGGCCATCATATTGTATGCTGGGACTGTGAGGGCCATCATATTGTATTGGAGTTGGGGTAACTGGGGACTTCATAATATGTGAGAGGGAACTGTGGGGACATCAATAAGTGGAGGACATTATGGGGGCATCATACTTTGTGTGTGGGGGTGGCTTTGGTGCAATTTATTCAATGATTTGTTATAGTCTGGTATAAAAAAAAAAGTGCATCTTAAGAAAATTTGTCACACAACAGAGACCAGGGACATTTATTTCTCCATACTTGTTTTGTGACTAATGCGAGCTATAAAACATTGCTCCTTCAGGCTGACTGAACATTAGCATATTACCATGTGTTTCTTTTTATGAAAAATTATACTCTTATGTTTTCCATATAAAATGAGACATAATAATGTATTATTTTATTCAACAAACAACACAGAACCAACCACATTGCCTTGCTTTGTTTCCCGCTTTATGTGCTCATTAATCAGTTCCTTGGCTGGAAAAGAACAAAGGTAAAAAAAATATTTATCAGAGGTAATATGTTAATTAAAGCTATATGCATGCTTGTCATATATGAATATACATCAGAAAGCAGTACCGAATTTTATAAAAATGTTTTACTGCTCTGCGAAGCAACAGCTAGACAACATAGTATATTTGGTTACATAAGACTATGCTCTATCCAGAATTCAGCATCTGAATTACTGCTTCACGTCTGTGTGCCATGCGATTCTCTATCACTGAACTTACATCACAGTAGGGTTCAATGGCGATCAAAAGATGCAATAACACTACGCAGTCATTAATAGCCACCAACAGGCAAAGGCAACATGTTTACCGGTGGATGGTCATTTAATAGCTTCTATACCCAGACAGACCACACTTCAGCTGAGCACACAACAATCTGTAATACGTCATGCACCGCACATAGGCTGCCTTTGTTCTTTGCAGCTGATACCCTGATTACACAAGACGAGAATGAGGATCTTTTCACCTGCTGAATGGCAACTTGTTTACACTGTATGAAAATCGTGAAATGAACATTCCTAGGAACTTTTGTTCCTTATAATTGTGTGTATAAATGTACCTTGAAGGGATATTCTCAAGCTATCAAACTGCTTAAATCAGTTAGAGAGCATGAAAATAAGCAAGTTTTCAATTGACTTGCATGTTCTATCTGATGTCATTCTCCTGCAATGAGAGCTTTTATCTTTGATATTGTAACATGGAACTCAACCACAAATGTCTGCTCAGATCCAGGCAAAGAATGTGCAGTAGTTACATTCCAATATAGGGGTTAGCTCATAACATACCAACTAGTTATCTCAAGCCCATTGATTTCTCTATAGCAGTTAGCTGCTCACATCCCTCCCAGCTCCTAACAAGCTGCTGTTACAGTATAAATCTTGCTAAATCACCAGCCCACAGCATTGGCTTCTCCTAGAACAGTACTCCTAAGTGCTTTTTCAAAATTCCTGTTATATTGTCCTCTATATGTACAGTGGCATCTAAAAGTTTGGGCACCCCGGGTCAAAATTACTGTTATTGTGAACAGTTAAGCAAGTTGAAGATGAGATGATCTCTAAAAGGGCTAAAGATGACACATTTACTTTGTACTTTAGGCAATACATTTTAAAGATTACAAAAAGGAAAATAGGCCAATACAAATGTTTGAGCACACTGCAGGGTTAGTACCCAGTATCACACCCTTTTGCAACTATCACCGCTTGTAAACACTTTTTGGTACCAGCCAAGAGTTTTTCAATTCTTTTTTAAGGGATTTTCATTCATTCTCTCATGGAAAATTCTTCCAGTTCTGTGAGATTCCTGATTCATCTTGCGTGCACTGCTATTTTAAGGTCTAGCCACAGATTTTCAATGATGTTCAAATCAGGGAACTGTGAGGATCATTGTAAAACCTTCAGCTTGCACCTGTTGAAGTAGTCTATTGTGGATTTTGAGGTGTGTTTAGGATCATTATCCATTTGTAGAAGCCATCCACTTTTCAGATTTTTTACAGATGGTGTCATGTTTGCATCAAAAATGTGTTGAAATTTCATTGACTCCATTCTTCCCTCTACCCGTGAAATGTTCCCTGTGCCATTGGCTGCAACACAACCGCAAAGCATGATTGATCCACCTCCATGCTTAATGGTTGGTGAGATGTTCTTTTCCTGAAATTCAGTGCCCTTTTTTCTCCACACATACCTTTGACCATTTTGGCCAGAGTTTTCTTTTTTACCTCATCAGTCCACTGGACTTGTTTCCAAAATGCACCAGGCTTGTTTTGATGTTCTTTTACATACTTCTGATGCTGAATTTTATGATGAGGATGCAGGAAAGGTTTTCTTCTAACGACTCTTCTATGAAAGCAATATTTGTTCATGTGTCTGTTAACAGTAGAACCATATGCCACAACTCTATAGTTTCCTAAATCTTTCTGAAGGCCTTTTTTAGTCAAGCAGGGGCTTTGATTATCCTCTCCAGCAATCCTACCAGTTGGTCTCACTGAAATTTTGTTTGTTCTTCCAGATGTTATCTTGACCTCCATTGTTCCTGTTAACTGTCAGTTCTTAATCACAACTTGAAGGGCAACTTGAAAACACTTTGCTATCTTCTTATAGCCTGCTCCTGTTGTTTTGGCCTCCACCATTTTCATAGTGCTAGGCAGCAGCTTAGAAGAACCCATGGATGCTATTTTTGGCACAAGGTTAGAGGAGGTTGAGTTTTTATAAAGCTGGGAGATTTCCATCACCTGAGCCTTTCCTAACTATGATAATGGAAAAGCCATCACCCTAACAGTCTAGTTAAGGTCTGATAGCTTTGTCAAAGTTATCTGAGCACACAATGCTCCAAGGTGTGACGTCCGTCCGCGGATCTGGGCTGCAGTAGGGACAGCACCCCGAGAAACCCCGAGAACCTTAACCCCTATACAGGGATCCCGGAATTGTAGCAAGGCCCAGGGGGTGGCTGTCTAGAAGCAGTGCGCCAGAGCTGGACGGTCGCCAATAGGGAAGAAGGCAGGGAACCAAAAACGTAGTCAGAAACCGGGTGAGCAGCGGAGGTACAGAAACAGCAGGCAGTGGCAGAGTCGAGAGTCCAGGCCAAGGTCACAAAACGGGAGGGCCGTAAAGGTACAAAAACGGCAGGTAGTAGCAGAGTCAAATATCCAGGCCAAGGTCACAAACCGGGAGAATAGCAGAGGTACAAAATCGTCAGGCAGTAGAGGGGTCAGAAATCTAGACTGGGGTCAGAGTCAAACAATAGCAAATCACACAGTAGCACATAGGGGAACCAAGAATATATCCAGTGGCTTGCAAGACCAGTCCCAAGGTATTTGAGGGATCAGGTCATCCCTCACAGGCTCCCGGACTGATGATGTCATCAGGACCGTCCCCAGGTCCAGGCCAGATGGCGATGCACCAACCCCTCCATGACCGACAGAGGAGCGGAGCCTACGTCCATCAGATGCCTGCGCATGAGCCCCTTCTCTGTCGCCGCCATCACCCGGGGGGCGAACCACGGCTCCTCCCAGTGGCCGAGGCAGGAACAGCAGGCCCCGAGTCTGACGGCGATGTGACAGTCCGGCGCCCCCTAGTGGCTGAGGCCGGAACTGCAGGCCCCGAGTCTGACGGTGACATGACAGTACCCCCCCTCTAAGAGGGGCCTCCGGAACCTCAAAACCCGGTTTGTCAGGATGAAGGAGATGAAATCTCCTAATTAATGCTTTAGCATGGATGTTCCCCGCGGGGACCCAGGACCTTTCCTCTGGGCTGTAGCCCTTCCAGTGTACAAGATACTGTACGGACCCTTTCACAAGGCGGGAGTCAAGGATACCCTGGATTTCATACTCCAAGGTCCCCCCGACCGAAACAGGAGGAGGGGACTGGACAGGGTGAATTGGGGAGCGATACAGCTTGAGGAGAGACTTGTGGAACACATTGGGCAACTTAAATGACTGAGGAAGTTTTAAACGGAAGGCTACCGGGTTAATCACTTCTATAATTTCGTATGGGCCAATAAATCTGGGACCCAGTTTGGCAGACGGCACTTTAAGCTTGATGTTTTTGGTAGAGAGCCAAACCTTGTCTCCAACTCCCAGGTGCGGCCCCTTAGATCGCCGTCTGTTCGCAGCCGAAGCCTGTCTAACCTGGGCCCCTTTCAAGTTCGAGATTACCTCAGACCAAATCGTTTTTAAGCGATGTATATTTTTCTCTACCCCAGGGAGCTCCGACATCCTGGCCGAGAATGAACCAAAGCGCGGATGCAGTCCATGGTTTTAGAAAAAGAGGGTAGTCTTAATGGAGTCCTGGTATCGATTATTTAGGGCAAACTCAGCTAATGGCAGATGTTCCACCCAATCGGACTGATGTTCTGACACATAACAGCGGAGGTATTGCTCCAGAGCCTGGTTGGTACGCTCGGTTTGACCATTGGTTTCGGGGTGGTAGGCAGAGGAGAAGGACAACTCAATACCAATGCGCTTGCAGAATGCCCTCCAAAATTTTGAGACGAACTGGGTACCTCTGTCGGACACAATATTCACCGGAGCACCGTGAAGACGTACAACATGCACAATGAACAGTTTACTCAAGGTTTCGGAGTTAGGTAACCCAGACAGGGGGACAAAATGACACAGTTTGCTGAACCTGTCCACCACCACCCAGATACACGTTTTCCCATCTGAGGGCGGCAGGTCTATAATGAAGTCCATGGAGATGTGGGTCCATGGACTCTCAGGGGTGGGCAAGGACTGGAGCCAGCCGGCAGGGCGATTATGGGGGGACTTGGCGCGGGCACAGACTTCACACGCTAAAACATAGTCTTTACAGTCCTTAACCACCGTCGGCCACCAAAAGTTCCTAGTTACCAGTCTGGTGGTATTATCAAGACCAGGATGGCCTGCCAGAACAGAGTCATGCGATTCTTTAAGAACTTGTAGGCGAAACGTAGCCGGGATGAACTATTTTTTGGGGGGCGTAGTGTCAGGAGCTTGTTCTGGGGACCTATGGATCTCCTCCAGAGGGTCCAAAGACACTGCCGACACAATGATCCCATTGGCCAATATTGGGACTGGCTCACAGTCCTCGGCTTGTGAGGGGCAAAAACTGCGAGAGAGGGCATCGGCCCTCACATTTTTAGTACCAGGGCGAAAGGTGATTAAAAAAATCAAACCTAGAGAAGAACAAGGCCCACCTTGCCTGTCTAGGATTTAGTCTTTTAGCTGACTCCAGGTAGGTCAGGTTCTTGTGATCAGTAATTAGTGATCTTATGTTTGGCGCCTTCGAGGAAGTGGCGCCATTCCGCGAAGGCCCATTTGATTGCCAATAATTCCCGATTACCTATATCATAGTTTTTCTCAGTGGCAGAGAATTTGCGGGAAAAAAAAGCACATGGGCGAAGCTGAGTGAGGGATGCAGTGCCTTGCGATAGCACTGCTCCCACTCCGACTTCAGAGGCATTTACTTCTACAATAAATGGGTGGTCCAGATCAGGCTGAACCAAAACCGGGTTGGCCACAAAGCACTCCTTTAGCGTAGAAAATGCCTGAATTGCCTCAGGGTTCCAACTGGCCACATCTGCCCCTTTCCGGGTCAAATCCGTGAGTGGTTTGGCAATTTCTGAGAAACCCCTGATGAACTTGCGGTAGTAATTAGCAAACCCTAAAAATCGCTGCAGCGCTTTTAGCGATTTGGGTTGCACCCAAGCTTTAATAGGTTGGATCTTGGCAGGATCCATGCGGAACCCTTTGCCTGAGACCATGTACCCTAAAAACTGTACCTCCTCAGCAAAAAAAACACATTTCTCCAGTTTAGCAAACAAGGAGTGTTCTCGCAGTCTCTGTAGCACAGAACAGATGTGTTGAGCGTGTGTCACAGGGTCAGCAGAGTGAATCAAAATGTCATCTACTTTAAATACACGACGACATACATCCCACAAATGTCTCTGAAAATATCATTAACAAAGTTCTGAAACACGGCAGGTGCGTTACTGAGTCAGAACGGCATTACAAGGTACTCAAAGTGGCCAAGAGGTGTATTAAACGCAGTTTTCCACTCATCACCATCTCTTATGCGGACCAGATTATATGCCCCCCGGAGGTCAAGTTTAGTAAACCAACGGGCTCCCATTAGCTGATTAAAAAGATCAGGGATGAGTGGAAGCGGATAATGGTACTTTATAGTGATTGCGTTTAATTCCCTGTAATCAATGCAGGGTCTGAGACCACCATCTTTCTTCTCTACAAAGAAGAACCCGGCTCCAACTGGTGAAATGGATGGTCTAATAAACCCTTTTTTTAAGCTGTCTGCTATATAGTCATTCATGGCCTGAAGCTCTGGACCGGAGAGATTAAATATTCTCCCTTTTGGGAGACGGGCATCCGGAATCAGGTCTATAGGGCAATCATACTCTGTGAGGGGGTAGCTTCTCAGTTTCTACAATAGAAAAGACATCCTCATAGTCTCTGAAAGCAAACGGTATGAGGGGGTTTTTAACCTTAACTTGGTTTACTGCTAATGATATGCAGTTATCCTGACACTGAGAACTCCAGCGTACAACATCACCCAGGTGCCAGTCGATGACAGGAATGTGCTGGCGTAACCACGGCATCCCCAAAATAACTGCAGAAGATAAATTATCCATCACAAAAAATGACATAAGCTCGGTATGTAATGCTCCCACAGACATAGCAATCTTGGCAGTAACAAATTTAACCCCCTCCTGAATAATAGATGTGCCATTAATAGCCGTGGTTTTAATAGGGGCATTAAGTCTTAGTAGCGGTACACCAAGATTCCTAGCAGCCAAAGAATCCATAAAATCTCCTTCAGATCCACAATCCACATAACCTTTTAAACACAGAGATTTCTGACCAAAAGAAAGAGAGATAGGTAATAAAACTTTAGCCGCATCTGCGGGCAGTACCTGAGCCCCTGGGCAACCATGGCCAGAGCTGCCCAGGGGCCGATGTTCCAGGATTATGGATCTCTGACATTCAGCTTTCTCCCTGAATTCTCCAGACTGCAGCATGCTTCTGCAGGAAGATGAGAGTGATCCTCCAGGCTGTGCACTGAAGCAAGTAACAGGTGTTCAGACCAAAAATCAGCTCAGGCAGGAGAAGGGAAAAAAAAAAGTTCAGGGAAACTGCTTTTGTATATGTTGGATATATACACAAGAAGGAGTTTTTATGGCCGGATATAATGCGACGTCCGTCGCCGGATCTGGGCTGCAGTAGGGACAGCACCCCGAGACCCTTAACCCCTATACAGGGATCTGGAATTGTAGCAAGGCCCAGGGGGTGGCTGTCTAGAAGCAGTGCGCCAGAGCAGGACGGTCGCCAATAGGGAAGAAGGCAGGGAACCAAAAACGTAGTCAGAAACTGGGTGAGCAGCGGAGGTACAGAAATGGCAGGCAGAGTCGAGAGTCCAGGCCAAGGTCACAAAACGGGAGGGCGGTAAAGGTACAAAAACGGCAGGCAGTAGCAGAGTCGAATATCCAGGCCAAGGTCACAAACCGGGAGAATAGCAGAGGTACAAAGTCGTCAGGCAGTTGAGGGGTCAGAAATCTAGGCTGAGGTCAGAGTCAAACAATAGCAAATCACACAGTAGCACATAGGGGAACCAAGAATATATCCGGCGGCTTGCAAGACCAGTCCCAAGGTATTTGAGGGATCAGGTCATCCCTCACAGGCTCCCGGACTGATGATGTCATCAGGACCGTCCCCAGGTCCAGGCCAGATGGCGATGCACCAACCCCTCCATGACCGACAGAGGAGCGGCGCCTGCGTCCAACGGATGCCTGCGCATGAGCCCCTTCTCTGTCGCTGCCATCACCCGGGGGCGAACCACGGCGCCTCCCAGTGGCCGAGGCAGGAACAGCAGGCCCCGAGTCTGACGGCGATGTGACAGTCCAGTGCCTCCTAGTGGTCGAGGCCGGGACAGCAGGCCCCGAGTCTGACGGCGACGTGACACAAGGGTGCCCAAAATTGGATCAGAACATTTTCCTTTTTGTAACTTTTGCAACGTAAAAAATTAAATATATATCTGAGACTATTTTTACATGACACATTGTACTTTATGCTAGTGGTAAATTTAAGTCACTATTTTCACAAATAAACTAAAAACATTGTAATTTTGGTGAAAATGTTGAAAAAGTCACAATTTTTAAACTTTCAATCTTTATAAGCTTAAACCAGTTAGTCATACTGGACAAAATAATTAATAAATAACATTTCCCATATGGCTATTTTATATCTGCATAATTTTTCTAATGCTATTTCATTTTGTTAGGCTGTTAGAAGGGTTAAAAGTTTAGTAGCAATTTCTATATTTTTTTTTTTTTTTTAAGAAATGTACATCCTGTTTCTCTGGGGACATATTTAGATTTAAATAGACTTTACCAGGCCTATATATTGGAAACATCCCAAAAGTGATACCATTTTAAAAACCACACCCCTCATATACTTTAATACTGCTGTCAGGAATTTTTTTTTAACTCTTCAGGTGTTACATAGGAATTAATACAAAGTCGAATGATGAAAAATAATTTCAATTTTTACTCTAAAATGTTGCTTTAGCTTAATTTTTTCCACTTTTAAAAGGAATAGCACAAGAAAATGGACCCCACTATTTGTTACCTAATTCCTTCTGAGTGCGCTGATAACTCACATGTGGTCAGAAAACTCTGTTTGGACAATTGGCAGGGCTCGGAAGGGATGGCGCACCATTTGAATTTTAGAACACAAATTTGGCAGAAATGGATGGCGGGCACCATGTCGCATTTGCAAGGCCCCTAAGGTGCCCAAACAGCAGGAAACCCCCACAAGTGACCCCATTTTGGAAACTATACCCCTCAAGGATATTATACAGGGGTTTATTGTGCATTTTGAACTCACAGGAACTACACAAAATTTGATAACATTGGGTTGTCATTAGACATGAGCGAATATCTTTGGCTCCCTCCTTATTCAGCAAGCTATAATGCTTGCCGAATAAGCTGCCGCGGGAACCCGGATACCTGGAGTGTTCCCAATGATCAGCGCCACAGCTGCATGGGTCGCAGCTGTGTGACAGTCACAACACATGTATGGAGAGCCAGTTTGTCATTTTCATTTCTACAATTTTTTTTTACATATGCCTTTTTAATCACTTTTTATTACATTTTCTTGTGTGTCAGAATGATGAAAAGCAACTCTTTTGACGTGTTTTAATTTTTTTTTTTTTTATGGTGTTTGCCGTACAGAATAAATATCACGCCAGTTTTACAGTCTGGGTCGTTTCGGACACATTGATAACAATTACGTTTACTTTTTTGTTTATTTTTGTTTTAACGCAAACGCTGCGTTTTTAGTGGCGAAACAACTTTTCATAACCTGTGGGGTTTTTTTCTACCTTTTTACACATTTTATGTATTTTTTTACATTGTCACTTAGTCCCATTGTGGGACATGAATATTTTTTACTTTCCCACTGCTACTCGTGTACTGCAGTGCCAGAGACCTGTCAGTGACTCACTGACTGTGACTGCGAGATCCTGTTTACAGAAGGATCTCACTGGACGCCGTACCCAAGGGTCATCAGATGACCTCAGGGTACCATTCATTGCAAAGATCAGCATCTACGATTACGATCATGGGGGGGGGGGGGTCGATCCTGCCATAGGAGTCTTTTATCTCTCTTTAACCACTTGAATACCGCTGTCGCGATTGGCAGCGGTGTTTAAGTGTTTAATAGGCCCTGATTCGTGCCTATCCGAGGCCGATACCGCTAGTGATGATGTTTTTGAAGATGTTAAACTAGAGGTGCTGCTAAAATTGATAACTGCACAACCCTCTTACCAGAAATTGGCGACTCCATGTTAGCATGGTTAGAAGAGCCTTGTCTGATTAGGATTCTCCTTTAACAGCAAAACTGTTTGAAGGCGCATTTTGAGGTGGTTGTTCAAATACTTTATTTTTATTATTTTACTCGCTTAAATAGCGCCATTAATCCCACAGTGATTTACAGAAGAATATTCAGAATTGAGAGTCCTCAGTGGTTGATACCTTTTAAATGAGGACTCTCAATTCTGAATATTTTTCTATCTAATGGCTAACACGGTACAAAGATATACATCTTTCCTGTATCACAGTGCTTTACAGACATTATCAGCACTGTCCCCATTGGAGCTTACAACCTACATTCCCTAACAATATGTCTTCAGATATAGAAAGACCATTACCTTCAATGAAAAGGCAGTTCCATGACTGTGACAGCTTCTTCCCAAGAGTTGCCTTTCCCGTACCCTAGAAGAGATAAATAAATTACTGTCTTTCATAAAAAATACGGTAAATAAGATACTGCTTGATTAGAAGAACCAACTGGTCAAAGTATTGCTAAAAAGCTGGAGGTGTGTGGGATCACATCATTCAGCCAGGGATAGTGTTGAGTGGCCCTAATTTTGCTTTTTTATGAAACAGAGACCGGTTCCTGCATTACAAATATCTATGCAGTGCTGGATACTTTAAGAGTAAAACATAACTGGAAGTGAGACAGGGGATGAGGTGACTAGTCCAAGAGTCAGGTCTCCACCGGATTCTCCCCAATTGCTCAGCTAGACGGAAAGGTCTCTCCTTATATGGGAGTGCTGGGAGAGATCTGTCAGTGTAGCTGAGCGATTAGGGGGAAGCCGGCAGGGACAATCCTCTTGGACTAGTCACCTTGTTCACATCTACTGTATGGTTTCAGCTATGTTTTACCCTGAAAGAAAGTACAAGAAAAATATTTGTAATGCAAGAGCTGGTCTGTGATTCATGCTGCCTATGGCTCAGTTATCACAAATCAGCTGCCATGTCCCCTATAATATGGTGACACATCTATATTTAAACGTGTTAGAATGCCATTTAAAAAAAAAAACACAGAAAAAATGCTCCCATTTCAATGCTTCATGGATTTCATGCTGCTCTTTACTTCCCGGCCCTCTTAACACAAAGAGAATGATGGCACACAGTGTAGCTACTGGGGGGTGAAGGGGGCCCAGAGCTGCCGCTACCCTTACCTGTATTGACGCGTGTAGTTTAGCCCTGCAGTAGGGCAGGGAGGCCTGATCTACCTGCATTACCACTCTCCTATGGGAACACTGCATGTCGCTTTATGCCTGTGGTCTACAGAACGGCTGTGTGAAGGAGCAGCTGTGGCGCAGTCACAAGACGTCAAAGTCCAGGTGCGGAGCGATGACATTCTGTACACCGTCGCCTCAGCCACACCATCACCCACAAGACCCTCATCAGGAACCGTGAATTAGATGAGTATGTGATGCTTTTTATTTTAAATAAAACTTGTGGTGTGACTGTGTGGGCATCATAAACAAATGGCGACCCACATACACTGTGGGGGACCCTGAAAGAGTGTTGAGGGCCCTAATACATTGAAGGAACTCCTGTGGGGGAACCTCAAAGTGTGGGGGCCATTTTACAGTTTGGTGGCTAATGGGGGGCCATTATACAGTTTGATGGCTAATGGGGGGCCATTATACAGTTTGGGGACTAATATAGGGGCCATAATACTGTTTGGGGGATAATATGAGGCCCATTATATAGCTTAAGGGCTAATGTGGGGGCCATTATAAAGCTTGGGGACTACCGTGGGGGCTATAATACAGTATAGGGGACCCTAATACACTGTGGGGGATCTCATTCTATGATGGTGGACCTTTCATACTTTCCAAGGACATCAGTGGGGGGGGTCCTCATAAAGTGTGGAGGCCTATACAATTTGGAGCCTACAGTGTGGGAGCTAATGCTGGGCCCATTATACAGTTTGAGGGCTACAGTGGGGACATCATACATTTGGGGACTACTGTGGAAGCCATTTCAGTGTGGGGGCAAATGTGGGTTCTACTATGGAAACCATTATACTGTGTTTTGGCGGAGCAGTGGGGACATCATTCTGTGTATAGCAGAGCTGTGAGCCCTTCATACTGTGAATAGGGTAGCTGTCAGCCCACCATACTATGTCTAGAGGAGCTGTGGGAGGATTATACTGTGTATAGAGAAGCCGTGGGACCATCATACTGTATATAGGGGAGCTGTGGGGGCATTATACTGTTGTAGTGATAGCTGTTAATGACCATCGGGAACCCATATTGGTAGCCTGTCTTTAAAGACCCCTTTAAGATATTAAACAGTAACAGTTCAGCTCATATTAGCCTTGTATTTTCTGTAAATTTCCTAAACACCTAGACACTGTATAACTCCATCAATATTTAATGAGAATGTGCATGTTTATAGCATTCACCCAATTATCACATAGTTCTTTTATCACTGTTTGGTGAGAACGGTGTATGTTTATATTATTCAGTGGGAAAATGCATATTTATAATTTTTGCATAGTTTCGCAATTAATGTTTGGTAAGGCCTGTTTCACACATCAGTTTTTCCTGTCAGTCTAAATCCGCCAAAATAGCGGAAAACGGATCCGCAGGCGGACTGACAGAAACGGGGGACAGCGGATCGGCGGATGTACGGATCCGCCGATGGTAAAAATTTAAAGGAACCGCACCTGGGGAAAAAGAAAAAAAAAAATCAAAAATTAATACCGCCGGATGTAGTGGTATCCGGAAGAAATCGGGCATCTGCGGTGAGCGATCATCTCGCGGGATGCGGATGAGTAGCGATCGCGCGATGCCATGAGGGAGGAGATCGCGCGATGCGAGAAATTGGGAGATCGGGCAGAAATGGAGGAGGCAGGGAGAGAGAGAGAGAGAGAGAGATTTTCATCCAGCAGCGACACTTGATTCAGAGTGAAAAGGGGAAAATGCGGATCCGGACAGCAAAAAAACGTTGCATGGTCCGTTCGGTCATCTCAGCGGATGCCAAAATTTTGGTGGATCCGCACAAATACGGACGCAACAGACGATAATCAGTCAAAATCCGCCGATAATGAAAGTCAATGGGGAAAAAAACGGATCCGCAAATAAAAATGGTGGATCCGTTTTTTTGGCAAATCGGCGGATCTTGAATGATTGTGAAAAACTGAAGTGTGAAACAGGCCTAAGCAATGTTATGTTTATAATATGGTGGAACGAGGAGAGTTTTTTGGCATGTCATATCCGGTGATGCATTTTTCCACTGTAGTTTGACATCTGAAGGGCTGGCCACTCAGAAGAGAGATATTATAATGGATAAATAGAATTTGGTAGAGTTTGTGTAACACTTGGCTGCGCAAGCATTGTTTTTTCTAAACAATACATAAGCTGGGGAAGATTTCAGCTAAGACAGAAGCCTGTTAACCTGTAGACTGGAGGGTACGCCCGTATGGGTCTACAGTGTGGATATCCCAGGAATTTCTCTGTCTTCCCCGTACTGCTTCTCACGGTTGATATTTCTGGAAAGATGACGTTGCTATTCCTGGTGAAGTTTTGCTTTTTGCTTATGTAGTGTGCAATCTAAGTACTTTACCTTTGTGATTTATATTAAGTGTACGCAATATCATATTTTTTCCTGTTTTCTGTAATCATTTAACTATTGTAATAAAATTAATCGCCTTCTTTAAAGCCGTATCTGAGCCCTTTAAGTACTTGGCAAAACAACTGTGTATAGCGGAGCTGAAGGCCAATCATACTGTGTATAGGGCAGCTGTGGGCCCACCTTACTGTTTATAAGGAAGGTGTGGGGACATCATACTGCGCATAGGGAAAAGTCGGATAATCTTACTGTGTATAGAGGAGCTGTATATACAGTCATATGTTAAAGTTTGGGCACCCCTATTAATGTTAACCTTTTTTCTTTAACAATTTTGGTTTTTGCAACAGCTATTTCAGTTTCATATATCTAATAACTGATGGACTCAGTTATATTTCTGGATTCAAATGAGGTTTATTGTACTAACAGAAAATGTGCAATCTGCATTTAAACAAAATTTGACCGGTGCAAAAGTATGGGCACCTCAACATAAAAGTGACATTAATATTTCGTAGATCCTCCTTTTGCAAAAATAACAGCCTCTAGTCGCTTCCTGTAGCTATTAATGAGTTCCTGGCTCCTGGATGAAGGTATCTGTGACCATTCCTGTTTACAAAACAAATCCAGTTGAGTTAAGTTTGATGGTCGCCGAGCATGGACAGCCCGCTTCAAATCATCCTACAGATGTTCAATGATATTCAGGTCTGGGGACTGGGATGGCCATTCCAGAACATTGTAATTGTTCCTCTGCATGAATGCCTGAGTAGATTTGGAGCCGTGTTTTGGATCATTGTCTTGCTGAAATATCCATCCCCTGCGTAACTTCAACTTCGTCACTGATTCTTGCACATTATTGTCAAGAATCTGCTGATACTGAGTTGAATCCATGCGACCCTCAACTTTAACAAGATTCCCGGTGCCGGCATTGGCCACACAGCCCCAAAGCATGATGGAACCTCCACCAAATTTTACTGTGGGTAGCAAGTGTTTTTCTTGGAATGCTATGTTTTTTAGCCTCCATGCATAACGCCTTTTTGTATGACCAAACAACTCAATCTTTGTTTCATCAGTCCACAGGACCTTCTTCCAAAATGTAACTGGCTTGTCCAAATGTGCTTTTGCATACCTCAGGCGACTCTGTTTGTGGCGTGCTTGTAGAAACGGCTTCTTTCGCATCACTCTCCCATACAGCTTCTCCTTGTGCAAAGTGCGCTGTATTGTTGACCGATGCACAGTGACACCATCTGCAGCAAAATGATGCTGCAGGTCTTTGGAGGTGGTCTGTGGATTGTCCTTGACTGTTCTCACCATTCTTCTTCTCTGCCTTTCTGATATTTTTCTTGGCCTGCCACTTCTGGGCTTAAGAAGAACTGTACCTGTGTTCTTCCATTTCCTTACTATGTTCCTCACAGTGGAAACTGACAGGTTAAATCTCTGAGACAACTTTTTGTATCCTTCCCCTGAAAAGCTATGATGAATAATCTTTGTTTTCAGATCATTTGAGAGTTGTTTTGAGGAGCCCATGATGCCACTCTTCATAGGAGAATCAAATAGGAGAACTACTTGCAAGTGGCCACCTTAAATACCTTTTCTCATGATTTGATACACCTGGCTATGAAGTTCAAAGCTCAATGAGGTTACAAAACCAATTTAGTGCTTCAGGAAGTCAGTAAAAAGTAGTTAGGAGTGTTCAAATCAAGAAAATGATAAGGGTGCCCATACTTTTGCATCGGTCAAATTTTGTTTAAATGCAGATTGCACATTTTCTGTTAGTACAATAAACCTCATTTGAATCCAGAAATATAACTGAGTCCATCAGTTATTAAGTTATATGAAACTGAAATAGGTGTTGCAAAAACCAAAATTGTTATAAAGAAAAAAGGTTAACATTAATAGGGGTGCCCAAACTTTAACATATGACTGTATTGGGAGACTCAGGGGACATTATTAAATGTTAAATGGGCACTTAAGAAGCATTATTGTTAAAGGTGCACTTAGAGTTCAGTGACCATCAAAGATGCACAGGAGGCATTATTACTTTCTAGGGGCAAAATGTGGGCACTGTTTTCTAGGGCACTTGCACGGGGCATGAATATTTCTTAGGGGACAATTTTATCATCTAGAGGGCACAGAGAAGGCATTATTACTAAGTAAGAGGCACTGTTGTAAGCATTATTATGTGTGTCACTAAGAGGAGCATTGTTATTGTGCCAAACAGCAGGTGAAGTAATAGGGATACATACGAGGGCAGTGGCTCAGTAATGAGGTTTCAGCAGGATGAGGTGGTCCTCAAGAATTTTACAGAGCTTTAAATTGACCCGAGAATGACCTAGTAACTCCAAGAACCTTCCTATATTTTTTTTGGACCAATTTCTGGCCGTGTTGTCTTCGGGAAAGTGACAAATTTCCGGCTACTTTGACATCCGGGAGGTTGGCTTTCTGACTGGGCCAACCAGCAAGAGCAGTTGAATGGATTCCTAACCTTCCAGGGTTTTAGTTGGTTGCCATAATATATGGGAGAGGTCTTCTTTTTCCCTGGTCTGTGTACTGTATAGTCGACTTCTCCCACCTTCTCCACCACCCTATAAGGCCCCTGCCACAGGGTAAAGTACTTGCTCTCCCCTGTGAGCACTAACACAAGTACTCGATCTCCAGGCTTAAATTGTCTCACTCGAGTCAACCGATTATATACCCCAAGACGTTTACTCTTGGGCTTTGAAGAGTCTCTCTTTTACCCGTCCCTTCATTTTAGTCCCACAACCCACCTGACCAATATGCCTGGCCCCTTGGGGAAACAGATTATCTTCTTCCTTGTCCTGGTGAACCCCATTTAACACATCAGGTGCACTAATCAAAGCTTGCAGAGCTAGGATTTATCCCTAGCCAACCTGGAATTACTATAACTGATAAAAGGGGTTGTCTACTTGGACAAAAAAATGTAGTAATAATAGTATAAAAAGTTGCAGTAATAATCTTGACACCCCAGGGTTGTTGACCAATGCTTTGCTTGACACTATTGTCTGGTTTATATATTTGCCACTAAGGCTTTGAGAAGCTAAGTCTGGGGGCAACACAAGAGAGTGAAGAAAACATTTATAAATATATATACTGTAGGTTCCAGTGATTGGCAGAATTTGTATGTACTTTCACATGTTAGTGTTGGGGTAAATGCAGTAAATAGGCCCTTTTTCCCAAAATGATTATTGCGGTATCTATCTGGCACACATGCATTTACTTAATATGAATGTCTCTACTTGTTGAGTTATAATGCTACAAATTTTAGGCTGCTCAGAGGTAGTCTCACATTTGTCCTGCTTCTGATAATATATTGTCCTGTATACAGTGGGGAAAAAAAGTATTTAGTCAGTCAGCAATAGTGCAAGTTCCACCACTTAAAAAGATGAGAGGCGTCTGTAATTTACATCATAGGTAGACCTCAACTATGGGAGACAAACTGAGAAAAAAAAATCCAGAAAATCACATTGTCTGTTTTTTTTTCATTTTATTTGCATGTTATGGTGGAAAATAAGTATTTGGTCAGAAACAAGCAATCAAGATTTCTGGCTCTCACAGACCTGTAACTTCTTCTTTAAGAGTCTCCTCTTTCCTCCACTCATTACCTGTAGTAATGGCACCTGTTTAAATTTGTTATCAGTATAAAAAGACACCTGTGCACACCCTCAAACAGTCTGACTCCAAACTCCACTATGGTGAAGACCAAAGAGCTGTCAAAGGACACCAGAAACAAAATTGTAGCCCTGCACCAGGCTGGGAAGACTGAATCTGCAATAGCCAACCAGCTTGGAGTGAAGAAATCAACTGTGGGAGCAATAATTAGAAAATGGAAGACATACAAGACCACTGATAATCTCCCTCGATCTGGTGCTCCACGCAAAATCCCACCCCGTGGGGTCAGAATGATCACAAGAACGGTGAGCAAAAATCCCAGAACCACGCGGGGGGACCTAGTGAATGAACTGCAGAGAGCTGGGACCAATGTAACAAGGCCTACCATAAGTAACACACTACGCCACCATGGACTCAGATCCTGCAGTGCCAGACGTGTCCCACTGCTTAAGCCTGTACATGTCCGGGCCCGTCTGAAGTTTGCTAGAGAGCATTTGGATGATCCAGAGGAGTTTTGGGAGAATGTCCTATGGTCTGATGAAACCAAACTGGAACTGTTTGGTAGAAACACAACTTGTCGTGTTTGGAGGAAAAAGAATACTGAGTTGCATCCATCAAACACCATACCTACTGTAAAGCATGGTGGTGGAAACATCATGCTTTGGGGCTGTTTCTCTGCAAAGGGGCCAGGACGACTGATCCGGGTACATGAAAGAATGAATGGGGCCATGTATCGTGAGATTTTGAGTGCAAACCTCCTTCCATCAGCAAGGGCATTGAAGATAAAACATGGCTGGGTCTTTCAACATGACAATGATCCAAAGCACACCGCCAGGGCAACGAAGGAGTGGCTTCGTAAGAAGCATTTCAAGGTCCTGGAGTGGCCTAGCCAGTCTCCAGATCTCAACCCTATAGAAAACCTTTGGAGGGAGTTGAAAGTCCGTGTTGCCAAGCGAAAAGCCAGAAACATCACTGCTCTCGAGGAGATCTGCATGGAGGAATGGGCCAACATACCAACAACAGTGTGTGGCAACCTTGTGAAGACTTACAGAAAATGTTTGACCTCTGTCATTGCCAACAAAGGATATATCACAAAGTATTGAGATGAAATTTTGTTTCTGACCAAATACTTATTTTCCACCATAATATGCAAATAAAATGAAAAAAAAAACAGACAATGTGATTTTCTGGATTTTTTTTTTCTCAGTTTGTCTCCCATAGTTGAGGTCTACCTATGATGTAAATTACAGACGCCTCTCATCTTTTTAAGTGGTGGAACTTGCACTATTGCTGACTGACTAAATACTTTTTTTCCCCACTGTACATGCTATTTGACTCAGAGAGGATTGCCTAGACTGGCTACAAAGGTAGTAGGCTCTGGGTATACACATCCATTCTCATTCCTCTCGCTGAAGAGCAATATGATCACTAGTGAATCTTGCCCCAGACCAAGAAAGAATGATTTACATTGTCCAAAATGAGATTTCTAAAGTCCAAATCACCTTGTTCCCTTCATATCTCCCCAGCATGAGGAGACAGAATGTGATACTTAAACTTCCCCGACTACAGTAAGTAGTGCATGACCTGAGGTAAGATTAGTATTTTGGGTTGCATGGATCTATAATACAGCTCCTGTAGGATTCTATGGGTCCATACTGCACCATAAGTTCCACGTATGATTAAAAATAGGGAACTGTCTAACCATAAAGTAATAACATTTACTGGTAAAAGGTACATTAGTGTAATAGTTATCATATGACTATTAAAAAATTGTATAAATAAAGGTCTTACTGGCTTTCCGACTATAAGGAAACAGGTGGGTTTGGATGAAAGAAATGCGCTTTCCGTTTCATTTTCTTCAAATGTGTCTACAAGTGGAAGTAGATGGCCGCTCTCTTCTTGAGCCATTGTAAACACCTAAAAAGTTAGCAAAGCCTGTTCATATATAAATGTGTTTAAACACCTGGAATCGATTCATTCAAATAACAAGAATTACTACTTTATTTACCTAGCACCAACATATTGTGCAGCACTTTACAGGGTGTATGTACCAGATATAGTGTAGTATCAGATAATACCGAGTAACACGTCATTCTAACAAGAGGTGGGCCTTGCTCACAAGCTTACAATCTCCAAGGTAATAAGGATCACACAAAAGGTCAAAATGTTATTAAAGGGAATCTGTCACCCCATTCTTGGCCTATGAGCTGCCGGCACCGACATCAGGGGCTTATCTACAGCATTCTGTAATGCTGTAGATAAGCCCTCGATGTAATCTGAAAGACAAGAAAAATAAAGTTAGATTATACTCACCGGGGGGCGGGTGCGGTGGGTATCGCGGTCTGATGCCTCCCATCTTCTAGCAATGACGTCCTCCTTCTTACTTCTGCCTCGGCTCCTGCACAGGCGTACTTTATCTGCCCTCAATAGTACTGCAGTGCGCAGGCGCCGGGAAATGTCAGAAAGGTCCAGCGCCTGCGCACTGCAGTACTTTACTCTGCCCTCAATAGGGCAGATAAAGTACGCCTGCGCAGGAGCCGCGGCAGAAGAAGGAGGACGTCATTGTATGGAGATGGGAGGCGCCGGACTGGACCGTGACACTCACTGGACCGTACCGGACCCCGGGTGAGTATAATCTAACTTGTTTTTCTTATCTTTTAGGTTACATCGGGGGTTTATATACAGCATTACAGAATGATAATGCTGATGGCAGTGGCCGCAGCTCATAAAGCAAAAATGGGGTGACAGATTCCCTTTAATGTCCGATCTAAGCACTTCTAAGAGAGATAAAGGGTATACTTGTATGTCTGCATGAGACGGTCACCAGCCAGTATCTGGATCTGTCCAAATACACAGAGTTACTCAGTACATGGAGGGTGTGGGAACAGATGATAGAAATTCCCAGCTTCTGGAAAACGTGGGTACGGAAGGAATCTAAGAAATATTAGATTAGTGAGGTGAGCAACAATGAATGGAAGTCATTGGGAGCAAACAGCTAAAAAAAAAAAAAAACAATAACACACACTATTGCCTTGATTTAAAGGGGGGGCCTCCTGACATTAATTTGAGTAAACACTTGATTTTCAAACAAATAACAATTCTGTACCACCCTTTCTAACATAACAATTTCTGGGGTCCCACAGTAAAAAGAACAATTCCATTATTAATAATAAATATCAGTCCAGGGTGATTGCAGTGCATAGAGGACCCTTCATAGTTAGAACTTGTTTTTTGTATTGAGGATGGCGAGAGACAGACGCAGATTAATATCTATGATGTCCGTCACCTTGTGTAGTACTTAATAAAAGACAGCAGTAGTCACCTGACTTGGATCAGAGTGCGATCACAATTTAGGCTGTGAAGTGATGAATGCGACTGATGAAGCGAGAGCCAGAAACATGGGGGGGGTAAGTGTAAAAGGCCTGATTTATCCAGATGTTTATGCCAGAATTCTGGTGGAAAACACTTTAAAATGTTTAAGTTGCACAAAAACATTGACACTTTTGAAGGTTTTTGTCAGGAACACCGCACTGAACTTGCTCACTGAGCCAGTGCGTGTGTCCTGAGTAAAGCGAACTGTGCCCAAAGATACCTGTGAAGCGGGCAGCAGACGAGCAGATGCGTACTTCAGAACAGCAGGACCTGAAGCACGTGACTGCTAGGGGCGTGGCCTAAACTTCACAGAGCTAGGAGCTGCAAGAGAACTCCTAGCAGGGTAACTGTGAGACAAAGTTACCAAGTGGCATAGACAGGGAGGATAGTCAGGACGTAGCCAATGAGTCATACACAGAGATAGCTGCAAGGTACGAGAGGGGCGAGCAGAGAGTAGTCAGATCACAGGCAATGAGTCATACACAGAGAGGGTAGCGCAGTACAGAATCAACAGGCAAACTCACAACGGGGAACAGAACCGGGTCAGAACCATATAAACAAGCTATAGCTACAAACAGGCACACGGGGGTCAGCACACTAGGCCAAAGTATAACTGACAGGGATTGGAGCTTCCCAGGGGTTTAAGAAGCTCTCCCAGAACCAAAGAGAGGCCACAATCATTAACCCCAGGTGTGCAGGTCAAAACCTGCACTGAGCTCCAGACATTAACCCCTGACGTGCAGCTCAAAAACCTGCACTGGGATCATTACAGTTTTATGTTAGCCCCAGCCAGCTTGATATAAATCAGCAAGGATAAGATATGTATAGGATAATAAAACCTAACATTTCATTAGTCAATCATAAATGGAGGCCCAGTCTATATTATCATAAACGTAACACATAATAGAAAATCAAAGCTATTAGTGATGAGTGAGCAGTAAAGTGCTTGAGTTGAATTTATTCGCTACTCGAATTTATTGGACGGGTGTGACTCGAGTACAATGGTAGTCAATGGGAAACTCGAGCATTTTTCTGAAAGGCCCTAATAGGAGTGCTGGGGCTTGAAAAATCGCTGAAATGGAGGGAAAAACTCCTGAACACAACTCAGAGGTCACTGCTGGAAGCAATGTTGTCAGAGTATTACCGCACTTTTACGGACTGGCATCTATGACCTTTGCCGCCAGTGTTGTTAGATGGAAATTTTGTACTGATTCTTAGACTAGGGACTTCTGGTTTTGTACCATTTTACTAGCCCTCTAGGCCACAGGAAGGCGAGATGGAAAGTTCTCCCTGTAGTGTGGGTCGAGAAGGGTGAACAAGTAATCAGTGTTGGCCAAAATGCATATAATGTGAGGGTCACAGGAAACTCAGAGGGACATAAAGTCAGCCATGTGTGCCAGACTCACAACAGGTAAGACTTCCCTGTCCCCACCAAGAGGATGACTCTCCATCTCCTCTTCAGCCCATCCATGCTGAACAGACAGGATGAAGCTGGTGTAGGTAGTACCCTTTGTAGTGTAAGTAACTTTCTCCTATTTCTCCTCCTCTTCTTCATCACCCAATACACACTGAAAAGATGAGATGAGGCTCTGAAGTATCACCAGGTATACTTTCTTCCTTCATCTCCATCTGGTCCACATGCAAAGCTTCTTCTTTACCTGTGAAAACTGAGCGTTTGAGGAGACACAGAAGAGTGATGGTTATGCTGATTAGAGCATCATTGCCGCTCACCATCTTGGTTGATTTCTCAGTTTGGTAGAACCTCACAGATATCAGACATCCACACCAAGTGATCGGTTGTTATGTGCGAAGACTGACTGGAAAACCGACGGGCATGTTGTAGCTAGTATTCAACTACAGCCCTCTACTGCTCACAAAGCCTTGCCAGCATCTGTAATGTGGAGTTCCAGCATGTAGTCACGTGGCACACCAGTCAGTGAGCTGGCACTTGCATGGGCTGGTGCAATACTTCCAGACCAGTGGCAACTGTAACTGACTTACAGAAATGGACGCACATGTAGTTCAGGCAAATCTGGCTAGGTTTTCAGAAGTCGCTGAACCCCTAAATTAGCATAAGTGCCAGGCATCGTATGTTTGCGAGCTTGCAAAGCTTCAGAGCCACCACCAGGTTACGGCCATTATCAAACACGACCATGCCTGGTTGTAGGTTCAGCGGCGAGAGCCACAGATTTGTCTGGTCTTTTATACCTTTTCACAGTTCTGCGGCAGTGTGCTGTTTGTCACCTAAACAAATGAGTTCCAGCAGAGCCTGTTGCCACTTCACTGAGGCAGTGCTGCAGTGCTTCCAGCTTGCAACTAAGGATGACGTGCTCGGAGATGACAATTCGGAGGTGGAGAAGTAGAAAGTGGGGGTTCAGGATTGATATATTAGGTGGAGGAAACCCTGATGGAACTAGGGCTCTCAATCCTTGGCGTCGATGGCATGTGTGATGTCCCAGGGTCCGACTCGGTCTAGGACTCCACTAGGTTCACCCAGTGTGCCATCAGGGAGATGTAGTGTGCTCGGCCACAAGCACTGGTCCACGTATCGGTTGTTAAGTGGACCTTCCCAGTAACTGTGTTGGTCATGGCACGGGTGATGTTATGGGACAAGTGCTGGTGTAAGGTGGGGACAGTACATTGGGAAAAATAGTCCGCTGCATGAGGCTGCCAAAAGCCTCAGTGTTCACAAGCCTACAAGGCAAGCAGTTTCGAAATGTGCCCATGTAGTGTTTAGGCCTGTGGGTGGGTGGTTGAATGTTTTCTTTTGTGTTCTAAGGCCTGTGGTAGGGACAGCTGAACGCTGGGCTGGGGCAAGGAATAAATTATAGTGGATGTGAATGTGCAATGACAGGTGCAGGGCAGGAAGCATCCATGCCTGCGTCATGGACAGGGGTTTGGCATGCACGTAGCCCAAGGGAAGAGGCAGTGGGGTCACCCGCAGACACTAATTGTGAGCCCAGGTTTTTGGCCCGTCTAGTAGGGTGCTTTGATGACATGTGCCTGAGAATGCTGGTGGTGGTAAGGCTGGTAGTAGTCAGGTCGATGCTGATCTTCATGCTGTAACAAGATTATAGGTTACAAATGACCATTCTATTATCATCTGACATTTCTTAAAAAAAAAAAAAAGCGCAGACTGGGGAACACCTAACCTTTGCTATGAGTGCTCTGGGAAACAGTTGCCCGCCTTCTTCCTCTGGCTACCACACTGCTTTTTCCTGCGTGGGGCGGTACTGTGGGTCCCTCCCCTTCTATGCTGCTGGCCTCGCTCTACATGGCACCTTCTCAGGTTGGGTAAGGGACTTCTTCGGCCACCACCTTATCTTCCACTTGCGCACTCTGGTCCTCCTGACTTGTTGACTTAACATCACTTGGCAACTGTGTCTCATCATCATCTACCTCATGAGATACTAATTGCCGCTCTCCACCATTGTCTTCTTCTGCCCATTGTTGCTTAAACATTTGGACATTACTACACATGATTTCCATGTCCGTCTTGGAACATGCAGGGCGAGAGGCCAGAATCAATTAATGGAAATGTAAAGAGCTCCTGAGAGTGTCCAAGTGTGGGAACACTTGTCTCCTGGGACTTGCCATGGAGGGAGATAGGAGGATCAGGTTGAGGACTGTGGTCCAGACTCTTGGCTAATGAGACTGGACCAGGTGGAAGACAGGGTGGAGCTGGGAAACATACTGGAAGCATTATCTACCACACGCCTTCTGAATTTTAAATCAGGTATATATTTACAGTACACACCAAAAGTTTGGACACACCTCATTCAAAGAGTTTTCTTTATTTTCATGACTATGAAAATTGTAGATTCACTCTGAAGGCATCAAAACTATGAATTAACACATGTGGAATTATATAATTAACAAAAAAGTGTGAAACAACTGAAAATACTGTATGTCCTATATTCTAGGTTCTTCAAAGTAGCCACCTTTTGCTTTGATTACTGCTTTGCACACTCTTGGCATTCTCTTGATGAGCTTCAAGAGGTAGTCACCAGAAATGGTCTTCCAATAGTCTTGAAGGATTTCCCAGAGATGCTTAGCACTTGTTGGCCCTTTTGCCTTGACTCGGAGGTCCAGCTCACCCCAAACTATCTCGATTGGTGCAGCAGCAATATTAAACCCTGCCTATATGCCTGTAATCCAAAACTATCCCTCCACTGAATACAAGTTACAGAAGCTGTACTAGAGACAGGAAAATATTTAGCTCTGAAAAGGACTGTTGTTTGAATGGTGCAGCTTTGGTATACAAGCACTGGAATAGAAATTTTAAACTCTATGTGCCTGCTCTAACCTATGCTCTCCTTTTTATAACACCTGCCCCTGAACTGCTTCCTGATGACAATGTACCAAGCATCGCATCCACAGGTCTTATATTAGACCCCACGATGCAATGCATTGCCATACCTATCAATGCAATTAAACATTTTTTCACTTGTTCTCACCCTTAAAGTAGACAGAGGAGGCAATTTCATGGATTCCCACACTTGCAGTGGGACAGTGTGGCGCCCTGCGTCTTTATCGCCACAAAAAGGTTAAATATGCACTGTTTTGTATGTATTCTGTGAGCAATGGGAGTTATGCTTTCTCTGCTAGAGACCACAACACACACACAATTTACCGCACTCCCTTACTTGTCTGAAGCTTAGAGCTTTGCAGACATACCCTAACTGGGAGGGGGAGGAGTCTTGAGTTGTTGTTTCAGTGAAGAAAGAGAAAGACGGAAGAATGCTCTTGGAAGCCATGTTAAGACATGTGCTCGATCCAGGAGTACAGCTAAAGAAGCATCAGGGAGCCAGCCCCTAGACAATCCATGCTTTCAGAGCAGGGTGGTAAGCTGAGAGACTGCGTGGGATTATACAACCAGCAGTAAAGTGTTTCCCCTCGGAAATACTGCAATAACCTAGGATCAGTGAAGGATAGTGCAAGTGGGAACTTGAGCTGCTTCACAAAGGATTCAAGCTGCAAGTTGCTGAAGGAGAAATACACAGTGAGTAGAGGCAATACTGGGAAGTTCTAAACTCCGGGAAGCCTTGGTCCCAGAATGGATTAGAATAGCAGGAAGCTTATACCGAGTCACAGGAGAGTGAAGGATAACTCCCATTCTGCAGAGCAGACTGTAACCTGGTGAGAGTTGTAATATCTCCTCTGAACTGCACCTGAACTACAGTAAATGATAAAGTGACTTTCCTTGTCTCCTGCCTTATTACTCCGTGCCTTCTACTTTTATCACAATCTCTGGGGGTCTGCCCTGGTTGGAGAGGGTTTAACATCTGCACTGCCATCACCATCTACTCCCCCAGGGATCATCTGCAGTGCCGGCTATACTACAGTCGAACACTCCAACTGGCGTCACGAATCACTACATAAACATTATCCCCATTCAACTCTACCCCTTTTACATGACCGCCTGGGGCCATGGACCGGGTCACTGCTACTGTGACATTTCCCATTGAAGTTAATGGGCCCGGTACCGAGTATGCCATGGCTCCTTGGGGGCGTCAACAGGACCTCACTTGAGTACTGTCCTTGTCCTTGCATGGGGCACAATAGGGTCTTTTAGGGCTCCTCCTTGGTCATCTTCTACTGAATGGCCCCCTCTGGCTACTTTAAGGATGAGACCCAAATGTATTTCTATTGCACTGGTATTTCTGGGCACCTTTATATGTGGTATATCTATGATATGTTACGTTTGTGATTATATAGGCTAAGCGTCAATTTTTAATTGACTAATTAAAATTTAGGTTTTATAATCGTATACTGTATATATCATATCGTGCCGATTTATACCTACTGTGGTGTAGTGACCACTGTGTCCGCTAGGGGGCGCTGTGTGGGTGTCCCAGGACGAGTGTATAGGCACATCCAGTGTGGTAACAGGAGTAGGATGCTAAAGGACCGTTATGTATCCCAAGGTGGGTGGCCTTGGGATGAAGTCTTGATTATGTGCTGATCAGCAGAGCTGATCTTTTGTTCCAGTGTGTTAGGGAGAAGCCTTCAGGTGATTGGTGAGACGGGTGGTATCAATCACCTACAAACCCACCTAGGGACGGGTGTCTAAAACGCCCATAGTAAAGTATGTGTATGAATGGTTGAAGGTCCTGTGATGAGGTCACAGCCATGTGATCCGGTGGGCATGGCTACGGACCATATAAGGTGACCAGGGTAGGTCACATGAGTAAATGCTTGGACCCGGTTGGTCCGTATGGAAGGTCTCGTGCAGGAAGACGTGTCTGCCTTCCTGAGTGCACGTGGAGACGTGTGTCTGATAGTTCCCTGGAGGGAATGAACATCTGCACTGAGAAGCAGCCATAAGGTAACCCGGACAGGGGGATATAACTGTGAGACTAGAGAGCCTGTGTACCGGACATAGCAAAGCCTGTGTGACCACAGGATTAATAGAGCGGAGCTCTGTCATGGACGCTATGCTAATCTGACATGAACTTTCTGTTACTGTTGATGAACTTTCTGTTAATGTTGATGGTTTATGCTGCATAATAAACCGAATGGACTAAGTTATGTTGAGAAACCTGTGCCGGACCTGATTTATCGGCTACCTAGCGAGTATCCCCTACCTGAGTGACAAGCGCTACCTTACACTACCTACTGATGGGATCAGGCCCGGATTGATAATCTGCCCAACCGGGCATTTTCCCACTGGGCCGCTGTCATGTGGGCCGCGGGCAGGCAGCGCCCGCTCATATGGCCACTTGCCAGCTGATGCGGCCACTGGTCTGGCTGTTCTTCCTGCCGCCGGCCCCCTGTGGGCACGGTGGTTATAGCTCCCAACCCTCCCTGGATTTTTCTTCCCGCACTGCAGGGAGATAAGCCGCCACGCCCCCCCATCCTCGCCCTCCCAGAGACCCCCTCGCAGCCCTTCACAGTGTCGCTAGGCTGCTCTCTTTGCGCACAGGACCTGTGATGAGGTCACAGGAGGGGAGGAGTCAGGGGGTCACATGATCATGGGCCACTGAAAGAGACCCCTGATCATGTGACCCCTGACTCCTCCCTTCCTGTGATATGATCACAGGTCCTGTGCGCACATCCCTGCCTCTTGGTGTCTGCAGGAGTCTGCTGTGCTGGTTGTCATGGTGCTGGATGAGGGAAGTTTCTGTGTGGGGTCAGGAGGGGTTTACAGGGTGGATGTAGCAGAGCCGTGTGTGTACGGAGCGGAGCCGTGTGTGTACGAGGTGTACGGAGAGGAGCCGTGTGTACGAGGTGTACGGTGTGGAGCCGCGTGTATACGAGGTGAGGGGAGCCGTGTGTATGAGGTGTACGGAGCAGAGCCGTGTGTATGAGGTGTACGGAGCGGAGCCGTGTGTATGAGGTGTATGGAGCGGAGCCGTGTGTATGAGGTGTATGGAGCGGAGCCGTGTGTATGAGGTGTACAGAGCGGAGCCGTGTGTACGAGGTGTACAGTGCGGAGCCGTGTGTGTACGAAGTGTACGGAGCGGAGACGTGTGTGTACGAAGTGTACGGAGCGGAGACGTGTGTGTACGAGGTGTATGGAGCAGAGCCGGAGGTGTACGATGTGTACGGAGTGGAGCAGAGCCGGGTGTGTACGGGGTGTACGGAGCGGAGCCACGTGTGTACGAGGTGTATGGAGCCATGTGTGTACGAGGTGTATGGAACGGGGCCCTGTGTGTACAAAGTGTACGGATCTGAGCCTTGTGTTTACAGAGTGGAGCAGATCCGGATGTGTACAAAATGAAACCGCGTGTGTACGGGGTGTACGGAGCGGAGCTGCGTGTGTATGGAGCGGAGCCGCGTGTGTACGAGGTGTATGGAGCAAAGCCACATGTGTACAAGGTTTACGGAGTGGAGCCATGTGTGTACATGGTGTACAGAGAGTGGCTGCTTGTGTACAAGGTGTACGGAGCAGAGTTGCATGTATACGAGTTTTACGGAGCGGAGAAATGTGTGTACAAGGTGTACGGAGCGGAGCCATGTATGTATGAGGCATACAAAGCGGAATTGTGTGTGCATGAGGCGTGCAGAGCCATGCGTGTACGAGGTGTATGGTGGGGAGCATTCACACCTCCCAACCGTCCCGGATCCAGCGGGACAGTCCCGATTTTGAGAGAGCAAGAGACTGCCCCAGCTGGGAGTTTACTTTTCCCACGGACACAGGAGTACAAAGTGGAGCCCCGAGGAGCACTTTAAAACTCGCACGTGACGTTCTACCGGAAGTGACGTGCTAGAAGCTGACCGGAAATGAGGGAATTTCGGGAGAAGATTGTGACGGAACCATGGAGGCACTTCAGGGAATGCTTCAGATCCATCACCGTGTCCTCCTCCGACAGTGTAGACAGCGGGATTGCCTTGGAATCGTGGATGCCGGCCTTGTGAGCGGATCATGATATGTCCTGCACAGGCGGGCACTACAATGGGAGCCGGGCTGCTATAGTATCTTTACAGAATCTTTCTCTCTCTGTTTCTTTCTCTCTCTGATCTTTCTTTTTTCTTTCTTTCATTCACCTCTTCCTTTCTCTCTCTGTTCCATCTCTAATCTTTCTCTGTTCTTTATCTCTCTGTTCTATTTATTTCCCCTCTTTCTTTCTCTGCTCTCTCTTTTTCTTTCCTCTCTGTCTTTTCTTTCTTTGTCCACTTTCTTTCTCTCGCTGTTCTTTCTTTCTCTCTGTTCTCTCTTTATTTCTTTCCCTTCTTTCTTTCGCTCTATTCTTTCTCTCATCTTTCTCTGTTCTTTCTCTCTCTATTCTTCCTTTCTCTCACTGTTCTCTTTCTTTCCCTCTTTCTCTCTCTGTTCTTTCTTTCCCATCTTTCTTTCTCTCTCTCCGTTCTTTCTTCCCCTCTTTCTTTTTTCTCTCTCTCTGTTCTTTTTTCTGTCCCCTCTTTCTTTCTGTTCTTTCTCTCTCTCTCTGTTTTCTTTTTTCTCTCTCTGTTCTCTTTCTTTCTTTTCCTCAGTACCAGCCACTGTGCCCATAGTACCAGCCACTGTGCCCTCAGTACCAGTCAGTGTGATCAGTAGTGCTAAATGGGTGTGGACATGTTCTGAAATGGGTGTGGTCAGGGTGTGACCTAACAATTTCCGGATCGCGCGCCGCAAGCTTTGTCCCTCTTTCCCTTCTTCAAAAGTTGGGAGGTATGCCCAGTTATACAGGTGCACGCAAGCAGCAGTCAATTGCTTGCAGCGCATGTAGCAGGACCCTGCTGCAGGGGTTAAGAACGTGCTGACTTTGACATCAGGACGTTCTATGTGAGCGGAGAGAGCGCGCTCTGCTCTCCCGCCCCTGGCTGCAGCCTGAAGTATCAAGTACTGGGACACACAGCACAGGAATTGCGGAGCTCCTAACCGCACCTGTAATCTTCTGCCTGTATTCAGTCTGGGTGAGTGTAATCCCAGCCCAAACACGTTTAAATTAAAATACATCAGCCCCGGAAGCACCTGTATATACACCAGCCCCGGAAGCACCTGTATAATACACAGGTGCTGGAGTGGATGTATATAGAGGTGCTGAGGCTTACATATAGATAGATGCTGACTCGAGGCTGATATATATACACACTGTATATACATCAGCCTCGAGTCAGCACCTATCTATACGTAAGTCTCAGCAACAGTATATACTTAAGCCTCAGCACCAGTATATACACCAGCATCTGTATAATGCACAGGTGCTGGGGCTGATGTATATACAGGTGCTGCCGGGGCTGATGTATATACTGGTGCTGACTTGAGGCTGATGTATATATGGGCTGTATGTATATACATCACTGTGATCAGCCTCTAGTCAGCACCTATATGTACACCAGCCCCAGCACCCGTATATACATCAGCCCCCCAGACCATATACACACCAGCCCCAGCACTTGTATATACATAAGCCCCAGCACCCATATATACATAAGCCCCAGCACCCGTATATACATATGTTTACACAGTAGTCTCAATGTGATATATATTCAGCAGTATGTAACATAATATAGTATAATACTGTCAATTATAATGTAGAGTTGTGTGTTTAAAGTGTAGAGCTGTTCATATAGTATGTTGCTGTGTATATAGTGTGGAATCTACACTATATACACTGGCCAGAGGCGTAGCTAGGGTTTTGGTTTGGGGGGGAGGGGCGAAACTTCTGAGTGGGCCCCCAACCAGGCAACTTTGATTACAACTCGGTGACGCACAATAATAGTGGAGGAGAACCTCAGCAGAGGACCGCGCTGTTGCTAAATATAATTTCTAAATAAAGACCCATATTGATATTACCGCCATATAGTGAGTGGTAGATACCTGTCCTACACAACATACCGTATAAGAGATCACAGCACAGTTACAGATGGTAACTTACAGCTGACGTTCTTTCTGATGGAATCGTTCACTTTTCCATCTGGCCCAGACCAACATGACAACTTCTTCCAGCCAGGACTCGTCTGCAGAGATTACAACAAAGATTCATTTCATGTCTCATATTTTCAGCACTGTCACCAATGGGACTACTCCCTACCTGCACAAACTCCTTACCCTGCTGATACCCCAATGCTGAGCGGCTGCTGCTGTACGTGTCCCTTTAACTGTACCTGCTGTGTGGTTCTCTGTGCCCTCTAAATTCTAAAGCAACTCTCGAAAACAGTGGCCATATTTTGTCCCCTAGAAAGTAATAGCGCCATTTGTGCCCCTTTGATAGTCACAGTTACCGGAGTTCCCTATAACAATAAGAGCCCACTTTACATTTAATAATGTCATGAGTCTCCCCCCTGTACAGCTCCCCTATACACTGTATGATGCTCCCCTATACACAGTATGATGCTCTCTTATACACAGTCTAATCCCCCCTCACTGTATATAACTGACCGCTTATTATTCCCCAAATTGTTTTATAGCGCCAACACTGTAATCTCCACACTGTATGATGGCCCACTAGATAGCCTCCATATAGTATAATGTGCCAGACAAGTTCACTATAGTCCTCAATATAGTATAATGCACTCCCCATAGGCAGACCCTATAGAATAATGCAGCCCTTTATATAATGCACCCCATAGGCAGCCTCATAAAAAATAAATCCAAAACTCACCTTTCCTCCTGGTTTCTTAACTGCTGCGAGCTCCCGCACATCTCCGGACTGTAGGCTCCGAGTAGTGACGTCATTGCGACCCCCTGACAGTGTTGGCGTTAGTGACATCAGAAGCTGATGAGAGGGGGATGATGGGAGAGGGAACGTAATGCTCCTTCTCTCATCAATGTAGTCAGCTGAAATGGCATCTAACCAACACAGTTGATTTTGCAATGACAGGTGGGGATCCACTGCTGGCGCAGGGCCCCTGCGCCTGCTCAGGGGCCCCATAGCGGCCAGGTGGCACAGCAGGGAGATCGATTCTGCCTGATCTGCCGCAGAATGTAACACCATCGGCGTGCTGTGGGTGGGTCCCCTCAAAGCGCTGGTCCCAGAGTGACCTCCCTCCCCCATGTAGCTCACCACATTGTAGGATTCACTCCAACAATAAGTCACCTGCATTACTGATACTAATATATCACACTAGTAAAATGTCCATGCCACTAACAATCGCTGTATAGAAAAACACTATTCCACAGCTATTTGTCATCAAGCACTAACTGCTGCTGTGGCACTACAAGTGCCAGACTTAACTTCCCAGTAGGAGCACTCTGGGAGTAGCAAACACTAGTTAAGGTGTGTGCACACGTTGCGGATTCTGCTACGGCTCCGCAGCAGTTTCTGCTGCGTTGTACAGTACAGTCCATGAGAAATGAAAAACACAGTGCACATGCTGCGGATTTTCTGTCAATTCTTTGTGCGGAATCCGCAGCGTTTTGACACCTGCTCCATTATAGGAATCCGCAGGTGTAAAAACGCAGGGGAAATCTGCACTAAATCCGCAGGTAAAACACAGGTCATTTAACCTGCGGATTTACCTGTGGATTTGGCCAAATCCGCACGGAAAAATCCGCAGAGTAATCCACGTGTGCACATACCCTAATCCTCTAGGACTCGCTGTCAGCCTGGTAACGGGTAGGTTAATAATTACACGCCAGCACAAACAGCGAGATAAGGTGATCGATACAGTGGTTTAACCCTCCCTCTGCCTGCCAGGGAGGATGCACCGCTTTCTCTGCACAGCTCAATGACTGCAGCCAGCAGTGAGATCTCTAGTTTGCACTTTTCCTGGTTTTCTCTCAGTCCCAAAGTGCAGTAAACTCCCAGGCCAAGACAAAGCATCGCCATATAGAGCATCAGTGACCGCTGCAAAGTGCCTGAAAACTATGTAACACGTAAGGAAAGCATCATGTAATGAATATTACACCCAAATAGCAGTAAGTTGTATGTATATATCCAAAGCAACAGATTAGACACTTCAAATAGTAATTAACATAGATACTCATCAATTCCCATGCTGTGTGCAGTGTCCACTGGTCCTGGAGCAGCACACTCCTCAGCTTTCAGGCTCCTCTCAGTCAGAAGCAATCAAGTGCAGAGCAGACAGTGAACTCAGCTCACAGGCAGAGGCAGAGCCCCCTGCATCCAGGCTGCTGGTGGAGCTGATGTCTTCTCTGCAGCAGGGAGCTTTCAAGGAGAGCGTGCTCAGCCAGGATTGGGTGAGTGACCTCCCCTCCCCCTCTCCTCTGCAGAAGAGCGGTCACATGACTCACTCCCTGCTGCAGCATGTAATTGTATCGGCGCGATCTGCACGCCGATATAGTTACATAGCATAGCTCGGTTGGGCCTCATCAGAGCGCGGGGCCCGGGGCCGCCGCCCCCTCTGCCCCCCCCGGTAGCTACGCTACTGACACTGGCCCATCTCTACACTATATAATATAACCGGCTAAGCGTCACTCTGTCTGAAGCCTTTATAGACTGCGCAAGCGTGACGCGTCTGCGCAGTCTGGCTCCAGACAGAATGAGGCAGCGCGGTGAGGAGTGTGTATGGCGTCGGAGATGGCAGTACGCATACACACTGCATACCGCTATGTAGTATATACACAGCTCCACTCTATATTCCTTACCACAGTATATAGTCTAGAGCTGTGTACATTGTGTACACTCCTCCTGTCCTGTATACATGGTGTAAATATAATTATCTGCTCTAAGTGTGTGTATCTATGAAAATAAAAAGCGCTCCGATGAATTGTGCAAAGTGGCGGACTCTTTATTAGCCCATGTGACAAAGTTTTGGATCTATAACAGATCATTTCTCTGCTATGGAATTGAAATATTACCACATGGGCTAATAGAGTCCTCCACTTTTCTCTTATTTAATCGGTGTGCTGATTATTTTCTTTTTATAAATCCCTTTGATTTAAGGGTGTGTGTCCTAAAAGCATTTCACCCACTGTTTAATATTTGGTGGTGCTCAATTATGACATATCAAGGCTGATATCACTCGTAAGTAGTGGGGCTCCAGTGCCAGTGCCGACACAGTTGAAAACAATGATGAGTGAGGGAGCCATCTGCTGATGCTCCCTCTCTCATCTTTCCCCCTCTGCGTTTGAGCTCTGTGACGTCTTAGTGCAGAGGGTGCAATGACTTGACTACAGCGAATCGTCTATGCCAAGCAGTGCAGAGGATCAGAATACACTGAGGAGACCAGAGCAGTGGGGACAGGGAGAAGTATTATATGGGGCCCATTATACTGTATGAAGTATTATATGGGGCCCATTATACTGTATGAAGTAATATATGGGGCCCATTATACTGTATGAAGTAATATGGGGCCCATTATACTGTTTGAAGTAATATACAGTATGAGGGCTCATTATACTGTATGGACCATTATATGGGGCTCATAAAACTGTATGCAGTAATGTATGGGGTCCATAATAGTGTATGTAGCATTATGTGGACTCATTGTACCGTATGGAGGAATAGGTGGGGTCCATTGTACTGTATGGAGCAATATATGGGGCCATTATACTGTATGGAGGACTATGTGGTGCCCATAATACTGTATGGAGGACTATGTGATGCCCATAATACTGTATGTAGGACTATGTTGTGCTCATAATACTGTATGAAGGACTATGTTGTGCCCATAATACTGTATGGAAGACTATGTGATGCCCATAATACTGTCTGTAGGACTATGTTGTGCCTATAATACTATAAAGGACTTTGTCGTGCCCATAACACTGTATGGAGGACTATGTGGTGCCCATAATACTCTATGGAGGACTATATGGTGCCCATAATACTGTATGGAGGACTATGAGGTGCCTATAATACTATATTGAGAACTATGTGGGGCCCATAATACTGTATGGAGGACTATATGGTGCCTATAATACTGTATAGAGGACTATATGGTGCCCATAATACTGTAAAGAGGACTATGCGGTACCAATAACAATGTATGGAAGACTAATTGGTGCCCATAATACTGTATGGAGGACTATGTGGTGCCCATAATACTGTATGGAGGACTATGTGGTGCCCATAATACTGTATGGAGAACTATGTGGTGCCTATAATACTCTATAGAGGACTATATGGTGCCCATAATACTGTAAAGAGGATAATGTGGTACCAATAACAATGTATGGAGGACTAAGTTGTGAAAATAATACTGTATGGAGGACTATGTGGTGCCCATAATACTGTATGGAGGACTATGTGGTGCCCATAATACTGTATGGAGGGTTATCCAAATTCGGAAGGTCTCCCCTATCTTTTGGATAGGGGATGACTTTCTGTTTGTTGTGGACCTGACCGCTGGGACCCCCATGATCCTAGGAAAAGTAACTTTGAAGAGCACCATGTAAACAGAGCTGTGGTCAATCATACACACTGTGACGCCATTAACATGTAGCTCTTCAAATAACTCCTTTAATAGAGTGATGAGGGGACGACAAAGTATAGCAAAAATTCACTGATTGGGGCTGATGAGTGTTATAGTTTGTGGGCTGGTGGGGTTTGTGTGGCAGGGCTGCATTTTTGTCCCAGTCCGGCCTGGATGGATACTATTACCACTGAATTTGGGGGCATTGCTCCTCTGCAAGCTTTGCCTAAAGGTACTGTCACACTTAGCGATGTACCAGCGATCCCGACCAGCGATATGACGCAGTCAGGATCGCTGGTGCATCGCTAAGTGGTCGCTAGTGAGCTGCCACACAGGCAGATCTCACCAGCGACATCGCTGGGGACGGGGTCACTACTTACCTGTCACACGAGGCGATCCTGCGTCCTCCCGCCCGGCTCCACGCTCGTCTCTCCACAGGAAGCGCCACAGGAAGCTGACGATGATAAACGGTCCAGGACATTCTCGCGCGATCAGTGATAACCAGCGGGGGAGCGGGTCGGAGGTAAGTATCAGACAGCGATATCGCTAGCAATATTGCTATAACGTCACAAGTTATAGCGATATTGCCAGCGATATCGCTAAGTGTGACAGGGCCTTAAGTGGGCAGAGCATGGGTGGGATGGGCATGACAAACGTCGCCTGGCAAATTCACAATTTACAGCACCAGAAATGTACTGAGTCCCTGACTGGAGTAACATTTCTGGCAGAGGCGCCCGGCACTGGTGAGATGCCTGGGTTAGTTAGTGGCGTGAGCCTCTTAATGAATTTGGCACATCTTACTCTATGACTCCATGTGGGAGAAGAACATAAGGATGAGTGACCTCATGGAGATCAACATCCAACACTGCGGAGACACCATCACATGTTTCTCAACGCAGTGATCTAGAGCAATGCCCCCATCCCTTATGGGAAATATGCAAAAGCATGTAAATCAACAGCCGCGGAGACACCATCACATGTTTCTCAACGCAAGCAATGACTAGCCAGGTCTTTCCCCGGGAAGGAACAACCACGGGAAGGGCAGTCTCCAATGAAGGAAACCACCTATGCCAAAACATGGTATCCATCCACAGACAGCTGTTTCGGGGTATTGCCCCTCATCAGTGTGGAGTAGGAAACTGGCTAGTAGGAGCAATGCCTAGTGAAAGGCTATGAACATAAGGATGAGTGACCTCATGGAGATCAACATCCAACACTGCGGAGACACCATCACATGTTTCTCAACGCAGTGATCTAGAGCAATGCCCCCATCCCTTATGGGAAATATGCAAAAGCATGTAAATCAACAGCCGCGGAGACACCATCACATGTTTCTCAACGCAAGCAATGACTAGCCAGGTCTTTCCCCGGGAAGGAACAACCACGGGAAGGGCAGTCTCCAATGAAGGAAACCACCTATGCCAAAACATGGTATCCATCCACAGACAGCTGTTTCGGGGTATTGCCCCTCATCAGTGTGGAGTAGGAAACTGGCTAGTAGGAGCAATGCCTAGTGAAAGGCTATGAACATAAGGATGAGTGACCTCATGGAGATCAACATCCAACACTGCGGAGACACCATCACATGTTTCTCAACGCAGTGATCTAGAGCAATGCCCCCATCCCTTATGGGAAATATGCAAAAGCATGTAAATCAACAGCCGCGGAGACACCATCACATGTTTCTCAACGCAAGCAATGACTAGCCAGGTCTTTCCCCGGGAAGGAACAACCACGGGAAGGGCAGTCTCCAATGAAGGAAACCACCTATGCCAAAACATGGTATCCATCCACAGACAGCTGTTTCGGGGTATTGCCCCTCATCAGTGTGGAGTAGGAAACTGGCTAGTAGGAGCAATGCCTAGTGAAAGGCTATGAACATAAGGATGAGTGACCTCATGGAGATCAACATCCAACACTGCGGAGACACCATCACATGTTTCTCAACGCAGTGATCTAGAGCAATGCCCCCATCCCTTATGGGAAATATGCAAAAGCATGTAAATCAACAGCCGCGGAGACACCATCACATGTTTCTCAACGCAAGCAATGACTAGCCAGGTCTTTCCCCGGGAAGGAACAACCACGGGAAGGGCAGTCTCCAATGAAGGAAACCACCTATGCCAAAACATGGTATCCATCCACAGACAGCTGTTTCGGGGTATTGCCCCTCATCAGTGTGGAGTAGGAAACTGGCTAGTAGGAGCAATGCCTAGTGAAAGGCTATGAACATAAGGATGAGTGACCTCATGGAGATCAACATCCAACACTGCGGAGACACCATCACATGTTTCTCAACGCAGTGATCTAGAGCAATGCCCCCATCCCTTATGGGAAATATGCAAAAGCATGTAAATCAACAGCCGCGGAGACACCATCACATGTTTCTCAACGCAAGCAATGACTAGCCAGGTCTTTCCCCGGGAAGGAACAACCACGGGAAGGGCAGTCTCCAATGAAGGAAACCACCTATGCCAAAACATGGTATCCATCCACAGACAGCTGTTTCGGGGTATTGCCCCTCATCAGTGTGGAGTAGGAAACTGGCTAGTAGGAGCAATGCCTAGTGAAAGGCTATGAACTCATCCTTATGTTCATAGCCTTTCACTAGGCATTGCTCCTACTAGCCAGTTTCCTACTCCACACTGATGAGGGGCAATACCCCGAAACAGCTGTCTGTGGATGGATACCATGTTTTGGCATAGGTGGTTTCCTTCATTGGAGACTGCCCTTCCCGTGGTTGTTCCTTCCCGGGGAAAGACCTGGCTAGTCATTGCTTGCGTTGAGAAACATGTGATGGTGTCTCCGCGGCTGTTGATTTACATGCTTTTCCATGTGGGAGAAGGGCAGTGGCAGCATGGCGGTATCACTTCCTGGCACTACCCCATAAGGTGCGCCCCTCTACTAAACCTGTTCCCATTACTTACTCACCCTATATGCGCTGTCTAATTTGTGTTTGTTTTTTCCCCCCTTTATTAAGACCGGTGTGCAAAATGCAATATTAATGAATCAGGCCCACATTCATGTCCGGGGGGCCTGAAGAAAGTTAGGGGTCTTTTATACAAGTCAAATAAAAAAAGCCAGTGTCATCTCTGTGCCCATCAGCCCACGTGTTCCCCTGCGCCAACATCCTCCCCACAACCAGTGGAAAAGAATTCACAGCAATGCAAAGAGTCCGTCCGTCAGCCAGAAAGGGGTCCGGCCCCAGCTTCACTGGCTGCATAATATGACCATTAGTTTAACCCTTTACGGATAATTTAGTAGCCTCAAAATCATTCTACCATAGAGGATTAAAGGGTTATTCCTCCAAAACATGATCTCTTCTGTCCATCCTATAGGCCCTATATATAGGGAATCACTTGCTGCTGGGGGTCCGATCACAGGGACGCCCAGGGGCCATAATCCTTATTGATAGGACTGCCGGAAACAGCCAGAAGCTGAGCTTCTCCGACCGTCCCATAGACAATGACTGGAGCGCCTGCTCCCCCTTTAATAGGGGCTGTAGCTGGATAGGGGATAACGTGTTTTGGGGGAATAACCCTTTCATTACCACCTTCAGAGTTATTACCACAATTTCTTACAAGCGATTACATGTATAATTGATCCATAGCACACACAAAGTGCTGCAATCCTGCAGGTATGTGACTGTCCTAATGATGGCCGCTCAGCCCTGTTCACATTAAGCTGATAATACCGCACTAAGCACGGCCCCTCATAGACCCTCGCCCTGTGCGGGCTCAGCATATACTCACAGCGGCACCTCACTCTCCTCTCAGCCTTCGCACTGATTTGTGTATATCCCCCATCACCATGGCGACTGCCCCGCCCACCCCAAACCAACTTCTGTATGCGGTCACGTGACCCGGGAGGTGACAGCAGTTGCACGGTCATTATCGGTGACCACAGCACGCCCCCCACACCGCTCTTCTGCTGCTGCTAGTCTCCAATGACACTGATTGGCCGAAGTTTCCGCAGTATGGAGCTCTCAGGATGCCCCGACTTCAATGCCGGCAGCGGCAGAACGTGTGGCGTCATTACGTCGTGACGTCAAACGTCTATCTGGACAGCGCTGTTGTTCCTGCGGTACAGGTAATGCTCAGTCGCTTTCAGATTCAGAGGGCGGGAAGGGGGATGTGTGTGACAGACTGAGGCAGCCGGCTGTGGGAGCGCTGGGACATCTGTGGCGACCGGGACTCCTGTGTGTCCTTCCTACTAGTGCCTGACTGTGGGGGCTTCTGTTACATGTGATAGAAAGCCAGGTGCACAACCCAGTGTGAGGGCTGCAGTGCCACAATAACACTTAAAGGGGTTAATGGCCCCAGCTGTAGATTAGTATAAGGAAACGGCCCACGCTGCACGCTCCTTCCCCGAGTCCACCATTCACAGCCCACACCCGTCAGTCACATGTGACACTCGTACACAGCTCACCCCCGTCAGTCACGTGTGACACTCGTACACAGCCCACACCCGTCAGTCACGTGTGACACTCGTACACAGCCCACACCCGTCAGTCACGTGTGACACTCGTACACAGCCCACACCCGTCAGTCACGTGTGACACTCGTACACAGCCCACACCCGTCAGTCACGTGTGACACTCGTACACAGCCCACACCCGTCAGTCACGTGTGACACTCGTACACAGCCCACACCCGTCAGTCACGTGTGACACTCGTACACAGCCCACACCCGTCAGTCACGTGTGACACTCGTACACAGCCCACACCCGTCAGTCACGTGTGACACTCGTACACAGCCCACACCCGTCAGTCACGTGTGACACTCGTACACAGCCCACACCCGTCAGTCACGTGTGACACTCGTACACAGCCCACACCCGTCAGTCACGTGTGACACTCGTACACAGCCCACACCCGTCAGTCACGTGTGACACTCGTACACAGCCCACACCCGTCAGTCACGTGTGACACTCGTACACAGCCCACACCCGTCAGTCACGTGTGACACTCGTACACAGCCCACACCCGTCAGTCACGTGTGACACTCGTACACAGCCCACACCCGTCAGTCACGTGTGACACTCGTACACAGCCCACACCCGTCAGTCACGTGTGACACTCGTACACAGCCCACACCCGTCAGTCACGTGTGACACTCGTACACAGCCCACACCCGTCTGTCACGTGTGACACTCGTACACAGCCAGGTGCGGACTGTGGCTGAAATTCAGCCCTGTCATTTGAAATCACACAGGCCCATGTTGTCCCCGTCCCCATGAACTAGATTGGATATAATACGAATATTACCCTGGATGGGGGAAAGGAAGATTATCTATAAGACCAATATTTCTAATGATACCTGTGGCCTGCTGGGGTAAGTGACGGAGTCGGCGACTTTGCGCTCCGTCACAACTCTTAACAGTATGGGTGTCTTGAGAAAACTGATTTTTTTAACAAAGTAGCAGACAAGGCAGCCCATGATCAGACAGGCCCTTCTGCCATTTGCCAGATGGCCAGTCCGGTCCTGTACACAGCCAACACACGTCACTCACATATAATACTCATACACAGCCCACACACACGTCAGACACATGTGACACTCATACACAGCCCGCTCACCCGTCAGACACATGTGACACTCCTACACAGCCCGCTCACACGTCAGAGACATGTAATACTCGTACATCCCGCTCACATGTCACACATGTAATACTCATACATCCCGCTCACACGTCAGACACATGTAATACTCATACACAGCCTGCTCACATGTCATAGACATGTAATACTCGTATACAGCACGCTCAAATGTCACTCAAATGTAATACTCATTCACAGCCTGCTCACACGTCACTCACGTGTAATACTCATATACACAACCTGCTCACAAGTCACACATTTAATACTCATACAAAGCCCGCTCACACGTCAGTCACATGTAATACTCGCACACAGCCTGCTCACATGTCAGACCCATGTAACACTCATACACAACCCGCTCACACGTCAGCCACATGCAACACTCTTACACAGCTTGCTCACACTTCAATCACATGCAGTACTCATATGCAGCCCGCCCACACATCAGACAAATGTAGTATGAATACACAGCCCGCTCAAATGTCAGTCACATGCAATACTCCTACACTGCCTGTTCACACGTCAGTCAAATGCAGTACTTATTCACAGCCCGCTCACACGTCAGTCTCATGCAGTACACATACACAGTCCGCTCACACGTCAGTCTCATGCAGTACACATACACAGCCCGCTCACACGTCGATCACATGCAGCAGTCATACACAGCCCTCTCACATGTCAGTCACATGCAATACTCGTACACAACCCGTTCACTTGTCAGTCACATGCAATACTCATACTCAACCCCCTCACATGTCAGTCATGCAATAGTCATACACAGCCCGCTCACACTTCAGTCACATGCAGTATACATACACAACCCGCTCACACATCAGACAAATGTAGTATGCCTACACAGCCCGCTCACGTGTTAGTCACATGCAATACTCATACACAACCCCACTCACACATCAGCCACATGCAGTACTCATACACAGCCTGCTCACACGTCAGTCACATGCAGTACACACAAACACGCTCACACTTCAGTCACATGCAATACTCATACACAGCCCGCTCACACGTCAGTCACATTCAGCACGCTCACTTTGCTCACATATGCAGCACGCATATACAGCCCGCTCACCTGTCACCATGCAGCTATCACACACACCCCTCTCACTCGTACACATGAAGCTCACTCAGCTCTCACATCAGTAGAATGCCAAATCATGACAGTGTGCAGCACGCACACTGTCCTGATTCAATGTATTCCCTGCGAGGGTGATCACATGACAAATACCTTTGTGATGTGCATACTTGTGTCCCGTCATGACTAGACTCCTGAGCTTACCCGGTTTTCTTTTACCAGGTCTGACTAGGCATTATATGACCGAAAGTATGCAAATAACATGTATGTGGTGAAATGACTACCCACTTGTATAGGGAATACACCGGAATTGCGACAGCATGCACATTGCAGACTGTCGTGATTCGGCAGTCTGCAGTCACATCAAGTGTCTGCATACTTTTTTTCTGAGAATGGCCATCCCCTTTAACCTTTTCCCAACATTCGATGTACGTGTACGGCGCAAGTTGGGAGCAGGATCACACGGTGACTCTGCCCCATGCCCGGCAGATAATGACACACACATCCAGGTTCTGTCTATAACAGCCGTGTATGGAGCCGTGCTCCACCTGCGAGTGTCAGATGGAATCTGTCACCAAGAAGGCCTAATGGTCGAAGCGTCAAATGTATACAATTGACTGCCCTGTGAAGCACCATAAATTTCTCGCTTTTCTTGCATCAACTTTTGGAGTGTTAAGTTCATATGAAATTCATATTTGGAGTGGCATCCTACTTGATCACCCACAGTGCTGCACAGCCTTTTATATCAGGAATGATGCCTCCAGACACTTCAGCTGGCCGTACGACGGGCCAATAGCCACTTGATTATGAAATCAAAATGTGCACTCCATGCATGGCAATCATTAGGATAAAGTGAATGCAACTGAGTTGCAGCTTTTACACAGCACATTCCAGCTCTAAACTCCAGAATTAACCAACTTCCTGCGGTCAAGTGAAAGAAGGCATGTGACCTTTATGGGTGGGAGGGAGCTGCTACTACAGTCTTGCTTGAATCAAAATGTTTTTGCTCTGTTTTTGTGAAATCTATGTGCTTTTCTCCAAATATTTTAGTCCCTTAATGACCAGACCTGAAAAGGATATGAACTGGTATTCCAATTTTTTTTTAATGCCTATTGGCATCCATTTAGTAAAAATGATAAACTCGGCACTTGACATCCAACTTTCACTGTCCGGAAACAGACTGTGATGTATCGACTGACTGTGAGTCTCCTGACTTAAAATTTACATCACCGTGTTCAAAATTATGTAAATGCTATTTTTCTCTAATTTTCCTAAATGGTCAATGCAAGTTACGGTATTTGTTATTATAGTGACATTTATTCCATGGTGCTTTACATGTGAAAAGGGGTATACATAGTAAAAATCAAGTACAATAACGTTAAACGATAAGTCATGACTGGTACAGTAGGAGAGAGGAACCTGCCCGCAAGGGCTCAAAATCTACAAGGGATGGGTGAGGATACAGTAGGCGAGGGTAGAGCTGGTCGTGTAGTGGTTTGGTGGTTACTGCAGGTTGTAGGCTTGTTGGAAGAGGTAGGTCTTCAGGTTCCTTTTGAAGGTTTCCACGAGATTGACGAGAGTCTGATATGTTGGGGTAGAGAGTTCCAGAGCAGGGGGGATGTACGGGAGAAATCTTGCATGCGATTGTAGGAAGAGGAGATAAGAGGGGAGTAGAGAAGGAAAGCTTTGTGAGGATCGGAGGTTGCGTGCAGGTAAGTACTGGGAGACGAGGTCACAGATGTTTTTCGAGGAGACAGGTTGTGGCCGGCCATAGTTAGTGTTTTGAGCTGGAGTCTCTGGGTAATGGGGAGTCAGTGAAGGGCTTGACTGAGAAGAGAGGCCGGGGAAGGGAATTGCGGGGGGATAAGTGGCTTAGTTGTGCAGCCGAGTTTAGAATACTAAAAAAAATAAAAAAAATAAAAAACAAATCTGAACTGAGAAAAGTAAGTTAATGTGTATGCACAATGTAAGTGCATATTAACACATGACCATTAACCAGAGAAAACAAAAAGCAAAAAACACAAATATAACTAAAAAGTAAAAAATATACTGCAAATAATGCATAAAGGTAATGATGATAAAAAGGGTATTTAGTAAACATAATTTTGATCAAAATAATGTACAAGCCATCCCGCCACATCACGGCAACCCTTGTGGGACAGTCCCTACTTTAGTATTTAAAACCTTTTCACTTGCCAAGTGGCGTGAATGTGAATAAGGGTCGAGCGGCTGAACCACTAGTAACAGCTTAGGCCAGACTGGATGGCTTTCCCAGCTCAGAAAGAGGGCGGTCACACCCATATATGCACTGAATGCACAATGAAATGAATAAAAAACAAATCTGAACTGAGAAAAGAGATTGACGAGAGTCTGATATGTTGGGGTAGAGAGTTCCAGAGCAGGGGGGATGTACGGGAGAAATCTTGCATGCGATTGTAGGAAGAGGAGATAAGAGGGGAGTAGAGAAGGAAAGCTTGTGAGGATCGGAGGTTGCGTGCAGGTAAGTACTGGGAGACGAGGTCAGATGTTTTTCGAGGAGACCGGTTGTGGCTGGCCATAGTTAATGTTTTGAGCTGGAGTCTCTGGGTAATGGGGAGTCAGTGAAGGGCTTGACTGAGAAGAGAGGCCGGGGAAGGGAATTGCGGGGGGATAAGTGGATTAGTTGTGCAGCCGAGTTTAGAATACTGTAGATTGGAGGGGTGCGAGAGTGTTATGAATGAGTGTTATTTGAATCAGTATAATGTTCAAATCATCAACTTTTAGATCATAAATCAAATTTTATTGGACAAAACTCCCAAAGATAACTTTTCAAAACTAAAAAAAATCAAAATGCTATGTTCCAAATTATTATGCACAACAGTGTCCAAACATTTTATAAGTTTTTGGTCTTTTGTTGAACCTGCAGTATTAAGGGGTCACATTTACTGAACACACAAGTTTTTCAATCAAAAACATTTTAACAGGCCAAGTTACACGTTAACCCCTTCACCCCAATCCTGTTTTTACCTTCTTATCCAGGTCAAATTTTCACATTCTGACCTCCGTCACTTTATGTTGTAATAACACTGGAACACTTAACCCCTTTACCCCCGAAGGTGGTTTGCACGTTAATGACCAGGCCAAATTTTACAATTCTGACCACTGTCACTTTATGTGGTTATAACTCTGTAACGCTTAAACGGATCCCACTGATTCTGAGATTTTTTTTCATGACATATTGTGGTAAAATCTTTTCAATATGACTTGCATTTATTTATGAAAAAAACGGAAACTTGGCAACAAATTAGAAAATTTTACATTCTGTGGACACCAACATTGTGTAATTTCTCCTGAGCGTGTCTATACCCCATATGAGGGAGAAAACTACTGTTTGGGCGCACGGTAAGGCTCAGAAGGGAAGGAGCATCATTTGACTTTTTTAATGTAGATTTTCCTGGAATCATTAATGGATGTCATGTCCCGTTTAGCGAGCCCCTGATGTGCCTAAACATTGGAAACCCCCAGAAGTGACCCCATTTTGGAAAGTAGACCGTTCAAGGAATGTATTTAGATGTGTGGTGAGCACCTTGAACCCCGAGGTGTTTCACAGAAGTTTATACCGTTGAGCCGTGAAAATAATAAAATCACATTTTCCCCACAAAAATCTTATTTTTGCCCCAATTTTTTCTTGTTCATAAGGGTAAAAGGAGAAATTGCACCATACAATTAGTAGTGTAAATTATCCTGAGTATGCCGATACACCCATTTGAGGAGGAAAACTACTGTTTTGGCGCATGGCTTGGAAGGGAAGGAGCGTCATTTGACTTTTTGAATGTAAAATTTCCAAGAATCATTAGTGGACGTCATGTCCATTTGGAGAGCCCCTGATGTGCCTAAACAGTGGAAACCCCCCACAAGTGCCTCCATTTTGGAAACTAGACCCCTTAAGGAATGTATTTAGATGTGTGGTGAGCACCTTGAACGCTCGGGTGCTTTCCAGGTGTTTATAGCGTTGTGCCTTGAAAATAATAAAATCACATTTTCCCCACAAAAATGTTATTTTAGCCCCAAATTTGAATTATCATACGGGTAACAGGAGAAATTGCACCAATTTCTCCTGAGTACGCCGATACCCTATATGTGGGGGAATACTATTTTTGAGGCATAGTGCAATGCTCAGAAGGGAAGAGGCACCATATTGGAGTTCAGATTTTGCTGGAATGGTTTGAGGGTGCCATGTCACATAGGCATCGCCCCTAAGGTGCCCGAGCAGCAGAAACCCACTATATGTGAACTCATTTTACAAACTACGCTCCCCAATGAATTCATGAAGGGGTGCAGTGATCATTTTGATCAAGTGCCTCACAGAATTTTATACCATTGAGTGTGTGTGGGGGGGGGATGCGCTTGTCTGATCGCCTGGCATAAAAGAGGCCTGGACACAAGGTCAAGCAAGGTAGGACAAATTGTGAGGTAGCATGGAGTCCGGGCCTTTCCGCTCTGCATCTGTGGAGCTCAGCACTGTTCTAGTCCCTGTAAGTATACAGGCATTGGAGATCCCTTCCATGGTGCTGGTATAGATGTTTAAAGACCTGTTTTTGCCATATCCCTCGTGTTTCAGGGGGACAAGGAGCCTGCACCAAGGAGAAAATCCAAGGCCACCTGCCGTAGATGTGCAATTTGTGCACACAAGCTTGTGTCTTCACATGGGAAGCCCCTAGGTCAGCACTGTATAGAAAAAATGCTTAAAGAAGAACAGCCCCGCTTAAGGGATGAAATTAAAGGGATAGTCTTCTTTGGCATCCTTCTCCCAGGCAGTGCCTGCTCCCAACGCAACTCCAGCAGCCAAGAAGAGAAGTATCTATCAGGAAGAGGATTTGGATTTCCAGGAGTCCATGCCGGAAGAATACCTGGAGTAGGGTGAGCTGAGTCCGGTTCCTGAAGTACAGGATAGGAGGCAGGGTGGATAAAAATCAATGTTTTTTTTTAAAAAATCGGATTTTTTTGATTTAAATCGGATTTTTTTGATTTAAATCGGATTTTTTTCAATAAACTGCTTTTTGAGGAAAATATTTTACCATCCAAAGGTTCTTCCATCATGAGATAAAGCTGAGTTGTTTAACTCAGTAGAATAAAGGCTGTATATGTGTAACATTCACAATGCCATGCTCTTCCAGAGGTTTCTGTAGGATTAGTGGGCAGTTTCTCTCCTATATTATCACAGACGCTCGCTTTACTTACGCAGTTCTCAAAACTGAATTTGACTCCGCAGAGGTCCCAGCCTCTTCTTCACGGCAAAAATGTTACAACATGAACAGAGTTGAGAAAAAGACCTTAATCCTATTGTTCTACAAACCTATGAATACAGAATCAACCCCTTCAGTGCCAAGTCCAAGAAGTTAGATTGCTTGGAGTGGAATAGATCTGCACAACACAAGAAGAATGTGAATCTAAGTGTGAGGAGGAGGAAGGGCAAGCAGACAAGAAAATGAAAGTGAAACTTTGAGCACAATACTGCAGCATAGCCACAGACAGACAAGTCTGGATCTGTTTGTGTGTACGATCTGAGGTTTATTACATTCTTTCCTTATAATGGCAGCAGGCCGTAAAAGAGACCCAGTTTGGGAATATTTTAATGAAGCTCCTTCGCCTCTCGGTAAGGCAGGCATGTGTGCAAAATGCAAACGATGCAACAAAGAGATGCAAGGCCTGGTGGCGCGAATGAGGCAACATCATGAGAAGTGCGGTGATGAAGATGACCAAAGAAACACTTCTGAACAGGCAGGATCTTCAGGTTGGCAAACATTTTTATTGAATCCTATTTCTAAAGACTGAACTGTCATGTGTGAGAAAAATTATATTTCTTATTACTGCATGTTACTGTCATTTGGTACAGTTATGAAGAAAAACAAATATTCCTTTTGGGGCAGGGGCAGTGATGTGTTGTGTACAATAAGCAGAAATTGTATAAACAATAAAATAACAGCATTGACTTTTTTTGTTTAGGGGAATTCATGGATTCTGGAAACTATCCACCTCCAAGATCACCATCATCCTGTTCTACAGTTTCAGAGTTATCCATCCAGGATAGTGCTTCATTAGCAGCAGCAGCATCATCATCAGACACAGCCACATATCACCATCACCCAAAAGGAAGAAAAAACCTTTACCTCCTGGAACCACCATAGATAGGTTTGTGATAAGAACTAGCAGATTAGAAAAAGAGTTGATTGATGAAAAAATTGCCCAGTTTATTTATGCAACGAACTCTTCTTTCCGTCTGACTGAGAACCCACATTTCATTAATATGGTTCAGTCACTGAGACCAGGATACAGTCCACCCAGCAGAGCTGATGTTGCAGGGAAACTGCTGGATCAAGTGTATGACAGAGAAATGGAGCAATGTGCAACAGCTCTGGAGGGTAAAATTGTTAACCTAAGTATTGATGGGTGGAGTAATGTCCACAATGATCCTATTGTATGTGCTTGTATAACAACAGAAGAAGGTAAAGTCTTCCTTGCACAAACAACTGATACGTCAGGAAATGCACACACAGCAGAATACTTACAAGAAGTGGCAGTAAAAGCTATAACGACATGTGAACAAAAAATCAAATGTCTAGTACGCAGTTTGGTCACTGACAATGCTGCAAACGTATCCAAGATTAGAAGAGCAGGGAGGGAATACAAAGCTGCTAATAACATATGGTTGCAGTGCTCATTTGCTGCACCTCTTAGCCAAAGACTTAAGTGTTCCAGAAATAAAGGCTAATGTTGTTGAAATTGCTAAATACTTCCGTAATAATCATTTTGCTGCAGCAGCTCTGAAAAGGATGGGTGGAACCAAGCTAACGCTCCCACAAGATGTTAGATGGAACTCTGTGGTGGACTGTTTTGAGCAGTATATCAAAAACTGGCCTATTCTGATGACACTTTGTGAAGAAAATCGAGATAAAATAGATGGCACTGTCACGGCCAAAATCCTCAACATTGGGCTTAAGAGAAATGTTGAACATATGCTGAGCTTCCTGAAACCCATCTCTCAAGCTTTAAACAAAATACAGAAAAATAGCTGTTTTATTGCGGATGCTGTTGAAATTTGGAAGGAACTGAGTGAACACTTAAAAACAGAACTACACATGGACAGAATTAAATTACAAGCAGAAAACAAACGAATGGGACAAGCACTGACTCCAGCTCATTTTTTGGCAAATATTGTCAATATCCAATATCAGGGTCAAAACCTAAGTGCTGAGGAAGAGGAGTTAGCTATGACATGGGTATCCAGCAATCATCCATCTTTAATGCCAACTATAATAAACTTCAGAGCTAAGGGGTAACCATTCAAGAAATATATGTTTGCTGAAGATATTTTAAGGAAGGTCACACCAGTAAACTGGTGGAAGTCACTTAAGCGCTTGGATTTAGAGACTGTTCAAGTAATGATTTCACTTTTAACAGCAGTAGCTTCTTCTGCAGGCGTTGAAAGAATATTCTCTTCCTTTGGACTCATTCATTCTAAATTGAGAAATCGGTTGGGACCCAATAAAGCAGGAAAGCTTGTTTTTATTTTCCAGATTATGAATAGGAACGAAGAAGATGATGATGAAGATGACGACAAGTGAGCTACAGAGGACAGCAGGGACAGTAGTATTTAAGTTTTTCATGTGTCGGCTGGGCTGACAGTCTAAGTTTCTTAAAATATATATATATTTAGCCAAATTAGTTAACAAACATGGATGTTTGTTTAAGCAAATAACTTATGCTGTAATGTTATTGTTTCAGTTGAATAAATCTATTTAAATTGTTATTAAGGTCAGGATTATTTTTCTCCTTCCTAAGTACAACAGAACAGTGGTGTCCAAATATGAATGATTAACCCATTAAACTGGGGAGAAAAAAGTGATTCTAAAAATCTTCATCTACTTGCATGTTAAAGTAGCAAGAACTAGTTTAGGTAGAAACTTTGATTTAAATCACTGATTTAAATCAAGTCTTACTGACTAGTGATTTAAATCGTGATTTAAATCAGTTAGATTTAAATCAAATCCACCCTGATAGGAGGTACAACTTTTCTTTGGAAAACATGGTGCAACTTCTCATGGCTGTGAGGAGAACCACGGTGGTGGAAGAGTAAAGACCTACACGTTAAGTGCAGGAAGAGATGTTCGGGTGTCTCCATAAAATCATCTGTGAGCGGGTTCTAGAGGAACGAGATTCTCCAGAAAAGAGACTATACACCCCATCAGAATTAATGGACAGATTTCCAGTTGATGAGGAGACTGTGGAATGCTGGGCCAAGGTGCCTAAGGCAGCCGTTCAGGTCGCACGTGTTGCCAAGAAGACTACCTTGCCATTTAAGGATTCCTCCCAGTTAAGATACCATAGAGCGCAAGATGGAGGGCCTCCTCTGAAAATCCTGGGAGATGTCAGCAGCTGTACTGAACACAAATGCAGTCTCTACATCTGTAGCCAGGTCAATGGCATGCTGGTTGGGGCAGCTAGAAGAACACCTGGTGGCAGGGACCTCCAGAGAGGAGATCCTCATCTCACTACACCTTCTCCAGAATGCTACAGCCTTCTTAGCGGACAACTCGGCAGAATCCCTCAGAGTAGCGGGGAGATCATCAGCCCTATCCTTCTCAGTGAGATGTCATGGGGTGGTGATGTAGCATCCAAAATAAAACTATGCTCCATTCCTTTTAAGGGGAAATATATGTTCGGATCGGCTCAGGATGACTTGTTGGAGAAGGCTTCGGACAAGAAAAAATCCCTGCCCGAACCAAAAAGTTCCAGGAACAAGTCCTTTCGGCCGCCTCAAAAGCAAACTTCCCAGTACAGAGGTAAAGGGAGATGGGAAGGTGGAGCTACCCCAAGGGTGGCCGAGGCAGAAATTTGTCTCCCAGGGCCACTGTCAAAACAAACCATGATGCTTAAGAGAGAGTAGGAGGTCGCATCTCACATTACGGCCGAGTCTCGCATGTTAATGCCCGGAACTGCCGCCGGCACTCAGGAGCGGAGCCTTTAGCTGCATATATTGCTATGTGGCCGCACACTTCGCTCCTGCGTGCCGGCGGCAGTGCTGGGTATTAACATGCAAGACTCGGCCGTATACCTCGCATGTATGATCCCGGCCTACCTTCCACAAAAGCGAGAAAGGTGCACCAACCTGTGGTTTATAGAATCCATTCAGGAAGGGGTGAAGATAGTTTTCCTTCTACCCTCCACAGAGGAACAATAGCACAACTCTCTGCACAGACGCTCCAGGACGCCCTGAAGTCAGGTCTGAAAAACCTGCTGTCCTCAGGGATAATTTCACTAGTCCCGGAGATGGAGAAGAACAGGGGTCACTACTCCCATCTGTTCATATAAAAAAAAAAAAAAAAAAGCCAAGCGGATCCTACAGTTTCATAAAAAATTTGAAGTCACTGAACCAATTTATCAAATACAGAAGTTTCAAGACGGAGTCCATCAAATCAGCAGTTCCCCTGATAGGGAAGGACTTTGCCATGGCGATGATCGATCTGCAGGACATGTACTATCGTTCCGATTCATCCCAACAACTGGAATTTCCTGAGATACGCAGCTGCCCAGGGGGAACAGATAACTCATTATCAGTTCAACGTGCTCCCATTCAGAATATCTTTGGCACCCCGAATGTTCATAAAAATTATCGCAGCGGTCATGGCTCACATCAGAAGTCGACAGATCTGCATTGTTCCATATCTTGATTTCCTGCTAGTGGCACGTTCAGTACTATCATTGCAAGAGCACATACAGACAACTCTAATTCTGATGTTGCCGCGGTGGCTGATAAATCAACAAAAGTCAGATATAATCCCTTCCACAAAAAGACATTCTTAGTTCTCCTAGATTCTCAGGGGCAAACATCCTTTTTGCTCAAACAGAACCAGATTTAGCTCAGTGCAAAGATAAACATCCTGTGGAGCAGAAAGTCAGTGACTATGAAATTCACCATGTCAGTCTTCGGGATGATGACATCCTGCATCCAGTCAGTACCCTGGGCCCAACCGCACACCAGGGACCTTCAGACTTGTGTTCTGGTAGAGAGGGATGGATCCCCCAGATCAATGAACAAGAAGTTGTCGATACCTACCCGGATAAAGACGTCATTGTGAAACAACCGAATGAAACAGAACAGGAGAAGTTCCTTGCATCCAGATCGCACTTGTGACAAAAGAAATGGATGCCAGCAAGAAAGGATGGGGCACCATAGTTTCTCAGACATCCTTCCAAGGTCACTGATTGGCCGAAATCAGCAGACAATCCTCGAATTTCAGAAAATTGAAGGCGGTGGAATAGATCCTCATGGCAGCAACATCTGTGATCTGGGGGGTATCCACTTAAAGATCTATTTGGACATTGTGACCACAGTCGCACACCTCCATCACCATGGAAGCTTGAAGACCTGAAAGACATCTCATCAAGGATATTTTTTTTTGACTGAAGAAAATCTCTATTTGTCAGCCCTCCATATAAAGGGAACAGCCAACAAGTGAGCCGACTTCCTAAGCAGAGAGGACGCCAGAGTGCAAAGGTGAACCCGCTATTTCTCACTGAATCCAGACGACCCATATCTAGGCATAGACACCTCCGTTCACCAGTGGTGGATCAATCTGGCTTACGCCTTTCCCCCGATCCCAGTCTTACCAAAGACTCTGCAGAAGATAAAATTTGAGCAGGACAGGGTCATTCTGGTGGCACTCCTCTGGCTAGTACGGCAACATAACCAGCCTGTGTGTAGATAGTCCTCTCATCCTTCCACCAGTCAGAGGTCTCCTGCACCAAGGGTCAATCTGCCACTCAGACTTCTAGCATCCTGGCTTCTGAGTTCTCGTTTGTAAAAGCCAAGGGTCTCTCTAAGAGAGTTTTTAACATCCTACAAAAAAGTAGGAAGCCAGTAACAAACGCCATATACCACAAGACCTGTAAAACGTTTGCATAATGGTGTGAACCGGACCGGTTGCATCCCCGACAGCCCAACAATGCCCAGATCCTGGATATCCTACATAAAGGCTTGGAATAAGGACTCAGACCCAGTACCCTTAACCCCTTTCATACATTGGACGTAATATTCTGTCCATGTGACCTGGGACCTAAGTCCCAAGGACGGAATATTATGTCACACGCGATCAGCTGTGCTCATGGGGGGAGCGTCGCTGATCGCGGCCGGGTGTCAGCTGATTATCACCGCTGACACCCGGCACATTAACCCCTGGCATGTTTGATCGCAGTGTACAGGGGGCATAGGAGAGAAGCGCGCAGGGAGGGGGCTCCCTCCGTGCTTCCCTGCGACCCCCAGAGTGACACGATGTGCTGTGTCGCTCCGAGAGTCCTCCTCCCTGCAGGCCCCCGGATCCAGTATGGCTGCGGGGGCCTCTGGGGTCCTGCAGGGAGGCGGCTTCCTCACTGCCTGCTGAGCGCAGGCATGAGGAAGCCTGTAGCAGCGACTGTCAGATCGCGATCTCACACAAGACAGTGATGTTCCCTCTGGGACAATATAATAAAGAAAAAAAAAAAACACCTGTAAAAATAATTTAAAAAAATCCCAAAATAAATTTAAAAAAAAATTCCCTAATTTAAAAAAAACATACATTTAGTATCGCCGCGTCCGTAACGACCCGCCCTATAAAACTGTTCCACTAGTTAACCCCTTTAGTGAACCCCTTAAAAAAAAAAAAAAAAAAAAAAAGACAAAGCAAGAAACTATGGTTTATCATCATACTGCCGAACAAAAAGTGCAATAACGTGCGATCAAAAAGACGGATATAAATAGCCATGGTACCGCTGAAAACATCATCTTGTCCTGCAAAAAACGAGCCGCCACGCAGCGTCATCAATGAAAAAATAAAAAAGTTTTAGCTAGCAGAATAAAGGGATGCAAAAATAATTATTTTTTATATAAAATTGGTTTTATTGTATAAAAGTGGCAAAACATAAAAAAACATAAATGAGGTATCGCTGTAATTGTACTGACCCGAAGAATAAAACCGCTTTATCAATTTTACCAGATGCAGAACGGTCTAAATGCACCCCCCAAAAGAAACTCATGAAATGCTGGTTTTTGTTCATTCTGCGTCCCAAAAAGCGGAAGAAAAAGTGATAAAAAAATGTCATGTGCCCGAAAATAGTACCAATAAAACTTGTCCCGCAAAAAATAAGACCTCACATGACTCTGTGGGTCAAAATATGAAAAAATTATAGCTCTCAAAATGTGGTGATGCAAAAACTATTTTTACAATAAAAAGCATCTTTTAGTGTATGACAGCTGCCAAACATAAAAACCCGCCATAAATAGTAAATCAAACCCCCCTTTATCACCCCCTTAGTTAGGGAAAAATAATAAAATTAAAAAAAATATTTATTTCCATTTTCCCGTTAGGGCTAGGGTAAGGGTTAGCTCTAGGGCTGAGATTAGGGTTAGGGGTGTGTTGGGGTTAGGGTTGGAGTAAGAATTGGGGGGTTTCCACTGTTTTGGCACATCAGGGGCTCTCCAAACGCAACATGGCGTCTGATCTCAACTCCAACCAAAAAAGTCAAATTGCGCTGCTTCTCTTCTGAGCTCTGCCATGTGCCCAAATAGCGGTTTACCCCCACATATGGGGTATCAGCGAACTCAGGACTAATTGCACAATAACTTTTGGTGTCCTGTTTCCCTTGGAAAAATAAAAATTGTGGGTGAAAAGAAAATTTTTTTGGAAAAAATGATTTTTTAATTGGACGGCTGTACGTTATACACTTCTGTGAAGCACTTGAGGGTTCAAAGTGCTCACCACACATCTAGAGAAGTTCCTTGGGGGGGTCTAGTTTCCAAAATGGGGTCACTTGTGGGGAGTTTCCACTGTTTAGGCACAAAAAAAAAAACCAAGACCCCACTCATGTCTGTCATCTGTTAATGGAAATATAGGGGCTTCCACATTACTGGTAATACAAAGGCTCTGGAAAAGCAAAATGGCTCCTCACCCTCCAAAAGTAATTCAGCAAATTCTCCGCTCCCAAATCCAAATGCCCCCTTCCCTTCGGAGCCCCACAGTGTACCCAAAACACTTGTATAACGTCCACATGTTTGGCATTACTGAAGCGATGAGAGCCTGCCTAACTTACGAATGCACGTCTCCAGAAGCACGGGCTTGGCATAATATACTAGTAACTGCAATGTACTAGCCACTACAGCGTACTGGACACTGCAACGGCAGTTTGCAATTTTTACTCACTAACATTTATTGCTGCTTGTTTCTGGAAAATACCCATGAAGTCAAAATCGACACTACACCTGTAGATAAATTCCCCAAGGGATATAATATCCAAAATGGGGTCACTTAAGAGGGGATTCTGCACTTCTAGCAATTAGGCGCTCTGTATATGGAGTATGCAAACGGTTCTAGGAAAATCTGCGCTCAAAGAGGCAAATAGCGCTCCATTCCTCCCGAGTCTCTCCGTATGGCTAAGTAGTACTGTACAGCCACATATGGAAAATTACCACATTCAGTAGAAATTTTGGTACAAATTATGGTGCCATTTTACCCACTTCTTGTGTGAAAATGTAAAATCTGGGGTTAAAACTACATTTTGGTGGCAAAAATAGAATTAGACCTACCGGTAATTCGGTTTCTAAGAACCCGCCACAACAGCACACTGGAGGATGTCATCTCATCCGAATAGGGACAGGAAATAAAAAAAAAGGTGTAACAGCCACTCCCACCTCCTTTCCCCAGTGTTATTATAAAGGACCACAAAAGTATGAATGCTTTAAATCATAATTATCACTGGGTCCAATAATTGAGCAATGGGAGGGAATTACCCGTGCTGTTGTGGTGGATTATTAGAAATCGAATTACCGGTAAGTCTAATTCTATTTATTTTTTTATAACCTCCCACGACAGCAAACAGGAGGAATACCAATGTCTAATGTCTAGGGCGGTACATCCGCCTGGAGAATCTTTCTCCCAAATGATAAATCCTTAACAGATATCAAGTCAGGCCTGCAATGTTTGACAAAGGTGTGCAAAGGTGTAGACAGACAACCAGGTAGTTGCTCTGGATATCTGTTCGATAGAGGCACTAACTTTTTCCGCCCACAAGACTGCTACTGCCCTAGTGGAATGAGCCGTGAACTTCTGTGAAGGTGTGAGATTCTGAACCTGGAATGCTTCAGCAATTGCTCTTTTTATCCAAATGGCCATCGTAGCTTTGGATGCCTGCTTTCCCCTATTCTGTCTATAGGGTTGAACGAACAGGTCTTTCCTCCACTCTTTAGTTACGTGGAGATAATGTAGGACCACTCTCCTTACATCAAAAGACTGGAACTCTTCTTTTCTGTTCTTTGGGTTTTGGCAGAAGGAAGGGAGTGTTATGTCCTGATTTCTATGAAAGTCTGAAACTACCTTAGGCAGAAATGAAGGGTCAAAATGGAACACCAGCTGGTCTTCTAATATCTTCAGGTATGGTTCGTTTATCAAAAGAGCCTGTAACTGCCCAACTCGACTGGCTGTTGTGCTTGCCACCATGAACTTCGCTTTCCAGGACAGCTTGTCCAGCATTACTGATGGTATAGGCTCAAATGATGGAAGCGTTAACCCTTTAAAGGATGATATTCTAGTCACAGGTGGGGACTAGATTGACTGGTCTGGGATGAAGCCGGGTGGCTGCTGTCATAAACCGTTTCACCCAACGATGTTCAGCAATGGTCTGGTCGAAGTATGAACTCAAGGGTGGTTTGCATGTTAATGCCGGGGCCAATTTTTACAATTCTGACCACTGTCCCTTTATGAGGTAATAACTTTGGAACGCACGTGACATATTGTACTTCATGTTAGTGGTAAAATTTCATTCATATAACTTGCGTTTATTTGTGAAAAAAATGGAACTTTGGCAATTTTCCAACTTTGAATTTTTTATGCCCTTAAATCACAGAGATATGGCACCCAAAAAACTTAATAAATAACATTTCCCACATGTTTACTTTACATCAGCACAATTTTGGAACCAAAAATTTTTTTTATTAGGAAGTTATAAGGGTTAAAAGTTGACCAGCGATTTCTCATTTTTACAACACCATTTTATTTTTAGGGACCACATCACATTTGAAGTCACTTTGAGGGGTCTATATGATAGAACATACCCAAAAATGACACCATTCTAAAAACTGCACCCCTCAAGGTGCTCAAAACCACATTCAAGAAGTTTATTAACCCTTCAAGTGCTTCACAGGAATTTTTTGAATGTTTAAAAAAATTAACATTTAACTTTTTTTTTCACAAAAAAAATTACTTCAGGTCCAATTTTTTTTTTTACCAAGGTTAACAGGAGATATTGGACTGCAAAAGTTATTGTGCAATTTGTCCTGAGTACGCTGATACCTGATATGTGGGGGGGACCACTGTTTCGGCGAATGGCAGAGCTCGGAAGGGGACGAGCGCCGTTTGACTTTTTCAACGCAAAATTGGCTGGAATTAAGATCGGACGCCATGTCACGTTTCGAGAGCCCCTTGATGTGCCTAAACAGTGGAAGCTCCCCACAAGTGACCCCATTTTGGAAACTAGACCCCCCAAGGAACTTATCTAGATGTGTGGTGAGCACTTTGAACCCCCAAGTGCTTCACAGAAGTTTATAACATACAGCCGTACAATTAAAAAAATCATTTTTTCCACAAACATATTTAGTCCCCATTTTTTTATTTTCCCAAGCGTAACAGGAGAAATTGGACTCCAAAAGTTGTTGTGCAATTTGTCCCGAGTACGCTGATACCCATATGTGGGTGTAAACGACTATTTGGGCGCATGGCAGAGCTCGGAAGGGAAGCAGCACCGTTTGACGTTTTTGGCTGGAATTGAGATCGAACACCATGTCGTGTTTGGAAAGCCCCTGATGTACCTAAACAGTGGATTCCCCCCACAAGTGACCCCATTTTGGAAACTAGACCCCCTAAGGAACGTATCTAGATGTGTGGTGAGCACTTTGAACCCCCCCAGTGCTTCACTGAAGTTTATAACGCCCGGGCGTGAAAATAAAAAAATCGTATTTTTTCCTCAAACATGATCATTTAGTCCCCAATTTTTTTATTTTCCCAAGGAAAATGGACCCCAAAAGTTGTTGTCCAATTTGTCCTGAGTACACTGATACCCCATATGTGGGAGAAAACTACTGTATGGGCACACGTCGGTGCTCAGAAGGGAAGTAGTGACGTTTTGGAATGCAGACTTTCATGGAATGGTTTGCGGGTGTCCTGTTGCCTTTGGAGAGCCCCTGATGTACCTAAACAGTGATATCAGCGATCTGTCACAGGCATTGAAGCAGACTTCCTCTTGCCTGCGCTTTGCAGGCACTGAGGAAGCCAGCTCCCTGCAGGCCCCCGAAGGTCCCCGTCGCCATCTTTGATCCGGGGACCTGCAGGGAAGGAGCCCCCCGCAGCAGCGCTGCACATTGCGCTGCTGTGGGGGGCTCAGGGAAGCATGGAGGGAGCCCCCTCCCTGCTGATGCTTCCCTTTAACCCCCGGTACACCGCGATCGTGTTTGATCGCGGTGTGCAAGGGGTTAACGTGTCGAGGGCGGTCCGTGACCGCCCCTGACACATTGTGCTGGGTGTCAGCTGTGATAATCAGCTGACACCCGGCCGCGATCAGTGGCGCTCACCACGTGGGCGTCGCTGATCGCTGTGACGTACTATCCCGTCCCTGGGAATTAAATCCCAGGGCACATGCACGGGATAGTACATCACATGGCAGAAAGGGGTTAAGCTTTGTGGGACTTCAGATTCACCAGCAGCTTCAAATACCGGTTTGCTACTTTTTAATGGTATTTTAATAACTGCTCTCTTAATCTGATGAATTTATGTGTCAGAAACCTTCCTCAATTATGCCTTTATCTGTGCTCTGCATCAGACATAAGTCTCTTCAGAGTTCGATGATCACACTAGTTATCGTGAAAGAGCTAATGTTTACATACCCTATTGAATGCATTGTGCTATTTGACGCTTTTCGGCAGCAGAGAGAGCCTTTTTCTTTCCCATATTACTTGAAAACTGTGGCCTGCTTAATAATGTACAATAAACTTATTGAGTAGTTTTCTTTTAATTAGGCTCACCTGGCAAACTAATTATCACAGGTTTTTAGGTTTTTGAGATTGATTTTAGTGATCCAAAGACCCCAGAGACACAATGAACATCCATGAGTTTATGGAAAAAACAAAAATTACATCTTTATAACACTTAAATACAATTTGTATAATAATTTTGAACACGGTGTATATGTCTGTGATCCATTGCAGTATCTGTCATTTGTGCTTTGCATGCCGATTTCATTTTTGTTCCAGAGCAGCACAGCTCCATACACTGCGCAGTGGCCATTTTGTGTACTGCAGTTCAGATCATATTCATTTTAATGGGAGCTTAGCTGCAGTACCCAGTGACAGCCACTACACAGTGTATGGAGCTGTTGTCTTCTGGTTCTGTACACTGTAAACTTTCTTCATCCACAGGTCCGGGAGTTGTACTTAGGATAGATCATCAATATTAGATTGGCCTAAGTAAACGTCATCATTAGATTAGTCTTGGATAACTTCTTTATTTAAATGTTGTAATTACTGTGATAAAATTGCAATAATGTATAATTTATAGAATGTGCTGTCAGACATTATCCAGTAGTATTATAAATCTGTACACTCGTCGGGCCACCAACTACATTTGAAACAAGTGTAGATACACTATATAAAAAGACACATATGCATGTTTTTCTCAGTATCTGACATGAAATCAGAATAAACCTTTCCCATTTTTGGTCAATTAGGATTACCATAATTATATTTGCCAAATGCCAGAATAATGAGAGTAAGAGAATGTTTTAAGGCATTTTTATTACTTAGTGCAAAGTCAATAGTTTACGTACACTAAGATTACTATTCATTTAAGCAATTCTGGACTGCCCATATGATGATGTCATGTGTTTGGAAGCTTCTGATCTGAGATTTGAGTTAATTAGAGACACACCTGTGGATGTATTTTAATGCGCACCTGAAACACACTACTTCTTTGAGTAGCATCATGGGAAAGTCTAAAGAAATCAGTCAAGATATCAGGAAAAGAATTGTGGACTTTCACAAGTCTGGCTCATCGTTGGGTACAATTTCAAGATACCTAAAGGTGCCTCGTTCATCTGTACAAAAAATTATACACAAGTACAAACAAGATGGGAATCATAACACTTAGGAATAGAGTTGAGCGAATTTGTCAAAATTTGGTTTAGATTATGATCGGTGGTGAATATTGTTTTTGCAATATTTGCCGAAAACAGCTGAATGTCATTGGAGTCATTGGGAGTAGAAATGACCAGATATGTTCGGAACCGATCATCAAACATAAATTTGGCACAAATTGAGTTACAATATGGCACGAGTATGTCAAATTCAAATTTGGCTACCGATTCCAAACATATTCGCTCATCTCTACTCAGAAAGGAGATGGGTTCTATGTCCCAGAGATGAACATGCTTTGGTTCGACATGTGCATATCAACCCAAGGACAAAAGCAAAAGACCTTGTGAAGATGATGGTGAAAGCTGGTAAGATTGTGTCAATATCCACAGTGAAACGAGTAATGTATCAATATGGGGTGAAAAGCCACTCTGTCAGGAAGAAGTCATTAGTCCAAAAGAAACAATAAAAAGGCAGATCAATGTTTGCAAATGCACACAGGAACAAAGACCTTAATTTTGGAGACATGTCCTGTGATCTGATGAAACTAAAATTGAACTATTTGGGCATAATGACCATCGTTACGTTTGGAGGAAAAAGAGAGAAGCTTGGAAGCCTAAGAATACCATCCCAACTGTGAAACACGGGGTTGGCAGCATCATCTTGTTGGGGATGTTTTGCTGTAGGAGGGACTGGTGCAGTTCTCCAAATAGATGGCATCATGAGAAAAGAAGATTATGTGGCAATACTGAAGCAACATCTCACAAGACATCTGCCAGGAAGGTAAAGCTTGGGCAGAAAAGTGTCTTCCAAATGTACAATGACCCGAAGCAAACTACCAAAATGGTAACAAAGTGGCTTAAGAATAACAAAGTCAATGTTTTGGCGTGGCCATCACAAAGCCCTGATCTCAATCATATTGACAATTTATGGTCAAAGCTGAAAAGGCAGGTGCGAGCAAGGCGACCTACAGACCTGGATCAGTTACACCAGTTTTGTCAGGAGGAATGGGCCCAAATTTCAACCAACTATTGTGAGAAGCTTGTGGAAGGATATCCCAAAAGTTTGACCCAAGTCATTGAGTTTAAGGGCAATGGTACCAAATACTAATGAAATGTACCGTATATACTCGAGTATAAGCCGACCTGAGTATAAGCCGAGGCACATAATTTTGCCACGAAAAACTGGGTAAGCGTATTGACTCGAGTATAAGCCAGGTATGCATTGTCCACTCATCCCTATCCTTGTATGCATGGCTCCCCCGTCCCTGTCCTTGTATGCATGGCTCCCCCATCGCTGTCCTGATATGCTTGGCTCCCCCATCGCTGTCCTGATATGCTTGGCTCCCCCATCGCTGTCCTGGTATGCATGGCTCCCCCATCACTGTCCTGGTATGCATGGCTCCCCTGTCGCTGTCTTGGTATGAGTGGCTCCCCCGTCGCTGTCCTGGTACGCATGGCTCCTTATCCACTATCTTTGTATGGTTCCTGTTAAAAACAAAAAAAACCAAAGCAAAACAAAAAAAAAAAACATCCTACTCCCCTACCTGTGCGCCCTCGCCGGCACTGCATCTCATTTTTTCCGGCGAGCGATCACGTGGTCCCGCTCATTAAGGTAATGAATATGAACTCCACGTCTATGGGAATGGAGAGACGTGCATATTCATTACCATAGTGAGCAGGGCCGCGTGATCGCTTGGCTGGAAGAGCTGCTGGCTCCGGAACAAACGAGATGCAGTGCCAGCGAGGACGCGCAGGTAGGGGAGTATGATGTGTGCTGAAAGCCGGTGGCTGTGGCTGGCACTGTGCACTATTACAGCAGCGGCACAGGCTTTTGGGTATGTTTCCTTTGTCAGGATTTGCTGCGGATTGGCGTCCAGTCCGCAGCTTCCAGATGTTACAGCATAGTGGAGGGGATTTTATGAAATCCCGTCTCAACTATGCGTGCAGGGACGCCTCTGGCATTCCTATGTATACGCACATGCGGTGCGGCTTTATAGACCGCAGCATGTCTATCTCAGTCTCCGCAAGATAAATAGCTCTGTTCTATGAATAGGATGCAGTGATTCCGCAAGTGGTCAATGAACACATGTGAAGTTGCTACGCGTACAACTGGGGGTGGGGCGGTGCTTTGGGCGGAGTGGGTATCCGCTGCGTCCAAAGTGCAGCATTTTCTGAACGTGGAGACCTACCCTTAGCCACAGTCGCCGGCTCCTGCCTCTGTGTCCCCCTCCCCCCACCGTCTTTCTGAGACTATGTCTCGTGTATAAGGTGAGGGAGGCGTTTTCAGCACAAAAAATGTGCTGAAAAACTAGGCTTATACACAAGTATATATGGTATGTAAACTTTTGAATTTGCAGTACGTAATAAAAATGCCTTAAACATTCTCTCTCTCATCTTTCTCAATATTTTGGCATTTGCCAAATAGTAAGTATGGTAATGCTAATTGATCTAAAACTGGAAAGGTTTATTCTGATTTCATGTCTGATATGGAGAAAAACATGCATATGTGTCTGTTTATATAGTGTTTGTAAACTTCTGGTTTCAACTGTATGTATACTTAGACTATCTCTTGTATAATAGTACCGTCCATCATTATTTCATCATTAAGTTTCCAGCATCAATGTATAGAGGACACATGGAAGGGAATCTCTTTATATCTTGCAGTCACGGTACAGAATGTTTGTGTCTGTATGTCTGCTGATGTGCCCTCTGCCAGTCATCCTTTTATTAGATGGAATTTTAATAGATAAGGAAGAGCCTAGGGTTATGTATGGGATTCACCAAGCTTACTAAACTTTATGCTATTAGATAAAACATGTAAAATTGCACATTAAGATGATGATGTCTCTGAAATCACATTTTCTAATACAATTGTGTTGAATTCTGTTCTGAACTATACCGAAATGTGAACTATAATTTCCCTGCAGAGGGCAGCAGCGAGCCAGCATTGGCATCTTTCCTTTTACAGGTTCCTCATAGCAGAAATAATGATAAGATAGTATGAGCAATGCCAATTTACTAATGACCACACAACTGCAAGTCTTCTTTATGGAGAGGCTGATGGGTTCTGTTGATACCATGTTTTTTTTCTCATCATCTGAATAAGCTGAATAATGCAGCATGCTGTGCTATTATGCCTGTTAACAACAAGTCTGGATCCTTCTTCTTTTTTCTTTCTTGGACAATACGAGTTAATTAAATGTCAAAATGAATGCCTAAGGCTGGTTTCACATTTGCGTTTTTTAGCGCTGGAAAAAAACGCATATTTGCGCATGCGTTTTTTCCCCTATATTTAACATGGGTGCGCATACCTGCGCGCTTGTAAGCGCATGTATGCAATTTTCATGCGCTGCGTTTTTTTGGGGTGTGCGTTTGTATTTTCCAGACGCAGCATGTTGCATTTTTTGGCCCTGCAAAAAAGCGCATGCGCACATATGCGCACGTTTTGCGCTAAAAATGGCCATTATAGCCTATGGATGCGCATATGTGCGCACTGGCATGCTCATGTATGCGTTTTTTTGCATATGCGTTTTTTTTTTTAACCATGGAATTTAGGGGTTTGGGTTAGAGTTAGGGTTAGTTAAGGGGGTTTAGGGTTGGGGTTTGGGTCAGGGTTAGGGTTAAGTATGGTTTGGTTAAGGGTTAGGGTCAGGGTTAGGGTCAGGATTAGGGTTAAGTATGGTTTTGTTAAGGGTTAGGGTCAGGGTTAGGGTTAGGGTCAGGGTTAGGGTCAGGGTTAGGGTTAGGGTCAGGGTTAGGGTTAAGTATGGTTTTGTTAAGGATTAGGGTCAGGGTTAGGGTCAGGATTAGGGTTAAGTATGGTTTGGTTAAGGGTTAGGGTCAGGGTTAGGGTCAGGGTCAGGGTTAGGGTTAGGGTCAGGGTTAGGGTTAAGTATGGTTTTGTTAAGGGTTAGGGTCAGGGTTAGGGTCAGGATTAGGGTTAAGTATGGTTTTGTTAAGGGTTAGGGTCAGGGTTAGGGTCAGGGTTAGGGTTAAGTATGGTTTTGTTAAGGATTAGGGTCAGTGTTAGGGTCAGGATTAGGGTTAAGTATGGTTTGGTTAAGGGTTAGGGTCAGGGTTAGGGTTAGGGTCAGGGTTAGGGTTAGGGTCAGGGTTAGGGTTAGGGTCAGGGTTAGGGTTAAGTATGGTTTTGTTAAGGGTTAGGGTCAGGGTTAGGGTCAGGATTAGGGTTAAGTATGGTTTTGTTAAGGGTTAGGGTCAGGGTTAGGGTCAGGGTCAGGGTTAGGGTTAGTAAAGTCATGGTTTGGGTAGTGTGAGGGGCCACCTAAAAATGTTGGAAAAAAACGCAAACGCGGTAAAAACGCACTAAAAACGCATACAAACGCATAAAAACGCTGCGTTTTTTTCATGCATGCTCATAAAAATGCTTGAAAAAAACGCAGCAGTTGTATGCTTTTGTATGCGTTTTTTCAATGCGTTTTTTTGCGGGAAAAACGCGCTGCAAAAAAAAGCAAGTGTGAAACTAGCCTTACATTTGCATTAAATAAAATATAAACTTTAAAGGGGTTGTCTACTACTACAAATGTTATGCTAGATGGGCCCAGGGTAGTGTAATAAATAAGTCTTGAATCACCTGTAGAGCGGCCCTGCATCTCTGCATTCAGTACTGTGTCCCCCTGCGGTCAGCTGGTTTCAACATGAACATCTTGTTTTTCGTGTTTGGACAGAACATGAGGACGGGAGCTGTCACATGACGTCCCCCTTTTTCTGATGTTACAAGAGTCGTCCGAAGTCCAACTAAATTTCATTCTAAATCCATATCTATTTTATGCCGTAATTGAAGCTATTTTCTAATATACTTGTATTAAAAATTCCCTATCGTTCCCTAACTACACTATTTAACTGGTCTTCTATTTTTTCCTATTTCCTGTATGATGACGTTTCGTCTGAGTATCCGAATGCATTCTGGGTACTCAAACGAAGCGTCATCACAGCAGAGCATACAGGCTGCGGTCATTGCTTTAGCCTCTGCCCCTTCTCTCACAAAATGATGGACCCCAATTCACAAGAATGATTTTTCACACTGATATATACTGCAGCTGCTTAAAATAAAGCCTAGATAAGGCAGGAGGGTAATAGCTCTTTTATACAAGCAGATTTTGCATCCACAACAAACACCCGTTATCTGACAGCTACATTGGAAGTTGGATGGTGCTTGTTTGCTTCCATTTTCCATAAATTATGATCGTGAAGCGTTTGCCATATATGACTTTGATTATTGTTGGCTTTGCATCCCTGTCTCCCTGAGGAGGTGTGCGGCACACCAATGGTAATTTTAAGGCGCTGATAAAATATGCGATCATCCTATAAACAAGCAAATGCACCTAGGTGGATTGATTGCTGGACCTAGTTTACATGGGGCAATTATTTGGAACAGAAAGATCTTTGCAAAAAGGTCTTTATACTATAGAAGTACCGTAGGTATGACTTGGGGTATGTGTAGACGTTTAGGGTATGATGAGATTTATCTTGTGGAGACTCTCGTCTCCGCAAGGTAAATAGACATACTATGGTCTGGAAAGATGCGTGGCATATCGGTCACCGCAGGTAAGCTGCAGGCGTCTCTGGATGCATAGTGGGCATCATCTACTATGCTGTAATATCTGGATGCTGCACAAATCTGCAACGTCCAATCCGCAGCGTTTATTGACCGTGTGCACCTACCTCTCACGATCCATTTTTGGGTTTGTGGCAGCTCTGGTTCCACTCACATTAAAACTTTTTTCCTTTCAGGCCAGTGGGGGTTAAATGCAATTTTTCCCTGCTGGCGAGCTGTGTTACTGCAGTGCTGCTGGGTCAGCTGATGTCATTGGTGACCACTACCACATCCTGTAAAAGGTCACCTGATGCATCAGCTGACTGTTGGTGATACAGTTCCTCTTTGGAGACCAACCTTTGCAGAAGCAGCTCTCTGGTGTCAGCCAAGTCTGGTGTTTGGAGTCCTGTTGCTGTGCTATCTGTGGTGTGGGCAGCGGTGTGCACAAGCTAAGGTGAGGCCATTGCACTAACCAGGGCAGATCTAGGTGACAAATAGGGACCAACCGTTGGGTCGTGGCACACTGGTCAGTCACTCTGTGACACTACACTTATACGTCATAGACTTATATAACATATCAAAAATATTCAGTTCTGCTAACTTACATGCAATTAATGATGCTAACATTAAAGGCATCCACTGTCCACATACTGTATTAGGTCTCCCATACCAGCGGTTGACATTCTGGTGGCCTAGAGCCAAACATGTACATCAATTTAAGTAGTGTTCCGGTGAAAATAAATTGCTAGTTACTAAGATTATACACTCAGTCCCAGTTGGGTGGTGGTCTTTATTTTACTTGCAGTGTTATGCAGCATTATAATGTGTCTTGATCTCATTTCTGAATGTTTTTCCTATTACTGCCATGCTTAACCTCATTTGTAATATTTGTTTTGCAGTTCAGATAACCGTGGAGCATTCCTGTCATCACAATGCCTTTTGCTGCTCCCATCATAAGTGGTATTCAGAAGCTGATACTCTATGAGACGAGAGCGGTGAGTTACGGTATACTGTGCTCTGTGGATTTATCATTGTATCAGAGTACACAAAAGCAGCTGGGATCCTGAGAAGTAGTGTTTCCTGGTCCCAGCCCTTACTGAAACGTCCGTGCATGTGTACATACCAACCACTGAAGTGATTAACAGAAAGCACAAGAAATGTCATGCTCAAAGCTGCAACAAATCCAAAGCAATGATACTTAAAACTATATGCATTGCTAAGGGTGAAAATTGGTATATGCAGCAGCATGCCCCGATTTTCACTGTGTGTACGACATTTTCTGAAATTATTCCATTGCTTATTAGGGCTTTATTATATTTATCCCAGTCATTGTCTGATGTAAAAGTTTTATTAACGTGAATATATTCTGAGGCATTCTTATCTCCGTTATATGATTGTGTGTACGTTCAGTCCCATGGAGCTGAAGTAATAAAACAAAGTTGGCTGTACAATGTTGTGAGTTACTATGCACAGCTTTATTAGTGATGAGGATTGTCTATGACATGACCAGTGGGTGCATGAGTAATTATGAGACCATCTGCCATGCCTCACTTTATTCTTATAATCATCAGATTTGCAGTACCCATTTGGCTTTGTGGTCTTTTGTGGTTTCATATCCAAGTATGAGACTATTGGATAGATATTCAGCTCTGGGTAATTAAAGGGCTCCTCTTTCTCGGTTCTTACATTCTCCTGGTAAACTGTGTACTGATATATAGAGGGGGCTAGTATTGAATTAGGTTGCCTAATTTATAAGTCATGCTATCCTATAAATGTAAAGAATGGGTAGCCAACCAAAGATATGTACCCAACTGATCGCCTCAGTGGCTTTCATGAAAAAAAGAGATGGTCTTTGCAACCTCCACTTAGGAAAACACCCTTTCTTAATGTGAACTACTTTGGAGATCTGTGGTCAAACTGAGTTTTTTTCTAAGTTTATTGTTTACTGCATGTTGAGAAGGTTACCAGACACCACTGCAGTTTAACCATGGTGGACATTCTTATAGGCAAAAAGTGCAGTGCTGACCAGCTATTTGCTAACCAGCTTGTAAGCGCTGTTCTAATACTGATGCATCGGCGGGCACGGCCAGGTTCAGTGCAACTGTACTCCTTTCCTGTTGCAGTTGCAAAGCTGCCTCTGGCTGCAGCATCCACTGCATGCAAAGTTCAGGCTGGCGGTGTGACTATGCTGCCCATCTGAATTATTATTATTTATTTTTTTTTTTTTAATCTTTTTATTGAGATTTTTTATAACAATAACCATACAAAACAGTTCAGATTACGTTAACATAGAATTAGCGATTATCCCTGCCCCACCCCCACTCCCACCCTACCCTTCTTTGCGTGCAGCTCTTTTGTGTCATATTAAGGAATTAGCGTATGTCCACTTATTCTTTGTAAAAGGTACCATTGAGTGTTCTCAAATTGAGATCTCAACTTATCTTTAATCCCTGTAGGAAGTAATGGCATAAATAAAGACCAAGTGTTCAAAAATTTCCCCGCCAGTTTTTCTTTGCTAGTCAGCGCATCTAGCCAGTCCATTTTGAAGAGAAACATAATTTTTGTGTAAATTAGAGATTGTGGTGGTATATTTTGGCTTAACCAATGATGTTGTATGCCTTTCCTAGTGGCCGAGGCCCAAATCATCAAAGTACCTTTAATATGTTTGGGTAATGTTTTCTGAGTTTCTAATAATGCAAACAATCAGTGGCGCTCAAGTATACACACAGACTCCAGCAGCATATGTAAAATACACCAGTCATCGTCTGTGTCAGAATAAAATCAATAGAACTAAAAAATATTACTATTGCGCTTGGAGTCACCGTAGCATAAATAAAATGGAAAAAAAAATATGAGCCAGTAATGAATAACCAAATTAGGACAAACAGTATAGTTAGCACAAAACTAGTCATATAAATCCCTTTGGATCTTGTCTCCTATTGCAGTAGGGGTTAAACTACCACACACCAAAAAAAAAAAATCAAGGTACCCAGTAACAGATATTGCACATAGATCCTGTCTCCTACTGCAGTAGGGGTTAAACTACCATAAAAAAAAGGAATGAACTCAGTCTGGAATCAAGGTGCCCAGTAACAGATATTGCACATGGATCAAAGTTACCTCCTCCAGTAGTAAGGGTTGAGGCTGCCACAAGTGAAGTAGGTGGCAATATAGTTTTTTATTTTTATTTTTTAAGGGGTTCGCTAAAGAGGTTAACTAATGGGACAGTTTTATAGGGCGGGTCGTTATGGGCGCGGCGATACCAAATGTGTACTTTTTATTCTTTTTTTGTTTTTTTTATTTCCAAAAAAATGAATTTATTAGGGAATATTTTTTTTATTTAGCGGTTTTTTTTTTTTTTTTTTTTTTAATTTTTACTTTTTTTTTTTCAACTTTACTACATTGTCCCAGGTGGGACATCACTGTCCTATGACAGATCGCTGATCTGTCACATCACAGATCACTGTGACAGATCAGCAATCTGTCACAGGCAGTGCTGCAGGCTTCCTCCTTGCCTGCGCTTTGCAGGCATGAGGAAGCCAGCTCCCTGCAGGCCCCCGAAGGTCCCCGTCGCCATATTGGATCCGGTGACCTTCAGGGAAGCAGACCCCTGCAGCAGCGCTGCACATTGCGCTGCTGTGGGGGGCTCAGGGAAGCACGGAGGGAGCCCCCTCCCTGCCAATGCTTCCCTTTAACCCCGGTACACCGCGATCGTGTTTGATCACGGTGTGCCAGGGGTTAAAAAAATATTCAAGCTCCTTTTGACGGTCATGGTATCTGGAATTTTGGTCTGACAAGCGAAGGGTTAATATCATAGTATCTGGAATTTTGGTCTGACAAGTGAAGGGTTAATGGTTGGAGCCTCTCTTTGGTCTCAGGGAGGGTATTTATGGCCACAGGCAAGCAACCTTCCCTGTCGTTTATACTTCATACTTGAGTGTATCCGACCCTGCCTTTGCTAAGTGCCTCTCGCCTGTTTCCGTGTTTGTGGTGTGTATGACCTGGTCTGGATTTTGGTTTTTGTCTCTTGGCTTCTTGATTTGGTACCGTCCTGCTCGACCCGTGTTCTGACCTTTGGCTCCCCTAGACTACTCTGACTTTCTGATTTTGTACCGTGCAGCCCGACCCGTGCCTGACCTCCTGCTTCCCTGACCATTCTTGCTCTGCCTGACTCTGTACCGCATTGATTCTCCTGTGTATGACTTCCGGATTGCCCGACCATCGCTACTGTATAAACCCCTGGCTCTCTGAGCCCTCTGCCTGTCACTTCAGCGTCCCTGCGATAAGCTCCGCCCCCTCTGACGTCACAGGTCACGTGGTGCTAGGTCCTGCAGCCTCTGAGTGCTTCTGCAAGCGCTCCACCCCTTCCACAGGTCCTGCGACCTCCCAAACTGTGCTTCTGCACTGGTCCCTCTGACAGCCCCGTGGTCTGAGTTCCTTCACCAATGCCAGGACCGCTGACCGGTCACGCTACACTCCTGCAGATAAGGGTAAGCGTGATATTGACCCCCTGACCAAATAAAAATTACATCATCAATGAACCATTGCCAGAGTACCAGGCCCGCACGCAGACCTCCCGTGGGATAGATGGTCTCCTCTTCCCATCTACCCACATATAGGTTAGCATAGCTGGGCGTGAACCTGGGACCCATAGCAGTACCCCATTGCTGGGAGTAGTAGTGCATCTCATATTTAAAATAATTGTAAGTATAAAAGACATACAATTTTTTAAAAACTCAATTTGTCCTTCTGGTAATAAAGGGCCACTTAATATGGTGGTAATGGTGGTTTCCGAAAGGAGCCACCCCTTGGCTGGGTCCTTCCCTGGAGGAAGATCTGGCTAGTCCCATGTTTGAGACTCTTAAAATGAGGCTCCACGGACTTTATTTGCATATTCGTATTTCCCAGGGAGCAATGCACCTAGGATTTCACTGATTGAGCGCCTTTGCCGGATGCCACAGTGTTTTCTTTGACTGGTCTCCCTGAGGTCAGTGATTGTTTTGTGATGTTGGTCTACTAGGCATTGCTCCCACCTAGCCAGAATCCTACTCCACACTGATGAGGGGAAACACCCCGAAACAGCTGTCTATGGATGGATACCTGGCCTTGGTATTTCCCTTGTCATATCTGTAAACTCGTAAAGAGCTGGATATTGACTTAAAGGGCCACTTAATATGGTGGTAATGGTGGTTTCCTGGAGGAAGATCTGGCTAGTCCCATGTTTGAGACTCCTAAATGAGGCTCCACGGACTTTATTTGTTTATTCACATATAGATTGGCATAGCTGGGCTCGCGATCCTGGTACCCATAGCAGTACCCCACTGCTGGGAGTAGTAGTGCATCTCATATTTAAAATAATTGTAAGTATAAAAGACATACAATTTTTAAAAAACTCAATTTGTCCTTATGGTAATAAACTGTGCTTGGTTAAAAAATGTGTGGCTGAATTGCAACCCTTATGTTGGATGATAGTGTAAAGGGAAGCAATATCCAGAGTCCCCATGATATAATGGTCCTGCCAGTTTATATCATCTACGATTTTTAATATACAAGACGTATCCTTCAATAGGCTGGTAGCTTACAAACCATTTTTTGTAAATGGCAATCAATATATTTGGATAAATTGGCTGTGAGACAATGTATCCCAGAAATGATTGGGCGGCCTGGTGGGTTTACTGGATCCTTATGGATTTTTGGTAAATAATAGAACATAGCTGTCCTTGGGTGCCTGGTGTAAATAAAATCAAACTCACTTTTATTTATTATTCCTTCATTAAAACCCTTATCTAAAAGTTCTTTTAATTCTGCCAAAAACCTATCAGTAGGATCATTAGTGAATTTGCTATAGGTTCGAGAATCACTTAATAAACGTATAGCTTCTTCGTGATATTTCTTTTCATCTAATATTACTATGCCGCCCCCTTTGTCAGCTGGCCAAATAACAATTCCATTATTATCCTGAAGGGATCTAATGGCCTAACGTTCAGGTAATGTAAGATTAAATTTATATTTGGAACACCTTTTTTGACTGACTCTGCGAATGTCAGCTATCACATCACTTTGAAACGTGTCCGTGGATTTGGAATATTCATTTAAAGGATGGAAATTGGATTTATTCCGCAATCCAGTATGTACAAAAATATCACCACTATCCGTATTCTCTTTTATTGGATTCTTCATGAAGTGTTTTTTTATCGCTAATTTTCGCATGAACAATTTAATACCAATAAAAGCTTGGAATTTGTTGAATCGACATACCGGGGCATAATTAAGGCCTTTGTTTAATAAAGAAATTTCATTCTGACTCAAAGTATATGTGCTTAGATTGAAAATGGATTGCATATCAGGTTTGTTGGTTATTAAATTCTTTTTGGAGAATTTCCCCCCCCCGGCAACCTCTCGTGTCTTTTTTTGGGGCCACCTGAAAAAATTTTTTCTTAGTGACTTTTTTTTGTTGTTGTGCTAATAATAGTAGGGCCACTTCTATCTGGTCTATTTGATCTTATCAGAGTAGGGCTAGAAGTTTCATTGTCTCTTGAGGAGGTGGATGGAGAATCTTCTATTCGATCCAATACCTGATAACGATTGAGTGATGATTGAAGATGTACTGGCAGGTTAAGTGTCCTTAGTTGAAATCGTGGGGGACTTATTTAATAGTCTGTTAAAATTATTTGATTCAGATACTGAATCAATATTTTCCCTTAGTGGAGAAACTGGAGGGGTAGATGGTAAATCATCATCTGACACTGGATGAGTAGAAAACCTGTCAGTGGATATAGTACTATTGGACTGACTAATATTGGCCTCATCGATAACCTCATATACTGGTTCAGAACATGAATTATTTTGGAGAATATTTTCTGGGATCGCATCCCTTCCAAATTTTTTCTGTTTTTTTTTACTAATAATTTCCTTTTCTTTATTCATAATTCCATTGCAAATACTATTAGATGACAAGATAATTTCAGGGTGGTTTTCAAAAGGTTTAATTATATTAAATAGCTTTGATATTTTTTGTTTGCTATCTAAAAGTTGTTTTTTCCTTTTTTCTATAATAAAGCCCACAACTTGTCTGGAAAAATCTTTTAACATCATATTCCACTCGGTTAATAGTCTCCTCACCAATATCACCAGAAAGGGTTTTATGTACCACCAAGCCCTTGGGGATACAATCATAGGCCAAATAGCGTTCAAGAGTGGCCACCTCCCAGAGATCTCTCATCTCCTTAATCAATACATTTTCTAAGGTTTTGAGAGATTCTTCTAATTTATCAATACTGTCCTTCCTGGGATTTCGTGGGTCTTGAGCCTGAGCGTGATAAAAAAAACTCTGTATATTTGTTAAGTGACCTCTACTGTTTTTCCATAAGATCTCCCATACTGAAAAAATTCTATAGTAAAAATACCAAGCAGCCTGCTGACATGACAAAGTGTCTAAAATACAGATAACAATGCAAACAATCAGTGGCGCTCAAGTATACACACAGACTCCAGCAGCATATGTAAAATACACCAGTCACCGTCGGTGTCACAATGAAATCAATAGAACTAAAAAATATTACCGTACTATTGCGCTTGGAGTCACCCTAACATAAATTAAATTGAAAAAAAAAAAATATGAGACCGTAATGAATAACCAAATTAGGACAAACAGTATAGTTAGCACAAAACTAGTCATATAAATCCCTTTGGATCTTGTTTCCTATTGCAGTAGGGGTTAAACTACCACAAACACACACAAAAAAAGGAATGAACTCAGTCTGGAATCAAGGTGCCCAGTAACAGATATTGCACATAAATCCTGTCTCCTATTGCAGTAGGTGTTAAACTACCACAAAAAAAAGGAATGAACTCTGTCTGAAATCAAGGTGCCCAGTAACAGATTTTGCACATGGATCAAAGTTACCTTCTCCAGTAGTAAGGGTTGAGGCTGCCACAAGTGAAGTAGGTGGCTACAGACTTGAATGAAGCCACCGCTGATTCCAAGTTACAGTTTTCTGAATTTCATCTAGTATATTAACAATAGCCCAATGTGGTGTGAGTGGAAAGGAAATCCCACACATCTCTTGTAGCTTCGTGTGTACGTCTCCCCAAAGCCCCTGTATTTTGAGCAGCTCCACAGGTAATGGAATATATCGGTATTTCGTATTTTGCATTTAGAATTTGAATAAGAAGTTGAGGGAGACATTTTAGATAGGGCTTACATCACCCCTCATATCCTATGTAAAATCAATAGTGCCATATCATTGTGGCTGCTCTATGATATAAATTCCTTTGCGTTGCTGTGGCATCCAAGAAGTCGCCAGCCTCCAGGTCCGAGATATCTCTTGACCATCTCGATGGTCCCATGTCTCTCCCTTCCCGTGACCAAGTTTTGCGTAGTATAGAGTAAATGCTACTTGTAGATTCCATCTGTAGTCTCGCATTTCTAAGAAAACCATGCAAATTGTTCCTCCTATTCCCCACAGCCCCGCTTGGCAAGCATTTTTGGGCTAAACTACACACCTGAAGGAAGAGAAAAGGATTGCTAGCAAATATTGGGAAGCATTGAGATGCCACTTCAAAACAGAGCATGGAGAATCCAACTAAGGTCCAGCAGGTCAATTACTAAAGTGCATCCTTGATCTGCAAGGGTTTTATAGAGCAAAGGTGGAGTACCTTTTAAGAAGCTAGGGTAACCTAAAAAAGGTTGAAATGGAGATAACTTGATATGTAAATTACAAATCTTCCTACACCGCCTCCATGACAATATTGTTTGCCACAATGTTGTGTGTTCCTGAACCACAACAGGGAGTTCCTCAGTGCTCAGATGCAACATGGCAGTCAGTGAGATATGTGGAAAAAGTTGTTGTTCCAAACTTACATTAGCGAAATGAGAAATCCCCTTTATCCAGTCTATAGTGTACCTAAGATTAGCTGCCAAATTATCTGTTTGTCTGGAAAATTAATTCCGTCCTCGATGCCTGTAATTTTAATAACCCTATATGTGTCCTACCTGTATTACCCATATAAATTTTCGAAAAGCTGTATTTTACATTTTGAGATCTGCTTGAGATATTGGTAGGGGAAGGGTTTGAAAAGCATACATTAGTTTGAGAAACGCTTGCTACCATTTTGATAAGATGGCATCGACTTGAGAAAGATAGTGTGAAGTGTTTCCAACAATTTAGAAGATTGATCAGTGATGATATTAGTAGTCTATAATTGATCCTTTATAGAGTTGATGTGTCTGCAGGAAGCTGTATGCCTAAATATTTGATAGGTTCCTGGCTCCAGTGAAATGGAAACAAAGGATCAGACAACCTCCCCAATCTGAAGAGTGCCAAGGCCTCAGATTTATTATAATTAATTTTGAAGCCCAAACATTTACCAAATTCCCCCAAGACCTCCATTATGGCTGGAACTGATTGGACGGGGTTGGCGATAAACAAAAGAATGTCGTCAGCGAAAGTGAAATTTTAACTGAGGTGGTCCCAACCTGTATGCTCTCAAACACCGACAGATCTTGGAGGGTTTTTAGGAGTTGGTCTAGTGCTAAATTGAATAACAGGGCGGACTGTGGGAAACCCTGACGCGTATCACGCTGAATCTCAAAGGGCAATGACAAGACATTGTTTATGGACAGTCCTGATACCGGGCCTCTATAAATTGCTTTAAGGCTGGTGTAACGAGGTCAGCTTACGCTGAGTCGACTTTTCTTTAGAGTGGACCCTCTGGGTCGTGGCACCCATCCACCTAGGGCGAGCTGACCTTGTGAGGAACCACCCCCTATACAGGGAGTGTCAGGGGCAAGACCAAGGGGGTGAGCCAGCACGACTGCTGGCACCAGACGGCCGGCTCAGGTAGACACTAGGTACGAGTGTCTGACGACAAGGACGAGCAGAAAGCAAGACGACGTAAGTTCAAGGTATCTTCATTAAGACAAATTCAGGATAACATTCAGTGCAAAATGTGATAACAAGCAAACACGGCAAGGTGCATGAGTGGCACGCCAAGGTCCATGGAATAGTACGTGCTAGAAGGCAAGCCTGGTTACCGGCAAGGACAGGATGGCATCGGACTCCGGACAGCTGGCAGGGATCTGGGCATCAGGCTGTAGACTTCATGCTTACGATCTCTGGCGGTGACGGAAGGTTCCGGGAGTCCAGCAGGCAAACCAGGGTACAGGCAAGGAGGCACGACAAGATTCCAGGCAGTGTGCGTGTTAGGGAACACGCCGAGGTCCAAGGCAGGATTCCAGGCAGGGTGCGTGCTAGGGGCACACCAGGGTCCAGAGCAAGGTGCAAGGCAAGGTGCGTGTGTAGGGGACACGCCAGGGTTCAAAGTTCAACATACAAGACAGGGTGCGTGTGTAGAGACACACCAAGGCACAAGGTACAAGGCAGAGTCCTGCGTGTGCCAAGGGGCATTCCGGGGTCAGGTTCAAGGCAGAGTCCTGCGTGTGCAGAGGGACATGCTAGGGTCAGGTTCAAGGCAGAGTCCTGTACGTGCAGAGGAGCACGCCAGGGTCTGGGTACAAGGCAGACTCCTGCGTGTGCAGAGGGGCACGCCAGGGTCAAGGTTCAAGGCAGAGTCCTGCGCGTGCAGAGGGGCAGGCCAGGGTCAAGGTTCAAGGCAGAGTCCTGCGCGTGCAGAGGGGCAGGCCAGGGTCAAGGTTCAAGGCAGAGACCTGCGCGTGCAGAGAGACACGCCAGGTTCAGGGTTAAAAGCAGAGTCCTGTGTGTGCAGAGGGGCACGCCAGGGACAGGGTACAGGCTAGGACCTGTGCATGCTAGAGGGCACGACAGGGTACATGGCAAGTCCTGCGCGTACTTTTACAGAAGCGCACGGGGAGGTAAAGTATGCCACGGGGCAGGCGAGGGCCTGCGCATGCTAAGAGAAGCACGCAAAGCACAGTGCAGAGACAGCGTGAGTGCAAGGAAGCACAGAGAGCACGGCTGGGGCACTGGCTAGCTGGTCGGGCTGCAGCACAAACAGGCGGGCAAGACTCCAGCGAACCCGACTGGGGCATAGCAGGCGACACAGCTGTCACTGACCGAGCACGGCTGAGGCACAAGCAGGCGGGCACGGCTAGGGCGGGCACGGCTGAGGCACAAGCAGGAGGCTAGGAAGGCCAGGCGCATGCAAAGGGCACACGGAGAAACAATGCAAAGCTAGGCGAGAAACAAGGCAAGACAAGGTACGGAACACTAAGCGGAACGTAGGCAGAAACACAGAGCCAAGTTGGAGCGACAACAGAGCTAGCAGCAGAGCGTAGGCCGAAGCCCAGAGCTGGGGCAAGGGAGAACCTTGAGACTAGCGAGGAAATGTGCAAGAGAGCACGATAGGACAGAGTCCGGAAAACCAGGCAGAGGCAAGAAACATGAGAAGTACTACAAGGCTCAGAATAGCAAAGACTAGACATTGTGAAACAGGCTAAAGCAGAGAACAGTGGAAGTACTACAAGGCAAAGCAAGGCAAGGACAAGGTACCCGAAGACATGCGAGAAGCGTGTGCCAGTTAGGATGTGCATGAGGCCTTTAGAAAGGCAATAGAAGCATGTACTGTGAACTGGGCACCAGAATTGAAGCAGTTGGTCATACTGTCGACTAAGGAAGTCACAGTGAAGCGGGTGGCTATCCTGAGGGACATGCACCTACAATGCCTCCACACGAAGCAGATGTTCCTGTTGAAACATAACGAAGCCGCTTGACGTCTGGAGCAGGCGTGGAAAGCACAAAGTCGGCTGGGCTTTGTTCGATTTAAGTGCCCAGAGGTCTGGTGAGAAAAGTCATCGGAAGATTTGGGAAAGTGATGCAGGAGATGGTAAATAGATTCGGTGTGATGAGTGAGGATTCTGGCTGATGACGAAGCCCAGGTCATGGGTGAAGATAGGATGGTTCCATTCCTCGTTGTCGGATCCATGGGGAGCCTTGGGAATATCCGGATGCTCCTGGAGTATCACGTGTCGTACCTGAAAGAGGTAGAGCAGCTGAGACTTGAGAGGGTCAGATCAATAGAGAGCTACAGGAAATGGGAAGAAGATGGCCGCCACCTTCAACTCATGGTATAAAGAGGCGAAGAGGTTCGCTTAAGACTGGAAGTTCTCAAGCTGGAGCTAATAGAGGACATAGGTACAGATGGAAGGACTGCTCTTCGGGCAACAGAGGCCATGGGAGAAATGGCCAGCAGAGATAGCAGAAGGTGGCCTGATGGAAGAGAGAAGCAGTGATGCCTCAGTTAGCTCAGGGCTGAGCGACCTAGGTGGAAGATCCTGTAGCGGATGTGTTGACAAAGAGTCAGACCAGACAGATGGTATGGGTGAAAGGAAATTGCGATGCCGGATTAACCGCCAGGGGTGCAGGTGGAATGACAAGGGGTCATCTCCATCAAAAGACATGACGGATGATGGGTATCTACAAAAGGGTTCAGTAGTAGGGCCCGACTTTGATAGAAGGTTTGACTGGCAGAGACAACCGAGAAGGATCTCTGGTCGGGTAATAGAAAGTGCCAAGCCCCACGGCTTTAGGCAGACGGGGGGAATATGTGGCATGGCGACTGGTCATGTGATTGATGGGCGGTATGTATCGCAGAGGTGGGTGGCCCTGTGATGGAAGTCTGGGCGGATTTTGCTCAGCAGATCCACTGCTGAGGGCTTTGCTATACATTGGGAGGCTTCCAGGTGACTTGGAGAGATGGGTGGGTCCAATCACCTATATACCTACCCAAGGGATGTGTGTCTGAATACCCAAGATGAAGCCTGTATGTGGTTGTGTATGTTTAAGGACCTGTGGTGATATCATGATCACCTGACCAGTGCATGTGATGTTACCTCACCTGTGGGTGTTGTTAGAGGCTACCTAATGGAACCTGCGTGTTTGGTACAGCTGGCAGTGCTGGCTAGTCTGAGCCAGAGGAAGGAGGACTATAAGATGCCTCCAGAGTGGATGGTCTGACAACCGTGAGTGTTACTGACCGGGGTCAGTGAGAGACTATGTGGAATACCTCTGAGGACAAGAGGCATCTGGGAAACCTGTGTGGCTGACCCCAACAGGTAACAGACAGGAATCCGTGGTATGCTGACTGGGGTCAGTGAGAGACTGTGTTTAGGCTATAGAGCCTGCGTGCTGGACATGGCACAGCCTGTGTGTGCCCACAGGCCTGACGGAGCCAAACCCTGTTTATGGACATTGTTGTTTTGTTTTGCCGGATCTAAAGGCTGTTTTACTTTGTGTTTGTGCTGCTGGGGATATGGAGCAATAAACCCAGGTAAACTTTTAAAGAAAATTTGAGTCCTCCTGCATGTTATATCGCTGCCGAGCAAGTACACCCCAACCCGCTAGTGATCGCTATGTCACACCTTTAATAAGATGTGTAGCAGAGGGGTTACAAGGACACTAAACTTCAGGAAGGCAAATATCCAACTAATGAGAGATGATCTTGGTGCAATTAACTGGGACGATATCCTGAGCCCTAAAACTACACAAAGAAAATGGGAGATGTTTATTAGCATCCTGAATAGGACCTGTGCATAGTATATACCATATGGGAATAAACTTGCTAGAAATAGGAGGAAACCACTATGGTTAAATAGAGCTGTAAAGGGCGCAATAAGTGACAAAAATAAAGCAGTTAGAGAATTAAAGCAAGTAGATGGTGTTGAGGAATTAAATAAATAGAGAAAATTAAATACATTTTGTAAAAAGCAAATCAAGGCAGCAAAGATTGAGACAGAGACTCATTGCCAGAGAAAGTACAAATAATCCCAAAATATTCTTTAACTACATAAATAGTAAGAAACTATAGAAATGATCGTGTTGGACCCCATAAAAATAGTCTGGGTGAAATGGTGGATGAGGAAAAAGCCAACATGCTTAATGACTTTTTTTCAACAGTATTTACACAAGAAAATCCCATGGCAGGGAATATGATCAGCGATAACAAAAAAATTCTCCTTTAAATGTCACTTGCTTAACCCAGAAGGAAGTACGGCGGCATCTAAAAATCACTAAAATTGACAAATCCCCGGGCCCGGATGGGATACACCACCGAGTACTGCAGGAATTAAGTACAGTCATAGACCATTAATTTTAATCTTTAAAGATTCCATAATAACAGGGTCTGTACCACAGGACTGGCCTATAGCAAATGTGGTGCCAATATTCAAAAAGGGAACAAAAACTGAACTTGGAAATTATAGGCCAGTGAGCTTAACCTCTACTGGGGGTAAAATCCTGGAGGGTTTCCTAAGAAATACTATACTGGAGTATCTGAAGAAGAATAACATCATGACTCAATATCAATATGGGTTTACGAGGGACCCTTTCTGTCAGACTAATCTGATAAGTTTCTACGAAGAGGTAAGTTCCGGACTGGGCCAAGGAAATGCAGTGGACGTGGTGTACATGGACATTTCAAAAGCTTTTGATACGGTGCCACACAAAAGGTTGATACATAAAATGAGAACAATGGGGATAGGGGAAAATATGTGTAAGTGGGTTAAGAGCTGGCTCAGGGATAGGACAAAGGGTGGTTATTAATGGAGCACACTCGGACTGGGTCACGGTTAGCAGTGGGGTACCACAGGGGTCAGTATTGGGCCCGCTTCTTTTTAACATATTTATTAATGACCTCTTAGGAGGCATACAGAGTAGAACTTCAATATTTGCAGATGACACTATACTCTGCAGGGTAAGCAATACAGAAGAGGACAATTTTATACTAGATGTGTATTTCCTGAAGGAAGTACAGATAGTGGTTTGAAATGGTGCCTGGGCTGCCCCTTTAAGAGAGACTTGGCTGCTGCCCCTTCAAGCCTTTCAACTCAGGATCCGTTTTAAATGTGGGTGCCTCTCAGGGGCCACTTTGGCCTCAGGGTCTGATTTGGTGGGTAGGGCCCCTCAGGATCCGATTCAGTGGCCTGGGCTCCTCAGGATTTGAATTAGTGGCCGGGATTCCTCAGGGTCCAATTTTGTGGGTGGGGCCCCTCAGGGTCTGATTTTGTGGGTGTGGCCTCTCAGGGTCCGATTTTGTGGGTGTGGCCCCTCAGGGTCCGATTTTGTGGGTGGGTCCCCTCAGGGTCCAATTTTGTGGGTGGGGCCCCTCAGGGTCTGATTTTGTGGGTGTGGCCTCTCAGGGTCCGATTTTGTGGGTGGGTCCCCTCAGGGTCCGATTTTGTGGGTGTGGCCCCTCAGGGTCCGATTTTGTGGTTGGGCCGCTCAGGGTCCGATTTTGTGGCCGGGGTCCCTCAGGTTCCGATTTTGTGGCCGGGGCCCCTCAGGGTCCGATTTTGTGGGTGGGGCCCCTCAGGGTCCGATTTTGTGGCTGGGGCCCCTCAGGGTCCGATTTTGTTGGTTGGGCCCCTCAGGATCCGATTTTGAGGGTGGGGCCCCTCAGGGTCCGATTTTGTGGCCGGGTCCCTTCAGGGTCCGATTTTGTGGTTGGGGCCCCTCAGGGTCTGATTTTGTGGCCGGGTCTACTCAGGGTCCGATTTTGAGGGCAGGGCCCCTTAGGGTCCTATTTTGTGGATGGGGGCCCTCAGGGTCCGATTTTGTGGGTGGGGCCCCTCAGAGTCCGATCTGGTGGGCGGGGCCCCTCTGGGTTCGATTTTGTGGCCGGGGTCTCTCAGGGTCTGATTTTGTGGCCGGGGCCCCTTAGGGTCTGATTTTGTGGTTGGGGGCCCTCAGGGTCCGATTTTGTGGGTGGGGCCCCTCAGAGTCCGATATGGTTGGCGGGGCCCCTCAGGGTCCGATTTGGTGGGCAGGGCCTCTCAGAGTCCGATTTTGAGGGCGGGGCCCCTCTGGGTTCGATTTTGTGGCCGGGGTCCCTCAGGGTCCGATTTTGTGGGTGGGGCCCCTCAGGGTCTGATTTTGTGGCTGGGGCCCTTCAGGGTCCGATTTTGTGGCCGGGGCCCCTCAGGGTCCGATTTTGTGGGTGGGCCCCTCAGGGTTCGATTTGTGAGTGGGGCCCCTCAGGGTCTGATTTTGTGGCTGGGGCCCTTCAGGGTCCGATTTTGTGGGTGGGGCCCCTCAGGGTCCGATTTTGTGGCCAAGGCCCCTCAGGGTTCGATTTGGTGGGCGGGGCCCCACAGGGTCCGATTTGGTGGGCAGGGCCTCTCTAGGTCTGATTTGGTGGGTGGGGCCACTCTGGGTAAGATTTGGAGGCTGGGGTCTAAGAGCCTCCGATTTGGAGGCAGGGGTCGATGAGCTTCCGATTTGGAGGCCGGGGTCGTTGAGCTTCCGATTTGGAGGCCGAGGTCTAAGAGCCTCCGATTTGGAGGCAGGGGTCGATGAGCTTCCGATTTGGAGGCCGGGGTCGATGAGCCTCCGATTTGGAGGCCGGGGTGGCTCAGCCTCCGATTTGGAGGCCGGGGTGGCTCAGCCTCCGATTTGGAGGCCGGGGTGGCTCAGCCTCCGATTTGGAGGCCGGGGTGGCTCAGCCTCCGATTTGGAGGCCGGGGTGGCTCAGCCTCCGATTTGGAGGCCGGGGTGGTTCAGCCTCCGATTTGGAGGCCGGGGTGGCTCAGCCTCCGGTTTGGAGGCCGGGGTGGCTCAGCCTCCGGTTTGGAGGCCGGGGTGGCTCAGCCTCCGGTTTGGAGGCCGGGGTGGCTCAGCCTCCGGTTTGGAGGCCGGGGTGGCTCAGCCTCCGGTTTGGAGGCCGGGGTGGCTCAGCCTCCGGTTTGGAGGCCGGGGTGGCTCAGCCTCCGGTTTGGAGGCCGGGGTGGCTCAGCCTCCGGTTTGGAGGCCGGGGTGGCTCAGCCTCCGGTTTGGAGGCCGGGGTGGCTCAGCCTCCGGTTTGGAGGCCGGGGTGGCTCAGCCTCCGGTTTGGAGGCCGGGGTGGCTCAGCCTCCGGTTTGGTGTGTCGGCCCTTTAAGACTCATTTGGGTGCGCTGGCCCTTTAAGAGCTAGTTTGGCTCACTGGGCTTCTTTTAAATCCACTTTGGCGCACACATTCTCTCTCAGGGGCATGTGTCATGTGATGAAGCTAGATTTGCATTTGTGCTGTGGGTTTCGCTTTAAGAGCTGATATTATGTGGCAGAGGCTCTGTGCTGGGGTTCAAGTGAAGTTCGTAGGCGTTGGCATAGTAACTGGGTCTGCCTGCGCATATCAATGAGCTCAACTGTCATTTCAATCGCCTCAGGGCACGTTTTGCCATTTCCTATTGAAAAGCATTGGAGACAGTGCATTCCAATGACGGGAAAAAAAAATTTCAAACGCAAATTGCGCAAAAACTACAAATCCGATCGACACGAAAAATACTTAGCACACCTCTCATGGACGCTGGCTTCGAAACGACACCTCAACGGAGTCTGTGCGTGTAGCGGTTCGGGCCGCATTAATTGCGGAAATCAACTTAATAATAAGAAGAAGAACTAGATGTGTATTTCCTGAAGGAAGTACAGATAGTGGTTTGAAATGGTGCCCGGGCTGCCCCTTTAAGACAGACTTGCCTGCTGCCCCTGCAAGACTTTCAACTCAGGATCTGTTTTAACTGTGGGTGCCTCTCAGGAGCCACTTTGGCCTGTGGGGCCCCTCAGGGTCTGATTTGGTGGGTGGGGCCCCTCAGGATCCGATTCGGTGGCCTGGGCTCCTCAGGGCCTGAATTGGCGGACGGGATCCATCAGGGTCCGATTTTGTGGCCGGGGCTCCTCTGGGTCCGATTTTGTGGCGGGGGCCCCTTAGGGTCCGATTTTGTGCATGGGGCCCTTTAGGGTCTGATTTTGTGGGCGGAGCCCCTCTGGGTCTGATTTGGTGGGCGGAGCCCCTCCGGGTCTGATTTGGTGGGTGGGGCGACTCTGGGTCTGATTTGGTGGGCAGGGCACCTCATGGTCCAATTTGGTGGGCGGGGCCCCTCAGGGTCTGGTCTGGTGTGTGGGGCCCCTCAGGGTCCCATTTGTTGGGTGGGGTCACTCTGGGTCCGATTTGGTGGGCAGGGCCCCTCAGAGTCCGATTTGGTGGGCGGGGCCCCTCAGGGTCGGATTTGGTGAGCGGGACCCCTCAGAATCCGATTTGGTGGGCGGGGGCACTCTGGGTCCGATTTGGTGGGTGGGACCACTCAGGGTCCCATTTGGTGGGTGGGGCCACTCTGGGTCCGATTTCGAGGCCTGGGTGGCTCAGCCTCCGATTTGTAGGCCAGGGTCGATCAGCTTTGCATTTGTGCTTGGGTTTCCCTTTAAGAGCTGATATTATTTGGCAAAAACGCTGTCCTGCTGGGGTCATGCAAAGTTCGTAGGCGTTGGCATAGTAACTGGGTGTGCCTGTGCATATCAATGAGCTTAACTGCCACCTCACCACTGCCCCATGTTTTCCCTATGGCAAAATTGTCCCATTGAAATGCATTGACACAGTGCATTCCAATGACAGGAAAATGTTTTTTCAAATGCAAATTGCGCAAAAACTACAAATCTGATCGACACGAAAAATACTTAGCACACCACTCGTGGACGCTGGCTTCGAAACGACGCCTCAACGGAGTCTGTGCGTGTAGCGGTGCGGGCCGCATTAATTGCGGAAATCAACTGAATAATAATAACTAGATGTGTATTTCCTGAAGGAAGTACAGATAGTGGTTTGAAATGGTGCCCGGGCTGCCCCTTTAAGAGAGACTTGCCTGCTGCCCCTGCAAGACTTTCAACTCAGGATCCGCTTTAACTGTGGGTGCCTCTCAGGGGCCACTTTGGCCTCAGGGTCCGATTTTGTGGGTGGGGCGCCTCAGGGTCCGATTTTGTGGGTGGGGACCCTCAGGGTCCAATTTTGTGGCCGAGGCCCCTCAGGGTCCGATTTGGTGGGTGGGGCCCCTCAGGGTCCGATTTGGTGGCCGGTGCCCCTCAGGGTCTGATTCGGTGGGCGGGGCCCCTCAGGGTCCGATTTGGTGGGCGGGACCCCTCAGGGTCCGATTTGGTGAGCGGGGACACTCTGGGTCCGATTTGGTGGGCGGGCCCCTCAGGGTCCGATTTTGGTGAGCGGGGCCACTCTGGGTCCGATTGGGTGGGTGGGCCCTCAGGGTTTGATTTGGTGGGCGGGGCCCCTCAGGGTCCGATTTTGTGGCTGGGGCCCCTCACGGTCCGATTTTGTGGGTGGGGCCCCTTAGGATCTGTTTTTTTGGGTGGAGCCCCTCTGGGTCCAATTTGGTGGGCGGGGCCACTCTTGGTTCGATTTTGTGGCTGGGGCCCCTCAGGTTCCGATTTTGTGGGCGGAGTACCTCTGGGTCCAATTTGGTGGGTGAGGCCCCTCAAGGTCCGATTTGGTGGGCGAGACCCCTCAGGGTCGGATTTTGTGGGTGGGGCCCCTCAGGGTCGGATTTTGTGGGTGGGGCCCCTCAGGGTCGGATTTTGTGGGTGGGGCCCCTCAGGGTCGGATTTTGTGGGTGGGGCCCCTCAGGGTCGGATTTTGTGGGTGGGGCCCCTCAGGGTCCAATTTTATGGATGGGCCCCTCAGGGTCCGATTTGGTGGGCGGGGCCCCTCTGGGTCCGATTTGGTGGGCGGGGCCCCTCTGGGTCCGATTTGGTGGGCGGGGCCCCTCAGGGTCCGATTTAGTGGGCGGGGCCACTCTGGGTCCTATTTGGTGGACAGGGCCCTGCAGGGTCCGATTTTGTGGGTGGGGTCACTCTGGGTCCAATTTGGTGGGCGGTGTTCCTCAGGGTCCAATTTGGTGGGCGGGGTCACTCTGGGTCTGATTTGGTGGGCGGGGCCCTTCAGGGTCCAATTTGGTGGGCGTGGACACTCTGAATCTGATTTGGTGGGCGGGGCCCCTCAGGGTCCGATTTGGTGGGCTGTACCACTCTGGGTCCGTTTTGGTGGGCGGGGCCACTCAGGGTCTGATTTTTTGAGCAGGGCCATGCTGGGTCCGATTTGGAGAGCAGGGTGGCTCAGCCTCCGATTTGGAGCCTGGGGTCACTCAGCTTTCGATTTGGCGCGCCGGTCCTTTAAGACTCATTTCGGTGCGCCGGCCATTTAAGAATCACTTTGGCGCGTCGGTCCTTTAAAAGCCAGTTTGGCACACTGGGCTTCTAAATCCACTTTATCGCACATTCTCTCTCAGGGGCATGCGTCATGTGATGAAGCTAGATTTGCATTTATGCTGTGGGTTTCGCTTTAAGAGCTGAAATTATGTGCCAGAAACTCTGTCTTGGAGGGGTCATGTGACATTCGTAGGCGTTGGCATAGTAACTGGGTGAGCCTGCGCATATCAATGAGCTTAACTGCCACTTCCCGACTGTCTCATGTTTTCTCTTTGGCAACATTTTCCCATTGAAATGCATTGAGGAAAATGTTTTTTCAAACGAAAATTGCGCAAAAACTCCAAATCCGATCGACACGAAAAATACTTAGCACACCACTCATGGACGCTGGCTTCGAAACAAGGCCTCAACGGAGTCTGTGCGTGTAGCGGTTCGGGCCGCATTAATTGCGGAAATCAACTGAATAGTAATAATAATACTAGATGTGTATTTCCTGAAGGAAGTACAGATAGTGGTTTGAAATGGTGCCCGGGCTGCCCCTTTAAGAGAGACTTGCCTGCTGCCCCTGCAAGACTTTCAACTCAGGATACGATTTAACTGTGGGTGCCTCTCAGGGGCCACTTTGGCCTCATGGTCTGATTTTGTGGGTGGGGCCCCTCAGGGTCCGATTTTGTGGTTGGGTCCCCTCAGGGTCCGATTTTGTGGTTGTCCCCTCAGGGTCCGATTTTGTGGCCGCGGCCCCTCAGGGTCCGATTTTGTGGCCGGGGCCCCTCTGGGTCCGATTTTGTGGCAGGGGCCCCTCTGGGTCTGATTTTGTGGGTGGGGCCCCTCTGGGTCCAATTTGGTGGGCGGGACCACTCTGGGTCCAATTTGGTGGGCGGGGCCTCTCAGGGTCCGATTTTGTGACTGGGGCCCATCAGGGTCCGATTTTGTGGCCGCGGCCCCTCAGGGTCTGATTTTGTGGCAGGGGCCCCTCTGGGTCTGATTTTGTGGGCGGGACCACTCTGGGTCCAATTTGGTGGGCGGGACCACTCTGGGTCCGATTTGGTGGGCGGGGCCTCTCATGGTCCGATTTGGTGGGCGGGGCCCCACAGGGTCCGATTTGGTGGGCGGGGCCACTCTGGGTAAGATTTGGAGGCTGGGGTCGCTCAGCCTCCAATTTGGAGGCTGGGGTCGTTGAGCTTCCGATTTGGAGGCAGAGGTCAAAGAGCCTCTGATTTGGAGGCCGGGGTCGATGAGCCTCCGATTTGGAGGCCGGGGTGGCTCAGCCTCCGATTTGGAGGCCGGGGTGGCTCAGCCTCCGATTTGGAGGCCGGGGTGGCTCAGCCTCCGATTTGGAGGCCGGGGTGGCTCAGCCTCCGATTTGGAGGCCGGGGTGGCTCAGCCTCCGATTTGGAGGCCGGGGTGGCTCAGCCTCCGATTTGGAGGCCGGGGTGGCTCAGCCTCCGATTTGGAGGCCGGGGTGGCTCAGCCTCCGATTTGGAGGCCGGGGTGGCTCAGCCTCCGATTTGGAGGCCGGGGTGGCTCAGCCTCCGATTTGGAGGCCGGGGTGGCTCAGCCTCCGATTTGGAGGCCGGGGTGGCTCAGCCTCCGATTTGGAGGCCGGGGTGGCTCAGCCTCCGATTTGGAGTGTCGGCCCTTTAAGACTCATTTGGGTGCGCTGGCCCTTTAACAATCACTTTGGCGCGTTGGCCCTTTAAGAGCTAGTTTGGCTCACTGGGCTTCTTTTAAATCCACTTTGGCGCACACATTCTCTCTCAGGGGCATGTGTCATGTGATGAAGCTAGATTTGCATTTGTGCTGTGGGTTTCGCTTTAAGAGCTGATATTATGTGGCAGAGGCTCTGTGCTGGGGTTCAAGTGAAGTTCGTAGGCGTTGGCATAGTAACTGGGTCTGGCAAAAACTACAAATCCGATCGACACGAAAAATACTTAGCACACCTCTCATGGACGCTGGCTTCGAAACGACACCTCAACGGAGTCTGTGCGTGTAGCTGTTCGGGCCGCATTAATTGCGGAAATCAACTTAATAATAATAATAAGAAGAAGAATAAGTTAGCAGCGTTCGGATTACAATATAGTGGTTTTTTCAAACCACTATAATAAGTTAGCAGCGTTCGGATTACAATATAGTGGTTTTTTCAAACCACTATAATTACAGGAGGATTTATATAAACTAGAAGCTTGGGCTGATAAATGGCAAATGAGCTTTAATGGGGATAAATGTAAGGTCATGCACTTGGGTAGAACGAACAAGATGTATAATTATGTGCTTAATTGTAAAACACTGGGCAAAACAGTCACTGAAAAAGACCTGGGTGTATGGGTGGACGACAAACTCACATTTAGTGGCCAGTGTCAGGCAGCTGCTGCAAAGGCAAATAAAATAATGTGATGTATTAAAAAAGGAATAAATGATCATGAGGAGAACATATTATTAGCTCTATATAAGTCACTAGTGCGACCAAACTTAGAATACTGTGTACAGTTGTGGTCTCCGGTGTATAAGAAGGACATAACTGAACTGGAGCGGGTGCAGAGAAGAGCGACCAAGGTTATTAGAGAACTGTGGGGTCTGCAATACCAAGACAGGTTATTACACTTGGGGGTTGGAAAATCGAAGGCTTAGGGGTGATCTTATTACAATGTCTAAATATATGCGGGGACAGTACAAAGACCTTTCTAATGATCTTTTTACTCTTAGACCTGTGACGGGGACAAGGGGGCATCCTCTACGTCTGAAGGAAAGAAGGTTTAAGCATACTCACAGACGCGGATTCTTTACTGTAAGAGCAGTGAGACTATGGAACTCTCTGCCATATGATGTTGTAATGAGAAAATGGAAACGGTCTTAGGAGCGCAGGAAAGAGACTCAGACAAGAGATGAGGTTAAACCACAATGCGTTTCGACTGAGGATTCGTCTTCATCAGGTGGAAGGTTATTAATGACATAGGGGATGGGGTATTTAAATGGGAGGCAGCCAATCACAACAGTCAAAACAGTCACATGTTATGATAGTCACATGTTACGACAAGATAACATCATATATTATAAAAAAAAAGAAATAAAAAGAAATTAAACGTTTTATTTAAGTTGTTTTTATTTTTTATTTTTTTTATAATATATGATGTCATCTTGTCGTAACATGTGACTATCATAACGTGACTGTTTTGACTGTTGTGATTGGCTGCCTCCCATTTAAATACCCCATCCCCTATGTCATTAATAAACTTCCACCCGATGAAGACGGATCCTCCGTCGGAACGCGTTGTGGTTTAACCTCATCTCTTGTCTGAGTCTCTTTCCTGCGCTCCTAAGACCGTTTCCATATTCTCATTGCTCCTAACCTCCATTGGAGGTTTTCCGCTGGGTTGATTCCTAAGCGCTCCTCTATGACCGCTTATTACTGACTCTTATATGATGTTGTAATGAGTGATTCCCTACTAAAATTTAAGAAGGGTCTGGATGCCTTTCTTGAAAAGTATAATATTACAGGGTATATACACTAGATTCCTTGATATTACTTTGATCCAGGGAACTAGTCTGATTGCAGTATGTGGAGTCGGGAAGGAATTTTTTTCCTTAATGTGGAGCTTACTGTTTGCCACATGGGTTTATTTTGCATTCCTTTGGATCAACATGTTAGGGCATGTAGGATAGGATATGGGTTGAACTAGATGGACTTAGTCTTCCTTCAACCTTAATAACTATGTTACTATGTTATAGCATGCTGAATCCCTAGTGTGTAATATACACATTGTTAGGATTCGATACAGCTTGCCGGTTTGAGCGGATGTTACTTTATTGCTTTATGTTCCTTAAGGCCTCTGGCATGCAGGCTATGCATATGAAACAGCAGTGGCAAATTATTCGGTGTCATCTGGTTTATCGCCTTTTCACCCTGTTTGTATGAAAGAGACACCAAAAGCAATCCATAACAGTGAAATACGACCACATGGATAGAAAATTAAAACAGAGTTTTGCACTCTTGACTAACTTGAGCTTCACATAATCTTCTTTGTCTGGGGCGTGTCTTGTTAATTTTCATAGATTTGTTTATAATACATAAAAAAATCTATGAAAATTAACAAATGAAAGTCAGACATTGCTACAAGTCTACAGGGAGCTGCCAGCAGTGAATCTTGATGATTTGCATATCCAAGACCATTCTGCATGGCAGAACATTCACCTCATTGATAGCTGCCAAGGGGCAAGTACTTGTATTTATGCATGTGGCACTCATTTGCAATACTGAGTAAATCAAAATGTTTTGAAAATGTTTAATTTCATTCATTATTTGCATATCATTACCATGTCTAAAGATCCTGTGATTTTCATAATTCCATTACTTCATTTTTGGTGGTGCAATTGCAATGTTGAAGAGTGTATAATGAATAGTTGCATGTTATAGTGAAATAGGACATACAAGAAATAATGGGATGTAACCAGTAGGCCACTGAGGGCAGATGAGGTTTACTATAAATAAATATTTTTGGCTTGGAACTAGGAGCATATTGCACAGACAAAAATAACATGAAATTAGGTCAGCATTTACCAGAAAACCGTGTTGGGGATGGTTGCAATTAGAAGATTAAGTACGGTTGCTTGGAGCCCCATGTAGCTTTTAAGTTTATCTAATGGCACTTGCAGTAAGATGAAAGGAGCATATCATTATTACATCAGGGAAATTTATCAACAGAGGACACACAGCATTTCACACTGTCGCACACGCTGCTCAAAGTGTTTTGTCCTCACATGGTGTATTAAGACTAGAGTAATCGTAGGCGAGTAAAAGAACTGCGCTCTCCAAAATTGACAAAATAGGAAGTGAAAAAGGCGATAACTAAAAATAAACTCTGAATAAAACTGCAGAAAATATACCACAAAATGTTATGTGCACACAATGTCTTTTTCAAGTGGATTCCACCTGGAAACCACCTAAAAAAAAAAGTGCTAAAATAAATGGAAAATAGAATGAACAAATGTACATCAATGTCAAACTACTTGTACTCTCTTTATCAATATCCTATAACCAACACAGGCTTCCAAAGCTGTGAAACTGTTAAAATAAGTGACCTGACCATTGTTACGGTGGCTTTTTCCGCCACAAGGGACGTGCAAGAAGACGCTATAGGAAAAACATCACCGACATTTTCCTGAGTACATGTTGCAGGAAAAAGCTCAGTGGGTCTGTCAGCATCTAAAAGAAGTCATATGCCCATATCCTGCAATATTGATGACCTGTATTCAGGATAAGTCATCTGTATCAGATTAATGGGGATTCAAAACCTTGCAACCCATTGATTAGCTTTTATATTATCTGGTGGTGACCTGATGTAACCGATGTACAGAGCCTCAAAATGTGTACTGCGAAATGAAAATTTATTCCAATTGCCGTGCCTACATTATCAATTAATAGTTCTGTTTGTAACCCTTATAGTACCTGCAATTCAGTGTGTCGCTGGATCTGCTCTTCACTGCTCCCCCATCCTTCTGGGACGTTCTGTCACTGATTAGGGGGCGTGACCTTCTCCCGCTGCTATTAGCAGCTATCCCTCTGATAATGTTACCTTGTATGCGGCCCAAGATGAGGGGGGCATAGTAGCAGTCAGGGGACTGATAATGTCTTTTTGCCTGCAGATCGAGATTAGGGAGCAGAGTGGGAGCGTGGCCTGCTCCATGATTCTATTAGCAACCAGTCCCCTGATAATGTCTATTTCAATTCAGTCTAGTGTGGCAGTGGAGTGGCCTTCTGGTTTCTAGTAGCAGCCAGCCTCCTGATAATGTCTCCTTCACTGCAGGGCTACTAGTACGGAACAAGCCACGTCCCTGCCACTAGCCTTCACCTCAAATTACAGACAAGGAGACATTAAAGGAGGCTGGCTGCTACTAGCGGCCCAGAGAAGGCCACACTCCCTGATCTGTGATGTAACGTCTCAACAGAGAGGGGGAGCAGCCCCAGCATCACACTGAATTACAGGTACCATGAGGGTTACAAACAGCTCTATTCATGTTAACTTTGTTTTTGAAGGCATGGCCATTACAATAATTTTTTTTATCTCCCTGGAGTAGCCCTTTAACTGTATAATCTGTTTAAGTGTGTGCTGCAATCTCCTGACGATCCGTTCCTATTCTCTCCAATAGGAACTGCGCTGCAGAAGCTGCAAATTACTGTCAGGAACACCGCACTGCACTTGCTCACTGAGCCAGTGCGTGTGTCCTGAGTAAGAGAAACTGTGCTCTAAGATACCTGTGGAGCAGGGCAGCAGCGGTGAAGATGCGTGCTAGACCAACAGGACCTGAAGCACGTGACTGCTGGGGGCGTGGCCTAAACTCCAGAGAGCTAGGAGCAGCAGAAAAACTCCTAGAAGAGTAACTACGGGACGAAGTTACCAAGGGGCATAGACAGAGACGTAAACAGAAGAGGCCGGGGTCAAAGCATGTGATAGCACGACAATACCAAAGGGCTAGACAGAACGGATAGTCAGGACGTAGCAGCAGTCAGGAACCAGAGAAGCCAGATACACAGTACAGAATCAAGAGACAACTCACAACAGGAGACAGAACCGGGTCAGAACCATATAAGCAAGCTAGAAGACAATCAGAAGGTGTCACGAATGCGGCCGCAGATGCAGCCCAGCAGGCACCTCCACGTTGACGACGCCTACACAGCAGACAGTTCAGACATGGTCAGGTACAGGATCAAGGATTCAGGCCCGGATATACCACCTCCGGGGCAGGGTGAGGGTACAGAACAAAGCAGGAATCAAGGCAGGGACTTTGGTACCATAACCGAGACAGATGAGGTCCACAGACACGAGACATACATAGCAAAGTCCAGGAACTTTGTGAGTAGCTCCGGCCCCGCCCATAGGGCAGGGTAAGTTTATAAAGGAGCCGCCCCTCAGCAATTGGCTGGGGACAGCATTTCAAGTACACACACTAACCCTGATAAAAGCAGGGAAGGTGTGGCCGCGCACACCCTAAGCGCACACAGAAACCATTGCAGCACAATAGTGCAGGAACTGCATCTTAGAGCACCTGGCATTGTCTGCAAGCCTAGACAGATGTGGAAAGTCATGCCCCATCTGCAAATGACCTCACAGCCCGTGGACAGCTTCCACAGCGGCGACCAGGGACCACACATGCGAATGGTCAAGCAGCAGAGCAAAAAACTAACACCACATGTGCAGCTACGCAGCAGAGCAGGGAACTGAGCAGGCGCCATACAGGTAACAGCCAGCAGTATCCCATCTCAATTAGGGGGAAAGGAGTAAGGGGTTAAAGCGGACACATGCATTGTCACGCCGACAAGCAGATACAAACAGAACGGCGTGACAGAAGGCATAGGCACACAGGGGTCACCACACTCGGCCATAGGCAAAAGTATAACTGACGGGGTTTGGAGTTTCCCAGGGCTATAAGAAGCTCTCCTTGAATCAAAGAGAGGCCACAATCATTAACCCCAGGCGTGCAGGTCAAAGCCTGCACTGGGTCAAGACATTAACCCCTGACGTGCAGGTCAAAACCTGTACTGGGATCATGACAATTGCATAGTATATAGAGCTGTGCTGTTCTCAATCTGTGTTGGAACCACTCTGATCTGATATTGATGAACTTTCAATGTCACAGTCTAGTACAAGCCTTTAAAGGAAAACTATCTAGACATTTTCTGGACTTGTTTATTTGAGGTTAATTATTATTTTCTTTAGTCATTTGTCAGCTATCTTAGTGTAAAAGTGATCATGAGTCCTGATTCATCAAGAGCAAAAATTTTTCTCGCCGGTCTTCATGAGCGGACATGGTGGAGTCAGATGCTCCTGTTCATGAATCTAAAGTTTCCGGCGATTAGTATGCAGTGACTTATTGCCAAAAATCTACACCAGTCTCTGACTGGAGTAAAATTTTTAGTATGGGGAACGTATGGGGAAGCAAAAGACCAGAAAAAGCCATACACCTGACAAATGCTACTGAGAACTCTGCTATTAGAAGTGGAAAGGAAGAACAAAGACGAAAGAATCTAATTAAAAAAAATATTGGCGAAAGAGAAACCAATCACAAACTAAAATGTTTCTATACTAATGCACAAAGCATGGGCAACAAACAAGGAGAATTGGAACTACTAACACAGGAAAAGAAATATGATGTCATTGGAATCACTGAAACTTGGTGGGACAATACACATGATTGGAATACAAGACTAGAAGGATACAACTTATTTGCAAGAAACAGACTTGATAAACGAGGAGGGGGTGTTGCATTGTATGTTAGAAACGCGTATATCTGCACAGAGATTGAAGCTTCAGAGACTGGGAGTTCTGTGGAAACTGTTTGGGTAAGAATACAAGGACAGAACAATGGAAAGGACACCATTGTAGGCATTTACTACAGGCCGCCTGTGCAAGCTGAAGATATGGATGAACTCTTTATGCATCAAATGGCCAAGTTCTCCAAAAAATATGACATAGTTGTCATGGGAGATTTCAACTATCCAGACATTTGTTGGGAATCTCTCTCAGGCAAAACTAACAGGTCAAGGAAATTCTTATCCTCTCTTGCTGACAACTTTATCTTCCAAAAGGTAAAGGAGAAAACAAGGGGAACTGCTACCTTGGATCTAATCCTTATAAACAGGGAGGAAATGGTTGAGGAGGTAAAAGTGGCTGGGACCCTAGGAGGTAGCGACCATGCTATTTTAGAATTTTGGATAACTAGAGGCGGAAGACCTGTGAAGACTCAGACGTCAAGGTTAGATTTCAGAAAGGCAGATTTTAAGGGATTCAGAAAGAGAATTGGAGGGATCCAATGGCTGGATATCCTTAAAGACAAAAATGTCCAGGAAGGATGGGAAATCTTGAAAAATGAAATTCTCAAAGCACAGTTGTTAACAATTCCGAAAAGAGGGAAGAATAGGAAGCATTTAAGGAAACCAGGATGGATGAACACAGAACTTAAGCACATGCTAAAAAGGAAGCAAAAAATGTTTATAAAATGGAAAGAAGGAGGCATATCTAAAGAAGAATATAATGCTGTCTGCAGAACCTGCAAGGCACAAATCAGATTATCTAAAGCTGAAAATGAATTGAGGCTTGCAAGAGATGTCAAAAGCAATAATAAAGGATTTTGGGGATATGTCAAAAGTAAAAGAAAAGTCAAAGATGCTATAGGATTTTTACAGGATGAAAATGATGAAATGGTAAGACAGGATGTTGAGAAGGCTGAACTTTTAAATTCCTATTTTGCATCTGTTTTCTCTCAGAAAGGAAATGTAACATCAACTGTTATTCACTGTCCTATTAAGGGAATAGAAGAATCCAGGATATCTATAAACAGAAAGATAGTGAGGAAACACTTAGCTAACCTAAATGTATTCAAGTCTCCAGGTCCAGATGAATTACACCCCAGAGTACTGAAGGAGATAGCAGAAGAAATTTTTGAACCCCTCTCCATAATCTTTGAAAATTCTTGGAGAACAGGAGAAGTGCCAGAAGACTGGAGAAGAGCAAATGTTGTTCCTATCTTCAAAAAGGGGAAGAAGGTGGACCCAGGCAACTATAGGCCGGTGAGTCTGACTTCTATACCAGGAAAGATCTTTGAACAAATTATTAAACAACATGTATGTCAATACCTGGATAAGAATGAAGTGATTAAACAGAGTCAGCATGGGTTTGTAACTAATAAGTCATGTCAGACTAATTTAATTTCCTTCTATGATGGTATTACTGATTGGGTGGATCAAGGAAATGCTGTAGATATAGTATATCTTGACTTCAGCAAAGCATTTGACAAAGTCTCTCATACAATCCTTATTGAAAAAATGACTAAGTATGGAATGGACAAGGCAACTGTTAGGTGGATTCATAACTGGCTTAGTGATCGGACCCAAAGAGTGGTCGTAAATGGCTGCACATCTAGTTGGAAGAATGTCTCAAGTGGGGTACCACAGGGCTCTGTCCTGGGCCCTGTATTGTTCAACATCTTTATCAACGATTTAGATGAAGGAATTGAGGGTAAACTGATTAAATTTGCTGATGACACAAAGCTAGGAGGGATAGCTAATACTAGAGAAGAGAGAGAGAGGATTCAAAAAGATTTAAATAAACTGGAGCAGTGGGCAGCAACTAACAGAATGGTTTTTAACAGGGAGAAATGCAAAGTACTACATCTGGGCAATAAAAATGAAAAAAGCATATATAGAATGGGAGGAATAGGGCTAAGTGACAGCACATGTGAAAAAGACTTGGGTATACTAATAGATCACAGACTGAATATGAGTCAACAGTGTGATGCAGCAGCAAAAAAGGCAAATGCAATTCTAGGATGTATTAACAGAAGCATACAGTCTAGATCACGTGAAGTAATTATTTCCCTCTACTCCTCTTTGGTCAGACCTCATCTGGAATATTGTGTCCAATTTTGGGCACCACATTTTAAAAAAGACATCAACAAACTGGAGCAAGTTCAGAAAAGAGCGACCAGAATGGTGACCGGTCTGCAAACCCTGTCTTATGAGGAAAGGTTGCAGGATTTGGGAATGTTTAGTTTGCAAAAGAGAAGACTGAGAGGAGACTTAATAGCTGTCTACAAATATCTAAAGGGCTGTCACATTGTAGAAGGATCAACTTTATTCTCATTTGCACAAGGAAAGACTAGAAGCAATGGGATGAAGCTGAATGGGAGGAGACACAGATTAGATATTAGAAAAAACTTTTTGACAGTTAGAGTGATCAATGAGTGGAACAGGCTGCCACGAGAAGTGGTGAGTTCTCCTTCAATGGAAGTCTTCAAACAGAGGCTGGACAGACATCTAACTGGGATGATTTAGCGAATCCTGCTTTGAGCAGGGGGTTGGACCAGATGGCCCAGGAGGTCCCTTCCAACTCTACGATTCTATGATACTTCTATGATACAGCTTGTCATAAATTAGACAAACCGTGTAGTCATGACCCATGCCAACCCAGCTTTGCCCTTTTTGTTGGAGCTGTGAGAAAATGCCTTCAAAACACTAAATTGCAAAATCTTAGCACAACTCAGAGTTATGCAATTTTTTTTTTACTTTTCAAAGCAATTTACATCAGAATTCTGGCAAAATTGCTTTCATGAATCTGGGCAGTGGATTAGAGAAATGTGTTAGTTAAGCCACTCCATTTGTCGACAGAAGGAGTTGAGTTACCAGTCAGACATTTGGGAGTGCAGGATGGCAAATCTTCAGAAGGGGCTTTTGTATGTTCTCCCGTGTTAGTGTAGGTTTTCTCCCACACTTCAGACATATACTGATAGGGAATTTAGATTGTGAGCCCCAATAAGGACATTGGTGATCATGTATGTAAAGCGCTGCGGTATATGATAGCGCCATATAAGAAAAGCATAATAAATATTGGCACCCAGCTAAGTGCATCACTATTAGCAAAGTTGTTAAAGGAGTTTGGCCAAAGTCCTACCCCAACTCCGAGAGAAAATCTCCCTTGATTGGAGAAAGGACCACATTGCATATTTGGGGATATCATTAACCCCTCTAACGTCAGCATTTTATGAATCAAACTATCGCCATTTATTACACACACTAGAATCAGATTTAAATAAAATAGGTAAATATTAGATTTTGGGAGTCTTTTCCCTACCAAAAGTAATTTATTTTTTCTGTACTGTCCCAGTACTTCTCAAAGAGCCACTTTTTCATTAGATATTTAAAACATTAAATGCGTTTGTGTGGAAAAATAAAAGACTTAGCTTTTACAATTACCTGTTAAAAAGACCTAAGAAGCTGGGTGGACTTGGTCATCCAAACATCCTAGATTATTATTTGGCTTCCCAACTCGACCTAGTCAAAGGGTGGTGGAGAGGCGGAAAAATAAGCAACTGGGTTCAAATTGAATCTCACAATGCAGTTTCTAACAATTTACAAGATTTGCGTTATGCATCCTTGGTGGAGTCGTCCATAAAGTTAGTCGCTCTTCCTATAACGATCTCATTCTTTAAAATTTTATTCACTTCTGATGCATAAAAATGGATGCCATGCAGATGACAACAGATGGAAAATCGTCTTTTTGTGGATGAAAATAACGATTTTTTTTTATAAGCTCATGTAAACTTCATCACATAAGCAACTACTTTTTATAAAGTGACAAAATTATTGTTATGCAGAATTAAAGGGTGATTCGAAACCAAAGGTGACTTTCATACTAAATTTAATTCATAATCTAATCACTTTTCTAATATATTTCAGTTAAAAAATTTCTACCATTCCCTGTCTACTCTAACTTCCTGTCTGCTTGTTGTTTTTTTTTTTTTTTTTTTTTTTACACTTCCAATGACATTTGTTTGAGAATCCCAGTGCATTTTGGGGTACTTAAACGGGACATCATCAGGGGACAGAGGGATGCGGTCACGGCCACAGCTGCTTTCCCCACCACGAAAAGAAGCGGCATCTGTTTCAGAGAGTGGACTGGTCCCTGCTGGGTCATCTCTTCTTAGAGACAGCAAGGGAGCGCACTGTCACTGTGCATTCAAAGGAATATAGCATAAGAAGCTTATACTGAGTATACGTCACAATTTACAACCAACGTATTGTAAGGTGAGCAGGACTAGCCGAACCTCCAAAACAGACATCACTGATGGCGCCATTTCAGAGAGGGTGCAGAGTCTGCAGCAGTGATCGCAGCTTCTGCCCCCTGATGATGGCTAATTCGAGTATCCCAGCATGCACTGGTGAATCTCAAACAAAATGTCATGGGATGGTAAAAAAAAATAAGAAGGCAGAATGTACAGAGTACGTTAGGGAATATTTCATTGTAGTATATTATAAAGCGAGATTAGACTATTACACTGACTAGATATACATTTAATATGAAATTCACCTTTGGTTTCGGACCGCCCCTTTAAGTTCAGCCAATTGGTTCGGCCTTCCACAGCAGTGCCAGTTTCTCATGCGGCCCCTTTGGAAAATGAATTGCCCACCCCGATCTAAAACAATAGAATCACAACCAGCCAGGCTGTAATTAAGCAGCAGGCTGAAGGAAGAGAATTAATACTGTAACATATAGCTACGTCAAAGATTCAATTTGAACAGTAGTAAACCTGACTAGATGCAGTGGTAAAAACATATTACTTACATTATGGAGCTATAACAGCAAGCACTGAAGAGTGGAAGGCAATACGGGTGGTCCGGTGGCACTGTGTCACAGTATTAATTCTATATACCATGTCAAAGCTATTTGCTTCCCTACAAGAGCAATGTCTTCAAGTGAATATTGTATTTGCATTGTTTACTATGGACATAGTTCTTGCTTAATTCGGAGCTACCTTATATGCACCAGCACTTTACCATTGATGTGGGTTTTGTCATTGGTCCCCCTCGGGGTATATTTGTAATATTTATGTCTTGTGTCCCTTATTTTAATTATTTATTAATAAATATTATATGTTAATTGGATATGTTGGCTCTCTTCATTCAGCCTGCTGTTTAATTACAGCCTGGCTGATTGTGATTCTATTATTCTGAAGTGCCATCTTGTGTAGTATATCGGACAGTTTTTTGGTGTAACCTTATCTAAAACAATATCTACTGCAAGTGCTTTGAAACCTGTATATAATTTACTGGACACAAAAACATTGTCTTTATTAAGTCAACCCCCTTTTTAACATGGGAAAAGGATTTAAACTAAACATTTCCAAATAATGAATGGGCCAGCTCATTAGTATTAGCCACTCGCACATTTACATGTGCTTCCTGTTTCAAATCGTATCTGAAAACTGTGTTGAGATGGTATTACACACTAGTGAGATTACATGTGCTGTTTCCCGCATCCTCGCAATTATGCAGCCGTAATTATGGCTCTAAAGGTTCTCTCATCCATATCCTTTGGACCTGCCCGCTAATAGTCCCCATTTGGAAGGCGGCCTTCAAACTGACTTCATCATTAATTCACTGTACAGTACAACCTTCACCATCTTTAGCTCTGCTCTTATTGGAAATTCATTCTATTGATTCTAAGTATAGAATACTTACTGCTCGTATTCTGTTGTCAGTGAAAATTGTGATCATTAGATATTGGAAATCCTGTGGGATACCCACAATGGAAGAAATAATTCATTTAATAAATAGGAATTGTGTATTTAAAAAATGGTAGCATATAAAAATAAGATGCCTGCTTTTATGGTAAATTGGAGTGCTTGGCTAGATCATCCTGAAAATATACAGTAACTATGCTTTGACTTTGGTATGTTTTCCTGGTTCTTTGGATATTATTTAATCCTGTATGTTATGTTATTCTCTTGCAATGTATGTTCTGATCAGTTTATTTGTGTTATGTAAACATTTGACTGTTATTGTTTAACCCCTTCACTACCAAGGGTGGTTTGCACGTTAACTCCCGGGCCAATTTTTACAATTCTGACCACTGTACCTTTATGAGGTCATAACTCTGGAACGCTTTCATGGATCCCGGTGATTCTGACATTGTTTTCTCGTGACATATTGTACTTCATGTTAGTGGTAAAATTGCATTCAAATAACTTGCGTTTATTTGTGAAAAAAACGGAAATTTGGCGAAAATTTTGAAAATTTCGCAATTTTCCAACTTTGAATTTTTATGCCCTTAAATCACAGCGATACGGCACACAAAAAACTTAATACATAACATTTCCCACATGTTTACTTTACATCAGCACAATTTTGGAACCAAAATTTTTTTTCTGTTAGGAAGTTATAAGGGTTAAAAATTGACCAGCGATTTCTCATTTTTGCAACACCATTTTATTTTTAGGGACCACTTCACATTTGAAGCCACTTTGAGGGGTCTATATGATAGAAAATACCCAAAAGTGACACCATTCTAAAAACTGCACCCCTTAAGGTGCTTAAAACCACATTCAAGAAGTTTATTAACCCTTTAGGTGCGTCACAGGAATTTTTTGAATATTAAAAAAAATGAACATTTAACTTTTTTTCACAAAAAAAATACTTCAGGTTCAATTTTCTTTATTTTACCAAGGGTAACAGGAGAAATTGGACTGCAAAAGTTATTTTGCAATTTGTCCTGAGTACGCTGATACCTGATATGTGGGGGGGAACCACTGTTTCGGCGCATGGCAGACCTCAGTAGGGAAGGAGCGCCGTTTGACTTTTTCAATGCAAAATTGGCTGGAATTCAGATCGGACGCCATGTCGCCTTTGGAGAGCCCCTGATGTACCTAAACAGTGGAAACCCCCCAAGTGACCCCATTTTGGAAACTAGACCCCCCAAGGAACTTATCTAGATATGTGGTGAGAACTTTGAACCCACAAGGGCTTCACAGAAGTTTATAACATACAGCGGTACAATTAAAAAAATCATATTTTTTCCACAAAAATGATCTTTTCACCCCCAATTTTTATTTTTCCAAGGGTAACAGGACCCTAAAAGTTATTGTGCAATTTGTCCTGAGTACGCTGATACCCCATATGTGGGTGTAAATGACTATTTGGGCGCATAGCAGAGCTCGGAAGGGAAGCAGCGCCATTTGACGTTTTTGGCTAGAATTGAGATCGGACACCATGTCGCGATTGGAAAACCCCTGATGTACCAAAACAGTGGAAACCCCCCACAAATGACACCATTTTGGAATCTAGACCCCCCCAAGGAACTTATCTAGATGTGTGGTGAGAACTTTGAACCCCCAAGGGCTTCACAGAAGTTTATAACGTACAGCAGTACAATTAAAAAATCATATTTTTTCCACAAAAATGATCTTTTCACCCTCAATTCTTATTTTTCCAAAAGTAACAGGACCCTAAAAGATATTGTGCAATTTATCCTGAGTACGCTGATACCCCACATGTGGGTGTAAACCACTATTTGGGCGCATGGCAGAGCTCGGAAGGGAAGCAGCGCCATTTGACGTTTTTGGCTGGAATTGAGATCGGACACCATGTCGCGTTAGGAAATCCCCTGATGTACCAAAACAGTAGAAACTCCCCACAAATGACACCATTTTGGAAACTAGACCCCCCAAGGAACTTATCTAGATGTGTGGTGAGCACTTTGAACCCCCCAGTGCTTCACTGAAGTTTATAACGTCCGGGTGTGAAAATAAAAAAATCGTATTTTTTCCACAAACATGATCTTTTAGTCCCCATTTTTTTATTTTCCCAAGGGTAACAGGAGAAATTGGACCCCAAAAGTTGTTGTCCAATTTGTCCTGAGTACGCTGATACCTCATATGTGGGAGAAAACTACTGTATGGGCACACGTCGGGGCTCGGAAGGGAAGTAGTGACGTTTTGGAATGCAGACTTTGATGGATTGGTATGCGGGTGTCATGTGCGTTTGGAGAGCCCCTGATGTACCTAAACTATTGAAACTCCCCACAAGTGACCCCATTTTGGAAACTAGACGCCCTAATGAACTTATCTAGATGTGTGGTGAGCACTTTGAACCCCCCAGTGCTTCACAGAAGTTTATAACGACCGGGCGTGAAAATAAAAATATCGTATTTTTTCAACAAACATCTTTTAGTCCCCATTTTTTTTATTTTCCCAAGGGTAACAGGAGAAATTGGACCCCAAAAGTTGTTGTCCAATTTGTCCTGAGTACGCTGATACCTCATATGTGGGAGAAAACTACTGTATGGGCACACGTCGGGGCTCGGAAGGGAAGTAGTGACGTTTTGGAATGCAGACTTTGATTGATTGGTATGCGGGTGTCATGTGCGTTTGGAGAGCCCCTGATGTACCTAAACTATTGAAACTCCCCACAAGTGACCCCATTTTGGACACTAGACCCCCCACGGAGCTTATCTAGATGTGTGGAGAGCACTTTGAACCCCCAAGTGCTTCACAGAAGTTTATAACGCCTGGGCGTGAAAATAAAAAAAACATTTTTTTCCGCAAAATTATATTTTTGCCCCCAATTTTTTATTTTCCTAAGGGTAACAGGAGAAATTGGACCCCAAAAGTTGTTTTGTAATTTGTCCTGAGTAGGCTGATACCCTACATGTGGGGGTAAAACACTGTTTGGGCACATGGCAGAGCTTGGAAGGGAAGGAGCACCATTTGACTTTTTCAACGCAGAATTGGCTGGAATTGAGATCAGACGCCATGTTGCCTTTGGAGAGCACCTGATGTGCCCAAACAGTGGAAACCCCCAATTATAACTCCAACCCTAACCTCAACACACCCCTAACCCTAATATGAGCCCTAGCCCTAGCCCTAACCCTAGCCCTAACCCTAGCCCTAACCCTAGCCCTAACCCTAGCCCTAACCCTAGCCCTAACCCTAGCCCTAGCCCTAGCCCTAGCCCTAACCCTAGCCCTAACCCTAGCCCTACCCTAACCCTAACCCTAGCGGGAAAATGGAAATAAATACATTTTCTTTTAGTTTTATTATTTTTCCCTAACTAAGGGGGTGATAACGGGGGGTTTGATTTACGATTTATGGCGGTTTTTATGTTTGGCGGCTGTCGCACGCTAAAAGACGCTTTTTATTGTAAAAATAGTTTTTGCATCACCACATATTGTGAGCTATAATTTTTCCGTATTTTGACCCACCGAGTCATGTGAGGTCTTATTTTTTGCGGGACGAGTTGACGTTTTTATTGGTACCATTTTCGGGCACGTGACATTTTTTGATCGCTTTTTATTCCGATTTTTGGGACGCAGAATGAACAAAAACCAGCGTTTCATGAATTTCTTTTGGGGGGGTGCGTTTACACCGTTCCGCGTGCGGTAAAATTGATAACGCGTTTTCATTCTTCGGGTCAGTACGGTTATAGCAATACCTCATTAAGGCCGGTTTCACATTAGCGCTTTTTAAGCGCACGCACGGCCGGGGGTAGCTCCGCCCCCGAGCCGGCTCTCTGCCCGGCGTGCCCGCCCCTTGCTTGTAGCGCCGCCTCCTAGCGGACAGCGGCGCCTGCGATCGGCGCACCCTATCTTTAGCATAGGGTGCGCAGATCGTGCGCAGGCCGTGCGCTAGTTGCGCTTTGACCTGCGCTGCGCATTTTTGACGGTGCGCCGTGCGCGCCAAAATCCGAAAAGTTCGATTTTGGCGCGCACGGCGCACCGTCAAAAGTGCGCAGCGCAGGTCAAAGCGCAACTAGCGCACGGCCTGCGCACGATCTGCGCACCCTATGCTAAAGATAGGGTGCGCCGATCGCAGGCGCCGCTGTCCGCTAGGAGGCGGCGCTACAAGCAAGGGGCGGGCACGCCGGGCAGAGAGCCGGCTCGGGGGCGGAGCTACCCCCAGCCGTGCGTGCGCTTAAAAAGCGCTAATGTGAAACCGGCCTTAGGTCTTTTTTTATGTTTTGTCGTTTTTTTGCAATGAAAACAATTTTATATAAAAAATAATTATTTTTGTATCGCTTTATTCTGCGCGCTATAACTTTTTTATTTTTTTGCGGATGATGCTGTGTGGCGGCTCGTTTTTTGCGGGACAAGATGACGTTTTCAGCGGTACCATGGATATTTATATGAGTCTTTTTGATCGCGCGTTATTGCACTTTTTGTTCGGTGGTATGATAATAAATCATTATTTTTTGCTTCGTTTTTTATTTTTATTTTTTAAGGGGTTCGCTAAAGGGGTTAACTAATGGGACAGTTTTATAGGGCAGGTCATTACGGACGCGGCGATACCAAATATGTGTACTTTTATTGTTTTTGTTTTTTTTTATTTTGAAAAAATGGATTTATTGGGGAATATTTTATTTTTTTTTTACTAATTTATTTAGCGATTTTTTTTTTTTTTTTTTTTTTTTTTATTATTTTTAACACTTTTTTTTTTTTTTTTACTTTATTACCCTGTCCCAGGTGGGACATCACTGTCCTGTGACAGATCGCTGATCTGTCACATCACAGATCACTGTGACAGATCAGCGATCTGTCACAGGCACTACTGCAGACTTCCTCATGCCTGCGCTTTGCAGGCAGTGAGGAAGTCAGCTCCCTGCAGGCCCCCGTCGCCATCTTGGATCCGGGGGCCTGTAGGGAAAGAGCCCCCCGCAGCAGCGCTGCACATTGCGCTGCCGTGGGGGGCTCAGGGAAGCACGGAGGGAGCCCCCTCCCTGCCGATGCTTCCCTTTAATCCCCGGTACACCGCGATCGCGTTTGATCGCGGTGTGCAAGGGGTTAACGTGTCGGGGGCGGTCCGTGACCGCCCCTGACACATTGTGCCGGGTGTCAGCTATGATAATTAGCTGACACTCGGCCGCGATCAGCGGCGCTCACCACGTGGGCGCCGCTGATCGCGATGACGTAATATTCCGTCCATGGTAATTAGGTCCATGGTCACATGGACGGAATATTACGTCAATTGTAGGTAAGGGGTTAAAAAAACAAATAAAGATTTTTTTTTAATTAGTTTTGCCATGCAAAACTACTGTATTGTAAATAAGGACACAGCAAGAATAAAGTCCTTTATTAGAAATAAAACAAAACACAGTTTTCCATTTCTATTTAAAAATAATAAACAGTTAAACTCATCTAACGCGTATTCACCGAAGCCCTCATCTCCTGTAATCAAACTAAAATAAAAACAATATCCCTCACCTCTCCGTAATTCTGTCCCACACTGTAATCCATGTGTGGGAGATAAATAGTTTTCAACCTGGACGGTGCCAAGATGTGACCGTCCAGGCTGAGAACCGCTGGTGAATGAGCTGCTGTGATAACCGCATCATTGACCAGCAGTGACATCATTTTGGTTGCCGCCGGTCAGTGAGGCTGCGTTCCCAGCAGGGCTGAACTGTGCTGACTCAGCACCGTGGGAAAATGTCAGTCATGAGGTCACCGCAGTTTAAGCTCAGTGTTTTCACAGCAAATCACTGTGAAAAATTCTCGTGAAAAACAGCAGAGAGGAATACTGTCATCAGACGCTCCTGTGGTCACTGTTATTAGCAGAAGTAGGTGTAGGCTGATGGAAGTAATGGTCCCCACAGCCGCCCCCTGCTGTCATTGTTATCACTTGAATACACCTCTCATCATTCTCCCCTGGTCACTCAGATCGCCGGCAGAGTAGGAGAGAATGATGAGAGCCATCTTCAGCACCCGGAGCTGGGGAACAACGCTTACTGTAGCACTTCGTCCCAGGCACCTGTCCATGTCGTACTGATGCGGCACATGGTTTCCACATGTGTGTCACAAGTATTACACACATAAACACTGACATCTCTGGTACCAGTTTTTCCAGTATCATAAATATCAGGACGTGTGAAACAGGCCTTAAAGGGATCCTGTCAGCAATGAAGGGGCTCAAGCTGCAATTATATCCCCTTATTTGCATACTAATTAGTTTTTAGTCGGATCACTGAGGCTGTGTGCGAGGGACTACTGCATTTTCCCTTTAGATCATGGCAGACAGTCAGTACAGTAGATGAGGATGTATCAGAAGCTGATTGTAATGCACTCTATTGCTTTGTGGTCACATAGCACAATCTGCTGCGAGTTCACAGAAAGACCAGAGCAGAAGAAGAATGAAAAAAGAGGGTGTAATTGGGGAAAGTTAGAGAGGGATTTTTGCACTTACATGGTTAAAATGCTGGTGTGCACTTACGACACTATCAGCTTGTGTTTGACACAGAAGTGAGTTTTGTGTCATCACGTCCTGCTGTGTGTGGAGGGGACTAGCTGATTTCAATAGCTAATCAAGCTCTCTTCTCGTTTTATACTTTCTCTTATATAGACCCTGTTCTGTTCAGTATAGACTTTGGGCCCAATTCATCATTGCATTTCTGCCAGTTTTCTGAGGTGAACACCGGTTGATTAGTGACTCTTTGATTTGTGACATTCACCCACGATATGCACCTTTTCTTAAAGTTGTCTTTTGTGGTTTAGTTAGATTTCTGATTTTTACATCAATATTGCTTTTCTAGATGTTTTAGGCCTCCTTCACATGTCCTTGTTTAACCCCATTCTGACGATTGGCATAATAATACGCCCGTGTCCGAATCCCTCCCTTTGATGTGGCCTCCGGCACTGAGTCCACGTCTTTCCTGGCACATGTCAGCTGTTTTGAACAGCTGACCTGTGCCTCTAACAGCTGCGGGTGCAATTGGGATCCACCTGCGGCTGTTAACTAGTTAAAATTTGACATTGGTGTTTAACTCGTGCTTGCGGGAAGCTCGTCGGAAATCCCGCCCATCGGTGACCCCGTCACATGATCGCAGGTCACCAATGGGTCGGCATGACAACTAGAGGTCTGACGCAGACCTCTATGGTTGTCATTGCCGGATTGTTATGAGCACCACCCAGTGGTCGGCACTCATAGCAAGTGAGCACTTCTGCTACACACAGGCGATCTGATCATCTCCTGTGTGTAGCAGAGGAGATCAGACAACTGCAGCTTCTAGTCTCCCATGGAGACTATTGAAGCATGCAAAAAGTAAAAATAAAAAAGTTTTTAAAAATATTAAAAAATAAAATGTCAAATCACCCCCCTTTCGCCCCATTCAAAATAAACTATATAAAAAAATCAAACATACACATATTTGGTATTGCCGTGTTCAGAATCACCCGATCTATCAATATAAAAAAAAATTAACCCAATTGCTTAAAGGGGTAATGAGAAAAAAATTCAAAATGCCAGAATTACATTTTTGTACACTGCTACATTGCAATAAAATGCAATAACGGGCGACCAAAAGAACATAACTGCACCAACATGGTGTCAATAAAAATGTCAGCTCGGCACGCAAAAAATAAGCTCTCACCCAGACTGAGATCACGAAAAATGGAGACGCTACGGGTATCAGAAAAGGCGTTTTTTTTTGTTTTTTTTTCTTACAAAAGTTTGGTTTATTTTTTCCACCACTTGAATAAAAAAGAACCTAGACATGTTTGGCTTCTATAAACTCGTAATGACCTGGAGAATCATAATGGCTGGTCAGTTTTAGCATTTAGTAAACGTGATTAAAAAAACCCAAAAAACTGTGGAATTGCACTTTTTTGCACTTTCGCCACACTTGGAATTTTTTTTTCCTATTTTCCAGTACACGATATGTTAAAACCAATGGTATCGTTCAAAAGTCCAACTTGTCCCAGAAAAAACAAGCCCTCACATGGCCATATTGACGGAAAAATAATAACAGTTATGACTCTGGGAAGAAGTGGAGCAAATAACGTAAAAGCAAAACAAAAATACCTCTAGTCATGAAGGGGTTAAGCTTGTGTGTAAAAAAAAAAAAAAAAAAAGCTGGTAACCGTCAGTGGTTTTGGGTCAGTGTGTCAATCTTGTATGGTCCGTGTGTCTGTTTTTACGATCTGTGTCTTCAGTTTTTTTCACGAATAGATAAATTACAAAGCTTTACCTGCACAATGCAATATTAAATACAAACTAAATAGATGCTATCCGTGTGCTGTACGTGTTTAAATGGACCTATAGGCTTGTATTGGTACTTGTCGTCTGTGATACCAGAGAAAAAGGAACAGATCTCCTTGTGTTATGCACAGACACGCTATGTGAAAAAATGAACATGTGAACAGCACCATAGACTATAATTGGTATGAGTTCTATCCATGAAAAAAAGCCACGTACGTGCAACACAGACGTCTGACTGAGGCCTTAGGGCTTGCTCAGGTGACCTTGAAAATCGGACAAGTTCTATCTGTTGCTTTGACTAATTGGTTTGAGGAAAAAAAATTGCATCAAGCGCGAGTTGCATTTATTCAGATCGCGCTCAACCATTCATGTTCATGGGTCCAACGAAAAAATGACACTGCACTCGGGTGACTTTTTTTTAAATTTATTTATTTATTTATTTATTCTCCACGTCTGAGAAAATCGGATCACACTCTGTGAAACTGTGATTAAAGTGTGATTAGCATAATTGTCCGATTCTCTCAGATGAGAGAAAATCAGTCCGATGACCGGGAGTCATTAAATACAAAGTCGCAACATTTGCCGCTACTCCAGTCCTCCCGTGGAGTGATTTTCGAGTATTATTACGAAATTGTGAAACATGTGACTTTTCCTGCTAAAAAGTACAAAACCAATTACAGACGAGGAGCAAAAGACAGTTTTGAGCTTATTGTAACTCATGAGTCACGTGCGCTATATTGCCGAATTTGGTGCTAAAAGATCTGCAAGCACCACATATCAAAACAGAAAAGTCACTTAAAAACTGAAATGATAATCGGGCCCTTTATTCACATCTATGTTGCCAATTCCATGTAACACACTGGACAGAATCGGGCAGTCCTCTAAAAGCCCGGAGGCCATGGCAGAAGCATGGCGACCCCTTTCACTTCTGTCCAGTGCTGTTCGCAGCAATTTGGAGACTGATCAGAAATTGCTGTCATTTTCATTGTTCTGCCATAGAGATGGAACAGACCAAGAGGAACTAAGAACACAGCATCTTGACGTAGTTTCTTATTTTGTGCTTTTGTCTGTTCTGTTAATCACCATGAGATAAACGCCGCAATATTGTATGTTTCTCTGTGAAATAATGCAGTGCGTTGGTGGTGAAATAAGGATTGAGAAAAGATTTAATTGGAGCCCAGATCGGCTCCTTGCTGCATCTGGAACGCCGGTTTTGTTGACAGTCACATATTCGGCTGTTGCTAGGTTACAGTTCTGATCCAGGAGCGTTGTCCAAGCTGCAGAGGAAGGTGTCTGTTCTAAAGCTCTGGCGGAATCTGGTCATGTAGTGACAAAATTCGCTGACATGAATTTTAGTGATCTAGTTTTCAATTAGAACGCATCTGTCTAGGAGCCTCGCTGAGAACTGTGCCTGTTTTGTCTGTGAGCCAATGGCCAAGTCTAAAATGTCTAGCAAATATGAGGGAGACATGATAAGAAGTGCATTCGCTGTAAAATGTTCTGCTGTTTCCTTCCATATGTAATGTATGTTTGTAGTCACCTGTGGATGGGAATCTGTCGCCAGCTGCTGCATAAATTAGCAGCAGCTTCCTGTGCTGTGTTGTTACCACGACCCCCAGTCATTTTTATGGGCATTACAGATTTGGCCATAGTTCAGCGACCCGAAATTTGACACTGTTAGATGTTCGAGGTGATTGACGGGTCTTTCTCATACTGAGTCTTCTCGGTTATCTGTGGTGATGTTAGGAGAAAGCAACTAGGGGTGCCACTTAGCAGGTCTTGTCTGCATCTATGGTCTTCAGCTGGCATGTTACTGAGGAGTATATGAATGGTTACATTTCTGCAGCCAGGCTCTGATTCTTGCCGATTAGGGCAGCATAAATCAGCCAGCAGGTTGCCTTCAAATGTTTCACTTTAAAAGGAAACTGTTATAATGAAAATGCAGTCAAAATCTACAGGCTTCAAGTTATAGAAAGGGTGGAGCTGAGGAGAGGAGACTGATATATAGTTTGTGAGAAAGTGATTTTGGGTCCAGTGGGCGGTCCTACCAGTGACAGCTATGCACACTTGTTCAAGGAAAGCTGTCAGTCACTGATAGGACCACCCACTGGACCCAAATCCCAGGAAGAGCAAAGGCCTATATAATTCAGTTATACTGAATCCTTTCTCACAACTCTGTACATCAATCTACTCGGCTCCTCCTGCTCTGTAAGCAGATACGTGCAGATCGGAGAGCATTGTCATGGTGACGAGTTACCTTTTAAGACAATATTACCACTTAGTTTTTGCTTTCTGTGATGTGGTGTAATTTATATCTCAGGAGTGTAGGCAAACTACAAAGGTTTTCTACTTGGTGAATACATTGCTGTTTTATGCAGACGTTGCATTCCTAATACAAATGTTCTACAACTTATTCAAGTTTCTTTGATGTTTAATGAAAACGTATTTAACCATATATTGTAAATGTCATATTGTGTCAAAAGCCTTCTGTTCAGCATGGTATGGAGCCATAAATGCCTTTTTAAATACAACTTTTTCTGATTGATTTTATTTTCCACAGTTTTCACAGAAGTACAGTGTAACATTACAAAACAAAGGTTTGCTAATGACAGAATGCAGACACCCACAAGAGGTTATATTTTCACAGCTTGTTTTTCTTACAGATGAAGTTACATGTATGGAAGGCAGAATCTTAAAGGGAATCTGTCACCCTTTTTTTGGCCTTGCAGCTGCCGGCATAGACATCGGGGGCTTATCTACAGCATTCTGTAATGCTGTAGATAAGCCCCCGATGTAACCTGAAAGAGAAGAGAAACATGTTATATTATACTCACCGAGGTGGGCGGTCCGGTCCGATGGGTGTCGCCGTTCAGTCTGGCGCCTCCCTTCTTCATGCGATGACGTCCTCTTCTCCCGTCCTGTAATGGCTCCGACGCAGGCGCATTGCTCTGCCCTGTTGAGGGCAGAGCAGAGTCCTGCAGTGCGCAGGCGTTGGGAGAGGTCTGGCGCCTGCGCACTGCAGAATTCTGCTCTGCCCTCAGCAATGCGCCTGCACCATTTCAGGCTCTGGGGCGGACGGACTTCTGGGCGAAATCTACAAACAGTTGGTTGAGATGGTAGCACCTAGACTAAAGGCGGTCTTCGAGGAGGCTTTGGAGTGTGGTGCACTACCGTTGTCCATGAGGGAGGCTGTGGTAGTTGTCATTCCTAAGGAAGGTAGAGACCCGAAATTGACAGAGTCCTACAGACCCATTTCGTTGCTGACGGCGGATGTAAAAATTCTAGCCAAAATTCTGGCCAACCGATTAACGAGTGTGATGCAAGACCTTGGTGGAGATAAAGTGCTGTGGAATATGTCGGCGCTATAGAAATAAAATTTATTATTATTGTTCACCCCGATCAATCTGGATTTATGTCGAATAATTCTACAGCGATAAACATACGTAGACTCTACCTTAATCTGCAGCTGCCGACGGATAACGGGGTCGTAGAGTAGTAGTATCGTTTGATGGGCGTAAAGCATTTGACAGTATCGAATGGAGTTATCTTTGGAAGGTTTTGGAGTGCTTGGGATTTGGACCAACCTTCATATCATGGATACAGCTGTTGTACACATCCCCAACTGCTAGAGTCAGGGTTAATGGGCAGACATCCAGACAATTCGCTCTTCATAGGAGGGCCAGACAAGGGTGTCCGCTGTTTCCGCTGTTTATTGCGTTGCCGGTGGAGCCCCTGGCACAGACAATTAGAAATGCAGTCTCAGTCAAGGGGTTTAAATATGGATTTATAGAGGAAAAAATAACTTTATATGCAGATTATGTGTTGCTTTTCCTGGAAGAGCCTGATGAATCCTTGCGGGTGTGATGAGCATCATTGGGAGATTTGGGGTTATGTCGGGATTGGAAATCAATTGGGACACATCCAATATTTTAGTTGTGGGCGGTAGTGGTGAAGATCTTAGGATAGAGGGGGATGCTAGTAGGCTGGCGGTTGTGCGGCAGTTCAAGTACCTGGGCATTCAGATATTACTCCCGCTCTCGAGTTATACAGACTTCAATCTGATCCCGCTATTGGGTAAGTTCAGAAGCAAAGTGGGAGCGTGGTGTAGATTACATCTATCAGTGGTAGGATGGACAAATCTGATTAAAATGGTACTGATACCCCGGGTGTTGTACGTGCGGCACAATGCCCCCATATGGTCACCTAAGCGGTGGTTTCATACAATCAATTCTATATTTAGGGCTCTTGTGTGGGGGAAAAAACAACCGAGGATTAGAGTGGAAATATTGCAGAGGCCCAAAAATGGGGGGGGCTGGCACTCCCGAGCCCGTGGATTTATTATCTAGCAGCTCAGGGCCCACAGCTGAGGGGATGGAGAGAGACAGAGGGCAGGGGTTTGACATGGCGGATATTGACTCAGATGCTGGGGTATAGGCTCATTAGTTCAAGGACTGGAGGCAGGTAGTTTTAGGAAACTGGGACTGTCATGTCCCACTCTGGCCCTGGTACACAAGGTATGGGTGGAGATTAAAAGGATTAGGGGAGTGGAGGCCCTGACAAATTATTTCCCTATATGGCAAAATGAAAAACTGCCGGAGTTTGACAAAATGGAGGAATTTAAAAACTGGGTGAGGAAAGGAATTCAATAAATGGCCCAATTACAGGACTTGCAAGGACTAGTGAGTTTTGAGAAACTACAGGAGGAATATGAGTTATCTGAGATCTGTGGGTTCCAGTATAGACCGCTCTGTCACGCTTACATATCGGTGAGTAAGACTGCTTCTATGAGGGTCCAAAGAGACATATTGGTAGACTATGTGTGTAGTGATGGGGGTACAAAAGGAGTTATGTCAGGACTTAATGCATACCTTTTTAAGTAATTACCCGATTTAAGGCTAAAGCGAAGCGGGGAAGACAAATTGGGGCCGATAGAAGAGGATAAGTGGGAGGCGATTATGGAATATATACCCCAATTGTCACTGAGTGAGCTAGGTAGACTCTCACAAATATATGTGCTCCATAGAATATATAGGACACCTGAAAGACTATTTAGGGCAGGACTGAGACAGACTTCTGGATGCCCATGGTGTCAGGATGATGCGGTCGGGATCTTACACATGTTGTGACAGTGCTCCAGACTGGACTAATACTGGACAGCTGTTATCACTATAGAGGGAATGTATGACTGTGGAATTGAGAGGGATCCTGTGGTTTGTATTTTGGGTTATGTGGAGGAGATTTAGATTCAAAGTCAGTTCAAATTGGCGATAGCTAAGTTGTTTGCACGTAAATTAATAGCTAAGCACTGGATAAATGAAGAACTGCCGACGATACAAGAATTTATTAGACAATCAGACTTTATTGTAAATATGGAAAAAGGTATTTATGCCAAAAGAAAAAGGGAAAAAATGTTCACTACATTGTGGACACCTTGTGTGGAGAGACGATGATCTCGAAAGGAGGACGTACTTCTGAGTATATGTTGATGTTTTTTCTATAAAGGAGGGAGGGGATGCGCTGTAATTGAAAATATGTGACCTTGTTGGACATTGTAATGTCTGGACTCTGTTCTCTGTTTGAATTTCGTTAATAAAAAATTTTTTTTGTAGTGTGACACGTCTAGAAAAAACAGATTACCCTTATGAACAACTTTAAAAATGTGTCCATGGAATCATCTGGTATACTTCCTTATCATTCTTCCATCAACTTGGAATCACTGATTGTGAGCTGACTTTGGTGGGTGCAGTCCTTCTTTGGAATTGTTCTTCAGCTATTGTTCTTAAAGGGGTTTTCTCACAATCAAACGTCTAATCAATAGGTAATGGAAGTATAAGAAATACAAGAAGTTCAGTGACCAAACATGTAAGCTGAAAAAAACAGCATATATGTCTGGCTACTGAGCTTGTTCTTCACTGGTGTGATTTACTGTTGTGAGCTATAGAACATACAATCACTACTTAGACGAAAGGAACAGACTGGAATAGGAACATCATAAGTATTTAAAGACAGTATTCACTCCTCCCTCCTTCTCTTGGATCAGTTCAAACAGCTCTTGCAACCAGCAGCTAAACCACCTCTACAAAGTGGGACAGAAGCTTTACCCAGGATACAGCAAGGGCACCATTATCAGTTTGTATCTTCACAGCAACGGTTATTGAAACCCATCCAATTGTAAAGATGCATAATTTTTCATTATCTATCAAATAAACAGCACTTTTGCTCGTGGGACAATTCCTTTAACTAATTACATAGCAACAAAATCATATATATACTTTGTGTTATGTATGTTTTTTTAACAATAAAAATCTGACATTAAAATTAGGGTAAGGCAGCACAATCATACTTTCAATACTTTCATATAAGTACTATAAATTATAATTATAGTGGTTTGAAAAAACCACTATATTGTAATCCGAACGCTGCTAACTTATTCTTCTTCTTCTTCTTAAGTTGATTTCCGCAATTAATACGGCCCGAACCGCTACACGCACAGACTCCGTTGAGGTGTCGTTTCGAAGCCAGCTTCCATGAGAGGTGTGCTAAGTATTTTTCGTGTCGATCGGATTTGTAGTTTTTGCGCAATTTGCGTTTGGAAATTTTTTTTCCCGTCATTGGAATGCACTGTCTCCAATGCTTTTCAATGGGAAATGGCAAAACGTGCCCTGAGGCGATTGAAATGGCAGTTAAGCTCATTGATATGCGCAGGCACACCCAGTTACTATGCCAACGCCTACGAACGTCACATGGCGCCCCCAGGACAGAGCTTCTGCCACATAATATCAGCTCTTAAAGCGAAACCCACAGCACTAATACAAATCTAGCTTCATCACATGACACATGCCCCTGCGAGAGAATGTCCGCCAAAGTTGATTTAGAAGAAGCCCAGTGAGCCAAACTAGCTCTTAAAGGGCCGACGCGCCAAAGTGATTGTTAAAGGAAATGAGTCTTAAAGGGCCGACACGCCAAATCGAAAGCTGAGTGAACCCAGGCTCCAAATTGGAGGCTGAGCCACCCCGGCCTCCAAATCGGAGGCTGATCGACCCCAGCCTCCAAATCTTACCCAGAGTGGCCCCACCCACCAAATCAAACCCTGTGGGGCCCCACCCACCAAATCAGACCCTGAGGCCAAAGTGGCCCCTGAGAGGCACCCACACTTAAAATGGATCCTGAGTTGAAAGTCTTGCAGGGGCAGCAGGCAAGTCTCTCTTAAAGGGGCAGCCCGGGCACCATTTCAAAGCACTATCTGTACTTCCTTCAGGAAATACACATCTAGTTAAATATAATCCTTCTGTGGCTGTGAGCCTGTCCTGATCATCAGCAAAAATGCTAAAATTGCCATACCTTTTGGAAGGGGTTTTTTTTTTTAGGCAAAACTATGAACTGGAAGTGCAGCCATATGGGTTGTGATTTGGGAGAGGGGGCTGCCCTGTAATCTCGGTACCTGTAAGCCGCTCTTGCGAATCTCCCATCTTAATGGGGAGTTTAGGTTTGCATATATAGCTGCAAAGTAGACAAATAAGACAAAATAAATAGTATTTAAGCAACTTCTATGTACAGCTCAAAAACGTAGTAACCTGCTAGAGTTTTATTAACGCTTGTGCTGTTCGAGAGGTTTATCTGGTGCCTCTCACTTCCACGTTGAGAGTTGATTACAAGCACTACTGATGTAGTTTCCTTCACTTGTTCACCTTGTCCTGTGCACAACCATCAGGTATCATGCACCTGTCCTATTAATGGATGGAATACGTCTTGAGAATAGGGCATGACCATACCTGGCTAGTTTCTGACAGACAAAAGTTAGAAGCGCCTTTTGATGCATAAATGAGAATAATGCAGTATCCACAGCAAAAGTTACAAGTCAATAAGGCCCGTTAGCACTGTAAAAAAATAAATAAAAGGGATAGCTTGTATGGAAACAGAATCTCATTGTTTCATCCTTAAATGGGTTTTTAAGTACATCATATTGATGACCTATTTCAGGAATAGATAATCTGTATCAAATTGGGGAACCCTGGGGGTCTAACACCAGGCACGCTGATAGATCTGCAGTTATAATCTCCAGCGGTAGACTGATGTAACAACATTAAACCAAGCTGCATTAAACCGCTCCATACAGTGTGAAGTGGTCGCTGTTTTATACTGCAGATCAGCTTCTATTCTTTTGGGGCCGTGCATATGTCCAACCTTTTTTTTCAGGCCAAGACAGTCCGAGAAAAAAATCTCAGCCTACTCAAGTTGGATTAAAATTTTTTTTCCCATCTTCTCATCTGAGAGAATCGAATCATTCTGGGATCAAGCTCTGATCAGAGTATTATTCACATAATTGGTTTGATTTTCTAGGATCATAGACTATACACTGGTGGGTCATTCCATGTCACGTGAACCAATGATTTTTACTTCTATATTTTTAATTCTTTCGAGATTTTGTTATTTGGTAATAGTGTGTCAGCATGTGAAGAAAAACAAATTCTACATTTCTTTTTTTTTTAATTGATTTTTAAAGTTCGTAAAAAGTGCGAATTTCGGTGTTGCCTGCCTTTACAGTTCTCCTCATAACTCAGGCTAGAACAAAAAGAAACAAAATAAACACCATTCTACTCAGAACTGAACAGGCCTTTACCGTATATGTCACAAGATTATCTTTGTTAATATTTTACCCATGCAAACGCAAAATTTTAAAATGCATTTTCGAAAAAAACGTTTAATTTAAAAATTTCAAAAAATTCACATGTACCTGCTATGCACCTAGCCACATCTGTATCAAAATTCAAGTTGGGATCGCAATGGGATCATATTTAAAAATATATGTATTAGTGTCAATTCAAACATCTTGGATTCAGATCTGTTCAGCCTGTGCTCTAAAAGTGTGGGGTTTAAATTTACCAAATAATCCATGATTTTTAGATATTACTGTATTTTATTATTTTACAGCTTAGAAGCAGGAGAGGACAGAGGAGAAAGCTTTGTTAGGGCTCAACCTGAGAATGAACAGGGGTAGCCAGTGAATGCAGATCAGATGACAGGCCAGCAGCTCTGACAATCATGTTACGTATCTGCCCACTGCAGAGTCAGGAAGTAAGACAGAGCTTCCGAGCTTTCATGTCCTGACATGCCTGGACATGTTCACTCTTGAACAAACAATAGTCTCTACACAGGCATCAAGGGAGTCGGTGTGCTCCAATATTGGTAAAACAGTACCAATAAAAACATCAAGTCGTCCCGCAAAAAATAAGACCTCACATGACTCTGTGGGTCAAAATATGGAAAAATTATCGCTCTCAAAATGTGGTGATGCAAAAACTATTTTTACAATAAAAAGCCTCTTTTATTGTGTGACAGCTGCCAAACATAAAAATCTGCCATAAATAGTAAATCAAACCCCCCTTTATCACCCCCTTAGTTAGGGAAAAATAATAAAATAAAAAAAAAAAGTATTTCCATTTTCTCATTAGGGCTAGGGCTGAGATTAGGGTTAGGCATGTGTTGGGGTTAGGATTGGAGTTAGAATTGGGGGTTTCCACTGTTTAGGCACATCAGGGGCTCTCCAGACACAACATGGAGTCTGATCTCAATTCCAGCCAATTCTCCATTGAAAAAGTTAAACGGTTCTCCTTCTCTCCTTCTCTTCCAAGCTCTGCCATGCGCCCAAACAGTGGTTTACCCCCACATATGGGGTATCCGCCTTCACAGGACAAAAATTGAACAACAACTTTTAGGGTCCAATTTCTCTTGTTACCCTGGGGAAAATAAAAAATTGGGGGCAAAAATATTTTGTGTATAAAAAAAAAAATTTGTATGGCTCTACGTTATAAACTTCTGCAAAGCATTTGGGGGTTCAAAGTGCTCACCACACATCTAGATAAGTTCCTTTGGGGGTCTAGTTTCCAAAATGGGAAATGGGGTCACTTGTGGGGGGTTTCCACTGTTTAGGCACATCAGGGGCTCTCCAAACGCGACATGGCGTCCAATCCCAATTCCAGCCAAAAAAGCCAAATGGCGCTGCTTGCCTTCCGAGCTCTGCCATGCGCCGAAACATTGGTGCCCCCCACATATCAGGTATCAGCGTACTCAGAACAAATTGCACAATAACTTTTGCAGTCCAATTTCTCCTGGTACCCTTGGTAAAATAAAAAAAATTGGACCTGAAGTAATTTTTTTGTGAAAAAAGTTAAATATTCTTTTTTTAAACATTCAAAAAATTCATGTGAAGCACCTGAAGGGTTAATAAACTTCTTGAATGTGGTTTTTGAGCACCTTGAGGGGTTCAGTTTTTAAAATGGTGTCACTTTTGGGTATTTTCTATCATATAGACCCCTCAAAGTGACTTCAAATGTGATGTGGTCCCTAAAAAAAACTGGTGTAAAAATGAGAAATCGCTGGTCAACTTTTAACCCTTATAACTTCCTACAAAAAAAATTTTTGGTTCCAAAATTGTGCTGATGTAAAGTAAACATGTGGGAAATGTTACTTATTAAGTATTTTGTGTGCCATATCTCTGTGATTTAAGGGCATAAAAATTCAAAGTTGGAAAATTGCGAAATTTTCACCAAATTTGTTTTTTTCACAAATACGCGCAAGTTATATCAATGAAATTTTACCACTAACATAAAGTACAATATGTCACTAGAAAAACAATATCAGAATCACCGGGATCCATGGAAGCGTTCCAGAGTTATTACCTCATAAAGGGACCATGACAGGCCGTACATACTCTTTGTCACAAAAGGAAATGGCCATTGCTAGTAAGTGCTTATGGACAAGATTACTTTTCACCCACTAGAATGGACAGATTGATGATAAAAGGCCAGTTTAAAAACATACTATTAATTGTTTGATTAGTTAATATTTTATAGAACAAGGATTTAACTACTGAACTATTCTTCTTAAGCACTTCATAAATGACATGTTTAGTGATACAATAGATAAAAATTGTTTTATGTATAAATAGGTAGTAAAAATATTGTTTTATTTAATCTTGATTTTTAGGATGAGACTATTTAGAATATCACACTTGAGGATATGATCACCTTTTTTCTTTTGGTTTGTTCAATGCATTCAGGTTGAAAATGCTGAGCAAGTTGTGTGAAGATCAAGATGTATTTATTCTGGCATTTGCGGAATTTGTTTTATTGTGTTTCTTTATTGTTGCATATAAATGTTGAATTCAATAAGTTGAAAAGATAATTTGAAAAGAAATAAGGAAGAAACTCACAAACATAAAATCAGATGATTCAAGGCTTAAAAAAATATATAAATTTAATAGGTGCCAAGTTGATTCCCTGTAGAAATATAAACAAGAACACAAGTAACACGCATGCATTTTTTCACAGTTTTAAAACATAAGTTTTTTTCACAATTGCGCTTCAAAAATTTGAATAAAATTTCTCCAAAACAAAATATAAAGAAACATAGTCTTGTGACATATCAAAGGAAAGCCGGTACCGTTCTGAGAAAAATGATGCCTCTCCCACCTCTTTATCTTAATTCTAGCCAGAGAAATTATTAAAAAATGTAAAGCCATACCAGGCCAAAATTTGCGCTTTTTCAAAATTTTAGAAGTCTGTAAAAAATTCAAAACTTTAAATTTGTAATTAGCTAAAGTTGTATATCATGAAAAAAAATTTAAAAAATGTAAAGATGTCAGGTAAAAAAAATATTCATATATGGATCACTTGATATGGAATGACCCTGGTGTAACTAGGACCGGCGTCAGCACCCGGGCAAGTGCTGGGGCCCTGGACAAAGTGGGGGGACTCGCCATCAGTGGTTTGGGCCAATCCCCCAGCTGCTGTGCTTTGAAGGGCCACCGTCGCTGTTTGAGCCATCACTTGAACAGACATGGCCATGCACTGTGCAGCTGTGTCTGCTAATAATGACGCGGCTGGGGCGACACACAAAATTAAAGGCCCAGTTCCATCTCGGCCGCATCATTACTAGCAACAATAATGAAGCCTAGATGCACTACTGAAGAGGGTTGGTCTATTTATAAGTGGGTGCAATGCCAGTGGCAGGCAAAAGGGACAACACAAGAAAAGGTACCACTGTAGGGAATGCACACCACAATACTATGTAAAAAGGCAAAACTTTATTAACAATAACAGATTAAAACATACTTAAAACCAAAGCAAAATTCCCCCCATGTGTGATATAATAGTCACAGGCAATAAATGCAATGCAATAAACAGATGGACCCTGGATTGTAACATGTAATTATCAAAAAATGGAGAAATAATAAATCCTGAGTATAAATGACAAGTTATGAAAGTATACAATCACAATCTAATTGAAACTGTCCCCAAAAGTGCCCTGCAACCAAAATGCAAACACAATGAGGTCCCAAATTCTAACAGTCTATTCAGTAGGACTATCAGCTGTGTATCCACCAGACTTCTGCACAATACAACTGATGGTCCCAACCCCATTTATAAGGCAAGAAATCCCACTTATTAAACCTGACAGGGCACACCTGTGAAGTGAAAAACATTTCCGGTGACTAGCTCTTGAAGCTCATCAAGAGAATGCCAAGAGTGTGCAAAGCAGTAATCAAAGCAAAAGGTGGCTACTTTGAAGAACCTAGAATATAAGACATATTTTCAGTAGTTTCAAACACTTTTTTTGTTAATTATATAATTCCACATGTGTTAATTGATAGTTTTGATGCCTTCAGAGTGAATCTACAATTTTCATAGTCATGAAAATAAAGAAAACCTTGAATGACAAGGTGTGTCCAAACTTTTGGCCTGTACTGTATGTGCACGTGTGCCTATTTGTTTAGGGGTGTGTCTGCATATTGTATGTGTGCGATATGCACCAAGTGTATATGTGCATATCTGTGCACCTTATATACATTTCTGCATACTTTGTGTGTTCGCGTGTCTGCATACTGTGTGCGCATGTGTGTCTGCGTACAGTGTGTGTGCCTGTATACTGCGTGTGTGCTCATGTCTGCATACTGTATGTGTGTGCATGTCTGCGTATGTGAAGGATGAGTTGGGGCAGATTGGGTCTGTGTTGTATGCCTATATTTCTCCACCGTATCTGTGCATCATTAATCGTGGTATGTGTTAAAGTAGCCCACTGAAACTTTCGCCTGGGGCCCACAAAAAGCTGGAGGTGGTGTTGGATGTAACCCTAGCCTAATTCGTTCCATGGTTGCATTTGGCAATGCCAGGGCCTAATGAGATCATTGGTACAGTGGCAAGAAGATGAAATGATCTCTAAAAGAGCTAACGTTAAAGATGACACATTTCCTTTGTATTTAGGCAAAAAAGAAAGCTATACATATAAATCTTTTTTAAATTATAAAAATTACAAAAATCAAAATAGGCTGAGGCAAAAGTTTGGGAACCCTGCATGGTTAGTACCTAGTAGCACCCCTTTTTGCAACTATCACAGCTTGTTAACACTTTTTGCCAAGAGTCTTTCAATTCTTGTTTGAGGGATTTTCATCAATTGTTCCTTAGAAAATTCTTCCAGTTCTGTGAAATTTTGGGTCATCTTGCATGCACTACTATTTTAAAGTCTTGTTACAGATTTTCAATGATTTTCAGATCAGGGGACTGTGATGGACATTGTAAAACCTTCAGCTTGCGCCTTTTGAGGTAGTCTATTGTGGATTTTGACGTGTGTTTATGACCATTATCCATTTGTAGAAGCCATCCTCTTTTCATCTTCAGCTTTTTTACAGATGGTGTTAAGTTTGTATCAAGAATTTGTTGAAATTTAATGAAATCCATTCTTCTCTCTACTCGTGAAATGTTCCTTGAGCCATTGGCTGCAACACAACCCCAAAGTATTATTGGTCCACCCCCATGGTTAATGGTTGGTGAGTTGTTCTTTTCCTGAAATTCTGTGCCCTTTTTTCTCTCCCCACATATCTTTGATCATAGTGGCCAAAGAGTTCTATTTTACCTCATCTGTCCAAAGGACTTGTTTCCAAAATGCATCAGGCTTGTTTAGATGTTCTTTTGCATACTTTTGAAGCTGAATTTTATGGTGAGGACGCAAGAGAGGTTTTCTTCTAATGACTCTTCCATGAAGGCATAATTTGCGTTTGTGTCTCTGAACATTACCACAATGTGCCACAACTCCAGAGTCTGGTAAATCTTTCTGAATGTCCTTTGCAGTCAAGCAGGGGTTCTGATTTGCCTCTCTAGCTATCCTACAAGCAGCTCTTACTGAAAGTTTGCTTGGTCTTCCAGACCTTATCTTGACCTCCACTGCTCCGGAAAACTGCCATTTGTTTGAAAAGTTTGTCATCGTCTTATAGCCTTCCCCTGCTTTGTCGGCCTCCACCATTTTCATTTTCAGAGTGCTAGGCAGCTGCTTAGAAGAACACATGGCTGCTGTTTTTTGGCACAAGGTTAGAGGAGACTGGGTTTTTGACCTTTCCTAACAATGATAGTGAATAAGCCATAATCCTAACGTGCTAATTAAGCTCTGAAATTTTGGTCAAAGTTATCTGAGAACACATCTCCAAGGGTGCCCAATATTTTGCAGCTACCCATTTTCCTTTTTGTAATTTTTAAAATGTAAATACGAGATTGTATATTTTCCCCCCTAAAATTCATAGGAAATGTGTCATCTTTAACTTCAGGCCTTTTAGAGATTATTTAATCTTCAACTTGCTTAACTGTTTACAATTACAGTAATTTTGACCAGAGGTGCCCAAACTTTTACATGCCACTGTTGTGCTAATGGTGCGTTTTTTTCCGCTGCGGAAACGCTTAGCGGAAAAAACGCAGCATGTTCATTAATTGTGCGATTCCGCATACATACACTGTAATTGCAAAGACGCATAGGAAAACGCATGTCAAAACACTTGACAATCGCATCAAAAACGCGTGTCAAAAAGTGCATGCGTTTCTGCTCAATAAATAAATGCTTGAAAAACGCTACGTGGGCACATAGCTTTAGGCTGTGTGCCCACAATGCGATTTTTAAGCGTTTTTGCCGCGATTTTCTGTGTGAAGACGTTTAAAAATCTTGTACAGAACGCACCCCATGCATTCCTATGGCATTCCGCACCTGCTGTGCTAATGCTGCGCTTTTTTCCGCGGCGGAATCGCATCGCGGAAAAAATTGCAGCATGCTCATTCTTTTGTGCGGAATCGCAAAGAATTGCCGCGATTCCACACCCATAGGAATGCATGAGAATCGCTTACTTCCCGCATGTGGCTATGCCCACCATGCGCGAAGTTAAGCGTCTCATGTGCGGTTGGTACCAACGGTGTGGAGGAGAGGAGACTGTCCTCCAGGCCCTGGGTACCATACCCCTGTAAAAAAAAAATAAAATAAAAAATCGGGGTATATTTACCTTCCGACGTCACGCGCAGCCTTCCCGGGCCTCAGCGTTCCTAGTAATGCCTTGCAGCAAGGTGCTTTGATGACGTAGTCTCGCGTGACTCTAGCGGTCTCGTGAGATCGCTATAGCAATGCAAGACCAACGTCATCACAGGTCTCGCAAGGCATCGCTGGGAACGGGAGCGTCGCTGAGACTGCGCGGGACGTCGGAAGGTAAATATACCCCGATTTTTTATTTTTTAATTATTTTTTACATTCTTTCTTTTACTATTGATGCCGCATAGGCAGCCTCAATAGTAAAACCCGGTCACACTTGTCAAACACTATGTTTGATGAGTGTGCCCAACCTGTCAATCACATTCCAAGCAATGCTTCAAATCGCTTGGAAAGTGCTTGAATATCGCACGCGAAAATTGTGAACATAATCGCGGTAAAATCGCAGTAAAATCGCGCGGAAAAAAACTCGCAATTTCTGGGAAGGAGTCCGGTTTTCAGTGTCCGGATTTAAACGCAACGTGGGCACATAGCCTTAAAGTGTTATTCTTCCCATCTTCATAAATGTATGTTGTTGTTGTCAGCTGGCGAGCGGGGGAATACCGCGTCCCACCTTTGTATGCCACCTCCATATCTAAACAAGCTTCATATGGACCCATTTACCTCCTGGACTATACAGCACTAGTTTCAAACAGATTAAGCGTCCATGATACCCCACGGAGATTTATACATTTCTCTATGTATGGTTATATATTCCTTTTTGCAAGGCATTTAAATCAGTATATCCACTCTTATAATAATAGGAGATACCATTTAGATCAACATGACGTTCTGAAGTAGATCTCCATAGGAATCCTTACTTGGGTACCGGATTAGTATTTCGCGATAGCAGTCGGCAGACTGAGGAAGGCCGATAATAGGCCGAAACGTTTCCAGGACTGCAATAAATTATAAAATTAAATCTAATTTGCAAAGGATTATTCAGTTGAGTGCCAAGTTACTTTATTATTAGCCGGAAGGTAAATATACCCCAATTTTTTTTATTTTTTTTAACATTCTATCTTTTACTATTGAGGCCGCATAGGCGGCCTCAATAGTAAAAACCTGGTCACACTTGTCAAACACTATGTTTGACAAGTGTGACCAACCTGTCAATCACTTTCCAAGCGATGCTTCAAATCGCTTGGAAAGTACTTGAATATCGCACGCGAAAATCGCGGCAAAATCGCGATCATAATCGCGGTAAAATCGTGGTGAAATCGCGCGGAAAAAAACGCGCGATTTCTGTGAAGGAGTCCGGTTTTTAGTGAGCGCATAGCCTTAAGGTTTGTTTGACACATAATATAGCTACCTACCATTGATCAATGGCTGTTAGAAATTTCTGTATTTTCAGACTGTGGCCTTGTGGGGTGATATGTACGCTATCCAAATGTTGGCGTATCTTAAGCCCCCATTACACACTGCGATATCGCTAGCAATATCGCTGTAAAGTCACCGATTTTGTGACGTTGCAGCGATATTGCTAGCGATATCGCTATGTCTGATACTTACCTCCGACCGGCTCCCCCGCTGCTCATCGTTGATCGCGCGAGAAGCTCCTGGATTATTTCTCGTCGGGCGCTTCCTGCTGGGGCTTCCTGTTGCGCCGACGAGCGACGCGTGGACGCGGGCGGGAGGACGTCAGGATCGCCTCGTCTGACAGGTAAGTAGCGACCCCCGACCCCTGCGATGTCGCTGGTGAGATCTGCCTGTGTGGCAGCTCACTAGCGACCACTTAGCGATGCACCAGCGATCCATATCGTTGTCGGGATCGCTGGTGCATCGCTATGTGTAACGGTACCCTTAGGCTGGAGTCACACATAGCGACTCACCAGCGATCCTGACAGGATATCAATGTCAATAACTACAATGTCCCAAAACCTAATCAAAAGGGCACTTCACACAAATCCGTATCACAAATCCCATCAATATTAACATGGAACAAAGAAGAGATCCCAATAATATTAAAAATTCATTTTATGCAAAAATTCTAAAAATGACAAAAGCATAATGCCGTAATAGGGGACGCCGTACACACTTAATAAATCATGAGGAGACAAATGTAAGACTGACATATATGAACCAATCACATGACAGTATATATCAATTCTTATATCAATAAATATAATATTTATTCCATACAGTCAGAACCCATATACAATGTCTGAACAAGATCAATGATATCCATAATATCCCTCCCCCTAAAGGTATAAGGGAAACCACTCAGAAGCTAAAGGCATATGTACTATAACCGTGTAAAATAACACGGGCACAATGAGAAGGTAAAAAATCCTGATCATAGATATGCCGATATGCACAGAGCACAAGGAATGAAAAAGTAATATTGCCTCTAATTGCAAGTGTGGTCCAGCGTCCCCTCACCCCGACGTGCATTTCGCCACCTGCTTCTTCCGATATCAATGTGTCAGGATCGCTGGTGAATCGCTATGTGATCGCTGGTGAGCTGTCAAACTGCATCAGCGCGCTGGTAACTAACGTACACATCGGGTATCTAATGGACGCACGTCCCTTGGATACCCGATGTGTACATTAGTTACCAGCAGATCGCTGGTCTCCCGTCTGTCACAGGCAGCGATGCGTGCTGGCCAGCGGGAGACCAGCGCCCAAAAAAGAGTCCTGGCCTTTCCTGCAGCGATCAGCGATACCGGTAGGGGGCCTGTTGCTGATCGCTGTCACACACACCGATCTCGCTGGTGAGATCGCTGTTGTGTCACAAAAACTGTGACTCACCAGCGATCTCGCTAGCGAGATTGCTATGTGTGACGGGGCCTTTTAGATTTAACATGTGTCTTCATGGTTTGTTTGCTTATGAAGTCATTGCTGGCGGCCTTTAGAAGTGTCTCTGGAATGAGCTCCCAGTAGTGAGGCTTTCCATGTGCTTTTTCCACAGTGGGTGGTTCGGAGTGACATTCTATACCGAGGTTTCTCTGTTGGCAGGATGCCCGCTTCCACAATTGTCACACTTCAGTAGACATTATAATTAGCTTATCGTTTTTCTTCTGTCAACATTATTTGCAGGGGAATATATCTAACCTTCGCTCTAAACATCTAACATGTTGCTTAAATGTAAACTCTCAGCTTGAAGCCAAAGGCAATTAGACTTTCCAATTTGATAACAACATAGATAAAAACAGGCTTCATTAGTTGCCTAGCAACATGACTGAGGCTATTACTTAGGGATATTCACCAATTTTACTATGCCACTCACAGGCAGAGCGGACAACAAGAGGTATTTACAAAAATACTTCTATACAAGCTTTAAATCGGTGGGGGAATTATAGAATGTAGTGGACAACCCTTTTAACCCTGCTAAGTTCGGTCAAAAACGACTGATTTTGAACTTTAATATTTTTTTTAAATATTCAAGATGCGGTTCTGAAACTTGTGGTTGATTGACTTTTCCTCATTTGAGGGGTTCTTACTATGGGTACTTTTTTTTGTTTTTGTTTACATTTTGCTCCACAATTTTTTATAAACTTGTACTGTTCGGTCAAAAATAACCGATAGCCTTTTATAGTGATCTCCAGCCATTTTATGAGTAAAATAAAGGAGCTATAATCTCATTTTGGACTATATATTATATCTACTACTATTTATCAATTTATTTAGGTCCTTTTTGTCCATTCAGTTTTACACATACATACATTTTCTCATTACAATACTGCTGATGGATTACCTTCCAGTATAGTTATGTGCCAAATATTTTTACCCTGCTGTTCATGTAAAATAGTTTAATTCAGTTCTCAACATTTCATATTGTAAATGAACATATTCTCTTTTTTTACTTATGTTCCCTGATCTAATTTCTGTGAAATGCTGATCTGAAAGAGTACTAATAAATTCTGTCCGAAAAGTGTGTTTGCTTTACTCTGAGCTCTTATCCTAAAGGGTGGGGGGTGTTTTATTTTATCTTATCAGTAGACAATTGCCATAGTAGTCTATCCAGTTTCTTTTTCAGTCCAGCTGTAGAGAGCAGAGAGGACATATACAGGCAACAGAGTTCTGAAGGATCATCGTTAAATATGCAATATGCATAAATATTCCAATAAAGCCATGGTAAATGTTTTGACACAAAAAAAATAAAAAGTAAGTTTTTCTTTCCATTTTTTATTTGTTTATAAACAACCATGTTCACATACAATATAATACTGTAAAAATTATTCAATTAAAACACTTAAATTAGCTAAAAATCAAGACTTTATTTGGTCCGGTCAAAAATGACCGGAACATAAGTGGATAGTGGTAACGAACAGAATAGCAGGGTTAATCAGTGATTTAGGTGGGGTTATGCAGAGCACAGCATTCAGATCTGCAGTAGTGAAAACCCAGAAATATTTTATTTTTTTCAAGTGATACATCGCTTGAATAGGGTATCTTCCACTACATCATACTGCTCTCCCAAGAGGTAGAAAAAGCATAATAATATTCTACAGCGCTTTACACATATTATTATAACTGTGCCCATTCGGGTTTGCAATCTATATTCTCCTATCAGTGTCTTTGGTGTGTAGAAAGAAACCCACGTGCAAACATTTGAAGAACATGCAAACTGTTAGCAGATGATCTCCTTGGTGGCAATGGAACCCATGAAGCCAGAGCTGCACAGCCACGTTGCTGACCAATAAGTGACCGTGCTACCCCATGGTTCCAGTATAATTTTTGATATTAGATATTTGTCTCCTACATCTGTGAGAGTAAGGTCTAAGGCTGTTTTCACATGTTCAGTGTTCACAGTCTGTGTATGGACTATGATGTCTGATGTATGCCTAGAAGGTTTCTGAGTTCTGGAAATCTGTTGACTTCATTACTCAGACCATAAGTGTCATACGGAACAGCAACCTTTTTAGATACAGTATTGATAATAGTTCTCACATTTTGTTAATGAGCCATGAACAAGTATAATACTGTAGATTCTGCTCAAGCACGGTTAGGTTCTCCTCTTCTTTTTTTAAATTTGATAGTGGTCATGGAGGTAAAACAATAAAAGGCATACTTCCCACAGACCTATGCTCCAGTGTTATCACTATAATGGTTTTCGCTGGATTGTAACTGATGATGTGACTGATCACAAGTGACTTGACCACTGAGGCTATTTGGCAACAGACTTTCACCTGCAGCCAATCATTGAACTCGGTGATCAGTTTACTGGTGGTCAATGATGTTATCACTTCCGAGCTTTGCGAATGTTTGCATGCTGAGAAGGTTACACTGGTCAAGATAGCAGAAGTCACATATTCCATGCCCAACTGTTGTGAACACTTTTGACCTGGCTTCTGAGTTTGGGCTCCCTCTGGTGGTTGCTGCTGGTAATGGAGCTGGTCTGGCTGACAGAAGCCAATCACCTGAGCAGGATGATTGGAGATCAGGTGTTACAGACTGGAGTGATTTAAGTGAGCAACCTTCCCTCAGTCCTTGCCGGTAATTTGGTTTTCTTCCTGAGCTTTTTGGAAGTCTTCTTTCCTCCTGAAACTTTCAGATAAGTTATTTATCTGCTTGAATCTTTTTGCATTTGATCCATTTTTTGCTTTTCTCTGATTTCTGCCTTGCTGGTGTGAGTCCACCCTGGTTCCCTGCTGGGACCTGTGCTGGACTCTGTTTCATTTGCCACAGCTTATGTCAGTCTTTGCAGTATTTCTAATTCCCTGGTATATCAGTATCTTTTGTTTGCATCCAGTCACACCAGAGTTCTGATTTAGGGGGGAGAGGTCGTGTGGCCTCAGTATTTTTGCATATCAGACGTGTTGGAATTTTTCTTAGGCTTTTTTGCGTGATTGCATACAGTATCCTTTCCTGTCCTATTCTATCTAGATAGTTTGGGCCCCTTCATTTGCTTACTCTATTCTCTGCCTGTGTTTTGTGCCTCATCTTGTCTCACCGGCAATATGTGTTCGGGGGCTATCTATTCCTTTGGGGTTCTTCTCCGGGGCAGTTTAGCTTTCCCCTTTCTCTCTCTTTAGGCTTAGTTAATTCTTTGGCTGTGCCGAGGCGTCTAAAGCATCGTAGGTACGTCCCACTGCTAATTCTAGTTGTGTTGTCAGTTTAGGGGTCTGCAATCGGCTAAGTTACCAACCTCTCTGGTTATCTGGTTGCCTCGCCTATTCCCCTGTTATCCTCCTTAGGGAATAAAGGGTTAATTCATTAACCTGGTTTGGATATGAAATCTGTCTGGCAGCGCACCTAAAAGTCCAAGAATTTATTCCAAAGTTCCCCCTGTATTGTCATTTTCCCTTATGTGTGTTTAGTGCAGTGGTGGGATTAGTTTCCGCACCGACCAATTCCCTAGTGAGGGTTTAGGTGCAGGGCGAGTCAGGGTTTGAGGTACGCGTGCGTCGCCCGGTGCGGAACCGGAATAGGGAACGTTAGGAGTGCAGAGACACTGGCTCAGGGGAGTACAGGAGGTCTCCACTTCCCTATTCCCTATCGCAGGGCCCACCATTGTTATTGTTACCCAGGTTTCCCCTTTATTATTTAAATTCGCCCTACTGGAGGCGGTGTATCCAGGGTCACGCGTGTTATGGGTTCGCCTTGCGGTACTCGCTGTGTTCAGACACACGTGACCGTGACATTTTGTTGGAAAAATGAGAAATCGCTGGTCAACTTTTAACCCTTATAACGTCCTAACAAAAAAATTATGTTTCCAAAATTGTGCTGATGTAAAGTATACATGTGGGAAATGTTATTTATTAACTATTTTGTGCGATATGACTCATTTAAGGGCACAAAAATTAAGTGAAAATTTTCAAAATCTTTGCCAAATTTCCAACGCATGAAGACGGAAACTCCCTCGACTTGGTCTTCTCTCGGCTTTGTGCAGTGGATGATTTTGCAAACTCCCCTCTCCCGCTCTCTGACCACAACCTTCTTTCATTCTCTATCAAGAACTGCCAGGTTGCTCAGATCACCCCCACTGTCCATATTTATAGAAACATACAAGCCATTAAGGCTGAGTGCAGACGTACTTTTTGGCCCTGCGGATTTTTCCGCGCAGAATGCAAGAATTCCGCAGGTCAAATGACCTGCATTTTTCCAGCGGATTTCTTCCATTTTTCATGCAGTTTTCTTGCGGTTTTTGTGCGGTTTTCCACTGCGGTTTTCCCCCTGCGGATTTGGTGACAGGGGAGATGGAAAACCGCACAAAAGAAGTAACATGCTGCGGATTTTGTACCGCAGGAAAACCGCGCGGAAAAATCCGCAGCGTCTGCACAGCGTTTTTTTTCATTGATTTTAAGGCTACTGTACATCACAATGCGGATATGCAAAGTTTCTGCATGGTAAGGCTAGTTTCACACTAGCGTTTATGAGCGCAGCGACGGCCTGCGCACGGCCGCCGCTAAGCCCCGCCCCCTGCCGCGCCCCACCGGTAGCTCCGCCCACCAGCGCATGACGCTGCATGCGCCCTGCATCCCCTATCTTTATCACAGGGGGCGCAGGCCGTGCGCAGTATGCGTTTGGCGGCGCATGCGCCTTTTTGACGGTGCACCGACGCAACCAAACTGCAGCAGGTTGCGTTTGGCGCATGTCGGCGCACCGTCAAAAGGACGCATGCGCCGCCAAACGCATACTGCGCACGGCCTGCGCCCCCTGTGATAAAGATAGGGGACGCAGGGCGCATGCAGGCTTAGCGGCGGCCGTGCGCAGGCCGTCGCTGCGCTCATGAACGCTAGTGTGAAACTAGCCTAAAATCTGCTGCGGATCCGCTGCAAATCTGCATCGTGTGCATACAGCCTAACACCCAGAAACTTATGAATAACTTGCAGTCTTCATTGGCCCCTATCTCCTCCCTCTCATGTCCTGATTCGGCATTGAAGCATTACAATGAAACACTTCAAAGTGCCCTGGATGAATTTGCACCTCCTATACACAGAACACCACAACACAGACGGCGACAACCCTGGCACACCCTGCAAACACGTTTCCTGCAGCGGTGCTCCAGGTGCGCCGAACGTCTGTGGAGAAAATCCAACCTACCGGAAAATATCATCTATTATACGTTTATGCTTCAAACATTCAACACTGCCCTTCACCTCTCCAGCCAAACCTATTTCAACACCCTCATCACTTCACTGTCCAATAACCCTAAACGTCTCTTTGACACTTTTCATTCTCTACTCAACCCAAGAGTACAGGCCCCAACCAGGGAGCTTCGAGCTGACGATCTGGCTAATTACTTCAAAGAAAAAATTGACCAGATCCGACAGGAAATTATCTCCCAATCACCTCATACCATGCACTGTCCTCCCTCCCCCACTGCATCTAGCTCACTCTCTGATTTTGAACCAGTCACAGAAGAAGTAAGCAGGCTCCTTGCATCTTCTCGCCCAACCACTTGCACCAGTGATCCATTTCCGTCACATCTCCTCCAGTCCCTTTCCCCTGCTGTCACCCCTCACCTAACTAAAATATTTAACCTCTTTCTCTCTCTTCTGGTATCTTTCCCTCTTCTCTAATCTTCCCTTCATCTCTAAACTCCTGGAACGCCTGGTCCACTCCCGTCTTCTCCGCTATCTCTTTGATAACGCTCTTCTCGACCCTCTCCAATCCGGTTTCCGCTCTTTACACTCTACTGAAACTGTCCTCACTAAAGTCTTTAGTGATCTACTAATAGCTAAATCAAATGGTCATTACTCCATGCTAATTCTCTTGGATCTCTCTGCAGCATTTGACACTGTGGATCATCAGCTCCTCCTCACTATGCTCCATTCCATTGGCCTCAAGGACACCGTTCTCTCCTGGTTCTCCTCCTATCTCTCTGACCGCTCCTTTACTGTATCTTTTGCTGGCTCCTCCTCCTCTCATCTTCCCCTTACTGTTGGGGTTCCTCAAGGATCAGTCCTAGGCCCCCTCCTCTTCTCTTTGTTCACTGCCCCTATTGGTCAAACAATCAGTAGATTTGCTTTCCAGTACCATCTCTATGCTGATGACACCCAATTATATACTTCTTCTCCTGACATCATGCCTGCCTTTCTAGAAAACACCAGCGATTGTCTAAACGCTGTGTCTAACATCATGTCCTCACTACAGTATATCTGAAACTGAACCTGTCAAAGACTGAACTCCTTGTGTTTCCTCCCACTACTAATGTACAGTCGTGGCCAAAAGTATTGACACCCCTGCAGTTCTGTCAGATAATACTCAGTTTCTTCCTGAAAATGATTGCAAACACAAATTCTTTGGTATTATTATCTTCATTTAATTTGTCTTAAATGAAAAAACACAAAAATAATTGTCCTAAAGCCAAATTGGATATAATTCCACACCAAACATAAAAAAGAGGGTGGACAAAAGTATTGGCACTGTTCGAAAAATCATGTGATGCTTCTCTAATTTGTGTAATTAACAGCACCTGTAACTTACCTGTGGCACCTAACAGGTGTTGGCAATAACTAAATCACACTTGCAGACATTTGGCATGGATTAAAGTTGACTCAACCCCTGTCCTGTGTCCTTGTGTGTACCACATTGAGCATGGAGAAAAGAAAGAAGACCAAAGAACTGTCTGAGGACTTGAGAAACCAAATTGTGAGGAAGCATGAGCAATCTCAAGGCTACAAGTCCATCTCCAAAGACCTGAATGTTCCTGTGTCTACCGTGCGCAGTGTCATCAAGAAGTTTAAAGCCCATGGCACTGTGGCTAACCTCCCTAGATGTGGACGGAAAAGAAAAATTGACAAGAGATTTCAACGCAAGATTGTGCGGATGTTGGATAAAGAACCTCGACTAACATCCAAACAAGTTCAAGCTGCCCTGCAGTCCGAGGGTACAACAGTGTCAACCCGTACTATCCGTCAGCGTCTGAATAAAAAGGGACTGTATGGTAGGAGACCCAGGAAGACCCCACTTCTTACCCCGAGACATAAAAAAGCCAGGCTGGAGTTTGCCAAAACTTACCTGAAAAAGCCTAAAATGTTTTTGAAGAATGTTCTCTGGTCAGATGTGATACAAATGGGATATGCATGAGTGAGAGACTGGTATAGATAGGCATCCAGTCAATAAGGTAGTGATTGCAGTACATTGAAACATCCATTTGGATACTATGGATTGTGACCGGAATCTGAACTTTTCCTACCATGAGGAGAGCACACACTCAGGAATGTGAAAAACAACCACCTGCTCAGGCATTGTTGTGGGAGTTGGAAGGGAGGAATGTGAGAACCAAACCAACTGAGATAAAGGAGGAATGTGAAAAAACCCTGATTCACTGCGCATGTCAGTGCGTGATCATTCCTATTAATGTTATAAAAAGTACTGACCTCCTCAGCGGGTGGGGACTTTCCAGACGATTCAAGTGGACGCACTTAGTCTGTGATGCTTACCGAGGAAAACCCCTTCCCGCTGATCGAGAGGTCCCCCGATGTGAAGGGTGATGCTACAATAACTCGGTAATTATTATTGATGCTGAAATCTTTCATGTCATAACTGTCGTTTTTAAATCAATGAGACTATTCATGTGCTATGTAAAACAAAATGATTGCTTGCTAAAATAAAAGATTGTCAATAATCTTTGCCTGGTTGGGATGCCAGTGAGCGCTACGTAAGTTAAGGTAAATAACCTAATTTGGGAGAAAATTTAGCAAGACATAAATTGGCGTAGTCAGCAGGATTTTTCAAATTTCAGGCTTTTGAGTAAAAAGATTTTTGTAGTTGTAACTAGGAAGGTTTTTGGTATGTTCTATAGTCTGGAGAAGTGATAATTGTAAAGTTGTGATAGGTTGCGTCTATTTGGCAGAAAGCCAATTATGGAAAATCCTAAATAACTTTTTGCCTGAATATAATTTTGAAATTCTATTTTTGTCAAAATACGGAATATTAGTTAAGGTTTCTTTGTGCAAAAAATCAGCATTTGGCATTTTGCCAAATTTTTGTTACAATGTTTAGGCGAAGTAATAAAGAAAAGTTGAGGAAAAACCGGAGGTTCCTGGCTGGACCGAAGCTCTGTATGATATAATAGCGCATGAATTGGGGAGTAGTGGACTTGCAGAGGCATAGGATAATAAGCTCAAGGGCTCAGAGCCCCATGATGTTGTTAGTTTACTCATGGGGATCCCTGCAAAGGCAGGTGATGCAGTTAACCCATGATGTTGTTGGTTTACTCATGGGGATCCCTGCAAAGGCAGGTGATGCAGATAACCCCTCGATGTTGTTTAGTTACTCGAGGTTTTCCCTGCAAAGGCAGGTGATGCAGTTAACCCATGATGTTGTTGGTTTACTCATGGGGATCCCTGCAAAGGCAGGTGATGCAGATAACCCCTCGATGTTGTTTAGTTACTCGAGGTTTTCCCTGCAAAGGCAGGTGATGCAGTTAACCCATGATGTTGTTGGTTTACTCATGGGGATCCCTGCAAAGGCAGGTGATGCAGATAACCCCTCGATGTTGTTTAGTTACTCGAGGTTTTCCCTGCAAAGGCAGGTGATGCAGTTAACCCATGATGTTGTTAATGTACTCATGGGTGTCCCCGCCAAGGCGGGTGATGTTGTGTCGCTTGGGCGACGAACTTGGATTCTGCTCAGTGCATATCGCGCGATGCATGAGCGGAATCAACAAATGCAGAGGAAGTGCTCTCAATTGGAACAAAAAGTTACAGAAGTAGGAGGGCAGAAAGTGGTGTTAGAATGTAACACCTGGTTGTAAAAAGACAAGTGAGAACATTATCAGAATGTAGCTGGAAAAAAAAAAAACTGCAGTAAAAGTTCCTGGAATACTGGAAAAGAAAATGGAAAAGCAGTCAATATGCTGAATTATATGGGGTTTGTTTTTTTTTGGCTTTGAAACATGAACAAGTTTCAGAATGTTATCTGTACACTGATTCATGGTCAGTGGCTAATGGATTAGCTACTTGGATCATGGGATAAAAAACATGATTGGCAGATTCATGGAAAATAATATAATAATAATAATCTTTATTTATATAGCGCCAACATATTCCGCAGCGCTTTACAGTTGAACAGTTTCAAACACAACAGTCATAAGTAACAACGTTAACAATACAATAATTAAAGCGAAATAAGACGACCCTGCTCGTGGAGCTTACAATCTACAATGAGGTGGGGGGGATACAAAGCACAGGTTTGTATTTACAATGATGTATTTACAATGACGGTCCAGCCATCTTCAGGGGGTGGGGGTTAGATGGAGATAGTGAATGGGCTACACACACACAAACATGACTTTGATTACTGAATGTGATAGGCCGCTCTGAACAAATGTGTTTTGAGCGAGCGCCTAAAACTATGCAAATTGTGGATGGTCCTAATATTTTGGGGTAGAGCATTCCAGAGGATTGGCGCAGCACGGGAGAAGTCTTGGAGTCGGGAGTGGGAGGTACGGATTAGGGCAGAGGTTAGTCGAAAGTAATTTGCAGAGCGCAGCGGTCGGTTAGGCCGATAGACAGAAATGAGGGAGGAGATGTAAGGGGGTGCCGCACTGTGGAGAGCTTTGTGGGTGAGAACAAGTACTTTGAATTGTACCCTGTAATGAATTGGCAGCCAGTGTAACGACTGGCGAAGAGCGGACCCGTCTGAGAAACGATTAGCCAGATGGACAACCCTGGCTGCTGCATTAAGGATAGACTGGAGAGGGGAGAGTCGAGTGAGAGGGAGGCCAATTAATAGAGCATTACAGTAGTCTAGGCGGGAGTGGATCAGGGCGACAGTGAGAGTTTTTGTTGTTTCCATGGTGAGAAAAGGGCGGATTCTAGAGATGTTCTTTAGGTGTAAGCGGCATGAGCGGGCAAGAGATTGTATATGGGAGGTGAAGGAGAGATCGGAGTCGAACATAACACCCAGACAGCACACCTGCTGTCGGGGTGTTATTATGGTGCCACCCACAGAGAGGGAAATGTCAGATTTAGGGAGGTTAGTAGATGGTGGGAGCAGAAGAAGTTCAGTTTTGGAGAGGTTGAGGTGAAAAGAGGTGTGGGCTAAGGAGATTTGGCAGAGTATTGAGGAAATAATTCAGGTTACTAAAAGTGCTGTTTTTTATGTTGATGCACATGTCCCTGTTGACTCATTAGAATGTTTGTTTCTTCCACAAGCAGCAGGATTGGTGGAAAGAATGAATGGATTATTAAAATCCACATTGAGAAAACTTAATCAATCTGATACACAGTATGGACAATGGAGAGACAATTTGAGTGAGGCTTTACAGATAATTAACAACAGGCCTATCACAGACTCCATGACTCCTCTCAGGAGGATGCTTACACCCAATCTCACCATACATGAGGCACACCTGATAAGGTCCGTCATATGGTGGAAAACTGATCAAGAAGCACGAATACCGGAACGAGCGACTCCACATTCATCAGGTTTGGATTTGAGTGCATTGGAAACTGTTGTGATCCCACAGGGGAAAGTAAAACCAATAGCTACAGGATTGGGGTGTCAGATTCCAAAGGACCACTATGGACAGACAGCCACTAGGTCTAGTTTGGCATTAAAGGGGGCCATGGTGGTGGGAGGAGTCATAGATGCAGATTATCAAGGAGAAATCAAAGTATTAATGATAAATTTGGGGAATGAGCCTCTAATTTTGGAGAAAGGACAGCGTATTGCGCAAATGCTTTTGATTCCAATAAATTTGTCAGATGTGCAAGAGGGAACAGCCCCTTCAGAATTAACGATCAGAGGCTCAAAAGGTTTTGGCTCTTCTAACATCACTAATGTGGGAGCCAAAATCTGGGTTCAAAATACCCAAGGACCGCCTTCAGAGGCTGAAGTGATAGCAATAGGCAAAGACCATACCCTGTAAATTATGAGGCCAGGAGTAGAAAAATGGGAATATATCCCACAAGAAAAATGTTATTTGGGAGAATAATGTTGATTATTGATTTTATAGATTCCAAATCTTCAAATATGGTTAAGTGGAATCCTTGGGCTCGCGTGTTTGGACAGCATCGGTGCCTGGACTCCTGGAATCTGTCTGACTACAAAATTCAGGAAGGAATACGTTCCGAGGCCAGGAGTGGAAGTGTGATTTGCGGGAATAATACTGTTTTAGTTTTATTTTAGAATCAAAAACTGTTGACAACCCTTGGAATCCTTGGTATCGTGAATTTGGCAGTTCCTTAAAGTGACGCTCGGACGTCGGGGAAAAAGGTGACGAATACCAGAAAAGGAATGATGGGATGGGGATGGGTCAATTCGACCAAATCCAGGAATCAAGATAATTTTATTTGTGAAGCAAATCAAAGGTGTTACTTTCTAAATATTGCATTTGATGGAACTTTCTGCCTGGAGCCCTGAAATCAAAGGAGATACCGATCTATATATGCGGTGCACAAGAATACTGGAAAGGTTGAAATAAATGATGTTGAAGATGTTTTGACTTTGCAAGATAAGCGGATGCCTACAATATGGCAGCCAGTTAGCATGCAGGTTGGAATAGACACTATTATGCTGAATTTACAGAATGTTACTAACAAATTTAATTTAATGAACAAGCGTGGAGGACCGTGATCAATACAATCCTCCAAAATGGTTTGCAATGATATATATTGTACTGGAGTAATTTATGTATGTAATGTTACCAAATCAGATGTAATGTGTAGATATGTAGTGGCCCCATTGATATTGGAGGTACCAGAAAATTTGTATTATTGAATGCCTCGATTTAATGGTCCATATATAGCTTACAAAATGTGTTGCAAGAAACCACAAGTGCTCATGGTGTCCTATAAAGATGGTGTTTAAAAGACTGCAATCAAGGACCGATTGTGATACAAATGGGATATGCATGAGTGAGAGACTGGTATAGATAGGCATCCAGTCAATAAGGTAGTGATTGCAGTACATTGAAACATCCATTTGGATACTATGGATTGTGACCGGAATCTGAACTTTTCCTACCATGAGGAGAGCACACACTCAGGAATGTGAAAAACAACCACCTGCTCAGGCATTGTTGTGGGAGTTGGAAGGAAGGAATGTGAGAACCAAACCAACTGAGATAAAGGAGGAATGTGAAAAAACCCTGATTCACTGCGCATGTCAGTGCGTGATCATTCCAATTAATGTTATAAAAAGTACTGACCTCCTCAGCGGGTGGGGACTTTCCAGACGATTCAAGTGGACGCACTTAGTCTGTGATGCTTACCGAGGAAAACCCCTTCCCGCTGATCGAGAGGTCCCCCGATGTGAAGGGTGATGCTACAATAACTCGGTAATTATTATTGATGCTGAAATCTTTCATGTCATAACTGTCGTTTTTAAATCAATGAGACTATTCATGTGCTATGTAAAACAAAATGATTGCTTGCTAAAATAAAAGATTGTCAATAATCTTTGCCTGGTTGGGATGCCAGTGAGCGCTACGTAAGTTAAGGTAAATAACCTAATTTGGGAGAAAATTTAGCAGGACATCAGATGAGACAAAAGTAAAGCTTTTTGGGCAAAGGCATCAACATAGAGTTTACAGGAGAAAAAAAGAGGCATTCAAAGAAAAGAACACGGTCCCTACAGTCAAACATGGCGGAAGTTCTCTTATGTTTTGAGGTTGCTTTGCTGCCTCTGGCACTGAACTGCTTGACCGTGTGCATGGCATTATGATATCTGAAGACTACCAACAAATTTTGCAGCATAATGTAGGGCCCAGTGTGAGAAAGCTGGGTCTCCCTCAGAGGTCATGGGTCTTCCAGCAGGACAATGACCCAAAACACACTTCAAAAAGCACTAGAAAATGGTTTGAGAGAAAGCACTGGAGACTTCTAAGGTGGCCAGTAATGAGTCCAGACCTGAATCCCATAGAACACCTGTGGAGAGATCTAAAAATAGCAGTTTGGAGAAGGCACCCTTCAAATATCAGGGACCTGGAGCAGTTTGCCAAAGAAGAATGGTCTAAGATTCCAGCAGAGCATTGTAAGAAACTCATTGATGGTTACCGGAAGCGGTTGGTCGCAGTTATTTTGGCTAAAGGTTGTGCAACCAAGTATTAGGCTGAGGGTGCCAATACTTTTGTCTGGCCCATTTTTGGAGTTTTGTGTGAAATGATCAATGTTTTGCTTTTTGCTTCATTCTCTTTTGTGTTTTTTCATTTAAGACAAATTAAATGAAGATAATACCAAAGAATTTGTGTTTGCAATCATTTTCAGGAAGAAACTGAGTATTATCTGACAGAATTGCAGGGGTGTCAATACTTTTGGCCACAACTGTACCTATACCCGACATTGCCATTTCCGTGTGTGGTTCCACTATTGCTCCCCAGCAACATGCCCACTGTCTTGGGGTCATGCTTGACGCCGAGCTTTCCTTTGTCCCCCACATACGATCACTGGCTCGCTCTTATCTACACCTCAAAAACATTTCTAGAATTCGACCATTTCTTACTTTTGACTCCGCAAAAACTCTTACTGTTTCTCTTTTTCATTCTCGTCTCGACTATTGTAACTCTCTTCTAATCGGTCTCCCTCTTACCAAACTCTCCCCCCTCCAATCTGTCTTGAATGCTGCTGCCAGGATCATATTCCTCGCCAATCGTTAAACTGATGCCTCTACCTTGTGCCAGTCATTACACTGGCTACCCATCCATTCCAGAATCCAGTACAAACTTATTACCCTCACCCACAAAGTCCTCCATGGCTCAGCACCACCCTACATCTCCTCCCTTGTTTCAGTATACCATCCTACCCGCGCCCTCCGTTCTGCTGATGACCTGAGGTTAGCATCCTCAATAATCAGAACCTCCCACTCCCGTCTCCAAGACTATACATGTGGTGCGCCAGTTCTTTGGAATGCACTTCCCAGGTCAATACGATTAGTCCCCAATCCCCACAATTTTAAGCGTGCCATGAAAACTCATTTATTCAGACTGGCCTACCGCCTCAACACATTAACCTAATCTATCCCTATGTGGCACAGCCAAAAGTTTTTACCATAACCAGGTTCCAAGCATCATGTTCCCACATGCTTTATGCATCCATTAGCCCTCTGCGTCTGTACTGTTACACACTTAACATTATGGCTGGTCCATACAATCAGGGCAACTGTTACCACCCACCTTTCGCGTCTCCCTTTTTTTCCTCATAGATTGTAAGCTTGCGAGCAGGGCCCTCATTCCTTTTGGTATCTGTTATGATCTATGTGATTATTGTTATGCTGTAATGTCTATTGTCTGTACAAGTCCCCTCTGAAATGTAAAGTGCTGCGGAATATGTTGGCGCTATAGAAATAAAATGTATTATTATTAAAATATAAATGCAAGTCATGTTTAAGAATTTTTTACCACTAACATGAAGTCACAAAAAAAATTCTCAGAATCAGTGAGATCCATTGAAGCGTTCCAGAGCTATAATCTCATAAATTGACAGTGGTCAGAATTGTAAAAATTGGCTTGGTCATTAAGTACCAAATTGGCTCTGTCACTAAGGGGTTAAATACAGGCAGAGAACTGTTTTACCTCACTAAAAGAATCAGCTGTGATCCCATGCTGTAATGTCTGTATACTCTTTTGTTTCCTCCCCTGCCCAGGAGCGGTGGTATGATCAAACCATGTCCCTGTAAGGTCAGACAGTCATTACACAGTACAGAGCCGGGGACACATTTATAAGATTATCTCAGCACAGGAACATTTTATTTAATCACTTCTTATTGTGGACCTTATTTTCATTCCAATATCTAGTTAATAAAATTAATTGTTCTTGGGAAAACCCCTTTAAGACTTAGAAGAAAGCAGATGGCAGTGACAACAAAGTTTTAACATGCATATTTGGAATTTGTATCAAGTGGATATTCTGAAGTATAAGACAAAAGATCCGTTTTTCTTTTTTAATCTTGTTACTTTCGTTGATATTTTTGCTACAATTTCTTCAAAATGGCGCATGCTGCTTATGAATTTTATACAAAATAAAATGGCTATTTTTGTGTTTAACCTTTTTTACATTTCTTTAAAGCAAAAAGTTGCGTGATTCATGAAAATGTCACAAAATGTGTGCAAAAATTTCTGAATTACCCAAAAAATCACTCCAAGGGGGAACTAGAGTACATTTGTGCAAACGTTTGACGACTTTCTAAAAATCACAAATTGATTTATCATCTGAAACCATCTGGAAAACAAAAACCCTTCCCATAATGACAAACAAATAAAAACACGCATACTCAATACTTATTTCAAATAGATGTTAAAAAATACAAAAATTTTAAAAAAAAATTAGCCGCAAATTTAAAAGAGGCTTATCCCTTTTCACGCCAGAGCCTGTTTTCACCTTCCTGACCTAGCCATTTTTTTCATTTCTGCCCAATGTCATTTTATGTGGTGATCAGAGTTGTGGAGTCAGAATCGGAGATGGAGTCAATATAAAATGGACCGACTCCTAAAATATATAATAAATTGGGTACAGTAAGTATTACAATATAGGATGTGCTTTAAATATTCTCATAAGAATTTGGGAAAGTTATGAAATGTCGTATACATGTCTGTTCTGTTCCTGATCTAAGAATCTCTGCTTTTAGTTAAGATGAATCTGTGCTGCACTTCATGTACATGCTCAGTAGTGAGGCAGTGCTGTGGAGTCGTAGATGAGATTAATCTGTGCTGCACTTTATGCACATGCTCAATAGTGACCAGTGCAGAGGGGTCGGAGGTGAGATGAATCTGTGCTGCACTTTATGTACATGCTCAGTAGTGAGGCAGGGCTGTGGAGTAGTAGATGAGATGAATCTGTGCTGCACTTAATGTACATGCTCAGTAGTGAGGCAGGGCTGTGGAGTTGTAGTTGAGATGAATCTGTGCTGCACTTTATGTACATGCTCAGTAGTGACCAGTGCTGTGGAGTCGGAGGTGAGATGAATCTGTGCTGCACTTCATGTACATGCTCAGTAGTGACCAGGACTCTGGGGTCGGAGTCAGCAGTTGCATTCAGGGAAATTAAGGAGTTGCAGAATTGGAGTCTGGTGTCCATTTTGGTGCCATTGGTATAAAAAGGACCGACTCAGAGTCCTAAAATATATAATACCTTGGGTATATTAGTACAATGCAGGATGTGCTGTAAAGGTTTTCATAAGAATTTGGGAAAGTTATGAAATGTCCTATAAATGTCTGTTCTGTTCCAGATCTTAGGATCTGGGCTTTTAGTTGAGATGAACCTGTTCTGCACTTTATGTACAGTTAGGTCCATATATATTTGGACAGAGACAACATTTTTCTAATTTTGGTTCTAGACATTACCACAATGAATTTTAAACAAAACATTTCAGATGCAGTTGAAGTTCAGACTTTCAGCTTTCCTTTGAGGGTATCCACATTAAAATTGGATGAAGGGTTTAGGAGTTTCAGCCCCTTAACATGTGCCACCCTGTTTTTAAAGGGACCAAACGTAATTGGACAGATTAATTACTTGTAAATGAAATGTTCATTTCTAGTACTTGGTTGAAAACACTTTGTTGGCAATGACTGACTGAAGTCTTGAACTCATGGACATCACCAGACGCTTTATTTCCTCCTTTTTGTTGCTCTGCCAGGCCTTCACTGCGGTGGTTTTCAGTTGCTGTTTGTTTGTGGGCCTTTCTGTCTGAAATTTAGTCTTTAACAAGTGAAATACATGCTCAATTGGGTTGAGATCAGGTGACTGACTTGACCTTTCAAGAATATTCCACTTCTTTGCTTTAATAAACTCCTGGGTGGCTTTGGCTTTATGTTTTGGGTCATTGTCCATCTGTAGTATGAAACGACGACCAATCAGTTTGGCTGCATTTGCCTGGATCTGAGCACACAGTATGGCTCTGAATACCTCAGAATTCATTCGGCTGCTTCTGTCCTGTGTCACATCATCAATAAACACTAGTGACCCAGTGCCACTGGCAGCCATGCATGCCCAAGCCATCACACTGCCTCCGCCGTGTTTTAAAGATGATGTGGTATGCTTTGGATCATGAGCTGTACCACGCCTTCGCCATACTTTTCTCTTTCCATCATTCTGGTAGAGGTTGATCTTGGTTTCATCTGTCCAAAGAATGTTCTTCCAGAACAGTGCTGGCTTTTTTAGATTTTTTTTTTTTAGCAACGTCCAGTCTAGCCTTTTGATTCTTGATGCTTATGAGTGGCTTGCACCGTGCAGTGAACCCTCTGTATTTACTTTCATGCATTATTCTCTTTATGGTAGATTTGGATATTGATACGCCTACCTCCTGGAGAGTGTTGTTCACTTGGTTGCCTGTTGTGAAGGGGTTTCTCTTCACCATGGAGATTATTCTGCGATCATCCACCACTGTTGTCTTCCGTGGGCGCCCAGGTCTTTTTGCATTGAGTTCACCAGTGCGTTCTTTCTTTCTCAGGAGGTACCAAACTGTAGATTTTGCCACTCCTAATGTTGTAGCAATTTCTCGGATGGGTTTTTTCTGTTTTCGCAGCTTAAGGATGTCTTGCTTCACCTGCATGGAGAGCCTTTGACCGCATGTTTCTTTCACAGCAAAACCTTCCAAATGCTAGCACCACACCTCAAATCAACTCCAGGCCTTTTATCTGCTTAATTGAGAATGACATAACGAAGGGATTGCCCATACCTGTCCATGAAATAGCCTTGGAGTCAATTGTCCAATTACTTTTGGTCCCTTTAAAAACAGGGTGGCACATGTAAAGGAGCTGAAACTCCTAAACCCTTCATCCAATTTTAATGTGGATACCCTCAAATGAAAGCTGAAAGTCTGAACTTCAACTGCATCTGAATTGTTTTGTTTAAAATTCATTGTGGTAATGTCTAGAACCAAAATTAGAAAAATGTTGTCTCTGTCCAAATATATATGGACCTAACTGTACATGCTCAGTAGCGACCAGGACTGTGTAGTCGGAAGTCAGGGAAATTGAGGAGTCTGAGTCGGTTGTTTGGCTTCCTGACTCCACAGCTCTGGTGGTACTAATTCTAGAAAGCTTCAATGATAACATTGTGGGTTATAATTAATTTAGTGATAAAATGTATCACTAACTTGAAGGCCCCTTTTTCAACTCATGTAACTATGCATCCCAGTGATTCTGAGATTTTTTTTCGTGTACTTCATGTTAGTGATAAATTTAGATTCCTATATTTTGCATTTTTTTGTGAAAATATCAGAATTTTCCACACACGGACTGAGGCGATGGGGGGTCAGGCACTGGCCGCACTAGGACCAGGGACTTCGAGTTCAGGGCTCGCTGCACCAGTTCTAGTGACTTCGGCCTCTGTTACTAAATGCCTTCCAACCACTGGTTGGGGCATTTTATTATGTGTGCGTACTGCCCCTTTAAGAGCAGGGGAGTGAGCTCGCACTAGGCGCGCCTCCAGGAACTACAGAGTGCAGAGCACATGGAGACAAGGGAGCCTGTCGGGGACCACGCCTCACGGCTTGAACCATTAACTCCTTCACCCCGAAGCCTGTTTTCACCTTCCTGACCAGGTCAATTTTTACAGTTCTGACCTCTGTCAATTTATGATGTAGTAACTCTGGAACGCTTCAACGGATCCTGGTGATTCTCAGGTTTTCTCGTGACATATTGTACTTCATGATAGTGATAAAATTTATTTGATATAACTTGGTTTACTTGTGAAAAAAAAAACAGAAATGTAAAAATTTTGAAAATTTCGTAATTTTCTAACTCTTAATTTTTATGCCCTTAAATCAGAGAGTCATATCACACAAAATAGTTCTACGTTACATCAGCACAATTTTGGAAACATTTTTTTTTTTTTGTTAGGAAGTTATAAGGGTTAAAAGTTGACCAGCAATTTCTCATTTTTACAACATTTGCAAACCCATTTTTTTAATGACCACCTCACATTTGAAGTGACTTTGAGGGGCGTGTATGTCTCATCGCTCTCATCTGGGGGCGGGGCCTCGGGTCCGACGTCATCTCTTCCAGTGCCACGGCCACTCCGGGGGTCTCGTCGGGTGCGCACGCGCATTTCTTGCACCTAGTCCCATGGTTGCGCTGCGCTGCTGTGCGCATGCGCGCTCTTCTCAGCTCTGTCTGTGGTCTCGTCCTCTCTATGTCCTGGAGGACCTGACCCGGAAGTCCAAGTGTTAGGCGTCGGATTCCTACCTCTGCACAGGAGGAATTTCGAGCCTTGCCTTCTGCGGTCTATTATTCTGTCCCCGCCGCAGAGGAGGCTGCTCAGCAAAGACGTAGTTCCCGGCAAGCAGCTCCCGGGACTAAGTCCTTCTTTCAGACTACTGAGCATGCCCGCGGGTCATCCTCTCATTTGAGGCCGGGGGTCACATGCTCAGGCCCAGTGGCTGCTCGGATTGGACCATCTGGAAGGTCCCGGAAGGCTGTGCCTATAAAAGGATCGCACGACCGTGCGCTAGTATAGACTTTTATGGTTTAGGGCAGGGGTGGGGAACCTTTTTCCATCCGAGGGACATTTGAACATTTCTACCATTATTCGAGGGCCAAACAAAAATAATCACCTTGAAAATTACCCTGGTATATTTAGTCAAGCAATTAATTACGGTAACTCACCCTTAATGTGACGGCTGGAGCTGCTTCTCCATCACTGGGGGCTATATATATACCCCAGGTGGTAGGATATACAGTACTCAGGGGGGATATACAGCTCTTTCGGGGTAAATGCAGCACTGGGAAATATACACATCATTTGGGGGGCACATACAGCTGTGGGGGGATATATAGCACTGGGGCGACAGGGTTCGTCAGTGAGGCTCATAGATCACCAGGGGGGACAGATCACAGAGGGGTGACATGAAGATAACAGGTGTGGGGCACAGAGATCACAGGGGTGCATATATCTGGGGGGCACATAGCTTTGGTTGACAGATCACATGGGGCACATGAGAGCACAAACATCACAGGGGGTACATAGCAGGGGGGCACATAGATAACAGGGGGCACAAAGCTGGGTGCCACAGATATCACAGGGGTGCACATAGCTGGGGGCACAGATCACAGGAGGTATATATAGGTGGGGGCACAGATCACGGGAAAAAAAAATCACAGGGGGCACATAGATCACAGGGGACACAAAGCTGGGAGCCAAAGATATCACTGGGGTGCACATAGCTGTGGGCACAGATCACGGGGGGCATATAGCTGGGGGCACAGATCACAGGGGGCATATATATCACATGGGGAAACAGCTGGGGGGGCACATAGATGGAGGTCACAGAGATCACGGAGCATATAGCTGGGGTGGCACAGATCACAGGGGGCACATAGCTGGAGGGCACAGATCACAGGGGTATATATAGGAGGGGGGCACAGATCACATGTGGAAACATAGCTGGGGGGCACAGAGATCACGGGGGCATATAGCTGGAGGACACAGATCACAGGGGGCATAGATATCATGGGGAAACAGCTGGTGGGGGGGCACAGATGGAGGGCACAGATCACAGGGGGCATATAGCTGGGGTGGCACAGATTACAGGGGGGCACATAGCTGGAGGGCACAGATCACAGGGGGTATATATAGGTGGGGGGCACAGATCATGGGAAAAAAAATCACAGGGGGCACATAGAGCACAGGGGACACAAAGCTGGGAGCCAAAGATATCACAGGGGTGCACATAGCTGGGGGCACAGAGATCACGGGGGGCATATAGCTGGAGGGCATAGATATCACATGGGAAAACAGCTGGGGGGTACATCGATGGAGGGCACAGATCACAGGGGGCATATAGCTGGGGTGGCACAGATCACAGGGGTGCACATAGCTGGAGGGCACAGATCACGGGGTATATAGGTGGGGCCACAGATCACATGTGGAAACATAGCTGGGGGGCACAGAGATCACGGGGGCATATAGCTGGAGGGCACAGATCACAGGGGGGCACATAGCTGCAGGGCACAGATCACAGGGGGTATATATAGGTGGGGGGCACAGATCACATGTGGAAACAGTTGGGGGCACAGATCATGGGGGCATATAGCTGGAGGGTACAGATCACAGTGGGGAATAGATATCACATGGGGAAACAGCTGGGGGCACATAGATGGAGGGTACAGAGACCACAGGGGGTATATATAGGTGGGGGGCACAGATCACATGTGGAAACATAGCTGGGGGGCACAGAGATCATGGGGGGCACATAGCTGAGGGGCACAGATTACAAGTAGAAAAGCACACAGCTGCCAGCACAGAGATCCCCGGGGAGGCACAGAGCTGCGGGCACACACAGAGATCCCTGTCGACTCTCTGGTAGCGTCTCCTCTTCCGGGACATGTGGACGGGAGAGCATTGGGCACTAACTCCGCCCATGCAGATGACGTCATCATTCATGTTCAGGGCAGGCAGCGTTTTGTAATGAACGCTGCGTGCCGTGCACTTGGGGGTTAAAGGGCCAGCAGCTGACAAGATACAGCTGCCGCCCGAGCATTGGGGACTCTAGGAACCTGCCCGCGGGCCGCACGAAAAGCCACTGGTTCCCCACCCCTGGTTTAGGGTGTGTGAGATCATGGATGCATGTGTGTACGACTGACATTATGATTCCCCTCCCTTGGCTGTGTATGTTGCAGGGTTCTGGGTTAGTCAGCGCCTATTAGTGGCATTGTCTAGCGCCACAGTGCTATCTTGTCACCGCACCTCACACTAGCGTCCGACTGTGCCATCCCTTACGTGGCACTCTCGTACCGCGCCAAGTCTCAGCTCCCGCCACTGTAGCGCCATGCACAAGTTGTGCACTTGTTAGCCTAATCCTGGGCAATTGGTGGCGTGCGCCAGAGTGGCTCTGTGCACATTTGTGCACGATTTTCATATTTCTCCTAGCTGGCACTGCGGCGCCAAGCGCCCCTTGTCTCTGGGGCAGAGTCCTGTGACAGTTTAACAGCACTCCTTCAGCCGACACCTGTGAAGTTAACAGGCTCCGGCGTTTGTTTTAGCCGCTCTGTGTGGAAACAGAGTTTGCTTCTGTGCCCACCGGGTCAGTGGTTAACCCACAGTTTTCCAGCTCTGCACGGTGGCCCCCGGGTTGCAATCGCACTTCCTTATATTTTATATTTAGTGCAATCCGCAACCCTAACACCAAGTGATCATGTGCTATATCAGGCTACATCCCTCTGTGGGAGGTGCCTGATTATTGTTGTGCTTCCTGGCTTGGTCGCTTTGGTCCTTGCTTGGCTGCGTGCTATACTCGGGTCCTCTACCTTTTGCACTGTCTCTGTGCTTTGCTCTGTCGTGCCCCCTGGCACATGCTCCGTACCTACGCTCTGCTCTGTGCTCTGTCTGTCCCTTACTTTGGTGTGCTTCCTTGCACGCATCCTGCTTTGCCCGCTCCCGGTCGTGCTTTCGTACACCCGGTTTGCACGGTTCAGTATCTAGCGCACTCCCGTGTACACGCTCTGTATGGTCCTATACCCTGCATACTCCTGAGACCACGCTTTGCACGCTCCTGTCTCCAGCTCACTCTCCGTTGCATCCTTCAAACACACTCATTCCTGTCTCCTGTGAGCCGGCCACCTGGTTCCAGCAGTTGTGGTATCTTACCCCCTTGGGCTTGCCCCTGACACTCCCTGTATAGGGGGTGGTCCTCACTAGGCCAGCTCGCCCAGGGAAGGTGGGTGCCACGATCCAGAGGGTCCATTCCCGGAGTTATCACGGTATAACAGTGTATGACAGAAAATACCCCAAAATGACACCATTCTAAAAACTACACCCCTCAAGGTATGCAGTATCACATTCAAAAAGTTTATTAACCCTTCAGGAGCTTCACAGGAATTTTTGTAATGTGAAAGAAAAAAACCTTTACTTTTTTTCTTTCACAAAAATTTTCCTTTGGAACTAATTTTTTTTTACTTTTGCAAGGGTAACAGGCTAAACTGGACCATACAATTTGTTGTGCAATTTCTTCTGAGCATGCCGATACCCCATATGTGAGGGAAATCTACTGTTTAGGCACATGACAGCGCTTGCAAGGGAAGGAGCGCAATTTGAGTTTTTGAAAGCAAAATTTGATGGAATAATTACCGGACGCCATGTCGCGTTTGAAGAGCCCCTGATGTGCCTAAACAGTGGAAACCCCCTACAAATGACACCATTTTGGAAACTTAGACCCCTTAGGGAACTTATCTAGATGTGTATTGAGCACCTTGAACCCACAGGTGCTTCGCAGAAGTTTACAATTGCTAAGCCATGAAAATAAATCATATTTTTCCCAGATAAATCTTTTTTAGCGCCATATTTTGCATTTTCATAAGGGTACCAGGAGAAATTGCTTCATACAATTTGTTGTGCAATTTTTCCTGAGTACATTGATACCCATTATGTGGGGTAATACTACTGTTTGGGCACACGGCAGGGCTTGGAAGGGAAGGAGCGCCATTTGACTTTTTGAATGCAAAATTTGATGGAATAATTAGCAGACGCCATGTCACGTTTAAAGAGCCCCTCATGTGCCTAAACGGTGGAAACTCCCCGCAAATAACAAAATTCTGGAAGCTAGACCCCTTATCTTGAATTGTATTGGGTACCTTGAACACCCAGGTGCTTCACAGACGTTTATAACGTTAAGCCATGAAAATAGAAAAATCACATTTTTCCCACAAAAATCATTTTTAGCTACAAATTTTGTATTTTCACAAGGGCAAAATGAGAAAATGGACCCCAATGTTTGTTGTGCAATTTCTCCTGAGTTCACCGATGCCCTATATGTGGTTGAAAACTATTTTTCAGGCACAGTGCAAAGCTCAGAAGGGAAGTAGTGCCATATTACAGTTCAGATTTTACTGCACTTGTTTGAGGGTGTCACGTTACACTGGCAGAGCCACTGAGGTGCCAGAACAGCAGGATCCCCCCATAAGAGACCCCATTTTGGAAATTATAACCCTTTGGGAATTTATCTGCAGAAACAATCAGCAGTGGATGTTGCTGAGTGAAAATTGCAAACTGACATTGTAGTGATCAGTATACTGTAGTGACTAGTACATTGCAGTCACCAGTACATTATGCCCAGCTCATGCTTCTGGAGACACGCACCTGTAAATTAGGCGGGCTCTCATCACTACAGAAATGCCAAACATGTGGGCACTAAGTGTTTTTTAAGCTCACTGCGGCTCAGAAGGGAGGGGGTCATTTGGATTTGGTAGCAGATAATTTGCTGAATATCTTTCGTGGAGCAAGGAGCCATTTAGCTTTTCCACAGCCTTTATGCTACTAGTAATGTGGAAGCCCCTTATATTTCCATTAACAATGACAGCTCTGAGTGGGGACTTGCTTTTTTGTGGGTTGAGTTGAAGATTTTATTGGGAACATTTTACATAACGTTTTGGACCACATTTATCTGGTGCTCTACTCTGAGCACTTATTTTGGGGTTTCCATCTAAATCTCCATCAGAACAACGCAATTGCATAGCATTGTCCTGATGGAATCGCGCAGCGAGCCCCCTCCATGTGTGATGCTTCTCTATGCTGCTGTCACTACTGACAGAGACATCAAAGGGGTTAAATGTCTACAATCGCTGCTAGCACCGATCGTGTGTATTGCTGACGTGTGTCAGCTGTAATATGCAGCTGACACCCGCACCCGATTGCTGCAGCGCTCAGCGTTTGGCCGCGCGATTGGTGCCCCGTACTACTACTGCTGTTTGCAGGAGCGCATCTCCCACAGACGGGAAGGGGTTAAGGGGTGTTGGCAATAGTGTTACAGTTGCAGATGCCATGTCACATTTGAAGAGCCCCTGACATGCCATCACAGCTGAAATCCGCAAGTGACCCCATTTTGGAAACTACACCTCTCGAAGATTTAATTTAGGGATGCAATGATCATTTTTAACCCTCAATCGATTCACAGAATTGTATAACATTGGGGTGAGTCGATGAAATAATAACATTTTGACCACTAAAATGTTTCTTTGGCCCCACGTAATTTTCAAAAGGGATAATAGAAGAAATGAACAGTACAATTTGTTACAAAATTTCTCCTGAATGCGCCAATACCGCCTTTCACGTGGTCTAAAACTAGGAGCGCCATATTGGAATGCAAATTTTGCTGTTTTGGTTTGCGGGTACCATGTCACATTGGCAGGGCCACTGAGGTCCCAGATTAGCAGAAACCCCCCCCCCCCATAATTGACACCATTTTACAAACTACACCTCTCAATGAATTCATCTAGGGGTGCGTCACAGAATTTTATACCATTGAGCGGTAAAAAAAAAATAATAAAATTTTTACCATAAATTTTTTTAGCCTAGAATTTACATTTTCATGTGGATAAATGGGTAAAAATGGCACCAACATTTGTCACCAAATTTCTGCTTAATGTGGTAATAGCCCATGTGTGGCTGTACAGTACTGTTTATCCACACGGTGGGACTCAGGAGTGACTGAGCCCTATATGACTTTTGAAGAACGAATTATGGTAGAATAGTTTGCAAACTCCATATACAGAGCCCCTAGTGCCAGAAGAGCAGAATCCCGCCTCAGGTGGCCCATTTTGGGAAATGAAACCCATCTAGGAATTTATCTGCAGGTGTGGTGACAATTTTGATTTATTGGGTGTCTTCTAGAAACAAGCAGCAGTGGATGTTGCTTAGTGAAATTTGCAAATCTGACATTGCAGTACCCAGTACATTATATTTATTTCATGCCCAGCTCTTGCTTCTGGAGGCATGGAACCATCAAATTAATTGGGATTTCATTGCTACAGAAATGACAAACATGTGGATTCTAAATGTGGATTAGACACACTTTGGGGCTCAAAAGGGAGAGGCGTTTGGATTTGTGAGCGCAGAATTTGCTGAATTTCTTTTGGCGAACAAGGAGCCATAGCAGTGTTCCAGAGCCTTTGGCTACCAGTAACGTAGAAGCTCCCAATATTTCCATTAACAGATGGCGGACCTTAGCGGGGATTTTTTTTTTTTTTGTGGATTGAGGTGAAGCTTTTGTTCCGAACATTTTACATAACATTTTGGATCACATTTATCTGGCGCTCTAGGCTGAGCACTTACATCTTTGTTTCCATGTAAATCTCCAAATGACATGATTCAGAAGAAACCCCTGAGTGATCCAATCACTATAATGAGGCAGCAAAGTTACTCTGGATTCTGTCTGGCCTCTGGTCAGCGGTGTCCTTCATTTCAGAAGAGCAAAAAACTGTGGACGACCGTGCTTTTATGCATGGAGGGAACCTGTCAACAGGATTGTGCACAGTAACCTGCAGACAGTGTTAGGTTGGTGCCGTTATACTGTTTAAAGTGATACCTTGGTTGATGAAATCCATCTTGTGGTTGTTTAATCTTTTTAGCTTTGAGTGAATGATCCCTACTGTCTGTTACGTTACTGTACACCATCCTGCTGACAGGTCCTCTTTTAAAAGAAGGTGCACAGTGTCTCCATCTGCCTCATTATATGGAATTTTTCTACTCAGGTTCCATCTGAAACATGTATTTCATAGATTTATATGGAAACCCTGGTGTAAGCGCTCAGCGTAGAGCGTAGGATAAATGTGACCTAAGCCTTAGTGCGATCTTTAGGAGGCAGAATAAAAAAAATCAACAGGTCAAGGAATTGGTTTTATTTATTTTTTTTCCATAGTTTATCATGCGGTGTAAGTGATTAAACAACTGTATTCTTCAGATTGGTGCAATTACAGCTACACCAAATTTATATCCGTTTTGTATATTTGGTTACTATCAAACACACTAACAAATGCTTTTTATTAAAAAAATAAAAAAATTGCATCAACTTATTTTGAGAGCTATAATTTCCAGGACGTCCACCTGACAGCACCATGGAGGACGTCCTCCTCCTCCTTACAGGGACAGGAAAGCACACGAGAGGTTAAAAGGTCATGTCCCACCCCCTCTCCCTCAGTGTTTTTCCTGTCCCTGCACGGAGGGACACACGAGAACTTACCGGAGGGGCTCAGGGGATCGTGCGGCCAGTCCAAGCCTTCCCCTGTCAAGAGGTCCCGGGGCTGAAACTCTCCGATGGGGAGTCCCTCTGCTCCAAAGGCCAGGAGCAGGACGACGCTCCTGAAGGGAGCCGTTCCTCCCTATGGGAGGCTCTCGGCTCCAGGACTCACCGCCATAGCAGGCGAGGGTCGGCTCCCCGCAGGCGGCTGGCCGAGCGGGCACCGGCAGAAGGAGGGCGCAGTCGGCGCTGGGCTCCAGCAGCGCCATGACAGGCGGAGGTCGGAGCGGAGCGCCCGCAGGATGGCTCTAACGGCGGCGAGGTCAGCGCCGGGAGACGGCTCCAACAGACCACCATAGCAGGCGGAGGGCGGTTCCCTGCAAGCGGCTGGCGGGCGGGCATCGGGGATAGAAGCAGAGCGCGGTTGCGCGCAGGAGCAGCCGGGAGGAAGTGGAGGAGGCGACCTATCGCGAGAGGTCGCGCGTCACATCCGGTGACGTCACACGCCGGCTTTGAATCCCGGGCGCGCGCTCCAGAGGTCCACAGCGCTCTGCAGAATCGTGCCAGGATGGAAGGCAACGCTCCAGCAGGTGGAGGGGTAAGTGCGCATAGCGCAGACCACCCTCCCCCACCCATCCTCACAGCCCAGATCTGAGTAGGTGCCCCTTCTGTATTATTAGGAGAAGGGAACCCCGGCAGAGTCCCCCTCGGGGGTGAAGGACCCGGCAAAAGCCACCTCCAAATCGGTCCGATGCCCCGTATGCAGGGTAAAGCTGCCAGACACCTATAACAAGACCTTATGCGGACCCTGTACCTCAAGGGTCATAGGTGAAGAACAGCCATCCCTTCTAGCCGAAATGAGATCCCTAATAAGGGAGGAAGTTCAGGCCTCTACAGCCAGCCTCACACGGCGTCAGTCCCCCAGCCCAGGGCCGAGTCGCAAGCGTCCAAGGTGGGAAGCAGACCCAGTGTCGGAAGCAAGCCCTAGCGAGGACTCTGACTTCCGGGATTCAGATCAGGAGGAAGAAGGTGAGATCCTGTGGGATAGACAGGATCAGAGCAGGAAATACCTGTTCAGACTGGAGGACACGGACGAGTTGGTCCAGGCAGTCAGAAATACTATGCAGATAGAGGAAGTCCCTAAACCACAGTCCAGACAGGACTTAATGTTTGGAGGGCTAGTGGCCCGGAAACAGGTAGTGTTCCCCGTAAGTGAACACATCAAAACAATGGTCCAGGAGGAGTGGAAAGAGGCAGAGCGTCGGTTGATACTCTCCCGAGACTTTAAAAATAGACTGCCTTTTGATACCGAGGAAACACGGGCATGGGAGGTAGTCCCTAAAATAGATGTCCCAGTCGCCAAGGTTACCAAAAAGACGGCCATCCCATTCGAGGACTCATCAGGTCTCCGAGACCCGATGGATAGGAAGGCGGACGTCTTGTTAAAGAGAACATGGGAGACGTCGGCGACTCTTGTTAGGGCCAACATAGCAGCCACCTCGGTGGCCAGGTGTATGTTTTTGTGGATGGGGCAGTTGGAGGAACACCTAACCAACAAGACCCCTAGATCAGAGATCCTAGCATCACTTCCTCATGAAATCAGCCACGGCGTTCCTGTCGGATACGTTGGCTGAATCAGTAAGGTTTGCAGCCAGAAACAGCTCCCTCTCTAATGCGGCCCGGAGAGCAGTCTGGCTTAAATCCTGGTCGGGGGATAACGCTTCTAAAGCAAAGCTATGTGCCATCCCCTTCTCGGGCCTGAGGGTATTTGGTCCAGCACTAGATAAAATTCTAGAGCTAGTGTCTGATAAAAATAAAGGATTCCCGGAGGAAAAACCCAGGCGGCCCCAGTCCTTTCGGAGAGGCTCCTTCTCCAGGAGACAGACTGACTTCAGGGGTCAGGCAAGGTCCAGTAGAAGCTCCTATAAGGGTTCCTTCAGCCAAGGTGGGAGGAACAGGGGTCCCTCATTCACATCAACATCTAGATCGAGGAGGCAATGACGCCATAGGTATTGTGGGGAGACTTCGCCACTTCGCAGCAAACTGGTCCCGAGTCACCCACAATCCGTGGGTCCTCAGAACCATCGCGGAAGGCTACAGTATAGATCTTTATTCACCTCCCCCCGACAGATATATTGCCCCCCCTGTCGTCCTGGAGGACTCCGCAATGTGGACGGATCTACAGGACATGGTAAACTCAAAGGTCATAATACCAGTTCCCCCGACGGAAAGAGGAAGAGGGCACTACTCTTCCCTGTTTCTGATCACAAAACCATCTGGTGAGGCCCGTACCATCATAAACTTGAAACCCCTAAATGCCTGGGTCAGGTACAAGAGATTCCGGATGGAATCGATCCGATCCGCAATCCTCCTAATAGACAGGGACGCCGTCATGTGCACCTTAGACCTAAAAAAGGCATAGTACCAGGTCCCTATCCATCCCTCATCCCAGAGCCTACTAAGGTTCGCGGTCAGTTTACCAGCCCGGACCTGCCACTTCCAGTTCCAGTGTCTTCCATTCGGGTTGGCCTCAGCTCCCAGAATCTTTACAAAACTGGTGGTAGAGGTGGTGGCCTACCTGAGAGATCAGGGTATTGTGATCATTCCATACCTGGACGACTTCCTACTGGTGGCAAGATCCAAAGAAGCGCTCATTCGAGACAGGGTCCGAGCAACTACTGTATTGAGTTCCTCGGCTGGGTGATCAATTGGGAGAAGTCGGACCTCAGGCCAGACACCAGAAAAGTATTCCTCGGAGTCCTTCTAGACTCAGCCGACAGAATATCCTGGCTACCCGAGCAGAAGCAGAGGACTATTCAGGCCAGAACCAGAGACCTGTTGAGGCGTCAATGTTCCATAAGAGAGGCAATGGAGGTCTTGGGCCTCATGACAGCCTGCATCCAGTGTGTCCAATGGGCCCAATTCCACTCGAGATTGTTACAGAGAGAGATCCTCGCAAAGTGGGACAGAACTCAGGCATCGCTAGACAAACCCCTAAGGCTGCCAGAACGAGTGAAGGAGTCCTTTCGGTGGTGGACACAGTCCAGAAACCTTCAAGTGGGCGTACAATGGACATCCTCTCCATACGTGGTAGTCACCACAAACGCCAGTGCATGGGGATGGGGAGCCCACATAGAAGGGAAGATCTTCCAAGGGAAATGGCCAGTAGGCATCAGGTCCAGATCCTCCAATTTCAGAGAGCTCTTCGCGGTCTGGGAAGCGTTGCGGAGAAACCAGTCGGTACTAAAGAATCGTCACGTCCGCATATTATCCGACAATATAACGGCAGTGGCATTCCTGAAGCACCAGGGAGGGACCAGACATCAGCCACTACAGGCCCTAGCAGAAAAAATATTCGCTTGGGCGGAACGAACAGTCCAATCTGTGACCACAGTACACCTAGAAGGTTCTCAGAACGAAGTAGCCGACTACTTGAGCAAACAACGGATCCACCCGACAGAGTGGGAACTGAACATAGAAATCTTCGCCCATCTTTGTCAGCGTTGGGGGACCCCCAGTATAGATCTTTTTGCAAGCCGAAAGAACTCGAAGGTCCCCAGATTCTACTCCCTGAATCCAGCGGACCACCCAGAAGGCGTAGACGCCCTGAGCCAGACTTGGAGAGAATCGCCCTCTTATGCATTCCCACCACTGGCTCTCATACCAGCAGTGCTCAGGAAGATACGCGAGGACCACGCGAGAGTGATGCTGATCGTTCCATACTGGCCGAAGAGAAGCTGGTTCCCCCTTCTAGGAGCCATGGCGGTGGGAAATCCAGTCGAACTACCCCCGTTTAAGGATATCATCCACCAGGGCCCGATCCACCACCCGAACCCAGCAAGACTCCACCTATCGGCTTGGATCCTGAGAGGGACATCCTGAAGGCAAAGGGATTGTCGGATCAGGTCATATCCACTCTACAGACCAGTAGGAAACTGGTGACATCCGCAATCTATCGAAAGATATGGAAAAGATTCTGTCTGGAGGGTGGCAGGTCCGATCTTGTGGCAGGCACCCCTGACCTCCCTAGCATACTAAGTTTCTTGCAAGCAGGGTTTAATAAAGGCCTTAAGCCCAGCACTCTAAAGGTCCAGATTTCAGCCTTGAGCGCCTTCTTCGATTACCAGTTAGCTTCACATCCCTGGGTAATAAGATTTATAAGAGCCACACAGCGCCTGCGCCCCACGATTAGGCAGCTCACCCCGCCTTGGGACCTGGGCCTGGTACTTAGGTTTCTCTGTACAGACCCCTACGCTCTCTGTGAGAAAATAACCATCTCTGCTCTCACTCGTAAAACAGCCTTCCTAGTAGCCATTACCACGGCCAAAAGAATAGGGGAGATCCAGGCCCTGTCCACTAAGGACCCATATCTCCAGATAAGAGATGACCGTATAATCTTAAGGTTAGACCCGGCATTTACCCCAAAGGTACCCGCTCCAAAAAATCTAAACCAAGAGGTAGTGTTACCATCTTTCTGTGATAATCCCCGTAATAAAAAGGAGCAGCGTCTTCACTCGCTGGATGTGAGGCGTGCAGTCCTAGACTATCTAGAGGCCACCAATAGCTGGCGCATCGACCCAAACCTGTTCATCCTTTTTGGGGGTAGAAATAAGGGAGAGGGCCTCTAAGGCGTCCATCGCGCGCTGGATTACCTCAGTAATCTCGGACGCCTACCAAGCTGAAGGCGCCAACCCGCCAGATTCCATAAAGGCCCACTCTACGAGGGCGGTATCGGCCTCAAGGGCCGAACGGGCGGGGGCGTCGGTTGATCAAATCTGTAGAGCAGCAACCTGGGCCAGTCTTAATACATTCTGCAAGCACTACAAGCTTGATGTGTTAGCTGGTCAACAGACCGCATTCAGGAGAAAGGTTCTCCAGGCGGTAATCCCACCCTGAGGAGGTGCTTTGGTACTCTCCATGGTGCTGTCAGGTGGACGTCCTGGAGGAAAATAGGTATTAGACCTACCGGTAATGATGTTTCCTGGAGTCCATCCTGACAGCACGGGTAGTTCCCTCCCGGTTGTGTTATACTACAATGTATTATGTTATGTCATATGCTGTAATATGATGTTTCATTAAACTGTTACTAGCATCATCCACCTTGTGGTACTTGTTAAATCACTGAGGGAGAGGGGGTGGGACATGACCTTTTAACCTCTCGTGTGCTTTCCTCTCCCTGTAAGGAGGAGGAGGACGTCCTCCATGGTGCTGTCAGGATGGACTCCTGGAAACATCATTACTGGTAGGTCTAATACCTATTTTTCTATATTTCTGCCTACAGTAATGGGAGAGCTTGATTTTTGCATGACAAGTTGACTGTTTGTTTTATTGGTACTTTTTTCAGGCACATAACATTTTTTGATCTCTTTTTTATTCAAGTTTTCAGGACGCAGAATGAACAAAAAAACAGCAATTCAGGAATTGGTTTTTGAGGATTTTTTTAAATGCCTTTTACCATCTGGCAAAAGTGATAATACAGCTTTATTTTTCGGGTCAGTACGATTCCATTGTGTTTTTTATTTTTTTTTTTTAAATTTTTTACGGTCTTGACTGAATTATAATAATAATTTTTATTTATATAGCGCCAACATATTCCGCAGCACTTTACAATTAAGCGGGGACATGTACAGACAATAAATTCAATACAAGTTAAGACAATTTAAACAGTGACATTAGGAGTGAGGTCCCTGCTCACAAGCTTACTATCTACAAGGAAATGGGGGGGACACAGTAGGTGAAAAGTGCTTGTTAATTCAGGTCTGGCAATTATAATAGGGATTTTCATATAAAGCTGCATGATCTGGTCATCAGCCCGTGTGTTTAAGTGCAATAGTCAAGTATCAAGTGCAGTTATCATGTGCATGGAGGGTGTGGAGACAGATGAATAGTAGGGTGCAGTTTCAGAATAATATTTGGAAGGAGGGAACAGGGCAAAGTTAGTTTACTAAGTAGTTGATGTGGTAGGCTTGTTTGAAGAGATGAGTTTTCAAAGCGCACTTGAATAGGTCGGGGCTAGGTATCAGTCTGATCGTCTGGGGAAGTGCATTCCAGAGAGCTGGAGCAGCACGAGAGAAGTCTTGGAGACGGAGGTTCCAGGTTCGGATTACAGGGGATGTTAGTCTTAGGTCATTTGTAGAATGGAGGGCATGTGTAGGGCGATAGACAGAGATGAGAGAGGAGGTGCAGAACAGTGGAGAGCTTTGTGGGTGAGAGAGATGAGTTTATACTGGACCCTGTAGCGAATAGGTAGCCAGTGTAATGACTGGCACAAGATGGAGGCATCGGTAAGCGGCTGGAAAGAAATATGACCCTGGCATCCGCATTCAAGATGGATTGCAGAGGAGAAAGTTTGGTAAGAGGGAGACCGATCAGAAGAGAGTTGCAGTAGTCCAGACGAGAATGAATAAGAGCGACAGTAAGAGTCTTAGCAGTTTCAAAGGTGAGAAAAGGTCAGATTCTGGAGATGTTTTTAAGATGCAGGTGACAAGAGCGGGTGAGTGATCGGATATAGGGAGTAAAGGAAAGTTCAGTGTTGAATATGATCCCAAGACAGCGGGCATGCTGCTTGGAAGTTATGGTTGAACCCTCCAGGGTTATTTTGATGTTAGGTAGAGTGAGGTTAGTGGATTGGAGAAGCACAAGAAGTTCAGTTTTGGAGAGATTTAGATTCAGATAGAGGGAGGACATGATGTTAGAGACAGCAGACAGACAATCCTTGGTATTTTGAATTAGGGTAGGGGTGATGTCAGGGGAAGAAGTGTATAATTGGGTGTCATCAGCATAGAGATGATACTGGAACCCAAATCTGCTGATTGTTTGTCCAATAGGGGCAGTGTATAGAGAGAAGAGAAGGGGGCCTAGGACTGAGCCCTGTGGGACCCCGATAGTAAGGGGACGAGGAGAGGAAGAGGAGCCGACAAAAGATACAGTGAAGGAGCGGTCAGAGAGGTAGGAGGAGAACCAGGAGAGGGCTGTGTCTTTGAGGCCTATAGAGCGGAGCATAGTGAGGAGGAGCTGGTGATCCACAGTGTCAAATGTGGCAGAGAGATCCATGAGAATCAGCAGGGAGCAATGACTTTTCGATTTAGCTGTTATTAGATCATTAGAGACTTTAGTGAGGGCAGTTTCAGTAGAGTGTAAAGAGCGGAAACCAGATTGTAAGGGGTCGAGAAGAGAATTATCCGAGAGATAGCGGATTAGACGGGAGTGGACCAAGCGTTCCAGGAGTTTAGAGATGAAGGAAAGGTTAGAGATGGGTCTGTAGTTAGCAGTGCAGTTCTGGTCCAGGGATAGCTTTTTAAGTAAAGGGGTTATGATGGCATGTTTAAATGAGGAGGGAAATATACCTGAAGAAAGAGAGAGGTTAAATATTGTAGTCAGGTGAGTGGTGACCACTGGTGAGAGAGACTGCAGGAGCTGTGAAGGAATGGGGTCACTGTTGCAGGTTGTAGGCCGAGCGGAAGCGAGGAGCTTGGAAACTTATTCTTCTGAAACAGGCTCAACGATATCTAGTGAGCTTGAGGTGCGGCAGGGAAGGGGGTCCAGGCACTGAGGAGATTGGGCTGAGATATCCTGATGGATGTGGTTGATTTTTTTCTAGGAAATAAGTGGCCAGATCCTCACCACTGAGGTTGGTGATGGGGGCCTGTACTTTAGGTTTCAGGAGGGAGTTTAAGGTTTCAAAAAGTCGTCTTGGGTTGTTGGATAGTGAGGTGATGAGGGTGGTGAAGTAGGATTGTTTGGCCAGATGAAGGACAGAGTTATAGGTTTTGAGCATGAACTCATAGTGGATGAAGTCTTCTGCTAAGAGAGATTTTCTCCACTGCCGCTCTGCACACCTGAATTGGTTATCTAGTGGGACAGTTTTATAGATCTAGTCGTTCCAGATGCAGTGATACCAAATTTGTACTTTTTTTTTTTTTATTTTCGCTTTTACATAAATATACCTATTTATTGATTTAATTTTTTTGTGAATTTTTTTTAAATAGTGTAAAAAAAATTATTATTTTATTTTTTTAAACTTTTTTACTTTGTCCCTGTATGGGATTTAACTTTTATTTCTCTGAATGCTGGTTTCATGCATTGCAATACAAATGTATTGCAATTAATGAGAACTGTGAGTTTTACACTATCAGAACACCTGTTAGACCCTGCTGCTGGCTGAGTCTAATAGGTCACCGCAGCTGGCAGACCCAGAGGTAGTCATTGGACCTCTGGGTGGCTTGACCACCCTCAGCTCACCCATGATCACCTCTTCTAAATGCTTTGATCTCTCTTGATCACGGCATCTAGAAGATAACACACGGTTATCATCATCCGGATGATGTTGCCTGACAAAGCTATTGCTCTGCATCAGAATCCCAGTGCTTGTCTGACTCTGGGGGTCCCGAGCTCTGCAAGACCACCAACAATAGATAAACATTGGCACTGCACAAAATCCAGCAAGCACCGATGTTTATTTTCCGTCGGTGGTCGTGAAGCAGTTAAAACAAAAACTAGCCAAAAAGAAGGTGCAAATGCAGTAGTGAGCTTACTAATGTCTCTTATAATCAAGGTGATTACTTTTAAAAAAATCGCTATGAATAAAGTCTCATTTAGAAGTCCAATTTTCACATACAAGTGCTACCCGTGTTTTTCACAAATAACTCTCGTATCTGTGATAGTCTGTGGCCATACACACATCTGTGATTTTTAGCAGACTGAGAGGTCCTAGAAAATTGCCGATGTCCAATTTTGACCCAAGGGTTGGCTCAAAATTAGCAATGCAAGTCAATGGGTCCATTAAAAAAATCGGACTGCACACGATTGACCTCCGGTGTTCACAGTGTTAGAATGCAGAAAGTAAAGTGTGATTAGAATTATTGGTTAGTTTTTCTTGTACGTGGAACAATTCTACTTGTGAATGAGTCCTTACTAATGATCTAAAATCTTTCTTGTTTGTTATCTCCTTGCCTTGTATACTGATTTATTTATTTTTGTTTTATAGTTATCTTACTGTAAGTTATCTATATTTTGAATTATAATTTTATTACAATTTATTTCAGTAGTTTAAATTGATGTGCATAATAAAGATTGTAGTGGACCATCTCTTTAAGCTTTACATTATTATTATTTGACCTATTCCTTTTGTTTTATTGATCTACTAGATGGAGGCCCGATACGAGGGCGGTAATGTCACGATAGGGCAGGCTTTGCAGCATTGAGTCTCTCTCCCCCCTTGTGCTCACCCACCAATCCACTCTCTTTTTTTCCCATGTGCTGACTTTTCCCGTCTGTGCTCTTCTTTGACCTGTCTACCCCATGTGCTATCCCCCTTGTCTGCTGTCTCTCTCCTTCCTGTGCTGTGTTGTCCCCTCATGTGCTGTCCCGTTTGAGCTGTCTCCCCCCTGTGCTCTGTCTCTGTCACCCGTGTCTGACTGTGTACAGAACATACTACAGCCCCTGGGCAGGGGAGGAAGCAAAAGACAATACTGACATTACATTACAGCAGGAGATCGCAGAGGATACATTTTGTGAGGTAAAATATTGTTTTTCCTCGCCTGCCCAGGAGTTGTGGTATGCTCCGTACACGGTCAGACACAGACTATTTTTAAAGTGAACTTTTGTTCGTAGGAAAACCCCTTTAATGTGACCGGCTTCCTCTGCCTGTAGACAAGTCGCGCATCTGCTGCCGGGATCAGCCGAATGACTCACTGCGCCTGTGTGGAATTTGCACAGGAGCAGTGTGACGGTGTTCTGCTGGTGGTACTGCGCAAGAGGCTGCATGGGTGTGTGAGTGTGTGTGTGGTGCGTACGGCGTATAGAGTGTGTAGTGTGATGGTGTTCCGCTGGTGGTACCGCACAATAGGGTGTTACCAGCAGCAGTTTCCATGTTGAGACACCCATCACTTGGGTGTCCCTATATGGCAGTCGGTGAACTTCCTCCTCTTGGAATTCTGAGATACGGTGACATCTGGACAGAACTGGAAATAAAAACATTACAAGGCAATTATATGAATAGATATGTTTATTCTGGAGCTATTACAAGAGATATTATCCTTTTATTCTATACTAGAATGCTCTATTGCATTCTTTTGTTGTCTGACACAAAAAATCAGATATATGAAAATAGTCTCTAAATGTGGATCAAAATAAAACTCGGCAAACTGATTTAAAGCCAAGAAATTAGCTCAGTTAAACCTAATCATTGTAAATGTTACCTTGTTTGATCAAAAATACACTAGACATGACTTACTTTTAATTAACTTGATTTTCCTGTTGTAAACACCCATGAATTTAGCCTATTTGTTTTACATTGATGCAAATTAATGAATCAATGTCTCCATCTGGACTGTCTATTGATTTTTTTTTTCTTGCTTTTTTTGTGGTATACAGTAGTGTTCAAAATAATAGTCCAACATGACTAACCAGATTAATCACTGTTTTTGGTATAAATTATATTACCACAAATAAAACAATTTACCAGTTGGTGCAGAAGCTTCTGAGAAAAGCAGACTCGGCATTCATGATCTGCATGTTTTTGAGTCTGTGTATTAGAATAATTAATTGAAAGCGGGTGTGTTCAAAATAGCAGAAAGGAGTTCAACTAGTGAGGTCAATTATTCTGAAAAAAAACAGGTGTGAACCAGGTGGCCCTTATTTAAGGGTGAAGCCAGGAGATGATGTACATGTATTTCTTCTTGAAAGCCTGAGAAACATGGGTCGTCAGAGACATTGTTCAGAAAAACAGCGTACTTGGAGTAAAAAGTTGATTGGAGAGAGTAAAACGTATAAAGAAGTGCAGACAATGATAGGCTGTTCAGCTAAAATGATCTCCAATGCTTTAGAATGGAAACCAAACCAGAGAGACGTGGAAGAAAACGGAAGACTACCATTCGAATGGATGAAAGTAAAGCCAGAATGTCAAACGCTCGGCCAATAATCAGCTCCAGGACTATCAAACACAGTCTCAAGTTACCTATGAGTACTGTGACAGGTAGAAGATGCCAGTGTGAAGCTAATCTCTTAGCAAGACGACCCCGCAAAGTCCCACTGTAAAAAAAAAAAGTACTTAAGTGAATACACTTTGCCAAAGAACACATCTACTGGCCTAAAAAGAAATGGAGAAAAAATGTGTGGACTGATGAAAGTAAAATTGTTCTTTTTGGGTCTAAGGGCCGCTAACAGTTCGTCAGACGATCCCCCAAACTCTGCATTCAAGCCACAGTACACTCTAAAGACAGTGAAGCATGATGTTGCAAGCATCATCATAAGGGCATGTTTCTCTTACTATGGTGCCAGACCTATTTACCGCATAGGAGGGAACATGGACAAGTTTGCATATATTAAAATACTTGAAGAGGTCATGTTTCCTTACGCTGAAGAAGATATGCCCTTGAAATCAGTGTTTCAACAAGACAAGGACCCTAAACACACCAGTAAATGTGCAAAATCTTGGTTACAGTCCAGTAAAATTGAGGTTATGGAGTGGCCAGCCCAATCCCTGGACCTTAATCCGATAGAACACTTGTGAGGTGACATCAAAAATGCCGTTGCTGAGGCAAAGCCAACAAATGCCAGAAAATTATGGGATGAATTGGTTATATTCTTTTCACCATACCTCGTGTAGTATTAGTGATTATGCTACTTTGTTCTTTGGGTCAGTGCAGTTACAGCGATACCAGATTTATAGCGAGTTTTTATGTTTGACAGCTGTCACACACTAAAAAACGATTTTTGTTGCAAAAACTCATCACCATATTTTGAGAACTATAATATTTTTTATATGTTGGCCTGTTTGTTGGGCTCTCCATGCTCTCCGCGACACATGCAGCTGCAACGCTGATCAGTCGGCGAGATTCAGGAAGCTGGGTTCCCTCTGCAGCTTATTCGGTAAACGTTATAACTTGCCGAACAAGAGGGAACCCGAACAAATTCGCTCAACTCTACTCACAAGCCACCTTCTATGCATTCTCTGCAAGACCCGGAAGGACCACGCGGCCATCTTTGTGCCTGGGTTCTCCATGGAGACCATCAGATTTAAGCGATCGCTTTGCATTGTTCTAATGGAAGCGTGCAGGGAGCCCCTCCTTGCGCTATGCTTCTCTATGCTGCTGTCTTTACTGACAGCGGCATTAGGGGGGATAAATGCCTGCGATTGGTGCTAGCACCGATCGTGGGCATTTCTGTTGGGTGTCAGCTGTCGCATACATCTGACACCCACACGCGATCGCCGCAGTGCTCAGTGTGAGGCCGCACCTCCCACAGAGCAATATATGTACAGGTGTGGCCAAAAGTATTGACACCCCTGCAATTCTGTCAGATAATACTCAGTTTCTTCCTGAAAATGATTGCAAACACAAATTCTTTGGTATTATTAGCTTCATTTAATTTGTCTTAAATGAAAAAAACACAAAAAGAATTGTCCTAAAGCCAAATTGGATATAATTCCACACCAAACATAAAAAAGAGGGTGGACAAAAGTATTGGCACTGTTCGAAAAATCATGTGATGCTTCTCTAATTTGTGTAATTAACAGCACCTGTAACTTACCTGTGGCACCTAACAGGTGTTGGCAATAACTAAATCACATTTGCAGCCAGTTGACATGGATTAAAGTTGACTCAACCTCTGTTCTGTGTCCTTGTGTGTACCACATTGAGCATGGAGTAAAGAAAGAAGACCAAAGAACTGTCTGAGGACTTGAGAAACCAAATTGTGAGGAAGCATGAGCAATCTCAAGGCTACAAGTCCATCTCCAAAGACCTGAATGTTCCTGTGTCTACCATGCGCAGTGTCATCAAGAAGATTAAAGCCCATGGCACTGTGGCTAACCTCCCTAGATGTGGACGGAAAAGAAATGACAAGAGATTTCAACGCAAGATTGTGCGGATGTTGGATAAAGAACCTCGACTAACATCCAAACAAGTTCAAGCTGCCCTGCAGTCCGAGGGTACAACAGTGTCAACCCGTACTATCCGTCGGCGTCTGAATGAAAAGGGACTGTATGGTAGGAGACCCAGAAAGACCCCACTTCTTACCCCGAGACTTAAAAAAGCCAGGCTGGAGTTTGCCAAAACTTACCTGAAAAAGCCTAAAACGTTTTGAAAGAATGTTCTCTGGTCAGATGAGACAAAATTAGAGCTTTTTGGGCAAAGGCATCAACATAGATTTTACAGGAGAAAAAAAGAGGCATTCAAAGAAAAGAACACTGTCCCTACAGTCAAACATGGCGGAGGTTCCCTGATGTTTTGGGGTTGCTTTGCTGCCTCTGGCACTGGACTGCTTGACCGTGTGCATGGCATAATGAAGTCTGAAGACTACCAACAAATTTTGCAGCATAATGTAGGGCCCAGTGTGAGAAAGCTGGGTCTCCCTCAGAGGTCATGGGTCTTCCAGCAGGACAATGACCCAAAACACACTTCAAAAAGCACTAGAAAATGGTTTGAGAGAAAGCACTGGAGACTTCTAAGGTGGCCAGCAATGAGTCCAGACCTGAATCCCATAGAACACCTGTGGAGAGATCTAAAAATGGCAGTTTGGAGAAGGCACCCTTCAAATATCAGGGACCTGGAGCAGTTTGCCAAAGAAGAATGGTCTAAAATTCCAGCAGAGCATTGTAAGAAACTCATTGATGGTTACCTGAAGCGGTTGATCGCAGTTATTTTGGCTAAAGGTTGTGCAACCAAGTATTAGGCTGAGGGTGCCAATACTTTTGTCTGGCCCATTTTTGGAGTTTTGTGTGAAATGATCAATGTTTTGCTTTTTGCTTCATTCTCTTTTGTGTTTTTTCATTTAAGACACATTAAATGAAGATAATACCAAAGAATTTGTGTTTGCAATCATTTTCAGGAAGAAACTGAGTATTATCTGACAGAATTGCAGGGGTGTCAATACTTTTGGCCACAACTGTATGGCGCATGTTGGGAAGGTGTGGAGGACAGAACCCGTTCCTCCCATGTCACCAATGTGACGTAACTACACAGGCACAGCTCTCCGGCGCCCCCTTTGTCTCTCAGGTCAGTAAGGGAAGTGCACCTAGAGCAAATGGCCCACGGGGAGGATGTCCTGTTACCTGCTGGGTATTCTAAGATTCGTAATCAGAGTAAAAGCATCAGCCCAAGATTAATTTTATCGATTAATTGCCTTAAGCGCGCACTAGATAATTGCAGAAATATACAGTAAGCTATACAATGGAATTACAGTGGATTTGCAGTCAGAGTAAAATATAACAATAAGGGTACAAGACTTAGAGATATTAAGCTGGAGGCTAATTTACCAGGTTGTAGGTTGCATGTGGGTGCCGGGAGCTCTGCAGTCCACAGGTACAAGAATCTTAGTTGCCGATTGAAACTAAAAGATTATAAAGATTAAGGGACCCCTTGGCTAGAAATTTGTGCACCAGAGGAGTCCGGAGCTCACCCTGCTCTCTTGGGAGAGGGAAGTTGGCTACTAGAGAGAACAGCAATTGCCTGGGTTTGAGAACTGACCTGGCCTCAGGCGCTACAGTGAAGAGAATGGACGCCATCTTCATAGAGTGTGCGACTGTGGAGGAAGGGCACCCAGCGCCGCAGAGGTACCATGTGTAGAGACTATTTAGCGCTCCCTCTCCCTTCCGCACTCCTGCAAAGCGGTCACATCTCCCTCCCCCGCTAGCTATCTGAGAGAACCGGGCACCGGAGCGGGGAGGGGGAGCTTCTACAGCCGGACTCTTTCATCTTGCGGCACCCGCCTGCCTCCTCACAGGTGCTGTTTACAGCCGACCGACGGCGCTCACTATACACCTCTGCTGGGGAGCGTGGTGAATCCCTCCTGTGCTCCTGACTTTCTTGGCGGCTCGACCGCTTCTGAGATATACCTGAGCAGGGACTGGAGGATCGGTGGCGTCCTAGACACTTTTCCCGCCTGTGGCCGGCGCCATATTGCAGAGGGTGGCGGCGCCGGAGTCCGGTTCCAAGAGTGCAGCACTGACAGGCCCTGTAAGATAAAACTGCACCAAGAGCTGTGGCGGGGGGGGGGGTGTCGGAGGAGGGGGAAAAGAGGGAGAGAATACAAAAAATAAGAATAAAAATCCGCTGCCATAAAAGACGCAGGAGACTAAGGAGAGAAGGGGACAATACAGTCTGGAGTGTTAACCCTCGCTGACCTGACCCCCCCACCTTCTTAGAGGGGCTTCTTATCTCCTACCTGTGTTTTTTTTTCCTCTTATTTAGACTTGGGATCTTATAAACACCAGAAATAAAGATCCAGGACAGTCTCTTTGGAATCTGACTCACTGCTGGGTTAAAAGCGACACCTAGTGGCCATTTTAAAATCAACACCCAATTGTCTCAAAATGAGAGACAAGCCTATCCTTCTGCACATCCTTTAACCCCTTCCTGACATCCGACGTACTATCCCGTCCATGGGACCCGGGCCCCTATGCCCATGGACGGGATAGTATGTCTACCGCGATCAGCGGCGCCCACGTGGTGAGCGCCGCTGATCGCGGCCGGGTGTCAGCTGATTATCACAGCTGACACCCGGCACAATGTGTCAGGGGCGGTCACGGACCGCCCCCGACACGTTAACCCCTTGCACACCGCGATCAAACATGATCGCGGTGTACCGGAAGTTAAAGGGAAGCATCGGCAGGGAGGGGGCTCCCTCCTTGCTTCCCTGAGCCCCCCACGGCAGCGCAATGTGCAGCACTGCTGCGGGGGACTCCTTTCCTCCAGGTCCCCGAATCCAAGATGGCGACGGGGGCCTTCGGGGGCCTGCAGGAAGCTGGCTTCCTCAGTGCCTGCAAAGCGCAGGCAAGAGGAAGTCTTCTTCAATGCCTGTGACAGATTGCTGATCTGTCACAGTGATCTGTGATGTGACAGATCAGCGATCTGTCACAGGACAGTGATGTCCCACCTGGGACTATGTAATAAAGTAAAAAAAAAAATAAAAAAAAGTGTAAAAATAATTTTAAAAAAATCGCAAAATTAGTAAAAAAAAAATAAAAAAAAAATTCCCCAATAAATTCATTTTTTGAAAATAAAAAAAACCAAAACAATGAAAGTACACATATTAGGTATTGCCGCGTCCGTAACGACCCGCCCTATAAAACTGTCCCATTAGTTGACCCCTTTAGCGAACCCCTTAAAAAATAAAAATAAAAAACGAAGCAAAAAATAATGATTTATTATCATACCGCCAAACAAAAAGTGTAATAACGCACGATCAAAAAGACGCATATAAATATCCATGGTACCGCTGAAAACGTCATCTTGTCCCGCAAAAAACGAGGCGCCACACAGCATCATCAGCGAAAAAATAAAAAAGTTATAGCTCGCAGAATAAAGCGATGCAAAAATAATTATTTTTTATATAAAATAGTTTTCATTGCATAAAACCGACAAAACATAAAAAATCGACCTAAATGAGGTATCGCTGTAACCGTACTGACCCGAACAATAAAACCGCTTTATCAATTTTACCGCACGTGGAACGGTGTAAACGCACTCCCCCAAAAGAAATTCATGAAACGCTGGTTTTTGTTAATTCTGCGTCCCAAAAATCGGAATAAAAAGCGATCAAAAAATGTCACGTGCCCGAAAATGGTACCAATAAAAACATCAACTCGTCCCGCAAAAAATAAGACCTCACATGACTCGGTGGGTCAAAATACGGAAAAATTATAGCTCTCAATATGTGGTGATGCAAACACTATTTTTACAATAAAAAGCGTCTTTTAGCGTGCGACAGCCGCCAAACATAAAAACCGCCATAAATGGTAAATCAAACCCCCCGTTATCACCCCCTTAGTTAGGGAAAAATAATAAAATTTAAAAAATTTATTTATTTCCATTTTTCCATTAGGGTTAGGGCTAGGGTTAGGGTTTGGGCTAGGGTTAGGGCTAGGGCTAGGGTTAGGGCTGAGATTAGGGTTAGGGGTGTGTTGGGGTTCGGGTTGGAGTTAGAATTGGGGGTTTCCACTGTTTGGGCACATCAGGTGCTCTCCAAATGCAACATGGCGTCTGATCTCAATTCCAGCCAATTCTGAGTTGAAAAAGTCAAATGGTGCTCCTTCCCTTCCAAGCTCTGCCATGCGCCCAAACAGTGTTTTACCCCCACATGTAGGGTATCCGCCTACTCAGGACAAATTGCAAAACAATTTTTGGGGTCCAATTTCTCCTGTTACCCTTAGGAAAATAAAAAATTGGGGGCAAAAATATCATTTTTGTGGAAAAAAATGATTTTTTTATTTTCACGTCCGAGCGTTATAAACTTCTGTGAAGCACTTGGGGGTTCAAAGTGCTCACCACACATCTAGATAAGTTCCTTAGGGGTTCTCGTTTCCAAAATGGGGTCACTTGTGGGGAGTTTCAATAGTTTAGGTACATCAGGGGCTCTCCAAACGCACATGACACCCGCAGACCATTCCATCAAAGTCTGCATTCCAAAATGGCACTGCTTCCCTTCCGAGCCCCGACATGTGTCCATACAGTAGTTTTCTCCCACATATGGGGTGTCAGCGTACTCATGACAAATTGGACAACAACTTTTGCGGTCCAATTTCTCCTGTTACCCTTGGGAAAATGAAAAAATTGGGGACTAATTGATCATGTTTGTGGAAAAAATAAGATTTTTTTATTTTCATGCCCGGGCATTATAAACTTCTGTGAAGCCCTTGGGGGTTCAAAGTGCTCACCACACATCTAGATAAGTTCCTTAGGGGTTCTCGTTCCCAAAATGGGGTCATTTGTGGGTGTTTCCACTGTTTAGGTACATTAGGGGCTCTCCAAAGGCAACATGACACCCGCAGACCATTCCATCAAAGTCTGCATTCCAAAACGTCACTACTTCCCTTCCGAGCCCTGACTTGTGTCCATACAGTAGTTTTCTCCCACATATGGGGTATCAGCGTACTCGGGACAAATTGGACAACAACTTTTGGGGTTCAATTTCTCCTGTTACCCTTGGGAAAATAAAAAAAATGGTGACTAAAAGATCATGTTTGTGGAAAAAATACGAATTTTTTATTTTCACGCCCGGGCGTTATAAACTTCTGTGAAGCACTTGGGGGCTCAAAGTTCTCACCACACATCTAGATAAGTTCCTTGGGGGGTCTAGTTTACAAAATGGTGTCATATGTGGGGGGTTTCCACTGTTTAGGTACATCAGGGGTTTTCCAATCGCGACATGGTGTCCGATCTCAATTCCAGCCAAAAATGTCAAATGGCGCTGCTTCCCTTCTGAGCTCTGCCATGCGCCCAAATAGTGGTTTACCCCCACATGTGGGGTATCAGCGTACTCAGGACAAATTGCACAATAACTTTTAGGGTGCTGTTACCCTTGGAAAAATAAGAATTGAGGGTGAAAAGATCATTTTTCTGGAAAAAATATGATTTTTTAATTGTGCGGCTTTATGTTATAAACTTCTGTGAAGCCCTTGGGGATTCAAAGTTCTCACCACACATCTAGATAAGTTCCTTAGGGGGTCTAGTTTCCAAAATGGTGTCATTTGTGGAGGGTTTCCACTGTTTTGGTACATCAGGGGTTTTCCAATCGCGACATGATGTCCGATCTCAATTCCAGCCAAAAACGTCAAATAGCGCTGCTTCCCTTCCGAGCTCTGCCATGCGCCCAAATAGTGGTTTACCCCCACATGTGGGGTATCAGCATGCTCAGGACAAATTGCACAATAACTTTTAGGGTCCTGTTACCCTTGGGAAAATAAAAATTGGGGTGAAAAGATCATTTTTGTGGAAACAATATGATTTTTTAATTGTACCGCTGTACCTTATAAACTTCTGTAAAGCCCTTGTGGGTTCAAAGTTCTCACCACATATCTAGATAAGTTCCTTGGGGGGGTCTAGTTTCCAAAATGGGGTCACTTGTAGGGGGTTTCCACTGTTTAGGTACATCAGGGACTCTCCAAACGTGACATGGCGTCCGATCTGAATTCCAGCCAATTTTGCATTGAAAAAGTCAAACGGCGCTCCTTCCATTCTGAGCTCTGCCATGCGCCGAAACAGTCGTTCCCCCCCACAAATCAGGTATCGGCGTACTCAGGACAAATTGCACAATAACTTTTGCAGTCCAATTTCTCCTGTCACCCTTGGTAAAATAAAAAAAATTGAACCTGAAGTATTTTTTTGTGAAAAAAAGTTAGATGTTCATTTTTTTTTAAATATTCAAAAAAATTCCTGTGACGCACCTTAAGGGGTGCAGTTTTTAGAATGGTGTCACTTTTGGGTATTTTCTATCATATAGACCCCTCAAAGTGGCTTCAAATGTGATGTGGTCCTAAAAATAAAATGGTGTTGTAAAAATGAGAAATCGCTGGTCAACTTTTAACCCTTATAACTGCCTAACAAAAAAAAATTTTTGGTTCCAAAATTGTGCTGATGTAAAGTAAACATGTGAGAAATGTTAGTTATCAAGTTTTTTGTGTGCCGTATCTCTGTGATTTAAGGGCATAAAAATTCAAAGTTGGAAAATTGCGAAATTTTCAAAATTTTTGCCAAATTTCCGTTTTTTTTCACAAATAAACGCAAGTTATTTGAATGAAATTTTACCACTAACATGAAGTACAATATGTCACGAGAAAACAATGTCAGAATCACCGGTATCCATGGAAGCGTTCCAGAGTTATGACCTCATAAAGGTACAGTGGTCAGAATTGTAAAAATTGGCCTGGTCATGAAAGTGCAAACCACCCTTGGGGGTGAAGGGGTTAAAAATGTAATTTTTCCTCATGAAAATTTATATGGGGGTAGTGTGAATGGCGTTAAAATAGCTGCCAAACAACGCTGAATGTCAACGTCTAACGATGGTCAAGATTGGTAGATCCACTTCAGTTTCTTCAGGACATAAGGCTTCTCTAACTCAAGTAGACATGAATAAATTCCTTAATAAAAAACAAATTAAAGCCACCGCAACTAAATCAAAACCCCCTGTACATATGGATCAACACTTGCAGGGTGACCTTGATTCTGATATGAGCGACATGGATGATGATAGTACTATGGGGGACCAGCCTGTCTCTAGATCCTTCATAAAGAGGATACTTACTAAATCTCTTGAACCGGTGGTAAAAGACTTATCTGACATTAAGCAAGAAATATCTCAAATAGGCCATAGGGTGGATACGCTCGAGGCCTCTAATTCCACCATAATTCAGCAAACCAATGAGGTCATAACTTGCTCCCAGAGCCAAGGGGTACATACTAACCAAATACAGTATATTCTATCCTTGAGGACCATGAGAATAGAGAAAGAAGGAATAATCTGAGGATAAAGGGTGTCTCTGAATCAGTAGCTGCTGAAGCATTGATCGCAACCTTGATTTAAATATTTTCTAAACTGCTGTCTCAAGACGACCCCTCGCAAATATAAATGCTTAGGGCCCATAGGTCGCTAAAGCCACGACCCAAAATGGGAGACCCTCCCCGGGACGTCATTTGCCGTTTTTTGGATTATCGTACTAGGGACTTAATATTAAGATGGTCAAGAGAAGCAGAAGTTATTACATTTGAGGATTCCCCAATCTTGATCTTTCAAGACCTAGCAACATCGACATTAAATAAGAGACGTCTTCTGAAACCCTTTACTGAGGCTTTAAGCTAGAACCAATACCGCTGGTTATACCCATTTGGCATTGCAATAACCTTCAAGGACAAACGCATCCAGGCCAGGACCTCGGCGGAAATTCAAGAAGCGTGCAAGGAGCTGGTGATCACCTTGGAAAAGTATCCAGATATAGAGGTATACCAATCAGTCCCTTCACTGTGCCCTCTCGCCCGGCCCGAGCCTTGGAGTATGGCCCAGTCTACAAAATCCACTCGAAACCGACGTAAAGCAGCAAAGCTAAATTCTAACCATCCTGATGAAGATAACTGAAGATCTGGCAGCCCAGGACAAAGACTTGTCCATGATATAGAGACTGCTTGTCAGTCATGGCAGATCACTAAGGATAGAGCCATCTAGAGGCCGCGTAATTTGACTTTAATGTATACCTGTGTTCCTTTGTATGTTTTAATGTTTGGTTTCAGGTAGAAAGATCGAGCTGCGGCATCAATCGTTTATCTATGGCAGATCCCATGGACTCCATGTGTGAGTAGAGTACTACTCAGAACAATGTATTGCTGTTTTGTTTCTCGGGGGGGCCTGCTCGCTCCACTTTCAGTGTATACTGTCTGCAGGTGGGGGAGCAGGCATTGTCTCAGCAGATGGGAAAGAGTTGTTTATTCATGATGCCTGTGACATTGGCGCCATCCTACTCACTCCCCTCTTTTGAAATGTTAATTGTTTCAACATAATATGGTTTGTGTTACTGTTTTTAGCACTGGCCTCGACCAGTGTACTACCCCAGTTAAAGTAACCTTATCACCTTTATGCACTAATTACCCCTTGTTCTTACCCTGTTCCTCCCCTGGTTGGTCCTGCGATGTCGCACTTCAGAATAATGGCCTACTCACCCTCTCCAACTTGTATGGAAGCTAAACAAGGTACACTAAAATTAGCAAGTTTTAACGCGCACGGCCTAAATTCACCCATACCAAGAACACAGACACTAAATTGGTTGAAAAAGGAAAATTTTAATATTCTTTTGCAAGAAACGCATTTTCAGATTGAGAAACTACCCTCTTTTGAGAATTCATATTACAACCAGTGGTACCATGCCACTTCCCCCCAGAAGAATTCTAGAGGGGTGTCAAATGCATTTGATAAGAATACTTCTTTTTTACTATCTGATTCGTTGGTTGACACAGAGGGGAGATATATTTTTATAAAAGGCCTACTGGGAGGAACCTTGGTCACTATTGGCTACCTATACGCCCCCAACAAGAAGCAAATTAAATGGATTACATCCAAGCTAAACCAATTCCGCTCCTTCTCAGAAGGTGTACCGCTTATTGGAGGGGACCTTGAATATTCCTCTAGACCCAATCTTGGATTCGTCCACGAAAAAATGTCAGATATCATATGAAAATATTAGGATAAAAAAATCCCTACTTAGTCTTTCATTAATCGATGAATGGCGGCACATGCACCCTAATGATCTTGATTACACTTTTTATTCCCATACCCATAATTCCTACCACAGAATTGATTGTCTTCCTACCGAATCTTTTTAAAGCAGAAATTCTCCCCTCAGTACACTTATACCCACTCGATAGTCGCAGTGCGCTTTTCAACTTCAAAACCCCAGTACGGGTATCGCTCATGGAGACTAAACGACTCAATTCTAATCTCAGATACTAATAAACAATGAATCAGGAATGCTTTAATAGACTATTTCAAGAATATCTCCCCAGAGGTGAGTTTCCTAACAATATGGGAGGCCCACAAAGCAGTGGTCAGAGGTGAACTAATATCTATAGCTTCACACCTCAATAAACAGCGCAAAAAGATAATACAGGATCTATATGAAGAGAGAGTTAATTTAGAAAAGCAACACAAAAGAACCTTACTACGTCAGAATCTGGAGGCACTTACAGCCAAACGCTTACAACTAAAAGATCTACTGAATAGGCAGTCTGCAAAGCAGTGTATTAGTTGGAGAAATCGTATGTTTGTGCATGGCGATAAGGCCTCAAGACTTATGATGTCATTAATCAAAGTTAGACAAGCTAAGACCTATATTCACTCCCTGAAAACTTCTAATGGTAGTAAAACGTCTGATATTGACCAGATTTCTCAGGAATTTTTAAAATATTATTCAAGCCTTTATAATATGAAATCTGGTCAATCTGGCGCCGACAGGTTACGAAAACAAACAGAAGTCCAGTCCTTTTTAGCCGACCTCAAGCTCCCCAAACTCGCATCAGAACAACAAAAATCTCTGACTAGGCCCTTCACGCAGGGGGAGGTCCGATCCACTCTGTCGAATAGCCCCTCCGGGAAAGCTCCTGGCCCCGATGGTCTTCCTGTTATATATTATAAAACCTTTTCGGAGATCCTAGAACCCTATTTTCTTATTCGCTGTAATGAAATACTTTGAGGCAAACCCTTCCCTCCCCAATCCTTGGAAGCTCATATCTCTCTAATCCATAAGGAGGGCAAAGACCCAGAGCTTTGCAGCAATTACAGACCCATATCATTACTGAACGTGGATCTGAAAATCTATGCCAGTATGCTTGCGAGGCGCATTGCGGAGTATTTACCTAAACTGATCTCCCCTGATCAGACCGGCTTCATTAAAGGTAGAGAAGGCAAAGGAAATGCATGGAGAGTTCTACATTTGATGCAATATTCTAGCTTACTTAAGATACCCTTGGTGCTATTAGGCACAGACGCAGAAAAAGCTTTCGACAGAGTGGATTGGATCTTTTTGCAGGAAACCCTCCTTAACTTCAATTTTGCTCCTCAGTTGGTAGAGGCCATAGTGAAAATGTATTCACACACTTCAGCCAGAATTAAACTTAACAACTCCCTTACCAATTCCTTTGAGATTCATAACGGAACAAGACAGGGGTGCCATCTCTCACCATTACTATTCATAGCAGTGATGGAACCCCTCATCAAAGCTATAAAAATGTGTCAGGATATAGAGGGAGTGAACATTCAGGGTACTTCGCATAAAACTATGGCCTTTGCTGACGACTTATTAGTCACCATGACTTGCCCTCATAGAGGTATACCAGCCCTCATGCGGATCCTAGAGAGATATGGTTCTCTGTCCAATTTCAAAATTAACCCATCTAAGTCCGAAGCACTGGGCATAAATATACCTGCTAGCACTATAAATGATTTCAAATCTCAATTCCCCTTTCATTGGCCGGGCAATTATATAAAGTATTTGAGCATAAAAATTAGTTCGTCCTTTAAAGATTTATTCAACTTGAATTATAAGCCAATGCTTAACTTGGTTGCAGATCACACTAATAAATGGAGGGCCCCATACCTTTCTTGGATAGGCAGAAAAAATCTGGTTAAGAGCATCCTTTTACCTAAATTAATCTGTTTCAGATGCTGCCTATAGATTTGCCCAGATTGTTCCTGGCCCAGATCAATAGTTCTATCTTTAGGTACATATGGAATAAACATGGGCCGAGACTTAACTCCCATACACTTTCATTACCTAGAGGGAAAGGTGGCATGGGAGCTCCCAACATTCACACTATTTGGCTGCTGTCCTGTCAAGGACTGTTGATTGGGTCAGGAGGACTGGAGAGAAACCCTGGCTCATTATTGAAGAACAGATTCAATTACGGTCTAAGTAATAGAAAAACTGACGGCACATCTAGAACTAGTCTGAATAGGTGCATACCAAAAGGCAACTTACATATTAAATTAGAAAATGGTAGCACACCAAATATGAAATACGAATAGCAAAATGGCTTTAGTAATACATTTCATAATGGCTTTTTGTAAGGCATATCAAATATGAAATAAGTGAAATATGAATAGCATAATGGCTTTTGTAATCTAGAAAAACATATGAGATACTTAGCACAAAATTTGGCCAAAAGATGTGAGCCCATTCACCAGCGACAAGGTGATCTCAGATTGAATGCACCTATTCAGACTAGTTCTAGATCTGCCGTCAGTTTTTTCTATTACTTGTATACTAGTTTTCTGACTGAGCACTCCGCCCTTCATCAAGTGGTGATTTTAATCGCATTCAATCACATGTTTGGTTCCTATCGTCCTATATATACAGGCTTTATCATGTTACTAGCCAGAGGTCAGTTCACACCAGGCAGTCAGTATAGGGACCCATTCAATCTGAGATCACCTTGTCGCTGGTGAATGGGCTCACATCTTTTGGCCAAATTTTGTGCTAAGTATCTCATATGTTTTTCAATTACGTTCTGTTATCCTCTCACCTATAACGACACCTAAAATTACTTATCCGATCCTCCTTACTCGGGCAGAAATTAAATGCTGGAAATCAGTGGCAATTTACTTAGCGCCAACCCACTCACCGCTAGCTAAGGTCTCGGATACTATGGCTTTGGAATTGACGAATCCGTCATCAACTGACAAATCACCTCTATTAGATCAGTTATATAAAGAGGGGTTCTTTATATCCTTTCAAGATATGAAAAAACTACCTACAATGTCTAATTGCACCTTCCTTCATTATGAATCCCTAAGGAAGTCGCTGCGCCAAGCCATGATCAAGGCGACCTTGCACGACCTTTAACCACGTTTGAAACATTATGCTCACAAACAAAAACTCCGAAAAAAGGCTCTCCGCCCTCTATAGTATGCTGCTTATACAACAGGTTTCCCAAAAAAGAGCCTTTGTGCGGAGATGGGAGAGAGAGCTTGGCGACTCCTATTCTGACTCCCAAATTAATTTAATATATAAGTCTTCATATGGACCCTCACACTGTGATGAGAGCCCAAGAAAATAGCTATAAAATACTAACTCATTGGTATACGACGACACTTATGCTACATAAATGGTTCCCCACTTTGTCGGACTTGTGTTGGAGATGCGAGATGGACAGAGGGTCATATCTTCATATTTGGTGGGCCTGTCCCGTCATACAAAAATGTTGGAACATGGTATTCCAAGTTTTAGATGAAGTAGCATGTACCCACATAAAGTTCACACCGGAACATGTTTTCCTCAATCTCCCAAGTATCCCAAAAAATAAAGCCTTATCGAAACTGGCGTCCTTCATCCTGACAGCCGGCAAGCTCCTTCTGCCTTCATATTGGCTTGCGTCCAACATCCCAAGCAGGAGCCAGTTATTAACTAAAATTGACAAGTTATACCATGCTGAAGAATAGGTAGCACTTTCTACACATAGCTTTTCCGCTTTCTTACATGTCTGGAGTCTTTGGGTATCGTACAGGAAATCAGAAAAATTCATTTCTATGTATACACCTGAATCTACATCTTAAACTCTGGACTTGAGCATCATGTTTGCAGACCTCTGCCTCCCCCCCCTCCCTCTTCTCGACCCCCTCCCCCTTTCCCCCTCCCCCACCCGGTTTATTGATAGAACCCTATGGTTTACTCTCTCCATTTTCTTGGGCCCTGACTGGGTTCCTACGAAGCTATTTGTGTCACTTGAAGGTTTATTATTCAACATTGGGCCCAGGTCCTGTCCCAAATGTATGTCTAATTTGTTAATAACAAGGAAGACTTAATCGTCTTTTTTTTTTCATGGTAACGATATATCGACGAAGATGTGGGTGTTGACATCCCTATAGATATGGACATCCTCTAGTACTCATTACCGTTCTTGAGATCGAAAGAGTCCTTTGAACACTGTATTGTATTATTTGTGATGTAACATACCTGCATTGTTGTATCTGTTGCGTTGCTGTCAAGTTACCAGTATTGGTTTCAATAAATAAATCACTGAAAACAAAACAAAGAATCTTAGTTGCCAGACAGACCCCAAAGCGCGGGCCGCTGCTCCCCTTGGCAGATCTGTCCTCAGTTCCTTCTTAGATCATCGTCTGGTTCTTCTGTGAGAGAGTATCTCTCTGCCATGTGCTGCTAGTTCTTAAGCATGCTGGGTCCCTCCCCCTGTGTCAGAGGGTGGGCTAATAATCTCCACCCTTTAGCTCCCTGCAGAACTTATTCCCAATATCTAAGAAAGGGGATAACTTTCTACAGCATGATCGGATCAGGACTCGAGCGGTACCAGTGAATGCGGATTGTTTTGCCTGTCGTGTGGAGAGCAAACATGGCCCCATTGGGTCGCTGTGGAGGGCCAATCTCTATATCTCAGGTCCCAGAGCCTTCACCGACTCAGGAGTCGCACTGCCTGATGCGTGATTTCCTCAGGGTCACGCGGATATTTTTTTATGAGTCTATAACTCGAAAGGTGCGCTCATAATCCATGATCCTAGGATGGAGCCGGAGAGTCTGGGAGAGACAATGGATGTGTATTTCTGTGTCTAGCTGACTGGTATATTCTAATTGAGGCCCCCAGGCACCTTCCTGCCCCATGCTGACGTGGCTCATACTCAAGCTTTGAAGTTCTGTTGTGGGCCTTAACTCATTATCATACTAAAAGGCCTTGCTATTCAACATTGGAGCACTAAATCCTGCTTTCTTCAATATGCCTTCAGGCCCGGGGGGGGGGTAGGAGCAGTTAACTCCTTCATCACAGAAGGGGTTAACATGTTGTGGTAATGAAATCGAAATAATGACCCAACCCGTACATTAGCAAAAAACAGCTTAGCATTTTACAGTTGTAGCTGTGACAGCTTTGCTCAAAACAGGGTTTAAAAGGGAATTTGTCACAGTATTTCAACCGCTAAATTATTTATACAGTATACACATATAGCTCTTTCAAAGAAAAATAGAGTGACACCTTTAAATGGCCAGTCCTTTTCTTTGCTACTGAGAAATCAGTGTAAAATACAATTGAGGCTGTATATCTTCTTGCTTGACTGACAGCCTCTATGCTGTGTGACTTCAGGAAAAGGAACTGATAGTCAAGCAGGTGGAGACAGCACTGAGTTGGGAACAGAGTGCAGCTTCATTTGCATATCAATTCAAACTGATTTCTCAATAATGGAGGAATGGGCTGGCCATGTGGCAGTGATGTTGGACTTGTCTTTGAAAGAGCTAGGTGTTTATATAGGCCTGTTTCACACATACGTTTTTTATGTGAGTTGTAATCCGCGAAAATGGCGGAAAACAGATCCGTGGTCGTTCTGACATGAATGTGGGGCATCGGACCACTGTTTTTACGGATCCGGCGAAGGATGAAATTTAACCCCTTAAGCCCAAAGGGTGGTTTGCACGTTAATGACCAGGCCAATTTTTACAAATCTGACCACTGTCCCTTTATGAGGTAATAACTCTGAAACGCTTCCATGGATACCGGTGATTCTGACATTGTTTTCTCGCGACATATTGTACTTCATGTTAGTGGTAAAATTTCATTCAAATAACTTGCGTTTATTTGTGAAAAAAATGGAAATTTGGCTAAAATTTTGAAAATTTTGCAATTTTCCAACTTTGAATTTTTATGCCCTTAAATCACAGAGATATAGCACACAAAAAACTGAATAAGTAACATTTCCCACATGTTTACTTTACATCAGCACAATTTTGAAACCAAAATTTTTTTTTGTTAGGAAGTTATAAGGGTTAAAAGTTGACCAGCGATTTCTCATTTTTGCAACACCATTTTATTTTTACGGACCACATCACATTTGAAGCCACTTTGAGGGGTCTATATGATAGAAAATACCCAAAATTGACACCATTCTAAAAACTGCACCCCTTAAGGTGCTCAAAACCACATTCAAGAAGTTTATTAACCCTTTAGGTGCGTCACAGGAATTTTTTGAATATTTAAAGAAAAATGAACATTTAACTTTTTTTCACAAAAAAAATACTTCAGGTTCAATTTTTTTTAATTTTCCAAGGGTAACAGGAGAAATTGAACTGCAAAAGTTATTGTGCAATTTGTCCTGAGTATGCCGATACCTGATATGTGGGGGGGAACCACTGTTTCGGCGCATGGCAGACCTCAGCAGGGAAAGAGCGCCATTTGACTTTTTCAATGCAAAATTGGCTGGAATTCAGATCGGGCTCCATGTCGTGTTTGGAGAGCCCCTGATGTACCTAAACAGTGGAAACCCCCCCCAAGTGACCCCATTTTGGAAACTAGACCCCCCAAGGAACTTATCTAGATATGTGGTGAGAACTTTGAACCCACAAGGGCTTCACAGAAGTTTATAACGTACAGCGGTACAATTAAAAAATCATATTTTTTCCACAAAAATGATCTTTTCACCCTCAATTCTTATTTTTCCAAGGGTAACAGGACCCTAAAAGATATTTGGAAATTTTCCTGAGTGCGCTGATACCCCATATGTGGGGGTAAACCACTATTTGGGCGCATGGCAGAGCTCGGAAGGGAAGCATCGCCATTTGACGTTTTTGGCTGGAATTGAGATCGGACACCATGTCGCATTTGGAAAGCCCCTGATGTACCAAAACAGTAGAAACCCCCCATAAATGACACCATTTTGGAAACTAGACCCCCAAGGAACTTATTTAGATGTGTGGTGAGCACTTTGAACCCCCCAGTGCTTCACAGAAGTTTATAACGCCCGTGCGTGAAAATACAAAAATCGTATTTTTTCCACAAACATCATCTTTTAGTACCCATTTTTTTTTATTTTCCCAAGGGTAACAGGATAAAATGGACCCCAAAAGTTGTTGTCCAATTTGTCCTGAGTACGCTGACACCCCATATGTGGGAGAAAACTACTGTATGGACACACGTCGGGGCTCGGAAGGGAAGTAGTGACGTTTTGGAATGCAGACTGATGGATTGGTCTGCGGGTGTCGTGTTGCCTTTGGAGAGCCCCTAATGTACCTAAACAGTGGAAACCCCCCACAAATGACCCCATTTTGGAAACGAGACCCCCCACAGAACTTATCTAGATGTGTGGTGAGCACTTTGAACCCCCAAGTGCTTCACAGAAGTTTATAACGCCTGGGCGTGAAAATAAAAAAATCATTTTTTTCCACAAAAATGATATTTTGCCCCCAATTTTTTATTTTCCTAAGGGTAACAGGAGAAATTGGACCCCAAAAGTTGTTTTGCAATTTGTCCTGATTATGCTGATACCCTATATGTGGGGGTAAAACACTGGGCGCATGGCAGAGCTTGGAAGGGAAGGAGCACCATTTGACTATTTCAACGCAGAATTGGCTGGAATTGAGATGAGACACCATGTTGCATTTGGAGAGCACCTGATGTGCCCAAACAGTGGAAACCCCCCAATTATAACTCCAACCCTAACCCCAACACACCCCTAACCCTAATCTGAGCCCTAGCCCTAACCCTTACCCTAACCCTAATGGGAAAATGGAAATAAATACTTTTTTTTAATTTTATTATTTTTCCCTAACTAAGGGGGTGATAACGGGGGGTTTGATTTACTATTTACGGCGTTTTTTATGTTTGGCGGCTGTCGCACGCTAAAAGACGCTTTTTATTGTAAAAATAGTTTTTGCATCACCACATATTGAGAGCTATAATTTTTCCGTATTTTGATCCACCGAGTCATCTGAGGTCTTATTCTTTGCGGGACGAGTTGACGTTTTTATCAGTACCATTTTTGGGCACATTACATTTTTTGATCGCTTTTTATTCCGATTTTTGGGATGCAGAATGAACAAAAACCAGCGTTTCATGAATTTCTTTTGGGGGGGTGCGTTTACACCGTTCCACGTGCGGTAAAATTGATAAAGCGCTTTTATTCTTCGGGTCAGTACGGTTACAGCGATACCTCATTTAGGTCGTTTTTTTATGTTTTGTCGGTTTTTTGCAATGAAAACAATTTTATATAAAAAATAATTATTTTTGCATCGCTTTATTCTGCGAGCTATAACTTTTTTATTTTTTTGCGGATGATGCTTTATGGCAGCTCCTTTTTTGTGGGACAAGATGACGTTTTCAGCAGTACCATGGATATTTATATGCGTCTTTTTGATCGCGCGTTATTGCACTTTTTGTTCGGTGGTATGTTAATAAATCATTATTTTTTGCTTTGTTTTTTATTTTTTAAGGTGTTCGCTAAAGGGGTTAACTAATGGGATAGTTTTATAGGGCGGGTCGCTACGGACACGGCGATGCCAAATATGTGTACTTTTATTGTTTTTTTGTTTGTTTTTTTTTTTCAAAAAATGAATTTATTGGGGAATATTTTTTTTTTTTATACTAATTTATTTAGCGATTTTTTTTAAAATTATTTTTACACTTTTTTTTTTTTTTTTTACTTTATTTCATAGTCCCAGGTGGGACATCACTGTGCTGTGACAGATCGCTGATCTGTCACATCACAGATCACTGTGACAGATCAGCAATCTGTCACAGGCAGTTCTGCAGACTTCCTCATGCCTGCGCTTTGCAGGCAGTGAGGAAGTCAGCTCCCTACAGGCCCCCGAAGGCCCCCGTCGCCATCTTGGATCCGGGGGCCTGTAGGGAAAGAGCCCCCCGCAGCAGCGCTGCACATTGCGCTGCCGTGGGGGGGCTCAGGGAAGAAAGGAGGGAGCCCCCTCCCTGCCGAAGCTTCCCTTTAACTCCCGATACACCTTGATCGTGTTTGATCATGGTGTACAAGGGGTTAACGTGTCGGGGGCGGTCCGTGACCGTCCCTGACACATTGTGCCGGGTGTCAGCTGTGATAATCAGCTGACACCCGGCCGCGATCAGCGGCGCTCACCACGTGGGCGCCGCTGATCGCATTAGACGTACTATCCCGTCCTTGGGAATTAAGTCCCAGGGCACATGGACGGGATAGTACGTCTAATGGCAGAAAGGGGTTAAAGGAACCGCTGCCTGGGGGAGGAGAGAGATTTTTTCAGCCACCAGAACGGGACTTAGGGTTAAATTTCCGGCAAAGGCAATTCTTCCGGGCATGCGCAGTGTACAAATGCGGATCCGGCCAGCAAAAAAACGTTTGTGTCCGTCCAGTCATGTCAGCAGACGCCAAAATTCTGGCGGATCCATAAAAAATCGGATCCAACGGATGACCATCCGTCAAGATCCGCCGATAATGCAAGTCAATGGGGAAAAAAACGGATCCGCCTAGAAAAATGGCGGATCCGGGTTTTTTTGCAAAATTGCGGATTTTGACTGATGGAGACTAACGGAAATGTAAAACAGGCCATAAATAGGGTAAAATCCTGTGACAGATTCCCTTTAATGCTGTGAATATTTTCTTATAAATACAGAAAATACTTTCAAATTATAATGGAAATATTTTAGTATCGTTAAAGGGATCGTGTTTCGATTGTCTTCCAGTAGTTTGTTTAATTAGTCATATAATGGTGACCTAAACAGTAGTTCATTCACATGGCTTTCCATTTTTTCTCAGTCTTGGAACATAATTGTCTGTATCACCAGCCGAGACGCAAACTAATCAAATTGGCTGAAAGAGCAGAACATCAAGGGCAACTTCCAATAAATCAACACTTCACATCAGTTGTTAGGTCTATGCTATTTAGTGCTTTAACAGCATGAGTATTGAGCAGATTAGATTAGGATAACGTTGTCCTGTTACCAATAGTTCTCTCTGTCTTTTATCAATGTTGTTGAGTTACCCTATGTTCTTCTTTTTGAACTTAGTTGTAGCATGGAGAAGGGAGAACTGAAGAATTCCACATGCAATATATTGTGATTTTATTTTTTGATGCTACTCTTTTCTTTCCCATTCATATTTTATTCATGCCTAAGTAGCACTTCAAATGCAATATAATCTGTTTATGCAAATTTTAGCTTTCACATAATTTGCTGCTTAAGTTTCTATAATTGTAATTTGCAAGAGTGAGATGAACTGCAAAAAATTGTAAAGTCTATTCCTTTCAAGGAAAATTACTGTATATACTCGAGTATAAGCCGAGATTATCAGCCCATTTTTTAAGGCTGAAAGTGCCCCTCTTGGCTTATACTCAAGTCATAGACCAGGGGTTCGACGGGGGAGGGGGAGCGCAGCTGTCAGATTATATTCACCCCCTACTGGCGCAGTCTCTGCTACCCCTGCTTCTCAGATCGTCTCCGGCGCCACAGCTCTTCCTGTGCAGCTGTCACGTGGTACCGCTCATTAAAGTAATGAATATGCGTATATTCATTACTTTAACGAGCGGTACCACGCGACCACTGAACACTGGAAGGAGCTGCGGTGCCGGAGAAGCAGGGACTGCAGAGACGCACCAGAAGGGGGTGAGTATGACAGGGGGAACATATGCAATATTCACCTGTCCTCCACGTCCTCTGGCTGTGTCGTTCAGGTCACAGGGCGTGATGACGTTAGTGCGTGCCCTCTGCTTGTACAGTCACTGCAGAGACCCGGAAGGCAGAGCTGCGCGCGGTGGTGGAACGGGGACAGGTGATTATCGCTGGTGCCGGGGCCCTGAGCGGGTGGCGACACCGGCACCTTAGCCCCCATAGCGCGCCGGTGTCCCCACCAGCGCAGGACACCGGCACCTGGCCCCCCCAGCAACGAGAGGTGAGTATGTCATTTTTCTTTTTTTTTTTTTATTCGCAGCAGCATATGGGGCATATTCTATGGAACATCTTATGGGGCCATAACCTTTATGGGGCATCTTATGGGGCCATCAATACTCTATATATGGAGCAGCTTATGGAGCATCTTATGGGGCCATAATCTTTATGGAGCATTATATGGGGCATCTTATGGGGCAATCAACCTTTATGGAGCAGCATATTGGGCATATTATTCTATGGAGCATCTTATGGAGCCCTTATTAACCTTTGTGCAGCATTATATGGGGCATACAGTCATATGTTAAAGTTTGGGCACCCCTATTAAGGTTAACCTTTTTTCTTTATAACAATTTTGTTTTTTGCAACAGCTATTTCAGTTTCATATATCTAATAACTGATGGACTTAGTTATATTTCTGGATTCGAATGAGGTTTAGTGTACTAACAGAAAATGTGCAATCTGCATTTAAACAAAATTTGACCGGTGCAAAAGTATGGGCACTTCAACATAAAAGTGACATTAATATTTCGTAGATCCTCCTTTTGCAAAAATAACAGCCTCTAGTCGCTTCCTGTAGCTATTAATGAGTTCCTGGATCCTGGATGAAGGTATTTGTGACCATTCCTGTTTACAAAACATTTCCAGTTCAGTTAAGTTTGATGGTCGCCGAGCATGGACAGCCCGCTTCAAATCATCCCACAGATGTTCAATGATATTCAGGTCTGGGGACTGGGATGGCCATTCCAGAACATTGTAATTGTTCCTCTGCATGAATGCCTGAGTAGATTTGGAGCGGTGTTTTGGATCATTGTCTTGCTGAAATATCCATCCCCTGCGTAACTTCAACTTCGTCACTGATTCTTGCACATTATTGTCAAGAATCTGCTGATACTGAGTTGAATCCATGTGACCCTCAACTTTACCAAGATTCCCGGTGCCGGCATTGGCCACACAGCCCCAAAGCATGATGGAACCTCCACCACATTTTACTGTGGGTAGCAAGTGTTTTTCTTGGAATGCTGTGTTTTTTAGCCTCCATGCATAACGCCTTTTTGTATGACCAAACAACTCAATCTTTGTTTCATCAGTCCACAGGACCTTCTTCCAAAATGTAACTGGCTTGTCCAAATGTGCTTTTGCATACCTCGGGCGACTCTGTTTGTGGCGTGCTTGCAGAAACGGCTTCTTTCGCATCACTCTCCCATACAGCTTCTCCTTGTGCAAAGTGCGCTGTATTGTTGACCGATGCACAGTGACACCATCTGCAGCAAGATGATGCTGCAGGTCTTTGGAGGTGGTCTGTGGATTGTCCTTGACTGTTCTGACCATTCTTCTTCTCTGCCTTTCTGATATTTTTCTTGGCCTGCCACTTCTGGGCTTAACAAGAACTGTACCTGTGTTCTTCCATTTCCTTACTATGTTCCTCACAGTGGAAACTGACAGGTTAAATCTCTGAGACAACTTTTTGTATCCTTCCCCTGAAAAGCTATGTTGAATAATCTTTGTTTTCAGATCATTTGAGAGTTGTTTTGAGGAGCCCATGATGCCACTCTTCATAGGAGAATCAAATAGGAGAACTACTTGCAAGTGGCCACCTTAAATACCTTTTCTCATGATTTGATACACCTGGCTATGAAGTTCAAAGCTCAATGAGGTTACAAAACCAATTTAGTGCTTCAGGAAGTCAGTAAAAAGTAGTTAGGAGTGTTCAAATCAAGAAAATGATAAGGGTGCCCATACATTTGCACCGGTCAAATTTTGTTTAAATGCAGATTGCACATTTTCTGTTAGTACAATAAACCTCATTTGAATCCAGAAATATAACTGCGTCCATCAGTTATTAGATATATGAAACTGAAATAGCTGTTGCAAAAACCAAAATTGTTATAAAGAAAAAAGGTTAACATTAATAGGGGTGCCCAAACTTTTACATATGACTGTATTTTGTATGGAGCATCTTATGGGGCCCATCATGAACTTTATGGCGCATTATATGGGGCATATTTTGTATGGTGCATCTTATAGGGCCATCATGAACTGTATGGAGCATTATATGGGGCTCCTGATTCAGTATGGATATTCAAAAACATTTAACCTACTGATGTCTCAATTAATTTTACTCTTATTGATATCTATTTTTATTTCTGAAATTTACCAGTAGCTGCTGCATTTTTCACCCTAGGCTTTTACTCGAGTCAATAAGTTGTTTCAATTTTTTTGTGGCAAAATTAGGGGCCTCGGCTTATACTCGGGTCGGCTTATACTCGAGTATATACGATAAGTCAATCACAAAAATCCTATTTCCACTTAATATTTGCCCTGCCACAGATAATTTCAGTGATCTTCTCATTAACTCAGGTGAAAGTGTTTACAAGAATAAGGCATATGACATCACTATGTCTTACTGATTAAATTATAACAGAAGACTGGTTGCTTTAAAAGAGAGCTCGTGCTTGAAGTCATCATTGCTTTGAGATAGTCCTAACTCTAATATTAACCCCTTCATCCCCAAGGGTGGTTTGCACGTTCATGACCGGGCCAATTTTTACAATTCTGACCACTGTCCCTTTATGAGGTCATAACTCTGGAACGCTTCTATGGATCCTGGTGATTCTGACATTGTTTTCTCGTGACATATTGTACTTCATGATAGTGGTAAAATTTCATTCAAATAACTTGCGTTTATTTGTGAAAAAAATGGAAATTTGGCGAAAATTTTGAAAATTTCGCAATTTTCCAACTTTGAATTTTTATGCCCTTAAATCACAGAGATACGGCACACACAACTTGATAAGTAACATTTCCCACATGTTTACATTACATCAGCACAATTTTGGATCCAACATTTTTTTGTTAGGAAGTTATAAGGGTTAAAAATTGACCAGCGATTTCTCATTTTTGCAGCACCATTTTATTTTTACGGACCACATCACATTTGAAGCCACTTTGAGGGGTCTATATGATAGAAAATACCCAAAAGTGACACCATTCTAAAAACTGCACCCCTTAAGGTGCTCAAAACAACATTCAAGAAGTTTATTAACCCTTTAGGTGCGTCACAGGAATTTTTTGAATATTTAAAAAAAAAAAAAATTAATATCTAACTTTTTTTCACAAAAAAAATACTTCAGGTTCAATTTTTTTTATTTTACCAAGGGTAAGAGGACAAATTAGACTGCAAAAGTTATTGTGCAATTTGTCCTGAGTACGCTGATACCTGATATGTGGGGGGAACCACTGTTTCGGCGCATGGCAGAGCTCAGAAGGGAAGGAGCGCCGTTTGACCTTTTCAATGCAAAATTGGCTGGAATTCAGATCGGACGCCATGTCACGTTTGGAGAGCCCCTGATGTACCTAAACAGTGGAAACCCCCCACAAGTGACCCCATTTTGGAAACTAGACTCCCCAAGGAACTTATCTAGATATGTGGTGAGAACTTGGAACCTACAAGGGCTTCATAGAAGTTTATAACATACAGCGTACAATTAAAAAATCATATTTTTTCCACAAAAATGATCTTTTCACCCTCAATTCTTATTTTTCCAAGGGTAACAGGACCCTAAAAGGTATTGTGCAATTTGTCCTGAGTACGCTGATACCCCACATGTGGGGGTAAACCACTATTTGGGCGCATGGCAGAGCTCTGAAGGGAAGCAGCGCCATTTGACGTTTTTGCCTGGAATTGAGATCTGACACCATGTCGCGTTTGGAAAGCCCCTGATGTACCAAAACAGTGGAAACCCCCCACAAGTGACCCCATTTTGGACACTAGACCCCCCCACGGAACTTATCTAGATGTGTGGTGAGCACTTTGAACCCCCAAGTGCTTCACAGAAGTTTATAATGCCCGGGCATGAAAATAAAAAAATCACATTTTTTCCACAAACATGATCAATTAGTCCCCAATTTTTTTATTTTCCCAAGGGTAGCAGGAGAAATTGAACCCCAAAAGTTGTTGTCCAATTTGTCGTGAGTACGCTGACACCCCATTTGTGGGAGAAAACTACTGTATGGGCACACGTCGGGGTTCGGAAGGGAAGTAGTGACGTTCTGGAATGCAGACTTTGATGGAATGGTCTGCGGGTGTCATGTTGCCTTTGGAGAGCCCCTAATGTACCTAAACATTGGAAACCCCACACAAATGACCCCATTTTGGAAACTAGACCCCCTAAGGAACTTATATAGATGTGTGGTGAGCACTTTGAGCCCCCAAGTGCTTCACGGAAGTTTATAACGCCCGGGCGTGAAAATAATAAAAATCATTTTTTTTCCACAAAAATGATATTTTTGCCCCCAATTTTTTTTATTTTCCTAACGGTAACAGGAGAAATTGGACCCCAAAAGTTGTTTTTGCAATTTGTCCTGAGTAGGCTGATACCCTACATGTGGGGGTAAAACACTGTTTGGGCGCATGGCAGAGCTTGGAAGGGAAGGAGCACCATTTGACTTTTTCAACTCAGAATTGGCTGGAATTGAGATCAGACGCCATGTTGCATTTGGAGAGCACCTGATGTGCCCAAACAGTGGAAACCCCCAATTCTAACTCCAACCCTAACGCCAACACACCCCTAACCCTAATCTCAGCCCTAACCCTAATTTTATTATTTTTCCCTTACTAAGGGGGTGATAACGGGGGGTTTGATTTACTATTTATGGCAGTATTTCTTTTTGGCGGCTGTCGCACGCTAAAAGATGCTTTTTATTGTAAAAATAGTTTTTGCATCACCACATATTGAGAGCTATAATTTTTCCGTATTTTGACACACTGAGTCATATGAGGTCTTATTTTTTGCTGGACGAGTTGACGTTTTTATTGGTACCATTTTCAGGCACGTGATATTTTTTGATCGCTTTTTATTCCGATTTTTGGGACTCAGAATGAACAAAAACCAGCGTTTCATGAATATCTTTTGGGGGGGTGCGTTTACACCGTTCCGCGTGCGGTAAAATTGATAAAGCGGTTTTATTCTTTGGGTCAGTACTGTTACAGCGATACCTCATTTAGGTCGTTTTTTTTTGTTTTGTCGGTTTTATGCAATGAAAACTATTTTATATAAAAAATAATTATTTTTGCATCGTTTTATTCTGCAAGCTATAACTTTTTTATTTTTTCGCTGACGATGCTGTATGGCGGCTCGTTTTTTGCGGGACAAGATGATGTTTTCAGCGGTACCATGGCTATTTATATGCGTCTTTTTGATCGCGCGTTATTGCACTTTTTGTTTGGCGGTATGATAATAAATCATTATTTTTTGCTTTGTTTTTTATTTTTATTTTTTAAGGGATTAGCTAAAGGGGTTAACTAATGGGATAGTTTTATAGGGCAGGTCGTTACGGACGCGGCGATACCTATTATGTGTACTTTTATTGTTTTTTTTTTTATTTTAAAAAAATGGATTTATTGGGGGAATATTTTTTTTTTCTAATTTATTTGGCGATTTTTTAAAAATTATTTTAACACTTTTTTTTTTTTTTAACTTTATTTCATAGTCCCAGGTGGGACATCACTGTCCTGTGACAGATCGCTGATCTGTCACATCACAGATCACTGTGACAGATCAGCAATCTGTCACAGGCAGTTCTGCAGACTTCCTCATGCCTGCGCTTTGCAGGCACTGAGGAAGTCAGCTCCCTACAGGCCCCCGAAGGCCCCCGTCGCCATCTTGGATTCGGGGGCCTGTAGGGAAAGAGACCCCCGCAGCAGCGCTGCACATTGCGCTGCCGTGGGGGGCTCAGGGAAGCACGGAGGGAGCCCCCTCCCTGCCGATGCTTCCCTTTAACCCCGGTACACCGCGATCATGTTTGATCGCGGTGTGCAAGGGGTTAACGTGTCGGGGCGGTCCGTTACCGCCCCTGACACATAGTGCCGGGTGTCAGCTGTGATAATCACTGACACCCGGCCGCGATCAGCGGCGCTCACCACGTGGGCGCCTCTGATCACGGTAGACGTACTATCCCATCCATGGGCATAGGGTCCCGGGTCCCATGGACGGGATAGTACGTCTGATGTCAGGAAGGGGTTAAAAAACATACTGTAGCTGAGACCCCGGAGAAAATGATTCGGGTTGGTTTTTAACGTCCCCAGTGTTGCGATTACCGTTACTTACCGAATAACGGCAACTGCAAAAAAATTCTGATTTCCCATTTATTTCTCTCTCCTCTGATATGATCTAGCACATCAAAGGAGAGAGAAATAGGGTCCCCCGAGCCTCTCGGCACATGCAGTGTCCCCCGGTCTTCCGGGAGGAAAATTTATTAAATTAAATTTTATTTATTATATATTATTAAAAAAATAAAAATAACAGTTCAATTCACCCCCCTTTCGGGGCGAAAGGGGGGTGATTTGGACTTTTATTTTTTTAATCCATACTGAAACAATTTTTATTCAAAATAAAAAGAAAAAATCAAACATATACATATTTGGTGTCGCTGCGTTCAGAATCGCCCAATCAATAAAAAAAAAAAGAATTGCCGTATAGGGTCATTCCATGTCAAGTGGACCAGTGGTCCCCACTCGACCTTCTCCGATTTTGTTGAAAATTTATAAGGATGTACATGTATGTTTGAAAAGAGGTTCTGTAAATTTTTAGGGCCAGATCTCAAATACATTGGGCACTGTTGACCTTTCACTGGAGGTTCCACCAAGCCTGCGGCTTCAGCTAAGAGGATTTTGCAAACTTTGGCACATAGCCATTAGAGTTCTATACTGGCTATGATGCTGAAATTTGGCATACTAGCTCAACTTTTGCTGCTAAACACGATAAAATTATTACCGGCTATGACAAAACAATATTTCGGCCGCAATTTTGTGTCAAAGTAGCTTGTAAAACGCGTTGCATAAAATTTATGCCTAACTTTGCCCATATATAACTCAAGACCAAAAACCAATAGTAACTGGTGCTTTGCCCTGTACACCAAACATCTACATGACTTTGCAGTGCTGCAATATCACGGTCAAAGCATATGTATTTGTGGAAATATTCACACCCACATTTGATGAAAAACGTTAAAAATCCGAATTTTACCTATTTTTAGGTCATATTTCTCAAAAAGGGTACCCCTAAAATATATTAATTCTGATATCATTATAAAGAGCACATTTTTCTCTACAAGGATCATTGTTTTTTTTTTTGGAGTCTCTCAGTTTAAGAAAAGAAAAATGCCACTGAACATGGTGTTATTTATGCGCGTAATGCATTGATTTTGTGTTTGATTTTCAGATTCTTATCACATGTTAGAGTTGTATTGTTGCTAGCAATGTCTATTATAATCAAAAACCTATAAACCTTTTTATTTATGAAAAATTATTGACTATTGTTACATTTTAATGCATATATTATTTATTTTTTAGCGATGGATAATGAAATTGATGAAGAATCAGCCCAGTGCTCTATCGGCCTTGCGAACAATTCGAAGTGCCACCTTAAGACATTCACCCATAGCAAGGATGAGTTGAAATTGTTTACAAGCTTTGGATTGGATGAACAGAAATTGCTGCGTCGACGAGTGGGACTAAATTTTGACGAACATTCACAAATCTGTTTACACCATGAAGCTTCATTCTTGACCAAATATGAGCATTTGCAAAAATCGTGTTGCAATCCTTTTGAGAAGAAAGGTCATAACACCAAAAAGAATTTGCGAGCTATCAATTTGTTAGCAACTGACCAGTTGAACGAATTTACAAAGAATGATGTGAAGCCTGGCCAGAAGATGTGTGCATCATGTCGAAAAGAATTTGCTAACAGGAAAAAATCAGCTGACCCAGTTTCCTCTGAATCAGATCCAGATGGAATGGAATGTTCTCCTGAAAGTCTAAATTCAAACTTAACATCCATTGGCATCTCTCCTCTGAAATATCCACGGGTAAGCCAGCGGGATTCACTTGGATATGCAAGGAGAAAGACAAGCCAGGTACAAAATGCATTTTCTAGCAAGATTGCTTCAATTGGAGGGCTTGAGCCGAAAGACATTGAGCAAACAAAAACAGCACAGTGCAAAATGTGTCTGGATTACAATCACCTTTTGGCAGATTTGAAGCAAAAGCTGCAGGTGTCCAGTCGGGCAGAAAAGGTCCAAATCTTGACATTGGCACCTAAAAGTTGGTCCATTAAGGCTATATCAGATGAATTCGGTGTCTCTCAACGAATGGTCAAACAAGCTTAAATGTAAACATGGGATCTTAGACTTACCTAGAATCAAGTGTGGCAAGAAAGTTTCTGAGGAAGTGAAGAAAAAGGTGCAGGCATTTTTTGAGGATGATGAATTCAGTCGAATGTGCCCTGGTAAAAAAGACTATGTATCAGTGCGAATAGCAGGAGAAAAAAAGCAGATGCAAAAGCGACTATTACTGAACAATATGAGGGAACTGTTTGTTGCCTATCGGGATCGGAATGGCCCTGAAAATGGATTTTCCGAGTCTTGTGAGCTTCGGCCAAAGTGGTGCGTAACCGTTGGATCTGCTGGAACACATTCCGTTTGTGTGTGTACACTTTACCAAAATGTCAAACTAATGCTTGCAGCATGCCCAATCAATGATGACTACAAAGCGCTCATATGCAAAATGGTCTGTGGAATTGAATCCAAGGACTGTATGCTTGGCCGTTGTGATAAATGCCCGGGTCCTGAAGTTTTAAAAGAATTTCTAGTCAATGTGTTTGTCAACAGTGACCCTGAAGATATTATTGAGTTCAAACAATGGATTCACACTGATCGAGACACGCTTGATACCAAACAACTGACTATAGAAGATTTCATTGAAGAATTGGTTTTGAAAATTTCTAAACTTTGTAGCCATCACTACATCGCCAAGCATCAAAGTTGCTATCTGAAATCGTTGAAGGAAAATCTGAGACCTGGAGAGCTTGTGATCCTTATGGACTTTGCTGAAAATTACTCATTTATTGTTCAAGATGCCATTCAAGGTTTCCACTGGGAAAATAGTCAAGCTACAGTACACCCATTTGTAATTTACTTCAAGGAGTTAAATGGTGAAGCTGCGCAGAACATCAGCTTGTGCATAATCAGTGATTGCTGACGACATGACACAGTTGCAGTCCACACTTTCTTAACAGTAATTGTGGAGTATCTCAAGACTCTCATCTATGGGATTCGTCATATCCACTACTTCAGCGATGGATCTGCAGCCCAGTACAAAAATTTCAAACATTTTCTCAACTTGTGCCACCACAATGCTGATTTCAATATCAGCGCTGAATGGAATTTTTTTGGTACCAGTCATGGAAAGTCGCCCTGTGATGGGATTGGAGGGACAGCAAGGAGGTTGGCAGCTCGTGCCAGTCTTCAACGCCCAACTGAAAACCAAATACTGACCCCGGTGGATTTATTCAACTTTTGCAACGAGCAACTGCATGGAATCAAGTTGTTTTTTTTTTTGTTCCAAAAGAAAAAATTGACGAAATACAGGTAGTTCAAGAGGAAAGGTTCAAAGATGGACATACAATTGCTGGAACAAGAGAAAATCACCAGTTTGTGCCAATTGATGACAAAAAGATTCGCATTTCAAGGGTGTCAAATGACCCATAATCTTTCATTGCCCATGTAGATAGATCTGTCAGATCAGAAATGCCTTTTGTGCCAATTGCAAACCTCCAGCCAGGGCAATACATTGCCTGCATTTACGATAGGAACTGGTGGATTGGAAATATTTCTGAAATTTCATTCGACGACCATGATGCATTAATAAATTTTATGCATCCTCATGGACCAGCTAGCTTCTTTCACTGGCCTGTGAGAAATGATACATGCTGGATTCCCGAGCAGTCAATCATTGCAATAATTTCAGCACCAGCTGCAACAGCAATGGGCCGACAATACAGCTTCTCTGAACCGATTATGTTGCAAATTCAGCAACAATTCCAGACCACTTAGACTGAATATTATGGCTTGGGAACCAACAAAAGATACCCAATATTAGGCTTGGGATCCTAGGCAAAGACACCCACCCTCAGGCTTCGGAACCTGCGATAAAGAGACCGCCCGCGGCTGGCCTTACACGGCTATAGGCCATGGCTCCTAGGTGATGGGGCTGCCAGTTCTCGAAAGACAGCATTATTACTATTCTTAATAGGATTATAATACCAATTCTTAGGGAATTGGTTGTGGTATAACCACCATGGACCAACGCAAGGGTTTGAATAGTGCAGTTACCATTCATTGCGTATTAATAAATAACACCATGCTCAGTGGCATTTTTCTTTTCTTAAACTGAGAGACTCCAAAAAAAAAAAAAAAAAATGATCCTTGTAGAGAAAAATGTGCTCTTTCTAATGATATCAGGATTAATATATTTTAGGGGTACCCTTTTCGAGAAATTTGACCTGAAAATAGGTAAAATTCATTTTTTTTAAGTTTTTCATCATATGTGGTTGTGAATATTTCCACAAATACATATGCTTTGACCGTGATATTGCAGCAATGCAAAGTCATGTAGATGTTTGGTGTACAGGGCACAGCACCAGTTACCATTGGTTTTCGATCTTGAGTTATATATGGGCAAAGTTAGGCATAAATTTTATGCAACGCGTTTTTCAAGCTACTTTGACACAAAATTGCGGCCGAAATATTGTTTTGTCATAGCCGGTAATAATTTTATCGTGTTTAGCAGCAAAAGTTGAGCTAGTATGCCAAATTTCAGCATCATAGCCAGTATAGAACTCTAATGGCTATGTGCCAAAGTTTGCAAAATCCTCTTAGCTGAAGCCGCAGGCTTGGTGGAACCTCCAGTGAAAGGTCAACAGTGCCCAATGTATTTGAGATCTGGCCCTAAAAATTTACAGAACCTCTTTTCAAACATACATGTACATCCTTATAAATTTTCAACAAAATCGGAGAAGGTCGAGTGGGGACGATTTTTAAAACTGGTCCACTTGACATGGAATGACCCTATGTACTCGTGTATAAGCCAAGTTTTTCAGCACTTTTTTATGCTGAAAACGCCCCCCTTGGCTTATACATGAGTCAATTGTCTCAGAAAGCCGGCGGGGAGGTGGAGCAGTGGGGCAGCGGGTGACAGAGGCAGGAGCCAGCAGCTGCAGGTGTTACTGTGCCCGCACAGTGACACCCACAGATCGCCAGCTTTGAAAAGGCATCCTACTCGCCTTTCTGCACGCCCTCGTGGAGTCCCTGCATCTCGTTGGTCCCGGCGTCAGCAGCTCTTTCTGTGCTGAGTGATCACGTGGTCCCGCTCATTAAGGTAATGAATATGCACGCCTCTCCACTCCCATAGGCGTGGTGCATATTCATTACTTTAAAGAGCGGTGCACGCCTCTCCGCTCCCATAGGCGTGGAGTTCATATTCATTACCTTAATGAGTGGGGCCACGTGATCGCTCAGCAGGAAGAGCTGCTGGCGCCGAAACGAGATACATCCAGGGTGAGCAGGCAGATGAGTAGGATATTTGTTTTTTTTATAATATGAAACATGCATGCAACAACAGTGACCGGGGAGCCGTGCATATCAGGACAGCGATGGGAGATAAGGAGCCATGCATGCAAGGAAAGGGACGGGGGAGCCATGCATACCACCAGGATAGGGATGAGGGGACAATGCATACCCGGCTTATATTCGAATCAGTAAGCTGAGATCATGAATAATGGAGACGCTACGGGTATCGGAAAATGGCACAATGTTTTTTTAACAAAGTTTGGAATTTTTTTTCACTTTTTGCAATTCTGACCATTGTCCCTTTATGAGGTAATAACTCAGGAACGCTTCAACGCATCTTAGCGATTCTGAGATTGTTTTTTCGTGACATATTGGGCTTCATGTTAGTGGTAATTTTAGGTCGATAATTTTTGCATTTATTTGTGAAAAAATCTGAAATTTGGTGAAAATTTAGCAATTTTCAAATTTTGAATTTTTATTCTGTTAAACCAGAGAGTTATTTGACACAAAATAATTAATAAATAACATTTCCCACATGTCTACTTTACATCAGCACAATTTTGGAAGCAAAATTTTTTTTTGTTAGGAAGTTATAAGGGTTAAAAGTTGACCAGCGATTTCTCATTTTTACAACAAAATTTACTTAACCATTTTTTTAGGGACCACTTCATATTTGAAGTCACTTTGAGGGGTCTATATGGCAGGAAATACCCAAAAGTGACACCATTCTAAAAACTGCACCCCTCAAGCTACTCAAAACTACATTCAAGAAGATTATTAACCCTTCAGGTGCTTTACAGGAACTAAAGCAACGTGGTAGAAAAAATGGACATTTTAAATGTTCTACACTGCGTGCAGAATTATTAGGTAAGTTGTATTTGAGAGGATTCTTTTTATTATTGAACAACAACTATGATCTCAAACAACCCAAAAGACTCGTAAATATCAAAGCTTAATATTTTTGGAAGTAAGTTGTAGTGTTTTTTTTTTTAGATTTGGCTATCTTAGGAGGATATCTGTTTTTTTCAGGCATCTATTACTGTGCAGAATTATTAGGCAAATTTATAAAAAACCATATATATACCCATCTCACTTGTTTATTTTCACCAATATAACAACACAAAATTTAGAAATAAACATTTATGACATTTAAAAACAAAAAAAAAATCTGGGACCAATATAGCCACCTTTCTTTACGATGAATCTCAAAAGCCTTCCATCCATAGATTCTGTCAGTTGCTTGATCTGTTTATGATCAATACTGCGTGCAGCAGCCACCACAGCCTCCCAGACAATGTTCCGAGAAGTGTACTGTTTTCCCTCCTTGTAGTTCTCACATTTTATGAGGGACCACAGGTTCTCTATGGAGTTCAGATCAGGTGAACAAGGGGGCCATGTCATTATTTTTTCTTCTTTTAGACCTTTACTGGCCAGTCACGCTGTGGAGTATTTGGATGCATGTGATGGAGCATTGTCCTACATGAAAATCATGTTTTTCTAGAACGATACCGACTTCTTCCAGTACCACTGCTTGAAGAAGGTGTCTTCCAGAAACTGGCAGTAGGTCTGGGAGTTGAGCTTCACTTTATCCTCAACCCGAAAAGGTCCCACAACTTCATCTTTGATGATACCAGCCCATACCAGTACCCCATCTCCACCTTGCTGGCGTCTGAGTCGGAGTGGAGCTCTCTGCCCTTTACTGATCCAGCCTCGGGCCCATCCATCTGGCCCATCAAAAGTCACTCTCATTTCATCAGTCCATAAAACCTTAGAAAAATCAGTCTTAAGATATTTCTTGGCCCAGTCTTGAGGTTTTATCTTACGTTTCTTGTTCAAAGGTGGTCATTATTCAGCCTTCCTTACCTTGGCCATGTCCCTGAGTATGGTACACCTTGTGCTTTTTGATACTCCAGTAACGTTGCAGCTCTGAAATATGGCAAAACTGGTGGCAAATGGCATCTTGGCAGCTTGACGATTGATTTTCCTCAATTCATGGGCTGTTATTTTGCTCCTTTTTTTATCAATACGCTTCTTGCGACCCTGTTGGCTATTTGCCATGAAACGCTTGATTGTTCGGTGATCACGCTTCAAAAGTTTGGCAATTTCAAGACTGCTGCATCCCTCTGCAAGACCTCTCACAATTTTTGACTTTTTAGAGTCTGTCAAATCTTTCTTCTGACCCATTTTGCCAAAGGAAAGGAAGTTGCCTAATAATTAAGCACACTGTTGTGAATTCGCTTTCTGGCCTACCTCTGGTTACTAGTGAAGGTAGTGGAGCTGGTTATATTGACAGAGGGGTCGTGAGTTCTCTTTCTGAGCTCCCTCTGGAGGTTACTGGAGGTAATGGAGCTGATCTGATTAACAGAGGCTTGCCACCTGATAATGAGGAGGATGATTGGAGATCTGGGGTTTTTGACTGGATTTAAGACAGCAGACTCCCTCTATCCCTGCTGGTGATTTTTTCCTGCCTCCTGAGGTCTTAGTTTCCAGCTCAGTCCCTGCATGCTCAGCTGAGTGTTCTTTTGCTATTGTTCGCATTTGATCTGGTTTGGTTTTGTCTATTTCAGTTTTGTGTATTCAGCCAGCTCCGGTTGGGGCTGTGCTGAATCTCCATCCATATGTTACTGCTTGTGCCAGTTTGTTTTTGTCCCTTATTAGATTGGCCTCTTTTTGCTCTGCTTTCAGAATATACCAGAGTGCTGATATAGTGGGCAAAGTCGTGCGACTTCAGTATTTTTCTATCAGACGTGTTGGACATTTTTTGCAGGGTTTTTTGCGTGATTGCAGACAGTGTCTTTCCTTTCCTGTCCTGTCTAGTTACTGTGGGCCCCATCGTTTGCTCAGTCTATTTTCCTACCTGCGTTTGTGTTTTCATCTTGTCTCACCAACAATATATGTTTGGGGGCTGTCTATTCCTTTTGGGTCTGCTCTGGGGCAGTTTAGATTTCCCCTTTCTTGCTTTAGGCTTATTTAGCTCTCCGGCTGTGCCGAGGCATCTATGATCATAGTAGGTACGCTCCACGGCTACTGCTAGTTGTGTGGATAGGATCAGGGGTCTGCAATCCGCTTAGTTACCAACCTCTCTGGTTTTCTGTTGCTTAGCTTGGTCTTGCTCTCCTCGGTGAACCAATCATAACAGCACACCTTATATAGGGTGTTGATTTCATTAGACCACACCCCTCCTCATTGCAGAGATGCAAATCGCCTGATTTACATAATTGGCAGTTGGCTTTCAAGCCTATACAGCTTGCATGTATAAAAAGGATGATGTGATCAAAATACTAATTTGCCTAATAATTCTGCACACAGTGTATTAGCATCATTTTTTTTTCATTTTAAAATGGGCAACATTATAAAATGGATCCTAAAATTTGTTGGGCAATTTCTCCTGAGTACACCGATGCCTCATATGTGGTCATAAACCACTGTTTGGGTGCACGGCAGGGCTCGGAAAGGAAGGAGCGCCATTTTACTTTTTGAATGGAAAATTAAATCCAATCGTTAACGGACACCATGTCGTGTATGGAAAGCCCATATGTGCCTAAACATTGGAGCTCCTCCGCAAGTGACCCCATTTTGGAAACTAGACCCCCCAAGGAACTTAACTAGGTGCGTAGTTAGCACTTTAAACCACCAGGTGCTTCAGAAATCCGTAAAAATGAAAAAGTACTTTTTTTTTTCACAAAAATGTTCTTTTAGCATCAATTTTTTAATTTTCACATGTGCAGCAGGATAAAATGGATCCTAAAATTTGTTGGGCAATTTCTCCTGAGTACACTGATACCTGATATGTGGTCATAAACCACTGTTTGGGTGCACAGCAGGGCTCGGAGGTGAAGGAGCGCGATTTGACTTTTTTTAATGGAAAATTATCTCCAAACGTTAGCAGACACCATTTTGCGTATAGAGAGCCCCTGTCTGCTTAAACATTGGAGCTCCCCCACAAATAAACCATTTGGGAAACTAGACCCTCCAAGGAACTTATCTAGATGTGTTGTGAGAACTTTGAACCCCCAAGTGTTTCATTAAAGTTTATAGTGAAAATTTTATAACGCAGAGCCGTGAAAATAAAAAATCCCTTTTTTCTACAAACATGATTTTTAGCCCGCAATGTCTTATTTTCACAAGGGTAACATGAGTTACCGTCCAATTGGACAGCAGGAGTTGTTAAGTTTGTCCTGAGTACCCTAGTACCCCAAATGTGGGGTGAACCACTGTTTGGGCACACGTCGGGGCTCGAAAGGGAAGTAAGTGTCGGTTTGGAATGCAGACTTTGATGGAATGGTCTGCAGGCGTCATGTTGTGTTTGCAGAGCCCCTGATGTACCTAAACAGTTGAAGCCAAACAGTTGACCCTATTTTGGAAACTAGACCCCCCATGGAGCTTATCTAGATGTGCGCTGAGCACTTTGAACCCCTAAGTGCTTCACAGAAGTTTATAATGCAGAGCCGTGAAAATAAATAATAATTTTTCCACAAAATTGATTTTTAGCCCGCCATGTTTTATTTTCCCATGGGTAACAGGAGAAATTAGACCCCCAAAGTTGTTGTGCAATTTTTTCTGAGTACGCTGATGCCCCATATGTTGGGGTAAACCACTGTTTGGGCACACGTCAGGGCTCGGGAGGGAGAACTGTTTGACTTTTTGAACACAAAATTGGCTGGAATCAGTGGTGGCACCATGTCACGTTTGGAGAGCTCCTGATGTGCCTAAACAGTGGAAACCCTTCAATTCTAACTTCAACCCTAACCCCAACACACCCCTAACCCTAATCTCAACCATAACCCTAACCACAAGCCTAACCCTGTTTCCAACCCAGACCCTGTTTCCAACCCAGACCCTGTTTCCAACCCAGACCCTGTTTCCAACCCAGACCCTGTTTCCAACCCAGACCCTGTTTCCAACCCTAACCGTAACCCTAATTCCAACACTAACCCTAATGGAAAAATGAAAATAAATACTTTTTTTATTTTCTTATTTTTCCATATCTTAGGGGGTAATAAAAGGGGGTTTATTTACTATTTTTTTTTATTTTAATCACTGTGATAGGGTCTATAACAGTGACCAAAATGAACCAATAGGAAAAATCTTCCCATTGTTGCCGGGTGCTGGGCCGCAGATCTCGGCGGGCGCACTGCTCATGCGCTTGCCATTTTTTTTTACCGGAAGAAGATGGCGGCACCCATAGGAAAAGGCCTGGAGACGGAGGGACATCGGGAGCGACACCGGGGAGAGGGTGGAATCGGACAGCAGGGGAGCGGAGTAAATACTGACGTCGGCCATCAGTCGGCGGAGGCAGATCGCGGTCACCAGCCATGGCCGATGAAATTGCAGCTTCGGCCATGGCTGGTTTGTAATATTTCACCAAGTTTCATTGCTCTGATTTGCGGTTTCACTTTCAACAGCCAGTCAGAGTGACGGTGGCCACGGGGAGGGGAGGCAAAGCCTCCCCTTCAGGGTCAAGTACAGGTCCTCCTGTACCTGCGAGTCGGGTGACCTTTCAGTGACCCAGGTCACCCAACCTCCAGGAACGCGATCTCACCATGACGCCAAATAGGCGTCACAGGTCGGATTGGCACCGACTTTCATGACGCCTACGTGGCGTCACAGGTCGGGAAGGGGTTAAATAAAAAAACAACCTAGACATACTTTGTTGTTTGTGACCTCGTAATGACCTGGAGAATCATAATCGCAGTTCAATTTTAGCATTTAGTGAACATAGTAAAAAAGCAAAAGAAATGTGGGATTACACTTTTTTTTGCAATTTCACGCACTTTGTTTTTTTTTCCCCATTTTCCATTACATAATATGTTAAAACCAATGGTGTCTTTTAAAAGTATAACAAAGTAAAGTATAACAAGCCCTCACATGGCCATATTGACAGAAACAAAAAAGTTATGGCTCTGGGAAGCAGAGCAAAAAACGAAGATACAAAACAAAAAATACTTACAGCCACGAAGGGGTTAAGCATGCCGGAAAACCCCTGTAGTTGGCTTTGCTACTGTATTATTAAAGTTACCAGTGAACAATAAAATAAATAACTATTAAGGGAAACTTGGCACTGAAACTTTTGCTGATTTACCGGAAAGGATGACGCCATGACTAACAGTGTTGTAATGGTGGCAATCATGTCTGTGACTAGATGATTGGCAGCCTCACAGAGTGGCAATGGGGGGTCTCAAGTTGTGCGTCCGTCATTTACCATATGGTGAAAATTTTGGTGTTCCTGAATAGTTGAGCAAAAGCATGGAGGTATTATTCAGTCACTGTGTGGTGGTGTTATTCTGTTATGTTATGACTGCACTATTCGGTTACTGTATAAAGCTTATTTTCTCTCTGTTTTATGACAATATTTAGTCCCTGTGGCAAATATAGGTAAATTTCATAAAAACCATGTGTGTCTTCTGTTCTTGCATTGGATTCGTTGCAAGTTGCTGTAACATGCATTCAGTTTTGCCACACAGATCTCGGCTCTCACTACCACCATTCTTCCACTAGATCAGAATCCAGCCTTACTTATACTTAATGTGCTTTTGGTGTGCCCCTGAATATTGTGACTTACAAAGTTACTGTACTTCTTGTTTAATGTTTGGTCCTTTGCTGTCTATAACTTTTTCCAATTAATGATACTGATGCTATTTTAAAATCAGGCTTAAACTTGCATATTGTATTTTCTTTGAAAATTTAGAGATATTTCCTTGTGGGGAGCAATCATGCTGAAACTAAATATCGTGTATTGAAAATTGATCGGACTGAACCCAAAGACCTGGTTATCATCGATGACAAGGTAAGTGTGTTTTTTTTTTTTTTTAGTAGAGTACATGTTGAATAACACATACTTCAATAAGACGTTTTACTGCTTTTTTATCTATCTGTTGCAGGCAGGTAATTAAAATCAAGAGCACAGGCATGCAATCTCAATGAACAAGCATTTCATCACTCACTATAGAGTTTAAAACTGACTCGGGTAGGGCCAAGTAGAACAAGTGGGTGTCATGGGCTCCACTTAATGGATTTCCATTGTCTTATTTCTGGGGTGATAAATCATGTCTGGAAGTCTGATAGATGTAAATTTGGTGGATGCCCAGAGAATACTACCTACCAGAGTACATAATGCCTACTGTAAAATTTGGTGGATGACTGATGATGCTACTGGGTTATTTTAATTATTTGGACTTGCACCCTTATTTCTGGTGAATAATATGCTAATACAACAGCCCACAAAGATTTTTAATGGGGTTTTCCACTACATGGACAACCACTTCATAAATACTATGGTTTTCAATTCAAAATAAAAATAAGAGACTTCTGCATCAGCACCGGGTCTCCCAATAATCGTATGACGTTGATGTGTCATGTAAGAATTGCAGCCAATCAGTAGCAACTAATTTGCTGATTCGTTCAGACATCCGAGGTTCATCCTAAGGAAATGTTAAGCCAAGTTCCCACAATGAGTTTTTGTTACATTTTTAATGCTGCAATATTTTTTTAAAAAATGCAAGCAATCTTTTTTGTGAGACCTGGCACCATGGTCACTGCAGCAATGCTGGTGTGGGAGGTGAGTAATCTGTTACTTTATTTTTCTCACTGAGCAAAATAATAATTAAAGGGAACCTGTCAGCAGTGTTGTGCTCAGTAACCTACAGACAAAGTCAGGTTGGCATTGTTATATTGATTAAAATGATATCTTGTTTGATGAAATCCGTATTGTGGTTGTTTAATCTTTATTTTCAGTTAATGAGATTCTTGTGCTGCGGGACGGCCTGTGTGTGTGTGGGGGGGCTTCATGTGGTGCTCTGCTTATGTATTCATCTGTTTGGCTTATGACGGGCATATAAATTTCTTCAGAAAAAAAAATGATCCTAATCAAAACGGCGCCATCAGCTGCTCCTGCACGGTAAGCTGATTCGTAACGTGATAGATGCTACTGTGCCAGGTGCCTGCACCATTTTGCTAGAGAAAAAAGAACTGGCTCCATCAAGATGATATTGGCCGTGCCTGCGCAGTAGCATAATTCGGAATGTGATAGATGCTACTGCGCAAGCGCCTTTGTGCTATAGAGAAAAAAAAATTGGCGGTGGAAATATGGATACTCTAGATCAATTCATGCTGCAGCGCAGGTGCCGACGTCTGCATAATGAATTTATTTTTTTTTCCAAACAAGAAGATATGCAGTATGTAAAATAGGGGGCAAGTCACTGAGGGGATCAGTGATCCATCATAAGCCCATGAGTACCTAAGCAGAGCACCACATGAAGACCTCCACAGCCCCTGGAGCACGAGCATATCAATAACCGAAACCTACAAATACAGATTAACCCCTTAATGACAGCCAATACGTCTTTTTACTGACCTGAGATATAAGAGAATATCATCCCCATACAGGTGACAATCCAGCAGTTGTCGGCTGTACACTATAGCTGACAACTTGCTGTATCACAAACGATCAGTGTTGACACCGTCCATATCTGTTTAACCCCTTAGTTGCTGCTGTCAAAAGTGACTACATCAAATAAATGGTTAATAGATTGTGGGGGCTTCCGCTTTAATCTAATTGACTCACAGAGATCATGATTGTGTGGTCCTGATGTTTGCCATTGCAGTTCATGGCCAAATAGCGGCCTTAGAGTCTCCCGGCTATAGTGGTCAGTTGAGAAGTTAGCGACATTTATGTGGTAAACAAACACTTTTTCATTCCTGCTATACCACTTTGCATTAATTCCTGAAAATCACCTCAAGGGTTAATAAATTACCTGAGAGCAGTTTTCAATGTGTCAAGGGGTGCCGGTTTTAAAATGGTATCATGTTTGGGGTTTCCCAATATATATAGCACCCCAAAAGTCACTTCAAACTTGGATAGGTCCCTCAAAAAAATACATTTCATAAATTTCCTTGAAAAAATGAAAAATTACTGCTACATTTTTAAACCTCCTAAAAGGCTAACAAAATAAATTAGCTTTTTAAAAATGGTGCTGATGTAAGGCAGACATGTGTGAAATGTTATTTATTAATGTTTTTGTGTGGAATGACTATCTGGATTAAAGGTATAATCATTCAAAGTTTGAAAATTGCAATTTGTTTACATTTTTGTCAAATTTCTGATACTTTTATTGTAAATAAACACAAAACATATCAACCTAAATTTACTATTATCATAAATTATAATGTGCCACGAAAAAACAATCTCAAAATCAATGGGATTTGTTGAAGCGTTCCAGAGTCATCACCATATAAACTGGCAATGGTCAGAATTTAAAAAATTGGCCCTGTCACGAAGGGGTTAAACAACAACCACAAGACTGATTTCATCAACCAAGATATCATTTTAATTGGTATAAGGGTATGTTCACACGTATGCGTTTTTTCGTGGTTTTACCAAATAAAACTCGTAAAAAACGCTTAAAAGAAGCATTCCATTCATTTTAATGAATTCCGCACTTTGTGCATATTGATCCGATTTTTCCGCGAGAAAAAAACGCATTGTGGAAAAAACGCAGCATGCTCATTAATTTCGTGGAAAATTCCGCATTTCTAGCTATTTTCTATGAGGATGGGACCACTCCGGGAAAAAACCGCATTAAAAACGCGCGTTTTTTCGCAAAAAACACGCAGATAACGCGCGGAAAACTCACAGAAAAAAACGTGCATTTTTTGGGAAGGAGTCCGATTTTCATGAAGAAATTTTCTGCTTACGTGTGCACATAGCCTAAGGGCGCCAACCTGACAAAGTCTGTAGTTTACTGAGCACAGTCCTGCTGACAGGTTCACTTTAAGAAGGGGTAGTCAAACTAGTGGGCAACCCCTTTGAAGCAGCTCCAACTTTGTAAGGAGAGCTTGGGAAAAGCCTTCCCCTTCCTCGAGTTCTGCAATGTGCACAAAACAAGGTTGACAAAGACTTACTTTAATGCATTTAGTATGGAGGAGGAGCTGCCCTCCTACTTCAACATCAGTAGCTAATCCCACAAATGCTCTTGGATTCTCAGAAATTCCACCTGACACACTGACTTTTTTTTGTAAAAAACCTTTTCAGAAGAGTGAAATCTGTTATCTGATTACAGAAAAAGCCTCTTTACCCACACTTAAGTCATTTATTCTATCCTCCACTCATGATTCACTCTCTAAAACGGCTTATTCTATCAACAAATCTGTCTTCAGATCTGTCTTCATTTAAGGTTCATATTATACTTTCTGCCTATAAAATCAAGAAGTGATCGGAGAAAAGTTGGTGGAAAAATCTCTAAATAAAAGCCGGATATTCACCATCAATTGCTAGAAAGATTTATTCCTCATGTACGCATGACTACTTCTGAAAAGTCAACTGAAACAGGAGTTACACTTTAAAGTTACGAAGTAGTGGACCAACTCCATAATATTGCCTATACATTTGCAATAATGATTTCAGCAAGCTTAAGAATTCCTTGCAATTTAGTTGCATCTTGACCCGAAACTTCCGATATTTTCCTGAACTCCCATAAACTGAAGTCTAAGCGGCTTCCTGACTAGAGATGAGTGCTTTACAAGTGTGCGGTTTAGTTTGGTACTATATAACCATGGGCAAGAGCTGCGAAAATTTCCTGAACTTTCGGGTTCCTCTGCCCAGCATTTGATTTACTGGCCTGGCATGACAGAGCACAGGTGACATCTCCCGAGCCGACTAATTGCAAGCCAAGCCTGTGTAGTAGCTGTTTTGTTCTGACCCAAAGTCAGACTATGTGATAACCAGAGAGGCCTAATTGTTGGACTGTAACACTGTTGCCGGTTCCCCTGCATGGGTTCCAGTCTCCTGCTTTCTCCTTCCTGCCTCCTGTGCACGTTGCACAGGCTTCCCGATGGCGCACCTAGTACATGTGCGCTTCCCTGTCCTTAAAGGGCAGCACGCCTTCTCCAAAAAATGCCCCCAGCCAATAGCTGGAAGTCATTTTGTATAAAAGAAACCTTCCCCAGTTGGGAGATGTTTGAGCAACCCCTGTAGTTTCTCTACAACTCTTGTGTAACTGTATGATGCCAGGTCCCCTGCCCTAATACTTTGTAGTTAGTTATGCTGATGCTGTTCCTGTATTCCTGGATAGAATGTACGTTACCTTGAAGCCACTCCTGCAGTACTTGAACCCTGTTGCCGTTGCGGCGTTACCTGAACTCTCCAGCTGCATGGGCATACCATGAACCTAAAGCTTCTCTAGCGGTACCCGAATCCTGAAGCCGCACCTGTCTGAACAGGTTCTGAATTTAACCTTGTCTGTGACTTCGAATCTAGTCCATGTAAGTGTACCTACCTCTTTTGAGTCAGCAATTGAAGTACTGGTGACTGCCTAGGGGTGGTACCTAGCAACTACCTGCAGCTCAATGCTGACTCCATCAGCAGGAGCAAAAGTGAATACCATGTAAGCGCTTAGGTACGCCCCTCTTAGCCCCTGGTGCAGTGAGTTCACAAACCACGTGTTCCACCTGCAGGCGTGACAGGAACTAGGCCCTCTTAGTCAGGAGCACTCAAAGAAAAGAATGCGCACAGGTCGGGAACTTATGTATTTATGTTTTATCACTTAACTTTTATCACTGACTGCCTCCTTTGGCCTCACTCAATGGTCACTGACAAAAATGGCCGCACGCTGGACCTTATCTTCACCCGCCTCTGTTCCCTTGCTAATCTCACTAACTCACCCCTCCCCCTGTCTGACCACAACCTACTGACATTCTCTTTCCTCTCCCAGTGCGCCACCCCCACTCTGCAAACTCACTCACCCTTGCAGAAATCTCTAAACACCTCAATTTACACTCACTTTCTGAGTCCCTTCTCCCTCTTACAAACATAGCTTCCTTACATGACACAGATGCTGCCGCCACTTTATATAACACCACAATAACAGCAACACTCGATTCAGCCACCCTTCTCACGCACAACAAAACTCGTACGTTCAACAGGCAACCCTGGCTGACCAGCCTGACCAAAGAACCGAGACAGTCTTCCAGGTTTACTGAGCAGAGATGGAAGAGATCCCGTTCTGCCAAGCACTTTTTTTGCATACAAGCAGTACCTCGCCAGCTTCAAGTCCACGCTCACAGCCGCAAAAGAAACTTACTTCTCATTTCTCATATCCTCCCTGTCTCACAACCCTAAACAGCTTTTCAACACTTTCAATTCTATACTCTGTCCCCCAGCAACTCCTCCCTCTCCTCTCATTTCTGCTGAAGACTTTGCCTCTTTCTTTAAGCAGAAGATCGAAAAACATCAGAGGAAGCTCTGGCCCGCAGACCCAATGCCCCTCCTCTTAACTGCTCAGCCCTGTTCTTCCGAAACCAGCTTCTTCACCATGACAGAAGATCAGCTCTCCACCCTTCTGTCAAGATCACATCTCACCACTTGCACGCTTGACCCACTCCCCTGCCACCACTCCCGTGCCACCTCATCCCTAACCTCGCCACAGTCTTCATCCCAACCCTAACACATCTCTTCAACCTTTCACTTAAAAATGGTGTCTTCCCCTCTTCCTCCAAACATGCCTCAATCGCACCCATCCTCAAAAAGCCCTCCCTTGACCCACCCTCTGTGTCTAGCTATTGCCCAATATCACTTCTCCCTTATGCCTCAAAACTACTGGAAAACCATGTCCATCTTGAACTGTCCTCCCACCTCTCCTCCTGCTCCCTCTTTGACCGGTTACAATCTGGCTTCCGACCGCATCACTCAACTGAAACCTCCCTAACTAAAGTCACCAATAACCTACTAACCGCAAAGAACAAGCGAGACTACTCTGTCCTCCTCCTCCTGGACCTGTCTTTTGCCTTTGACACTGTAGACCATTTCCTTGTGTTAGAGATTCTGTCATCTCTTGGCTTCACGGATTTGGCCCTATCCTGGATCTCGTCATATCTAACAGACCGAACAATCAGTGTATTCCTCTCCCACACCACCTCGGCACCTCGCCCGTTGTCTGTCGGTGTTCCCCAAGGCTCAGCTCTAGGACTCCTACTATTCTCCATCTACACCTTTGGCCTGGGACAGCTCATAGAATCACACGGTTTGCAGTATCATCTCTACGTCGATGACACACAGATCTACCTATCTGGAGCTGACATCACCTCCTTACTGACCAAAATCCCACAATGTCTGTCCGCTTTTTCATCTTACTTTTCTGCTCGCTTTCTAAAACTGAACATGGACAAAACAGAATTCATCATCATTTCCCAAACTCACTCTACCCCTCCACCAGACCTATCCATCAACGTCAATGGTTGCTCATTTTCCCTGATCCCGCATGCTCACTGCCTCTGGGTGATCCTCGACTCTGCCCTCTATTTCAAGCCACGTATCCAAGCCCTTGACGCCTCCTGCCGACTCAAACTCAAAAATATTTCCCAGATCCGTACATTCCTTGACCAAGAAACTGCAAAAACGCTCGTGCACGCCCTCATCATCTCCCGCCTCGACTTTTGCAACCTCCTACTCTCTGGCCTCACCTCTAGCACTTTTGCACCACTCCAATCTATCCTAAACTCTGCTGCCTGACTAATCCATCTGTCTCCCTGTTATTCCCCAGCCTCTCCTCTCTGCCAAGCCCTTCACTGGCTTCCTATTGTCCAGAGGCTCCAGTTCAAAACCCTAACTATGATATACAAAGCCATCCACAACCTGCCTCCTCCATACATCTGTGACCTTGCCTCCTGGTATTTACCGACATGCAACATTCGATCCCCTCAAGATCTCCTTCTCTACTCCCCTCTTATCTCTTCTTCCCACAACCGCATACAAGATTTCTCCCGTGCTTCCTCCATACTCTGGAACTCTCTACCCCAATATATCAGACTTTCGCCTACCACGTAAACCTCCAAAAGGAACCTGAAGACCCACCTGTTCTGGAGAACCTACAACCTGCAGTGATCCTCAGTCTACTGAACCACCGCACGACAAGCTCTACCCTCTCCTAGTGTATCCTCACCCAACCCCTGTAGAGTGTGAGGCCTCGCAGGCAGGGTCCTCTCTCCTTTTGAACTTGTGTATTGCTCATGTTTATTGTACTTGTCTTTGTATACCCCCTTTTCACATGTAAAGCACCATGGAATAAATGGCGCTATAAAAATGAATAATAATGTTTATTAACCTGTCAACAGTTTTCTTTTGCCATATACAAAGTAACACTCTATGCAAAGTTCACATTGGAAGTTCCACCAACATCAGGCGTACGGCATGATAACTTTTAGTCCTACCCATAAAACACAGTTTGTCGTAACATTGCATTTGAGATAAGAAAATACAAATATAGAACCTTGAAAAATCTTAACTTTCCAGGACGTCCCCCTGACAGCACCATGGAGGACGTCCTCCTCCTCCTTACAGGGACAGGAAAGCACACGAGAGGTTAAAAGGCCTCGTCCCACCCCTTTCCCTCAGTGTCTTTCCTGTCCCTGCACAGAGGGACATACGAGAGGAGCAGGAAGATTACCTGAGGGCGCAGGGGGATTGGGCGGCCGGTCCAATCCTTCCCCCTGTCAGGATGCCCAGGGCCGACACTTCCCGGTGGGGAGTCCCTCTGCCCCAAAGCCAGGAGCAGGACGTCGCTCCTGGAGGAAGCCGCTCCTCCCGGTGGGAGGCTCTCGGCTCCAGGCCGCGCGGCAGTCGCCCGGGTCCCCGCAGGCAGCGAGCGATGCGGGCGCCGGCGCGACAACTTACAGACCGCGCGGCGGTTGCGGCTGGAAGCGCTTGCCCCGCACGCAGCCGGCAGTGTGGGCGCCGGCGATAGAGAGCCCCCGGGGCAGCTGGAGCCGGGTCCCCGCAGAAAGCCGGATGGGCGCCGCCATTGCAGGACGCTCGGTGGGCGGGGCTTCAGAACAGGAAGTGGAAGTGGCCGGCGCGCGGCGACGACGTCACGCGCCGATTTTAAAACAGCGCGTCAGCAGCCTGGGCACGCTAGCAGCTCAGTGCACGCCAGCAGCCCGCCGCACCAGCAGCTCTCACCGCACGCCAGCAGCTCACCGTACACCAGCAGTTCACCGCACGCTAGCAGCTCACCGCACGCAACAGCTGCTTCAGTGGTATGGACCCAGAGGCGCCAGCCGACAGAGGGGTAAGTGCGCCTGGTGCAATCCAACCCCCACACGGCCTTCCCCGCAGCCCAGGACAACTGACCCGACTATCCCTGTTCTGTATCGTACAGGAGAAGGGTACCCCAGCCCCCCCGACAGAGGTTAAGGACTCGGTAAAGGCCACATCTAAGTCTGTCAGATGCCCGGTTTGCAGGGTAAAGCTGCCAGACAACTATACCAAGACTCACTGCGGACCCTGCACTTCAAGGGTCGTAAGAGACGAGCAGCCGTCCCTCCTGGCCGAGATGCGATCCTTGATTCGGGAGGAAGTACAGGCCTCCAGATCCAGTCTCTCACGGCAGCAGTCCCCTAGTCCGGGGCCAAGCCGGAAGCGGCCGAGGTGGGAGATGGAGCTAGCCTCGGAGACAAGCTCGCCTGAGGGGTCAGACCCCCGGGACTCGGATCCCGAGGAGGGGGAGATCCCGACTGACAGGAGGGACCAAAGCAGGAAATACCTGTTTAAGTTAGAGGACACCAAGGACTTGGTGCAGGCGGTAAGGAACACCATGCAGATAGAGGATGTTCCAAAACCGCAGTCCCGACAGGACCTGATGTTTGGGGGACTGGTCGCTCGGAAACAAACTGTGTCCCCCGTAAGCGAACACATTAAGACAATGGTCCTAGAAGAATGGAAAGAGGCAGAACAGCGACTCGTACTGTCTCGGGACTTTAAGAGCCGACTGCCCTTTGACCCAGAGGAAACACGATTGTGGGAGGAAATTCCTAAAATCGATGTTCCTGTAGCTAAGGTGACCAAAAAAACCGCCATCCCCTTCGAGGACTCATCAAGTCTCAGAGACCTGATGGACCGGAAGGCGGATATTCTATTAAAGAGAACATGGGAATCGGCAGCTGCCCTTACTAAGGTTAACATAGCAGCCACCTCAGTGGCCAGGTCCATGTTCCTATGGGTGGGGCAGTTGGAAGAGCATTTATCCAACAAGACCCCTAGATCTGAGATCCTAGCTTCCCTCCCTCTGATGAAATCAGCCACTGTGTTCCTTTCAGATACGTCGGCCGAGTCAGTAAGATTCGCAGCCAGAAACAGCTTCCTTTCCAACGCAGCTAGGCGAGCGGTTTGGCTGAAGTCTTGGTCTGGGGATAACGCTTCAAAGGCAAAGCTTTGCTCCATCCCCTTTTCAGGCTCAAGGGTGTTCGGGCCAGCTCTGGATAGCATCCTAGAGCAGGTGTCTGATAAAAACAAGGGGTTTCCAGAAGAAAAACCCAAGCGTCCCCAGTCCTTTCGTAGAGGGTCCTTTTTCAGGAGACAGACCGATTTTAGGAGCCAGGGTAGATCCAACAGGGGCTCCTTTAGAAACACTCAGAGCCAAGGGGGGAGAAGCAAAGCCCCTCTTTTTGCTTCATCCTCCAGGTCTAGAAGGCAATGACGCCATAGGTGTCGGGGGAAGACTGCGATGATTCGCAGCAAGGTGGCGCCAGGTAACCCAGAACCGGTGGGTCCTCAGAACCATCACAGTGTAGGGCTAAGGAAAACCAGAAGTGAACCCGCAGGACCGCGACGACGAACCTCCTCGGGGCGAGCTGGCCAAGTGGACCACCCCCTATACAGGGAGCATCTGGGGCAAGCCTCGGGGAGACTATCGCCGCAGAAGCTGATACCCGGGGACAACAGCAGGAGGAAAACCAGAGGTGACCACAAGGGTTGTGGAAAGACCAGCAGGGGAGGGTTTGTAGACAGGAACGGATTAGGCTGACGAAGGTAGATACTGCAGGAGAGGACTTGAGGCCGGGGTCGGGCGAGGCAGGCACTAGGAGAGAACACAGGGAGAGATTACAAGCAGACACAGGGACACAGAGCGCAGGACAGAGTGCTAGGCTGGGAAAGCGCAGGGATGCGTGGACCTGAATCAGCAGTGCTAGACACAATTGATAGTCAGGCACTGGGCAGGAGGCGAGGCTACCTTATATAGGACTGCAGGCAGCGCTTCCGGGTCAGGGTCGGCCAGGAGGTGGAGCAGCAGCAGCAACAGGGGAGATGAGTGGCAGGATCACTGGCGTGCAGTGCGCAGGCGCACCCGACGGGCATGGAAGGCTGGCTGCAGCGGCGGCAGAGAAGAAGCAGGACGGCGTGCGCACCTCGGGAGCGCGACGGGGGAGGTGAGCGCGCCGGTGCTCGGGAGGAGGGGCAGAGGACGCAGCTGCGGGCGGCGCGACAGAAGCAGCGAGGCGCGTGGCAGCGGGTGGCGTGACACACAGAAGGGTACAGCATAGAATGTTATTCCCCTCCCCCCAACAGATACATCGCACCCACCGTAGTCCCGGAAGACTCTACCATGTGGGCAGATCTACAGGACCTGCTCAGGTCAGAGGTCATAGTGCCAGTTCCGCAGCAGGAGAGGGGAAAAGGTCATTACTCTTCCCTATTCTCCATTACAAAAGCATCTGGCGAGGCCAGAACAATCATAAACTTAAAACCCCTAAATGCCTGGGTGGTATACAAAAGGTTTTGAATGGAATCAATACGCTCAGCGATTCAACTTATAGACAGGGATGCCGTCATGTGTACTCTGGACCTGAAGAGTGCATACTATCAGGTCCCCATCCATCTCTCATCTCAAAGCTTATTAAGATTCGCAATCAGTCTACCATCCCGGACCTGCCACTTCCAGTTCCAGTGCCTTCCGTTCGGGCTGGCTTCGGCCCCCCGAATTTTTACAAAGCTGGTAGCGGAGGGGGTAGCCTACCTGAGAAAGCAGGGAGTCATTATAATACCGTATCTAGACGACTTTCTCCTAGTCGCAGGATCAGAAGAAAGGCTCATTCAGGACAGGAGCCGAACGATCAGAACACTGGAGTATCTCGGCTGGCTGATCAACGACCAGAAGTCAGACCTAAAGCCAGAAAGCAGGAAGATCTTCCTGGGAGTCCTTCTGGATTCAAGAGACAGAATATCCCGGCTACCGAGAAAAAAGCAGCAGACAATTCAAGACAGAGTCAAGGGACTACTGAGACATCGCTCCTCCATAAGAGGTGCAATGGAAGTTCTGGGTCTGATGACGGCTTGCATTCCATGCGTCAGATGGGCCCAGTCCCATTCGAGGCCCCTGCAAAAGGAAATCCTCGCAGGATGGAACAGGCGTCAGGATTCTCTCGGCGGGCCCATATCCTTACCAGACACGGTAAGAAGATCCCTGCGGTGGTGGATACAGCCCCAGAACTTACAGGTGGGCGTGCTATGGACAACCTCGCCGTACGTGGTAATCACCACAGACGCCAGTACGTGGGGATGGGGAGCCCACGTAGAAGGGAGAATTTTTCAGGGAAGATGGACGGTCAGCATCAGAAGCAGATCCTCCAACTTCAGGGAGCTCTATGCGGTCTGGGAAGCCCTGCGTCAGAACCGGTTGGTAGTGAGAAATCGACATGTCCGGATATTGTCCGACAACACAACGGCAGTCTCATTCCTGAAGCACCAGGGAGGTCCGAGACATCGACCACTCCAGGCACTCGCAGGACGAATATTTGCCTGGGCAGAAGAGGTGGTCCTCTCCATAACGGCAATCCACCTAGAGGGTTCTCAGAACGTAGTAGCAGACTATCTAAGCAGACAGCGGGTCAGCCCGACAGAGTGGGAACTAAACAAAGAAATCTTCCATCAGCTTTGTCAGCGTTGGGGGACCCCCAGTATAGACCTGTTTGCAAACCGGAAGAACTCAAAGGTCGCCAGATTCTACTCCTTGAACCCAGCAGACCACTCGGACGGAGTAGATGCCCTGAGCCAGGCCTGGACGGAACCCCTCTTGTATGCATTCCCACCACTGGCGCTGATACCGGCGGTACTCAGGAAGATCTGCGAGGACCGCGCGTCGGTGATATTAATAGTGCCATACTGGCCAAAGAGAAGCTGGTTTCCGCTGCTAGGAGCCATGGCAGTAGGAAACCCAGTCGGGCTACCCCTGAAGGGAGATGTTATCCACCAGGGGCCGATTCGCCATCCAGACCCAGCAAGGCTACACCTCTCGGCATGGATCCTGAAAGGGACATCCTGAGAGCAAAGGGCTTATCTGAGCAGGTCATATCCACTCTACTGGCCAGCAGGAAACCGGTAACATCCGCAATCTACAGAAAAATATGGAAGAGATTCTGCCTGGAAGGTGGCAGGTCCGACCTCTCGGCAGGTACCACTGACCTCCCTAGTGTCCTAGACTTTCTGCAGTCGGGATATAATAAGGGGCTTAAACCCAGCATGTTAAAGGTCCAGATCTCGGCTTTGAGCGCCTTCTTCGACTACCCTTTAGCCTCCCATCCTTGGGTGGTAAGATTCATAAAGGCCACACAGCGTCTTTGCCCCACAATTAGGCAGCTCACTCCGCCCTGGGACCTCGGCCTGGTACTCAGATCTTTATGTAGGGACCCCTACATGCCTAGTGATAGAATGTCCATTTCGACTCCCTCTCGAAAGACGGCTTTCCTCGTAGCCATCACCTCGGCCAAAAGAATAGGGGAGATCCAGGCCCTGTCCACCAAGGATCCATATCTCCAGATCAGAGACGATCATATAACCTTAAGATTAGATCCGGCTTTTATCCCCAAGGTAGCCTCTTACCACAATATAAATCAGGAGATAGTGCTACCATCCTTCTGCAGCAATCCCCGCAATGAGAAAGAACAGCGTCTCCACTCCCTAGACGTAAGACGGGCAGTTATAAGCTATCTAGAGGCCACCAATGACTGGCGTATTGACTAAACCTGTTCATCCTCTTCGGGGGTAAAAATAGGGGGAGAAAAGCCTCTAAGGTGTCCATTGCAAGATGGATCGCATCAGTAATTTCAGACGCCTACCAGTCGGAAGGCGCCAACCCACCACATACCTTAAGGGCCCACTCTACTAAGGCAGTTTCAGCCTCCTGGGCCGAGCGCGCAGGCGCCTCAGTCGAGCAGATTTGTAGAGCGGCAACCTGGGCCAGCCTGAATACATTTTGCAAGCACTACAAACTTGACGTGCTATCAGGCCAACATACCGCATTTGGGAGAAAAGTTCTCCAGGCGGTGATCCCACCCTGAGGAGGTGCTTTGGTACTCTCCATGGTGCTGTCAGGGGGACGTCCTGGAAAATAGGTATTAGACCTACCGGTAATGATGTTTCCACGAGTCCATACTGACAGCACGGGTAGTTCCCTCCCGGATAGATTGTTATGTTAAGTTATGTCATATGATGTAATATGATGATACCATTAAAAGAGTTATAGCATTATCCACGCTGTGGTACTTGTTAAGTCACTGAGGGAAAGGGGTGGGACGGGGCCTTTTAACCTCTCGTGTGCTTTCCTGTCCCTGTAAGGAGGAGGAGGACGTCCTCCATGGTGCTGTCAGGATGGACTCCTGGAAACGTCATTACCGGTAGGTCTAATACCTATTTTTCTACATCACCTGGGATTACGGAAGGTAAGGAAATTTGCACAGTTCCTGTCTGTGATCAGAGAGCCCTGATCTTGACCATGAACCAGGGTTGCCAAAATGGTCTTCTCATCTCTATTCCTGACTAGTGATGACTAGCGTGCTCAGATAAGGTGTTGTCTGAGCATGCTCGAGTAATAATAGAGCGTCTTCGGCGTGCTCGAATACTATCTTGGAGTCGCCATGGCTGCACGTCTCACGGCTGTTCGACATCCGCAACACATGCAGGGATTTCCTAACAAACAGGCAATCCCTGCACATGTTGTGAATGTCGAATAGCTGTGAGATACGCAGCCACGGCGACTCTAAGATGGTATTAGAGCATGCCGAAGACGCTCGATTATTACTCGACCATGCTTAGGCAACACTTTTTCCGAGCATGCTTGCTCATCACTATTGCTGACTTTTCCTCATTGGCAGGTGTTCGGGAGGTACAGATCTGCATTCTCACTGCCTGATCTTTTAGCTAATGAGAAAACATGCATGCTCAGCTGAGCTGAGTGTGCATGAAGTGGTTGTGAGAGAGGAAGATGTCTTTTGTACTAATATATACAAGTGCTGATATTCTTTGCCCTTCATATTTATACAAGCCAATCTTAGAAATGAAGTAACGCCTTAACAAAATATGTTAATTTCTACTAGCCAAATAGTGGTCGTATTTGAAAACTGCCTAAATTTAATATAAAATATGTTTCAGACATGCTACTTTGTACCCTTACTGATTGTGGAGCCATATTTACGGCTTCAGATATCTTTTTTCCAATATGGAAAAACACATCAAATCAATTTAACTTTATATTATGAAAGCCTTGATAATTCCAAATAAGAACAATCAATAATCTGATGATTTTGTTTAAAGGGTTCTTAAAAACATTGATAGCATCTCATTAGGATATACTTGTACCATCAATGCCTGATCAGTGAATAAACCCAATGATGTGACCCCTGCCGGTTTCATAACCACAATGAATGGAAAACATGGTGCCATTTCAGCCCCTGTTGTGCTGCATCTGCAATAATATAGATTAGCCATCGCAAGATATCCTTGAAAAAACAGTCCTAACACAAGGAAATTAAAGCTTTTCCCTGTCTGAAAACTCCATACATTGATTTTTAAGAAAACATTGACAACAGACAGGTGGCAGTGAAAAAAAAACAAAGAGACCTGATTTATCGACCCCCTGCCTTCCAAGTTTACATAATATCAAAACAAATTTGCTTTCTTGGATAAAACCTGTTTATTATACTCATCACATTTTTGGAAATAAAAGCATATCACGTACACAAATCCAGGACACCTACTAAAGGCCTGCCATGTGGTCAGACTGAAGTTTGACTTGGTAGTTTCTTTGAAGGCATACCCTGGAGCGTTGCTGCTGTGAACATGGATGAATAGACTTCTTTCCTTCATTTACAGGACTGCTGCCACGACTTCTTTTTCTTTTTCCTTTAGCGTTCGGTTCCTGAGAGACTCAGCACCCAGTATCTCTTGCCAGTGTCGTGCATTCAGTACTCTATGCAAGCTCATATTCCGCAAGTTTTCTTTTACTTCCTCCTTCACCTTATGGCATTGTCACACGGGGATTATTGCTAATAATGAAACACTAGGAGACATGAAGGAGGCTTTTTTGCTATGTTGAACGCACTAGTAATCTGTCAAATAAATATGTATTGTGTTTCACTTTGTTGTATTATTCTTAATGATTAATTTTTCAAATTATTATTTTTTCATTCAGCATGTATATACCCAGCAAGAAGTACGGGAGCTTCTTGGTCGCCTTGATCTTGGAAACCGTACTAAAATGGGACAGAAAGGGTCATCAGGATTATCGCGAGCTGTGTCAGCATTTGGTATTGTGGGTAAGATGATTATTTAATTTTATTGGGTTTTAATAAATTAGAATCCTTTCTATAATAAGTTTATGAATCCCTGTTATACACAATTCTTAAACGGAGAACTGTTTTTAGTTTCGAATGGCATATTGAAATGTACCAGAGCACTAGAGGTACACATTAACTCTGTTGTCCTTTGTTATGTTACAATAGTATATATACAGACCAAAGATCATATCACCGTGCCAAATATTACACACATACATGCAAACATAATTCTGACTCAAGAATCATGCTTCGAAATTATTTAATATGCCATACCCTAAGATTGCCATTTTATTTCAGACCATATACCCTAAAATGTCCCAAAAAATTAGACTCAAACCCCATAAATAAATCAGACAGACTTAAACTCCTCAAATAATTCAGCCTCCAGACTTAGATCCCAAATATAAATCAGACCCCAAACTCCTAGTTTGAGACCAGATACCAATATTAAAGGTGTTTTCTGGTCTTGAGGTAAATATCTTGTGTCACTCAATGTGACTGTAGATTAGATTGGCTAATCCTGACAGTATGCATTACGTGAACTGTCAGAATTTCCTTCAATTGCCAAATCCAGTGGGCGGTGACCACCAGTATGTGACCTGCATACTGGCAGTCATGTACGACTAAATTCTCATTTGGTTTTCCTCAAGTGAGAAAAAATAGATGAGAATCTAGTCAGCGCATGACTGCTAGTATGCAGGTCACATACTGGTTGTAAAAGGACCATTTAAGCCCCCGTTACACATAGCGATATCGCTAGCAATATCGCTGTAACGTCACCGATTTTGTGGCGTAGCAGCTATACTGCTAGCGATATCGCTATGTCTGATACTTATCTCCGACCGGCTCCCTCGCTGCTCATCGCTGGTCGCACGAGAACGTCCTGGACCATTTTTCGTCAGGCGCTTCCTGCTGGGCTTCCTGTGGCAGCGACGCGTGGACGCGGGCGGGAGGACGTCAGGATCGCCGCGTCTGACAGGTAAGTAGCGACCCCCGACCCTGCTATGTCGCTGGTGAGATCTGCCTGTGTGGCAGCTCACTAGCGACCACTTAGCGATGCACCAGCGATCCTGACAACGATATGACTCGGTTGTCGGGATCGCTGGTGCATCGCTAAGTGTAACGGTACCCTTACTTGAGTTGGTAATCATGGGGTATCCTAAGATTGACTTCAGAAATTTGCCACATGCCCCTCAAACCTGTTTAATTTTGATTTTAGGCCAAGCTCTAACCCCGTTGCGACCTCCGCTGTGCTAGTATATATGTATTTTTTCAACAGGAAACTGATTTTTTTTCACCCCTTAAATAAAAAAGGACCTAGACATGTTTGTTGTCTATGAACTTGTAATGACCTGGAGAATCATAATGGCAGGTCAGTTTTAGAAATTGGTGAACATGGTAAAAAAAAAAAAAAAAAAAAGTTGCCCTTTTTTTTTTTTTGCAATTTCACCTCACTTGGAATTTTTTTCACGTTTTTGAATACACAATATGGTAAAACCAATGGAGTTGTTTAAAAGTACCACTCGTCTCACAACAAACAAGCCCTCACATAGCCATATTGACGGAGAACTATAAAAGTTATGGCTCTGGGAAGAAAGGGAGGGAAAAACAAATGCGAAAACAAAATGGGCAGGGTCTCTAAGGGGGTAATATTATTTGAGACCCAAGAAAATTATGCTTTAAGTTTTACTTGACTGCATCTCTGTGAATCAGTAATAGGAACAGAAGAGAAAGGGATGGACACACATGGCATGCAACTTAGCATTTACCGTATTTTTCGGACTATAAGACGCACTTTTTTCCTCCAAAAATGTGGAGGAAAATGGGGGTTGCATGTTATAGTCCGGATGTACTGGCTCTGGCTGTGATGGGTAGGTGGGGGAGGGGCATCGGCGGAGCAGCGGGTCACAGGAAGCTGGAGCCGGCGGCTGCGGCTAACTCCTGTTCCCGCTGCTAAAAAGAAATGAATATACACTGCATTCCATGCCCATGGAATAATAGTAATAATATTTTCTTGGTATGATTGGCCCCCAACCCCAGTCTTGGTATGCATGGCCCCATCCTTATAATTGACCCCCACTGCCATCCTGGTATGCATGGCCCCATCAGAAAACATTTAAAAAAACCCAAACCATTACACTCACCTACCCGGCGCTCCCTCGCAGTGTCCTGCTCCGGTGCCAGCAACTGCTTTATGCTTCTAAGCAGCGCATGGCAGTGATGTCATGCGCCTCTCACAAGCAGAGCACAGCTGGCGGAATACTCGCCGGAACTGTGCACGCAGAGAGCAGTGAGTATTCATTGCTTTTCAGCACAGTGTCAGCCACCGACTTCCAGCTGCTGTCGGCGTTCACGTAAGCCGCTACTTAAGACAAGTTGAATATTCGTAAAGCAGCTGCTGGCACCGAAGCAGGACGCTGCGAGGGAGTGCCAGGTAGGTAAGGGTAATGGTTTGTTTTTTTTAAAGTTTTATGATGGGGCAGTGCATACCAGGAAGGGAGTGGGTGGCAATTATAAAGATGGGGCCAAGCATACCTGGACCGGGATGTGGCCAATCATACTAGATTAGGGATGGGACCATGCATACTAGGACGAGATGGGGGCCCTGTGTTCCAGGATAGGGATGGGGCCATGCATACCAGTATAGGGATGGGGCCATGCATACTAGTATAGTATAGGGATGAAGATCCTGGAGCTGGGGGGCGCCATATCGGCTGACCTCTGCTTTATAGGCAGAGTCCAGCGTAGGTATTTCATTTCAGGTAATTTCTCACACTTTTTAGCAATATATACTTTTATTCGGACTCCCATGACAGCACCACGAGAGAGGGGATCCGCCCTATAGGAACAGGAAACCTACAGATACAAAAGGGCGGCACCTCTCCCACGCATCAGTTGGTTTCCTGTTCCTGAGGGGACGGGATCCTACAGAAGACCGGATCCCAGACCGGCCAGCCGATACAGGTAGCGAGGGGGTCTCCTACCTCGGCCTGGTGCGGATCTTCTGGAGGATGCCACGGTGGCCCAGGATGGGTGGCACGGCGGTGGCGTGTTCGGCAGGGAGCGGCGTCCGGAGCTTCCGGGTCGGCGCGCCACTGCGCATGCCCGAAGAATCCAAGATGGCGGCGCCCATCGGAAACACCGATGGCGTCGGCTTTCGGGCCGGGTGCGGCGCCAGCCGGGGTAGGGAGCCCTGTTAGGGGGGGAGGGGCGCGGCGTGGATACTGCTGACCGGAGGAGGGGTATTTAGGCAGGACCCTGGCAGGGTACCTTGCCTTGGCCACATTATCACAAGCAGCAGCAGTGGTAATGGAGAGTGATCGAGAGCAGCACCAGCAGCAGCAGAAGCAAGGGCGACAGCAGCGGCAAGCATCACTGCCGCCCCTGGATGACCTTCGGCAGGTCAAACAGAAAAAGAAGGTGTCCCGTGACAGTAATGAGCGGGCGGGACGAAGTGACCAGTCCACTCGTATGAGCTCCTCCAGGCAGACAGGAGCATCGACTGAGAGAAATCCCCCTCATTCACCGGTACTTGATTGTGGCACTGGTAAGTGATCTTCGTGAAAGTTCACTCAGTGACGGGACCCCCCCTCTGTGTTTTTTTTTAGGGGAAAAAGGCTACAAGTAATAAACATAGGGAATGCGCACTCTGTGCATGCCCATTACCGGACGCATGCCTCAAAAGATTGTGCCCCCCCCTGTATTCAGCAGACGGTGGCAGAAGAGTCGCCCGCGGTAGCGGCGAGTTTAAGGGACATTGTCAGGGCAGAAATGAGGGAAACCCTAAAGTCCTTGTCCCAGCCGGGAAGTCAAAGGGGCGAGGTCCCGGTGGAGTCCGATTCCTTGGTAGAATGGAGAAAAAGCAGAGACTCCCAGGCTTCATCTCCCTCGTCCTCCTCAGGAGAAGAGGACTCGGGGCGATTTTGTCTGCCTCTTGACCGGGTAGACAAGCTGGTCAAAGCAGTCAGAGGGACAATGGAGGTAGAGGAGCCTAAGCCCCAATTATCCATGCAGGATGTCATGTTCTGTGGGCTGGAACAGAGGAAGCGGAGAGTCTTCCCATTAAATCAAAAGATCTAGGATCTGATCCACAGAGAGTGGAAAAAACCGGATAAAAGAGGGTCGCTACCACCAGCCCTCAAACGCAGATACCCCTTCGATGATCCGGCAGTGAATACTTGGGACAGAGCCCCCAAATTAGACGCAGCCATTGCAAAGGCATCGAAAAGGTCCTCGCTACCCTTTGAGGACATGGGATCCCTTAAAGATCCCCTAGACAGAAAGGCAGATACTTTCCTTAAAAACACCTGGGAAATGGCGGCAGGGTCCTTAAGACCAGCAGTGGCATCAACGTGCACGGCCAGGTCCATGATGGTCTGCTTGCACCAGTTGGAGTCACAAATAAAACAGGGTACATCAAGACCGACAATTCTTGGGGCCCTACCAACCATCCAAGAGGGAGCAGCCTTCCTAGCAGATGCCTCAGCAGATGCAGTGAGAATGGCCGCCAGAGCAGCAGGTCTCTCTAATGCAGCTCGTAGAGCCCTGTGGCTAAAGTGTTGGCAGGGAGACATTCAGTTCAGGGCAAAGCTCTGTGCGATTCCATGTGAGGGCGAATATTTGTTCGGCGCTGTCCTAGATGAGCTGCTTGAGAAGGCGGGGGACGACAAGAAAAAATTCCCAAACCTTTCGTCTGCGTCCTACCGTCGTCCATTTGGTAGAAGGAGATTCGGCCAGCGGAGAAGGCGCAACTCTTCGCCTATTAGAGATCGCCCCAGATGGGAAGACAGAAGGAGAAGAGGTACGGGCTATATGTTCACACGCTCGTCGAGAGATCAAAAGAGACCAAATCAATGACTAGCAATTCCCGTGGGGGGTAACTGTCATCCTTCTTCCCGGCATGGTCACAGATTACAAATAGTGACTGGGTGCGCAAGGTAATATCCACCGGGCTTAGATTGGAGTTTACCCAGGTCCCGCGGGACACCTTTAAACTAACCCCTTTAAGATCTTCTCCTCTCGAACAGGCGGCTTTAGAAGCGGAAGTCTTGAGCCTATGCCAGAAAAATGTCCTGGTAGAGGTTCCAGAAGCTGAAAGAGGAAGAGGGTTCTACTCTCCCCTGTTTCTAGTCCAGAAACCTGATAAGACATTCAGAACGATTATGAACCTTCGTTTCCTTAACAGGTTTTTGATTAATCGTACATTTAAGATGGAGTCCATTAATACAACAATAAAAATATTGTTTAAAGGTTGTTTTATGGCAGTCATAGATCTGAAAGATGCGTACTATCATGTACCTATCCATACAGACTTCCAGCAGTTCCTGAGAGTGGCGGTTTCAGAAGGTGGCACAGTGCGTCATTATCAGTATAGAGCCCTTCCCTTTGGTCTCTCAGCAGCACCTAGGGTATTTACAAAGATAGTGGCCGAGGTTATGGCTCATTTACGGGAGGTTGACGTCTTAATCATCCCATATTTAGATGATTTCTTGATTGTGGGAAAATCGGTGGGTCATTGTAGATCCCAGATAGAAAAAGCTAAAACCAGATTAGAAAACCTCGGATGGATTTTAAACTACGAGAAATCCCGACTCCAGCCCTTAAAAATACAGAAGTTTCTAGGCTTATTACTAAATTCAGAAACTCAGCAGTGCCTGCTGCCACTAGATAAATTGCAAAAGATACAGGAGCAGGTTCTTCGGGCAATTGATAATCCGTCTATGACCCTCAGACAGGCCATGTCCCTGTTAGGCTCTCTAACTTCATGCATCCCAGCAGTCAGGTGGGCACAATTCCATACTAGAGCCCTTCAGAACGACGTCCTGGTTAATAGCAGGGCCTTAGAAGGCTCCTTACAAGGTCGAGTGTTGCTAAGCCCCTCAGCTGTTACATCGCTTAGATGGTGGCTCGATAGCGAGAACCTAGCATCAGGGGTGCCCTGGATAACACAGATAACCCGCATTATAACCACAGACGCTAGTTCCTTCGGTTGGGGAGCCCATATGGGGGACATAGTGGTACAGGGACATTGGGGGTCTGATTCTGAAATCTCATCCAACCAGAGAGAGCTATTGGCGATAGAACGGGCAGTCAAGAAACTCATTATGTACCTACAGGGCCATCACGTGAGGATACACTCGGACAACCAGGTAGCGGTAGCATATGTCAACCACCAAGGTGGAACCCGCTCCAGCGCTCTGATGCAGATAACAGAACGGCTCCTTCAGATAGCAGAGAGAAATTTTCTATCTTTAACCGCACTCCACATCAGCGGAAAGGACAACGTAAGAGCAGACTTTCTAAGCCGCAAGGCTCTAAGGCAAGGAGAATGGGCTTTGAACAAAGATATTTACCACCAGATTGTCCGCAGATGGGGTCAGCCAGAGGTAGACCTCTTTGCCACCAGAGAAAACAGAAAAGAGAAATCGTTCTGATCTCTGAACCCCAGGGAAAATCCCCTGGCGGTGGATGCCCTCCTGATAAGATGGGACTTTTCTCTGGCATACGCCTTCCCGCCATTGAATCGTCTTCCTCTGGTAGTCAGGAAGATCAGAGAGGGTCGGGCAAAAGTCATACTAATTGCCCCCTTTTGGCCCAGGAGGACCTGGTTCGCATGGTTGAGGACCATGTCGGTATGCGATCCCTGGGTACTGCCGAACCTTCCGGATCTCCTCTACCAGGGGCCAATCAGCCACCCACAAGTAGCAGGACTTCATTTGACGGCGTGGTGTTTGAAAGGTCACTGTTAAAGGATAGAGGGTTCTCCAAGAACTTAATTGACACCCTCCTAAAGAGCAGAAAATTAACTACCACTAACATCTATGCTAGGACCTGGAAACGATTCCTGTCCACCTTTCACTTTGACGTCAGAGACGGAATTCCCACGAAACATATTCTGGAATTTCTCCAGAAAGGTTTCGAATTGGGTCTCTCCACAAGTACGTTAAAAATACAGGTTTCAGCCTTAGGAGCCCTGTTTGCAGGTGATATTGCAAAAAATTATTGGGTAGCAAGGTTCATCAGAGCAGCGACCAGATCGAGACCTATACACAAAGACAGATGTGTGCCGTGGGACTTAAACTTAGTCCTTACAGCCATGACGGAAAGTCCGTTTGAACCTTTAGTTTCTGCCTCACTAAAGGTTATATCTCTTAAGACAGCATTTCTGGTAGCGATAACATCCGCACGTAGGGTGAGCGACATACAGGCACTTTCCAGATTGCCCCCTTACACAGAGTTCTTGCAAGATAGAGTAATCCTAAGGCCAGATCCAGCATACCTTCCCAAGGTAGAAACACAATTCCACAGGACACAAGAGATAGTTCTGCCTTCCTTCCTCCCTAATCCAACCAACCCTAAAGAGCAAAAACTTCAGGCATTAGATATTAGGAGATGCTTACTTACATATTTAGCAGCCACGGATCCTTGGAAGAAGGAGAACGCATTATTTCCCTTCACCCATGACAGCACCACATGAGAGAGGGATCCGCCCCGCCAGGACAGGAACCTACTGAAACATAAGGGGCGGCACCTCTCCCCCGCTTCAGTTGGGTTCCTGTCCTGGAAAGGAATCCCTCTGACAGCGGTGGTGCCTGTCAGGATGAAGACCCAGGGCCGTCCCGGCGGGTAAAAATTGCAGGGCGAACTTACCTGCGACGCCGGCCGTCGGCAGCTGGTAGCGCAGTCCCCGGGGTTTTGCCTGTTTCGGGCCCCGGGTTCGTGCGGGCACGTCCCGATGTCCTCCCTTCGGAGGTCCTCCCGTGCCGCCCTCCCCCTGCGCTGGCCCGTCCTTCACCTGCATCCAGGGGAAGCCGGGGGCGGAGACCGGCGTCTGACGTCAGCGGCGCAGAGGATTCTGGGAGCGTGACCGCTGACGTCATCAGGACGCGACGGTCATGGCGCCGGGCGCGACGCCGGCCAGGAGAAGCGGCTGGCGGTCGCGGGGGGGAGGGGTAATGAGGGCTCACCGATAAAAGAAGGAGCAGAAGCGGCGGCAGGGGTGACAATGGCGTCTCAGGAGGATCGCTCACCGTCCCCATTGTCCCTGCCCCCATCGCAAGCTTCTGGTCACAAGAGCCGCTCGAGCGGCAAAAGCAGCAGCCGTCCAAGTCACCGATCGAGGGATTCCTCGAGATCAAAAGAGCGCAGGGCGCACGCTCCTTCGCAGCCCCAGAGCCCGGTATCAGCCTTTCCTGGGTGGTGAGTGATCTTCGTGAAAGTCAGACAATATTATAATAAACTAAAAAGAAAAATAGAGAATGTGCCATATGCCACAGCCCTTTAGCGAAAGACTACCCAAAGGACTTATGTGTCAGCTGTATCCAGCGGACTATGGCTGAAGAGGTGCCGAGCCTGGCAACAAACCTCAGATCGATAATAAAATCTGATGTACAGGGCTCACTTAAAAAGCTATTAAAAAAGAAGAGTAAGAGTAGGAAAGCCTCCCCGAGTTCCTCGTCAGGCTCCTCCTCTTCGGAGTATCAGGTTGAGCACGGGTCATCTTCATCCTCAGACAGTGATACGGGGGGCAGGCCTTGCTTTCCCGTAGAAGATACGGACGCACTCCTTAAAGCCATCAGGTCCACTATGGGCCTGCAGGAGGAGAAAGTAGAGAGATCACTGGAGGATGTAATGTTTGGCGGCCTGCAAGAAAGGAAAAAACGTACCTTTCCGGTAAATGACAAGGTTCAGGCCCTAATCGAGAGAGAGTGGAAGAAACCGGAGAAGTCTGGTAGCCTTCCCTCCTCTTCAAAGCGAAGATACCCCTTTGAGACTAAGGATGCAGACGTCTGGGACAAAGTCCCAAAGATTGACGCAGCAGTGTCTAGGTCTTCCAAGAAGTCGGCCCTGCCCCTGGAGGATTCAGGGGTTTTGAGAGATCCCTTGGATAAAAAAGCGGACTCATACCTAAGGCACACTTGGGAGGCAGCGGCAGGGGGTCTGAAACCAGCAATAGCCGGCACCTGCACAGCCCGGTCGTTAATGGTCTGGTTGCAACAACTTGAAGAAAAATTAGTCTCCAAAGTACCAAGAGAGAAGATATTTGGAGAAATGTACCTGCTACACGGAGCTGCCGCCTTCTTGGCTGACACCTCCGCCGACTCGATGAGGTTAACGGCAAGAGCAGCGGGGCTATCGAACGCCGCAAGACGGGCGTTATGGCTCAAAGGCTGCCCTGGGGACATTCAATCTAAGGCGAAATTGTGCTCGTTACCATGTGATGGGCAGTTCCTGTTTGGAAAAAACCTGGATGACATCCTGGAAAAAGCCGGTGATAAAAAGAAAGGCTTCCCCAGATTCATGGGTGATCAGAGGAGACCGCCTTTTCGGAGGGGAAGGTTTAATCGAGGCCGTCCCCCGGGAGAGCGGAAAAGGTGGGACGACAAGAGGAAAAAAGAACCAGGGTTCATGTTTGGGGGAACTACCTCAACTGCCAAAAAATCCCCGCAATGACACCAGCCCTCCTGTGGGGGGAAGATTGAGGCTCTTTTCCCAACAATGGGAGAAAATATCGGCCAACAATTGGATTCTGAACATTATAAAGAAAGGCCTAAAAATCCCCTTCTTCCAGCATCCAAGAGCTTCATTTGTGGTGACCCCCGTCAGAAAAGAACCAGGAGAGCAATCAACCATAGAGACAGAAATCTTAGGACTGTTGGAGAAACAAGTTCTGATAGAGGTCCCAAAAGATCAAGAGAGAAGGGGGTTCTATTCTCCCCTCTTCCTAATAAAAAAACCCGACCTTTCCTTCAGAACGATAATAAATCTCAGGCGCCTCAATCAATGGATTATGAACCAAACATTCAAAATGGAATCAGTGACTTCGGCCATAAAGCTGTTACACCACAACTGCTTCATGGCCGTAATAGATTTGAAAGATGCCTATTACCATATCCCGATGCACCAAGAATACCAGAAATACCTGAGAGTAGCCCTATACATCCAGGGCGACCTCAGGCATTTTCAATTTACAGCTCTTCCGTTTGGCATCTCCATAGCGCCAAGAATTTTTACAAAAGTAATAGCGGAAATGACAGCTTTCCTTCGAGTCCACAATGTGATTATGGTGCCTTACTTGGATGATTTTCTGGTCATTGGCAATTCAGAACATCACTGCACACTTCAGGTAGAAAGAATAACAGAGACCCTGCAAAAACTGGGTTGGATGATAAACTTAAAAAAATCAAAACTTCAACCCCTAAGGAAACAAACATTTCTAGGTTTCGTTTTGGACTCCGACCGTCAAGTTTGTCTCTTGCCAGAGAAAAAACTAGAGAAGGTGAGAGAAATGACCCTTACGGCAATACAGCATCCTCACATGACCCTAAGAAGGGCAATGTCCCTGTTGGGCACGCTAACAGCCTGTATCCCAGCGGTCAACTGGGCACAGTTTCATACCCGACAACTACAGGCGGAAATCCTGTCAGCCCAGAGACGATTGAAAGGACGTTTAGAAGGGAAGCTGGAACTTTCCGAAAGGGTGAAAAGCTCTCTCACTTGGTGGCTAGACGACACAAATTTAGCAGGGGGAACTTTGTGGCACAGGCCCGTGTCTGATGTAATATTGACGGACGCAAGCTCCTCGGGATGGGGGGCACACCTGAGAGAACATATGGCCCAAGGGGCCTGGGGTCACATAGAGCAGAAGGCTTCCTCCAACTTAAGAGAGTTAAGAGCAATAAACAGAGCCCTAGAGGCATTCATTCCCATGTTACAAGGTCAGAATGTCCGAATTATGTCAGACAACAGGGTGGCGGTGGCGTACGTCAACCACCAGGGAGGGACAAGATCAAACTCCCTAATGGACGAAACCAAAACAATCTTCCTCAAAGCGGAACAACATCTAACCTCCCTAACAGCCCTACACATCAAAGGGACAGAAAATGTTCAAGCCGACTTTCTAAGCCGCAACAAATTAAAACAGGGAGAGTGGGCCTTAAATCATGTAATATTCCAGAGGATAGTACAGTTATGGGGGCAGCCAGTGATCGACCTCTTTGCCACCAAAAACAACCGGCAAGTAAGGAGGTTCTGCTCATTAAACCCAGGGGAAAACCTGTGGGCAGTAGACGCTCTACAAATCCCGTGGCGGTTCAAACTGAGCTATGCCTTTCCCCCAGTAGCATTAATCCCGGCAGTAGTAAAAAAGATAAGAGACGAGCAAGCCAGAGTAATCCTCATAGCCCCGTTCTGGCCAAAAAGACCGTGGTTTTCACTACTTCAAATGATGTCCCTCTCGGACCCGTGGGTACTACCAGAAATTCCAGATCTATTAGCTCAGGGGCCGATATTCCACAAACAAGTCAAGGGGCTCCATCTGACGGCGTGGAATTTGAGAGGGCACTTTTGAGAGATAAAGGGTTTTCCCCGGGGTTGGTGACTACGCTAATGAAAAGTAGAAAACCAATAACAACCAACATATATGGCAGGACGTGGAAGAAATTCCTTCAATTCCTGGGAAAACCATTAGGCCAAGAGCCCCCAATCGAGTCTATCTTGGAGTTCTTGCAGGCAGGCCTACAGCTAGGCCTAGCAGTTTATACCCTAAAGGTACAGGTTTCAGCGCTGGGTGCATTATATAATTGCAATATAGCGGCAAACAGATGGGTAGCCAGGTTCATAAAATCTTGCCACAGATCTAGGCCAGTTGTCTTACCGAAAATAGCCCCATGGGATCTAAATCTGGTACTGGAAGCCCTTACGAAGGAGCCGTTTGAACCCATACAGCAGATTTCAACTAAAAATCTCACCCTAAAAACCATTATTTTGGTAGCTCTAACGTCGGCACGTAGAGTTAGTGACTTACAGGCCCTTTCAGTCAACCCACCGTATACCCAGATATACCAGGATAGGGTGGTTATGAGAACAGACCCTGCTTACTTGCCGAAAGTAGTAACTAACTTTCACCGAAACCAAGAAATTGTCCTCCCTTCCTTTTGCGAGAATCCGAAAAACCCAGGGGAGGAGAAATTTCATAGCCTAGACGTTAAGAGAACCCTAGTAGAGTATATGTCTATAACCAGCCAGTGGAGGAGGTCCCAGTCCCTATTTGTAGCCTTCCAGGGTGCTAGGAAAGGTTATGGAGTGTCAAAGGGGACTATTGCCCGATGGATTAGGGAGGCCATTAGTGTAGCCTATTCAACTAGTGGCGTCCCGGTTCCTGACGGCATCAAGGCTCATTCCACCAGAGCCGTGGCGACCTCCTGGGCTGAGAAAGCAGAGGTATCAATAGAGCAAATTTGTAAGGCCGCTACCTGGGCCTCACCCTCAACTTTCTTTAGACACTATAGACTAAATCTATCCTCTTCGACTGACTTGACCTTTGGTAGAAGGGTGCTGCAAGCGGTGGTCCCTCCCTAAGGTGTTCGAAGTCTCCAGAATCTCTCATGTGGTGCTGTCATGGGTGAAGGGAAAACCACCATGGTTACTTACCGGTAGCCGGTTTTTCCGGAACCCATGACAGCACCCGTATATTTCCCCCCCTTTTCACCGTTTGGGTGTGCACAATAGTCGGGTGTATTTGTGTGATGTGGTGTTGGATAAATATGTAACTAACCGGGAAGTCCTCTCAAATGCTCTGTAATCCAACTGAAGCGGGGGAGAGGTGCCGCCCCTTATGTTTCAGTAGGTTCCTGTCCTGGCGGGGCGGATCCCTCTCTCATGTGGTGCTGTCATGGGTTCCGGAAAAACCGGCTACCGGTAAGTAACCATGGTGGTTTCCTATCCTTCCAAGGTCCCAGGAAAGGATACAGAGTATCAAAACGCACGTTAGCAAGGTGGATTAGGGAGGCTATCTCTCTTGCCTACACAGCAGGTGGCGGCCCGGCTCCACAGAATCTGAGGGCGCATTCCACTCGGGCCATGGCATCATCCTGGGCAGAAAGATCTGGAGTATCTATTGATCAGATATGTAAGGCGGCCACCTGGTCATCTCCTTCCACCTTTTTTAACCACTATCGGTTAGACATGGGTGCCTCCTCAGACCTCACCTTCGGGCTAAGGGTGCTGCAGGCTGTAGTCCCTCCCTAAGTTAGTTTACATCTCTGTAATTCTCTCGTGGTGCTGTCATGGGAGTCCGAATAAAGTATTAAGTTACGTACCGGTAACGGTATTTTTCGGAAGCCCATGACAGCACCCTTAGTTCCCTCCCTTGTTCACGTATAACGGTGCACTCCTTTAGAAGATTGTTCATAAAATTACCTTATGTGGGAGATGGTGTAAAATAATTCTGGTAAATAGGGTAGATAGGTTGTATATATTATATGTTGTGTACTAACCATGGTAGCCTCTCAAGCTCTGTAATCCAACTGATGCGTGGGAGAGGTGCCGCCCTTTTGTATCTGTAGGTTTCCTGTTCCTATAGGGCGGATCCCCTCTCTCGTGGTGCTGTCATGGGCTTCCGAAAAATACCGTTACCGGTACGTAACTTAATACTTTTCCGTACTCTTTATATAGGTAATATCTGTAATATTTTGGGCATTCCCTCCTCACTGCTAGGCATTAGACATAGGGATATGCACCTATATTACACTTAAGTAAATCGGGAGCGGGTTTACTGAACTATAGTGGTTTCTTTGAAATTGCTGGGAGGTTAGAGATAGATGCTTATTGATGCCTTTATAATTTATATATGAATCTCCTTGTGGTAAGTTGTTGCCAATTTCCTTTTTTTTTTTTTTTTTTTTTTAATTTCTATCGATAGATGACCACTGTTAAATGGCTGCCAGAAAGGGCCTTGAGGGGATATATATATATATATATAAATATATATATATATATATATATATATATATATATATATATATATATATATATATATATATATATACATATATAATTTTGGTGTATTAACCCTTGAGCACTATTTACAATCTGAATTTTGTTTGTAGTGTGTACAGGCAGCTATTAGTTGGTAATACTACTTTCCATCTACCAGTAGGCATCTTTTGCCAACACTAAGTTATTTTTTACCTGCAACTATCACTTTGGAGGAGGTGATTGATTGGTCCTTATACAGACCTCTTAATGGTTATTTGTACAGCCATTTATGGCTTTTTTAATTGTTTTTATGCATGTTGTTCATTTTTGTGTTTTTTTTTATTAATAAATAATAAAATATTTATTTTAGTTTGATTTTATTTGGGTGATCTTGACTGTTACATTACACACTTCTTTTCTTGTTTGGTTCTCATTAGTCTTTTTCAGTATGTGGTCAGTGATCACCGTAATAATTTGTAGTGCTCTCTAGTTTATTTCTATATTAATCCAATTGACGAGAGATATGTATCATCGAGGTTGGTAGCTTCGGTGATATAAGCTCGGAGAAGCAGGGTCCAGTGTTAGGGACGGCGGAACACACTAAATAATAAATAATAAGTACGTTCGCCGCCCGGGGTCCACCGTGCAGAAGGTGTTACACTGCTGCTATGTAATGGCAGACGCACTATATGGCGGTATAACGCATGTGGGTTAAACGTCAACTGGAGTGCGCTGGGCGGTCTCTGTTCCTTCACAGAGACGCCGAGGCATTAAATATAAAGGCTGAGCCTGTTGACATCACAGGACTCAGAGGAATGCACGCACGATATATGGTCACAGGACTTGGGGCCAAGACACAGGGTTCGCCTCCCTCTAGACCTACCGTGCGTGCGGCGTCGAAACCTCGGGCGCCAAAGAATACTGCTGACTGCAGCGTGGCGACAGACACTGCCGCTATACGACAATGCCCGGTAGCAGGCGCACTGTCGGACGCTAGCACTGTGGAGGATGCGTATTGTGGCCTGTAGCTTGCCACTGACTGGCGCTGACTCTATCACTAGTTCCCTATACACACACATAATATCAGAGGAAGGGGAATCTTAATGAGTAATTTGCAAGTCCATACATCCATCATCATTCACACAGTTAGCAACTAGAGTCTATACTAGCGCATGGCCGAGCGGCCATGCAAACCTTTTATAGCCAACACCTTCCGGAAGCTTCCAGATCCCTGAGATGGACCAATCAGATCTGGAGAAGGACCTGTGCATGTGACTTCCGATCTCAAATGGGAGATCGTCTCGTGATCATGCTCAGTGGAGCGACGGAAGGACTTTGCCTCTGGAGCAGTTTGCTGCTGAGCAGCCTGCATTGCTATTGCTGGCCCAAAGGTGGCAGCAACAGCAAGACCCACAGAGCAGGTCTGGGCAGAGCGTCGGGAACAACGGGGCTGCTGAGCAAGCTCCTCTGCGGTCGATGGAGAATGAGAGACCGCAGAATGGGAGGCCCTGTATTCCTGCTGTGCCGCTGCAGGAACCCGACGCCTAACATTCCCCCCCCCCTCCTAGGGCCCTTTCCCCCCTGAGCCTTCCAATCCACCAAATAAAGTTTTTTGCCACGCACCACCCTGCGTCCCACAATGGCATTGACCTCAGACTCGTCCGAAGACAAGTCTGATGTCCAGGCAGATGACTCGGAAAACCGGGACATGTGAACAGATCTGAGAAGGGACACGTGGAAGGCGTCAGAGATGGGCAAGTGTGGTGGAAGAGCCAGACGATAGACCACCGAGCTGATCCACTCGAGGATTTTGAAGGGACCAATGTATCGCGTAAGCGAACTTGGTGGACTTGACCCGCAGCCTGATATTTCGGGCAGAGAGCCACACTAAGTCACCAGGGGCAAAAGTTGGAGCAGGGCGCCGATGTCTGTCGGCGGGCGCCTTTATTCTCTCCTTAGAGGCTAGAATGGCATGCTGGGCGCGATCCAAGATGTCGCGAACCTCCATTGCCCGGTCTGCCACCGGCAAGGGATACAGTAACCCAGCCGGCCTTTGCTTAGAGGACCTGTTCTGAGCACAAGAGGCGCATGCCTGAATGTATTCTTTAGTGCCCCGAGCCCTGTGCGGCCACCAATAAGACCTTGCCAGGAGTTCTGTGGTCCGCTTGTAGCCAAAGTGACCACCCACCGTGGACGCGTGTGCCCACGCGAGAACCTTGGGCCGCTGGTGAGGAGGGACAAATGTCTTGCCCGGCGGCACTGCCTCGAGGACAACCGGAGCCATGGTCCTCAGATTCTCAGTGGGGGAGCGGAAAGATCCGCGGGCACCTCCGCAGAGGCTACTTGGATGCTGCCCCCATGCACCTTCCCACACAGCCCTTGCTCCATCCCAGTATTCTCCCCGAGGACCACTCTATATGAGGGGAATGGCAACGGAGCCAGGGAACTCCGAGGAGCACCTGGTCGATGCCCTCTGGCATAATGAGCAGGGACAGCGTCTCATGGTGAGATGGTGGAATTGAGAGCTTAAGGGGTACTGTCTGGTGGGTAATCTGGGATGATAAGGTCGAACCGTTGACCACCCTGATGGGCACAGGGTGAGGAAGTGGCACCAACAGGATTGCGTGCTGTTGGGCGAAGGCCGAGAACATAAAGTTCCCTTCTGCCCTGGAGTCCACCGTGACCTCTACCTCCCAGGAGGAAGCACCACTATCTAACGTCCCTTGGAATGCCGGTTTGAGGCAGAACGTCTCCATAGCAAATAGACCCCCACCAATTACCACTGGACGCAATCGTTTTTTCGACCGCCGCGGGCACCTGTTAGCCAGGTGACTAGACTGTCGACACTGGTAACAGCGTGTGGAGCTTTGTGCCGCACTCGGTTTGGGACCGGTGCGGGACACCTCCATGGGCTCTGGAGGTAAACTCTCCAGCTTGGGTGGTTCAAGAGGTTCAGAGAGGAGGTTTGGAGCCAAGCTAACCTTCCATCTGGATTGAGCACGCTCCAGCCCGCGCTCTGAAAAACGGAGATCAATGCAGGTGGAAATGGCAGTCAGCTCTTCCAGACTTACGGGAACCTCCCTGGTGGATAGAGCATCCTTAATATGCTCCGCCAAGCCTCTCCAGAACACAGGGACGAGTGTTTTATCAGGCCATTCCAGCTCGGAAGCCAGTGTCTGGAACCGGACGGCGTACTGGCTGACCGAGAGGGATCCCTGTGTTAATGCTAGTAACTGGAGGGAGGTGTCATGAGTGACCCGTGGCCCCAAAAATACCTGCTTTAGGGACATTAGAAACTGAGCAGCGCTCAGAACCATGGGGTCACCACTCTCCCACAGTGGCGTGGCCCATACTAACGCCCTGCCCGACAGGAGGGAAACGATAAACCCCATCTTAGCCCGCTCTGTAGGGAATCGCACGGCCAGTAACTCGAGCTGGATAGAGCACTGGCTCACGAAACCCCTACAGGAAAAATTTATCGGGCAACAGGAGGTGGGATATTGTCGGCGCAGGCGTGGCTATGGACCCACGCGAGACAGCCCCTGCGACTGCCTGGGCAGCGGCCACTGTAGCATTCGCAGCTGAGGTGGAACTCTCGAGAGCCGCCAACCTGCCCTCCAGCTGCCGAATGTACTGCCGTAGCTGCTGCTGGTCCGCCATTACTAGCCAGACCCTGGTGCTAGTATAATGTTAGGGACGGCAGAACGCACTAAATAATAATAAGTGCGTTCGCCGCCCGGGGTCCACCGTGCAGAAGGTGTTACACTGTTGCTATGTAATGGCAGACGCATTATATGGCGGTATAACGCACGCGAGTTGAACGTCACCCGGAGTGCGCTGGGCGGTCTCTGTTCCTTCACAGAGACGCCGAGGCGTTAAATTACAAAGGCTGAGCCTGTTGACGTCACAGGACTCAGAGGAATGCACGCACGGTATATGGTTACAGGACTTTGGTCCACGTCCCTCTAGACCTACCGTGCGTGCGGCGTAGCAACCGCGGACGCCAAGGAATACTGCTGACTGCAGCGCAGTGACAGACAATGCCCGGTAGCAGGCGCACTGTCGGACGCTAGCACTGTGGAGGATGCGTATTGTGACCTGTAGCTTGCCACTGACTGGCGCTGACTCTATCACTAGTTCCCTATACACACACATAATATCAGAGGGAGGGGAATCTTAATGAGTAATTTGCAAGTCCATACATCCATCATCATTCACACAGTTAGCAACTAGAGTCTATACTAGCGCATGGCCGAGCGGCCATGCAAACCTTTTATCGCCAGGACCTTCCGGAAGCTTCCAGAAGGACCTGTGCATGTGACTCCCGATCTCCAATGGGAGATAGTCTCGTGAGCATGCTCAGTGGAGCGACGGAAGGACTTAGCCTCTGGAGCGGTTTGCTGCTGAGCAGCCTGCATTGCTATTGCTGGCCCAAAGGTGGCAGCAACAGCCATACCCACAGAGCAGGTCTGGTCAGAGCGTTGGGAACGACGGGGCTGCTGAGCAAGCTCCTCTGCGGTCGATGGAGAATGGGAGACCGCAAAATGGGAGGTGTGCTGTTCCATCTAAAGTTATGATTATATGCTTATATAATTTGTGTTATGTTACCATTCTTTGTGTTCAGTTTTGCATTTGGTCTGCTGCCACCTGCTGTCCTTTTTCTGTATAGCAGACTGCAGCTAATTAATTTTAGTACATGCCTTCCACTTCAAGGTCAGGTCACTCCTTCTCTTCCTGCTGGTGGCCATTATTAGTTTCATTTTCTCCTGGGAGAGAGAGGCTTACCAGGCTGTGAAAAGCATCAGTTTTTTTACCACAATATGCTCAATTTGCTGAATCATCGTGCTACCAACTTGCTGCACACCTTGCTGCACACACATTGTTGTACCACCTCGTTCGTTACACCTGCATTTCTGGAGTAGTACTGCATTACCAATCATACGCTGTATGTCCAGATTTCCAATAAACAAGTCTGGACTTCACAATATCTGGTGTGTATCATCTCTCCGGACGCATGAACAGCAAAACGGCAACAATGCTCCTGTCTACCCTGCATTGAGGAATCGGAAGGTAGGAATCTCTCCCATCCCCAATCAACTACACCTCCAGAACAGTCAAAAAACTGCCTTGAAGCCCAGCAAAAAATCACCCTTATATCCTATCCCGTCTGCCCGCTCACATACTGCAGCCCTTCTCTGATAAAACACTCTGCAGTGTCACCCCAGACCGCATTGTGCATACAGACTCTCTGTATATTATACAACATCGCTGCAGATTGTCGGACTGCAAAACCCCACAATTCTCTAAAAACACATTGGGGATCTCATCAGGACGTCTTAACCGAGCTGCACTGTGATTTCCATCCCCCAATTCAAAAGTTCAGTTTCTTAAAGAGACAGTGCACCTTAAATCAAAATGGTCGAAAAAGACCATGCACAGTCTCCCACTGCTGAAACAGAGCAAATACTACCCGATACTGTCCATTATGAAGATGGGGAAACAGCTTCAGAAACAGACCAAGACTCATGACCAAAACGCTCTGTCAAACCAACCATAAAGGCTGTCGAAAACTATCACAGTACAAAGGATGAGTTCAATGACAACCTGGACGACCTATGGGAACGAGTCACCTCCCTCATGTCAAGCATCCAACGCCACAAAAATGATGCAGAGGGTCTACAGGACACTATAAAATGGCTAGACACGACCTACGGAAGATACAAGAGGCTGTCCGCAAGGTACGCCGCTTTCCTAAAAGACTCCAGTATTGACGAAGCCTCATCAGAGTTAAGCAAAGTAGATTCCACAGACAGAAAGGGACGCCGCCGTACAAGACGCCAAAAATAAAGCGGAGCTCTGTATTGCTCATCTGCAAGAATCAAGATCCCGCAGGTCAGGCTCATCCAGACACTCTTCTCGGTCATACAAATCATCCTGCTCAAGAACTTCAGCCCTCAGCGACAGAATCCTAGAGGCCCGAATAAACGCAGAGCGATCCAAACTAAGAGACTCCTACACAGAAAAGAAAGTAGAAGCCAAGAAAGTAGAAGCAGAGGCAGAAACCAAGAAAGCAGAAGCAGAGGCGCGGGCAAAGATTCAAACAGAAATGGAGGTAGAAATTGCGCTAGCTGAAGTAAAAATACTCGAGCAAGCATTGAATCAAAACCTCGACCCTATTTGCCTACCACCACTGGAAGAAGAGGACCCAGCTGTCCGTACCAGTGATTACGTGCAGAAACAGATATCTGCAGCACACACCTCCAGCAACGTTCAACCCAACAATGTGGAAACGTCGAAGTCAGCCCAACTTATGATGCCAGTGTTACCCACAGCATCTGCAGAGACCCAAGACCAACACAATAATGTGTCCCCTCAGGAGCAGCGATCATCACAAGACGACCACAAGATGCACTCCAGTCCATCTCCACAGTTCAAGCCGCAGTCATCGAAATCTCCAGAGGTTAAACCACAGCTCAACTGTCTTGAACTCATTTTCTTCTCCACCAGTTGAGAGTTGCCCTTCCGTTCTCCCTCTAGTGGTGACAGGAGGTAGTGCGGTTGGTTTAAGTGGTAGTGATCTGCCACCTGATGAGGAAGATAACGATTGGATCTCTGGAGTATCAGACTGGATATAAGACAGCCGACGCCCTATCCGGGTGCTGGTGATACAGTCTGCTTCTCAGGTCCTGGACTTCAGCTCTCTTCCAGTCTTCTCAAGTTAAGTTTGTTTTTTGCTAATGTTCACACTTGCGCTTGTTGGTCAATTCAGTTTTTTGTGTAATCAGCCTGCCCCTGCTGGGGCTATGCTGAAATTCCACTCCTATTAATCAGTATTTGCCAATTTGCTTTTTGTCCCTTTTTAGATTGGCCTCTTTTTTGCTCTGTCTCAGAATATTTCAGAGTGCTGATATAGGTTTAGAAGTCTAGTGACTTCAGGGTTAAGTTTGCTATCAGAAGTGTTGGACAATATTTTTGTATTTTTTTTTGACAGATTGCAGACAGTGTCTTTCCTTTTCTGTCCTTTTTAGTTAGCCGGGCCCGATCGTTTGCGCAGCCTATTTTCCTGCCTTTGTTTGTATTTTCATCTTGTTTCACCGTCAATACATGTGGGGGGCTGTCTTTCCTTTGGGGTCTGCTCTGGGGTAGTTAGTTTTCCTCTTTTCCTGCTTTAGGCTTATGTAGTTCTCCGGTTGTGACGAGTCGTCTAGGACCAACGTAGGAACGCTCCTCGACTGCTGCTAGTTGTGCTGTTAAGATCAGGAATCTGCATAGTTACCAACTTCTCTGGTTTTCTGAGAATTAGCTTGTTGTCTTTTTTTCCTCCTCGGTTTCCCATTCATAACAGAATCACCAGCCATTCCGCAGATTCTAGGGTACTCAAAAGCAGGAAACAATTATTAGAGAGAGAAAAAAAAAAGTCAGAATTTTTTTTTCTTTTTTTTTTTTTTATGTATTTTTTCCTCTGGGGCCATAGGAGGATTTTTTTCCTAATGGAGATTAAGCATCTGTCTGATCGTGTGGAGCAGCTCGCTGCTAAAAGTACAGGGAATTTCCACCTACCTTATTCAGTCACATGTTGCTGAACCCAAGATTCCAACTCCTGATGTGTTTTCTGGGGATCGGTCTAAATTTCTGAATTTTAAGAATAATTGTAAATTATTTCTTGCTTTGAAGCCTAACTCATCGGGGAGCTCTGTGCAGCAGGTTAAAATTGTCATCTCCTTGCTGCGCGGCGATCCCCAAGATTGGGCTTTTTCTCTGACACCTGAAAATCCTATTCTGACTAATGTGGATGCATTTTTTCAGTCCTTGGGGTTGTTGTATGATGAACCTAATGCCGTTGATCAAGCTGAGAGAACCCTGTTGGCATTAAACCAGGGTCAGGATCCTGCAGAGTTGTACTGTCAAAAATTCCGAAAGTGGGCGGTCCTTACTACATGGAATGATGGTGCCTTGGCAGCTCTCTTTCGGAAGGGTTTGTCAGAAACCGTAAAAGATACTATGGTGGGATTTCCTGTTCCCTCTGGTCTTGACGATTCTATGTCATTAGCCATTCAAGGTGATCGGCGTTTACATGAACGTAAAACTACACGGGAGGCGCTGCCACCTTTTGAACAAATGTCTGAACCTATGCAATGTGATGGGGTTTTGTCTAGGGCGCAACGTCGGGAGTTTAGAAGGCGTAATAAGCTGTGTTTTTTCTGTGCAGACGCCTCTCATACTATTTCTGTCTGCCCTAAACGAGAGAAACGTTTTGCACACACATTTACTGTGGGCAGTATACAACCTAAGTTCCTTTTGGCAATTACTCTGATCTGCTCCTTGTCCACATTTTCCACTAAGGCTTTTGTGGACTCAGGAGCAGCTCTGAATCTGATGGATTTGGACTTTGCTAAACATTGTGGTTTGTCTATGATGCCTCTGCAGACGCCCATTCCTTTGAGGGGTATTGATGCCACTCCTTTGGCGGAGAATAAACCTCAGTTTTGGACCCAGGTGATAATGCGAGTTGCTCCAGACCACCAAGAAAATTGTAAATTTTTGGTGCTGCATAATTTTCATGATATTATTGTTCTGGGGTTCCCCTGGTTGCAAACTCATAACCCAGTTTTGGATTGGAAATCTGTGTCTGTGGTGAGTTGGGGTTGTCAGTGTGTTCTTAGGGACGCTCCTGTTTTCTCCACCTCTCCTCAGTCTCATGATATTCCTGATTATCTGGCTGATTTCTCTGATGTTTTTAGTGAAAGTAAGTCTGCGTCTTTGCCTCCTCATAGGAGTTATGACTGTGCAATTGAGTTGATGCCTGGGTGTAAATTTCCCAAGGGTCGGCTTTTCAACTTATCAGTACCCGAACATGATGCTATGCGATCCTATATTAAGGAGTCATTGGAGAAGGGTCATATTAGACCATCCTCGTCACCGTTAGGCGCTGGTTTTTTTTTTGTGGCCAAGAAAGATGGTTCATTAAGACCGTGTATTGATTATCATTCCCTAAACAAGATGACGGTTGAATATCAGTACCCGTTACCTCTGATGTCTGATTTATTCTCCAGAGTTAAGAGTGCCTGCTGGTTTACTAAGCTTGACCTCAGGGCGGCGTATAATCTTATTCGCATCAAGCACGGGGATGAATGGAAGATGGCGTTTAATACTCCGGAGGGACATTTTGAGTACCTGGTGATGCCTTTTGGGCTCTCTAATGCCCCTTCTGTCTTCCAATCCTTTATGAATGATATTTTCCGAGACTTTGTGGATAAGTTTTTGATCATCTATCTGGATGACATTTTGATCTTTTCTAGTGATTGGGATTCCCATATGAAACATGTCCGGACTGTGTTCCGGATTTTGAGGGAGAATTCCCTGTTTGTTAAGGGATCAAAGTGCCTCTTTGGTGTACAGAGGATTTCACTTTTGGGATTTATCTTGTCTCCATCGACTATTGAAATGGACCTGGCCAAGGTATAGGCCATTTATGATTGGGTTCAGCCTACTTCTTTGAAGGCTCTCCAGAAGTTTTGGGGTTTTTCTAATTTCTGTCGTAAATTTATAGGTAATTTTTCTAGTATTGTCAAACCACTGACTGATCTGACCAAGAAGGGAGCTGATGTGCTGAATTGGTCTCCTGAGGCTGTCTCAGTATTTCAGGAGCTTAAGCGGAGATTTACTTCAGCTCCAGTTTTACGGCAACCTGATGTCTCATTTCCATTTCAAGTGGAGGTGGACGCTTCTGAGATTGGTGCAGCTGCTGTGTTGTCCCAAAAAGACCCTGTGACTTCTAAGATGAATCCCTGTGCCTTCTTTTCTCGAAAGTTTTCCCCATCTGAACGCAACTATGACGTGGTGAATTGGGAATTGTTGGCCATGAAATGGGCATTTGAGGAGTGGAGACATTGGTTGGAGGGAGCTAGACATCAATTTGTGGTCCTCACCAATCACAAGAATCTGATTTATCTGGAGTCGGCCAAACGCTTGAATCCTAGACAGGCTAGATGGGCCTTGTTTTTCACGCGTTTTAATTTTGTGGTCTCTTTTCTTCCGGGCACTAAGAATGTTAAGGCAGACGCCCTTTCTAGGAGTTTCTTTGCTGATTCTCGTAATGTGACCGAGCCTACTACTCCTAGGTGAGGGGGTAGTTCTTTCTGCCATTTCGCCCAATTTGAGACGTGCCCTGGAGGAATTTCTGGAGGATAAACCTGAGCTTTGCCCTATGGGAAGATTGTATGTTCCTGACCAGTGGAGAAAGAGAGTGCTGTCTGAAGTCCATTGCTCCGCATTGGCTGGTCATCCGGGTATTTTTGGTACCAGAGATTTGGTGAGTCGGTCGTTTTGGTGGCCTGCCTTATCTTTTGATGTCAGGAATTTTGTACAGTCCTGTGGGACTTGTTCTCGGTCTAAACCCTGTTCTCGTTCTAGTGGGTTGCTGATGCCCCTGCCGGTGCCCAAGAGGCCATGGACCCTTATCTCATTGGATTTTATTTCTGATCTTCCTGTCTCTCAGAGAATGACTGTTATCTGGGTGATTTGTGAGAGATTTTCGAAGATGGTCCATCTTGTACCACTCCCAAAGTTGCCATTTTCCGCTGAGTTGGTGCCCTTGTTTTTACAACAGGTGGTTCGGTTACACGGGATTCCTGAGAACATTGTGTCCGATAGAAGGGTCCAGTTTGTTTCTGGATTCTGGAAAGCCTTTTGTTCCAATCTGGGAATTCAGTTATCCTTCTCCTCCGCGTTTCATCCCCAGACCAATGGGCAGACTGAGAGAACAAACCAGACCCTGGAGTCTTATTTAAGTTGTTTTATATCTGCTGATAAAGATGATTGGGTCTCATTTTTGCCCTTGGCCGAATTTGCGCTGAACGCCACTCTGATGTCACCCTTTTTCTGTAATTTTGGGTTTCATCCTCGATTCTCTTCAGGGCAAGTGGAATCTTCATCCTGCCCAGGTGTGGACACTGTGGTTGTGAGAATGCAGCAGATATGAGACCAAGTGGTGGATAAGTTGTCACTCTCTCAGGAAAAGGCCCAGCGTTTTTCCAACCGGCGTAGGACCATTGGTCCCCGGTTTAAAGTGGGTGATATAGTTTGGCTGTCGTCTAAGAATATTCCTATGAAGGTTGCATCTCCAAAATTTAAGCCAAGATTTATTGGACCTTATAAGATTTTGGAGATTCTTAATCCTGTTTCTTTTCGATTGGCTCTTCCAGTTACGTTCAAAATCCATAACGTATTTCACAAGTCACTGTTGAAGAGGTTTGTTGAGCCAGTAGTTCCTGTGGCCACACCTACTGACCCTGTATTGGTTAAAGGCAATGTGGAATATGAGGTAGAGAAAATATTGGATTCTCGTTTGGTTAGACGGAGACTCCAGTATTTGGTCAAATGGAAGGGTTATGGCCAGGAGGATAATTCTTGGGTCTCTGCTCTGATATTCATGCCAATAAATTGGTTCGTGCTTTTCACCGGGCCCATCCTGATCGGCCTGGTGGCATGGATGAGGGTTCGGTGACCCCTCCTCAAGGGGGGGGGTACTGTCATGAACTCATTTTCTGCTCCACCAGTTGTGAGTTCCCCTTCCGTTCTCCCTGTGGTGGTGACAGGAGGTAGTGCGGTTGGTTTAAGTGGTAGTGATCTGCCACCTGATGAGGAAGATAATGATTGGATCTCTGGAGTATCAGACTGGATATAAGACAGCCGACGCCCTATCCGGGTGCTGGTGATTCAGTCTGCTTCTCAGGTCCTGGACTTCAGCTCTCTTCCAGTCTTCTCAAGTTAAGTTTGTTTTTTGCTAATGTTCACACTTGCGCTTGTTGGTAAATTCAGTTTTTTGTGTAATCAGCCTGCCCCTGCTTGGGCTATGCTGAAATTCCACTCCTATTAATCAGTATTTGCCAATCTGCTTTTTGTCCCTTATTAGATTGGCCTCTTTTTTGCTCTGTCTCAGAATATTTCAGAGTGCTGATATAGGTTTAGAAGTCTAGTGACTTCAGTATTAATTTTGCTATCAGAGGTGTTCGACAATATTTTTGTAGGTTTTTTTGACAGATTGCAGACAGTGTCTTTCCTTTTCTGTCCTTTTTAGTTAGCCGGGCCCGATCGTTTGCTCAGCCTATTTTCCTGCCTTTGTTTGTATTTTCATCTTGTTTCACCGTCAATACATGTGGGGGGCTGTCTTTCCTTTGGGGTCTGCTCTGGGGTAGTTAGTTTTCATCTTTTCCTGGTTTAGGCTTATGTAGTTCTCCAGTTGTGACGAGGCGTCTAGGACCAACGTTGGAACTCTCCACGACTGCTGCTAGTTGTGCTGTTAAGATCAGGGATCTGCAATCTGCATAGTTACCAACTTCTCTGGTTTTCTGAGACTTAGCTTGTTGTCTTTTTTTCCTCCTCGGTTTCCCATTCATAGCACTCAGACCTACAGCAACATCATTCTACCCGGGAACAATTCACCCTTCCACGCCACACAGCTTATATGCCCGAGAGGCAACACAAGCCAACATGGTAACAAGGAGTGAAGGATTGGATATGCCCGAGTTAGCCAGGTTTATGGTGAGCAAAGATCTAATCAGCACTAGCCTCTCAAAGTTTGACGACTGTGCAGAGAACTACAGAGCCTGGAAAGCAACCTTCAAGGCCACCATTGCTGACCTCAATCTATCTGCAGAACAGGAGCTTGACCTCATGGTAAAATGGTTGGGTCCTGACTCCACAAACCGTATCAAGAGTCTTCGGACCGTCTACGTGGGGCAAGCTGAAGCAGTTCTCGCTGCTGCCTGGCTGAGTCTCGAAAGAACCTATGGCAGCACTGAAGCCATAGAAAAGTCCCTATTAAAGAGACTGCAGAATGTTCCAAGGATCAACCTTAAGGAAGCCCACAAGCTTCTGGACTTAAGCGATCTGCTTATGGAACTGGAACTCGCAAAGAGAGACCCTCGTCTGTCTGGATTATGCTACCTGGACACTGCCCATGGGGTGAACCCAATTGTCTCAAAAGCTGCCACATAGTCTGCAAGAGAAGTGAGCAGTATGCGTTTCCAGGTGCAAAAGGTCACATGATGTCACCTTTCCTCCGTTGAATCAGTTCTGCAAGTTTGTCGACGAACAGGCCCAAATGAGGAACGACCCTAGCCTAGACTTCCTGGAGTCTAACACTACATCTCCAGCAACACCATCATCAAGGTATGAAAGCGTCTCACATAGACGCAAGGAGTTGAGGAGCAGTATAAGTGTCAGAAAGACTAACCTGCCACCACCTGCAGTAACTGCCGATAAACAGTACACTATTCCATCGAGAGATAAGTCTTTCAATCGTGAGTGTCCCATTCACAAAAAACTGCACTCACTGAATAAATGTAGAGGCTTCAGGTCCGAAACCATGCAGGAGCGCAAGAAAATCGTCAGCGAACTTGGGGTATGTTTCAAGTGCTGCGCCTCATTAGAACACATGGCCAAGGACTGTAAATCTGCCATTAAGGCTAGTTTCACACTAGCGCTTTTGAGTGTAGCGACGGCCTGCGCACGGCAGCACCTAAGCCCCGCCCCCTGCCGCGCCTCCGCCGGTATCTCCGCCTACCGGCGCATGACGCTGCATGCGTCCTGCGTCCCCTATCTTTATCACTGGGGGCGCAGGCCGTGCGCAGTATGCGTTTGGCGTCGCATGCGTCCTTTTGACGGTGCGCCGACCTGCGCCAAACGCAACCTGCTGCAGTTTGGTTGCGCTCAGCGCACCGTCAAAAAGGCGCATGCGCCGCCAAACGCATACTGCGCACGGCCTGCGCCCCCAGTGATAAAGATAGGGGATGCAGGACGCATGCAGCGTCATGCGCCGGTAGGCGGAGCTACCGGCGGAGGCGCGGCAGGGGGCGGGGCTTGGCGGCGGCCATGCGCAGGCCGTCGCTGCGCTCAAAAGCGCTAGTGTGAAACTAGCCTAAATGTGAAGAGTGTCATAGTGACAAACACCCATCAGCTTTGCATCCAACCTCAGCCACCAGTGATCCAGCAGTCGCAGTTACCTCTAGTCCGGCTACAAGCCATGGCAGGGAGCCACAGAATAACGCCAATTCTACCACGGCTGTCTCCTGCTCATGCTCAGAGGTATGTGGGGAGAGCCAAAGTGATAAATGCTGTGCCAGGATATGCCTAATCAGAGTTTACCCAGAAGGGCAATCAGAGAAGGCAGTAAAAATGTATGCCATCATTGACGATCAGAGCAATCGATCCCTAGCTGGACCTAAGTTCTTTGAAGCCTTTGGAATCAAGGGACCAACAACGCCCTATACTCTGAACACTTGTCAGGCTGCATAGAGACTAGCGGCAGGAGGGCACAAGGTTTTATTGCTTCTCCTCTCAACGGAGGCGTAGAAATACCCTTACCTACGCTAATTGAATGCGATCAAATACCCAGCCAAAGGGATGAGATTCCTACCCCAGAAGCTGCTTTCCACCAACCGCACCTAAGGCACCTAGTCAGCGTTATCCCACCTATGGACACAGATGCTGAAATCCTACTTCTGCTCGGCAGAGACAATTTAAGTATAAATAAAGTCCGCCAACAGTGCAATGGTCCCGACTATGCCCCCTACGCACAGAGACTCGACTTGGGGTGGGTAATCAAAGAAAATGTGTGCTTGGACCAAACAAGGGTCAACGCCTTTAAGACCTACGTATGCCAAGATGGACGAACTACTTTCTGCAAACCATGCCCTCATCACTATGATGTGAAAGAGAAGCCTCCAGATCCAGTACAGCTGCCTGATGTCATTCCTTCTCCCTCTGCAGACGACTTGGGAAGATCAGTGTTTCATACAACTAAGGATGACAACAAAGTAGCCCCGTCAATGGAAGACAAGAAATTTGTCAGGATAATGGACAATGAGTTCCTTAAAGATGAGACCAATCACTGGGTTTTTCCCCTACCCTTCCGAGCTACCAGGGTAAGACTCCCGAACAATCGTCAACAAGCCTTGTCCAGATTCAACTCTCTCCAGTGCACACTTAGCAACAAACAAGATGAAATAACACATTGTCACCTTTATGAGCAAGATATTCCAGAATAACCATGCGGAGCCAGCGCCTCCCTTAAAGGAAAACGAGGAGTGCTGGTACCTACCCTCATTCGGAGTATATCACCCACGGAAACCTAAGCAAATTAGAGTTGTCTTTGATTCAAACGCCAAACATCAAGGCGTATCTCTCAACGATGTCCTCCTCATGGGTCCTAATCTTACAAACAACCTAGTAGGAGTGCTGATGAGGTTCCGGAAAAGCCCCATTGCCCACTTGAATCCAGTAATGGAAGGCTTCGTTTTGCTGAGAGTCGGTGGTCGTTTAAATCAAGCCAAGATTGTGGCTTCAGAGCAACATCCTTGCATCATTCCCAGTAAACATCATATCACTGATCTACTGATCCGGCACTTTCATGAAAAAACCGAGCACCAAGGCAGGCAGATCACAGAAGGCAAGTTACGGTCTGCAGGGCTTTGGATCATAGGTATGAAAAAACGTGTAGCAGGATCACTACATCGCTGTGTGCAATGTTGGAAAACTAGAGGAAAACAGGTACATCAACAAATGGCCGACCTGCCCTCTGACAGACTGAGTGCCGAACCGCCTTTCACCTACGTTGGCCTGGATGTCTTTGGGCCATGGATGGAATCTGCACGCAGAACTCGAGGTGGCCACGCCAACAGCAAACGTTGGGCCGTACTATTCACTTGCTGCATGAGTGTCCATGCCGTCCACATAGAGGTAATAGAGTCTATGGACACATCCAGCCTGATCAACGCCCTCCGGCGGTTTCTAGCGATCAGAGGGCCGGTGAAACAGTTGAGGTCTGACCGCGGAAGCAACTTCATCGGTGCATGTCGAGAGCTGGATATTGACATCAAGCCAATTCAGGATCAACTGGCAGAAAGAGGTTGCACCTGGATCTTCAATCCTCCGCATAGTTCTCACATGGGAGGTTCCTGGGAAAGGATGATCGGAATCTCACGCAACATCCTGAACTCTATGTTTATGGACGTAAATTCTTCAAGGCTTACGCATGACACCTTGGTTACTCTTCTGGCTGAAGTTTCTGCCATAATCATCTCAAGACCACTTGTCTCAGTGTCCATGGATCCTGAAAAACTGACCATTCCTACGCCAGCTACTCTTCTCACCCAAAAGACCGGGAACCCACTAACAGTTAGTGGAGAGTTTACTCACGCAAACACCTACCAGAAACAGTGGAAATGTGTGCAGTACCTCACTGAATAATTCTGGAAATGGTGGAGAAAGGAATATCTCGTGACTCTCCAAGGAAAAAGAAAATGGCGACAGAGTAAACCGAACTTGAAAGAAGGAGACGTGGTACTAATGAAAGAACAACAAGCCTGAAGGATCGACTGGCCTATGGGAATCGTTACAAAGACTTTCCCTAATCAAGACGATAAGGTCCGAAAGGTGGAGCTGAAGGTCTTTAGGAAAGGCGAGCCAAAGACATTTCAGAGGCTAATCCACGAGCTCGTATTGATACTACCAATTGAGGACATTCCAGTAGGATGAACCATGAACAGAACTCTGCCCTAGTGCTTCGTCCATTGGATTACCGTTGGGTCGGAGACAGGTTGGCCTAGTGCGGCTTCTCCGGTTCGAAGATGGGTATCATTGGATTGTCTCAGGAACTGACTGTCATCCACCTCGTTTTGAAGTTGTTATTATTGCATGCATATTTGTGTTTCGTTTCTAGGTTATCAAATTTTACTTAAACAAAAACATTAATATACTGAAATCCCTTTTGGAATTTCAGACGGGGAGTGTGCTGTTCCATCTAAAGTTATGATTATATGCTTATATAGATTGTGTTATGTTACCATTCTTTGTGTTCAGTTTTGCATTTGGTCTGCTGCCACCTGCTGTCCTTTTTCTGTATAGCAGACTGAAGCTAATTAATTTTAGTACATGCCTTCCACTTCAAGGTCAGGTCACTCCTTCTCTTCCTGCTGGTGGCCATTATTAGTTTCATTTTCTCCTGGGAGAGATAGGCTTACCAGGCTGTGAAAGGCATCAGTTTTTTTACCACAATATGCTCAATTTGCTGAATCATCGTGCTATCAACTTGCGCACACCTTGCTGCACACACATTGTTGTACCACCTCGTTCGTTACACCTGCATTTCTGGAGAAGTACTGCATTACCAATCATACGCTGTATGTCCAGATTTCCAATAAACAAGTCTGGACTTCACAATATCTGGTGTGTATCATCTCTCCGGACGCATGAACAGCAAAACAGCAACAATGGTCCTGTCTGCTCTGCATTGAGGAATCAGTAGGTAGGAATCTCTTCCTTCCCCAATCAGCTACACCTCCATTCGCCTCATGTGGGGACAGAACAGGAGGCTCTGGATTCCTGCTGTGCCGCTGCAGGAACCCGACACCTAATACCAGTATGTAAAGTGCTGAGAAAGTTATTAGGGCATTCCAGGGCCGGGTTTTATGAGCAGTCACAAGAGATAGGTGGGAATGACTGCTCACATATCCCAACCCCAGGGATGTGGTTTGACAGATAAAATGGAGACTGAGTGTCTGATTCAGTGTCTGTGACTACTGGAGGTGTGGAGGCCTCCAGTGTGTTTGGTGAAAGACACTGACTGGAGCGGGCAGACCCACAGTACTATTTGGACTGATTATTATTTTCCGTTTGTTTTCACTTTGTGCCTGAGAAGGCTATCATTTGTTTGCTTGTGCTTAAGCAGGTTTATGAAGTTTAATAAACCTGACTGGACATTTTTATGAAACCGCTTCCTGTGCCTACCTCAACCACAGCTGAACGAGTACAAACCTCTACACTACCTTAATCACTATTGAGTGTTGCATATCTCCAAAAGAGTGTGTTTCTCTTTTTTGACCATTGGAAATCAGGATAATGCAGTGTCTCCTCCATGAGGCACCCTGCCTTTTTATTGATTTGTATTTGATTTTAATATAATTAATAAAACGTGAATTTGCTATAATGGATCTCTTAATTACTCTGGAAGATAATGCATACCAGGGTCTGGGTTCAATTTTTTTTTTTTTTGACAAATTCCTGTCGACCTCGCAAAACCCCTTTTAAGCTATAGATTATGATCTGATGAAAATGTTTGACATGCCTCTCATCATAGTGCACATAGCATGAAAAAGCACAACTAACTGTTCTGTTTGCAGAGACATGATGATATGAGAAAGTGGTTTAAGTAGCATGTTTCAATAAAGGCAAGCACTATACTGTACACGCGCACCAGAGATTTTTCGCCGGGGGAGCTGTTTTCATACATTTCCTCTCCACTCATTTGTTGCTGTGGCATTGTGCTTCCTTTTGAAGAGTACACGTGAGCTGCAAACCATATCTCTCATAGTTATTGAAGGTATGAATCATGCACTTAGTGCAGCCCCGATGAGTAACACATGAAAGGATGCATTTTTATTCTATTTGTTGCATACTGGCAAAAACAAGTCTGCCTTTTAGCTGTATATATAGGTGCTGTAATTGTACAAACACATATTTCATGTAATATCACAATGTTTTAGACCTATTGATTGCTCTTGGGAACTCTACATTTTTTTTTTCCTTTTTGTTTTGGTTGCTTTTTAAAACGAGTAGTTTTGGTACATTTCAAGGATGTTTGTTAACGGTGAAATGTCACTATTCCTTCTCATTTAACATAATTGTGAACTTACATTGAATCATTTCAGACTTGCTTTGTGATATCACAAAATATCTTCTTAAATGCATTGTCAGGTTCTTATTTTTAATATTATAATGTGTTCCATGGCTGGTGTAAAGAAAAACAAAAGATATAATCACCTACCAGATGGGAGCTGTTCCACTGGACCTCTGCCTTCTGCTGGTCTCTTGGCTGCTTTTTCTAACAGGGGACTTGACTCCAGCCTTCATGTTCCATCTGAACTGGAATAAAAAAATATCCCTGTATTTTGTACCATTCATCTTCCCCTCGACTTCGATCATTTTCCATGTCACTGTTGCTGAAAAACATCTCCACAGCATAATGCTGACACCACCATATTTCACTGTGGGGATGGTGTTTTTGGTCTGATAAGCTTTGTTGGTTTCTTACCAGACATAGTTTTAACCTTGGTGGCAAAAAAAGTTACATTTTGGTTTCAACTGACCGCCTCACCTTCCTCCATACATTTGGGAAACTTCCACATTTGTCTTGGCAAACTCAAAATGAGCCTTATAATAAAGTATGTAAGTAAAGGCTTTTTTCTCCTTCCACCATGACAGCACCATGTAGAGAGGGGATCCGTCCTTCATGGACAGGAAACCTACAGATAAGGGCGGTACCTCTCCCTCACATCAGTTGGTTCCCTGTCCTTGATGGCCCCAACGTCACTCATATTTTAGAAGATGGGGTCATTCTGAAACCCAACCCTGCCTACTTATTTAATGTAGGATCTCGCTTCCATACGTCCCAAGAAGTCCTCCTTTCCTTTTGCTCCCACCCCAAGGACACAAAAGAAGAAAGTTTCCATACTTTAGACATGATTTAGCGAATCCTGCTTTGAGCAGGGGGTTGGACCAGATGGCCCAGGAGGTCCCTTCCAACTCTACGATTCTATGATTCTATGACATAAGGGTGAGTGCACACAGTGCGGATTCACCTGCGGATTTTTCTGCGCGGATTTGCAGGTAAAACCGCAAGTAAAGTGACCTGCGGTTTTCCTGCGGATTTGCCAGCAGTTTTCCCCTGCGGATTGACACCTGGACAATGGAACAGGTGTCAAACCGCTGCGGAATCCGCAGAAAGAATTGACATGCTGCGGATTTAAAACCACAGCAAATCCGCAGCATGTGCACTGCAGATTTGAAATCCCATTGGCTAACATGGTACCATACAAGGCCTGCGGAACTGCTGCATATCTGCAGGGCCAAATCCGCTGCGGATCCACAGCAGAATCCACAGCGTGTGCACATACCCTAAGACTGTGTCTAGTTCAGTTCGTAGCGTCCACCCAGTGGTGTAGAAGGAGGATAGGTCTCCGTGTGTTTTCAGGGGCCTAGGAAATGGCTCAAAGCCTCAAAAAGCACCTTGGCAAGGTGGATAAGGGAAGGCAATCTCGTTGGCCTACTTAGCCAGTGAGAATGTCGCCCCGGAGGAATTAATAGCTCATTCTATGAGAGTCGTGGCAACCTCCTGGGCAGAAAGGTAAGAGGTCTCCATAGAACAGATCTGTAAGGCTGCTACTTGGTCATCTCCTTCTACCTTTTACAATCACTATCAGCTGGACCTAGTCTCTTCTTCTGATCTAACTTTTGGGAGAAGGGTTCTACAGGCTGTGGTCACTCCCTAAGATACGATTCTCTGCAAATTTCTCCGTGGTACTGTCATTTTGAAGGAGAAAGACATAGTTACTTACCTGTAACAGGATTTCTTAGAGCCCATTACAGCACCCTTATATTCCCTCCCGTAATGTGTGGGTGAACACGCTCTTGTTTGTGTGTGATTTATGTATAGGTCACAGGGTGTTTGGTTATAATTATTATGGTTAAAATGTTTATTATTGTAATAACCTGGAGGTCCTCTTGTGCTCTGTAAACCAACTGATGCGAGGGGGAGGTTCTGCCCTTTTTATCTGTAGGTTTCCTGTCCTTGAAGTACAGATTCCCTCTCTCCGTGGTGCTATCCTGGGCTCTGAGAAATCCTGTTACCAGTAAGTAACAATGTCTTTCTGCCCACTCTTCCAGAAAGGCCACCTCTATGGAGTGTATGTCTTTTTGTGATCATATGGACAGATACTCCAGTCTGACTGGAATCGTTGCATCTGTTTCAAGGTTACCTTTTGTCTTTTTACTGTCTCTGGTTAATGCCCTACTTGCCCAGGTGGAGAGTTTCGGTGGGCAACCCTCTCTTGACAGGTTTGTTGTAGTACCATGTTATTTCCATTTGATGATAATGGATTTGATAGTGCTCCGGGGGACCATCAGAGATTGGGATATTTTTTATAACCCAACCCTGACTTGTGCTTCTCAGCAACTTTGTCCCTGACTTGTTTGGAAATCCTGTTGGTCTTCATGGTGTTGTTTGGTTAGTGGTGCCTCTTGCTTAATGGTGTTGCAGCCGCTGTGGCCTTTCAGAAAAGGTGTGTGTATATACTGACAGACCATGTTATATTTAGATTGCACACAGGTGGATTTCCTTTCAATAAGTATGTGATTTAAGGCCCCGTCACACACAGCGAGATCGCTGATTTTGTGACGCCACAGCGATCTTGCAGCGTGTGGCACGCATCAGCGACCGGCTCCCCCCCGCCGGGTATCGCTGATCGTGCAGGATCGTCCTGGGCCGTTTTTTGATCGTTGGTCTCCCGCTGGCCAGCACGCATCGCTGCGTGTGGCAGCGGGAGAGCAACGATCAGCGACGCTGGGAGCTAGTATCCAACGTAAACAGCGAGTAACTAAGAGCCGCGTGGCTCTTAGTTACCCGCTGTTTACCTTGGAAACCAGCGTGCACAGGTAAACAGAGGGTATCTAAGCGGGATCTTAGATACCCGCTGTTTACTCTGGATACCAGCTTGCTCGCTGGTCCTGATCGCTGGTGGGTCTGTCTATGTGACAGCTCACCAGCGATCAGCTAACTATGTCCCAGTGATCCCATCCACGTTGGATCATTCGTGGGATCGCTGGGACATTGATGTGTGTAACAGGGCCTTTAGGCCGGGATCACACTAGCGATGAATACGGACGAGTGCTATGTGATAAAACATCTCATAGCACTCGGACCAGTATTCATCTGTGGGGCAGCTCCCATCAGCATTTTTTTTTCTCGGCCATTTTCAACGTGCGAGTGAAATCACAGCATGCTGCGATTGTCACCGACTCTCGTCCGAGTCTCGGCTCACTCACACCCATATAAGCCTATGGGTGCGAGTGAGGTAACGCACATCACTCAGATATCATCCGAGTGATGTGTAATATACGTTGACCACGGAAATGGAGGAGATGGAGAAATTAATTTCTCCGCAGCTGTGCTCCGATCCTCTCTGTGGAGCACAGTCGCATGAGACTCGGCTCTACAAGGGGATAGGCAAAAATCAAACACAGGTTGTAATGTAACAAAATAGATAAAAAGCCAAAGGGTGAATACTTTTGCAAACCACTGTAACTTGTGCTAACTTTAAGTGACATTAGGTCTATGTCCAACAACAAATTAAGTTTTCTGCACTTTTTACCACTAGCATTGTGTGGACTCAGGTGGCATCAACAGTACCTTGAAAAAGTATTTTTACTCCGTGAACTTTTCGCAAACTTAAATATTTAATTGTGATTTTATGTGATCTACCAATATAAAGCAAATATTTATGATGTGTAAAAGAAATGACACATGATTTTCTAATTGTTATAACAATACATATTTGAAAATTGTGACGTTCATTAGTGTTCAGCCCCTCCCCTTGTAGTCTGATAGGCGTAAATAAAATCTAGAGTGACCAGTTGCCTCCACAAGTCACGTAATTAGTAAATTGAGTTCACCTGTGTGTAATTTATTCTCCGTATAACCACTGCTTTTCTGTAAATGCCTCAGAAGTTTGTTTGAGAACATTATGGATCAAACCACATCAAGAAAACCAAGGAATACACCAGAAAGGTCAGGGATACAGTTGTTGAAAAGAGTAAAGATGAGTTGGGTTTATAAAAAAAAAAGAAAAAAGCCCAAGCTCTGAACATCTTACGGAGCACTGTTCAATCCATGGTACATCTGCAAACTTACTGAGACAAGCCCATTCATCTAAACTAACATCCAAAGCAAAGATCACTAATTAGAGGAGCAACCAAAGGGCCCATGGCCACTATAGAGGAGCTGCAGACATTCATAACTCAGGTGGGAGAATCAGTCCACAGGATAACTATTAGTTGTATACTCCACGAGTCTGAACTTTATAGAAGAGTGGCAAGTTGCAAACCATAAGAAGTCCCGTTTTGTTGTTTGTAAAAGGCCATGTAGGACCACAGCTAGCATGTGGAAAAAGGTGTTCTTGTCAGATGAGATCCAAGTAGAACTGTTTGGTCAAAATGCAAATGCTATGTGTGGCAGAAAACTATCCCTGCACATCACAGTGGAAACATCATCCCTACTGTCAAACGTGGTGGCAACATCATGCTGTGGGGATGCTTTTCTTCAGCAGAGACAAGAACGATGTTCATGGGGATATGGATGGAGCTAAATACAAAGTAGTCTTGAAGGAAAACCTCTTAGAGAATGCATAAGACTTGAGACTGGGGCATAGGTGCACTTTTCAAGATGATAATGAGCAATAACCCTAAATATACTCCTAGAGTTACAATGGAATGGTTTAGATCAAAGCATATTCATGTGTTTGAATGGCCCAGTTACAGTCCAGACCTAAATCCTATTTGAAAATCTGTGGCAAGACTTGAAAATTGCTGTTCACAGATGCTCATCATCTAATCTCACTGAGCTAGAGCTAGTTTGCAAAGAAGAATGGACAATATTTTCATTCTCTAGATGTGCAAAGCTGGGAGAGTCAGACCCCAAAAGACATGTAGCAGTAATTGCAGAGAAAGGTGATCCCACAAAGTATTGACTCAGAAGGGGTTGAATACAAATGCACATCACAATTTCACAAATTATATTTTTAAAATATTTAGAAAACCATGTATCATTTCCTTTACACTTCACAAATATTTGCTACTTGTGTTGGTATATCACATAAAGTCCCAATATTATACATTTAAGTTGTGGATGTAATGTAAAAAATGTAGAAAGCTTCACAGGTTATTAATACTTTTTAAGGCGTCGTAGTTAGAGCTCTCAGTTCACAAGCCATTTGAGGAAAAGATGTCAGTATCACGAAGTATTCATGTTTTCAACTTTCTAAATCTGATTTTAAGAGCATCTGTCATAATGCAGGGCAGATATTGTTATTTCATCTATTATATGTATAATGAAGGTAAAGTCATTGGGTTCATCCTTTTGTTATCCGACTTGTATAAAAATGAATGTTTCTGAGCCCGCTTAGCTAAACCGTTGTGCTGACGGGTTCTCATGTGGCAATAGCTTCTTTCTTTGTAAACTCTATATTTACTGATGCCATATTAGAGAACTATGTAATGTATTATTTATCATTTTGTATATTGTATAGCTTACTCCAGTATCTATGCATCAATAGTACTGTACTTAAAGAACATGTACATTTTTTTCAAAGTGCTTTGCAGTTAAACATGGCAGTTAGATAGAGCAGGAGACAGGTAAGATATTTAAATAAACCTATTCCCAGTATATTTGGATTGCAACCAATATGCACCATATGTATTTGTATAATTTATATCCTGGCTGCTACATTCACTCTCATCCACCGTCCTTGCACTAACTCTTTACACTCCATCTTCATCAGCCCCTCTGTCCTTTCTCCTCCTATGTACTGCACTCACGTTCTTTTCACATTGTTAAATTGCAAAGATCCATTCAGTCCCACCATCCAACACAAGAGACACTCTGACAAATCACTTAACCATTTGCTCACTCTTTCTATCCTCCTTCTAGTCGCAGGAGATATCTCTCCCATTCCTGGCCCCTCATGCTATAGTGTGTCGAACCCCTCAACTGCTACACTCAGAAACCCCTCAAATTTTATTAATATTCCCTGCATGCCTTCTGTCTCATTTAATTGTGCCCTTTGGAATTCTCGCTCAGTGTGTAATAAACTCTCCTTCATCCATGACGTCTTCCTTTCTGATTCTCTTAACCTTCTGGCCCTTACTGAAACCTTGATCCAGCAGTCATTCACCGCTGCTGTTGCTCTTGCATATGGTAGACTACACTTCTCTCATACCCCAAGATCGGACAACAGAGCAGGTGGAGGCGTTGGTCTGCTTCTATCACGCAATTGTACCTTTCAGGTTATCCCTAAAGTTCCCTCACTTATCTTCCCATCTTTTCAGGTGTATGCTGTCAGACTCTACATCCCCTTCTCCATGCGAGTGGCGGTTGTGTATTGTCCTCCGTGTCCCTCCTGTCAGTTCCTGGATCACTTTGCCACTTGACTTCCGCATTTTCTATCCTCTGACATTCCCACCCTCATCATGCTAGATTTTAACATCCCCATTGATTTTTCCCCTCTCCCCATCTGCTACTCACCTTTTATCTCTAACCTCCTCCTTTGACCTTTCACAGCTTACGACCTCTGCTATGCATGAAGACGGAAACTCCCTCAACTTGGTATTCTCCTGGCTTTGCTCAGTGTATGATTTTACCAACTCCTCTCTCCTGCTCTCTGACCACAACCTTCTTTCATTCTCTGTCAAGAACTGCCATCCCGCTCAGGACACCACCCACTTTCCACACTTTAGAAATATACAGGCTATTAACATCCAGAAATGTATGAAGGACTTGTAGTCATCATTGGCCCAAATCTCCTCCCTCTTATGTCTTGACTCTGCACTGAAACATTATAATGAAACACTGCAAAGTGTCCTGGATGAAGCCACACCTCCTATACATAGAAAAACTCGGCACAGATGGCGACAACCCTGGCACACCCTGCAAACACTTTTCCTACAGCGGTGCTCCAGGTGCATCGAACGTCTTTGGAGAAAATCCAATCTGCCCGAAGATTTCATCTATTATAAGTTTATGCTTAAAACATACAACAATGCCCTTCACCTCTCCAAACAAACCTATTTCAACACCCTCACTACCTCACCATCCAATAACCCTAAACGTCTCTTTGACACTTTTCATTCCCTAGGCAACCCAAGAGTGCAGGCCCCAACCACGGAACTCCGTGCTGACAATCTGGCCAATTATTTCAAAGAAAAAATTGACCATATACAACAGGAGATTTTTGCCCAATCCCCTCCTCATACCATTCACTGTCCTCCCTCCCCCACTGTATCTAGCTCACTCTCTGACTTTGAACCAGTCACAACAGAAGACGTAATCAGGCTCCTTGCATCTTCTTGCCCTACTACTTGCACCAGTGACCCTATTCCGTGTCACATCTCCTCCTCCATTTTCCTATCTGTCACCACTCACCTAGCAAAGATATTCAACCTTTCTTTATCTTCCGGTATCTTTCCCTCCTCAATTAAGCATGCCATCATACATCCATTACTTAAAAAATCCTTCACCCAAAACTGTGCTGCTACCTATAGACCTGTCTCTAATCTTCCCTTCATCTCTAAACTCCTGGACCGCATTGTCCACTCCCATCTTATCCGCTATCTCTCAGATAAAGGGCCTTTTACACATAGCGAAATCGCTAGCGATATCGCTAAAGCGTCACCGATTTTGTGACGCAACACCGATATCGCTAGCGATCTCGCTTTGTGTGACACGTACCTGCGTCCTCCCCCCCCCCCCCCCGCTGAATATCTCTGATCACGCTCGAATGTCCTGGGCTATTTTTTCCTCGTTGGCGTCCTGCTGGCGCCGACTAGCAACGCAAGGACGCAGGCGGAAGTCGTCATCATCCCTGCAGTGTGACAGGTAAGAACGACCGCCGAGCATCGCTGGATTGCTGCTGCGTCGCTGGTGAGATCTGCCTGTTTGGCAGCTCACTAGCGACCATTTAGCGATCCTGACCAGGTCGTATCGTTGTCTGGATCGCTAGTGCATTGCTAAATGTAACGGGACCCTTACTCTCTTCTCTACAGTCTTCAGTCTGGTTTCTGCTCTTTTTACACTTTATTGAAACTGCCCTCACTAAAGTCTCTAATGATCTACTAACAGCTAAATCTAATCGTCACTACTCTATGCTAATTCTCCTGGACCTCTCTGCAACATTCGGCACTGTGAATCATCAGCTCCTCCTCCCTATGCTTCGCTGCATCGGCCTCAAGGACACCCATTCTCTCCTGGTTCTCTGACTGCTCCTTCACTCTATCTTTTGCTGGCTCCTCCTCCTCTCATCTTCCCCTTACTGTTGTGGTTCCTCCAGGATCAGTCCTTGGCCCCCTCCTCTTCTCCTTGTATACTGCCCTTATTGGACAAATAATCAGTAGATTTGGTTTCCAGTACCATCTTTATGCTGATGACACCCAATTATACACCTCCTGACATCACGCCTGCATTATTACAAAACACTAGTGATTGTCTTACCGCTGTCTTCAGCATCATGTCCTCCCTCTATCTGAAACTGAACCTGGCAAAAACTGAACTCCTTGTCTTTCGTCCCTCTGCTAACCTACCTATGGCCAACATTGCCATTTCCGTGTGTGGTTCTACCATTTCTCCCCAGCAACATGCCCGCTGTCTTGGGGTTATACTTGATTCAGCACTTTCATTCACCCCCCCATGTCCGATCACTGGCTCGCTCTTATTATCTGCACCTCAAAAACATTTATAGAATTTGACCTTTTCATACTTTCGACTCTGCAAAAACTCTTACTGTTGGTCTTATTCTCGTCTGGACTATTGTAACTCTCTATTAATTGGTCTCCCTCTTACCAAACTCTCCCCGCTCCAATCTTTCTTGAATGCAGCAGCCAGGATCATATTCCTCACTATCCTTTGCACCGATGCCTGCGCCTTGTGCCAGTCATTGCACTGGTTACCCATCCACTTCAGAATTCAATATAAACTTATCATTCTCACCCACAAAGCACTCCACTGCCATATGCCGTATGCCATATTAATGGTGTTGTCCACAGCATAGTGTGAGGGGATTGGAACGGATAGGTGGTACAGAGCAAAACAGTTGCATGCACTAGCGTTGCTTTTGTTCTGCTCCCTTACTCACAGCTGGAATTCACCAGTGGTCAAGATATGTTAGTGATAGGGCACTCTATACCCACACATTGACTTGTTTGAATTTGGGATGCATTGTTCCAGTTATGTACTAATCCCTATATCAATCACTAGCCTGATGGAAACCTCTCTAATGCGGTATTAACCGTTATGTGTCAGGTGGTCTGGGCCTTGGATCTACCACCTTACGTATACTCATATTTGCATGTCTGCCTTTTATAGTCAATATTTATAAATAAAAATAAAAATATTTTTTGTACGGAAAAACTTCTTTTGTGCTTTATAATGCAGTTTTGAGTGCCAAGTGGCTGGGCTTTTTGAACTCAGTTGTTTTGTAGGCTTCAGTAAAAAATTTTTTACACTTTTGGCATTTTACTAATTTGTCGTAACATTGATGTGAACAACAACTTTTGTTTAATTTCATCATTGTTATTGATTTTACATATTCAATACATATTATGTAGTATAAACTATAGTGACTATTTTTTTAACTTTTTTTTAATCAAAAATGAAAATGTATGCACCTTACACAAACATGTAAAACATTTACACCCAATTAACAACATAGTGCAAAACAGTCCATAGTATTATGACCCTTTAGTATTCACCTGACACTGATAAGAGATGTAATAGGATGAATACAGAGCAGCCCTCACACACACAGTATTACTATGACCTGAAGGAGCTCACATTTCCGTAATGAAAACCTCCTCATAGGCAGACTTGTCTAGTTGCCCATAGCAACCAATCAGAGCTCAGCTTTCACTTTACCTCAGCAGCTTCAGTGATGAAAACTCCCTGTATAGTAAGCAATAATGACAATCTTACTATGAGGCATTTTTCACCTGACGACTATTGCTGCTCAGTAATGTTTGTCCGTGTGCGTAGGGTGCATCCATCTGAATGTGTTTGCATGCATGTGTGGTCCTTGCGTGCATGTGTGTGGTGTGTATGTGGTATTTATGGGGTGGTGTTTGTGTCTAGAGTGGTCTGGTGTTTGTGTGGTGTGTTATGGTGTTGTGCTTGTGGGTTGAAGTGTGTGCGCTGTCTGTGTGATGTTTGTGAAATGTTTGTGTATTGTGTGTGGTGGTGCGGCCCCTTTAGCAGCGACTCTTTGGCACTGTCGCAATAATCCGTCCCTGTCAGTCACAACTGTTGTTTTCCCCTCAGCACTTTAACTTTCACCTTCATATTTCTCCGTTATATGTATAGGGCCTAACTTCGGGGGCCCCAATCTCATGACAGGGAGACACTAGCGAGATGTAGCGTGCGCAGTATTCTGCTCCTGTGGGTGGAGAGGGGGGCGTGCCAAATTTCACCCAAATTGGGTGAGAACTGTGGATTTGTATAGTGCGGGTGTGACGCTTCAGGGATATGGACCGTGACGCTTTCGGGGTTTTGGCAGCGTCCGAGAGTTGACCCTCTGGGTCGCGGAACTGAGGCCCCCAGGACGAGCGCACCAGGTGGAACCGACCCCTATACAGGGACCGTTAGGGGCAGGCCCGCGGGGGGTCAGACACCGCGACTGCTGGAACCAAGAGGGGCAGCTCGAGGTACTGGAATGACTACAGGCTGGAGAGGATTACCAAGGAACGGGACTCCGTGCAGGAAGTGAGAGAAGGCAACGCGGACGACTGACAGGCAGTGGGCAGGAGTACAGGACAGGGAACTGAGCAGACACTGGAGGACAGAACAGAGACAGGGAACCGGGGAACGTAAGCAGTGGAACCCGGACCCGATAGGACAACAACCAGTGGCAGAGACAGCAAGACTGGGACTAGGAAAAGCACAAGACATAGGGAAGACCTATAGACAAGCTATAGGCAGCCAAAGTAGAGCAGGTAGACACACACAATAATCAGGCGTCCTCCCTTATGGGAGACGCCTGATATATCCCCTGCTGGCAGGCGATTGGCAGACTGCTAATCGGCCGCCGCCCACTGCAGGGTTAAACAACCTGACGGCCGCGCGCCCGCGACCTACTGCGCATGTGCGGGCCAGCAGCTGTCGGGAGACCAGGGAGGCGGGGCGCGGGTGAGCAGGAGGAGAGGGGAGGCGCGCGTGAGCCGGAGAGAGAAGGAGGAGGCGGCATGCGACGGGACTGGTAAGTAACAGCCGCGGGGGGGCCCGGTGCTAGAGGAATGGCGGCGGGGACGACCGCTGCCGTTACAGCGGGCTACTACAGATTTTGAATTTTATATATAGATTGTAAAACATGACACACTGCTCACATATTTTACAACACTTGCGTTAAAGCAAATAAGCAAACCTCTGAAATCCTGCCTTATTTTTCACCATATCAGTGGGATTGACAGTGCTGTTAAGAGGCAGGTTCTGGTATAACTCAGCTACCTCCTGCCACATACAGCAAACTTGTACGATGGATTTTGGGAAGGTGTTTTTCTATCATACAAACCCAAGAGTAAAGAGCTATTTGAAAGATTTGTCCTATAGTTTCACATTTAACCCAGTAGTGTATCTAGGGCATCACCATAGTAAGTGGTTCATATATACAGTACACTTGGGTCTTGGCATGTTTCACAACGGTCATCTATATAAAGAAAACAAATGGTGTTTTGTACAAATATTAAGTCATACATTGAGATCTATGAAATGAGGTTTTGACAATACCTCCTATTTTTTATTTTCCTTTGCAAGTTCTGGTTTATATTCTGTTTCTTGTACCCACTTCAACCAGGCCTTAGTGAAGGTGGCAGGTCGCATACCATTGTGACTACCCTCATTTTTCCCCCTTGGGTTCTGTCAACATATAAAATTAGTCAATGAGTCTAATATTGCTATGTAATGTACACACTGTGGATTTCACTGTGTTTCACGGTTCCAACGATTGTCATTTCACTGCACTTTCCATCTTTATAAATTATCTTAAGCCATGTGATGAAATTTGACAGAGAACATACTATTCTTTATCCTCCCATAAATTTGACCATTCAAGACCACCAAAGGTTATACAATGTTATGAAGCAATTGACTATGGAGAATCATTTCAGCGTCAATTGGGAAAAATTACATCTGCACACATTTGCATATAAGGCCTGTTTCACACTTCCGTTTTTGTGTCCGCCAAACGGATCCGTTTCCGTTTTTTTGACGGAAACGGATGCCAACAGATCCGTTTTTTTGACGGATCCGCGGTAACCGTAATGGAAGTCTATGGGACAAAAAAAACGGATCCTGCAAAAAATGGCGGATCCGTTTTTTTACGGAAAACAACGGATTTTGACGGATTTGAAAAAACGGAAGTGTGAAACAGGCCTAAAACAGTCAAATCAGAAATTGAAGTGATAGTTGTGTCTGTCTAGTCTAAAAGTTATTGAGTAAAATTCTCTTCCTGACAGGATTTGTCCAGTTTTTGGAAGGGTACTACATTGTGCTAATTACTAAGAGAAGAAAAATGGCTGACATTGGAGGTCATGCAATTTACAAAATAGAGGACACGAATATGCTGTACATTCCTCATGATTCTGTACGGATCCCTCACCCTGACGAAGCCAGGTAACATATGACGTGACTAATTTTTTTTAATGCCTCGTTTGTAGTAATCAGAAATCATGATATCAAAGCGAAATGATAACACCCAATTTACTCAGGAGGTACATCTGAGGGACGCACGACCCAAATGCTTCATAATAGGTTTTTAATAAAGAATGCATGGATTTACTAAAACCAATATGTCAGAGTTGCTGATGGTTCTAATGAACATACACATCCCCTGTACATAAAAATTGAACAATTCCATATCATAACCTATTCATTAAACAGTAAGTAAGGTATGTTATAATTTTTTTTACAGACAAAACTATTAATGTTTTTAAAAGATTTTGAATAGTGTTATTTATTTACATAATCCCAAATGATTAACGTTTTCTGTAAAGTGTCATATGATTTCTGCTGATTCTGGATATTTGTCATGTCTTCATGCAAGGCACTTTGTACACTAAAACATAGTCAGCAGGAAAAGGCCTTTTCTAAAATATTCACTTAAAGTTAGAAGCATGGGCAGCACGGTGGCTCAGTGGATAGCACTGCAGCCTTGCAGCACTGGGGTCCTGGGTTCAAATCCCACCAAGGACAACATCTGCAAGGAGTTTGTATGTTCTCTCCCCGTGTTTGAGTGGGTTTCCTCTGGGTACTCCGGTTTCCTCCCACATTCAAAAGACATACTGATAGGGAATTTAGATTGTGAGCCCCATCAGGGACAGTGATGATGTGTGCAAACTGTAAAGCGCTGCGGAATATGTTAGCGCTGTATAAAAGTAAAGATTATTATTATAAGCATCCAAGTGTCCAAAATGTCTTTTGTATATTGTATACACCACTTCACTGGAACTAAGGGATCTAGCCCAGGTCTATAAAAAGCAGTTCCATACCATTATCTCTCCTGTACCAAATCTGAGAGCAGGCACTTTGTCTTCCTGTAGGAAGCATTCTTCAGGCATCGACCAAACCTACAGTAATCCCTTGGACGGGCAAATACTAGAGAAGACTTTTGCGTTGTTACAGAGTTCAGTGGCAGTACATTAATCCCAGGGTTGTATGTAGCAGAGATGGGGGCGTGGCCTAGATCCCACATGAGGTTGATGTAGGTTTTGGAGCTCTGGAGAGTATACCTCCCTAATCTGACTTCCACAGCGGCTAAAACAGGCCATTCAGCACTAAATCTGTGCATAACACTCTTCTGACACCCAAGAGATCACTTCAGGCCCGGTAAAAATCGACCTCTGATCTTCCGGGGCACCAAAGAGGATTGAGGCCTAAAACCTGCTGCTAGGCCGCAAAGCCAGGGGCTAAAGTAGCTGGTAGCGACCGACTTAACTTCCAGAGCTGTCAGCCTCATCACAACTCTGACCGGAGCAGAGAATACAGGCCCTCTTGGTCCAGACCACACACCATCAGCATCCTGCAGACACATCAGGACTGCGGACACAGAACGGGACTGACTGGTAAGCAGAGAGGCCCTCTTTTGCCACAAAGCTCCGTAAATCGGGTCGCAGTTGTGACCTCTGCAAGCTCCATAATCGGAATGCAGCTGCGACCTACCTTTGCGAGGTTCCACGATCCCCCTGCGATCTCTCTTACTGCTGGAGACGCAAGCGTCCCTATTTGTTCTCCACTAGACCCTGACTCTGTTCGCAAGTTCCCTAACGAGACTCAGTGGAACCAAGCATCCTCAAACAAGACTTTACTAAGCCTTCCTTCCTCATCGCAATCCTTTGGTATCGCACTAAAAATCCCCGCGGAGACTTTACCGCTTTACAATTTCTGTGCGACTCCATTTGAGATCGCTACTGCGACGCCGCAAAATCTTTTATATTTCTGTTTCTCCATTTCAACGCAATTTTATTACCACTATGAGCAATTCCAAGTCCAAAGGTAAACTCTCTACTCCCATCTCTTCCCAAGTCACAAAATCAAGGAAAGATGGAAATTTCCTCCTGGAACAGGCATCAAACTAGTCCACAAGACAATACCTTAAGTCCATTGAGATCCAGGTCTCCTACAAGGGACCTTCCTCTTACTTCAGGTCAAACTAGAAGAACAAATCTATCTTCTCAATTCAATACCCCTAATTCAAAACAGATATCAACATATTATTCAGCGGAAACTATGGATACCTCCTACAACAAAAAAAGGAGAACTCCAGGAGCTCGGGCCGAATCTTGCTCAAATCAAGAGGAGATCTCAGACTCCGAAGGAGTGTCAAGCGACACATCACCTAATCCAACTCCAGCTAAAACCAAATTTAGACCTGAAAAATCTGCTCTGGATCCAGGACCTGACCATCCACCATCTCAGCAATCTGCTAGCCCTCAAGACCCCAGCCAAGACATGCTCAGTAAACTGTTTAATTCTATGAACAAAAATTTTGAGCTATTGAGCCTAAAAATGGATAATAACTTTAAAAAATATTGTGAGACCATCGACAGGCAACTAGCCAATCATGAAGAAAGACTGTGCAAACTTGAACGAAAGTCGAAGGAGTCCTCAGTCGACATTCAATACTTATCAACCGAAGTACAAAAACTGAGAGTCAAAATGGCCGACCTAGAGGATAGAGGACGGAGGAATAATATTAAAATCCGGGGGATCCCCGAAAACATCCTCCAAGAAAATCTTACAAGTCATATCCAAGAAATTTTCAAGCTAGCCATCCCTGACCTATCCGAATTGGACTTGATAATAGACAGAGCACACAGGCTCCCTCGCCTGCAAAAATTTCTCAGGAACTTCCAAGAGACACAATTCTTAGAGTCCATTTCTATCAAACTAAGGAAAGGATCCTAAATTATCTCAAGACCAACAAATTCTTCGCTGACCCATACAAAGATCTCAAAGTTTTCCCGGATCTATCCAAGGAAACGCTGGAACTACGTCGGTCCTTTTATAATATAACTGCAGCCCTTCGGGACAAGGACATACCCTATAAATGGGGTTTTCCCGTCAAATTGCTAGTGAACTATAGAGGGAGAACGATCCCCATCTTCACTCCAGAGGAAGTAGCTGATTTCTTGGATTCAATTAGCAATAGTCATTCCAGGCATAATAATTGATCTAATCATACACAGCCTGCCTGCTTATTAACCTTTTTTTTTCCACAGGTACTCAGGCCTGTAGTCTCTTATAATGGAGGTTTGCCCTCCTATTCTAGTTCACGGAATTACCCCCGATATTATAGAGGTAGTTTCTTTGCTTTGAACTACTTGAACAGTTTTACAGTTTAAATTGTTCCGTTATATATAATTTGAAGCAAAAGTTGAAATAACATTTGATAGTTATTTCTTTTCATTAATTGGTCTAGTTGCTTTGTTAGCTTCCAACCTAAACCATTTACCAGCTCTCTCCTCATATCAGTGGTCCGTCTCTGTCGTTCCTCAGATATGAGTCTTAAATTCTTATCTTACAATGTTAGAGGCTTAAACAGCCCTAAGAAAAGACACACTTTTTGGAGAGAGTTGATAAATGCACGTGTTGACATTGCATGTGTTCAAGAGTCGAAGTTCCTCAGAGACAACCACCCATACTTTCAACACAGCAAGTTTACTCATATTTATGAGTTTTGCAATTCTAGCAAGAAAGCAGTGGTTATAACGCAGATTAGTGGATCTATCCCCTTCGAGGCCTTAGAGGAACATTGTGACGAGGAGGGTAGGTTCCACATATTAGTTTGCAAATTGAATAATCAGGTCTGCACACTAGTCAATTTGTACGCATCCAATAGAGGCCAACATAAGTTTCTCAATAAGTTGATGAAAAAGATATCATCTGTGAGGAGAGGAGATCTGTTTCTCCTGGGTGATTTTAACCTCAGCCCAGACAGCACGATAGACTCATCTTCTCTATCTAGACCCATTACTGATAACCTAAACACTTGGCTTGATATAAATGAGCTGTTCAGTAGAATTTTCACATTTCTCCGATACCCACCAATCCACATCGCGAATCGACCTCATCGTTTCTGATGTTTTTTCTCTTACCGGATTTGAAGATGTCTCTATTGGCCACAGAACAATGTCCGACCATGCACCGGTTATTGGAAAAATTATTCTAGGTCCTCCGCTAAGAAATACCAAACTTTGGAGATGTAACGCCAACATTGTCTATAACCCCATACATAAAGTTACCTTACAAAACGCTATCAACAACTATTTTAATGAGAACAAGCCAGAAGACACCAGTCCGCTAACAAACTGGTGTGCTCACAAAGCATTGGTAAGAGGTATCCTAATAGAGATTTCCTCTAAGAACAAAAAGGAAAATAACCTAAAAATTTCCAATATCCAAAAATCAATTCGGAAAATAGAGAACATTATAATTGGTTTGCCCTCGCCATCACCACAACATCAATCGGACCTATCAAAACTCAGAATTGACCTTAGGAATCTAATTCAGGCCCCCTATGAAGCCGCAGTGAGATCATCCAAATTCAATTACTATACCTCGCTAAACAAGCCCACAAAATACATGGCCAACAAAATTAAAAATAGCAGAATTCAAAGTAAAATAAACAGAATCAAATCTCTTGTAGGAAACTCCAAAATTTGCCATCCTCAAGAGATTTCAAATGAATTCGCAAAATTTTATGCCAACCTCTACAACTTAAATACCAACCCCACATCTTCGCTTCAGAATACAGCAGAAAGTGCCAGTTACCTCTCATCTATTAACCTCCCCCTTCTTTCTGAAAATGACCTTTCGTTCTTATCTGCCCCAATAGACAAATCAGAAATTGAGGAAGCCATCAACAAGCTCAACCTCCACAAATCTCCAGGCCCCGACGGGTTCACCAATACGTATTATAAAGCTTTCAACACTATCCTTTCACCTCACCTCACCTTGGCCTTTAACCATGCTTCCAATACAGGTCATTTTCCCTCTGAGATGTTGGAAGCTTCCATCTCCGTTCTACCTAAAAACAAAGGAGATCCAGAGGCTATCGAGAATTTTAGACCCATATCCCTCCTTAACACTGATGATAAATTATATTCTAAAATTCTAGCGAACAGGCTTAGCTCCATTCTCCCTAGGCTTATTCACAATGATCAGTTGGGCTTTATCAAAGGAAGGCAACCAGCAGATGCCACAAGGAGACTGATAAACTCCATAAAATGGGCCAATGCTACCAAACACCCTATGACTTTAATATCGCTCGACGCAGATAAAGCGTTCGATAGATTAAGCTGGCCTTTCCTTCGAGAAACCCTAACTAAATTTGGATGCAATGATTCACTAGTAACCTCCATAATGGCTCTTTACTCATCCCCCAAAGCCAGAGTAGTTTGCAATAACCATGTATCTGACACATTCCTCATAAAAAACGGCACTAGGCAAGGTTGCCCCCTTTCTCCTCTCCTTTTCAATCTTGCCATGGAGCCCCTAGCAGAACGAATTAGAAACCATCCTTCTATCAAAGGTATAGACACGCAAAACCGCCAATATAAAATTAGCCTCTATGCCGACGACTTATTCCTTACTCTTACGGACCCCTGCATCTCCATCCTTGAAACTATCCTTGAAATTGACCAATTCTCTGCCATATCTAACTTTAAAATTAACCACCAAAAATCATATATTCTCCCGATTAACGTTAATGAAAAATCAGTCTCTTATATCAAAACAGTTACTTCTCTTAATTGGACCAATAAAACTCTTCCCTACCTAGGTATACTCCTCTCCAAAATCCTCACACAGATGGTAGAATCCAATCTTAATAAAATGACTGAAATCATCAATAAAGACAATGCCACCTACAAAACTAAACACTTAACCTGGTAGGGGAAGGTCTTGACAATGAAAATGTTCACTATTCCTAAACTTCTTCACATATTTAGATGTCTTCCTCTCCCAATATTTTCTATCCACCTTACCAGCATGCAATCACAGATAAATTCCTTTATATGGGGCCATAAGAACCCGAGAGTTGCAACACAAATATTATATAAAAAGAAAATACACGGAGGCATTTGCATACCAAATATCACAGCTCACTATAACACGCTTTTAATCAAACAGAGTGCTAACTGGCTAAATGATTCTCACAGCCCAGCCTGGCTTGATTTGGAAACTACTCTGAATAACAATGTACACCCCAAAGCCATACTTATCAAAGCTATTACCAATAACCTCCCCAACACGATTGCTCACCCAATCTTCCAGGCCATTGCTACAGCCTGGAATAAGTTCTCAAAAACAAGACTAAAAATTCAGCAAATTGAAATTAAAAAAAAACCTCCCCCTTACCTTCATAGCAAATCTCATCAACCGTACTCTGTCTCCTATCTGGGCAGATTCCAATATTTTCAAACTAAGAGACATCTTCCACGAAAACAAATTCTCGAGTTTTCTTTTTCTCAAGAGAAAATATAATATTTCCTCATCTTCTTTCCTAGAGTACCAAATCCTCAGAGACACCATACAATCCTTTCTGGACCTAAAATTCAATTTCTCTGAAGCATCTGTAAAGTTATTGAACAATCATGAACATCAGATCTTTTGGAGCCATAGCTTCATATATGATAATCTTAATAACGACACATTATTACTTAAAAATCCCTCAATGTTGAGTTGGGAGAAGGATCTCAACTCTTCATTCTCTGCTGAAAGTTGGGAGGACGCTCTTTCTTCAGCTTACCAATCTGTAATGTCCATCCCACTACAGGAGACCCACTATAAAACTATCTCCAGATGGTATTACACTCCCAACAGACTGGCTCACATAGGTTCCTCAAACTCCCTACTTTGTTGGAGAGGATGCGGCCAAAAAGGGGATATTCTGCATGTCTTTTGGGGATGCCCAATGACTAAATTGTTATGGTCTCAAATCTCCAACTATAATCAACAAAATAATTGGAAAGCCTTTCAACCTTACTCCCTGCATTGCCCTGCTTTCATTAAATTTGGATGAAATAGATCATTCACTGAGACCTATTTTCAATCATATGTCTCGTCACGAAGAACACCATAGCATACCATTGGAAATCCAATTTTTTACCTAGTTCTAATGACATAATTAAACTGATCAATCAACATATATCACATGAGCTACAATTCGCTCTTTATAACGATCACTTCAACAAATTCTTCAAGAAATGGTCTGTATGGGGCCATGTCTTCCCTCCCCTGTTAGTATGAGTTTGGTAGGATTTTTATTTAACAAAGTGGTCCCTCAACTTGATTTGTGACATACCGTTTATTGTACTTTATTCATTACTTCGATCGCTATGTTTGCACTTGATTTTGTATGATCTAACGTCTGTTGCGTCAATTAATGACTCGATGTTATTGTCTTGTTTTGTTTTGAAAAAGAATAAAACTTTGGAAAAGTATGTAGCTGAGATGTTTAACTCCTTAATGACAGCCAATACACCTTTTTACTGCAGTCAGTATAGGACATTATTCCTTTCCGCCACCATTTAAGCCTGGTCCACTCCCATCTTATCCGCTATCTCTTTGATAACTCTCTTCTCAACCCTCTCCAATCCGGTTTCCGCTCTTTACACTCTACTGAAACTGCCCTCACTAAAGTCTCTAATGATCTACTAACAGCTAAATCAAATGGTCATTACTCCATGCTAATTCTCTTGGATCTCTCTGCAGCATTCGAAACTGTGGATCATCAGCTCCTCCTCACTATGCTCCGTTCCATTGGCCTCAAGGACACCGTTCTCTCCTGGTTCTCCTCCTATCTCTCTGACCGCCCCTTTACTGTATCTTTTGCTGGTTCCTCCTCCTCTCATCTTCCCCTTACTGTTGGGGTTCCTCAAGGATCAGTCCTAGGCCCCCTCCTCTTCTCTTTGTACACTGCCCCATTGGTCAAACAATCAGTAGATTTGGTTTCCAGTACCATCTCTATATGCTGATGACACCCAATTATACGCTTCTCCTCCTGACATCACGCCAGCCTTTCTAGAAAACACCAGCGATTGTCTAAACGCTGTGTCTAACATCATGTCCTCACTATATCTGAAACTGAGCCTGTCAAAGACTGAACTCCTTGTGTTTCCTCCCACTACTAATGTACCTATACCCAACATTGCCATTTCCTTGTGTGGTTCCACTATTACTCCCTAGCAACATGCCCGCTGTCTTGGGGTCATACTTGACTCCGAGCTTTCCTTTGCCCCCCACATCCGATCACTGGCTCGCTCTGGTTATCTACACCTCAAAAACATTTCTAGAATTCAACCTTTTCTTACTTTTGACTCCGCAAAAACTCTTACTATTTCTCTTATTCATTCTCGTCTCGACTATTGTAACTCTCTTCTAATCGGTCTCCCTCTTACCAAACTCTCCCCTCTCCAATCTGTCTTGAATGCTGCAGCCAGATCATATTCCTCACCAATTGTTACACCGATGCCTCTACCTTGTACCAGTCATTACACTGGCTACCCATCTGCTCCAGAATTCAGTATAAACTTATTACCCTCACCCACAAAGCCCTCCATGGCTCAGCACCACCCTACATCTCCTGCCTTGTTTCAGTATACCACCCTACCCGCATCCTCTGTTCTGCTGATGACCTGAGGTTAGCATCCTCAATAATCAGAACCTCCCACTCCCGTCTCCAAGACTTTACACGTGCTGCGCCAATTCTTTGGAATGCACTTCCCAGGTCAATACGATTAGTCCCCGATCCCCACAATTTTAAGCGTGCCCTGAAAACACATTTATTCAGACTGGCCTACTGCCGAAAACACATTAACCTAATTTATCCCTGTGTGGCACAGCCAAAAGTTTTACCATAACCAGATTCCTCGCATTATGTTTCCACATGCTTTATGCATCCATTAGCCCTCTGTGTCTGTACTGTTACACACTTAACATTATGGCTGGTCCAGACAATCAGGGCAATTGTTACCACCCACCTTTCGTGTCTACCTTTTTCCTCATAGATTGTAAGCTTGCGAGCAGGGCCCTCATTCCTCTTGGTATCTGTTATGATCTATGTGATTATTGTTATGCTGTAATGACTATTGTCTGTACATGTCCCCTCTGAAATGTAAAGTGCTGCGGAATATGTCGGCGCTATAGAAATAAAATGTATTATTATTAATGCAAAAAAAACAACTGAGAAAAAAGTCAAACTGGACATAATTTCACAATTACCCCAAAAATGGGCTAGACATAATTTCTGGCACCCTCAAATTAATATTTGGTTTCACATCCTTTGGTAGAAATATCTGAAATCAGTCACTTCATATCACCATCAACAAGCTACTTACGCCTCTCAACTGGAATTTTGGACCACTCTTCTTCTGCAAACTCCTCCAGGTCTCTCATATTTGAAGGTTGCCTTCTCCTAACAACAATTTTAAGATCTCGCCACAGGTATTCAGTGGGATTTATATCTGGACTCATTGCTGGCCACTTCAGAACTCTCGAGCTCTTTGTTTCCATCCATTTCTGAGAGCTTCTTGAAGTATGTTTTGGGTCATTGTCCAGCTGGAAGACCCATTACCTAGGATGCATTCCCAGGTTTCTCACACTGGGCACTACATTCTCACCCAAAATCCTTTCGTAATCTTCAAAATCATAATGCCTTGAACACAGTCAAGGCATCTAGTGCCAGAGGCAGCAAAACAACCCCAAAACATCTTTGAACCTCCACCATATTTGATTGTAAGTACTGTATTCTTTTCTTTGTAGATTTCATTCCATTTTTGGTAAACAGTAGAATGATGTGCTTTACCAAAAAGCACTATCTTGGTCTCATCTGTCCATAGAAATGCTTAGACGGATTTTGGGAAACTCAGTCTATCTTTTTTTATATCTCATTGAGCTTTGGGGTCCTCCTGGGTCTCGTGCCATAGTGTTTCATTTCATTCTAATGTCGACAGTTTGCGCTGACACTGAAGGACCCTGAGCCTGCAGGACAACTTGAATTCATTTGAATCTTGATTGGGGCTGCTTATCCACCATCTGAAATATCCTGCTTTGCAACCTTTCATCAGTTTTTTTCTACCGTCCACAGTGATTAGCTACAGTGCCATGGTTTGTAAACGTCTTGATTATGTTGCACACCGTAAAACAATAAAACATGAAACATACACATATTTGGTATTGCCGCGTTCAGAATCGCCAGTTCTATCAATAAGAAAAAGGATTAACCTGATCACTAAATGGCATAGCGAGTAAAAAAAAGTAAAAACGCCAGAATTACGTTTTTTTTGTCCCCGCGACATTGCATCAAAATGCAAGAATGAGCGATCAAAAAAATCGCATTTGCACCAAAATGGTATCATTAAAAACGTCAGCTCGGCGGGCAAAAATTAAGCCCTCATCCAACCCGAGATCACGAAAAATGTAGACGCTACAGGTATCGGAAAATGGCGCAATTATTTTTATTTATTTTTTTAATTTAACAAAGTTTGGAATTTTTTTTCACCACTTAAAAAAGAACTTAGACTTGTTTGGTGTCAATATGAACTCGTAATGACCTGGAGAATCATCATGGCAGGTCAGTTTTAGCATTTAGTGAACCTAGTGAAAAAAACAAACAGAAAACAAGTGTGGGATTTCTCTTTTTTTGCAATTTCACCGCACTTGAAATTTTTTCCCATTTTCTAGTACACAACATGGTAAAACCAATGATGACGTTCAAAAGTACAACTCATCCCACAAAAAACATGGCCATATTGACGGAAAAATGAAAAAGTTATGGCTCTGGGAAGGAGGGGAGCGAAAAATGAAAACGCAAAACCATCCGTGGGATAAGGGGATAATTTGGACTAACCTGGGTCACTGCTTCTTTACCGCACTGTGTGAACACCGCTGCTTTACAGGGTGTAAACTGGATGTGTATTGTAGGTATACTTTGACTGTCTGTGCCGATAATGTGTATGAAGCTCAGTCATGTTATGTCACTAAATATCTGTGATTTCTGTTTACTCTGGTCTCTTTTTGTTACATGTTTTTATAATAATATTTATTGTTTTATTTTAGATATTCAAGAATATTCCAGAATGTGGATCTGTCCAGCAATTTCTATTTCAGGTAATAAAGCGTTTGTTTTTTTTCTTCCGCAGTGAGTGGAATCATTGATCGTGTGAACTCTCCTGACTCTGCATATATCAGCTAGACTTCTCCATTATATCCCTAAATGCCTGGCAATTCATGATTTTCACTCAATGCTCCTGTCGCTTAGGAGAAAGATAAAGAATATGGGAATAAAGCAGCAGAGCCACAGCTTCCTCTCTTGTTCTATCACTAATTGACATGGTCATGGATATAATTAGTCTATGCTTAATAGTGACATCCTTATAAAGCTCTTTGGTCTTGCCCATGTTGTAGAGATTAGAGTCTGACTGATTAATTGAGTCGGTGGACAGGAGTCTTTTATAAAGTTGACTATGTAAGGCAGCTGTTTTTAATGCAGGTAACGAGTTGATTAGGAGCGTCTAACTGGTCTGTAGGAGCCAGAACTCTTAATGGTTGGTAGGGGATCAAATACTTACTTCTCACTGCAAAATGCAAATAAATTTACGGTAGATAATTTATATAATGTGATTTTCTTGATTTTATTTTTGATATTCTATCTCTCAATGTTAAAATTAACCTACCCTTAAAATAGACTGTTCATGTCTTTGTCAGTGGGCAAACTTACAAAATCAGCAAGGGATCCAATACTTATTCCCTCCCTGTATTTTTTACATTCTTTCTTTTACTATTGATGCAGCATAGGCGGCCTCAATAGTAAAAACCTGGTCACACTTGTCAAACACTATGTTTGACGAGTGTGACCAACCTGTCAATCACTTTCCAAGCGATGCGTCAAATCGCTTGGAAAGTGCTTGAATATCGCACGCGAAAATCGCGGCAAAATTGCGAACATAATCGCGGTAAAATTGCGCGGGAAAAACCACGCGATTTCTGGGAAGGAGCCCGGTTTTCAGTGTCCGGATTTAAATGCTACGTGGGCACATAGCCTAAATCTGTGTCTTTTACGCCTAGCCCTTCTTTGATACCTTGGCTTGGTGACATTGCATGGTGATCTGTCTGAGAAACTTATTGCTCTTTACAGCTACAAATGCTGTCACAAATCCACAAATTAGATTTATTTCTTTTAAAGGGAATCTGCCAGAACGATCCATTCTACAAACTGTTTATAGGGTTATGTTGCTCTCCTCCCCAATATGTTACTCCTTGATTTAAAAATAAAATCTGTTTTAATGATAGGCAAAACGAAAAAAGTGGTTTGGTACTGTGTTAGCCAGTAGAAAAAAATATATATAAAGTGCTCTTAGTGAGAGAAACAAAATAGGAATCTTGTGGGTATGAGACCTTTTAATGGCTAACAAATAATAGTAGTAAATGATGTTACAAGGCAAGCTTTCGGGACTGCTTACGTCCCTTCATCAGGCTTATATAACAAAATATTTGAAGAAACCTTATTTATTATATACAGTTTAAAGCACATGCTGGTGTGATACATGGACATTTCAATAGACAATACAATTTCAATAAACAAATACTGAGCTTGAAGAGGGAATACTTAATTAGGTAAGATTACATCAGAGGTGTGAAAGTTCCATGAGATCAAAGGGCTGTTTGGAGGAAATAGCTCAGATATGGTAATGGACCATAAAACCTTCTGACAAATTGAGTCCTGTGTGCATAGAATCAAAGATTGTAATGAATTTGTACTCCCACACTCTCCTGTGTTTCTGTGATTTAAAATTGCCTTTTAAAATGACAACTTTCATATTGTTTATGTTGTGTCTTGGATCACAGAAATGTTTAGCCACAGGTAAATGGGTTTTTTTGCCTGTAATTGTCTGTAATTACTGACAAAAAAACCTGTAAATGTTTACCTGTGGCTAAACATTTCTGTGATATCAGCCTGATGAAGGGACGTAAGCACTCCCGAAAGCTTGCCTTGTAACATCATTTACTACTATTTGTTAGCCATTAAAAGAAATCACACCCACAAGATTCTAATTTTGTTTCTCTCACTGAGAGAACTTAATGATAGGCAAATAATACTTAACCCCTTTGCAATATTTGGCGTACTGGCACATCGTATGTGGGCAGATAAGAAAACAACTTGCATATTTGTATCACCATAATCATATTGTCCTGGAGAATCATATTGACAGGTCTTTTTTGTCATATAATGAATGCTGTAAGAACAAAAAAAAAAAAACTTGCAAAATTGTGCTTTTTTTTATTGCAATTTTTACTGCAGTTGAAATTTTTGTCGCACTTTCCAATACATTACATGATAAAATGAATGGTGCCATTCAAAAGTACAGCTTGTCTTGCTAAAAACAAGCCCTCATGTGGCTATGTTAACAAAAAAAATAAAATAGTTATGGTTACTGACCTACAAAGCCATCAATAACCTGTCTCCAATATATCTCTGAACTAATCTCCCGATATCTTCTCTCAAGTAATCTCCCGTCCTCCCAAGACCTCCTTCTCTCCTCCACACTTATTCGCTCCTCACCTAATCGCCTCCAAGACTTCTCCCGACTATCCCCCATCCTCTGGAATTTCATGCCCCAACATATCCTACTATCAACCACATTCGGATCCTTCAGACGGAACCTGAAAACCCATCTCTTCAAGAAAGCTTACAGCCTGCAATGACCCCGCTGCCTCCTCACCATTACCAGAGTTACCGTCTCACCAACATCGGAGCTGCTGCAACCCCCCCAACCTACTGTTTCCTTCCCCACCATCCTGTAGAATGTTAGCCCGCAAGAGCGGGGTCCTCCCCTCTGTATCAGCCTGTTATTGTTAGTTTTACTGTAACCGATATCTGTAATTTGTATGTAACCCCTTCTCATGTACAGCACCATGGATGCCATATAAATAAATAATAATAATATTGGAAGAAAAGGAGGAAAAGGCTAAAGTACATGAATGAAAATTGCCATGTCAGGAAGGGATTCAAGGACTAATCTTAACCCCTTCCCGACCTTTGACGCCACGTAACATAGTAACATAGTTATTAAGGTTGAAGGAAGACTTTAAGTCCATCTAGTTCAACCCATATCCTATCCTAACTTGCCCTAACATGTTGATCCAGAGCAAGGCAAAAAAACCCATGTGGCAAACAGTAAGCTTCACATTGGGGAAAAAAATTCCTTCCCGACTCCACATACGGCAATCAGACTAGCTCCCTGGATCAACGCAGTATTAAGGAAACTAGTGTATATACCCTGTAATATTATACTTTTCAAGAAAGGCATCCAGTCCCTTCTTAAATTTTAGTAGGGAATCACTCATTACAACATCATATGGCAGAGAGTTCCATAGTCTCACTGCTCTTACAGTAAAGAATCCGCATCTGTGAGTATGCTTAAACCTTCTTTCCTCCAGACGTAGAGGATGCCCCCTTGTCCCTGTCACAGGTCTAAGAGTAAAAAGATCATTAGAAAGGTCTTGGTATTGTCCCCGCATATATTTATACATTGTAATAAGATCACCCCGAAGCCTTCGATTTTCCAAACTAAATAAACTCAAGTGTAATAACCTGTCTTGGTGTTGCAGACCCCCTAGTTCACTAATAACCTTGGTCGCTCTTCTCTGCACCCGCTCCAGTTCAGCTATGTCTTTCTTATACACCGGAGACCAGAACTGTGCACAGTATTCTAAGTGTGGTCGCACTAGTGACTTCTATAGAGGTAAAATTATGTTCTCCTCATGAGCATCTATGCCTCTTTTATTATTTTATTTGCCTTTGCAGCAGCTACCTGAGACTGGCCACTAAATGTGAGTTTGTCATCCACCCATACACCCAGGTCTTTTTCAGTGACAGTTTTGCCCAATGTTTTACAATTAAGCACATAATTATACATCTTGTTCGTTCTACCCAAGTGCATGACCTTACATTTATCCCCATTAAAGCTCATTTGCCATTTATCAGCCCAAGCTTCTAGTTTACATAAGTCCTCCTGTAATATAAAACTGTCCTCCTCTGTATTGATTACCCTGCAGAGTTTCGTGTCATCTGCAAATATTGAAATTCTACTCTCTATGCCCCCTCCAAGGTCATTAATAAATATGTTAAAAAGAAGCTGACCCAAAACTGACCCCTGTGGTACCCCACTGCTAACTGTGACCCAGTCCGAGTGTGCTCCATTATTAACCACCCTTTGTTTCCTATCCCTGAGCCAGCTCTTAACCCACTTACACATATTTTCCCCTATCCCCATTGTTCTCATTTTATGTATCAACCTTTTGTGTGGCACCGTATCAAAAGCTTTTGAAAAGCCCATGTACACCACGTCCACTGCATTCCATTGGTCCAGTCCGGAACTTACAGTACCTCTTCATAAAAGCTTATCAGATTAGTCTGACAGGAATGGTCCCTTGTAAACCCATGTTGATATTGGGTCATGAGGTTATTCTTCTCCAGATGCTCCAGTATAGTATCTCTTAGAAAACCCTCCAGGATTTTACCCACAGTTGAGGTTAAACTTACTGGCCTATAATTTCCAAGTTCAGTTTTTGTCCCCTTTTTGAATATTGGCACCACATTTGCTATAGGCCAGTCCTGTGGTACAGACCCTGTTATTATGGAATCTTTAAAGATTAAAAATAATGGTCAATCTATGACTGTGCTTAATTCCTGCAGTACTCGGGGGTGTATCCCATCCGGGCCCGGGGATTTGTCAATTTTAGTGATTTTTAGACGCCGCCTTACTTCTTGCTGGTTAAGCAGGTGACATTTAATGGAGAATTTTTATCCCTGATCATGTTATCCGTCATGGGATTTTCTTGTGTAAATACTGTTGAAAAAAAGTCATTTAGCATATTGGCTTTTTCCTCATCCTCATCCACCATTTCACCCATTTCACCCATTTTAAGGGGACCAACACTATCATTTTTTAGCTTCTTACTATTTATGTAGTTAAAGAATATTTTGGGATTATTTTTACTTTCTCTGGCAATGAGTCTCTCTGTCTCAATCTTTGCTATTTTGATTTGCTTTATACAGAATTTATTTAATTTTCTGTGTTTATTTAATGCCTCACTACTACCTACTTGCTTTAATTCTCTAAATGCTTTATTTTTGTCACTTACTGCTCCCCTTACATCTCTATTTAACCATAGTGGTCTCCTCCTATTTCTAGCATGTTTATTCCCAGACGGTATATATTGTGCACAGTTCCTATTCAGGATGCTAATAAACGTCTCCCATTTTCTTTGTGTATTTTTATGTCTCAGGATATCGTCCCAGTTAATTGCACCAAGATCATCTCTCATCCGTGGGAAATTTGCCTTCCTGAAGTTTAGTGTCCTTGTAACCCCTCTACTACACATCTTATTAAAGGATACATGAAAACTTATTATTTTGTGATCACTATTACCCAAGTGACCCTCAACCCTTATATTTGATATACGGTCTGGCCTGTTGGTTAATATTAGGTCTAGCAGTGCCCCCTCTTGTTGGGTCCTGAACCAGTTGTGAAAGGTAATTGTCTCTCATAGTTGTCAAAAACCTATTAACTTTGCTGGAACTGCAGGTTTCGGCTCCCCAATGTATTTCAGGGTAGTTGAAGTCCCCCCATATTAATGACTTCTCCTTGAGTCGCCGCTTCATCTATTTGCTTTATGAGGATATTCTCTGTTGCTTCCATTATTTTTGGAGACTTATAACAAACCCCTATCAGTAATTTATTATTTTTCCCCCTCCCCTTATTTCTACCCACAGGGACTCTACATTTTCATTAGATTCATATATATTATCACACAGGATGGGTTTTAATGATGATTTTACATATAAACACACGCCTCCCCCTCGCTTATTTGTACGGTCATTTCTGAACAGACTATAGCCCTGTAAATTAACCGCCCAGTCATGGCTCTCGTCCAGCCATGTCTGATATCCCCACCATGTCATAATTATGTTCCAACAACATTAACTCCAATTCCTCCATTTTGTTGGCGAGGCTTCTGGCATTAGTATACATGCACTTTATGTATCTCTCTGTACCTCTATCTGTACCTCTATTCTTATTTAATGTATTAACTGTTCTAACCCCACCCCCCATGGCACCCCCACCCCCAATTTCATTATTTGTGCCCAGGTCTCTATCTGCACTGTCTTCTCCTCCTATAAAATGAATACCCCCCCTCCCTAGTTTAAACACTCCTCCAACCTTCTAGCCATTTTCTCCCCCAGCACAGCTGCACCCTCCCCATTGAGGTGCAGCCCGTCCCTAGCATAGAACCTGTAGCCAAATGAGAAGTCGGCCCAGTTCTCCAGGAACCCAAACCCCTCCTTCCTACACCAATTCCTGAGCCACTTATTAACCTCCCTAATCTCCCGTTGCCTTTCTGGTGTGGCACGTTGTACAGGAAGTATTTCTGAAAATACCACCTTGGAGGTCCTAGCTTTAAGCTTGCAGCCTAATTCTCTGAAATCATCTTTAAGGACCTTTCACCTACCTCTAACTTTGTCATTTGTGCCAATGTGCACCATGACCGCTGGATCCTCACCAGCCCCTCCCAGTAATCTGTCAACCCGATCAGCGATGTGTCGGACTCGAGCGCCAGGTAGTCAGCACACCGTTCGACGATCCCTGTCTTTGTGACAGATTGCCCTATCTGTTCCCCTAATAATTGAGTCTCCCACTACCAGAACCTGTCTGGCCTGCCCTGCTCTCCTATTTTCCCCCTTACTGGAGCAGACACTTCTCCGGCTTTCAGAGGGCATGCCTTGCTGAAGCAGTGCTACTCCTGAACTAACACGCCCCTCATCTGCCAACTTAGCAAACTTATTGGGGTGTGCCAGATCAGGACTAGCCTCCCTGGTGCTCTTCCCTCTACCCCGCCTTCTAACTGTCACCCAGCTAGCTGCATCATTGTCCTGCAGCTCCAACCTAGCATCCCCCTTATCTATCCCATTGAGTGTCTGCTCAGTGATCAGAAGACTCGTTTCCATATTGTCTATGGGTCTCAGTGTTGCCAGCTGCACATTTAGATCCAGTATCTGGGCTTCCAAATGCACAAAGTGCTCACATCTTGCACAGCAGTATGCACCCTCGACCGGCTGTTCAAGGATTTCATACAGGCGGCAAGACGTGCACTGGATGGCATTGGCAATAGTGGAGCACATCCTAATGGGGATTGCACCAGACAGAAAAGATAAGCAAAAATAAAATAAAAAGTATTAATAAAATATAACAGTAATTCAGTAATACCGCCCTTGGAAACTCTCTGAATCCAAGTCACTGAATCACAAGACACACACTTACCACAGTTCGCACTTACGCTCAGGTCACACTCAGCTCGTTCACACTCGCTCAGGCAGAAGATTTAAAAGGGTTTTTTTTCCCCTTTTACCAGCGCATCACCCTGCTGCTCAATGCACTTCCAAAAGGAGTTGAGCCCCAACCAGCTGCCCCTTATAAACCCTTAATTATGAACTCCCACCCTTAATTAACCCCTTGTGAATATAGTTACACCTCAAGATTTAAATACAATATAGTTAACCCTTAAAAACACAGATAGTAAAATAAGAGATTACCCCTGTAGAGAGAGAGAATAGGGTAAACAAGCCCCCAAGCCCCCCAAACAAATACCTCTTCACTGAATCACAAGTCACACACTTACCACAGTACACACTTACGCTCAGGTCACACTCAGCTCGTTCACACTTGCTCAGGCAGAAGATTTAAGAGTTTTTTTTCCACTTTTAACAGTACACCACCCTGGCTGCTCAATGCACTTCCAAAAAGGTAGGCGTCATGTAAAGTCGTGCCAATCCGACCTGTGACGCCTATGTGGCGTCATGGGGAGATTGCGTTCCTGAGGGTCCAGTGACCAGGGTCACTGAAAGGTCACCCGACCCGCAGGTACAGGAGGACCTGTGCTTGACCCCAGGAGGGGTGGCTTTGCCCCCTGTGGCTACGATCGCTCTGATTGGCTGTTTCGCTTTCAACAGCCAATCAGAGCAATTGTAATATTTCACCAATGAAATTTGGTGAAATATTACAATCCAGCCATGGCCCATGCTGTAATATCATCGGCTATGGCTGGAGACTGCAATCTGACTCCCCCACTGATTGGCGGGAGCAATGGTCCCCCGCCACCGACTGACGGGGGCAATTTGCCGCTGCATCAGTATTTGCTCCCCCTCCCCTGCCCTCCACTCCCCCCACCTTCCGATCCTCCTTTCCCCGGTACCACCTGAGTCCCGGTGTCCCTCCTGAATATTCCATGGGCGCCGCCATCTTCCAAAATGGCAGGCGCATGCGCAGTGCGCCCGCCGAATCCGCCGGCCGGCAGATTCATTCCAGTTACATTTTGATCACTGATAAACCCTATCATAGTGATCAAAATAAAAAAAAAGTAAATAAACCCCCCGTTATCACCCCTATAGGTAGGGAAAAAAATAAAATAAAGAAAATCTTTATTTTTATTTTTCCGTTAGGGATAGAATTAGGGTTACGGTTGGAATTAGGGTTGGAATTAGGGTTAGAATTAGGGTTGGAATTAGGGTTTGGATTAGGTTTTGGGTTGGAATTAGGGTTGAGTTGGGATTAGGGTTAGGGTTAGGCTTGTGGTTAGGGTTATGGTTGAGATTAGGGTTAGGGGTGCATTAGGGTTGTGGTTAGGGGTGTGTTGGGGTTAGGGTTTAATTAGAATTGAGGGGTTTCCCCTATTTAGGCACATCAGGGGGTCTCCAAACGCAACATGGCGCCACCATTGATTCAAGGCAATTTTGTGTTCAAAAAGTCAGTGCTCCCTCCCTTCCGAGCCCCGACATGTGCCCAAACAGTGATTTACCTCAACATATGGGGTATCAGCGTACTCAGGAAAAATTGCACAACAACTTTGGGGGTCTAATTTCTCCTGTTACCCTTGGGAAAATAAAAAATTGGGGGTAAAAATTTTATTTTGTGAAAAATGATTTTTTATTTTCACGGCCCTGCCGTCCCGCCATGCGCTAGTATAGACTATTCTTGCTATGTGTGAATGGTGACGGATGCATGATTCTGGTGACTGACTCATTTGAAACCCCTTCCATCTGATAATACGCATGTGGATAGGGAATTAGTTTAGCAGTCAGCGCCAGTCAGTGGCAAGCCTTAAGCCACTGTGCTCACCGCACCGCTACGCTAGCGTCCGACATCGCGCTTGCTTTCTGGCTTTGTCGTCGAGCGGCAGTGTCCTACGCCGCGCTGCAGTTGCAGCCCTCCTTGGCTTCCGCAGAAGCGACGCCGCACACACAGTAGGTCTAGAGGGACGCAGCTCCTCTGTCTTGGGTCCTGCTCCTGTGACCAGATACTGTGTGTGCATCTACCTGAAGCCTGTGTCACTAACCGGTTCAGCGCTTGTATGTTTTTTGTTGCGGCACCTCTGTGTGTGAACAGAGGCAGCTCTGCGCACTCCAGGTGAAGTTTAACCCGTGTGCATCATACCGCTATATTGCTTGTCTGCCACCACTTAGCAGCAGTTATACCACCTACTGCACGGTGGACCCCGAGCGGCGAACGCACTTTATTATTTTATTTTGTGCGTTCCACCGTTCCTAACAGCTCCCCACACATCTAGATAATTTCCTTGGTGGGTCTAGTTTCAAAAATGGGGTCACTTGTGGGGTCACTCCAATGTTTAGGCACACAGGGGCTCTCCATATGCGACATGGTGTCCGCTAACGATTGGAGCTAATTCTCCATTCAAAAAGTCAAATGGCGCTCCTTCCTTTCTGAGTCCTACCGTGCACCCCAACAGAGGTCCCCCCCCCACATATGGAGTTTCAACGTACTCAGGACAAATTGGACAACAACTTTTGGGGTCCACTTTCTCCTTTTACCCTTGGGAAAAAATTGTTGCGGAAAGATCATTTTTGTGACTAAAAAGTTAAATGTTCATTTTTTCCTTCCATGTTGCTTCTGCTGCTGTGAAACACCTGAAGGGTTAATAAACTTTTTGAATGTGGTTTTGATCAGCTTGAGGGGTGCAGTTTTTAGAATGGTGTCACTTTTGGGTATTTTCTGCCATATAGACCCCTCAAAGTGACTTCAAATGTGAGGTGGTCCCTAAAAAAATGGTTTTGTAAATTTTGTTGTAAAAATGAGAAATTGCTGGTCAAATTTTAACCCTTATAACTTCCTAACAAAAAAAAAAAATTTGTTTCCAAAATTGTGCTGATGTAAAGTAGACATGTGAGAAATGTTATTTATTAACTATTTTGTGTCACATAACTCTCTGGTTTAACCCCTTACCTACAATTGACGTAATATTCCGTCCATGTGACCATGGACCTAATTACCATGGACGGAATATTACGTCATCGCGATCAGCGGCGCCCACGTGGTGAGCGCCGCTGATCGCGGCCGAGTGTCAGCTAATTATCATAGCTGACACCCGGCACAATGTGTCAGGGGCGGTCACGGACCGCCCCCGACACGTTAACCCCTTGCACACCGCGATCAAACGCGATCGCGGTGTACCGGGGGTTAAAGGGAAGCATCGACAGGGAGGGGGCTCCCTCCGTGCTTCCCTGAGCCCCCCACGGCAGCGCAATGTGCAGCGCTGCTGCGGGGGGCTCTTTCCCTACAGGCCCCCGGATCCAAGATGGCGACGGGGGCCTGCAGGGAGCTGACTTCCTCACTGCCTGCAAAGCGCAGGCATGAGGAAGTCTGCAGCAGTGCCTGTGACAGATCGCTGATCTGTCACAGTGATCTGTGATGTGACAGATCAGCGATCTGTCACAGGACAGTGATGTCCCACCTGGGACAAGGTAATAAAGTAAAAAAAAAAAAAAAAAAAAAGTGTTAAAAATAATTTAAAAAAAATCGCTAAATAAATCAGTAAAAAAAAAAAAATATTCCCCAATAAATCCATTTTTTCAAAAAAAAAAAAAAAACAAAAACAATAAAAGTACACATATTTGGTATCGCCGCGTCCGTAATGACCTGCCCTATAAAACTGTCCCATTAGTTAACCCCTTTAGCGAACCCCTTAAAAAATAAAAATAAAAAACGAAGCAAAAAATAATGATTTATTATCATACCACCGAACAAAAAGTGCAATAACGCGCGATCAAAAAGACGCATATAAATATGCATGGTACCGCTGAAAACGTCATCTTGTCCCGCAAAAAACGATCCACCACACAGCATCATCCGCAAAAAAATAAAAAAGTTATAGCTCGCAGAATAAAGCGATACAAAAATAATTATTTTTTATATAAAATAGTTTTCATTGCAAAAAACCGACAAAACATAAAAAAACGACCTAAATGAGGTATCGCTGTAACCGTACTGACCCGAAGAATAAAACCGCTTTATCAATTTTACCGCACGCGGAACGGTGTAAACGCACCTCCCCAAAAGAAATTCATGAAACGCTGGTTTTTGTTCATTCTGCGTCCCAAAAATCGGAATAAAAAGCGATCAAAAAATGTCACGTGCCCGAAAATGGTACCAATAAAAACGTCAACTCGTCCCGCAAAAAATAAGACCTCACATGACTCGGTGGGTCAAAATACGGAAAAATTATAGCTCACAATATGTGGTGATGCAAAAACTATTTTTACAATAAAAAGCGTCTTTTAGTTAGGGAAAAATAATAAAACTAAAAGAAAATGTATTTATTTCCATTTTCCCGCTAGGGTTAGGGTTAGGGTAGGGTTAGGGCTAGGGTTAGGGTTAGGGCTAGGGTTAGGGCTAGGGTTAGGGCTAGGGTTAGGGTTAGGGCTAGGGTTAGGGCTAGGGCTCAGATTAGGGTTAGGGGTGTGTTGAGGTTCGGGTTGGAGTTATAATTGGGGGTTTCCACTGTTTGGGCACATCAGGTGCTCTCCAAAGGCAACATGGCGTCTGATCTCAATTCCAGCCAATTCTGCGTTGAAAAAGTCAAATGGTGCTCCTTCCCTTTCAAGCTCTGCCATGTGCCCAAACAGTGTTTTACCCCCACATGTAGGGTATCAGCCTACTCAGGACAAATTACAAAACAACTTTTGGGGTCCAATTTCTCCTGTTACCCTTAGGAAAATAAAAAATTGGGGGCAAAAATATAATTTTGCGGAAAAAAATGTTTTTTTTATTTTCACGTCCAGGCGTTATAAACTTCTGTGAAGCACTTGGGGGTTCAAAGTGCTCTCCACACATCTAGATAAGCTCGGTGGGGGGTCTAGTTTCCAAAATGGGGTCACTTGTGGGGAGTTTCAATAGTTTAGGTACATTAGGGGCTCTCCAAACGCATATGACACCCGCATACCAATCCATCAAAGTCTGCATTCCAAAACGTCACTACTTCCCTTCCGAGCCCCGACGTGTGCCCATACAGTAGTTTTCTCCCACATATGAGGTATCAGCATACTCAGGACAAATTGGACAACAACTTTTGGGGTCCAATTTCTCCTGTTACCCTTGGGAAAATAAAATAATGGGGACTAAAAGATGATGTTTGTTGAAAAAATACGATATTTTTATTTTCACGCCCGGTCGTTATAAACTTCTGTGAAGCACTGGGGGGTTCAAAGTGCTCACCACACATCTAGATAAGTTCATTAGGGGGTCTAGTTTCCAAAATGGGGTCACTTGTGGGGGGTTTCCACTATTTAGGTACATCAGGGGCTCTCCAAACGCAACATGACACCCGCAGACCATTCCATCAAAGTCTGCATTCCAAAACGTCACTACTTCCCTTCCGAGCCCCGACGTGTGCCCATACAGTAGTTTTCTCCCACATATGAGGTATCAGTGTACTCAGGACAAATTGGACAACAACTTTTGGGGTCCAATTTCTCCTGTTACCCTTGGGAAAATAAAAAAATGGGGACTAAAAGATCATGTTTGTGGAAAAAATACGATTTTTTTATTTTCACGCCCGGACGTTATAAACTTCAGTGAAGCACTGGGGGGTTCAAAGTGCTCACCACACATCTAGATAAGTTCCTTGGGGGGTCTAGTTTCCAAAATGGTGTCATTTGTGGGGGGTTTCTACTGTTTTGGTACATCAGGGGCTTTCCTAACGCGACATGGTGTCCGATCTCAATTCCAGCCAAAAACGTCAAATGGCGCTGCTTCCCTTCCGAGCTCTGCCATACGCCCAAATAGTGGTTTACCCCCACATGTGGGGTATCAGCGTACTCAGGATAAATTGCACAATATCTTTTAGGGTCCTGTTACTTTTGGAAAAATAAGAATTGAGGGTGAAAAGATCATTTTTGTGGAAAAAATATGATTTTTTAATTGTACTGCTGTACGTTATAAACTTCTGTGAAGCCCTTGGGGGTTCAAAGTTCTCACCACACATCTAGATAAGTTCCTTGGGGGGTCTAGATTCCAAAATGGTGTCATTTGTGGGGGGTTTCCACTGTTTTGGTACATCAGGGGTTTTCCAATCGCGACATGGTGTCCGATCTCAATTCTAGCCAAAAACGTCAAATGGCGCTGCTTCCCTTCCGAGCTTTGCTATGCGCCCAAATAGTCATTTACACCCACATATGGGGTATCAGCGTACTCAGGACAAATTGCACAATAACTTTTAGGGTCCTGTTACCCTTGGAAAAATAAAAATTGGGGGTGAAAAGATCATTTTTGTGGAAAAAATATGATTTTTTTAATTGTACCGCTGTACGTTATAAACTTCTGTGAAGCCCTTGTGGGTTCAAAGTTCTCACCACATATCTAGATAAGTTCCTTGGGGGGTCTAGTTTCCAAAATGGGGTCACTTGGGGGGGTTTCCACTGTTTAGGTACATCAGGGGCTCGCCAAACGTGACATGGCGTCCGATCTGAATTCCAGCCAATTTTGCATTGAAAAAGTCAAACGGCGCTCCTTCCATTCTGAGCTCTGCCATGCGCCGAAACAGTGGTTCCCCCCACATATCAGGTATCAGCGTACTCAGGACAAATTGCACAATAAGTCTTGCAGTCCAATTTCTCATGTTACCCTTGGTAAAATAAAGAAAATTGAACCTGAAGTATTTTTTTTGTGAAAAAAAGTTAAATGTTCATTTTTTTTTTAATATTCAAAAAATTCCTGTGACGCACCTAAAGGGTTAATAAACTTCTTGAATGTGGTTTTAAGCACCTTAAGGGGTGCAGTTTTTAGAATGGTGTCACTTTTGGGTATTTTCTATCATATAGACCCCTCAAAGTGGCTTCAAATGTGAAGTGGTCCCTAAAAATAAAATGGTGTTGCAAAAATGAGAAATCGCTGGTCAATTTTTAACCCTTATAACTTCCTAACAAAAAAAAATTTTGGTTCCAAAACTGTGCTGATGTAAAGTAAACATGTGGGAAATGTTATGTATTAAGTTTTTTGTGTGCCGTATCGCTGTGATTTAAGGGCATAAAAATTCAAAGTTGGAAAATTGCGAAATTTTCGCCAAATTTCCGTTTTTTTCACAAATAAACGCAAGTTATTTGAATGCAATTTTACCACTAACATGAAGTACAATATGTCACGAGAAAACAATGTCAGAATCACCGGGATCCATAGAAGCGTTCCAGAGTTATGACCTCATAAAGGTACAGTGGTCAGAATTGTAAAAATTGGCCCGGTAGTTAACGTGCAAACCACCCTTGGTAGTGAAGGGGTTAACAGAATAAAAATTCAAAATTTGAAAAATTGCAAAATTTTCAACAAATTTCCAATTTTTTTTCATAAAGAAACACAATAATTATCGACCTAAATTTACCGCTAACATGAAGCCCAATATGTCACGAAAAAAACAATCTCAGAATCGCTAGGATCCATTGAAGCATTCCTGAGTTATTACCTCATAAAGGGATACTGGTCAGAATTGCAAAAAATGGCCAGGTCACTAAGGTCAAAATAGGCTGGGTCATGAATGGGTTAAAGTGTAACTGTTTTCATTTTTAGTCCAATTTTATTACATACAGCTTGTATCAGTAAGATTGAATTGAGTGGTAGTGTGCATGATCAACCTCCTCCTGATCAGCTCTTCAGTTCTCTGGATCCAAATACTCAGAACCCCAATTCTCAAGATTGGTGGAGGTGCCAGCGATTGGACCCCCAAAGATTGAAAAATTATTCTGTATTCCTCAGATAGGTGATAACGTCAAACCTTGAAAATACCTTTTTATCAGGGTTATGTTTTCTTTTTCAAGGAGGACTTTTCACCAAATTTTTCAGGTTGAATTGGACACATGATGTAAAAGAGTCTTCACTGTGGAATAAAACATTATTTTTTATTATTTCACTTCTCCTTTGCAGATATATTGTCATTCAAAGTTTTTGGTCCCTAGTGAGTTAATTTTTCTTAAGTCCAAGTGCATTTCACTGGGGTTGGGTGCGACTTCTCCTTTCTGATGTTGCTCAATCACATGGAGGCAGCAACACTTAAAGGAAAGAAGAACATTAGCACAATAGCATAGAGCAGGTTTCTCTCTGCTCACCCCCCTCAGCAGTACAGCTGAGTTTATTTGTGTCACATTACAAGCCCTTCTATAAGCTCTTTCTTTCACAGCACTGTCAGGTCTACTGTACAGCCCCTCCACCCACACTGCCTGTCAAAAGAAGTATCAGTAATCACACTTTTGTCTTCTGTGCTGAAGCAACTTGTGGTCACCATGCAGTCAGATCAGTGCCGTCATGTCTGACACCAAAACAGCCTGCCCATTCTGGACTATACCTGTGTGAGATATAATGGCAATATAATATGATCTCACTGCAAAACAAGTACAAGTTGAGTACAACAGACATAAGTATGATAATGATACTTTGAGATTTCAGCTTTGGACAGGCTGAATTCGCCGTGAAAAGACGAGAGTTGATAGAAGGGTTTGTAATGTGACACAGCTAAACTCAACTGCAGTGCGCCTCACACCAATCACATTTACGCAGGAGGTTATACCATGAGATCGTTCTGTATGACATTATACGTCTTACACACTGAGAAACTTGCTCTAAGCTATGGTTAAGACGTGTTCATTTTCTTCCTGAGTATTGTTGGCTGCTTATGATTAGCATTATACAGGGTGAAAAAGCACATACCCCCAGTATGATGCCACATTTTAATTATTTCAAATCAAGTTAATATTTTAATTGCAAATAATATCCCTCTGTTTTGTCTGCATTCAAGAACTACATCATTATTGACATTTGCGTAGGTATTTTTAGTTTTAAAAATTGTAATGACTTATTACTTTGCCTTTTTTCACCACCTACAGTTACAGTTATGATTTGAGCCACTCACTTCAATACAATCTTACAATTCTTCGGATGCCTACTGAGATGATGAAGTCAGAGCTGACAACTCAGACACGCCAGGAAGGTTTTGATATATTTGAAGATGAAGAATTAAGTAACCATGCAGGAAACAGTGAGTGTATCATATTGCTTATTTTCTACATTTAGATTTTTGCATTTTGTCATGTTATTTTTTTTTATTTCTTTTAACGCTTTTCGACTAGGCGATTTTTCTGTGTATTCGTTTTTTCCTTCTCCTTTTCCTAGAGCCATACCATTTTTATTTTTCCGTCGACATATCCGTGTGAGGGTTTGTTTTTTGCACGACAAGTTGTGCTTTGAATTCCACCATCCATTTTATCATGTGATGTACTGGAAAGCATGAAAGCAATCTAAGTGCAGCAAACTTTTTTTTTTTTTTTTTTTTTCAAAAAAGCTGATTTCCGCAATTTATTTTATTTTTTATTTACTTACCGGTAATTATATGGTATTAATTACCTTGGATTATGCTTCTCTGGGTCAATATGATTACTTTGATACCAAGTATGCATAATTTGTTTTATTTAAGTAGTGAAAAATAATTCAGAATTTGTAAAAATAAATAAATAAAACCTTTCACTTGTGCTGCCATTTTCCGAGAGCCTTAATGCAACGATTTTTGAGCAATGGAGCTGTATGATGGCTTGTCTTTTGCATTGTGTGCTGGTGTTTATATTTCCACCATTTTGAGATAGGTTCAATCTTCTAATTGCCAGTTATTTTTATGCTCCGCTGAAGTGGCTGAAAAGCAGTTTTGTCAGTTTGATTTTTTTTGTTACGATTTTAACCGATCTGGTTAAATCATTTTATGTTTTGATTAGACTTTAGCGGGCTTAACGCTATCACATATATTTGTTTTGTTTTTTTTTGGTAACTTTTAATGAGTGAAACGGGTGACCTGATCTTATATATTTTTCTTCATATTTTTTAAAACCATTTTTTTTCCCAGTTTTTACCTTGTATTTGTTCACTTTGGGGACTTGAACCTGCAATTATCCTATCACATGTGCCATGGTATTGCTGTGTATAGCAAAACTTATGGTAACCCATTTCACAAGATAACCATTATGACAGGCCCAGGTGTCTTTAGCAGACCCCCGGCTTCCATGGCAACCTATTGGTGCCTCGAGATCATGTTGTGGGGCTGCCGATGGGTGATTAGAACAGCATGACCCTCCAGACTCGCACAGTAAATCCCGCTGTCCCAGATTGACAACGGCATTTAATAAATTAACAGCCTCCTGGCTGAGCTCCACACGTGACTGTTAGAGGCAGCTGTTGGGTGAATAACTCAGGGAGTCAGCATATGACTTTCCAGTACTCTGTATGTCAGTAAGGGCAACATCTGCCATACATGTACTGCGCAAGTCGGAAGTAAGTGTATAGAACTTGCTCACAGGGTAAAACATTTTTAAAATATACACATACTGTATATACTCGTGTATAAGCAGAGTTTTTCATTTTTTTGTGCTGAAAACGCCCCCCCCTCAGGCTTATACACGAGTCATTGTCTAGAAAGCCGGAGGGGGAGCGTGCACAGTGACAGCTGCAGCCGTTGGCTTCCAGAAGACATCATACTCACCTTCCTCCGTGCTGTCGCTGCATTTCCGTTGGTCCTGGCTCCGGTAGCTCTTCCTGTGCTGAGCGATCACGTGGCACCACTCATTAAGGTAATGAATATGCACGTGTCTCCACTCCCATAGGCGTGGTGCGCATATTGATTACCTTAATGAGCAGTGCCACATGATCGCTTTGCAGGAAGAGCTGCTGGAAGCCGGCATCAATGAGATGCTGCGAGGGCACACTGGAGGAGGGTGAGTAGTATGTGTTTTTTTTTTTTTATATTTTGTAATAGCAAGCATGCATACAATGACAGGACCGGGGGAGCCATGCATACGACAACGAGACGGGGGAAGCCCATGCATACAACGATGGGACGGGGGGAGCTACGCATAGCAGGACAGCAACGGGGGAAGCCATGCATACCAGGACAGGACAGGGGGAGCCATGCATAGCAGGACAGCGACGGGGGAAGCCAAGAATAGCAGTACAGGGATGAGGGGACAATGCATACCCGGCTTATACTCGAGTCAATAAGCTTACCCAGTTTTCCATGGCAAAATTAGGTGCCTCGGCTTATACTCGGTAAGTGATTATCTCTGCATTCAGAAAAGTCCGATCTATCAAAATACAAAAATAATTAACCCAAGCAATAAACACCATAAACAAAATAAATTCAAAATTCCAAAATGGCAATACCACAAAATGCTGTAACAAGCAATCAAATCATCATATTTATCCCAAAACGGTATCTATAAAAATGTTGTCTTGCCCTGCAAAAAATAGCACTCACACAGCCCACGTGGACTTTTTTTTTTTGCTCGTTTCCAATGCGTTATGTGGTAAAATAGATTCCGTCATTCAAAACTGCAACTCGTCCTGCAAAAAGCAAGCCCTCATGTGGCTATATGGATAAACTAATAAGAGTTATGCCTCTGGTAGGAAAAAAAAGGCAAAAACCGAAATTGGCAACTTTGTGAAGCGATGAAAGGAGTTGTCTTAGCATACTCCAAGAAATGTAATTTGAAATGGAAGAGTAAAAGCTGTACAATCACTGTCTTCATTAATCATCTTGTGGTCAGTGTATGGACACAATAGCCACTCGGTCAAAAGACCAATTTCCGTTTTTCACTAACTTCAAAAACAGGAATCATCACTGTAGAGCAGTGGTCCCCAACCTTTCTGACCTTGAGAGCCACATTTAGCTTAGAGAGATCGTCATGAGCCACATTCAGCACTGAGAGAGGGTCGCGAGCCACATCCAACTCCCACCCCCCTCAAAGTAATGTCAATCAAAGCCCCCATTACAGGTATAATAATAACCAAATCTTTCCCACAGAAATCACTCCAAAGCAATACACTGAGATCCAGTGGTTCCCACAATGCCCTAATTCAGTATTTTCCCATCAAGGACTCCCAACACACAGTCACATCCAGCTTTGAGCACCTCCTCTAACAGGTAGTACCATCCTCCAGTGTACCATACCTAAAACATCTCTAAACCCCTAAGACCAGTAAATGTGCATGCAGATCTGCACTTCTGTGCAGGGCTACTCACAAAATTCACTATTTTGAGATGTACTCTTCATACCTGTTTGCTAGACCTGGAGCTAATGCACCAAGCTGGCAGATAGTCACGAGCCACAATTCATGGGACCGCGAGCCACATGTGGCTCCCGAGCTACAGGTTGGGGATCCCTGCTGTAGAGGATAGACTTTCATTCCAGCCTCCAGTCTCCATCTGGTGACTACATGGGCAAGAAGAGGCCTTCTTGAGGGAATGTCACATTGGTCTTATTCTTATTGGGGTGTGGGGTGGCATAATGTATGCTTGCTTCATTCCAGGTGCACTATCATATCGGTGTTACTTTGATTTGATTATGGAACCATAGATTTGCCCCTATTTATTTATTAAGTATTTGTTTCTCAACAACACAACGCCAGGCTGCATGTTGCTCATGCTACCGTGAGCAGCCTGCACGGCCTAAATGTGCTATCATGGGCTATGGCGTCAGTTTTTGAAACATCATTGGTCTGCAATTCTACAGGGAGTTGCCAGCAGGGGATCTTGATGATTTGTCAAGTGAATTTAGTGTTGCAGAAGTTTTCCTCAGACAGCCTTTACAACCCTTATTACCACCATGCAAGTGTGTGTATTTCAGTATGTTCCGCTCATACTAGGTATTAAATGAATTTCTAAAGAGACAAAAAAAGGAGTTTAATGGTTTAAAAATATTTATTAATGATTGAATTTAATTATTTATGCATAACATATAACAAATAATCACATACAAAAGATTATAGTAGAAAAAAGATAAAGTGCATAAGGATGGAAATAGAAAGACCCGCCGGTGCTAGACACTCACCATGAATTAATCCTAAGTACGGTAGGTAGGAAGATGCATGCCCCATGAAGAGTAGGGTAAATCAAAATTAAGATACAGATAAAATAGGCAGCGCTTCCGAAAATGAGGAGGGTGGATGGCACCAGGGTGGATCAGCAGACCTCACCTGTCAATAAAGCACTGTTCTTTTATATAACTGAGGTGTTCCCATATATATGGGCATGATCTTTTCTCTCTTTTTTGTAATACTTCATTGCATGCCCATGGAGAACCCGTTTGCTTATACCGGTTAGTAGTGCCCTCCATCCCGTCTAGGATCAGCAGACCTCAACACGCGTTTTGATTTTTAATGGATCTCTTTCTCAAGGGGATACTAGGTATTAAATGAATCAGCACTTTTTTTTCCTTTTCTTCCATCATTTCCATATCATTAAAAGGGTTGTCTGGTCTTAAAGGGAATCTGTCAGCCCTTTTTTGAGATATCATATAATGATATAATTCAATTGTGTGTCACATAAGGATTCTCTTAGTACTTTTGCTTCCCCCTGACCCCGCACCTTTCATGCATAAATACTTTTTTTTATATCGGTTCAGACGTATGTAAACTGACACGCTAGGGTTGTAAATCCAAAAGTTAGGAAAGAAAAATTAAAAGAGGTAGGAAGTAACCGACTTTAACGACCTTCTGACAAAAGCAATATGTCCTGCAAGTTGTAAGCAAATGCCGAGCATTATATTCTGACGTTTCAAAAACTACTTTAACAAAAGCTCTAGAATAGATTAGATAACTATGTAAAATTATCAACTCATGTAGGTTAGCGTGCTCTGATGGTTCATCTGTGCTACTGAGCAATTTATTAGCCATTAACAACTTTTCATTGTCTGTAATGGTGGGATCAAAAAACGATAATCCCACCAACTCTGCATTCAAATACCACAAATGGTTCGAAAATTTAGTCAGGGCTATTTCTGCAATGTTGTTGTCACATTCTTTATAGTCTAACAGACTATGCAAAATACCTAAATCTTAAAATACCTCAATTTGGATTTTTTCAAACTTTGAGCGACGAGCGACACGGGTTAACATCGTTTGATCGAGCTCAAATTTTGGCTCTCTCAATATCTGGAAAGGGGAATCGTTTTGTGGGGTCCAGACGAACAAGATTCTGACATTTTTCCCCGCCCATATGAGATCCGGTCACCCTAGTGTGCACCATATGAGGATTTACAAGTATGAAGTTACATATATTGACTGCAAACTTATACAATTTCAGTGTTGAGAAGTGTATACAAATATTTCAAAGTTAGCCTTTTGGTGGTTTTAACTCTTTAGGACAACATAATGTTTTTCATCATGCAAATCATTTACTTTTCTTTAGTGCTGCATGTCATTGCAGCAATGTTAACCCCTTAACGACCACCGTTTTAAAAAGGTGATTGGGAATAAGGGCGTAGCGCCACCCGGTGGCCTCATTTCCCACGGTTGTCAGTTGTACATGATGGCTGGTATCCAGCAATATTGGCCCAGTCCAGTTTTGAACCCAGTCGGGGCCAATTAACCCCTCAAATAACACTGTCAAAAATGACAGTTGTATTTAATTGGTTACAAGGGGGTTACAAGACCCCTTTTGTAACCATCAGACCCCGGCGATGAAAATCATGGGTGCCAGTGGTAACCCTTGTACCCTGAGGCTATGTGATGATCCTTGGGTTTGGTGGCCTATGAGATCCAGCTATAAAAAATAATGAAAAACATGTAAAAAATTGTCCGCAAAAAAAATCCTTAATATAGCTCATTCAACAAAAAAAATAAAAAGTTACATATGACGATGTAAAAACAAATTCATTTTTGTGAAATATTGTTTTTAGTAGCAAAACATAAAAAAATTTGGTATCACTACTCGTACTGACACAACAGACAAATCAGTCTTATGGTGAACAGCGCAAAAAATAAAAACAATAATTGAATTTCTGGGTTTTGTTCATTCTCTGTCTCAAAAATCAGAATAAAAAGCGATCAAAAAATATTATGTACCCAAAATGGTACCAATAGATGGCATAAACCATGGAAGCATGAAAGAAACAGTAACAGTCTTATATCAAAACAGAAGAATGTTCATGACAGAGCTCCGCTCTGTTAGACCTGTGGTCACACAGGCTGTGTCATGTCCAGCACGCAGGCTCTCACCTAAACACAGTTCACCCTGTCCGGGTTACCTCTTAGTTACTCCTCATTCAGGACGTCCGTTCCCTCCTGGGGACTGTCCAACACACAGGCCAATATAATTAGGCCTCACCAGGTCCGCGGCTTCAGCATGTGCTCTTCAGGAAGACAGCACACCTTCCAACACCTAGGCCTTCCGGGACCTTCCACATGGCCCAATCAGATCCATGCATTCTCTCATGTGACCCTCCCTGCTCACCTTATATGGTCCATAGCCACACCCACAGGTGACGTATGGATCACATTAGATGTACTATTCTGTCCAGCGATCTGTGATGTCAGATCAGCGATCTGTCACGTGACAGTTATGTCCCCCCTGGGACAGTGTAATAAAGTTAAAAAAAGAAAAAAAAAAAGTGTAATAATAATTAATAAAAAATTGATAAATAAATAATAAAAAAAAAAAATTCCCTAATTCATTTTTTGAAAATAAAAAAAACAAACAATAAAAGTACACGTCATCAAGTATACGTCATCTTGTCCCGCAAAAAGCGAGCCACCGCACAGCATCATCAGCGAAAAAATAAAAAAGTTATAGCTCGCAGAATAAAGCGATGCAAAAATAATTATTTTTTATATAAAATTGTTTTCATTGCATAAAAGCGCCAAAACATAAAAAAAGACATAGCTGTAATCGTACTGACCCGAAGAATAAAACCGCTTTATCAATTTTACCGGACGGAGAACGGTGCAAACGCACCCCCCAAAAGAAATTCGTGAAATGCTGGTTTTTGTTCATTCTGCATCCCAAAAATCGGAATAAAAAGCGATCAAAAAATGTCACGTGCCTGAAAATGGTACCAATAAAAACGTCAACATGTCCCACAAAAAATAAGACCTCACATGACTCGGTGGGTCAAAATATGGAAAAATTATAGCTCTCAATATGTGGTGATGCATAAACTATTTTTACAATAAAAAGCGTCTTTTAGCGTATGACAGCTGCCAAACATAAAAACCCACTATAAATAGTAAATCAAACCCCCCTTTATCACCCCCTTAGGGAAAAATAATAAAAAAAAAAAAAAAAAGTATTTATTTCCATTTTCTCATTAGGGTTAGGGGTGTGTTGGGTTTAGGGTTGGAGTTAGAATTGGGGGGTTTCCACTGTTTGGGCACATCAGGGGCTTTCCAAACACGACGTGGCGTCTGATCTCAATTCCAGCCAAAAAAGTCAAACGGCTCTGCTTCCCTTCCAAGCTCTGCCATGCGCCCAAATAGGGGTTTACCCCCACATATGGGGTATCAGTGTACTCAGGACAAATTGCACAACAACTTTTGGGGTCCTGTTACCCTTGGGAAAATAAAAACTGGGGGTGAAAAGATCATTTTTGTGGAAAAAATGATTTTTTTTAATTGTACGGCTGTACATTATAAACTTCTGTGAAGCCCTTGGGGGTTCAAAGTGCTCACCACATATCTAGATAAGTTCCTTGGGGGGTCTAGTTTACAAAATGGGGTCACTTGTGGGGGGTTTCCAATGTTTAGGCACATCAGGAGCTCTCCAAACGTGACATGGCATCTGATCTCAATTCCAGCCAAAAAAGTCAAATGGCGCTGCTTCCCTTCCAAGCTCTGCCATGCTCCCAAACAGTGGTTCTCCTCCACATATCAGGTATCAGCGTACTCAGAACAAATTGCACAATAACTTTTCCAGTCTAATTTCTCCTGTTACCCTTGTAAAAATTGAACCTGAAGTAATTTTTTTTGTGAAAAAAAGTTAAATGTTCATTTTTTTTAAGCATTCAAAAAATTCCTGTGAAGCACCTGAAGGGCTAATAAACTTCTTGAATGTGATTTTGAGCACCTTAAGGGGTGCAGTTTTTAGAATGGTGTCACTTTTGGGTATTTTCCATCTTATAGACCCCTCAAAGTGGCTTCAAATGTGATGTGGTCCGTAAAAATAAAATGGTGTTGTAAAAATGAGAAATCGCTGGTCAACTTTTAACCCTTATAACTTCCTAACAAAAAAAAAATTTGTTTCCAAAATTGTGCTGATGTAAAGTAGACGTATGGGAAATGTTATTAATTAACTATTTTGTGTCACATAACAAATAAGTTTGAAAATTGCAAAATTTTCAAAATTTTCGCCATATTTCCATTTTTTTCATAAATAAACGCAAGTTATAGCGAAGAAATTTTACCACTAAAGTGAAGTAAAATATGTCACGAGAAAAAAATCTGAGTTGCCTAGATCCGTTGAAGCGTTCCTGCGTTATTACCTCATAAAGGGACAGTGGTCAGAATTGTAAAAATTGGCTCGGGAGATAACGTGCAAACCACCCTTGGGAGTAAAGGGGTTAATCTTTATTTTCAGTTTTGAGTTAATGATCTGCTCGTGCTTCGGGGCGGCCTGTGGGGTCTTCATGTGTTGCTCTGATTAGGTATTCATAATGCAGACTGCTGACAGGTCACTGATCCCACAGTGACCTGCCCCCTAGTTTACATACTGAATATTCTATATATTAGAAAAAAAAACACCCTCGGCAGGCAGACGCCTGCCCTGCAACATGATCCGCATGTAAAATGTGCATATAATTGAGTTAATTAGAGCTATAAATTAATCAAAAAAATTGAAAAAAGCCTCCTCAAAGATGGTGCTGCCTGCACAGTAATATCTATCGGCGATCCGATAGATGCTACTGCGCAGGCTCTGGTTGGGTCCATCATGGAGGAGGCTTTTTTAATGAATTTATTTATAGCACAATTAACTGAATTATATGCACATTTTACTTTCATATAATGCTGCAGTGCCGGTGTCTGCATGCTGAGGGTGTTATTTTTTTAATTTTTTTTTCAATATATAATATTCATTATGTAAACTAGGGGGCAGGTCTGAGAGGGATCATTGACCTGTCAGAAGCCATACATATGTATACCTAAGCAGAACACCACATGAAGACCCCCCACAGGCCGCCCCAGAGCACGAGAATCTCATAAACTGAAAATAAAGATTAAACAACAACCACAAGACGGATTTCACCAACCAAGGTATCCTTTTACTCAGTATAACGGCGCCGACCTGACACTGTCTGTAGGTTACTGTGCACAATCCTGCTGACAGGCTCCCTTTAATACACTGTATTTTGTTTTTGAATTATATTGTTAAATTAAATTTTCTCACTCTTTTCAGGTACATTTGGCATTTGCAGTGAGCCCTACATGAAGTATGTATGGAATGGGGAGCTCTTGAAGTGCATCAAAGACATTGTTCATCATGATTGGTTACTTTACATTATTTATGGATTTTGTGGGCAATCCAGTATCCTTTTTATAATAGAAGTAGAACTCATTTTCAGCGGTATAGTGCATTGTGAGGACTCTTTTCCTCACTTTTGTCTACATTATACCTGCTGAAGTTACTGTAAGCAAAGATATTTTTATAAGCACTACTTTGAAATGCATTTCTATATATTGAGTGTAAAAACATTACATCTCTAAAAACTATGGACCTGATATATCATTTGAGGATTTTTTAAGTCCTTTTTTTCTGATTTATTTTATTCACTGATGTTTTTTGCTCCAAATTCATCAAGATGGCACGCTTTGTTCGTGATTTTCATGCAAAGTCAAAAATGATCCTTTTCTCTGTCTTTATTTTTTTTTGCCAAAAAAAAAATCTTTTATTGATGACATCACTCTGAGAGAAGGGGGAACTAGAGGACATTTGTGTCAAATTTCGTCTGGAAAATACTGCACCACAATGACAAAATATTTCATAGAATCATAGAATTGTAGAGTTGGAAGGGACCTCCTGGGCCATCTGGTCCAACCCCCTGCTCAAAGCAGGATTCGCTAAATCATCCCAGTCAGATGTCTGTCCAGCCTCTGTTTGAAGACATCCATTGAAGGAGAACTCACCACTTCTCGTGGCAGCTTGTTCCACTCATTGATCACTCTAACTGTCAAAAAGTTTTTTCTAATATCTAATCTGTGTCTCCTCCCATTCAGTTTCATCCCATTGCTTCTAGTCTTTCCTTGTGCAAATGAGAATAAAGTTGATCCTTCTACAATGTGACAGCCCTTTAGATATTTGTAGACAGCTATTAAGTCTCCTCTCAGTCTTCTCTTTTGCAAACTAAACAATCCCAAATCCTGCAACCTTTCCTCATAAGACAGGGTTTGCAGACCGGTCACCATTCTGGTCGCTCTTTTCTGAACTTGCTCCAGTTTGTTGATGTCTTTTTTAAAATGTGGTGCCCAAAACTGGACACAATATTCCAGATGAGGTCTGACCAAAGAGGAGTAGAGGGAAATAATGACTTCACGTGATCTAGACTGTATGCTTCTGTTAATACATCCTAGAATTGCATTTGCTTTTTTTGCTGCTGCATCACACTGTTGACTCATATTCAGTCTGTGATCTATTAGTATACCCAAGTCTTTTTCACATGTGCTGTTGCTTAGGCCTATTCCTCCCATTCTGTATATGCTTTCTTCATTTTTATTGCCCAGATGTAGTACTTTGCATTTTTCCCTGTTAAAAACCATTCTGTTAGTTGCTGCCCACTTCTCCAGTTTATTTATATCTTTTTGAATCCTCTCTCTCTCTCCTCTAGTATTAGCTATCCCTCCTAGCTTTGTGTCATCAGCAAATTTAATCAGCTTACCCTCAATTCCTTCATCTAAATCGTTGATAAAGATGTTGAACAATACAGGGCCCAGGACAGAGCCCTGTGGTACCCCACTTGAGACATTCTTCCAACTGGATGTGCAGCCATTTACGACCACTCTTTGGGTCCGATCACTAAGCCAGTTATGAATCCACCTAACAGTTGCCTTGTCCATTCCATACTTAGTCATTTTTTCAATAAGGATTGTATGAGATACTTTGTCAAATGCTTTGCTGAAGTCAAGATATACTATATCTACAGCATTTCCTTGATCCACCCAATCAGTGATTCCGTCATAGAAGGAAATTAAGTTAGTCTGACATGACTTACTAGTTACAAACCCATGCTGACTCTGTTTAATCACTTCATTCTTATCCTGGTACTGACATACATGTTGTTTAATAATTTGTTCAAAGATCTTTCCTGGTATAGAAGTCAGACTCACCGGCCTATAGTTGCCTGGGTCCACCTTCTTCCCCTTTTTGAAGATAGGAACAACATTTGCTCTTCTCCAGTCTTCTGGGACTTCTCCTGTTCTCCAAGAATTTTCAAAGATTATGGAGAGGGGTTCAAAAATTTCTTCTGCTATCACCTTCAGTACTCTGGGGTGTAATTCATCTGGCCCTGGAGACTTGAATTCATTTAGGTTAGCTAAGTGTTTCCTCACTATCTTTCTGTTTATAGATATCCTGGATTCTTCTATTCCCTTAATAGGACAGTTGATGTCACATTTCCTTTCTGAGAGAAAACAGATGCAAAATAGGAATTTAAAAGTTCGGCCTTCTCAACATCCTGTCTTACCATTTCATCATTTTCATCCTGTAAAAATCCTATAGCATCTTTGACTTTTCTTTTACTTTTGACATATCCCCAAAATCCTTTATTATTGCTTTTGACATCTCTTGCAAGCCTCAATTCATTGTCAGCTTTAGCTAATCTGATTTGTGCCCTGCAGGTTCTGCAGACAGCATTATATTCTTCTTTAGATATGCCTCCCTCTTTCCATTTTATAAACATTTTTTTCTTCCTTTTTAGCATGTGCTTAAGTTCTGTGTTCATCCATCCTGGCTTCCTTAAATGCTTCCTATTCTTCCCTCTTTTCGGAATTGTTAGCAATTGTGCTTTGAGAATTTCATTTTTCAAGATTTCCCATCCTTCCTGGACATTTTTGTCTTTAAGGATATCCAGGCATTGGATCCCTCCAATTCTCTTTCTGAATCCCTTAAAATCTGCCTTTCTGAAATCTAACCTTGACGTCTGAGTCTTCACAGGTCTTCCTCCTCTAGTTATCCAAAATTCTAAAATAGCATGGTCGCTACCTCCTAGGGTCCCAGCCACTTTTACCTCCTCAACCATTTCCTCCCTGTTTATAAGGATTAGATCCAAGGTAGCAGTTCCCCTTGTTTTCTCCCCTACATTTTGGAAGACAAAGTTGTCAGCAAGAGAGGATAAGAATTTCCTTGACCTGTTAGTTTTGCCTGAGAGAGATTCCCAACAAATGTCTGGATAGTTGAAATCTCCCATGACAACTATGTCATATTTTTGGGAGAACTTGGCCATTTGCTGCATAAAGAGTTCATCCATATCTTCAGGTTGCACAGGCGGCCTGTAGTAAATGCTTACAATGGTGTCCTTTCCATTGTTCTGTCCTTGTATTCTTACCCAAGCAGTTTCCACAGAACTCCCAGTCTCTGAAGCTTCAATCTCTGTGCAGATATACGCGTTTCTAACATACAATGCGACACCTCCTCCTCGTTTATCAAGTCTGTTTCTTGCAAATAAGTTGTATCCTTCTAGTCTTGTATTCCAATCATGTGTATTGTCCCACCAAGTTTCAGTGATTCCAATGACGACATATTTCTTCTCCTGCGTTAGTAGTTCCAATTCTCCTTGTTTGTTGCCCATGCTTTGTGCATTAGTATAGAAACATTTTAGTTTATTGGTTTCTCTTTCTCCAATATTTTTATTAATTGGATTCTTTTGTCTTTGTTCTTCCTTTCCACTTCTAATAGCAGAGTTCTCAATAGCATTTGTCAGTTGTATGGCTTTTTCTGGTCTTTTGCTTCCCTTCCCATGTTGTTCTAGTTTAAAGCTCTCCTTACAAGTGTAGCAAGACGACTTCCAAATACATGTTTTCCAGTCTTCGCAAGGTGCACCCCATCTCTAGCAAGTAGTCCATCGTAAAGGTAACTCACTCCGTGATCCAGAAATCCAAATCGTTGCTGACGGCACCATCGACGTAGCCAGTTGTTCACCTGCAGAATCTTATTCCACCTCCTTGTTCCATAGCCATCCACTGGGAGGATGGAAGAGAAGACCACCTGCGCTCCCAGTTCTTTCACTTTCTTGCCTAAGTCTTCAAAGTCTCTGCAGATGGTTTCCAGGTCGTTTCTTGCGGTGTCATTTGTCCCCACATGTAGTAGCAGGAATGGGTAGTCATCTGTAGGTCTGAAGAGTCCTGATATCCTGTCAGACACATCTTTAATTTTTGCACCTGGAAGACAGCACATTTCTCTTGAAGTTATATCCGGTCTGCAGATAGCGGCCTCTGTTCCTCTCAACAGGGAATCCCCCATGACCACCACTCTCCGTTTCTTCTTCACAACATTTTTCTTTCTCCATCCAGGAGGACTCTGAAGGCGTACAAGGTTGCTGTTTGTGGGCAAAGTCTTATCCTGATGTATTTCTTCATTGGTTTCCTGCGTGAGAGCCTGGTACTGGTTCCTGAGCAGTATGGGTGCTGACTGCCTCCTGGTCCTCCTGCTTCTCTGGGTCACATGCTTCCATTCCTCTGTTTCTTCAGGTGCACTTCGAATTTCTTCTCTTTCTGTAACATGAAGAGATAATTCTGCTCTGTCTAAGAACTCTTCGCCTTCCTTAATGATCTTCAACGTAGCTAACCTCTCTTCGAGATTTTGCAACTTTTCCTCCAACAGGGACACAAGCTTGCATTTGTGGCATGTGAAGTTTGGCTTTTCCACTGGTAAGTCTGTGAACATGTAGCAAGAAATGCAGCTCACCAAATGGCTCCTGGCCTCTTTAAAAAACAAAAAACAAAAACACAGGTGAACACACATAAAATAGACTTTAAAAAGGCACAAGTAGAAAGATGAGTTTGTTGTAAACTCAAAAAAAATAGCAAAATGCCAGAAACGCTATGAAAACAGACGCAAGTGCGATAATGAATCAGGCCCATTGTGTACGTATCCTCATTCATTTCCCTATTTTTTTTTTTTCGTGTTCTTCTATGTTTACCTTAATCATTCTTTAAGAATTACTAATTTACGGTCGGCCAATCTATGTAACTCTTATGGCCAGAAGATCAAGCAAATTTGCTGGTACTCGTTTCTTAAAGAGAGGAGCAAATTGTGAGGTAATGAACACGGCTTTAATGACTGAATGTGAAGATAAAACAAATGAGCTAAAAATACCGTATGGTGCTTTCAAATTCAAAACGTTCACTGCATTTACAACCATTAATGGCATGATGTACAGTATTTACCATTCCTTGTAATATTATACTTTTATAATAATGTTTCGTAAATTGTTCTGCTTGATTATATATTAATATAATAAATGTGGGAATGATGAATTGTTTTAGCTTCGATCCTCTGTATTTAGGATATACAGTTATTCTGGCAAAGAAGTGTTTGCTTAGTTCTCACCATGAATGATGGTAGGTTGTTAGTGTCAGCGAATTTATAGCTGCAGGACTCCTAGTTTGAGGTATTTCTTGGCAACCAAGCAAACTTAGACATAAAGCATGAGCTAGTTCTAGATCTACTGTTGAAACATATTATTAATACACCATCTACACCTGAAAGTTTTTGAAAATATAGCCTTGCACTTTGCAAGGAATGTTACAACTGCAGAGGCTTTGGCAAGGAATAATTTTGTAACAATTTGTTAATTGGTTATGTTAGACAAAATATATTAGACGGCAACCTTGTGCTGCATTTCAACTCTCAGCACGCCTAAATTAACTTTGTCTGATTGACTATTACATTTTGATCAATTCTCTTCCTTTTTTACAAGCATTATCTAAATTTGGTTGACCTTTTCCTTATCTACAATTAGTTGATCTTTAATTTTTCTACAACTATTATTTAAATTTGATTGATCCCTCCCTTTTCTACAATTGGTTGATCCGTCACTTTTCTACAAATATTAGCTAAATGTAATCCTCTGTGTTAGAGATGAAAAGAAAAAGAACATTCTGAATTCTACAGAGGTGGGATATTATTATACATTTATTATTATTATACATTTTTATAGCGCCATTTATTCCATGGCGCTTTACATGTGAAAAGGGGCAAATATAGACAAGTACAATAAACATGAGCAATACAAAAGACACACCTAAGTACAGGAGGAGAGAGGACCCTGCCCGCGAGGGCTCACATTGTACAGGGGATGAGTGAGGATACACTAGGAGAGGGTAGAGCTGGTCGTGCGGCAGTTCAGTAGACTGAGGATCACTGCAGGTTATAGGCTTGTCGGAAGAGGTGGGTTTTCAGGTTCTTCTTGAAGGTTTCCTTGGTAGGCGAGAGTCTGATGTGTTGGGGTAGAGAGTTCCAGAGTATGGGGGAAGCTCGGGAAAAGTCTTTTATGCGGTTGTGGGAAGAAGAGAAAAGAGGAGAGTAGAGAAGGAGATCTTGAGAGGATCGAAGGTTGCGTGTGGGTAAGTACCGGGAGACCATGCCACAGATATATGGAGGAGACAGGTTGTGGATGGCTTTGTATGTCATAGTTAGGGTTTTGAACTAGAGCCTCTGGACAATAGGAAGCCAATGAAGGGCTTGTCATAGGGGAGAGGCTAGGGAATAATAATTTTGAGTTTGAGACGGCAGGAGGAGGCTAGGGTTTGGATATGTGGCTTGAAAGAGATGGCAGAGTCGGGGATCACCCCGAAGGCACCGAGCATGCGGGACTGGGGAAAGTGAGTAGCCATTGACATTGATGGATAGGTCTGGTGGAGGGGTAGAGTGAAATGGATATATTCCAATACATAGAATATATGTTGACAGAGGTGAAGCACAGCACATGTTAAGTCACTATTTAGTCTGCATGCTTGTAAGTTTACTAAAATTGTAAACAATACCTATGCTAAAGAAATGCATATAGATATATAGATCATTGTAAATCAATGCAATCTTTGCTAAATTATGCGGAGTTCTGTTTTACTTTTTAGGGAGACGTTGCCAATGAAGTGGAGACAGAGCAAATTGTTCACGATGCTTCTGTGATGTCATTTAATGCTGGCAGCTACTCCTCATATGTACAGGTCCGTGGTTCTGTTCCCTTATACTGGTCTCAAGATATCTCCACAATGATGCCAAAGCCACCAATTACATGTAAGGTATATTTGTGATCAGTAGAAAAACTATATGCAATTTTTACTGTAATTGTTAGATATTGATTTTTTGCACCATCACATTCTGTAAACTTGGAAGCAAATGCAATATATAAGTAATAGACTATAATACGATGTAATATAAGAACTCTAATGTTTATAAGTAATATGCTTAAAACAATGCAGTGTACATTTCATTGTGTAAGAGGATCAGTGCAGACATAGTGAGGCTAGATACAATAGGTAAGAAAAACAATCATTAGGGATAAAGAAGAATTGGAAAAATGAGCACATGTACTGGAGCTGGAAGAGATCCATGGAGAGTTTATTATCTCATTACAAATAGTCTATAAAATGTGTTTGAATATTTGTAGTGTTGAAGAGTGGTTGTCGAGAAGAGAACCGACACGTGAGTAGTGCTGCACAATAAGCGTGGGGAGATGATTAGAGAAATAAGGAACATGAGCAGATTTTATTTGTTATATTGTGTAAGGCTAGCAATCAGTAAAAATGCAGAGCAAAATCTGCAGAAACACTAAGCCTCAAAATTAAAGGGTTTTTCCCATTCTTGAAACAAATTGCATTTCTGCAGGATAAATACGGTAAGTGCCCAATCAGTGGTGTTCTGACTGCTAAGATCGCCATCATATATAAGAATGGGGCTCCCCAAAACCCCTACTTGAATGTTGCAGTAGGGTACATGGCCAGTGCTGCTCAGTAGAATGTCTGTGACTACCAAAGATAGCCATGTTCTGTCTCCAGCAGTCCCACAAGATTGCGACTGCTACAAGGGTCATGTATAAATTCTACCTTCCTAGTCATGCAATGGACTCAAGGACCCCTTGTCTTATAATTGATGAGGGTCCCGAGAAACCTGTGGTATGGACACATTTTTATTACAGAAAACCCATTTTAATGATAGAAGTAGAAAGGATATTAACTTTCCCACAGAAGATGTATGTCTGCATATTCCTTAAGCAAGCAGGCTCATAAAATTGTTAGAAAATATAAAGAACACAGGTGTTAGCTTCCTTGTGTCCCCTTGGGTCTTTAATCTCCACTGGACAGCTAGAGATAAGCCAAGTTCTGTATTCGGCTTCCTCTGGCAGTACTGTAGAGTGTGAAAGGAACAATTGTGGCATTTTATAGCCCAATTATTTAGCTTGACCCGGTTTGTAACAATGTTTTATATACAGAACCTTGGAATTAAGGGTAATTAAAATTAATTAGTTATGAATAAAAAGGAATGAAAGAATACACTTTGAAGACTCCTATAGTAAGAAAATAGTTGGACCATTAGAATACATGTTTTTGTAAGATGATGAGGATTTATACATGGTCACTGAACTTCAACAGACAAAAGACAAGAGAAAACATATGATTTGTGGTAAAAGGTGATTTTTATTTTTGTTGCTCTTTTATGTTTTTGAGTCCAGCCATGTGGCTGAATTGCAGGCTTACTAGACTGTAGCGGGTAAGACATTGTCACAAGTAGACAGCCATTTATCTCCATATTGACTGTGATGCACTTTAAGAAATCATTCAAAGGAACTTGGGGGAAGAGAAGCAGCATATTATAGTGGTTATGATTGTGATAATTATTAAAGGGAACCTGACAGCAGATTTCAAGTATGTTTGAGAAAAATATACTTTAGAAGTTGCAAGGGACCAAGCCACAGAGGCAGGGCTGCCACCAGGAATTTCAGGGCCCCATACTGGCCAAATTTTTGGGCCCCCGTGAGACTCCACCTCAGCTCTGCCTCCAACCTTTGAAACCTTCCACAGTTCCATCGCCCACTCTTGGAATAACCACTTCTGCACCACGTCCTCACCTATTACATATTTACAGTTTCTATCTCATATGGTACATAGCCAGCAGCTTTTGTTGTGACCGAAAGATTTTTTAAGTTGCCACCACAGCAAATTAGACTCCTCTGGCAGGTACCTACTCTACTCTAACCTATTAAACATTTCTTAAAATACCCAATACTCTTTTTAGGTATTTTTTTATTTTACTTTAAGGGAATGTGTCACATACATTTTTTTTAAAATGAACCAATGATACCACATACCACATACAAGGGACAAATCCCATCCCACCATGACCAGACAACATATTGCCACAATATAGCAACCAAATAATACCACACACAAGGGACAAATACAGCCACACTGTTACCAGACCACACGTTACCACCACATTGTGACCAAATACTACAATTCTGATCATTAAAGAAATAAACAAAAATAACAACACTAAGTGTCGTGATACTCAGGAGATATATATATGTTTATAGTGTACAGGTAATATAGTGATTACCAGTGACATTATACACAGGAGCTATTACATAGTGTCAGTGTACAGGTAATACAGTGATCTTCAGTGACGACATACACAGAAGCTCTGTATATAGTGTCAGTGTACAAATAATAGTGTGATCACCGGTGACATTATACACAGGAGCTCTGTATATAGTATACAGTGTATAGTGTAAGTGAACAGGGAATTGTTATGAATGGGTCACCGAGGAGGATAGCAGGACCAGGCTAAGCCACCAGAAAACCAGAGAGGTTGGTAACTAAGCGGATTGCAGACCCCTGATCCTATCCACACAACTAGCAGTAGCCGTGGAGCGTACCTACGATGCCCTAGATGCCTCGGCACAGCCGGAGAGCTAACTTAGCCTAAAGCAAGAAAGGTGAAATCTAAACTGCCCTGGAGCAGACCCCAAAGGAATAGATAGCCCCCAAACATATATTGTGGGTAAGACAAGATGAAAACACAAACACAGGCAGAAAAATAGACTGAGCAAATGATGGGGCCCAAACTGACTAGACAGGACAGGAAAGGAAATACTGTCTGCAATCACGCAAACAACCCTGAAAAATCCAACACGTCTGATGCACAAAAAAAACTGAAGTCACACAACTTCGCCCCCAATGTATCAGCACTCTGGTGTATAGTGAAAGCCAACCAAAAAGAGACCAATCTAACGGGACAGAGCAAACTGACACAAGCAGTAACTTATGGGCAGTGATCCAGCACAGCCCCAGCAGGGGCAAGCTGATCCGCACAAAGCAGAGATAGACAAAACCAGATCAAATGCAAAAAGATTAGCAAATGAACCACTTAGCTGAACCATGCAGGAACAGAGCAGGAGACATCAGACCTCAGAAGGCACAGGAAGAAAATTACCAGCAGGGATTGAAGGAAGTCAGCTGTCTTAAATACTCCAGTCAGAAACCCCAGATCTCCAATCGTCATCATCATTATCAGGTGGCAAGCCTCTGTCAATCTGACCAGCTCCACTACCTCCAGTAACCACCAGAGGGAGCCCAGAAAGAGAATTCACAACAGGGAATACACTGACTCACCTGTGACATCTCTAGTTGAAGTTCTTCATCTTTGCTTTTTCTTTTTTTATACACAGGAGCTGTGTATATAGTGCATAAAGTACAGGTAATGCAGTGATTACCAGTGACATTATACACAGGAGCTCTGTATATAGTGTATAATGTACAGGTAATGTAGTGATCACCAGTGACATTATACACAGGAGCTCTGTATATAGTGTATAATGTACAGGTAATGTAGTGATCACCAGTGACATTATACACAGGAGCTCTATTTATAGTACAAAGTAATTCACATAATCTATTATGGTTGATGCCACATAAATAAGAAGTGATAGAAAACAGTGTGTTGATAAAGGTGTATCTTTATTGAATTACAATAATATAAAAGACGAGTTAAAAAGACAGGGCAAAAAAGGAGCCTCCAAAATGGTGGGTAAAGAAGCAGCAGCAGAGGATGATAATATACACAGTTCCATCGACGTATTACCATTTCCTTCAACGGGTCCAGGAAGCGGTAATATGTGAAACGGCAGTCTTCCACCCCTGCACTCCCCCGCATTCCTCCCCAGCCTGCATTCCTAGGTCAAATGCCTGCACCATAAAAGGTGAAATAAAGTACTTTTGAGATCTTCTTTACCATGGTGAGTGCCGCAAGTTTTTTCTTCTCATTTATAAAAGTCATGTTCTTCCAATGCTGAGCACCACAAATCAGTTGTGAATGCTGTAGGTATTCAATTAAATAGAGGACCATTCATCTGAGATAAATCCGCTCTTGTGCATTTCATTTTTTTTTCTGCTAGGATCAATAGATATGGATTTGCATATATTAAAATGGACCCATGACTTGCAAAGAAAAATGTTTTAAATACCTTGTAAAATTCCCTGAGCTATGTTGATTCTACAAATTATTTTCTGTTTTGTGCTGTCATTCCTTTGCAGAGATATTCACATTTGTTGCTTTTGGAGTGCAGTATGTGAAATCTATGATTGCACACCAACTGGCCATTTCTTCAAAGTCTTCTCTATGATGTGCATTTTCACCCCTTTTTCCCAGATGCTGCCAATTACTGCTCAGCATCTGATCTAACAGTCCCAGACACTGGGAAGCTGTGATTGCTAGCATCTGGGAGAAAGGGGTGAAAGCACACACTCCAGAGAAGACTGAAGAATTGCCCAGTTGTTCTGCAAGTAGGGATTTAAAATAATGCCCTACAGATAACACAAATGTGAATATCTCTCCAATGTGGTGACATCGTGCAACATGGAAATGAGCATCAGAATCAGGGAAGCGCAGGGATTTTTACATGATATTTCAGTCAGTCTTATTTGTACAAACGATAGGTCCTCTTGAAATTAGAAATTAATGAAAGGCTATAGAAACACTGAAATTTTAATTATTCTAGATGAAATGCAGCTTAGTATAATGAAATATACTCCAAACATTTTTAATACAATTTTTCATTTAAGATTATATCTTTTTAGTTTAATAGTAAGACTCCAATAAACTATTTCTGCCAACATATTAAGTTGGCAGGGAATCTAGATAAGCCATATCGTCTAGCGAGGAAATAGACTACTAGGCAGATGAAGATGGTATGTCAGAAGGCTGACATAAATCAGACTCCAACTAAGAAAACATGTAGAAGAGAAAATGACAAGATGTCGTAACAGATTTCGATTGATGATTAGAATGTAACTTCTATTTGGTAAACTACCATAAATACACCAATCTGTTTATGCAATTGCCAGTACGGTAGTGTGTCCCAAGGTATTAACAATATTATAACATTGAAAAAATGGCAGACAGACTTATAATAGCTAAATTTTATTTACCGTGTATTGAAAATAAAATCATACGTACAATAAGAGACCATGGGTTTATCAGATACATGCAAATCCAAATGGCTGGGTGACTAGGATTATAAATCTAATGGCATACGGTGTGTGCTAAAATAATGAAAATATACAAATTTAAAGGCTAAGTATCCATACTGAGTAAGCAATTACATACCGGTATGTAAACACAAGTCTGTAATGGAAGCACAATTGATAGCCAAGATGGTAGACATCAGTGTTATAAATACAACCAATGTAAAAAAGATGGATACCTCAAAAGCATTATGTAACCATGATTAAATACTTTTTATACATACACCCTCCCAAGGAACTGCACCCAAGATGCGTTTCGCTGAAACTTCATCTGGGATCACGTCCAGAAATAGCCGTCTATACTACTATACTTCTGATAGGTTACAGAGGCATGGAACATATATAATGATTTTTTTTTTCAGTCTGATCTGTAAATATGAAGTACATAAATATATATTTTTACATTTTAACAATACTGCATTTCTGTTTTTATTCACACAGTGGACCAAGCAGATCCATATGCGCATGTGGCTGCTTATCACTTTGACCAAATGCTTCAGAGATTTGGATCGCCTATTATAATTCTGAACCTAGTGAAGGTAAAAGAAAACATAAGTAATTGTGTTCGATTGTAATTAATTTGAATCATAGCTAAAAGGATTGTCCGGAATTTTTAAAAACTGACTAAAAGTTAGAAGTGTCAGAATATTAAAATAGCCAATTACTTATTCCATCTACAGTCAAACTAGTGCTGCCCCTCTGGTGGTCCCTCCATGCAGTACAGCAATGATGTCATGTTCATCATTCACGTAATCTCTGTAAACAATTATTTTTTCACTTGTGGTACGCTTCGACACTGATCTAGTGACTTTTCACTTTGCAGTTGAACACCCTAATTTTTAGTTTATTGCTGTCCACTTCTGGCTGGCCACGGCCTCCAGGGTACTCACGATTGTCATAGCCTTTTTGCATGTCAGTGGAAGAGTGTCATAGTCATTACTTATCTGGACAACATATTCATCAATGCTCCCTCTCACTTCTAGAATCTGGAATTCGTGCAGATAACATGGACATTCTGTTTCGTTTGTCCTGGAGCATCAAGAGGCCCGTCTCAATGCTTCCTCTTACTAAGGATGCTATTTGATTCTGCGCAACAAAAAGAATTCCTCCTGGTAGACAAAACAGAGTCTGGATACTGATGTGCCATATGAGAATACTGGGAAAGATGTTTTCTTATATCAAAACCCCCTTCTTTGCTCAGTTCCATACCTGGCTCCTCCAGTTCATTCTTTTCTCCCTCTCTCCCTGGATCGCCTTATCATTCTGTCCTGCCAGGTCTGACGTTCTATCCTCTGCTGGATCTCTTTTCCTCTGATTTGACAGGGCCGGTCCTCCCTCCACCATTCACTGGCAAGTAATGACTAAGGACATCTGCCTCTTTGATTGGGATGCATTTTTTTCCATTTTTCCATTTCACTGTTCAGGGATGCTGGAATTTTCTGCCCATCAACATCCTGGAGCACAAAGTCTTTTGGTTGTCTTTTCTCAATGTCAGGATAAACTCACAAGTCTCCAAATCCACATTCAGACTGACAGTGCCACAATAGTGGCATACTGTACAACAACCATTACTGCAGAACGCACAGCCAATTAGCCATATCAGATGTCTATAGATCCTCTCTTGAGTGAAGCTCTAGTTTTCAGTGATATGAGAAGTTAACATAACAGATATTTGGGCAGCCGACTTAATCTCATCCACAAGCAACTGTCTACAGGAAAGTGGTCTCTTCACTTAGATGTTTTTCTCCACATTTGCTAACACTGGTGCAAACTAGACATTGATAGCATCCAGGATAAATTTCTAGGATCCCTTGATTTGTATCCAGGACCTCGTGTCCACTAATGATTGCCTCTGACACACTGGAAATCCTGTGGTTGCACTTTGTTCTTCTTTACGTTTTTCATCTTGTTCCACTGCTTTCCACACTTCGCAATGAAATTAAGGCAGAAGGTATTCCAGTGAATCTCATGGCTTCCGACTAAACCACAAGGTCCTGGTATGTAGAGGTGATCAAGCTTGTTGCAGACGTCCCCTTGTGTCTCTCAGATCGCCCAGACCTACTTTACCAGGGTCCCCTTTTTCTCCCAAATGTCCAGTTGCTAAGTATAACACTATGCCAGCTGTCGTGGCCACCATCTTCAAAGCCTCCAGACTCTCATATCAAGTAATCCAAATCATTACCAAAGCACAGACGCTCTCCTCATCTTGTATATACTATTGCTCCTGGATGGCATTTTTTTTCACTGGGGTGAATCACTCCCATGTCCTTATCTCCATTCTCTTTTCTCCTTTATACAGTCTGGTCTAGAGGTAGGCTTGGTACTAAGTTCCCTGAAAAGATATGTTTCTGCAGTGTCCATTAAGTTCTAGAAATAACTGGTCTCTGAATCTCAGGTGAAGACCTTCTTCCATGGCGTTGCCCATTCGGTTCCTCCCTAACAATCACTCGTTCTTTCTCGTTGTCCATAAGACCAAGGTGGTTTTGCGACCAGTTCCTTATTTTATTCCCATGGTGCTCTCCACCTTAAACCTCATCAAGAAGATAGTTTTGCTTTTTTTTTTACCTTTCTACTGCTCATCCTATAGAGAAATCCCTTAACAAGTAATGCATGTACAGAGCCATAGGTCTCTACTAGAGATAGGCGAGCCCAAACAGAAATGTTCAGCGTTCTTACCCGGCAGTGACTTGTTCAGCCCTGAACGCCAAATACTGACTTTCTGCTGAAGTCTGGTGCAGTGTACTGGTAAGTCCGTGGTGGCACGGGAGAGCGATTTTTTTTCTTTTCTTACTAGTTCGGGTAACCGTATTTTCAATGGGATTCGGGTTCTGGTGAAAGTTCAGGTACTGTTTTGGTACCCAAACCAAACTTTCTAAAAAGTTTGGGTATGGTGCCAAAACCCGAGCTTCCACCGGTCTGTCCATCCCTAGTTTCTATTTGTCCTTCACAAATTTGTTTTAACCCTTTCCGGACACCGCCAATTTCAATTTTTGTGTTTTAATTTTTTTCCTTCCATTTTCCAAAAGCTATAACAATTTTTTATTTTTCCATAAGTGTATCCATATGAGTGTATGTTTTGTTTTTGTGAGCCGAATTGTAGTTTTGAAGTAGAGCTTTCTCTTTACCATATTTTGTACTGAATGGCGGTGTTGTGTGTAGCAGTGAAAGAATGCAATTCCATTTTCGTTTTCACAGCATTTACTATACGTTAAAAGTGACAGAGTAACTTTATTCTGCAGGTTCAATCATTTTTCATGATCTGAACTTAGTTAGTTTATGTTTTTCGGCTTAAAAAAAATTGACAACTTTTCTGCAGATTTGTTTGGACTGGTTTTTTTTACAGGACCAGTTGTAGTTTTTATTGGTACCATTTTGCGTTGGTGTAATGATTTGACTTCTTTTTATTCTATTTTTTTTGAGTGGCTGAAAACTGCAATGAAAATTAAAATCTTTGTTAAAATTCAGACTTTAACGGAATGTAGTTATAGCAAATATGTTTTCTCTTTCCCCCATGACGGCACCACAGAGAGAGGGGATCCACCCCACGGGGACAGGAAACCTACAGACAAAAAGGCGGTAACTCTCTCCCGCATGAGTTGGTTTCCTGTCCCCATAGAGAACCTATGGACTCACCAGTCGTCGTTGGATACCGGGGCCGACCAGTCTGGAGAGCGTCAGCGGTGGTTCCCTGTCCCGGCTGTGGTGGTGACCCGAGGCGCCACTGCTGCAAGGTCAGCGGACCTCCAGGTTGTGCGGAGAGGGGTGAGGCGGCAGAAGTATTGCCGGGGCGCCAGCGGCAACTGCGGCAGTCACCACAACAGCATCAACGCCGGAAGAAGGATCCCAAGGACCAGCCGCAGCAACACAGCAGCAGCAGCTGCTCAGAGTCCCGTCGCAGCAAGGAGTCCAGTGGAGCAGTGGCCCCAAAAGACAAGGCTTCAGCAGACCCGGTGGTCCCTTCAGATCCAGTATCCTTCTTCGGCTTGGTGGGTAAGTGGACTACGTGAATGTACAGACTGTAACTAGGGTCCCTCTCTTTTAGGGAAAGAAATGCATGCCGAAGGCCAACCATAAGATTTGCCCACTCTGTAAAGAAGAGCTTCCCACAGGGTGGGGGAAAAGGCTCTGCCAAGCGTGCATTGACCACATGATTTGTAAAGAATCTCCAAGGTTCGCCTCCGATCTGAGGGACCTAATCAAACACCAGGTAGAAAACACTGTTAAATCCCTTCAGAGAGGAAGCAAAAAGCATAGGAAAGCTAAGACCAGAGACCCCGAGTCAGACCTGAGCGACAGGGAGAGCGAACCTTCATCATCAAACTTGGAAAGTTCAGTATCTGACTCATCGTCCTCTGAAGAAGGGGGTCGCAGCTGTTTCCCCATGGAAGAAACAGATAACTTAGTAAAAGCAATTAGAACGACTATGGGGCTGGTAGACACCAGGCCCAAAAGAACTATCCAAGACGCCATGTTCAGCAGGTTGGAGCAAAAGAAGAGAAGGTCATTCCCTATGAACGAGAAAATACAAGCACTAATAAAGAAAGAATGGAAAAGGCCGGAAAAAAGGGCCTCCTGACTCCAAAAAGGAAATATCCCTTTGAAGACCCAAGCTGCTCTTATTGGGAAAAAGCGCCAAAAGTGGATGTAGCTATATTGAAAGTATCAAAAAAATTCGCCCTGCCGTTTGAGGACATGGGAACATTAACCCCTTCATGAACAAGCCTATTTTGACCTTAATGACCAGGCCATTTTTTGCAATTCTGACCAGTGTCCCTTTATGAGGTAATAACTCTGGAACGCTTCAACGCATCCTAGCGATTCTGAGATAGTGGAAAATTTAGGTCGATAATTTTTACGTTTATTTGTGAAAAAAACCGGAAATTTGGCGAAAATGTTGCAAATTTCGCAATTTTCAAATTTTGAATTTTTATTCTGTTAAACCAGAGAGTTATGTGACACAAAATAGTTAATAAATAACATTTCCCACATGTCTACTTTTTTGTAAGCAATTTTTTTTTGTTAGGAAGTTATAAGGGTTAAAAGTTGACCAGCGATTTCTCATTTTTACAACAAAATTTGCAAAACCATTTTTTTTAGGAACCACCTCACATTTGAAGTCACTTTGAGGGGTCTATATGGCAGAAAATTCCCAAAAGTGACACCATTCTAAAAACTGCACCCTTCAAGCTACTCAAAACTACATTCAAGAAGATTATTAACCCTTCAGGTGCTTCACAGGGACTAAAGCAATGTGGAAGGAAAAAATGGACATTTTAATTTTTCCAACAAAATTTTTTTTTTAGCATCAATTTTTTCATTTTCACATGGGCAACAGGATAAAATGGATCCTAAAATTTGTTGGGCAATTTCTCCTGAGTACACTGATACCTCATATGTGGTCATAAATCACTGTTTGTGCGCACGGCAGGGCGCGGAAGGGAAGGAGCATCATTTGACTTTTTGAATGGAAAATTAGCTCCAATCGTTAGCGGTTACCATGTAGCATTTGGAGAGCCCCTGTGAGCCTAAACATTGGAGCTCCCCCACAAGTGACCCCATTTTGGAAACTAGACCCCCCCAAGGAACTTATCTAGATGCATAGTTAGCACTTTGAACCCTCAGGTGCTTCACAAATTAATCCGTAAAAAAGTACTTTTTTTTCCAAAAAAATTTCTTTCAGTCTCAATTTCTTCATTTTAACATGGGTAACAGGATAAAATGGATCCTAAAATTTGTTGGGCAATTTCTCCTGAGTACACCGATACCTCATATGTGGTCATAAACCACTGTTTGGGCGCACGGCAGGGCCCAGAAGGGAAGGAGCGCCATTTGACTTTTGAATGGAACATTAGCTCCAATCGTTAGCGGACACCATGTCGTGTTTGGAGAGCCCCTGTGTGCCTAAACAATGGAGTACCCCCACAAGTGACCTTATTTTGGAAACTAGACCACACAAGGAACTGTGGTTAGCACTTTGAACCCCCAAGAGCTTCACAGTAGTTTATAACGCTGAGCCGTGAAAAGAAAAAGTAATTTTTTTCCTCAAAAAATGATTTTTTTAGCCCGCAATTTTTTATTTTCACAAGGGTAACAGGAAAAATTGGACCCTAAAAATTCTTGTCCAGTTTGTCCTGAATACGCTGGTACCCCATATGTGGGGAGGAATCACTGTATGGGCACACGTCGGGGCTTGTAAGGGAAGTAGTGACGTTTTGAAATGTCAAATTCATGGAATGGTCTGCGGGTGTCATGTTACGTTTGCAGAGCCCCTGATATGTCTAAACAGTAGAAACCTCCCAAAAGTGACCCCCATTTTGGAAACTATACCCCCAAGGATCTTATCTAGATGTGTGGTGAGCACTTTGAACCCCCAAGTGCTTCACAGAAGTTTATAACGTAGAGCCGTAAAAATAAAAAATCATATTTTTTTTTCAAAAAAATGACCTTTTTGCCCCATTTTTTTTATTTTACCAAGGGTAGCAAGAGGAAATGGACCCCAAAAGTTGTTGATCAGTGTGTCCTTAGTATGCTGATACCCCATATGTGGGGGTAAACCTCTGTTTGGGTGCACGGTAGAGCTCGGAAGGGAAAGAGCACCGTTTGCCTTTTTCAACGCAGAATTGGCTGGAATTGAGATCGGAGACCATGTCGCGTTTGGAGAGCCCCTGATGTGCCTGAATAGTGGAAATCTCCCACAAGTGACACCATTTTGGAAACTAGACCCCCTAAGAAACTTATATAGATGTGTGGTGAGCACTTTGAACCCCAAAGTGCTTCACAGAAGTTTATAACACAGAGCCGTGAAAATAAAAAAATCATTTTTTTCCTCAAAAAATGATTTTTTAGCCCGCAATTTTTTATTTTTACAAAAGTAACAGGAGAAATTGGACCCCAAAAGTTGTCCAGTTTGTCCTGAGTACGCTGGTACCCCATATGTGGGTGTAAACCTCTGTTTGGGTACACGGTAGAGCTCGAAAGGGAAAGAGCGCAGTTTGACTTTTTCAACGCAGAATTGGCTGGAGTTAAGATCGGACACAATGTTGCGTTTGCAGAGCCCCTGATGTGCCTAAACAGTGGAAACCCCCCACAAGTGACACCATTTTGGAAACTAGACCCTCTAAGGAACTTATCTAGATATGTGGTGAGCTCTTTGAACCACCAAGTGCTTCACAGAAGTTTATAACGCAGAGCCGTGAAAATAAAAAATCATTTTTTTTCCACAAATATTCTTTAGCCCCCAATTTTTTATTTTCCCAAGGGTATCAGGAGAAATTAGACCCCCAAAGTTGTTGTGCAATTTTTTCTGAGTACACTGATACCCCAGGGGGAGGGGACAGACAAAATCCAAACTCTACTCTATTCCCTGTGAAGGCGAATTCCTGTTCGGCTCCACGTTGGACGACATCCAGTCCAATTTCCCCTTCAAACGTTTTCGGAGCAGGAAATTGATCCAGAGAAAACCACCTAGAAACCCCCAGGATAAGTGGGAGGACAGGAGAAGAAAAGGGAAAGGGTTCATGTTCGGGAAACCAGTGGACAAGAAACAACCTCAATGAAGGTTTCTCTCGTAGGGATGAGGAAGATTAGGCCACTTCATCCCAGCCTGGGAAAAAATATCAAACAGTTCCTGGATCCTAAACATGGTAAAAACAGGCCTCAAATTAACCTTCCACACCTCACCCAAACCCTCTTTTGTAGTGACCCCGCAAAGACAGTCGGCGGAAGAGCAAGAAGCAGTCCAACAAGAAATTCAGAACCTGGTGGAGAAATCAGTGCTACAAGAGGTCCCCCGCCAGGAAAAAGGAGAAGGCTTCTATTCCCCTATCTTCCTGAGGAGGAAGATAGGGGAAGCCAGACGGGACATTCAGGACGATAATAAACCTGAAAAGATTAAACAAGTGCCTGATACATCCATCCATTCAAAATGGAAACAATAAAATCCACAGTAAAAATGCTGCTTCCAGCCTGCTTTATGACAGTACTTGACTTAAAAGACGCGTACTATCACGTCCCCATACACTCGGACTACCGCCAGTATCTCAGGATAGCAGTCACCATAAAAGGAGAAATAAGGCACTACCAGTTAAAGGCTCTCCCATTCGGGCTGGCCATTGCTCCGAGAGTCTTCACAAAAATCATAGTGGAAGTCATGGCACATTTAAGGGAGCAGGATGTACTTATAGTTCCATACCTAGATGTCTTTCTAGATATGTCATCCTCTGAAGAAGTAGTGCTGTATACTTCGAAACGCGTTGGGAATTAAATGGTTAATCCATCAATACAACTCTGATGTGGTAATTTGTCAAGCAGCGCACAAAAGTCCATAAATTTATTCCTTTTAAAACTGATGTTTTGGCGGTCACGGAGTGGACCTTTGGACGTGCAGCAAGCTGACCTTTGATCTTACGTGCCTTAATCTCTCCTGCAAAGGGTGAGTATAATTGCCTGATTTTCTCTCGAGGTTTTACCCGGATAAGACCCTATTGCGCTCTCTTTTCCTACAGTTTATATCTAGACGACTTTCTAGTGATAGGCAACTCCCCTTCTCACTGCAGGGATCAGCTGAACAGGACTATAGAAACACTAACCAACCTAGGCTGGCTGCTAAATCTGCCAAAATCCCGGACGACCCCGAGCCAAGTACAAGAGTACCTGGGCATCACCATAGACTCGCTCAGACAAGAGTGTCGCCTCCCAGAAGGGAAAATGATACACATGAAGGAGATAGCGACTGTCGCGAGAACTCATACAGCGACAACACTTAGGAAAGCCATGTCCCTGCTCGGCTCAATGACAGCCTGCATCTCGGCTGTACGGTGGGCCCATGCCCATACAAGGGATCTAAAGTGGGAGATACTAGCTGCAGAGGTTTCTCTTCACGGAGATTTAGAAGGGCGGTTAGACATTACACCCGAAACAGCCCACTCACTGCAGTGGTGGTCAGAACCATCCAACCTAGCCCGGGGAGTCCCTTGGGTATTGTCGATATCTCAAGTCCTTACCACAGATGCAAGCCCCAGGGGGTGGAGGGCCCACTTGGACAACCAGGTAGCACAATGGGTTTGGACGAGGGAACGAGCTCTTAGCGGTAAAACTTGCCCTCCTGTATTTTCTGAACTCCCTCAAGTCCCACCACGTAAGGGTATTTTCGGACAACCGCACAGTAGTAGCCTACTTGGACCATCAGGGGGGACAAGATCCCATGCCCTAAGGGAAGTGATAAAATCAATTTTCCAGTGGGCAGAGGGAAATCTAGGCTCACTGATGGCACAACACATAAAAGGAACAGACAACGTGATGGCAGACTTCCTAAGTCGCACACAGCTAAGACAGGGGGAGTGGGAGTTAAACCAGGTAATTTTTACTCAGATCACAACACTATGGGGAAAACCCAGCATAGATCTATTTGCCAACAGAACAAACCGAAAGGTGGAAACCTTCTGCTCCATAGACCCCTCCGTGAACCTGGTAGCCCTGGACGCCCTTATGATTCCCTGGCACTTCCCCCTTGCCTATGTGTTCCCACCGATGGCCTTAATTCCATCAGTTCTGAGGAAGATTCGGGAGGACAAGGCAAGGGTAATATTAATAGCCCCCTTCTGGCCGAGAAGGATGTGGTTCTCGTGGTTGTGGAGAATGTCCATCTCCGACCCTTGGGTCCTCCCGGATATTCCGAACTTGCTCTCACAGCGCCCAGGACTGCACCCCCAGGTTGAGAACCTACATATGACAGCCTGGAATTTGAAAGGGCGCTGTTGACCAACAGGGGCTTCTCCAAAGATTTAGTGTCCACTCTCCTACGGTGTAGGAAACCAGTAACCACCAGACTGTACGGGAGGATCTGGAGGAAGTTCCTCTCAGTATCAAACACTAGCGCAGGGGGGGTGGTAGCTCTATCAAAGATCTTAGAGTTCCTGCAGAAGGGCTTAGAGCAAGGCTTAGCTACCAGCACATTGAAAGTTCAGGTGGCCCTTTACAACTATGACTTGGCAGGGAACCGTTGGGTGGCCAGGTTCATCAAAGCAGCCGGTAGATCCAGGCCAATACCTTCCCTAAATACTCCTCCCTGGGACCTAAACTTGGTACTCTCTGCCCTTTCCAAGCCTCCCTTTGAACCAGTACAAGAGGCCCCTCTAAAACTGATATCGCTCAAGACCTCCCTCTTGGTAGCCCTGACATCGGCCCGCAGAATCGGTGATATCCAAGCCCTGTCAGCCTTCCCTCCGTTTACTCAGATCCTAGAGGATAGGGTGGTACTTAGGACAGACCCAGCCTACCTGCCGAAGGTAGCATCCCAATTCCACAGAACCCAGGAAATCTCCCTCCCTTCATTTTGCCCCAATCCCAAAAACGGGAGAAGAGGTATATTAGATGTTAGGAGATGCCTAATTGAATACATAGCAGCCACCAGGGAGTGTAGAATCATAGAATCATAGAATCGTAGAGTTGGAAGGGACCTCCTGGGCCATCTGGTCCAACCCCCTGCTCAAAGCAGGATTCGCTAAATCATCCCAGTCAGATGTCTGTCCAGCCTCTGTTTGAAGACTTCCATTGAAGGAGAACTCACCACTTCTCGTGGCAGCCTGTTCCACTCATTGATTACTCTAACTGTCAAAAAGTTTTTCCTAATATCTAATCTGTGTCTCCTCCCATTCAGTTTCATCCCATTGCTTCTAGTCTTTCCTTGTGCAAATGAGAATAAAGTTGATCCTTCTACAATGTGACAGCCCTTTAGATATTTGTAGACAGCTATTAAGTCTCCTCTCAGTCTTCTCTTTTGCAAACTAAACATTCCCAAATCCTGCAACCTTTCCTCATAAGACAGGGTTTGCAGACCGGTCACCATTCTGGTCGCTCTTTTCTGAACTTGCTCCAGTTTGTTGATGTCTTTTTTAAAAAGTGGTGCCCAAAACTGGACACAATATTCCAGATGAGGTCTGACCAAAGAGGAGTAGAGGGAAATAATGACTTCACGTGATCTAGACTGTATGCTTCTGTTAATACATCCTAGAATTGCATTTGCCTTTTTTGCTGCTGCATCACACTGTTGACTCATATTCAGTCTGTGATCTATTAGTATACCCAAGTCTTTTTCACATGTGCTGTCACTTAGCCCTATTCCGCCCATTCTATATATGCTTTTTTCATTTTTATTGCCCAGATGTAGTACTTCCATTTCTCCCTGTTAAAAACCATTCTGTTAGTTGCTGCCCACTTCTCCAGTTTATTTAAATCTTTTTGAATCCTCTCTCTCTCTTCTCTAGTATTAGCTATCCCTTCTAGCTTTGTGTCATCAGCAAATTTAATCAGTTTACCCTCAATTCCTTCATCTAAATCGTTGATAAAGATGTTGAACAATACAGGGCCCAGGACAGAGCCCTGTTGTACCCCACTTGAGACATTCTTCCAACTGGATGTGCAGCCATTTACGACCACTCTTTGGGTCCGATCACTAAGCCAGTTATGAATCCACCTAACAGTTGCCTTGTCCATTCCATACTTAGTCATTTTTTCAATAAGGATTGTATGAGAGACTTTGTCAAATGCTTTGCTGAAGTCAAGATATACTATATCTACAGCATTTCCTTGATCCACCCAATCAGTGATACCGTCATAGAAGGAAATTAAGTTAGTCTGACATGACTTATTAGTTACAAACCCATGCTGACTCTGTTTGATCACTTCATTCTTATCCAGGTATTGACATACATGTTGTTTAATAATTTGTTCAAAGATCTTTCCTGGTATAGAAGTCAGACTCACCGGCCTATAGTTGCCTGGGTCCACCTTCTTCCCCTTTTTGAAGATAGGAACAACATTTGCTCTTCTCCAGTCTTCTGGCACTTCTCCTGTTCTCCAAGAATTTTCAAAGAATATGGAGAGGGGTTCAAAAATTTCTTCTGCTATCTCCTTCAGTACTCTGGGGTGTAATTCATCTGGACCTGGAGACTTGAATTCATTTAGGTTAGCTAAGTGTTTCCTCACTATCTTTCTGTTTATAGATATCCTGGATTCTTCTATTCCCTTAATAGGACAGTGAATAACAGTTGATGTTACATTTCCTTTCTGAGAGAAAACAGATGCAAAATAGGAATTTAAAAGTTCGGCCTTCTCAACATCCTGTCTTACCATTTCATCATTTTCATCCTGTAAAAATCCTATAGCATCTTTGACTTTTCTTTTACTTTTGACATATCCCCAAAATCCTTTATTATTGCTTTTGACATCTCTTGCAAGCCTCAATTCATTTTCAGCTTTAGATAATCTGATTTGTGCCCTGCAGTTTCTGCAGACAGCATTATATTCTTCTTTAGATATGCCTCCCTCTTCCCATTTTATAAACATTTTTTTCTTCCTTTTTAGCATGTGCTTAAGTTCTGTGTTCATTCATCCTGGTTTCCTTAAATGCTTCCTATTCTTCCCTCTTTTCGGAATTGTTAACTGTGCTTTGAGAATTTCATTTTTCAAGATTTCCCATCCTTCCTGGACATTTTTGTCTTTAAGGATATCCAGCCATTGGATCCCTCCAATTATCTTTCTGAATCCCTTAAAATCTGCCTTTCTGAAATCTAACCTTGACGTCTGAGTCTTCACAGGTCTTCCGCCTCTAGTTATCCAAAATTCTAAAATAGCATGGTCGCTACCTCCTAGGGTTCCAGCCACTTTTACCTCCTCAACCATTTCCTCCCTGTTTATAAGGATTAGATCCAAGGTAGCAGTTCCCCTTGTTTTCTCCCCTACCTTTTGGAAGATAAAGTTGTCAGCAAGAGAGGATAAGAATTTCCTTGACCTGTTAGTTTTGCCTGAGAGAGATTCCCAACAAATGTCTGGATAGTTGAAATCTCCCATGACAACTATGTCATATTTTTTGGAGAACTTGGCCATTTGATGCATAAAGAGTTCATCCATATCTTCAGCTTGCACAGGCGGCCTGTAGTAAATGCCTACAATGGTGTCCTTTCCATTGTTCTGTCCTTGTATTCTTACCCAAGCAGTTTCCACAGAACTCCCAGTCTCTGAGGCTTCAATCTCTGTGCAGATATACGCGTTTCTAACATACAATGCGACACCCCCTCCTCGTTTATCAAGTCTGTTTCTTGCAAATAAGTTGTATCCTTCTAGTCTTGTATTCCAATCATGTATATTGTCCCACCAAGTTTCAGTGATTCCAATGACATCATATTTCTTTTCCTGTGTTAGTAGTTCCAATTCTCCTTGTTTGTTGCCCATGCTTTGTGCATTAGTATAGAAACATTTTAGTTTGTGATTGGTTTCTCTTTCTCCAATATTTTTATTAATTAGATTCTTTCGTATTTGTTCTTCCTTTCCACTTCTAATAGCAGAGTTCTCAATAGCATTTGTCAGGTGTATGGCTTTTTCTGGTCTTTTGCTTCCCTTCCCATGTTGTTCTAGTTTAAAGCTCTCCTTACAAGTGTAGCAAGGCGACTTCCAAATACATGCTTTCCAGTCTTCGTAAGGTGCACCCCATCTCTAGCAAGTAGTCCATCGTATAAGTAGTTCACTCCGTGATCCAGAAATCCAAATCGTTGTTGACGGCACCATCGACGTAGCCAGTTGTTCACCTGCAGAATCTTATTCCACCTCCTTGTTCCATGGCCATCCACTGGGAGGATGGAAGAGAAGACCACCTGCGCTCCCAGTTCTTTCACTTTCTTGCCTAAGTCTTCAAAGTCTCTGCAGATGGTTTCCAGGTCGTTTCTTGCGGTGTCATTTGTCCCCACATGTAGTAGCAGGAATGGGTAGTCATCTGTAGGTCTGAAGAGTCCTGATATCCTGTCAGACACATCTTTAATTTTTGCACCTGGAAGACAGCACATTTCTCTTGAAGTTATATCCGGTCTGCAGATAGCGGCCTCTGTTCCTCTCAACAGGGAATCCCCCATGACCACCACTCTCCGTTTCTTCTTCACAACATTTTTCTTTCTCCATCCAGGAGGACTCTGAAGGCGTACAAGGTTGCTGTAGAAAGGATAGGTCTCTTTTTGTGTGCTTCCAGGGGCCAAGAAAAGGGCGGAAGGCATCAAAGAACACGCTGGCGAGTTGGATAAGAGACGCCATCACCTTGTTATACTCGTTGCAGAAGGTGAATGTCCCAGACAGAATAACAGCCCACTCCACAAGAGTGATGTCAACTTCCTGGGCAGAGAGAGCAGGCGTCTCTATTGAGCAGATATGTAGAGCCGCTACATGGTCCTCTCCTTCAACTTTCTTCAACCACTATCGGCTGGACCTAGCCTCCTCCTCAGATCTAACCTTTGGTAGAAGGGTGCTGGAGGCAGTGGTCCCCCCTAATAGATAGTCTCTGCAATTCTCTCCGTGGTGCCGTCATGGGGGAAAGAGAAAATCGTAGTTACTTACCGTTAACGGTATTTCTCTGAGCCCATGACAGCACCCATATATTCCCTCCCTAAATGCGTGGGGTGCGCACTTAATTTAAATACAGTTTAGTCAAATAGTCACGTGGTGTCTCCTCTACACAGTTTAATGATTATAGAAATGTTCTTTTTCTTAAAGTTGTTCATGTTATAGGCCAAAGTTCCGTTAAATGCTCTGTAAAACAACTGATGCGGGACAGAGGTACCGCCTTTTTGTCTGTTGGTTTCCTGTCCCTGTGGGGCAGATCCCTTCTCTCCGTGGTGCCGTCATGGGCTCAGAGAAATACCGTTAACGGTAAGCAACTATGATGTTTTTTTTATGTGACTAGCGAAAAGGTGGGATGATATAATCTTTTGTTTTTGTTTTACATTTTTTTTTATTGGTGACCCTATGCAACTATGATTGCTAGACTGCTGTTTGATAGCAGAAGTAAAAAGATGGCAAACATTTAGGTAAGCCCCAGCTGCATTGACTACTGCCATGGGTGCATGGTGTGGGCCTGGGCAAGAGGCTGATAGAAGGCCAAACCCCTCTGTTAACTATTTGGTTTTGTTTGTTTTTTAAGTTCATTGTGATCGTAGCATTTAAAGAATTAAACTCATCAATCAGTGCTAGCTGTAGTTAGAAATAAGTGAAAGCTGTATAACACAGTCAACATCAGTCTTGTATACATTTGAACCCGAAATATAACATGTACTTTGGTTTTCTAGAACTGTTTAAAATGTTTGGGGTATTAGCTTCTAGCTGTTTATTTGGTATCGTCAGTCATAGAAGCAGAAATTCGGATGGATGAAAGTCATTTTTCTCATAGTAAAAATATGTCCATTTCATTCTGAAATACTGAAATACTAATACAAGTAATGTAATGTAATGTAAGTGAGGAAAGCACAATACAAAAAAGTGGTTTATTTATAGAGTCGGCTGCAAGACTCTGGATCACTCGGCTATGACATGTGACTTTTTAAGTGGTTTATTTTTTTTAACTCGACGGTTGTAGTGTGGATGACAATGTGCCCTTTCATAGACCATCCATAACAGGATTCCAGCCTTAATGCATTTCTGGAATAATTGAAATTTGTGAATCCCTATTAAGCCCAATGTATTAGACAGCTTGTGCTCAGAAATTTGCACTAAATGCTTTGAGTTACAGTGGGGAAAAAAAGTATTTAGTCAGTCAGCAATAGTGCAAGTTCCACCACTTAAAAAGATGAGAGGCGTCTGTAATTTACATCATAGGTAGACCTCAACTATGGGAGACAAACTGAGAAAAAAAAATCCAGAAAATCACATTGTCTGTTTTTTTTTTCATTTTATTTGCATATTATGGTGGAAAATAAGTATTTGGTCAGAAACAAAATTTCATCTCAATACTTTGTGATATATGCTTTGTTGGCAGTGACAGAGGTCAAACGTTTTCTGTAAGTCTTCACAAGGTTGCCACACACTGTTGTTGGTATGTTGGCCCATTCCTCCATGCAGATCTCCTCTAGAGCAGTGATGTTTTTGGCTTTTCGCTTGGCAACACGGACTTTCAACTCCCTCCAAAGGTTTTCTATAGGGTTGAGATCTGGAGACTGGCTAGGCCACTCCAGGACCTTGAAATGCTTCTTACGAAGCCACTCCTTCGTTGCCCTGGCGGTGTGCTTTGGATCATTGTCATGCTGAAAGACCCAGCCACGTTTCATCTTCAATGCCCTTGCTGATGGAAGGAGGTTTGCACTCAAAATCTCACGATACATGGCCCCATTCATTCTTTCATGTACCCGGATCAGTCGTCCTGGCCCCTTTGCAGAGAAACAGCCCCAAAGCATGATGTTTCCACCACCATGCTTTACAGTAGGTATGGTGTTTGATGGATGCAACTCAGTATTCTTTTTCCTCCAAACACGACAAGTTGTGTTTCTACCAAACAGTTCCAGTTTGGTTTCATCAGACCATAGGACATTCTCCCAAAACTCCTCTGGATCATCCAAATGCTCTCTAGCAAACTTCAGACGGGCCCGGACATGTACAGGCTTAAGCAGTGGGACACGTCTGGCACTGCAGGATCTGAGTCCATGGTGGCGTAGTGTGTTACTTATGGTAGGCCTTGTTACATTGGTCCCAGCTCTCTGCAGTTCATTCACTAGGTCCCCCCGCGTGGTTCTGGGATTTTTGCTCACCGTTCTTGTGATCATAAAAAACCCCACGGGGTGGGATTTTGCGTGGAGCACCAGATCGAGGGAGATTATCAGTGGTCTTGTATGTCTTCCATTTTCTAATTATTGCTCCCACAGTTGATTTCTTCACTCCAAGCTGGTTGGCTATTGCAGATTCAGTCTTTCCAGCCTGGTGCAGGGCTACAATTTTGTTTCTGGTGTCCTTTGACAGCTCTTTGGTCTTCACCATAGTGGAGTTTGGAGTCAGACTGTTTGAGGGTGTGCACAGGTGTCTTTTTATACTGATAACAAGTTTAAACAGGTGCCATTACTACAGGTAATGAGTGGAGGAAAGAGGAGACTCTTAAAGAAGAAGTTACAGGTCTGTGAGAGCCAGAAATCTTGATTGCTTGTTTCTGACCAAATACTTATTTTCCACCATAATATGCAAATAAAATGAAAAAAAAACAGACAATGTGATTTTCTGGATTTTTTTTTCTCAGTTTGTCACCCATAGTTGAGGTCTACCTATGATGTAAATTACAGACGCCTCTCATCTTTTTAAGTGGTGGAACTTGCACTATTGCTGACTGACTAAATACTTTTTTTCCCCACTGTATCTATTTTGTTTGTTTGTTTTTTGTGTTGAAAGCTCAGGAACATTTACAAACATGTGCTTGCATTATAACTTATGCTGCGATGGAGCTTGAAGTCACGTTTGGCCATGAAGCAGGCTGTATTCTTTATTCTGATGTTTATAAGCCAGTTCAGTGCTGGAAATGAGCTTTACAATGCTGACCAATTGTTCAATGTCTAATACTAGCTTTGGTTCTATATTTTATGATTTTGTTTTCAGTATCTATTACAGAAAATGGAGTACTTTTTGTGCACTAGATATTCTGTGTATGTAATACAGTATGTTGCTAGATTACAAAAATGAGACTGACACGGAGGAAAATGTAATAGGGGAATTGTGCTTCATCATCAAGTTGCCATGCAACTTGGTGTTCACTGAAATCTACAGATATAACTTTTAGAGAGTGGGCATTTTCCATTTTTTATTCTTCTGACCTGCACTTCGTTAGTTTTGGATCTAGAATTTGTAGCAGCTTTGGAGTGATTGCTTTGTGACCGTTACACCCCAAGCTTAAAGAGAATCTGTCAGCTAATTTATGCTGCCCGATTCAAGGGGTACAATGTCTCCATGCTTTCAAAACATTTATGGTTTACTCTGAAATAGTGCAGATTCCTAGATAAAATCTTAGCTGGAAATGCAGCTTGGGGACAAGGTGACAAGAAGCATTCCCATACTCAGCTAGGCTGATCTGTCTTTCCCTATGTGTGTCAGTCTAAGGGACAGTGGCGCACCGCAAATGGCAGCAGGACACGGGACTGCTATGGGGACCGTGAGTCAGGGAGGACCTTTGTCAGTGCCTGCACTGGGTCCCATCCCCTTCGTCCATCAGTTCCTGCACTGAGCCTCCCTCTCCTCCCATCAATGCCCGTGCCAGCCCCCCCTCTGTTCGTCAGCGTGAGTTATGATGGAGGAGGGAGCATTAGCAGATGCTTCCTCCCTCATCATTCTGCCTTGGCGCCTGACATGTCAGAGCAGCAGGCGCGATGACATCGTTACAGTGTGCCCGCAACACCACACGTACAGGAAATTGGAGCATCAGGTGGAACGAGGAGAGGTGAGCATTGTATTTTTTTTTTTTTTAAATTAGTTACTGCTGGCTGTAATGAAGTATGGAGGAACATGGGGGGTGCATTATATTCTATGGAGGAACATGGGGGGGTGCATTATATTCTATGGAGGAACATTGGGGGTGCATTATATTCTGTGGCCTCTTTCACACTACCGTTTTTGGTCAGTTGCAAACCGTGAAAAATGCAAAAGACGGATCCGTTTCCGTTGTGACACCATCGTATGCCACCAGACCGTTGTGTTGACGGATCCGCTGAGAGAGAGAGAATTTTTTCTGCTGCCAGAACGGGATGTAGGGTTAAATTTCTGGCAACGACATTCTTCCGGGCATGCTCAGTGTAAAAATGCGGATCCGTGCAGACAAAAAAAAGTTTCATTGTCCGTCTACTCAAGTCAGCGGACGTCAAAAAATGGATCCAACGGATGACCATCCGTCAAAATCCGCCGCTAATGCAAGTCAATGGGAAAAAAACGGATCTGCCCAAAAAATTGGCGGATCCGTTTTTTTTGCAAAACGACGGATTTTGAATGATGGAAACAAACAGAAATGTGAAACAGGCTTATGGAGGACCATGGGGAGCACATTATATTCTATGAAGGACCATGGGGGGTTCATTATACTATATGGAGGATTATGGGGGGTTCATTATATTCTATGGAGGATCATAGGGGCACGGTATATTCTATGGAGGACTATGGGAGGTTCATTATACTATATGGAGGATTATTACTGGCGCATTATGCTATATAGAGGCCCAGGAATGGCTCCAGGTTTTTGTGGGACCCGGGTGAAAGAGTCTCAGTGGACTCCTTTAACACATGCCACGATTCAAGATGCACAGACATGGCAACGAAATATAGGTATAGAACAATTCCAAATATTTCACTCATGTCTTACATTACATGACTCATATCTATTATAAATTCTACAATAGCTCAGAAACCGGACAGTATAGTCCTCCATACAGTATTATGGGCACTACATAGTGCTACATACAGTGCAGTGTATGATGGGCCCAATATAATTATTCATACATAATGGGCCCCATGTAATGCTCCATGCAGAATGAGCCCCATATAATGCTCCAGTATATGATGGGCCCCATATATTACTCCAAACATAAAAAAAAACACCTTACCCATTCTCGCTAGTGGTAGGTCCATTCTCCTGCACTGTCTTCCAGCTCTCTACACTCACTGTTAAGAGCCGAGGGTGACCTGAAACGTCACAGATTCAGAGAACGCGGAAGATGCTGCAGCCGAGTAATGGGGAGAGGTAAGTATTACAAGTACCGGGGTCCTGAGCAAGCGGGGGCCCACTTGCGGGCACTGGTATCGTGTACCCATAGTACGCTGTTGTCCTCAATGGCGAGTGGGCCCTCCTGCCTGTTGAGGGCCCTATCACTTGCCCGAGTGCTTACGCCGGCCCTGTGGAGGACTATATGGGGCCATTTATACTATATGGAGAACTATATGGGGCCCATTATACTATATAGAAGTCTATGTGGGGCCATTATACTGTATGCAAGCTATTATACAGTATGAAGGTTTGTGTGGGGTCCATCATGCTGTGTGGGGGCCATCATACTGTTTGGAGGGTTAATGTAGGTCATTGTACACAGTGGAGGGTCATGGGGCCATTATGCTGTATGTAGGCCCATTATACTGCATGGATGGCATTCATACTGTTTTTGGGGGCACTTTTGTTGGCATCATACTTTGTGTGGCAATGAAAAGGAGGAAAATTACTAAGTAAAGGCTGAAACGTTGTGAGATATGCTCTTCTGTCACCTCAGCAATTATTTATTTTTTATTTTATATTTTTTTGTGGTGGTGGGGCAATTAGAACTTCTTCTATGGGGCACCATGATTTCTATGTAAACCCCTGCCAGAAGAGCAGATGGGGACCTTCTTCTTGACTAGTAACCTCAGCCTCTCTCTCAACTACACTGCTCAAAGAAATAAAGGGAACACTTGGCAAATTCGCCACTGGCGCCCTGTGCTCTTCACAGATGAAAGCAGGTTCACACTGAGCACATGAGACAGACGTGAAAGAGTCTGGAGACGCTGTGAAGAGCGATCTGCTGCCTGCAACATCCTTCAGCATAATCGGTTTGGCAGTGGGTCAGTAATGGTGTGGGGTGGTTTCTTTGGAGGGCCGCACGGTGTTGGGCTGTGAGCACAACCCCCATCTGCGGACGTCGTGCACTCAGACCATCCTCATGGAGTCTGTTTCTAACCGTTTGTGCAGACATTTGCACATTTGTGGCCTGCTGGCGGTCATTTTTTAGGGCTCTGGCAGTGCTCCTCCTGTTCTTCCTTGCACAAAGGTGGAGGTAGCGGTCCTGCTGCTGGGTTCTTGCCCTTCTACGGCCCCCTCCATATCTCCTGGTGTACTGGCCTGTCTCCTGGTAGCGCCTCCAGCCTCTGGACACTACGCTGACAGACACAGCAAACCTTTGCCACAGCTCACATTGATGTGCCATCCTGGATGAGCTGCACTACCTGAGCCACTTGTGTGGGTTGTAAAGTCCATCTCATGCTACCGCGAGTGTGAAAGCACAACCAACATTCAAAAGTGACCAAAACATCAGCCAGAAAGCATTGGTGCTGAGATGTGGTCCCTTCCTGCAGAACCACTCCTTTATTGAGGGTGTCTTGCTAATTTCCAATAATTTCCATCTGTGGTCTATTCCATTTGCACAACAGCATGTGAAATTGATTGTCAATCAGTGTTGCTTCCTAAGTGGACAGTTTGATTTTACAGAAGTTTGATTTACATGGAGTTAATTCTGTTGTTTAAGTGTTCCCTTTATTTTGTTGAGCAGTGTATGTTTTTTCCTTGAAACACTGCATTGTTTCAGTGAATCCAGGAGTCGGTGTCTGATACATGACGCCCCATGGTTCCAGCAGAATGAAAGCTCTTACAGGTTTCTTGTAAAAATTTTCTTTTTCTAACGTTTGACTCTTGGTTCCCCATGTTTGTTTTCGCACTGAATTTAATGCGGTGTCTAATGCATAACAGTATGGGAGCTGTAAGCTTACAAAATGAAAGAATTGCTGCTAAATCATAGCTGTTTTATTCAGCATCCCAAGGAACAGCTCATAAAGTTGTATAGCAATATCTGGAGATTGCTTTAATATGAAATAAAATACGCTGAGATTATTCAATAAATTCAACCACACAAATGCGGATGCCTCCTCCTCACCTAGTCATTTATAATTTTGCATTATCCCGAAATTAGTCGTCTTAATTTCATGCACAACTTCTACTATTGTCATAGCAACTGTCTATGCGGGTATCTTCTCCAGGGGCCGAGATTCTTTGAAATGCTCAGTCATTTACATTTTAGCGTTAGACTTCTAAGAGACTAAAAGAAATATAGGAAAGTGCTAATGATTTAAAGGCATTATAGTGCCATTATGTAGGAAAATTGCACATATTGAAATTGGTATAGTTACACTGGGGGAAATAAGTATTTGATCCCTTGCTGATTTTATAAGTTTGGTGATAACTTAGCTTGGGGCGCTGCGTGAGGAACACAAAAGCAGCAAATAAAAAGACAATACCACCTCTTTGTCTAAACAATAAAATAATAATTATAAATATATAAATATTTGCGCTAAAAAATGTGTCCTAAAGTCCGAAGATAAATGTTAGCAGCGGATTTATCAGCGTAACATCCAGAGTCAGCAACACAGAATGTAGATTTATTCATATCCAGGTTGAATAGCTTACAGCTTACATTACAAATGTGATCAGTCTGGTATCTGCTGTGGCTTGCAGCATGGGAGTATTACAACAACTAGAAAGGAAGAGAAGGAGGTGGCATCCCATTTTTGTCCAGTTGCCCCGGCCAGTGACTATCGCCCACCTTGTGTAGGAGCTCCTACACAGCGCTTCTGTCGCTGTGCAGCAGTGTGATTTTGCTAACAAGGTGGGCGATTGTCACCGGCCGGGGAATCGTCCTTTACCTGCCATCACATTCGGGGCACTTCATCATTTAACCCTCAATACTGATTTTGGATATATTTTTTACTTGGATTACAACGGGACATTTCTTCAGCACAAGGACCTTTGGCTCCCAGTGGAAGCAGCTACTCTGCGCATTTAGCCTTGCATTGGGACTACAGAGCACCGTCTGAACATGGCCCTATCCTGATTTTGTAAGTTTGCCCACTGACAAAGACATGCACAGTCTATAATTTTGAGGATAAGTTAATTTTAACATTGAGAGATAGAATATCAAAAATAAAATCCAAAAAATCACATTGTGTAAATTATATACATTTATTTGCATTTTGCAGTGAGAAATAAGTATTTGATCCCCTACCAACCATTATGAGTTCTGACTCCTACAGACCAGTTAGATGCTCCTAATCAATTCATTACCTGCATTAAAGACAGCTGTCTTACATAGTCAACTTTATAAAACACTCCTGTCCACAGACTCAATTAATCAGTCAGACTCTAACCTCTACAACATGTGCAAGACCAAAGAGCCTTCTAAAGGCCCCATCTCACATAGCGAGATCGTTAGCGAGATCGCTGAAACGTCACAGATTTTGTGACGCAACAGCGACCTCGCCAGCAATCTCGCTACGTGTGACACATAGCGGCGACCGGGCCCCTGCTGCGATCTCGCTGATCATGCTTGAATGTCCTGGGCCATTTTTTGATTGCTGGTGTCCCTCTGGCCAGCATGCATTTTTGTGTTTGACGCCGACGAGCGACCTCGTTGTCGACTCAGAGCTTTGGGATGCAGGCGTGAGTCGTCAGAATAGCTGCTGTGTGACAAGGTCCCAACGACCGTAGAGGTTGTTATACGGATCGCCGGATCGTTGCTGCGTCGTTGCGTAGATCTGTCTGTTTGACAGTTTACCAGCGACCATTTAGCGACGTACCAGCGATCCTTGCCAGGTCGTATCATTATCGGGATCGCTGGTGCGTCGCATAGTGTAACGGTACCTTAAGGATGTTGATAAGATCATAGACCTGCACAAAGCTGGAATGGGCGACAAAACCATAAGTAAGACGCTGGGTGAAAAGGAGACAATTGTCGATGCAATAGAAAGAAAATGGAAGAAATACAAAATGACCCTCAATCGACATCGATCTGGTGCACCATGCAAAATCTCACCTCGTGGGGTATCCTTGATCATGGGGAAGGTGATAGATCAGCCTAAAACTACACGGGGGTGGGGGGCTTGTTAATGATGTCAATGCAGCTGGGATTACAGTCACCAAGAAAACCATTGGTAACAAATTACGCTGTAAAGGTTTAAAATCCTGCAGTGCCTGCAAGGTCCTCCTGCTCAAGAAGGTGCATGTGCAGGCCCGTCTCAAGTTTGCCAGTGAACACCTGGATTATTCTGTGAGTGATTGGGAGAAGGTGCTGTAGTCAGATGAGACAAAAATTGTGGTCTTTGGCATTAACTCAACTTGCCGTGTTTGGAGGAAGAGAAACGCTGCCTATGACCCAAAGAACACCATCCCCACTTTCAAGCATGGAGGTGGAAAGACTTTGTTTTGGGGGGTGTTTCTCTGCTAAGGGCACAGGACTACTTTACCCCATCAATGGGAAAATGGATGGAGCTATGTACCGTAAAATCCTGAGTGGCAATCTCCTTCCCTTCGCCAGGACATTAAAAATGGTTCGTGGCTGGGTCTTCCAGCAAGACAGTGATTGATTCTCCCTGCTCTGCTGTAGAATGTATCTGTTGTGCACGCTGATTCAGTTACAGTAGCCTGTCTCCGGGTTGGCCCCCTCAGAGCACAGGGCCGGGGCAACCACCCCCTCTGCCTCACTGGGATCTATGCTACTGCCATCTTCTCATGTGAACATGGAAAACTTGGCTTAAGAAAAGAGTTTTGTTGGGAGTTCACACATCTTTTTCTATACCTCTAGAGAATAACTAGGTTTTTTTTTCTCTAGGCATTGCAAAGTTAGGAAATTTTGTAATTTTCTTCTTTACCTTATTTTGTTTTCTTTTCCAAACATTATGTTGCAGTGCTGTTTTGATGACCAGATGATGCTATTTTACAATCCTCTTTCAACTACTGCTCCTCAAGATCATTACACCATATTTAAATAATCTGTGTTCAGGACTTTCCCTGTCCAGGCATTTTTGCTGCCCATCCCCTTATACATTTAGGGGTATTTCTGTGCTCTTAATTGATTATAATGTGCACAATTTGCTGAACAGCAGTTGAAAGAAGCTTCAAAAGAGCTTAAACTGGGCACTGAAAACCGCACTGCAGCATAGTGTTTGGGCGAGAAGGAGACACAATAATGCAATGATGTATATTACAAAAAGGAGACACAATAATGTAATGATGTTTATAACAAAAATGAATAATTTTCTAATGCCTGGAGGTTAATTAAAAAAGAGAGAGTTACTATTTAAAGATATTGACCAATTTATCTTGTCAGTGCATATTTGCTCAAAAACTGACCAGCATTTCTATCCATAAGATGGCTGATGATGTGTCAGGCCAGTGGACCACCATCTTCTAATAGAAAAGCAACTTTCTCATGTGAGGTTTTTTACTATTTTAGGAGACTGACAGATAGGTCTGGTCACATGCTCCTCCAATATCAGCCATTTTATGGACAGAATTACTGTGTAGTTTATCAGGAAAATTGGTTTGACAAGATAAAGTAGCCAACCTGACTATCACTTATTCAACATCTGCATTTCCAAAATTGGTCTTCCCATGATGACTTTTATAGATGACATTACAAGGGTTTAAAGAATACCTATTACCAATCTGGGCCCGCCCTGTTATTCAATAAAACAGTGGACATCCCTAGATGGGTGATTTTTTTTCTAAATATAATCCAGTAGAAAAAAAACTCTTAGAAATAGCTGTAATGTCCCCTAAAAGGGCCCTACTGTCTAGCAAAGTTGTGTCCGAACGTCTGAGTTGTGGGATCCCGGCATGCAGTGCCACAACACAGTCCCAAAACCCTTCACGGCCACTCTTGCTGTGAACGAGCAAGATTTCTCTCTTTCCACTAATCCAGGGTGCCATGTACTTTGTTACTCGGTTACCGAATAACAAGTGATGCAATGAAATTATCGTTCGGTAATCACTTAATAAAGTACGTGACAGAACAGGTCTAATTCAAAGAGTAAGAGCTTGTTAAATCTTGCTCTTTCACTGTGTGAATGAACTTGGAGATTGTTAAGATTCTGTTCACAGCATGCCTGGATGCCACTACCCAGAAATTCAGGCCCAACTTTCCTAAAAAGCTGGACCCATTCAGGGTGCATTAGAGTTACATCTGCAAGGTTTTGGTTGCTCAGTTTGATTACAAACCACTAGTCCACCGTTAAAACTTTTCCTGGAAAAACTATCTTATATCTTGCAAATGAACTGGGGAAATACCTCATTAGGTAAATAAAAAATAATGAAATAGTTTTTAGAGGTCTGAGATTATTTGTTAAACTTGGTATCAAGAACAGATAATCCTAGTTGAGACTGTGGTATCTGAAGTGTGAACTAAGAGGAGGTCCGTGTGCCAACCTATTTAGATTGCTTTTTTGTTTTGCTTTTCATTTTCCTTTTGTTTTTCTCTGGTAGTTGTTTGAATAATCTGTTGAAAAAATGTTTGAGTCCTCAATGGGCAATCTGAGAAATCAGTTTCTTATATTCCTGTGAGACATAATCTATGGGTTGATTTACAGTAAATGTTGGCACATCACAACAGTTCAGTGGTCAGTGTGCATTCATTAGATGTCATCATTAGTAAAATGTTAATGTTTTGGGCAGTAAAAGCAATTGACTCGCATAGTCTGGCCATATATTTATTCTATAGCTGATCTCTTTGTTGCTGTTCAACATACTGATAATATAAAGTGTTCGGTTGTATTTGAACATTACTGTTTTTTAGTTACTGAGTAGAAGCATGGCTCAGGTTTCCTCTACTTGTTATCAACCTGTGATACGTCCTTACCAATGGATATAAAATGTTTTCAAGACAGACACTTACAGTGCCTTGCAAAAGTATTCGGTCCCCTGGAACTTTTAAACCTTTTCCCACATTTCATGCTTCAAACATAGATACCAAATGTAAATTTTTGGTGGTGAATCAGCAACAAGTGGAACACAAATGTAACATTGAACTAAATTTATTGGTTATTTTAAATTTTTGTGGAAATGCAAAAACTGAAAAGTGGGGCGTGCAATATTATTCAGCCCCTTTACTTTCAGTGCAGCAAACTCACTTCAGAAGTTCATTGTGGGTCTCTGAATGATCCAATGTTGTCCTAAATGACTAATGATGATAAATATAATCCACCTGTGTGTAATCAAGTCTCCGTATAAATGCACCTGCTCTGTGATAGTCTCAGGGTTCTGTTTGAAGCACATAGAGCATTATGAAAACCAAGGAACACAACAGGCAGGTTCCATGATACTGTTGTGGAGAAGTTTAAACCCAGATTTGGATACAAAATGATTTCCAAAACTTTGAACATCCCAAGGAACACTGTGCAAGTGATCATATTGAAATGGAAGGAGTCTCATACCACTGCAAATCTACCAAGATCCGGCCGTCCCTCTAAACTTTCATCTCAAACAAGGAGAAGACTGATCAGAGATGCAGACAAGAGGCCCATGATCACTCTGGATGAATTGCAGAGATCTACAGCTGAGGTGGGACAGTCTGTCCATAGGACAACAATCAGTCGTACACTGCACAAATCTGGCCTTGGCAAGAAGAAAGCCATTTCTGAAAGATATCCTTAAAAAGTGTTGTTTAAAGTTTGCAGCAAGCCACCTGGGAGACACACCAAATGTGGAAGAAGGTGCTCTGGTCAGATGAAACCAAAATCGAACTTGCCAAACGATATGTTTGGCGTAAAGGCAACACAGCTCATCACCCTGAACACACCATCCCCACTGTCAAACGTGGCAGCATCATGGTTTGGGCCTGCTTTTCTTCAGCAGGGACAGGGAAGATGGAGGGAGACAAATACTGGACCATTCTTGAAGAAAACCTGTTGGAGTCTGCAAAAGACCTGAGACTGGGACGGAGATTTATCTTCCAACAAGACAATGATCCCAAACATAAAGCAAAATCTACAATGGAATGGTTCACAAATAAGCGTATCCAGGTGTTAGAATGGCCAAGTCAAAGTCCAGACCTGAATCCAATCAAGAATCTGTGGAAAGAGCTGAAAACTGCTGTTCACAAACGATCTCCATCAAACCTCACTGAGCTCGAGCTGTTTACCAAGGAAGAATGGGCAAGAATTTCAGTCTCTCGATGTATAAAACTGATCAAGACATACCCCAAGCGACTTGCAGCTGTAATCGCAGCAAAAGGTGGCGCAACAAAGTATTAAGTTAATGGGGCCGAATAATATTACATGCCCCACTTTTCAGTTTTTGAATTTCCACAAAATTTTAAAATAACCAATAAATTTCATTCAACTTCACAATTGTGTCCCACTTGTTGTGGATTCTTCACCAAAAATTTACATTTGGTATCTTTATGTTTGAAGCATGATATGTGGGAAAAGGTTGAAAAGTTCCAGGGGGCTGAATACTTTCGCAAGGCGCTGTATCTGGGATCATTATTGTAGTTATATAATACCTGATGCAATATATCACTTGTCACTATGTTAACGTGACAGTTTGTGTACTACATAATACCTGTTTCAAAGCCTTTTCAAAAGCTGCATCTGTAATATATTAAGGAAGCAAATAAGACTCTGTTCAGATTACGTTTCAGCACCATGCTAGGAATAGGAGCCAGAAAAAAACAATACGTACACCAAATGTATGCCTTGCTCAGTGGATTGCTTGAGAGTATAAATTTGGGATTCATTGGGCTGGTATTCAGTGCTATACTTTTTACTACTTTACAGTGTAGTCAAATACTCTTTTCTATACAAAAGCAAGTACTTGGTAAAGGGTTTTCTTTACCTGGGAGATGCTTAACGTATACACTGTCATGTCGTATCCTTCTTTATGAGGTGCTAGCTGAAGCATAATGTGAGCAGAGCTTAGTACAAATATATTGTCTAAGGATAGGTAATACATCTTATAATTGATCAGGAGTCAGACGCTTCAATTACAATTGTTTAACTTTTCTTTCTGTGTCCAATCACCACAAAACATTTCTTTCCGTGATTCTCTAACATGGTTTTTACAATGGCCACATTGTACTTTTGGGTAGAGGTTTACTATGTTCCAAATAGCAATTGGCATGGATCAGCTTTTGCCTGAAGCAAAAATGTTTTTGTGAATGTAAGCACAGGTAGAACTACTGTCGTGGTGGGAGAAAAATGTTGCTCTCCACTATTCACTTACTGGCCTGGAACATGCAGCCAAATCAATGTGTTGTGTTTTTTGTTTTACAAGTATCAGTGTCATATGTTGAGAACAAAGGCTGGATGTGAAAAGCAGGGGATGCAAAGTCAAATGCATTGTTAAACCTAGTAAAAGCTATTGCTAAGATGCAACTTTTTTAGAAAAAAATGGAAGTTTTAATAAGTTTTTGTACATATAAAAAAGTATGTACATTTATGTGTGACATGTATTTCTTTTTCCCTAAGGAACGAGAGAAGAGAAGGCATGAGAGGATCCTTAGTGATGAACTGGTAGCTGCGGTTACCTATTTAAACCAGTTTATCCCACCTGAGCGCAGCATTGTATACATTCCCTGGGATATGGCAAAGTATACCAAAAGGTAAAGATCTAATTCACAGATCGTGGTGCATGGTGTACATCATGGAAATCATGGATTATGCCAAGTATATAAGCATCTTATATGATTAGGGATAGCTTATTTACCTCTGGGGGCCTGAGAGTCTCTACCCCCACCAATCCAGAAACCAGGCCTCTGCAGAGCCCTCTCAAAATGAAGTGGGTGTTGAGCATTACTACAGATATGGCCAAGCATGGTACTTGGCTAGCTCCCACAGTCCCACAATTAACGATTAGTGCACAAACTTGACTTGTAGAGCCCCTTTACCAGGATCTGTGGTGGTATCCAGCGGTCCCCAGCGCTCAATATGTTATTAAAGGGGTATTCCCATCTTCAACGCCAAGCCTTTTACGTTCAATGGACATTATAACAATGACATTATAAGTCTTCTCTCTATTTGTCTGCATTTTTGGAAATATGATTTATTAAATAACCTCATATAATTTGTTTTAGGGCATTGAATACGGAGGGAAGCTAGAATTTATTGGAGGAATAAATGACTGTATCTGTTCTAATAATGTTATAGTTTGCTAACAGCTTAGGAAAGTATATGGCAGCGATAGGTTAGCACAAAGAACAAGATCTCAATCTTTCATATTGTTTTGGGATCCCGCTCTGGATACTGGGATCCTAATACCACATCCTAAAAGTTCAGACCTGACTTTTGCTGCAAAGTCAGATCCTTCAGTGGGTGTAGGGGCCATTAGGGACTATTGTGACTACTTTTGCTAATAGATGTTTTTGTTTTTTTTTAAATCACCGTTCTGAGGTTGCCTCTCTATTTTTTTTAAACAACCCTATGCTGGTGATAGGTACCCTTTAAGCAAGCGTGTGAATATATTGCGTTTATTGCTGGTATGAAAGGTGCATTGTATATCTGACAATTGCAAATCATTACATTTTTCAGAAAAGTTTTGATTTAGAAAAAAAAATATTCTAAATCAAATTTAGTGCAAAAACAAGTACAATCTTTATACTAAAGACAACCAAATAATGGGGAGTGTCGTAGGAATGACCCAAAAGCAGAGCATTTAAAAAGGTTTTCTACTACCCTGAACCAATTGCTAGTTTTGCCATAAATCATAATGTCCCTAAAGATCCCTGTGTACCTTTTCTACTAAGTTTCATGTTTTAGGACTTTCTACTTTGCTTCCTGTTGTCATAGCAATCACTTCCTCTGCTGCCTTCTTACTACATATCTCATCATTACTTGTCCTGAGCTGCAAGTCAATAGTGAGCAGAGGCCTGTAACTCCACTTACACCGCTCCCACTGCTCCCCCAGAGTCACACCCAGACGCAACACAATCTCCTGTACAGGACACTGCAGGGAAAAGTAATGCATAAAGCACCATTAGGCTAGATCAGATGCAAGAGCATTGGAAGTTAGTGACCTTCTGCTTAAGCTCTTCTGCTAGTGTGAGACGAGTGTCAGTTCACTGTGTTCCGATCCTGTCGCATGAGAGAATCGCAGTACAGGTGCGGAGGAGACAGAGAAGGCAATTTCTCCATCTCCTCTATTGCCTGACTCGGCATATATAGGACTGCACTGGGATGGCATCCGAGTGCAGTCCGATGTTTCAGATACACCCACAGACTTGTTTGGGTGTGAGTAAGCAGAGTCTCACTGCCAATCACAGCATGCTGTGATTGTTCTCTCATGCCCCATAGTATAACATTGGTCCGAGTGCCATTTGATAAAACATCAGATGGCTGTATCACAGATTAAAGGGAATCTGGCACAACATTTGACCTATCTAAACTGAACTTAAAGGGCCGGTCCGAAACCAAAGGTGAATTTAAAATTAAATGTATATCTATCTACTCAGTGTAATAATCTAATCTCGTTTTCTAATATATTTCAATGAAAAATTCCCTAATGTACCCTCTACATTCTGACATCTTGTGTTTTTTTTTTTTTAACGCCCCATGACACTTTGTTTGAGATTCACCAGTGCATGCTGGTATACTCATATTAGCCATCAGTTGGCAGACGCTGCAGTCACTGCCATAGCCTCTGCCCCTCTCTGAAATGAGGCGCCATAAGTGATGTCTGTTTTGGAGGCTCGGCTAGTCCTGCTTACCTGATAATGCATTGGTTGTAAATTCTGCTGATGACCTGAGGTTAGCATCCTCAATAATCAGAACCTCCCTCTCCCGTCTCAAAGACTTTACACGTGCTGCGCCAATTCTTTGGAATGCACTTCCCAGGTCAATACGATTAGTCCCCAATCCCCACAATTTTAAGCGTGCCCTGAAAACGCATTTATTCAGACTGGCCTATCGCCTCAACACATTAACCTAATCTATCCCTGCGTGGCACAGCCAAAAGTTTTACCATAACCAGGTTCCCCGCATCATGTTCCCACATGCTTTATGCATCCATTAGCCCTCTGTGTCTGTACCATTACACACTTAACATTATGGCTGGTCCATACAATCAGGACAATTGTTACCACCCACCTTTCGTGTTTACCTCTTTCCTCATAGACTGTAAGCTTGCGAGCAGGGCCCTAATTCCTCTTGGTATCTGTTATGATCTACGTGAATATTGTTATGCTGTAATGTCTATTGTCTGTACAAATCCCCTCTGAAATGTAAAGTGCTGAGGAATATTTCGGCGCTATAGAAATAAAATTTATTATTATTATTAAATTTTGACGCATACTGAGTATGAGCTCCCTGCTATATTCCTTTAAATGCACAGTGACAGTGCGCTCCCTTGCTGGCTCTAAAGAGAAATGATAACCCAGCAGGGATCATTCCAGTCTCTGAAACGGATGACGCTTTATTTCATGGTGGGGAAAGCATCTGTGGCAGTGACCGCAGCCTCTGCCCCCTAATGATGTCCCGTGTGAGTACCCCAAAATGCACTTGGATTCTAAAAAAAAAAAATGTCATTAGAAGTAAAAAAAAATGTAGAGCGGGAATGGTCAAATTTTTTTTATCTGAAATCTATTAGAAAAGTGATTAGATTATTGAATTAAAGTTAGTATGAAATCCACCTTCGTTTTCGGATCACCCTTTAATTCTGCATAATATTAATTTCATCACTTTATATAAAGTATTTGCTTTTATGATGACGTTTACACGAGCATATAAAAAAATTGTTATTTTTATCTAGAAAAAGACGATTTTCCATCTGTATTGTCAACCTTATAGCATCCATTTATACATCAGAAATGAATAGAATTTCCAAAAATACAGTGTCCATTGTTAGTAATGAAAGGGCAGCACGGTGGCTCAGTGGTTAGCACTGCAGAGCTGGAGTCCTGGGTACAAATCCCACCAAGGACAATATCTGCAAGGAGTTTGTATGTTCTCCCCATGTTTGCGTGGGTTTCCTCCCACACTCCAAAGACATACTGATAGAGAATTTAGACTGTGAGCCCCATCGGGGATAGTGATGATAATGTGTGCAAACTGTAAAGCGCTGCGGAATATGTTATCGCTATATAAAGATTATTATTAATTAAATAAATAGAAGATACAGAAGATTCGGCACTGCTCCTTAACCCCTAAGCAGTTCCATGACTGCTTTTCAAGTCCAAAATCACACACCTGGACCGACCGCCAAACTACCGTCCGAACGGGTGCTCAATCCAGAAAAGCAAACTTGTAATCTGATTATGTACAAAAGAGAAAAAAAGTGATGGCACTCACCGTTCTGTCGTGAAAATTCTTTATTGATTAAAAGGCATTGGCACGGGAGGAACGTACAGAGAGTGGACGGCGGCTGTTTCACGCACTTGCGCTTCAACGGGTCCTTATTAATATTAAAAATTGGATGCTATACAGATGATTCTTATCAGATACAATTTTTTTTTTATTTTTGCACACCCATAGACTTCAACAAGCGAGTCTCATCTGAAATACAGAAGAGACCAGTGGTTGTGTTGACATTTCTCACACAGACATTTTCAAGCTGTAATCTAAATAGCTCAATTCCATAACATTGCTCCTAGTGCGCTGTCTGAGGTCGGGTTTATTTCTTTTTCACAGACAGCACTTGGACAAATATTACATTCATGTGAACATAGTCTGACAATACTTGTCGCAATGAAGCTTATCGTAACAAGTAATAGTAGTTGCTCAAGCAATAAATTGGGTACATTGGAGAAATGTTGTTCCCCACCTCTGTTCCACATGCAGAGATCCACCTCACATATGGGACAGGAGCAGACAGGCGGGAATCCTTACTGCAGTCTATGGAGTGGATGTGATAAGCCACAGATCACAGGTGTTCTTTATGATGGCAGGAGCTCAGGTTGCTGCTCTGTATCTCATGAATAAACTTCTGTCTTAGCTGACCTTGATCACTGCATTTGGTAATTGTGGTACAACAATACTGCCAAGACTCAAGTGGTGACATTTAGAGGCACAGATTGTGCCCCATCACAGCATGAATGCTAGTTTAGTATTGGCTAGGAGTTAGATACAATGTCTACAATTTTAAGAATTGTATTTATAAAAATATCAGCATATTTTTTACGGTCAAATAATTTACTTTTGAACAATTTTTCCCCAAACTAATATTTGCTTTATTTCAGCAAACTTTGCAACGTTTTGGATCGACTCAATGTCATTGCTGAAAATGTGGTAAAGAGAACAGGATTCTTTGTTAATCGACCAGATGCATATTGCAGTGTGCTAAGGCCGGATGAAAAGTAAGTATTTTTCATTTGAATTTAGTTATTACCTTCAATTAATTTTTCTCATTTAAATACTTAATAATTTATAAGTAATAGAGGTTTTTGGCTAATTAGTGGTCTTCTATAGATTAACTTGATTAAAACACATTAGTGCTCAGAAATGAAAATGTAGCATGCTGAGAACTTTTATCAGTATTTCCTTCCTATGTCAATCAGTTGTGCTCTTTATTATTCTCAATTTTTATTTTGTCCATCATGAAAAAAGTGTCTGCTGTAGGGATTTAGCTTGTTGGTAATTGGCAGCGTTCACACAGACATGCATTTTCTTGTCCAAACAGGAAGTTTATTAACTCCATAAACTTCTAGAAGAATGTAAAACAAGAGTCCATTCAGCAGTGCAAGAAACAGAGCAATTCAGCTGCTCAGTATTCAAAGTCCAATACTTGGCCTCTTGCAGAGTCTAAGGCTGGTTTCACTTTAGCGTTTTTTAGCGCAGCGCATCGTGCGCGTCCATGCGCCCCTATGTTTAACATGGCGGGCGCAAGGTCTAGCTTTTGCACGCGCTCATATGCGTTTAAGTGCGCATACAGTTTTTTGTAGTGTGCGCCCAGGCGCTCCCGATGCAACCTGTTGCATTTTTGGGTCTGTCCAACGGCGTAAAAAAAAACGATTGCACACAGAATGCGACAAAATGACGCATTACAGTCTATGGGAATGCAGGCGCATGCGCATGCCTGCTTTTAAAACTGTATGTGTTTTAAGAGTTAACATGGCTAGAAACTGGTTAAAACGCATGCGCCTAAAAAACGCATGCAAAATGCATGATGCGTTTTTTGCATGCGTTTCTATTGCGCACGAAGCGCAGCGCTAAAAAGCTCTAATGTGAAAGTAGCCATAAGCAACTTACACAGGTCCTCCACCATGCATACATAGACCCACATACCAGAAATGTTTGCACCTCTACTCCCAGACAAGGAGTGAAGAGCTCAGCTGCCCTTTTATAAACCAGCTGTGTCTCCTGTATTGAAGGGTGGGAATGACTAGTTCTGATCACCTCATCTAATAATTTTTAGTAAACCTGAACACATATAGTGGTCTTATTAACCCTCTCAGCGCCTCCAGGATTCTTCTGTCTACTCTGCCAACATCCACTGCTGGTTATTTTTTAGAAGCACTGTGAACATACTTTTACGATTATTAACATTAACAATATAATTGAGTAAGCAGTGGTGATGTCATCTATCCTAGGTGGCATGATCTGGGAGGTGTCGTTGGACCATCTGGACGCTTGCAGGTACTACTGAAGTTTCTGTTTGTACATACATGTTATTAGATACAGGAAAGCACATTTCACCTTAGTGATTAGTGTTTGGACCCAAAGAGTGGTCGTAAATGGCTGCACATCCATTTGGAAGAATGTCTCAAGTGGGGGTACCACATGGCTATGCCCTGGGCCCTGTTATTGTTCAACATCTTTATCAGTGATTTAGATGAAGAAATTGAGGGTAAGCTGATTAAATTTGTTGATGACACAAAGCTAGGAGGGATAGCTAATACTAGAAGAGAGAGATGATTCAAAAAGATATAAATGAACTGGAGCAGTGAGCTGCAACTTACAGAATGGTTTTTAACAGGGAAAAATGCAAATTACTACATCTGGGCAATAAAAATAAAAAAAAAGCATATACAGAATGGGAGGAATAGGGTGTTAGAACCACGCTGGAGTCCTGCTTTGACAGGCAGGGTCTCCGGCGTGTCTCTTCACTCACCTGTGCTGTGGTCAGGTCTTCCCTTCCCCATGGGCTTCATGCTTCCAGCCGGTCCTCTGGTCATGTCTTTAGGGCACGCGTGCGTGCACGCCAACCCTCTTAAAGGGTCAGTGCGTGCACTTGCTATTTCCTCCCAAGCCAATAGCTGTGCAACATTATGTATATATTGCTTCCTCCCCACTGGGGAGGTGACTGAGCAACCTTCCTGTTTTGCAGTCTAAGTTGTGTAAAGTTACATTCCAGTCCCTGCTGCACTTAAGTGCAAATCCTGCCTGCTGCACTCTGATGCAAATCCTGCTTGCTGCATTCTGGTGCAGACCCGCAGACCCTGTCTGCTGCATTCTGACACAAACTCAGTCTGCCTTACTTGGATGCAAACTTGGTCAGCTGCAATCTAATGCAAGCTCTGCCTGCTGCTCCATCCAGTCTGTCCTTCTGGGTCCAGCTGCTGCATGATCGTTGGTCTGTCCTGAAGTGGCACCTGGCGTTCATTGGGAGCCAAGTCTAACCTCACCATCAGAGGCTCTAGTGAATAGTCTCGTGCTCGCTTAGTCACGCCCCTCCAGGCTCTCCGAGGTCCGTGGCACAATGGCTCCACAAACCATGACCGTGACAGCTTTCTCAGGCCTTGGATCCCGCTCGACCCCTGATCCTGCCCGTTCGGACCATGTAACAGGAGTTATCCACCTCTGCAGCTTCTGCTCTTCTTTGCTTATGCCAGTCCAACTCGTCTGTGGGACAATATGCGCTTCCGTACTCTGGTGTCTGAGCTCTGCTGGAATCATAAAGCGTTGGTGGCAACGTTCTGGGAGGGCCTCTCTGGAAACATAAAGGACAAGCTAGCTGGTCGAGACTTACCAACTACCTTCGACGACCTGATCTCCTTCGCCATCCGTATAGATCTTTGTTTCCATGAGTGTGCCTGTGAGGTGGCACATGAAAGAGGACCGTGGCGCCTTGCTCCGTCTTTTCAAAGGCCTATTGTTCTTTCGCCCTCCCTTGTCAAGGACTCATCTGAACCCATGCAGATCGACCACCCAGCCTTTGCTAGACAGTGACTGAGGGATTGACGTGCTAAAGGCCAGTGCATGTATTGTGGAGACATAAATCACTCCATTCGAGTCTGTCTGGTAAAGCTGGAGAAATTCCGGCATCTAGGGTCGTAGGAGAGGCCTCCCTAGACAGGCAAGACATCTCCCTACCCCTGACTCTTACTGTGGCCGTGACAACCGGTGAATCCTAGTTTGTTGAGTCAGCGTATTTGGATTCCGGGGCAGCCGGAAATTTTATCCTCCAGGCTGTAGTGGATCGGTTCCAAATCTCAATTCATCCGCTCAAGAACCCCCTGGAAATAACATCTGTCGATGGGAGAACTCCTCGGGAGACGGTTCGTCTGGCTACTGAGCCGCTTGTGGTCTGTATTGGGATGCGTCATACTGAGAGGATTGCCTTCTATGTTCTTTCCCACATGTCTCACGCCTTTCTCTAAGGCCTACCATGGCTACGGCAGCACGAACCTGTGTTGGACTGGATAACTGGAGAGGTGCTCCGCTGGGGAAATTCCTGTCATGAGAAGTGTCTGGCTCCAGTACGTCCGGCTAAGGCCCCATCTTATCCGGCATCGCTTCCCTGTTTGCTGTCTGCCTATTGGTCCTTTGCCGATGTTCTTTACAAGAAGGAAGCAGAGACTTTGCTGCCCCACAGGCCGTATGACTGTCGTATTGACTTGATTCCCGGATCTACACCCCCTAGAGGCCGAATTTACCCTCTGTCCTCAAATGAGACTCAAGCTATGTCAGACTATATTCAGGAAAATTTGTCCAGGGGGTTCATTCAGAAGTCCTACTCTCCTGCTGGGGCCGGGTTTTTCTTCATTAAGAAGAAGAATGTATCACTCTGACCCTGTATTGACTATCGAGGTCTCAACCTGATCACGGTTATAAATAAATACCCTAACCCACTGATTTCTGAGTTGTTCGACCGATTAAGAGGTGCCAGGATCGTCACCAAATTACTTAAGAGGTGCATCGCATTCGCCGGGGAGACGAATGGAAGGCGGCTTTCAACAACAGGAATAGACATTATGAATACCGAGTAATACCCTTCGGTCTCAGTAATACACAGGCAGTTTTCCAAGAATTCATCAACAACATCTACCGGGACCTGCTTTATTCCTGGGTTGTTGTGTATCTGAACAATATTTTGGTATTTTCCCCGTTTCTGGCCTCCCACAGACGTGCAGTTGGGCTAGTTCTACAGCGTCTTAGGGAGAATCTCCTCTACGCCAAGTATGAGAAATGCATTTTTGAATAGTCATCTCTTCCCTTCTTGGGTTACATTATCTCGGATACCGGACTCAGGATGGATCCTGAGAAAGTCTCTTCCATCCTTAAATGGCCGCTGCTCATGGAAGTTGAAGCAATACACCGATTCCTTGGTTTTGCTAATTATCGGCAATTCATTCCCCCCTTCTCCACACTGACTGCTCCCATCTCTGCTATGACCCGAAAGGGAGCCGATCCAAAAAATTGGTCCTCCAAGGTTGAAGAGGCCTTCCTCTTTCTTAAACGGTTCTTCTCCACTACTCCCGTCCTGCATTGCCCGGATTTCAACAAGCAGTTCTTTCACGAGGTGGACGCATCCTCATTAGGAACTGGAGCTGTGCTCACCTAGAAGTCCTCTTCTGGCCGCCGCGTGTCCTGCGGTTTCTTCTCTAAGGCCTTCTCCGTTACTGAGTGTAACTACTCCATCAGGGACTGAGAGGTAGTCGCCATTAAGATGGCTCTGGAAGAGTGGCGATACCTGCTGAAGAGTGCAGTCTATCCAGTGGTCATCTACACCGACCATAAGAATCTGACATATCTCCAGTTTGCCCAGAGACTTAATCCACGCCAAGCTAGGTCGTCTTTGTTTTTATGCTCGCTTTAGCTTTCTTTTACATTTCATGCACTTTCTCCCTCTTTTCTGTCCGAGGATCAAGAGAAGGATCCACCATTTATCACTGAACCATCTTAGATGGTCACTGTCGCTCCAGTCAGTCTGTCACGAATTCCTCCTGGGAAGATCCTTGTAGCTGAATCCGAGAAAGAGCGAGCTTTGTATTGGTGCCACTCGTCCAAGGTGGCTGGTCACACGGGACAAAGGAAGACTCTACAGTACAGATGATTTCTCGCCACTACTGGTGGCCGTCCATGAGGAGAGAGATCTATGTTTACGTGGCTGCCTGTCCAGTTTGTGCCTCCAAAAAAGTGCCCAGGCGACTTCCTGGTAGTTCTCTTCTGCTGTTACCCATACCATCTGGTCCATGGCAGCACATAGCTATGGACTTCATTACGGATTTGCCGGTATTCGAGGGTTACACCGTTATCTGAGTAGTCGTGGATCACTTCTCCAAAATGGCGCACTTTAACCCATTGTCTGCTCTTCCGTCCGCTCCTGAACTGGCTGACAGCGTCATCAAACATATTTTCTACCTGCACAGATATCCTCATGACGTTGTGTCCGATTTAGGTTTGCAGTTCCCTTCCAGATTCTGGTGAGCTCTCTGTAAACATCTGGATATCGCCTTGGATTTCTCATTGGCCTACCTCCCCCAGTCAAATGGGCAAGTGGAGGGTGGCAACCAGGTTCTGGGCAATTACCTGAGGTACTTCATCAATGCCCACTATAATGATTGGGTTCAAGTTGCTTCCTTGGGCTGAGTTCTCGTACAACTATCACGTTGGTGAAGCCTCGGGAGAATCACCATTCTAGATTGTGTTCAGTCTGCAACGCGAAGTTCCCCTCCCGGTGACTGTTCCTTCTTATGTCCCTGTGGCAGATGTCCTCGCCAAGGATTTTGTGAAGTTGTGGGAGGACACCAAAGCCACTTTAGAAGCATCCTCCACCTGTATGAAGATGCATGCAGACTAAAAGGCTTCTGGATCCTCCGTGTTTCTGTTCTGGTGGTAAGGTATGGCTCTCGTCCAGTTAGTCCGGCTGAAGGTTCCTTCTTACAAGTTGTAATAAAAAAGAAGAAGCGGGCGGCACCGCTGTTACCGTGCTCGGATCCGTGGCTTGCAGCAGGCAGTAAGCTCACATGGAGGATTCCCGGGTGCTTGACCTCATAACAAATCACTTGTGGTTTCCAAAGAAAGAAGGTCGCACTCTGCGAGATAATAGTGAAGATTTATTGACACATAATTACATGTCACGTCGGGGATGTGATAACAAGAGTGTCAAGTGGCTGACAACGGCCGTTTCGCGCTACTCGAGCGCTTCCACGGGTCAAAGTGCAGGGGGAAATTACGGATTCTTAAGCAAATCATGATACAGGAAAGATGTATATCTTTGTACCGTGTTAGCCAGTAGATAGAAAAATATTCAGGATTGAGAGTCCTCAGTAGTTGATACCTTTTAATGGCTAACTGAAAAGATGGTAATACATTGCAAGCTTTCGAGACTACTCAGGTCTCTTCATCAGGCTAGACTAATACAAAATCTGAAGTCACATATTTATGCACAATACAGCCTAGAAAAAATGCAATAGATAAGACAAGTGACGTGAAGCAGAACTATCAATATGGGAGAGGGAGAAACATAAATATAAACATTGGACCAGTTCATAGATAAGGAGTCTGGATGTTTTATGGTCCTCTGATTGGGGTCTAGTTCTGTGTTGCCCGATGTGTTTACATCAATTAAGGAATTTCCTTTTAAAACCTTGCAGGGCAACACAGAACTAGACCCCAATCAGAGGACCATAAAACATCCAGACTCCTTATCTATGAACTGGTCCAATGTTTATATTTATGTTTCTCCCTCTCCCATATTGATAGTTCTGCTTCACGTCACTTGTCTTATCTATTGCATTTTTTCTAGGCTGTATTGTGCATAAATATGTGACTTCAGATTTTGTATTAGTCTAGCCTGATGAAGAGACCTGAGTAGTCTCGAAAGCTTGCAATGTATTACCATCTTTTCAGTTAGCCATTAAAAGGTATCAACTACTGAGGACTCTCAATCCTGAATATTTTTCTATCTACTGGCTAACACGGTACAAAGATATACATCTTTCCTGTATCAAAATGGAGGATACCAGAATGTACCGCATCTTTATGGAACTAAAACCACTTCTGAAGAAACGTGCACAAATGGACAGCGACATTTTTTTCTTATCTAAATGCAAAAAGGAGAATCTAATTCCCAAAGGACTCTGGATTACAAACCCAATTCTTCATACCTACAATACCCATTATGCACAAAACCTTTGTCACAGGACTTCTGAGAGACTAAGGAACCACCTTTTACATGTCTGCTACAGCATAAGGAGTAAAGTCCAGGGGCAATTTGAAACTCTGAGGAAAACACTTACAGAAAGCACAGAGCAAAAATTACAACAATACTACAACAAACTACGGACCTTTCTGGTTCATAACAAGGAAAAGAAACTACACAGACTGCGTCTCAATTCAGGACTCTATACAAACAGATACAAAACAAATCCAAAACCTGACAACTTGGACAACCACTCCATTCCAGACACAAAAGCATCTAACTGTGTCATCAATCTCTCAGATTATAAACCCAACAAAGTGGAACTGGCCGTGCTTTCTAGAGGACTCTCATTTTGTCCCACTAAGGCCCTAGATAAAACTGAACTCTGCAGTGATATGGAACAGTATTTCAGGAGACTGCGCCTGAGGGAATATTTCAATGATACAGAAGATTCAGAAAACACTCAGACCGAAGGAAAAGGGATCGTAACAACTAGGAAAAGGTCAGACTGGACACCTCCACCTGGACGCAACCCTCATTTGGATAAATATATAGACTCCTTCAGACATTTGATAAAATCCACAATCATAGACACTAACAGGAGACAAGCATCCAACATCAGTGCCCAGGAGAGAAAGGCCATACAGTCTTTAAAAACCAACAAAGAAATCATCATTAAACCTGCTGACAAGGGAGGTGCAATAGTCATGATGAATACGTCAGACTACATGAAGGAAGCAAACAGGCAACTTATGGACACATGCTACTATAGAAAATTGGAGTCGGATCCTACACAGGACTATTACAAGGAACTAAACAAGTTGGTTTCTTGTCTGCCTGACCAGTCCATAAGAGCTGGCGATGACCTGATACCAGAGACTCCAAGAATAGGGACATTCTACATGCTTCCCAAAATCCACAAATCTGGAAATCCAGGAAGACCAATTATTTCATGTGTGGGCACCCTCACTGAGCAGGTATCTGGATGGGTAGAGGGTATTCTTAAACCACTGGTGAAGGATACATCCAGCTACATTCAGGACACAACTGACCTATTGAATAAACTAGCAGCAATAGGTCCTCTACCAGAAGGAACCATCCTGGCCACCATGGATGTGGAATCTTTGTACTCTAATATCCCACACCAAGATGGTTTACATGCCTGCAAATTCTTCATGGAAAACACAGGGACTGATGCTGATGCCGTGGTGAAACTTATAAAATTCATCCTCACCCACAATTACTTTGAATTTGACAACAGGATCTATCTACAGGAGACTGGCACAGCTATGGGAAGTAAAATGGCTCCACAGTATGCAAATCTTTTCATGGCCAAGCTTGAAAGCGATTTTTTGTCCTCATGCCCCATCAGGCCCCTGGCCTACTACCGCTTCATTGATGATATTTTAATCATCTGGACGGAGTCTGAGCAACAGCTAAAGACGTTCCACGAACAGTTTAATCAATTTCATCCCACCATCAATTTAACACTCAACTACTCCAGTACCGAGATTAATTTTTTGGACACCATCATTAAGCTAAAAAACAATGAAATAGAGACATCCCTGTATCAGAAGCCAATCGACCGTCCAACATACCTTAAATGGGACAGTTTCCATCCAAAACACATAAAGAACTCTATTATCTATAGCCAAGCCATCAGATACAATCGTATATGTTCCAACCCCATGGATAGAGACAAACACCTTGGTCGCCTCAAAAAAACCTTTTTGAATCAGGGTTACCATCCAAGAACAATTGAAAACCAAATTACAAGAGCCACCAGATTGTCAAGGAATCACCTGCTACATTACAAAGCTAAAGAAGAAAATAACCGAGTGCCTCTAGTAGTCACCTACAACCCAAATCTGGAGGTGCTAAGGGGAGCTGCACGGAAATTACAACCTTTACTACAAAAAGATGCCCGATTAAAATCAATTTTTCCAGACCCCCCACTGCTGTGTTTTAGGCAGCCCCCAAATTTAAGAAGCATCATTGTCAGAAGCTCCCTGTCCTCTCCAACAGCTGCAGGAACCTTTCCTTGCAACCAGAAAAAATGTAAAACCTGTCCATTTATAATGACCACGGACAAGATAAAGATCCCCAACTCACATCAGGACTACAAGATCCCAGGTACTTTCACCTGCATTACATCTAATGTGGTGTACTTAATTATTTGTACTAAATGTCCAACTGGGGGTCTGTATGTGGGGGAGACAGGGCAAAAGCTTAGAACAAGGATGAATGCTCATCGTCACACAATAAGAGAAAAAAGAATGGATCTACCTGTGGCAAAACATTTCTGTATCCCTGATCACAGCAGCATGGATATGAAATTACTGGTATTGAAAGGTAACTTCACATCTCAGATAGAGAGACGAGTTTGGGAGTACAAATTTATGACGAACTTTGACACTCTCAGTGCTGGAATGAATGTGTCGCATGGATTTATGTCTTTTTACATCAATTAAGGAATTTCCTTTTAAAACCTTGCAGGGCAACACAGAACTAGACCCCAATCAGAGGACCATAAAACATCCAGACTCCTTATCTATGAACTGGTCCAATGTTTATATTTATGTTTCTCCCTCTCCCATATTGATAGTTCTGCTTCACGTCACTTGTCTTATCTATTGCATTTTTTCTAGGCTGTATTGTGCATAAATATGTGACTTCAGATTTTGTATTAGTCTAGCCTGATGAAGAGACCTGAGTAGTCTCGAAAGCTTGCAATGTATTACCATCTTTTCAGTTAGCCATTAAAAGGTATCAACTACTGAGGACTCTCAATCCTGAATATTTTTCTATCTACTGGCTAACACGGTACAAAGATATACATCTTTCCTGTATCAAAATGGAGGATACCAGAATGTACCGCATCTTTATGGAACTAAAACCACTTCTGAAGAAACGTGCACAAATGGACAGCGACATTTTTTTCTTATCTAAATGCAAAAAGGAGAATCTAATTCCCAAAGGACTCTGGATTACAAACCCAATTCTTCATACCTACAATACCCATTATGCACAAAACCTTTGTCACAGGACTTCTGAGAGACTAAGGAACCACCTTTTACATGTCTGCTACAGCATAAGGAGTAAAGTCCAGGGGCAATTTGAAACTCTGAGGAAAACACTTACAGAAAGCACAGAGCAAAAATTACAACAATACTACAACAAACTACGGACCTTTCTGGTTCATAACAAGGAAAAGAAACTACACAGACTGCGTCTCAATTCAGGACTCTATACAAACAGATACAAAACAAATCCAAAACCTGACAACTTGGACAACCACTCCATTCCAGACACAAAAGCATCTAACTGTGTCATCAATCTCTCAGATTATAAACCCAACAAAGTGGAACTGGCCGTGCTTTCTAGAGGACTCTCATTTTGTCCCACTAAGGCCCTAGATAAAACTGAACTCTGCAGTGATATGGAACAGTATTTCAGGAGACTGCGCCTGAGGGAATATTTCAATGATACAGAAGATTCAGAAAACACTCAGACCGAAGGAAAAGGGATCGTAACAACTAGGAAAAGGTCAGACTGGACACCTCCACCTGGACGCAACCCTCATTTGGATAAATATATAGACTCCTTCAGACATTTGATAAAATCCACAATCATAGACACTAACAGGAGACAAGCATCCAACATCAGTGCCCAGGAGAGAAAGGCCATACAGTCTTTAAAAACCAACAAAGAAATCATCATTAAACCTGCTGACAAGGGAGGTGCAATAGTCATGATGAATACGTCAGACTACATGAAGGAAGCAAACAGGCAACTTATGGACACATGCTACTATAGAAAATTGGAGTCGGATCCTACACAGGACTATTACAAGGAACTAAACAAGTTGGTTTCTTGTCTGCCTGACCAGTCCATAAGAGCTGGCGATGACCTGATACCAGAGACTCCAAGAATAGGGACATTCTACATGCTTCCCAAAATCCACAAATCTGGAAATCCAGGAAGACCAATTATTTCATGTGTGGGCACCCTCACTGAGCAGGTATCTGGATGGGTAGAGGGTATTCTTAAACCACTGGTGAAGGATACATCCAGCTACATTCAGGACACAACTGACCTATTGAATAAACTAGCAGCAATAGGTCCTCTACCAGAAGGAACCATCCTGGCCACCATGGATGTGGAATCTTTGTACTCTAATATCCCACACCAAGATGGTTTACATGCCTGCAAATTCTTCATGGAAAACACAGGGACTGATGCTGATGCCGTGGTGAAACTTATAAAATTCATCCTCACCCACAATTACTTTGAATTTGACAACAGGATCTATCTACAGGAGACTGGCACAGCTATGGGAAGTAAAATGGCTCCACAGTATGCAAATCTTTTCATGGCCAAGCTTGAAAGCGATTTTTTGTCCTCATGCCCCATCAGGCCCCTGGCCTACTACCGCTTCATTGATGATATTTTAATCATCTGGACGGAGTCTGAGCAACAGCTAAAGACGTTCCACGAACAGTTTAATCAATTTCATCCCACCATCAATTTAACACTCAACTACTCCAGTACCGAGATTAATTTTTTGGACACCATCATTAAGCTAAAAAACAATGAAATAGAGACATCCCTGTATCAGAAGCCAATCGACCGTCCAACATACCTTAAATGGGACAGTTTCCATCCAAAACACATAAAGAACTCTATTATCTATAGCCAAGCCATCAGATACAATCGTATATGTTCCAACCCCATGGATAGAGACAAACACCTTGGTCGCCTCAAAAAAACCTTTTTGAATCAGGGTTACCATCCAAGAACAATTGAAAACCAAATTACAAGAGCCACCAGATTGTCAAGGAATCACCTGCTACATTACAAAGCTAAAGAAGAAAATAACCGAGTGCCTCTAGTAGTCACCTACAACCCAAATCTGGAGGTGCTAAGGGGAGCTGCACGGAAATTACAACCTTTACTACAAAAAGATGCCCGATTAAAATCAATTTTTCCAGACCCCCCACTGCTGTGTTTTAGGCAGCCCCCAAATTTAAGAAGCATCATTGTCAGAAGCTCCCTGTCCTCTCCAACAGCTGCAGGAACCTTTCCTTGCAACCAGAAAAAATGTAAAACCTGTCCATTTATAATGACCACGGACAAGATAAAGATCCCCAACTCACATCAGGACTACAAGATCCCAGGTACTTTCACCTGCATTACATCTAATGTGGTGTACTTAATTATTTGTACTAAATGTCCAACTGGGGGTCTGTATGTGGGGGAGACAGGGCAAAAGCTTAGAACAAGGATGAATGCTCATCGTCACACAATAAGAGAAAAAAGAATGGATCTACCTGTGGCAAAACATTTCTGTATCCCTGATCACAGCAGCATGGATATGAAATTACTGGTATTGAAAGGTAACTTCACATCTCAGATAGAGAGACGAGTTTGGGAGTACAAATTTATGACGAACTTTGACACTCTCAGTGCTGGAATGAATGTGTCGCATGGATTTATGTCTTTTTACATCAATTAAGGAATTTCCTTTTAAAACCTTGCAGGGCAACACAGAACTAGACCCCAATCAGAGGACCATAAAACATCCAGACTCCTTATCTATGAACTGGTCCAATGTTTATATTTATGTTTCTCCCTCTCCCATATTGATAGTTCTGCTTCACGTCACTTGTCTTATCTATTGCATTTTTTCTAGGCTGTATTGTGCATAAATATGTGACTTCAGATTTTGTATTAGTCTAGCCTGATGAAGAGACCTGAGTAGTCTCGAAAGCTTGCAATGTATTACCATCTTTTCAGTGAGCCATTAAAAGGTATCAACTACTGAGGACTCTCAATCCTGAATATTTTTCTATCTACTGGCTAACACGGTACAAAGATATACATCTTTCCTGTATCAAAATGGAGGATACCAGAATGTACCGCATCTTTATGGAACTAAAACCACTTCTGAAGAAACGTGCACAAATGGACAGCGACATTTTTTTCTTATCTAAATGCAAAAAGGAGAATCTAATTCCCAAAGGACTCTGGATTACAAACCCAATTCTTCATACCTACAATACCCATTATGCACAAAACCTTTGTCACAGGACTTCTGAGAGACTAAGGAACCACCTTTTACATGTCTGCTACAGCATAAGGAGTAAAGTCCAGGGGCAATTTGAAACTCTGAGGAAAACACTTACAGAAAGCACAGAGCAAAAATTACAACAATACTACAACAAACTACGGACCTTTCTGGTTCATAACAAGGAAAAGAAACTACACAGACTGCGTCTCAATTCAGGACTCTATACAAACAGATACAAAACAAATCCAAAACCTGACAACTTGGACAACCACTCCATTCCAGACACAAAAGCATCTAACTGTGTCATCAATCTCTCAGATTATAAACCCAACAAAGTGGAACTGGCCGTGCTTTCTAGAGGACTCTCATTTTGTCCCACTAAGGCCCTAGATAAAACTGAACTCTGCAGTGATATGGAACAGTATTTCAGGAGACTGCGCCTGAGGGAATATTTCAATGATACAGAAGATTCAGAAAACACTCAGACCGAAGGAAAAGGGATCGTAACAACTAGGAAAAGGTCAGACTGGACACCTCCACCTGGACGCAACCCTCATTTGGATAAATATATAGACTCCTTCAGACATTTGATAAAATCCACAATCATAGACACTAACAGGAGACAAGCATCCAACATCAGTGCCCAGGAGAGAAAGGCCATACAGTCTTTAAAAACCAACAAAGAAATCATCATTAAACCTGCTGACAAGGGAGGTGCAATAGTCATGATGAATACGTCAGACTACATGAAGGAAGCAAACAGGCAACTTATGGACACATGCTACTATAGAAAATTGGAGTCGGATCCTACACAGGACTATTACAAGGAACTAAACAAGTTGGTTTCTTGTCTGCCTGACCAGTCCATAAGAGCTGGCGATGACCTGATACCAGAGACTCCAAGAATAGGGACATTCTACATGCTTCCCAAAATCCACAAATCTGGAAATCCAGGAAGACCAATTATTTCATGTGTGGGCACCCTCACTGAGCAGGTATCTGGATGGGTAGAGGGTATTCTTAAACCACTGGTGAAGGATACATCCAGCTACATTCAGGACACAACTGACCTATTGAATAAACTAGCAGCAATAGGTCCTCTACCAGAAGGAACCATCCTGGCCACCATGGATGTGGAATCTTTGTACTCTAATATCCCACACCAAGATGGTTTACATGCCTGCAAATTCTTCATGGAAAACACAGGGACTGATGCTGATGCCGTGGTGAAACTTATAAAATTCATCCTCACCCACAATTACTTTGAATTTGACAACAGGATCTATCTACAGGAGACTGGCACAGCTATGGGAAGTAAAATGGCTCCACAGTATGCAAATCTTTTCATGGCCAAGCTTGAAAGCGATTTTTTGTCCTCATGCCCCATCAGGCCCCTGGCCTACTACCGCTTCATTGATGATATTTTAATCATCTGGACGGAGTCTGAGCAACAGCTAAAGACGTTCCACGAACAGTTTAATCAATTTCATCCCACCATCAATTTAACACTCAACTACTCCAGTACCGAGATTAATTTTTTGGACACCATCATTAAGCTAAAAAACAATGAAATAGAGACATCCCTGTATCAGAAGCCAATCGACCGTCCAACATACCTTAAATGGGACAGTTTCCATCCAAAACACATAAAGAACTCTATTATCTATAGCCAAGCCATCAGATACAATCGTATATGTTCCAACCCCATGGATAGAGACAAACACCTTGGTCGCCTCAAAAAAACCTTTTTGAATCAGGGTTACCATCCAAGAACAATTGAAAACCAAATTACAAGAGCCACCAGATTGTCAAGGAATCACCTGCTACATTACAAAGCTAAAGAAGAAAATAACCGAGTGCCTCTAGTAGTCACCTACAACCCAAATCTGGAGGTGCTAAGGGGAGCTGCACGGAAATTACAACCTTTACTACAAAAAGATGCCCGATTAAAATCAATTTTTCCAGACCCCCCACTGCTGTGTTTTAGGCAGCCCCCAAATTTAAGAAGCATCATTGTCAGAAGCTCCCTGTCCTCTCCAACAGCTGCAGGAACCTTTCCTTGCAACCAGAAAAAATGTAAAACCTGTCCATTTATAATGACCACGGACAAGATAAAGATCCCCAACTCACATCAGGACTACAAGATCCCAGGTACTTTCACCTGCATTACATCTAATGTGGTGTACTTAATTATTTGTACTAAATGTCCAACTGGGGGTCTGTATGTGGGGGAGACAGGGCAAAAGCTTAGAACAAGGATGAATGCTCATCGTCACACAATAAGAGAAAAAAGAATGGATCTACCTGTGGCAAAACATTTCTGTATCCCTGATCACAGCAGCATGGATATGAAATTACTGGTATTGAAAGGTAACTTCACATCTCAGATAGAGAGACGAGTTTGGGAGTACAAATTTATGACGAACTTTGACACTCTCAGTGCTGGAATGAATGTGTCGCATGGATTTATGTCTTTTTACATCAATTAAGGAATTTCCTTTTAAAACCTTGCAGGGCAACACAGAACTAGACCCCAATCAGAGGACCATAAAACATCCAGACTCCTTATCTATGAACTGGTCCAATGTTTATATTTATGTTTCTCCCTCTCCCATATTGATAGTTCTGCTTCACGTCACTTGTCTTATCTATTGCATTTTTTCTAGGCTGTATTGTGCATAAATATGTGACTTCAGATTTTGTATTAGTCTAGCCTGATGAAGAGACCTGAGTAGTCTCGAAAGCTTGCAATGTATTACCATCTTTTCAGTTAGCCATTAAAAGGTATCAACTACTGAGGACTCTCAATCCTGAATATTTTTCTAAGCAAATCATGTCATCCAGTCACTCCTCCTACCTCAGCCGCTGTATAACTAACAAGTAAAACAGACAGGTGCTCAGTGCAAACATATAAAAAACACACATATTTCACCGCTGCAGCGGGAACAATAATCTTACATATAAAGACAAATATTACAAGGACTATTGAGTGATTATCAACATAACTAAAGGACCCCTATTATCAAATTAACCCTTCTGGGTAATCTGTTCCAAAGGAAACAGCTTATTAGTATAAATCCGAGAGCTGCATGATACTAAATCCATAGGAAGTGTGTGCTTCCATACATTATGATCTAATCAAGATATATATATGCAATTTTACCATGGCTCCAGCAATTAAAATAAAAAATTACTGACACCTATCTTTTGGCCATTTATGTCACAATGATGATCTAAGCCCATTGTATAGTCCTTGTTAAAACGATTTTAGGGCAAATTATACCGCATGATTCAGAACTAACCAATTAAGGAAATACCTATATATTTTTTTAATTATATTTTTTTATATTTTTTTATGAGATATGTATTACTTAACACCAATAATTTACATTATCCCCTAGATATTTGTCTATTTGTCCTTAATTTATAACCTGCCAGTATTTACGGAGAAAGAAATGCATTATTTAAATCAGTTATCACAAAAAATGGCCATATCTATTTTATCATTGAAACCTATGGGACCAGTTGCCCGTGTATCCATAATCCATTTGGATTCCCGCTTCAATAATAATTTATTCAAATTCCCTCCTTGTGGGGGTAACATGACTTTTTCAATACCAGCAAAAGAAAGGACACCTGGATCCATCCCATGTACAGTCCTAACATGATCAATAAGACGTGGCACTCCTTTTCCCATTGTTATCGACTTGAAGTGTTCCCGAAATCGAACATAGAGTGGACGTATTGTCTTTCCTATGTAAAAAAATCGACATGTACAGAAGATGACATAAACCACATGATCGGTCTTACATGTAGTTAGACTGGACACTGTATGTCTAACCGCACCTATTTGTAGTATATGGTCAGTGCAATGATATCTACAATAAGGACATTGTCCACATTTATAATTTCCCTTAGGTATTCCTTGATTCAACCATGTATCACGTGGAGTTATTAACCGGTTCTGCACTAGAACATCCCTAATCCTTGTACTACGTTTATTAGAAATAAGTGGTCCTCTTGACACTATATCAAACAGCTCTCTATCTTGTTCCAAAATGTGCCAGTGTTTCCTAATTACCGATCTAATCTGCCTATCCATCGGACCATAACGGAAACAAAAGGTGAATCTCTTTTCCTTCTTACTCTCTTTACTCTGTTGATAAACTACACATCTCCTACTGTCATCCCAATGTGATCTCACTTGTTGAAGTGTGGTGTCCAATAAATGGTCAGGATATCCTCGTTGCCTCAATCTCTCATATAGTTCTCTGGATTGTCGTTCCCGACCCTCCACTGTATTATTCAAACGAAATATTCGCAAAAATTGACTATATGGTACTGAATTAACGGGAAAATTATAAAATTATACCGCATGATTCAGAACTAACCAATTAAGGAAATACCTATATATTTTTTTAATTATATTTTTTTATATTTTTTTATGAGATATGTATTACTTAACACCAATAATTTACATTATCCCCTAGATATTTGTCTATTTGTCCTTAATTTATAACCTGCCAGTATTTACAGAGAAAGAAATGCATTATTTAAATCAGTTATCACAAAAAAATGGCCATATCTATTTTATCATTGAAACCTATGGGACCAGTTGCCCGTGTATCCATAATCCATTTGGATTCCCGCTTCAATAATAATTTATTCAAATTCCCTCCTTGTGGGGGTAACATGACTTTTTCAATACCAGCAAAAGAAAGGACACCTGGATCCATCCCATGTACAGTCCTAACATGATCAATAAGACGTGGCACTCCTTTTCCCGTAGTTATCGACTTGAAGTGTTCCCGAAATCGAACATAGAGTGGACGTATTGTCTTTCCTATGTAAAGAAAAGCAAGCAATGAGAGAAATCAGAGATTGGACGGACACAGTAGTGAGACCATCAGATAAAGGAGGGAATACTGTTTTTTTGCCCAGAGAAATGTATTTAGCAGAAGCCCATCGACAATTATCAGATACAGTAACATACACTAAATTGGTGGGAGATCCTACCCCTAAATATATAAGAGACTTGAGGTCTTTACTTAGGCAGTATGTTATAAAAAATACTATTTCTGAAAAAAAGGCAGAAAAATTATTACCTGAATTTCCCACACGTCCTCACTGGTACCACGTACCAAAATTACATAAATCCCTCTCTTGTCCTGCAGGTCGCCCCATTATTTCTGGGATAGGATCAGTGACGGAGGCACTTTCACAATATGTAGATTGGTTACTACGACCACTGCTCACTCAGATCCCGTCTTACATAAGAGACACAAAAGCTTTTTTAGAAGTAATACATGAGTTTGGTTGGCAACCTGGCTTTTTCCTAACATCAATAGATGTAGAGAGTCTGTATACAAGGATTCCTCAACAATTGGGAGTTGACACTATTAGAGAGATATTAGGTACCATAGGGAAAGAACAGGGTTTTATTGATTTTGTCTGTGATGCATTGAGTTTTATTTTAACACACAATGCCTTCACTTTTGATTCAAAATGGTATTGTCAAAATGTGGGAACAGCGATGGGTACACCAGTATCTTGTACGTTTGCGAATCTGTTTTTGGGAGCTTTCGAGGAGAAATATATTTACAACATGCAAAAATATTTTAGACATATTAGACTATACCTCAGATATGTGGACGATGTGTTCATAATTTGGGACGGTACAGAAGATATATTTGTGGAATTTGTTAATTATCTCAATGATGTGAACCAAATGAATATGGTATTCACCCATAAATTTGGAGGTGTTAAATTAGAGTTTTTAGATGTCCTGTTGGAGATCAAAGATGATACTATTTGTACTTCGGTTTTTAGGAAACCTATAGCCACCAATTCCATATTGCGGTTTGATAGCTATCATCCCACACATACCGTTAATTCATTGCCATATAGTCAATTTTTGCGACAATCCAGAGAACTATATGAGAGATTGAGGCAACGAGGATATCCTGACCATTTATTGGACACCACACTTCAACAAGTGAGATCACATTGGGATGACAGTAGGAGATGTGTAGTTTATCAACAGAGTAAAGAGAGTAAGAAGGAAAAGAGATTCACCTTTTGTTTCCGTTATGGTCCGATGGATAGGCAGATTAGATCGGTAATTAGGAAACACTGGCACATTTTGAAACAAGATAGAGAGCTGTTTGATATAGTGTCAAGAGGACCACTTATTTCTAATAAACGTAGTACAAGGATTAGGGATGTTCTAGTGCAGAACCGGTTAATAACTCCACGTGATACATGGTTGAATCAAGGAATACCTAAGGGAAATTATAAATGTGGACAATGTCCTTATTGTAGATATCATTGCACTGACAATATACTACAAATAGGTGCGGTTAGACATACAGTGTCCAGTCTAATTACATGTAAGACCGATCATGTGGTTTATGTCATCTTCTGTACATGTCGATTTTTTTTACATAGGAAAGACAATACGTCCACTCTATGTTCGATTTCGGGAACACTTCAAGTCGATAACAACGGGAAAAGGAGTGCCACGTCTTATTGATCATGTTAGGACTGTACATGGGATGGATCCAGGTGTCCTTTCTTTTGCTGGTATTGAAAAAGTCATGTTACCCCCACAAGGAGGGAATTTGAATAAATTATTATTGAAGCGGGAATCCAAATGGATTATGGATACACGGGCAACTGGTCCCATAGGTTTCAATGATAAAATAGATATGGCCATTTTTTTGTGATAACTGATTTAAATAATGCATTTCTTTTTCCGTAAATACTGGCAGGTTATAAATTAAGGACAAATAGACAAATATCTAGGGGATAATGTAAATTATTGGTGTTAAGTAATACATATCTCATAAAAAAATATAAAAAAATATAATTAAAAAAATATTTAGGTATTTCCTTAATTGGTTAGTTCTGAATCATGCGGTATAATTTGCCCTAAAATCGTTTTAACAAGGACAATACAATGGGCTTAGATCATCATTGTGACATAAATGGCCAAAAGATAGATGTCAGTAATTTTTTATTTTAATTGCTGGAGCCATGGTAAAATTGCATATATATATCTTGATTAGATCATAATGTATGGAAGCACACACTTCCTATGGATTTAGTATCATGCAGCTCTCGGATTTATACTAATAAGCTGTTTCCTTTGGAACAGATTACCCAGAAGGGTTAATTTGATAATAGGGGTCCTTTAGTTATGTTGATAATCACTCAATAGTCCTTGTAATATTTGTCTTTATATGTAAGATTATTGTTCCCGCTGCAGCAGTGAAATATGTGTGTTTTTTATATGTTTGCACTGAGCACCTGTCTGTTTTACTTGTTAGTTATACAGCGGCTGAGGTAGGAGGAGTGACTGGATGACATGATTTGCTTAAGAATCCGTAATTTCCCCCTGCACTTTGACCCGTGGAAGCGCTCGAGTAGCGCGAAACGGCCGTTGTCAGCCACTTGACACTCTCGTTATCACATCCCCGACGTGACATGTAATTATGTGTCAATAAATCTTCACTATTATCTCGCAGAGTGCGACCTTCTTTCTTTGGAAACCTTCTTACAAGTTGGGTCCTCGATTATTGGGCCTTTCGACATGCTAAAATAAACTGCAAAAAAATATAAACTCAAATTTTGTATTCTATTCGGGGTATGTTTGGATACATGATCTATGGGAAGCACCATCAGAGACACAGAACCCTAATGGAACACTGCGCAATGACGGGACAAACCATGTTTCATATATCCCTTCCGAATGTTAAATCTATGGGAATTAATCCTCTTGTGTAATGGTTGAGATGTCCTACCTATATATTGCTTCCCACAGTTGCATTGAATCAGATAGATGACAAAGCTGGTCATACACGTCATCCTATATCTGATCCTAATAAATATATATATGAGGATCTGAGGAGGTATGTGGATTTGGTGTGGTCTAGTGGGCTAAGACACGTGAACTACATTTTTGAGTTGTTCTGAAGTGGTGGGTTTGAGTTTATATTTTTTTGCAGTTTATTTTATAATATATATTTTTTGTTATTTTAGGTGTATAATATTTCAATGATATTGATAGAAATGTTATTGGGTTTTAATCACAATATTTAAGCATTTTATTTATATACATGGTTTTATATGATATATGGGCGTTTCCACAGGAAATGATGTCAAAGAAAGGTGTATTGAAACAGTTTGATTGTATTTATATCCTGAATTTGTGATTGTTCTTTATGCCCTGATGAAGTGGCTGGTTTTGCCACGAAACGCGTAGGCTTATTAAAGAAGTTTTTTATTATATGGACTGCCGAAGGTGCGTTTTTTTCTGGTCAGCGCGTTTTATTCAGCCCGGCTCTTTTTTTCCACTTTGGATTTTTTCCATTTTGGATTTGTTTCATTCACTACCAGCGGGATACCAGCGACGACCGGACTTTTATGAGTGATTCCCAGTTTGTTGTGACTCACACAACTTCAGCAGGTGAGTCTAACTGATTGGGCTTGCTTGCTATTGTGGTTCTTCTAGACAATACACCCTATGTGCGCTTTCCATCTTTGTTTTTTCTAGCATTTTTGAGGGCCCTTTATTCTAAAGAAACCCTCTTTCCTGGGTCAGCAGCACTCGGGTGTCTCCATCGTGGATTATTTCCAACTGTTGTGAGTTCATTTTCCCCTTCACTACTGAGGCCCGAGGAACTCCCTCTTCTGGTGAAGAAAGGTAGTGAGCCTGATTGTCAAACACCTGGGGCTGATGACTGTGACTGGCTGAGTGGAGTTAGTGACTGGATATAAGGCTGCCGACGCCCTTCTGGCCTGCGGGTGATTTCTCTGTGGACTTCTAGGAAACCAGTCTGATTCCTGCTCATCTAAAGCTAAGATTTCTGCTTTTCCTTTTTGCATTAGTGTTTTGTTTTCCTTGCTTTTCTGGATTCTGCCATTCCCTGCTGGGGTGAGCTGAATCTCCTTTTGCCTGTTGCTCTGTCTTCAGAATATTCCTGAGTACTGACATAGCCTTTTTTGAAGCCTAGCGTCTTCAGGGCCCATTTTACTGTCAGTTTGTTGGCTCTTATTTTCATAGGGTTTTTTCACGGATTGCAGACAGCAGCCTTCCTGTCCTTTCCTATGTAAGCTAGCGTGGGCCCCATCTTTGCTCAGTCTATCTTTCTGTCTGTGTTTTGTTCTTCTTGCTTCACCGTCATTATATGTGGGGGGCTGCCTTTTGCTTTGGGGTCTGCTCTGGGGCAGTTTAGATTTCCCTTTCTGTCTTTAGGCTATGTAGTCCTCCGGCTGTGATCGAGGGGCCTAGGGCATCGTAGGAGCCCCCCACGGCTACTACTAGTTGTGTTGATAGGTTCAGGGGTCTGCAATCCGATAGCTGCCAACTTCTCTGGTTTTCTGGACTTAGCTAGCATTTCTATTTTTGCCTCCTACGGTGACTCAATCATAACAGAATCACCCGCCATACCGCAGATCCTAGGGTACTCAATTGCAGGAAAGAATTGTATAAAAAAAAAAAAAAGTGTGTATATTTTTTCCTCTATATCTCTGAGGCCGTAGGGGGAATTTTTTTTTCTCTCAATGGAGATAAAGCAATTGTCTGATTGTGTGGAGCAGCTCGCTGCGGAAGTGCGGGGAATTCCGCCTACCTTGCTCATTCACATGCTGCTGAACCAAAGATTCCTACACCTGATGTATTTTTTGGGGATCGGTCTAAATTTTTGAATTTCAAAAATAATTGTAAATTATTTTTTGCATTGAAGCCTAACTCGTCAGGGAGCTCCGCGCAGCAGGTTAAAATTGTCATCTCTTTGCTGCGTGGCGATCCCCAGGATTGGGCGTTTTCTTTGAAACCAGATGATCCTATTCTGACTAATGTGAACGCATTTTTTCAGGCCTTGGGGTTGTTGTATGACGAACCTAATGCCATTGATCAGGCTGAAAAGACCCTGCTGGCATTGAACCAGGGTCGTGATTCTGCAGAATTGTACTGTCAAAAATTCCGAAAGTTGGCAGTACTTACAACCTGGAATGATAATGCCTTGGCTGCTCTCTTTCGGAAGGGGTTGTCAGAAGCCGTAAAAGATACTATGGTGGGATTTCCTGTTCCCTCTGGTCTTGACGATTCTATGTCTTTAGCCATTCAGGTTGATCGGCGTTTGCGCGAACGCAGAGCTGCACGAGAGGTGTTGCCACCTGTTGAACAGATGTCTGAACCTATGCAATGTGATAGACTTTTTTCCAGAGAGCAGCGTCAGGAGTTCAGAAGGCGTAATAAGTTGTGTTTTTTCTGTGGAGATGCCTCGCATATTATTTCTGTCTGTCCTAAACGCGAGAAACGCCTTGCACACACGTTTTCTGTTGGTGGTGTTCAACCTAAGTTTCTTCTGGCTATTACTCTGATCTGCTCCCTGTCCACATTTTCCGCCAAGGCTTTTGTGGATTCGGGAGCAGCTCTAAACCTAATAGACTTGGATTTTGCTAAACGTTGTGGATTTCCGATGACACCTCTGCAGACGCCTATCCCTTTGAGGGGGATTGATGCTACTCCTTTGGCTAAAAATAAACCTCAGTTTTGGACCCAGGTGGTAATGCGGGTCGCCCCAGACCATCAAGAAAATTGCAGGTTTTTGGTGTTACATAATCTGCATGATACTATTGTTCTGGGGTTTCCCTAGTTACAAATTCATAATCCAGTTTTGGATTGGAAATCTGTGTCTGTGGTGAGTTGGGGTTGTCGGTGTGCCTTTAGTGAGGCTCCGGTGTTTTCCACCTCTCCTCAGTCGCATGATGTTCCTGATTATTTGGCAGACTTTTATGATGTATTTAGTGAGAATGAGTCTGCGTCTCTGCCTCCTCATAGGAGTTATGACTGTGCAATTGAACTGAGCCCGGGGTGTAAATTTCCCAAGGGTCGGCTCTTCAATTGATCTGTACCCAAGCACGAGGCTATGCGATCCTATATTAAGGAGGCGTTGGAGAAGGGTCATATTAGACCATCCTCGTCACTCTTAGGTGCCGGTTTTTTTTTGTAGCCAAAAAGGATGGATCATTAAGACCTTGTATTGATTATCATGCTCTCAACAAAATTACTGTTAAATATCAGTATCCGTTACCCCTGATTTCTGATCTATTCTCCAGAGTTAAAGGTGCTTGCTGGTTTGCCAAGCTTGACCTCAGGGGGGCGTATAATCTTATTCGCATTAAGCATGGGGATGAATGGAAGACGGCGTTTAATACTCCGGAGGGACATTTTGAGTACCTGGTGATGCCTTTTGGGCTCACTAATGCCCCTTCTGTCTTCCAGTGCTTCATGAACGATATTTTCCGAGATTTTGTCGATAAATTTTTGATTATCTATCTGGATGATATTTTGATCTTCTCCAAGGATTGGGATTCTCATGTGGAACATATTCAGACTGTGTTCCGGATCTTGAGGGAGAATTCCCTGTATGTCAAAGGATCTAAATGCCTTTTTGGAGTACAGAGGATTTCTTTTTTGGGATTTATTTTGTCCCCGTCAACTATTGAAATGGACCCGGCCAAGGTACAGGCCATTTACGATTGGGTTCAGCCTACTTCTTTGAAGGCCCTCCAGAAGTTTTTGGGTTTTGCTAATTTTTATCAGAAATTTATAGCAAAATTTTCTAGTATTGCCAAGCCATTGACTGATTTGACTAAGAAGGGTGCTGATGTGTTAAATTGGTCTCCGGAGGCTGTTTGTTCCTTTCAGGAGCTGAAGCGAAGATTCACCTCCGCCCCGGTTTTGCAGCAACCTGATGTCTCACTTCCGTTCCAGGTAGAGGTGGATGCTTCTGAGATTGGTGCAGGAGCGGTTTTGTCCCAAAAGGATCCTGTAACATCTAAAATGAATCCCTGTGCTTTCTTTTCCCGAAAGTTCTCTCCATCTGAACGTAACTATGATGTGGGGAATCGGGAACTGTTAGCCATGAAATGGGCATTTGAGGAGTGGAGACATTGGTTGGAGGGAGCTAAGCATCAAGTCGTGGTCCTCACTGACCACAAGAATTTGATTTACCTAGAGTCGGCTAAGCGCTTGAACCCTAAACAGGCTAGGTGGGCCTTGTTTTTTACACGTTTTGATTTTGTGGTTTCTTTTCTTCCTGGAACTAAGAATGTCAAGGCTGACGCCCTCTCTAGGAGCTTCTTTGCTGATTCTCCTGTGGTGACCAAGCCTGCTACCATCTTAGGCGAAGGGGTAGTTCTTTCTGCCATCTCGCCCGATTTGAGACGTGCTCTGGAAGAGTTCCAGGAGGATAAACCTGAGCGTTGTCCCAGTGGAAAGTTGTATGTTCCTGACCAGTGGAAGAAGAGAGTGATGTCTGAAGTTCATTGCTCTGCTTTGGCTGGTCATCCAGGTATTTTTGGTACTAGAGATCTGGTGAGTCGGTCTTTTTGGTGGCCCACCTTGTCTCGTGATGTCAGGAATTTTGTGCAGTCCTGTGGGACGTGCTCCCGGTCTAAATCGTGTTCTCCCTCTAGTGGGTTGTTGATGCCTTTGCCTGTCCCCAAGAGGCCATGGACCCATATTTCAATGGATTTCATCTCTGATATGCCTGTCTCTCAAAGGGTGACTGTTATTTGGGTGATTTGTGATAGGTTCTCTAAGATGGTTCATCTTGTACCACTCCCTAAGTTGCCGTCTTCCTCTGAATTGGTGCCCCTGTTTTTACAACAGGTGGTTCGCTTGCACGGGATTCCTGAGAACATTGTATCTGACAGAGGAGTCCAGTTTGTGTCTAGATTTTGGAGAACTTTCTGTTCCAAGCTGGGAATTCAGTTGTCCTTCTCCTCTGCTTTTCACCCTCAGACCAATGGGCAGACAGAACAAACCAGACCTTGGAGTCATATTTGAGATGTTTTATTTCTGCTGATCAGGATGATTGGGTTTCATTTTTGCCCTTGGCCGAATTTGCTTTAAATAATAGAGCTAGTTCTGCCACTTTGATGTCACCTTTTTTTTTTAACTTTGGGTTTCATCCTCGATTTTCTTCAGGGCAGGTGGAGCCCTCTGCCTGCCCAGGTGTTGACACTGTGGTGGAGAGAATGCACCAGATCTGGGACCAAGTGGTGGATAAGTTATCTCTCTCCCAGGAAAAGGCCCAGCGGTTTTCCAACCGACATAGGACCATTGGTCCCCAGTTTAAGGTTGGTGATATGGTGTGGTTATCATCAATAATATTGCTATGAAGGTGGCTTCTCCTAAGTTTAAGCCTAGATTTATTTGACCTTACAAGATTTTGGAGATTATTAATCCGGTCTCTTTTCGTTTGGCTCTTCCTGTCACATTTAAAATTCATAATGTGTGCCATAAATCTTTGTTGAAGAGGTTTGTTGAACCTGTTGTTCCGGGGGTTGCACCTCCAGACCCTGTATTGGTTGAAGGTAACATGGAATTTGAGGTAGAGAAAGTACTGGATTCCCGTCTGGCTAGACGGAGACTCCAGTATTTGGTTAAGTGGAAGGGTTATGGTCAGGAGGATAATTCCTGGGTCTCTGCCTCTGATATTCATGCCAAAAGATTGGTGCGTGCCTTTCATCGGGCTCACCCTGATCGCCCTGGTGGCGTGGTTGAGGGTTCGGTGACCCCTCCTCAAGGGGGAGGTACTGTTGTGAGTTCATTTTCCCCTTCACTACTGAGGCCCGAGGAACTCCCTCTTCTGGTGAAGAAAGGTAGTGAGCCTGATTCTCAAACACCTGGGGCTGATGATTGTGACTGGCTGAGTGGAGTTAGTGACTGGATATAAGGCTGCCGACGCCCTTCTGGCCTGCGGGTGATTTCTCTGTGGACATCTAGGAAACCAGTCTGATTCCTGCTCATCTAAAGCTAAGATTTCTGCTTTTCCTTTTTGCATTAGTGTTTTGTTTTCCTTGCTTTTCTGGATTCTGCCATTCCCTGCTGGGGTGAGCTGAATCTCCTTTTGCCTGTTGCTCTGTCTTCAGAATATTCCTGAGTACTGACATAGCCTTTTTTGAAGCCTAGCGTCTTCAGGGCCTTTTTTACTGTCAGTTTGTTGGCTCTTATTTTCATAGGGTTTTTTCATTGATTGCAGACAGCAGCCTTCCTGTCCTTTCCTATCTAAGCTAGCGTGGGCCCCATCTTTGCTCAGTCTATCTTTCTGTCTGTGTTTTGTTCTTTCTTCTTGCTTCACCGTCATTATATGTGGGGGGCTGCCTTTTGCTTTGGGGTCTGCTCTGGGGCAGTTTAGATTTCCCTTTCTGTCTTTAGGCTATGTAGTCCTCTGGCTGTGATCGAGGGGCCTAGGGCATCGTAGGAGCCCCCCACGGCTACTACTAGTTGTGTTGATAGGTTCAGGGGTCTGCAATCCGATAGCTGCCAACTTCTCTGGTTTTCTGGACTTAGCTAGCATTTCTATTTTTGCCTCCTACGGTGACTCAATCATAACATCCAACATAGACTATCCTCCAGAGAAAGACTTATTATACAATCCATTGGACTGGGGAGTTTATATGAGAACAAGGACGAGGAATGTGAATCGACTTTCTCTAAGGAAGAGGCAATAATTATGAAGAGGAAATTCAACAAGTTTGAGGATTTATTAAAGGATGAATTACATTACCAGCTTGATGCACGATTTTTATCCATTTATATGGATGAGAAGATTTGCCCTAGGGGCCAGAGAGTTTATCGCAGATCTCCATTCCCCCAGGATGTTAGCTTCACTGAAGAGTGGGAGGCTACACTAAGGGAATGTATGTTTAATCTAATAGGGTGTTTGTTTAAGAAGAGAATTGTTTTAGTAGATGCATTTGTTGAGAAAATTACGAATTTATTCAAGGAACTTTTAGTATTTAGTACACATCCAGAATTTAACAGATTAAATTCTGATATAGCAGCTCGAATACTTAAACTGGAGCAGGATATAATTGCACGAAAGTCCAAAAAATTACAGAGAGATAGAGATGATTTTAAAAAAATGAGGAAGGAGATACAAAAGTCAGTGGAACCGTCTAAATTATCTGTGAAAGATTTGTCACTGGCCCCACCCGTGGTATCGGATGGGTTGAATCACACTAGGAATCAGGATTATGTTGTTTCTGATACCACTAGTAATCAAATTGTTACTATGGGTAGAATTAATAAAGTGAAACATCAGGAGACTATGAAAAATAAGATCAAGCAAAATAAGCGTTTATCTGATAATTTTGCTCAATCAGTAGGAAACATTCGTGATGATTGTGCGACTAAGGAGATTTTTTCTCAGGATACTTCCTTGGAGGGTGAGAGTATTATTGATGAAAGTAAAAAATCATGATGCAATACGTGATCACATCACTATTGGGGATTCAGTTAGTGAACAGATAAGTAAGGAGAAAGGGGACATTGTATTGTCCCCCTCAAATATTGATATGCAATTGGAGCAAGTGAAACAGCAAATGGATAAAATTAAAAAAGATAGACTTTTTGATTTAAATACTGTATGTCACTCAAACCCCTTGGATATATTTATTTCTTTAGCAGCCGAAGAATTGGTGGGAGAGTCTAATATTTTGAACCTCCCTTTATTTGAGGAGGGTAAGGTGGATAACATTCCACACTCTCCCCTTGTTCCTGTTCCTGAAATTGTATTAAATACCAATTTTGAGGACCCTAAAAATAAAAATAAAAATAGTAGTAATAAAATAAGAAATGAGTGTGATCGAACTAGAAAGGTCAATATAATAATAGATAATTCCACCTCAGGATCAACATCTGTATCTTTATTACCCAAGGTAATGGAACAAAAAAATAGTATGAAGAGATACCTTACACCAAAATCACAAAAAAGAAAAAATGTAGAAGGGGAACTCGAGGAAAAAATAATAAAAAAAAAACAAGAAATCAGGACTGTGTTAATGGAAAATAGAAGTTCTGGAATCGATGTGGGTCGTACTTTCGAACAGGGTGTAGTAAGAATTGGTAATATTTTTAATACTTCTGGACATATCCTCACGGAGGGAGAAATATTGATTCTAAATAAGGGATTATCTTTTTGCCCTGAAAATACTTCTAGAGATATTGATTTATATATGGATTTGCAGCATTTTGTGAGAAAATTAACCATTAACCGTCATTTTGCAATAAATCATGCTAGGGGAGAAGCAGTGGGAACCAAGGAAGATGGGATAGTTCATTCTCAACTTCAGGGAAAATTGAATTTTTACCCTGTTCATAATAAAGGCCATCATTTAGAAACCTTTACTGATTTGGTTTTGAAGGATTTTAAATCCATTAATTTGAAAAGAAAAAAGATGGGTAATCTCTCTGCTGCAGAAATCAGAGGTTTGAGATCTCTAAAAAATGATACCAACATAGTCATCAGATCTGCCGATAAAGGGGGGGCTATTGTCATACAGGATCTGAATGTCTATTTAAAAGAAGCGGATCGGATTTTATCGGATGGTACTACTTATGTGCCATCTCTAGTATTGATGAATATGACAATGCGGTTAAAAACTATAGGGAATTGATTAAATATGCTGATAAGATTGGGATTTTAAATAAGAATGAAAAAGACTATCTTGATATAAAGAACCCTTCTATGGCTATTTATTATCACCTACCAAAACTATACAAGAATTTAGTGATCCCTCCTAGGCGCCCCATTATTGCAGGGTTTAATTCATTAACCTCTAATTTAGCCGCCTATGTTGATTCGTTTATGAACAACTCTGTAAAAAGATCGGGACGTTATCTCAGAGATTCTACCCATCTTATACAGACACTTCAAGATATCGTATGGAAAGATGAATATGTGTTCATTACTATGGATGTTACGGGATTATATTCGAATATTGAACATAATATTGGTCTGTCTTGCTTTGAGATGTATGTGAATAGGGAGTTGGCTTTATCCATGACACAAAAAAATTTTTTGATTAAAAGTATGGCTTTCATTTTACAGAATAATTACTTCCGTTTTGGGGATGCTATATACAACCAGACGCGGGGTACTGCCATGGGCTCGAGGGCAGCACCTACTTATGCAAATTTGTTTATGGCTGTCTTCGAGTCCTGGCATGTCCTCCGTGGTGATTATGGGGCAAAATTAGTGTTATATAAACGCTTTATTGATGACATTATTGTCATTTATAATAATGATGGCAAAAATTTTTTAGATGGGGTGACTAATAATTGTTGGGGTATAGAATTGATTCCACTGATTGATAAGCAGAGTGTTATTTTTTTGGATCTCATTATTTATGTAGACAATTCTGGGAAGGTTCTTACTAGTAATTATTTCAAAAAGGTTGATGCCAATGGCTATGTTCACTATAATAGTGGCCATTATAAGCCTTGGCTTAAAAATATTCCCCGCAATCAATATACTAGGATTAGAAAAAATTGCTCCTCAGATATAACCTTTGAGGAGGGGAGCAAAGTTTTATTAAATAGATTTCAAGAAAAAAATTATCCTTCCAGACTGATAAAAAGAGCATATAAATCAGCAAAAAATTTGACTCAAAAGGATTTAATTTATTCTCGTAAGACTGATAGAGGTGTGGATAATTATGATGCGAATTTTATAACCACTTTTTCTGTGCAGAATTCTCAGATTCGTAGCATATTGGAAAAGCACTGGAAAATTGTTTTAAATGATCCAGTTCTGAATAAGGTGGTGGATCAGAAGCCGGGGTTGATTTTTAGGAGTGCTCCCACCATTAAGAATATTTTAGCCCCTAGTGTTATCTCCTCAAGGGATATTTCACTAAACAGTAGTATACCACATGAGACATAAGGCGCTTTTCAATGTAACAGGAAGGGCTGTCAGTGTTGTAGATCTATAATTGATTCTACTGATAGATTTCACTCCCTTAGTTATCCCAGTGGGGAATTTAGGATCAGATATAGGATGACATGTATGACCAGTTTTGTCATCTATCTGATTCAATGCAACTGTGGGAAGCAATATGTAGGTAGGACATCTCAACCATTACACAAGAGGATTAATTCCCATAGATTTAACATTCGGAAGGGATATATGAAACATGGTTTGTCCCATCATTGTGCAGTGTTCCATCAGGGTTCTGTGTCTCTGACGGTGCTTCCCATAGATCATGTATCCGAACATACCCCGAATAGAATACAAAATTTAAAAAGAATGGAAACTTATTTGATATATAGATTAAATACACTCCAACCGATGGGTTTAAATGAAATTAGTGACCTTTTTTAGACATATTCTGCTGAAATAATAAAATGAGTGGGGTGTTTGTTAATTATATATGAGGATCTGAGGAGGTATGTGGATTTGGTGTGGTCTAGTGGGCTAAGACACGTGAACTACATTTTTGAGTTCTGAAGTGGTGGGTTCGAGTTTATATTTTTTTGCAGTTTATTTTATAATATATATTTTTTGTTATTTTAGGTGTATAATATTTCCATGATATTGATAGAAATGTTATTGGGTTTTAATCATATTTAAGCATTTTATTTATATACATGGTTTTATATGATATATGGGCGTTTCCACAGGAAATGATGTCAAAGAAAGGTGTATTGAAACAGTTTGTGATTGTATTTATATCCTGAATTTGTGATTGTTCTTTATGCCCTGATGAAGTGGCTGGTTTTGCCACGAAACGCGTAGGCTTATTAAAGAAGTTTTTTATTATATGGACTGCCGAAGGTGCGTTTTTTTCTGGTCAACGCGGTTTATTCAGCCCGGCTTTTTTTTTTTCATTTTGGATTTGTTTCGTTCTCCTTCTTGCAGACATATGTTTCTTATATAATACAGGTGCTGCTGACGCTGTATATAACACAACAGCTGCAGCTCCAGAATCGGTTGCCTCCCTGATACACATACCAAAGCTCTCACAATCAACAAACAACCCTGGCACACCAGCCTGACTACAGAAAGGAGGCAGGCTTCCAGGGTTGCTGAGGGGAGATTGAAAGATCCAACTCCAACGACCACTTCATCACATTCAAACAGTTCCTCACTACTTTTAAGTCCACACTCACTGCAGCAAAACATACTTTTCATCTCTTACATCCTCCCTGTCTCTCAACCCTAAACTGCTATTCAACACTTTCAATTCTCTCCTCCATCCCCAGTGCCTCCTCCCTCTCATGTCAGCTGAAGACTTTGCCTCATTCTTCAGGAAGAAGATTGATAACATCAGAGAGAGTTTTGGCCTAGAGTCGCCACAGCGCCACCTCATAACTACTCAGCCCTCCTCCTTCAAAACCAGCTTCTCCACCATTATGGAAGATCAATTTTCCTCTGTACTCTCCAGATCACATCTCACCACTTGTGCACTTGACCCTATCCTGTTCCACCTTATCCCAAACCTCACCAAAGACTTCATGCCAACCCTAACACATCTCTTCAACCTATCAATATCAACTGGTGTCTTCCTCTCTTGCTTCAAACATGCCTCAATCACATCCATTCTCAAAAAGCCCTCCCTTGACTCATCCTCTGTGTCTAGCTATCACCTCATATCACTTCTCCCCTATGCCTCAAAACTACTGGAACAACACGTCCATCTTGAACTGTCCTTTCACTTATAATCCTCATCCAACTTTGACTGCTTTCAATCTGGTTTCTGACCGCAGCATTCCAATAAAAGTGCCATGTCTTAAGTCACCAATCACCTACCAACTGCCAAATCCAAGCGGCACTACTCAGTCTTCCTCCTTGACCTGTCCTCTGCCTTCGACACAGTGGCCCATTCCCTCTTACTACAGATTCTATCATCTCTTGGCATCACAGACCTCCCTATCCTGCATCCCTTCATGCCTAACAGACCGGACATTCAGCGTCTCCCACTCACACAACACCTTCTCATCTTGCCCCCCTATCTGTCGGTGTCCCCCAAAGTTCAGTTCTAGGACCCCTGTTTTTCTCCATCTACACCTAATTCCTGGAATAGCTCATAGAGTCCCACTGCTTTCAGTATCATCTCTATGCTCATGACACTCAAATCTACCTCTTTGGACCCAATATCACCATCTTACTAACCAGAATCCCACTATGTATGTCTGCTATCTCCTTCTTCGTAGCTGCTAGATTTTTTTAAACTTAACATGGACAAAACAGAATTGGTCATCTTTCCCCCATCTCTCTCGATCCCCTCAACAGACCTATCCATCAAAGTCAATGACTGCTCACTCTCCCCAGTCTTGCAAGCTAGCTGCCTCGGGGCAATCCTTGACTCTGATCTCTCCTTCAAATCACATATCCAAGCCCCATCCACTTCCTGCTGACTCCAACTCAAAAATATCTTTTGGATCCACAAAATCCTAGTCTGCAAAAACACTAGTGAAGGCCCTCATCATCTCCCTCCTTTACTACTGCAAGCTCCTGCTCCTTCTCCCTTCTAATATTATTGCACCCCTCCAATCTATCCTAAACTCTGATGCCCAAGTAATTCACCTGTCTGTCCCTCCCCCCGCACAAACACTATTGTCTGGCAGTTCCTCTCTGTCAATCACTTCACTGGCTCCCCACTGCCCAGAGACTCCAGTTCAAAACCCTAACCATGTTATAAAAAGTCTTCCACAACCTGCCTCCTTCATACATCTGTGGTGACCTAGTCTCCCGGTACTTACCTACACGCAACCTCCGATCCTCACAAGATCTCCTTCTGTACTTTTCTCTTATCTCCTCTTCCCACAATTGCATATAAGATTTTTCCCATGCATCACCCCTTACTCTGGAACTCTCAACCACAACATATCAGACTCTCGCCTACCAAGGAAACCTTCAAAAGGAACCTGAAGATCCACCTCTTCTGACAAACCTACATCCAGCAGTAAGCCTTATTACACGAAAACGCTGCACGACCAGCTCTACCCTCACCTACTGTACTTTATCCTCACCTGTCCCTTGTAGGCTGTGAGCCATCGCGGGCAGGGTCCTCTCTCCTCCTTTACCAGTCATGACTAGTTTTCTTCAAGATTATTACACCCCTTTTTACATGTAAAGCGCCATTGAATAAATGTCGCTATAATAATTACGGTATATGATGATGCCTCGGGACATAATGTCAGGATACCCCTGATGATTCTGGATCAGGTGAAACGCATTGGGTGACAGATGTGGGGAACAAGGCTACATGTGTGGGCATGAAATATGCTGGATCTTGTAATCCTCCACCACGAGCGCATCATAAGAAAATGTCATACAGATAAGTACAGTTGATTATCTGCAATAAGTACCATTAGAGCATATCTTTTGCAGGTTCTTTGGAGGGAATATGTGCCCCCATATATACCGTGCTCTGAGGGTAATACAGAAATCATTCTGTCTGGCTGAATAATGCATATAAATACATACCTAAATGAATAGTCCGCCCTATGTGCATGAGGGATATACTTATTGCTTTGTTTTGATATATAATGTTGTTCCTTAGATTTGATGATATGGAAAGGTTCTGATAGCCTTATAGGATCATACATTTATAATAGCAATACATCCATCCCAAAAATCAGTTGTGTCTATTTGCCGTGGATGCCTGAGTTTAAGCAAAGGTGCGTGAAAATAATTTTTGCACCCATATGCAATTGTATTTGACCCCTCAGTAAGGACACTGGGGCGGCATTGTACAGAATGTGTTTTTTTAACGCACGATGCACAAGCACTTTTTTTGGCACTTTGTTGACACCATACGTCTTTTAAGGATCTAATAAAGGTTACGTTTTAATTGTAGTATATACCAATTTGCTATTTGGGTGAATTTTTGATATTGGTACATATACCCCTGTTACGGTATATGCCAGACTAAATGTGTGTTTTTTCTTCCTCCTTTCTCAGACTGGAGTCCTTAGAACAAACTGTGTTGACTGTTTAGACCGGACCAATACTGCACAGTTCATGGTGGGAAAGTGTGCTTTAGCCTACCAGCTCTACTCCCTAGGACTGATTGATAAACCTAATTTGCAGTTTGATACGGATGCAGTTAGGTACGCTATGTTTGTTTTTATTTATGTATGTAACTAATTTTTGGGAGTTTACCGGAGATGCATTTGATATGCAAAGATAACAATTTTCTCTTGATGTAAAGCTTAATTTCAACTATTTTTATTAAGTATATGTGATTTTGCTTTCCTTTTTCAGAGAGAATTGCCACCGTTTGTTATTCTGTGATGTGTTCTTTGTGTATGATCTGCATTTTGACACATCACAGTTCACTGATTTGCTCAATTCACAAATCGATTAATATTTTACCTGCTACTTAAAAGATTTTAGGACTCCTTTACTCATGATCCTGTAATATAATTGCTATGCCATTTTTTAATGTTCTCTGTAAGCTGTAGCTGTAACATATCTTATATCATTACATTGTAAACAACAGCATTAAACTATGATAACAGATGTAATTTAGGGGCGGTGAAAGACTGCATTTTATTTTCAGTTATTATGTGGATTTATTGTTTATAAATAATGCTTATGTTAAATGCACATGGTCATTTGTCCTTCTGACGTGTCCAAATATACGTTATACCATGCAATTGAATAATATACATTCCCCTTGGTCTACAGGTTGTACATTTTGATCATATAGTCTGCTGAGTATAGTAGGTTTGGTTATACAATATATCAATTTTCCTATACTTTTAGATACTTCTGTTAAAACTTGTTAGCATAGTCACATGTCCTAAGCACATTGCAGCCTCCATATAGTTTAGTAACATGATAGAAGAAGCAGCAGCCATGTGTGCTTATTCATATGACTGTCAGGACTCCCTGTAGTTTTGTCTTTTTCCACCAACAGCTTTCATTTAGCAGCACACCAGAAGTATCGATATAACTGCAAATCATTAGCAAGATAGGATAGTGATGACAATAGTGTCTCAAGAGGCAATACAGAACATGTGACTTTGGTCTAGGATTTTGTGTGTATCTTAATACTGAGTAAAATAATTTAATGACATGTAATGATCAGTGCCATGATTACAGGAATTAATTTGTCTCATGAATAGAGATCTTCACGGGAATTTGACAGCTTGCCCAGGTCTTCTAGACCACTACCATGTATTTATTGCTGTGTGAATACCCTCCATAACATGTCGTTTTTATTATCTAAAGCATTACTGCACATTGGAATAAGCCATTTTATTATTTTGGTGGTGATATGCTAATTAGTGGGTGACTAGTTGAGGGGGCATTGTTTTCCCTATACCAATTATCCCACTAGCCAAGTTATGATGCCTCTGTTGCATATATAAACTCAGGCAGCCATAATATAAATATGTATGTGTGTGTGCATATATATGTATATGCACTGCTCAAATAAATAAAGAGACCACTAAAATACCACATCCTATATATCACTGAATGAAATATTCCTGTTGCAAAACCTTATTCATTACCTAGTGGAATGTGTTGTGAACAATAAAACGAAAAAATGATCAATATAAATCAAAATTAATATCCCATGGAGGTCTGAATTTGGAATGATACTCAAAATCAAAGTGGAAAATCAAATTACTGGCTGATCCAACTTCAGTGGAAATGCGTCAAGACAAGGAAATGATGCTCAGTATTGTGTGTGACCTACTTACAATGCCTGAGCATGCTCCTGATGAGGTGGTGGATGGTGTCCTGAGGAATATCCTCCCAGACCTGGATTAAAGCATCAGTCAACTCCTGGACAGTCTGAGATGCAATATGGTATTGGTGGATGGAATGAGACATGATGATCCAGATGTGCTTGATATGATTCAGGTCTAGGGAACGGGCAGACCAGTTCATAGCATCAATGCCTTCATCATGCAGGAACTGCTGACACACTTCAGCCACATGAGGTCTAACATTGTTATACATCAGAGTAACCCAGGGCCCACTGCACTTGCATAATGGTCTCTCAATTAGAGATGACCGAATCCCATTGAATTCAATGGGAGGCAAAACCAAAGGTTTAGGCAACATATAGACAAAAAGCATCCCAAACAACTCAATTAGGGGCAGACACCAGGAAAAGTGCCATCAATTGACCCAGAGTACAAATAGTATAATTGTGCAGCAGGGATGCATGGGGAAGGCTTTGAACCAGCATTTGTAGCTGAAACATTGATAAGTAACAGGTGGATGAGTGACAAGTGTAGGCATGTTGCTCTGAGAGGTCTTCCAAAATCAAGCAACATACATGAAGGAGACCCAACTTGGAGTCCAAACATTTCCAAAAATTAGGGGCAGACAACAGGAAATGTGACATCAATTGACCCACAGTTGAGATTTGATAACTGCACAGCAGCTATCAGCCATGGGCCATGCATGAGATATCAGGGTCTGTTCCAGCATTTACAGCTTTGAATTGAAGTTTAAATTAAGTAGAGGTGGATGAGGGATCCCTGATACCTCATGCAACAGCTCAAACTGTTTTTTTCCCAGCACACATAGGTGGCCCAAATATCAGTTTGTTAGAGTGCTATTGTTAGAAAAATGTAAGCATAGTGACACATTTAGTTGATTGAAAGGAAGAGCAAGCCTGCCAACTTGGGAGCCCTACAAGCAACATACATGAAGGAGACCCAACTTGGAGTGCAAACATTTCAAAAAATAACGGACATCTTCCTTTCCTGACTGCTGCGCACCCATCACCTCTTCCTCCTCCATTTGTTCCACGGTTCCTGTACCTTCACTATCAATTTAGCTGGTACCATGAGCCCCGCCTCTTTCGCTGTAATCCACCCTCCCATGGCACCCACCTGTGCAACGATAATCCAAAAGTTAGAGATATTGTTATCCCTTCAACATCCTCCTCTGCTTCCACCTCTTCCTCTGGAACCATCACCTACTCCAGGTTGAATATGAGCAGAATAGTGATGGTGATGACTGCATCGTTAGCACTAACGATCTTAGTAGACATTTCGATACTGTGCCGTAGGGTGCAGAGCTCCTTCATCTGTGCCTCTCCGCAAACTTGATTTGCACCACGTCCATGCTGTGTTGGCCCAGGCAATGCAAAAGGACATACTGTAACAGGGCTTGTCGCTGCAGCATGTGCAGAGTAAAATTCCACCGTATTGGCGCATCACAAATCAAGCTATTAACCGGTAGGTTGAAATACCTCTTTAGTAATGGAAGTCAATAACCTGGGATCGTTGGAAGTGAGCACACAGCGACCATGATTTCTGCAGCAGGGCATCCAGGCTGGGATAGTGTCGTCGAAATTGCTGTACCACCAGGTTGAAGACATGAGCCATGCAAGGCACGTGTGTGAGGTTGCCCCGGCATGGGCCGCCACCAGGGTTGCACCATTATCGAACACGGCCTTACCTGGCTCCAGGTTCATTGGAGACAGCCATTGCTGTAACTCGGCTTGGATAGCTGTCCACAACTTTTGAGTTGTGTGACTGCAATCTCCAAGACATTAATTTAAACACTGCCCGATTGCAGTGAGCAAACCAATAGACAAACCTGAGAAAGTGGTCAATGGTATATGATAATAATAATAATACCTTTATTCGCAGTAATAGGGTATATGGTGGCAACAAAGAGAGCGCACACTCAATTAACTAAAAACATTATATAATCCCTAGAAGGGAAGTTTTAGAAAAAGAGGTAAAACCATTAGCACAGAACTACCAAAAAGATCAGGAAAAAATTAATCAAGGGCAAAGATATAACAATGGATCTACATATAGATATGGAGATTATGTTCTAATCAAAGATCTATACTGCATAGTATATGCAACAGGACAGGTATATATGTATCTAATAAAGTTAAGTGTAAATCACCTTCATGTTGTTTAAGTACAGAGTGAAATCTATACTATGTAAGGCCACTGGTGTCAGTATGTCAAATTAAATACCGGCACAGTGAATAGGTGTTACACTTGCCCATTGATGTAATGACATAGTCCATCACCAATGCTGTCACTGACAGTATATATAAGGAGATTTGTGAAGATGAATAAAGTATGATAGGGATCGAAAGGGGTATTATCTGAGCCTGATGGGATCCTGCATGGAGTGCAGCGCTCACCCCTGATTGCAGTGAGCCCTGGCTGCGCAGTACAGAGGTGGGGGGGATTCTCTCTGCAAAAGTGAAAGCAAAGATCCGGCTCCAGCACGTAAAATGAATAAATCTTTATTTGAATCAAGATAAAAAAGATATGGCATTGTTGTGACAGGCCAATTAGGCATGGTTGGAATAAGGAAGAGGCATGAAAATAACTAAATGTTTTTCGAACACAATGTGTGTTCTTAAACGCGTTCGGTTACTGTTATGCCGCTTCCTTATTACATTCCTAACTGTGCTGGAGTCGGATCTTTGATTCCACTTTTGCACATTGCCTAAACATCTGGCAAGATCCCGTGCTCTGCTCATGGAATCATTTCCAAAGGTGAGCTGAACAAACTTTTTTGCTTTTTAAGGGATTTTCTCTGCACTGCTGAAATGCCTGTCTCATTAAAGGAAGGGTTGAGGATGCAAGTGGAGGCCCTAGAGGACTCGGAAGAGCCAGAAGCAGTGGAGGAATGTTAGATACAGAGGTTTTTCCTGCAAGGCTTGGGGATTCCAAGCCTTGTGGAGCAGCCACTTGCCCACCTGCCCCCACAGCCACCAGGGTCACCCAGTGCCCAGTCAGCGAGATGTAACGTCCCTGCCCATGTTTGCGCATTCAGGTGTCAGTGGTGAAATGCACCGTGACAGACCTAGATATTTTCATAGAGCAGGTGATGATGTGTGCGACGTGCTGGGGTAGCACTGGTACAGTTTTCTCAGAGAAGTAATCGCGACTGGGCAGCTAGTACTGGGAGTCTGCATTGGCCTTCAACTTTCGGAAACAGTCTGTATCCACCAGGGAGAAAGGCAGCATTTCCGTGGCCACCAGATTGGAGATGGTGGAGTTCAAGCTCTTAGGCTACTTTCACACTTGCGTTTTTCTGCGCTGCGTGTCCGTGCAAACGCGCATAAAAAACGCATCATGCGTTTTATGTGTTTTCTGCGCATGTTTTTTTTAAAAAGCATGCTTTTTTTGCGCTGACGTGCGCTTGACTATGCGCACGTCAGCGCTGCCATAGACTTTAATGTGTTCTTGGGTGAATTTTGTGCGCATTGAGTGCACACAAGTTTTTTTGAGACCGGTCGGACACACAAAAAATGCAACAGGATGCATTTTGTGCACCCGGGCGCACACTACAAAAAAATGTATGCACATACAAACGCATGTCAATGCGCACCCATGTTAAGTATAAGAAAAAAACGCATGCGCAAAAACGCAGTGCAAAAAAACGCAAGTGTGAAACAAGCCTTAGCTTTGGTTTGTGTAGAAGGAAACATTCTTTCATGTGACCATGACTGAGTGCTGGCTGCTGTGTTGAGAGAGAGAGGAGCAGGGTGAACAGGACAAACTTCTGGACTTTGTGTGAAGTGCAGGCGCAGATAATATGGTGGATTGAGAAAGATGTGGTGTGCTTGGTGAAACAAAAACAGCAGGCATCTCCACTTATGTAACAGCTGACGGTATTTCACTCTCCCTGACTGTAGGGGGTAAACAAGTGGAGGTTCTGCGGCTGGAGACCTGAGTGAGAACACTTGCCACCGTGACAGAGGAGAAAGAAGGAGTAGTTGCGGTTGACGGGACAGCCGGTGGTTGGCAAGGCCCACTAGTCTGCATTTTAGCTCAGTGTGATTCCAAGAGTAAGACATGTTGATCGCGCATGTGCCGGTTAATGCATGTAGTAGTCAAATTATTGCAATTTTTAACTCTACTGAGTCTTTTTTTGCAAAGTTGACAGATAGTTAGTTGGGCCATTCTTTGCCGTTTCAAAAAAGCCCAGGCTAGGCAACCCTTGCAGCCCCTACGAAATGCAGACTTACTACCATTACTGACCACAGCTGCAGTTTTGGGTGAGGATGCAGTGCTTGTTGTGGTTGCGTCACTCTGTGTCTTTGCGGCAAGCAACAATGTTGCCTCCTCCTTTTCCTCCTCCTCCACCTCCTCTGCTGAGCTATTCAGCTAAAACCAAAAACAAAACAAAACAAATATCCTGGAATAAAAAAGTAAAAAATATATTGCAAAAATTGCATAAAGGTAGTAATAATAGTAATAATAAGGGTATTTAGTTAACATAATTTTGATCAAAATAATGTAGAAGCCATCCCGCCACATCAAGGCAACCCCCGTGGGACAGTCCTAACCCTTGTATTTAAAACCTTTCCACTTGTCAAGTGACGTAAATGTGAACAAGGACAGAGGGACTGAACCACCAGTAATAGTATAGGCCAGACAGGATGGATTTTCCAACCCAGAAACAGGGCGGTCACACCCTTATATGCACAGAATGCACAATGAAACAAATGAAAAACGGTCTGAGCAGAAAAAGTAAATTAATGTGCATGCAAAATGTAATTGCATATGAAAACATGACCTTTACACAGAGAAAACAAAACACAAAACAAATATCCTGGAATAAAAAAGTAAAAAATATATTGCAAAAATTGCATAAAGATAGTAATAATCCTGTCTGGCCTATACTATTACTGGTGGTTCAGTCCCTCTGTCCTTGTTCACATTTACGTCACTTGACAAGTGGAAAGGTTTTAAAGGTTTTATTACTATTATTACTACCTTTATGCAATTTTTGCAATATGTTTTTTACTTTTTTTATTCCAGGATATTTGTTTTGTGTTTTGTTTTTGGTTTTCTCTGTGTAAAGGTCATGTGTTCATATGCCATTACATTTTGCATGCACATTAATTTACTTTTTCTGCTCAGACCCAGTTTTTCATGAGCTATTCAGCTGCATGCCTCTGGGTTCACACATAGTAGGATCTACAACTTCATCGGCATCGTCTCTGTTCTCCCACTCCTCTCCCTGAGAATCATTCTCCTCCTCTTTTTGCCCTGACTGCGCAATACAGTCCACGTGCGCCTCAGGTATCGGAGTCTCCTCCGTATCACCTCCACCCACAAAGGTTAATGTCACTTGTGGATGGTCTGGATTCTGCTCGTAACTTGTGCAACACAGTATTATGCCAAACGCTGTTGCATAAGAAATGTACACTACAAACAGCGCAACACTATTAGCCCTAATGATTTTCATTAGCAAATGGGGCCTCCTGGCTACTTACTTCCCAATATTAGCCCTAAGGATTTTGATTAGCAAATGGGGCTTCCCGAGTTATGACTGCAGCATAGTATTGCTCCAAACAATTTTGAGTAGTAAGATTGGAATACGGACTGCACAACATTATTAGCCCTAATGATTTTGATTAGCAGATGGGGCCTCCTGAGTCCTGCCTGCAACACAGTTTTACCCCAAATGATTTTGAGTAGTCAATGTGGACGCCTGCCTGCACAACACTATTAGCACAAACTAGTTAGATGCTGGAAGGTTGATTTCACATAGGACAGGATCCTATCTAACCACATGACAAGGTAACTTGCAGCAGCAGGAGCAGTCTCTCTGCTCTGTTAGACTGAGAAAATGGTGCCAGCAAAGCAACATGTCCGCTTTTTATTTGGAGAGGGATATGTGACTTTGGCAGTCAATGGCAGAAGCCCTTGTGCCATGATGTTGTGGATGGTTTCTGCTCCTGAACTGTGACCGAATTTTGACGACTTTGAGAAAAAATGCTCGTGAAACTGAACACCAATCCGAATGTACTAAATTCGGGCCGAATTTGAGATTGGCAAACGCTTTCCGAACAAGTTAGTTCATCTGTATTTTCAATGGTTCTGAGGGTCTTCCCGTTACCTAATGGCAGTCAGGGTACGTCTGTACAGTTATATGGGTTGTTTTGTCAGGGTTTTTTTGCTAACTAAATATGATGTTGCATTGTGATACATTATAGAGCTATGGGACCTCAAGTGATGTTTTTTCTTTTTAATGTTTTTATTGTGGCTTTTTTGTCTAGTACTAAATTGTGTTCACTTTTCTATCATCCTGGGTGTGCGCCTGTTATGCATGGATCCTTCTCTCTTTTTTTCGATTCAGGGTTCCTCTGGCTAACACAAAGAGGGCTGTGCGGCCCTCGATAGAAATGCCTCCCCGTTCCATCACTGACCCATTGCAAACCAATCATGCTGGAGGATGTTGCAGGCAGCAGACCGTTCTCCATGGTGTCTCCAGAATTTGTCAAGTCTATCACTCAGTACTCAGTGTGAACCTGCTCTTATCTATGAAGAGCACAGGGTGCCAAAATCGAATCTGCTTACTTTGATGTTCTCTGGCAAAAGCCAAGCGACCTGCATGGTGTTAGGCTATAAGCGCAGCACTCACTTGTGGACGTTGAGCCCTCATACCACACTCCTGAAGTCTGTTTCTGACAGTTTGAGTAGATACTTGGATGTTAGTGGCCTGCTGGAGGTCTTTTTGCAGGGCTCTGACACTGCTCCTCCTGTTCCTCCTTGCACAAATCTGAAGGTAGCAGTCCTGCTGCTGGGTTGTTGCCATCCTACCGCCCCTTCCACATCTTCTGGTATCTGCTCTGCGCTCTGGACACTGTGCCGACAGACACAGCTACCCTGCTTGCTACAGCTCGCATTGATGTGCCATCCTGGATGAGCCGAACTACCCAAGAAACTCCTGTGGGTTGTAGATACCAGCTCATGCTACTGTACATTACCTCTAGGGGTGAGAGGAATGACAAAAGCAATGTGTCTTTGCTTCTGTGTATGTATGTGTGTGTATATATATATTTATTTATTTATTTACTCAAAAAAATAAAGGGAACACTAAAATACCACATCCTAGATATCTGTGAAGGAAATATTACAGTTGCCAATTTTTATTCATTGCATAGTGGAATGTGTTCAGAACAATAGAACATAACAATTTTCAATGTAAATCAAAACGAATATCCCATGGAGGTCTGGATTTGGAATGATAATCAAAATCAAATTACAGGCTGATCCAACTTCAGTGGAAATGCCACATGACAAGGAAAAGATGCTCATTAGTGTGTGTGGCCTCCACGTGCCTCTATGACCTCCCTACAATGCCTGGGCATGCTCCTGATGAGGCGGCGAATGGTCTCCTGAGTGTTCTCCCAGACCTGGACTAAAGCATGCGCCAACTCCTGGACAGTCTGTGGTATAACGTGACGGTGGATGGAGCGAGACATGATGTCCCAGATGTGCTCAATTGTATTCAGGTCTGGGGAACGGGCGGGCCAGTCCATAGCTTCAATGCCTTCATCTTGCAGGAACTGCTGACACACTACAGCCACATGAGGTCTGGCATTGTCGTGCATTATGAGGAACCCAGGGCCAACCGCACCAGCATATGGTCTCACAAGGGGTCTGAGGATCTCATCTCAGTTCCTAATGGCAGTCAGGCTACCACTGGCGAGCACATGGAGGACTGTGCGGCCCTCCAAAGAAATGCAACCCCACACCATTACTGACCCATTGCCAAACCGGTCTTGCTAAAGGATGTTGCATGCAGCAGATCGCTCTCCACTGCGTCTCCAGACTCTGTCACGTCTGTCACATGTGCTGAACCTGCTTTCATCTGTGAAGAGTACAGGGCGCCAATGGCAAATTTGCCAATCCTGGTGTTCTGTGGCAAATGCAAAGCGTCCTGCACAGTGTTGGGCTGTGAGCACAACCCCCATCTGTGGACGTCAGGCACTCAGACCATCCACATGAAGTCTGTTTCTAACCGTTTGTGCAGACACATGCACATTTGTGGCCTGCCGGAGGTCATTTTGCAGGGCTCTGGCAGTGCTCCTCCTGTTCCTCCTTGCACAAAGGCTGAGGTAGCGGTCCTGATGCTGGGTTGTTGCCCTCCTCCGGCCCCCTCCACGTCTCCTGGTGTACTGGCATGTCTCCTGGTAGCGCTTCCAGCCTCTGGACACTACGCTGACAGACACAGCAAGCCTTCTTGCCACAGCTCGCATTGATGTGCCATCCTTGATGAGCTGCACTACCTGAGCCACTTGTGTGGGTCATAGAGTCCGTCTCATGCTACCACGAGTGTGAAAGCACAACCAACATTCAAAAGTGACCAAAACATCAGCCAGAAAGCATCGGTACTGAGATGTGGTCTGTGGTCCCCAACTGCAGAACCACTCCTTTACTGAGTGTGTCTTGATAATTGCCAATACTGTTGATAATTGCCATCTGTTGTCTATTCCATTTGCACAACAGCATGTGAAATTGATTGTCAATCAGCATTGCTTCCTAAGTGGACAGTTTGATTTCACAGAAGTTTGATTTACTTGGAGTTATATTCCGTTGTTTAAGTGTTCCCTTTATTTTTTTGAGCAAAATATATATATATATATAATATATAAAGCTCAAGTGTGTGTATGTATGTGTGTGTATGTCCGGGATTGGCATCCGCACCGTCGCAGCTACAGCCACAAATTTTGGCACGGTCACACGTCTGGACCCCGAGAGTGTCCTAGGCTATGTTGTGAGGAGAAATTTTAACCCCGCGCGTTCCAATTCACCAAACAATTTTGCCACTATCTACATAATGGGGAAAAAGAGTGTGTATCAAGCCCCGCCCCTCATGATGTTATAATGGTTACCATGGCGACGCTGATGTCATCATAGGTTGCAAGCCCCGCCGCTCACTATGATGTAATAATAGTTGACAATGGGATGGAGGATGTGTGATGGGTATATGGGCATGGGACTATGGGATGGAGGATGTGTGATGGGTATATGGGCATGGGACTATGGGATGGAGGATGTGTGATGGGTATATGGGCATGGGACTATGGGATGGAGGATGTGTGATGGGTATATGGGCATGGGACTATGGGATGGAGGATGTGTGATGGGTTTATGGGCACCCGACTATGGGATGGAGGATATGTATGATGGGTATATGGGCACGGGCCTATGGGATCGTGGATATGTATGATGGGTATATGGGCACGGGACTATGGGATGGAGGATAATTGTTTGCTATAACTAACCACAGTTAGTTACTATGCCCGGGCAGCGCCGGTCTCTTCAACTAGTGTGTGTATGTATGTGTGTGTATATATATATACAGTGGGGCAAAAAAGTATTTAGTCAGTCAGCAATAGTGCAAGTTCCACCACTTAAAAAGATGAGAGGCGTCTGTAATTTACATCATAGGTAGACCTCAACTATGGGAGACAAACTGAGAAAAAAAAATCCAGAAAATCACATTGTCTGTTTTTTTTTCATTTTATTTGCATATTATGGTGGAAAATAAGTATTTGGTCAGAAACAAGCAATCAAGATTTCTGGCTCTCACAGACCTGTAACTTCTTCTTTAAGAGTCTCCTCTTTCCTCCACTCATTACCTGTAGTAATGGCACCTGTTTAAACTTGTTATCAGTATAAAAAGACACCTGTGCACACCCTCAAACAGTCTGACTCCAAACTCCACTATGGTGAAGACCAAAGAGCTGTCAAAGGACACCAGAAACAAAATTGTAGCCCTGCACCAGGCTGGGAAGACTGAATCTGCAATAGCCAACCAGCTTGGAGTGAAGAAATCAACTGTGGGAGCAATAATTAGAAAATGGAAGACATACAAGACCACTGATAATCTCCCTCGATCTGGTGCTCCACGCAAAATCCCACCCCGTGGGGTCAGAATGATCACAAGAACGGTGAGCAAAAATCCCAGAACCACGCGGGGGGACCTAGTGAATGAACTGCAGAGAGCTGGGACCAATGTAACAAGGCCTACCATAGGTAACACACTACGCCACCATGGACTCAGATCCTGCAGTGCCAGACGTGTCCCACTGCTTAAGCCTGTACATGTCCGGGCCCATCTGAAGTTTGCTAGAGAGCATTTGGATGATCCAGAGGAGTTTTGGGAGAATGTCCTATGGTCTGATGAAACTAAACTGGAACTGTTTGGTAGAAACACAACTTGTCGTGTTTGGAGGAAAAAGAATACTGAGTTGCATCCATCAAACACCATACCTACTGTAAAGCATGGTGGTGGAAACATCATGCTTTGGGGCTGTTTCTCTGCAAAGGGGCCAGGACGACTGATCCGGGTACATGAAAGAATGAATGGGGCCATGTATCGTGAGATTTTGAGTGCAAACCTCCTTCCATCAGCAAGGGCATTGAAGATGAAACGTGGCTGGGTCTTTCAACATGACAATGATCCAAAGCACACCGCCAGGGCAACGAAGGAGTGGCTTCGTAAGAAGCATTTCAAGGTCCTGGAGTGGCCTAGCCAGTCTCCAGATCTCAACCCTATAGAAAACCTTTGGAGGGAGTTGAAAGTCCGTGTTGCCAAGCGAAAAGCCAAAAACATCACTGCTCTAGAGGAGATCTGCATGGAGGAATGGGCCAACATACCAACAACAGTATGTGGCAACCTTGTGAAGACTTACAGAAAACGTTTGACCTCTGTCATTGCCAACAAAGGATATATCACAAAGTATTGAGATGAAATTTTGTTTCTGACCAAATACTTATTTTCCACCATAATATGCAAATAAAATGAAAAAAAAAACAATGTGATTTTCTGGATTTTTTTTTCTCAGTTTTTTCATAGTTGAGGTCTACCTATGATGTAAATCACAGACGCCTCTCATCTTTTTAAATGGTGGAACTTGCACTATTGCTGACTGACTAAATACTTTTTTGCCCCACTGTGTGTATATATATATATATATATATATAAATCTGAGATTTCAAAATGATAAAATTATGCTTGATTTTCTGTGTTGTAGGTTATTTGAAGAACTCTATGAGGATCATGGTGACACTCTGTCTCTGCAATATGGTGGTTCTCAACTTGTCCATAGGGTCAAAACCTACAGAAAGATAGCACCATGGACTCAACATTCCAAGGATATCATGCAAACCCTCTCCAGATACTACAGCAATGCGTTTTCAGGTAAGCACGTGCACCTTTATTGTATAGACTGATTTTTTTACCTCCTAGACTAGAGGTCTCAACTGCATTCCTCAAGGGCCGCAAAAAGGTCATGTTTCCAGGATTTCCTTGTATTGCACAGGTGATAATTGAATCACCTGCACAGATAATGAAATGCAAAAGGAGGGGTGCATATCTCAATCTCCAGTGGAGTGCAATACCTAGCCCGAAAGCAGAGAAGCAAAAAAAAGGGAGAAAAAGACTAGGCTAATGATGGTATGCACATCCCAATAGACAATAAAAAACCTTTATTTCATATTGGATACAATAAGCTAAAAACATTTAAAATACAGACAAAGAACCAATGATCCAGACACCCCCAAAAAACAGGTAATATGAACCTAAGATGTCGCCCATATTGGACTATTCATAGCCAACCATAAGCAGGCACATATCATGCAATTCTATATAACAAGACAGCCATGTACATTGCAGGCAAAGATAAGGCAGAAAAACAGACTTGATATCAAGCATATAATAAAACAATGTAAGAAAATTTGTAAATCCTAACTGCCCTAAAGCATGTGGAACTAACCACAGAATGAAATGAAAAGTTTAAAAATGTAGTTTTTGTATTTGCTGCAAAATTTTTCAGGTACACAAGTGTTAATGGATGAAACTGGATCCCCTATTTTTTTTGCGCAATTTCTTCCGAACACGGTAATGTCCTTTACGTTGTTAGACATTACTGTTAGACCTCACGTCAAGGCTGAGAAGAAAGGAGCCTTTTAATGTTTTTTGCAGCACAGATTTTGGTAGAATCGTTTAAGGAAGCACTCAGCGGAGAACGCAGGATAAATGTAATTCGAGCCTTTTTCCAATTTTTGGGAGGTAGAATGAACAAATAGACAGCAGTATAAGAACAGTTCTTATTTTTATTTTTGAGCGGTTCGCCACGCAGTATGTGATAAGGTGGATTTATTCTTTGGGTTGGTGCTGCTATCACACAGTAAAAATGCTTTTTTATAAAAAGTAGGTTTTCTTGTTGCCATATTTTGAGAGCAGTATTTTTTGTATTTTTTGTCGAACAGAAGCTGTGTGAGGGCTTATTTTTTTCTGGGATGAGTTGCAGGTTTTTTGGGGTAACATTTTGTGGCACATAATATTTTTTCATCGCTTTTAATTCTTATTTTTCAGACACAGATTGACCCAAAAACAACAATTCAGTTATTGTTATTTTTTGCACCAATAACCATGCGAAAAGTGATTTGGGTACGGTTACAGCGATCCCAGATTTCTATTGTTTTTTTTTTTATGTTTTGCTATTTTTACACACTAAAAGCAATATTTTACAAAACTCAATTTTTGTTTTTGCATTGTTATATTCTGAGAGCTGTAACTTTTTTTAATTTTTTTTGATGAATAAGCTATGTTAGGACTTTCTTTTTGTGGCACGGTTTGGCGGTTTCATTTACAAAATTTTTTTTTACATTCAACTTTTTGATCGCTTTTTATTAATTTTTCTGTGAGTTGCTATGATGAAAAAAGCAAGGTTTTTACCATGTTTTTTTTTTATGGGGTTCACCATGTGGAATAAATAACGTGCCAGTTTTATACATCGGGACTTTCTGAATTCGGTGATAAGTTATGTGCACTTTCTTTTTGCCACAAACGCGGAGTTTTGTTTCTAACTTTTTTCATATTGTGTATTGCTTTTTCACTTAGTACCACATGTATAATTTTTATTTTGATCACTGATACTACAGTGCACGAGACCGTCAGTGTCTCACTGACGTAGCTTGTGAGACCCAGCTTATAGCTGAATCTCACATGCCACCGTATCCTGGGGTCATTCTATGACCTCAGGGTATCATGCCGTAGAAACAACCAAGGCACTCAAATATAGCAAAGTCCGTAATGGTGCTCAAGTAGGGTCTCCAGCCCGTATTACAAATGAGAAGAAACTTTGCACTCAAAATTTGTGAAAAAGATGATTCTGTGTTTATTTGGCATCCAGATAGAGATTTTTACTAAACGTTTTCGATCCAACATTGGATCTTCATCAGAGAATCTCTAAAAGTTTGCTGGATGCTGTGTGATGAGGAAAAAGGGAACAGAACGCGCCTGAGAATGTGGCGACCTCAGTCGCTTATAGTGTTGCGCTGCAGTTGGTGGCCCCTTCGGCGTGCGGTGTGTACCGCTGTGTAGAGGACGCCTCATCACACAGCATCCAGCAAACTTTTAGAGATTGTCTGATGAAGATCCAATGTTGGATCGAAAATGTTTAGTAAAAATCTCTATCTGGATGCCAAATAAACACAGAATCATCTTTTTCACAAACTCTGGGTATCATGGTAACCATTGGCACCCGCGATTCTGATTGCGGTGGCCCAATAGTTACAGAGGGGGTTTTGTAACCAATTAAATACCGCTGTTGTGATCGTTTCCCTGGTTTCCCATTGCACAGAGACTCCAGTTCAAAACCCTAGCCATGACACACCCAGCCTCGTCTCCCGGTACCTACCTACACTCAACCACTCAACCTCCGTTCTCCTTCTCTATTCCCTTCTTATTTCCTCTTCCCACAATCGCATACAAGAGTTTTTTGTGCATCCCCCTTACTCTGGAACGCTCTATCCCAACATATCAGACTCTCCCCTACAATGGAAATCTTCAAAAGGAACCTGAAGACCTACCTCCTCCAACAAGCCTACAATCTGTCGCAACCCTCGTTCCACCATACCGCCGCACAACCAGCTCTACTCTTGCCTACTGCATCCTCACCCATTCCTTGTAAACTGTGAGCCCTCACGGGCAGGGTCCTCTCTTTTCCTGTACCAGATGGTGACTTGTATTGTTCAAGATGATTGTACTTGTTTTTTATTCTGTATATCTCACTTGTAAAGCTCCATGGAATAAGTGTTGCTATAATAATGTTGTTGAGGGCAGAGCAGAATACTGCAGTGCGCAGGCGCCGGACCTCTTGCGCCTTCGCAGGAGCCAAGACAGGAAGGAAAGAAAAGGACAGCATCTTTTGAAGATAAGAGGCGCTGGATCGGACCGTGACACCCATTTAAATAAAAAATCTATTTATTAGCATGCTATACCCAGTTTCTCCTGTATCTGAAAATAAATAGGGGGGGCACGGTGGCTCAGTTGTTAGCACTGCAGCCTTGCAGCACTGGGGTCCTGGGTTCAAATCCTACTAAGGACAACATCTGCAAGGAGTTTGTGTGGGTTTCCACGGGGCGCTCTGTTTTCCTACCACATTCCACAAACAGTTTAGATTGTGATCCCCTTCGGAGACAGTGCCAATAATGTCTGTAAAGCGCTGTGGAATTATGGCTACATAAATGAGTAAAATAAGTTAAAAAAAAGTGTTTCTAGTAGTGACAGGTTCTTTATTAGCATGCTATACCCAGTTTGTCCTGTATCTGAAAGTAAATAGTGTTTCTAGTAGTGACAGTTCTTTAATACCAATGGTAGACTTTTGTAAAAAAAAAAAAAAAAGCCAAAGTGTTTTTGCTGCTATATTTGCTCTGCAGTTCTCTCTTTGACAACTTCATGCTGATGTAGATAGTGCTCTATATGACAACGTGAAAATATCCCTCATTGATTTTTCTAATCAACGTCCAACTGTCTACAAGATATTCTGGGGTAGCAGCTAAGATGTTTTTAACATTTCAGCATCAAATAGTGTGCTTTTTAAAGTAATAATTTCACAATTGGAATCTAGCAGGAAAATTTGAGTTAACTTTATTGATAGGATTATGACATTCCATGAAATTAATTTTTATTCATGTTAATGTTATAATTAGCAGTAATTAAACTTCTTCCTGATACTTCAGTTAACTTTTTAGATTAAGCTATCGTGCGTAAATGAGGAATAATACCGTTTCTGGCCATTATATGACTCATAAGGCCCCGTCACACACAGCGAGATCGCTGATTTTGTGATGCAACAGCAATCTCGCTAGCGATCTCGCTGTGTGTGACACACATCAGCGACTGCCTCCGCCTGGTATCGCTGATCATGCTTGAACGTCCAGGGCCATTTTTTGATCGTTGGTCTCCCGCTGGCCAGCGCGCATTGCTGCGTGTGGCAGCGGGAGGCCGACGATCAGCGAGCTCCCAGCGCTGTAAGCAGGCGCTGGGAGCTGGTATCTAAGGTAAATATTGGGTAACTAAGCGCGCGCATCACTTAGTTACCTGCTGCGTACCTTTGATACCTGCATGCTCGCACTAGGACGCTGGTATCCAAGGTACACAGCGGGTAACTAAGTGCCGCGCACTTAGTTACCCGATATTTACCTTAGATAACAGCGTCCTAGCGCGAGCACGCAGGTATCTAAGGTACACAGCGGGTAACTAAGTGACGCGCACTTAGTTACCCGATATTTACCTTAGATACCAGCGTCCTAGCGCGAGCACGCAGGTATCTAAGGTACACAGCGGGTAACTAAGTGACGCGCGCGCTTAGTTACCCGATATTTACCTTGGATACCAGCGTCCTCGCTGGTCCTGATCGCTGGTGAAGCTGCCTATTTGGCAGCTCACCAGTGATCATTTAACAAGGCACCAGCGATCCTGACAAGGTCGTATCGTTGTCGGGATCGCTGGTGCATCGTTTAGTGTGACGGGACCTATAGCCTGAATTTTTTAAATTGTTTATTTAGCAGGTAAAGTTTTTGACACAGAGAATACGGGAAGGAGAGCGAAACCCTCCAGAATGAACATTAAGAGTCAGGATAATGGAACATGGTGAACATGACCATATGTTATCTAAGTTTTCTATAATAGAGGAATGCAAACTCTAGCAGTCATAATGAGATGTCTCAGAATCAAGCTTTTGTAGATATGGAGAATTATCTCCATGATGAAACTGGAACAGAGACTGACCTACAGTGGCATGTTAATTTTGTCCAGGAATGCCCAAACTTTATCTTTATTGTGAACAGTTAACCCCTTCAGGACATGTGCTCTGACAGCTTCAATTAATGTGATGACACTGGAAGCGCGTCTGTTGTGAGTTCATTTTCCCCTTCACCATTGAGGTCTGATGAACTCCCTCTTCTGGTGAAGGAAGGTAGTGAGGCTGATTACCAAGCACCTGAACAGGATGATGATGACTGGGTGACTGGAATTGCTGACTGGATATAAGGCAGCCGACGCCCTTCCGCCTTGCTGGTGATTTCTTAGAGGGATTCTAGGAGACCAGTCTGATTCCTGCTCCTCAAAAGCTAAGTTTTCTGCTCTGCTTTTTGCATTTGTGTTTTGGTTTTGTTTTGCCTTGTTTTTCTGGATTTCTGCCATTCCCTGCTGGGGTGAGCTGAATTCCTTTTTGCTCTGTCTTCAGAAAATACCTGAGTACTGATATTGTCTTTTTGAAGCCTAGCGTCTATAGGGCTTTTTTCCCTATCAGTCTGTTGGCTCTTGTTTTGATAGGGTTTTGGCGGATTGCGGACAGCAGCTTTTCTATCCTGTCCTATTTAGTTAGCTTGGGCCCCATCATTTGCTCAGCCTATCTTTCTATCTGTGTGAGTGTTTTTTCATCTTGCTTCACCGTCATTATATGTTGGGGGCTGCCTATTGCTTTGGGGTCTGCTCTGGGGCAGTTTAGATTTCCATTTCTGTCTTTAGGCTATTTAGTTCTCCGGGTGTGATCGAGGGGTCTAGGGCACCGTAGGAACCCCCCACGGCTACTGCTAGTTGTTGTTGATAGGTTCAGGGGTCTGCAATCCGATAGCTGCCAACTTCTCTGGTTTTCTGGACTTAGCTAGTATTTCTGTTTTTGCCTCCTACGGTGACTCTTCATAACAGAATCACCAGCCATACCGCACATCCTAGGGTACTCAATAGCAGGAAAGAATTGTAAAAAAAAAAAAAAAAAAAAAAAAAAGTGTGTATATTTTTTCCTCTATATCTCTGAGGCCGTAGGGGGAATTTTTTTTCTCTCAATGGAGATAAAGCAATTGTCTGATCGTGTGGAGCAGCTCGAAGTGTGGAGCTGCGGAAGTGCGGGGAATTTCCGCCTACCTTGCTCATTCACATGCTGCTGAACCAAAGATCCCTACTCCTGATGTGTTTTTTGGGGATCGGTCTAAATTTTTGAATTTCAAAAATAATTGTAAATTATTTTTTGCCTTAAAGCCTAACTCGTCAGGGAGCTCCGCGCAGCGGGTTAAAATTGTCATCTCTTTGCTGCGTGGCGATCCCCAGGATTGGGCATTTTCTTTGAAACCAGATTATCCTATTCTGACTAATGTGAACGCATTTTGTCAAGCCTTGGGGTTGTTGTATGACGAACCTAATGCTATTGATCAGGCTGAAAAGACACTGTTGGCATTGAGCTAGGGTCGAGATTCTGCAGAATTGTACTGTCAAAAATTCCGAAAGTGGGCGGTCCTTACTACCTGGAATGATAATGCCTTGGCAGCTCTCTTTCGGAAGGGTTTGTCAGAAGCCGTAAAAGACACTATGATGGGATTTCCTGTTCCCTCTGGTCTTGACGATTCTATGTCATTAGGCATTCAGGTTGATCGGCATTTACGTGAACGCAGGACTGCACGAGAGGTGTTGCCACCTGTTGAACAAGTGTCTGAACCTATGCAATGTGATAGAGTTTTGTCCAGGGAGCAACGTCAGGAGTTCAGAAGGCGTAAAAAGCTGTGGGTTTTTTTTGTGGAGATGCCTCGCATATTATTTCTGTCTGTCCTAAACGAATGAAACGTTTTGCACACACGTTTTCTGTGGGTGGTGTTCAACCTAAGTTTCTTCTGGCAATTACTCTGATCTGCTCCCTGTCCACATTTTCCGCCAAGGCTTTTGTGGATTCGGGAGCAGCCCTGATCCTAATGGACTTGGATTTTGCTAAACGTTGTGGATTTCCAATGACACCTCTGCAGACGCCTATCCCTTTGAGGGGGATTGATGCTACTCCTTTGGCGAAAAATATACCTCAGTTTTGGACCCAGGTGGTAATGCGGGTCGCCCCAGACCATCAAGAAAATTGCAGATTTTTGGTGTTGCATAATTTGCATGATACCATTGTTCTGGGGTTTCCCTGGTTGCAAATTCATAATCCAGTTTTGGATTGGAAATCTGTGTCTGTGGTGAGTTGGGGTTGTCGGTGTGCCCTTAGTGAGGCTCCGTTTTTTTCCACCTCTCCTCAGTCGCATGATGTTCCTGACTATTTGGCGGACTTTTATGATGTATTTAGTGAGAATGAGTCTGCGTCTTTGCCTCCTCATAGGGGTTATGACTGTGCAATTGAACTGAGCCCAGGGTGTAAATTTCCCAAGGGTCGGCTCTTTAATTTATCTGTACCCGAGCACGAGGCTATGCGATCCTATATTAAGGAGGCGTTGGAGAAGGGTCATATTAGACCATCCTCTTCACCCTTAGGTGCCAGGTTTTTTTTCGTGGCCAAAAAGGATGGTTCATTAAGGCCTTGTATTGATTATCGTGCCCTCAACAAAATTACTATTAAATATCAGTATCCGTTACCCCTGATTTTGGATCTTTTCTCCAGAGTTAAAGGTGCTTGCTGGTTTACCAAGCTTGACCTCAGGGGGGCGTATAATCTTATCCGCATTAAGCATGGGGATGAATGGAAGACGGCGTTTAATACTCCGGAGGGACATTTTGAGTACCTGGTGATGCCTTTTGGGCTCACTAATGCCCCTTCTGTCTTTCAGTGCTTCATGAACGACATTTTCCGGGACTTTGTGGATAAATTTTTGATTATCTATCTGGATGATATTTTGATCTTCTCCAAGGATTGGGATTCTCATGTGGAACATGTTCGGACTGTGTTCCGGATCTTGAGAGAGAATTCCCTGTATGTCAAAGGATCGAAATGCCTTTTTGGGGTACAGAGGATTTCATTTTTGGGATTTATTTTGTCTCCGTCAACTATTGAAATGGACCCGGCCAAGGTACAGGCCATTTATGATTGGGTTCAGCCCACTTCTTTGAAGGCCCTCCAGAAGTTTTTGGGTTTTGCTAATTTTTATCGGAAATTTATAGCAAAATTTTCTAGTATTGCCAAGCCATTGACTGATCTGACTAAGAAGGGTGCTGATGTGTTGAATTGGTCTCCGGAGGCTGTTTCTTCCTTTCAGGAGCTGAAGCGAAGATTCACTTCTGCCCCGGTTTTGCGGCAACCTGATGTCTCACTCCCGTTCCAGGTAGATGTGGACGCTTCTGAGATTGGTGCAGGAGCTGTTTTGTCCCAAAAGGATCCTGTAACATCTAAAATGAATCCCTGTGCTTTCTTTTCCAGAAAGTTCTCTCCATTTGAACGTAAGTATGATGTGGGGAATCGGGAACTGTTAGCCATGAAATGGGCATTTGAGGAGTGGAGACATTGGTTGGAGGGAGCTAAACATCAAGTCGTGGTCCTCACTGACCACAAGAATTTGATTTACCTGGAGTCGGGCAAACGCTTAACCCTAGACAGGCTAGTTGGGCCTTGTTTTTTACACGTTTTGATTTTGTGGTCTCTTTTCTTCCTGGCACTAAGAATGTCAAGGCTGACGTTCTCTCTAGGAGCTTCTTTGCTGATTCTCCTGTGGTGACCAAGCCTGCTACCATCTTAGGCGAGGGGTAGTTCTTTCTGCCATCTCGCCCAATTTGAGACGTGCTCTGGAAGATTTCCAGGAGGACAAACCTGAGCGTTGTCCCAGTGGAAAGTTTTATGTTCCTGACCAGTGGAAGAAGAGAGTGATGTCTGAAGTTCATTGCTCTGCATTGGCTGGTCATCCAGGTATTTTTTGTACTAGAGATCTGGTGAGTCGGTCTTTTTGGTGGCCCACCTTGTCTCGTGATGTCAGGAATTTTGTGCAGTCCTGTGGGACTTGCTCCCGGTCTAAACCTTGTTCTCGCTCTAGTGGGTTGTTGATGCCTTTGCCGGTCCCCAGGAGGCCATGGACCCATATTTCAATGGATTTCATCTCTGATATGCCTGTCTCTCAGAGAATGACTGTTATTTGGGTGATTTGTGATAGGTTCTCTAAGATGGTTCATCTTGTACCACTCCCTAAGTTGCCATCTTCCTCTGAGTTGGTGCCCCTGTTTTTGCAACAGGTGGTTCGCTTGCACGGGATTCCTGAGAACATTGTATCTGACAGAGGAGTTCAATTTGTGTCTAGATTTTGGAGGACTTTCTGTTCCAAGCTGGGAATTCAGTTGTCCTCCTCCTCTGCTTTTCACCCTCAGACCAATGGGCAGACGGAGAGAACAAACCAGACCTTGGAGTCGTATTTGAGATGTTTTATTTCCGCTGATCAGGATGATTGGGTTTCATTTTTGCCCTTGGCTAAATTTGCTTTAAATAATAGAGCTAGTTCTGCCACTTTGATGTCACCTTTTTTTTGTAACTTTGGGTTTCATCCTCGATTTTCTTCTGGGCATGTGGAGCCTTCTGCCTGCCCAGGTGTTGACACTGTGGTGGAGAGAATGCACCAGATCTGGGACCAAGTGGTGGATAAGTTATCTCTCTCCCAGGAAAAGGCCCAGTGGTTTTCCAACTGACATAGGACCATTGGTCCCCAGTTTAAGGTTGGTGATATGGTTTGGTTATCATCAAAAAATATTGCTATGAAGGTGGCTTCTCCTAAGTTTAAGCCTAGATTTATTGGACCTTACAAGATTTTGGAGATTATTAATCCGGTCTCTTTTCGTTTGGCTCTTCCTGTCACATTTAAAATCCATAATGTGTTTCATAAGTCCTTGTTGAAGAGGTTTATTGAACCAGTTGTTCCTGGGGTGGCACCTCCGGACCCTGTATTGGTTGAAGGTAACATGGAATATGAGGTAGAGAAAATACTGGCTAGACGGAGACTCCAGTATTTGGTTAAGTGGAAGGGTTATGGTCAGGAGGATAATTCCTGGGTCTCTGCCTCTGATATTCATGCCAAAAGATTGGTGCGTGCCTTTCATCGGGCTCACCCTGATCGCCCTGGTTTCGTGGATGAGGGTTCGGTGACCCCTCCTCAAGGGGGAGGTACTGTTGTGAGTTCATTTTCCCCTTCACCATTGAGGTCTGATGAACTCCCTCTTCTGGTGAAGGAAGGTAGTGAGGCTGATTACCAAGCACCTGTGCAGGATGATGATGACTGGGTGACTGGAATTGCTGACTGGATATAAGGCTGCCGACGCCCTTCCGCCTTGCTGGTGATTTCTCAGAGGGATTCTAGGAGACCAGTCTTATTCCTGCTCCTCAAAAGCTAAGTTTTCTGCTCTGCTTTTTGCATTTGTGTTTTGGTTTTGTTTTGCCTTGTTTTTCTGGATTTCTGCCATTCCCTGCTGGGGTGAGCTGAATTCCTTTTTGCTCTGTCTTCAGAAAATACCTGAGTACTGATATTGTCTTTTTGAAGCCTAGCGTCTATAGGGCTTTTTTCCCTATCAGTCTGTTGGCTCTTGTTTTGATAGGGTTTTGGCGGATTGCGGACAGCAGCTTTTCTATCCTGTCCTATTTAGTTAGCTTGGGCCCCATCATTTGCTCAGCCTATCTTTCTATCTGTGTGAGTGTTTTTTCATCTTGCTTCACCGTCATTATATGTTGGGGGCTGCCTATTGCTTTGGGGTCTGCTCTGGGGCAGTTTAGATTTCCATTTCTGTCTTTAGGCTATTTAGTTCTCCGGCTGTGATCGAGGGGTCTAGGGCACCGTAGGAACCCCCCACGGCTACTGCTAGTTGTTGTTGATAGGTTCAGGGGTCTGCAATCCGATAGCTGCCAACTTCTCTGGTTTTCTGGACTTAGCTAGTATTTCTGTTTTTGCCTCCTACGGTGATTCATTCATAACACGCGTCACTAATCCCACCCATCGGCACTTGTCACATGACCTTGGGTCGTCAATAGGTTTGGCTGGATTGCTATGAGCGCCGCCCAGGGGTCGGCACTCATAGCAAGTGAGCATTTGTGCTACACACAGGTGATCTGGTGATCACCTATGTGTGGCAGTGGTGATCAAATTATTGCAGCTTCTAGTCTCCCATGCAGACTATTGAAGCAAGTGAAAAAGTTTTTAAAATTATTCAAAAAATAATAAAAATACAAAAGTTCAAATCACCCTCCTTTCACCCTATTTAAAATAAAACAAAAAAAAAGTAAAATTACACATATTTAGTATCGCCACATTCATAATCACCCCATCTATCAAAATATAAAAATAATTAATCTGATCGATAAATGGAATAGCGAAAAAAAGGTCGAAACTGAAGAATTACTTTTTGGTCGCCGCAACATTGCATTAAAATGCAATAGCAGGCAATCAAAAGATCGTATCCACACCAAAATTGTATCAATAAAAACATTAGCTCAGCACACAAAAGATAAGTTCTCACTCAGCCCCCAGATCACAAAAAATGGAGACGCTATGGGCCTCGGAAAATGATGCATTTTTTTCTTTTTAACAAACTTTGGATTTTTTTTTTCACCATTTAAATTTAAAAAGAAACTAGATATGTTTAGTATCTATGATCTCATAATAACCTGGAGAATTATAATGGCAGGTGAGTTTTAGCATTTGGTGAACATGATAAAAGAAAAATCCAACATACAGTTGTGGAATTGTCCTTTTTTTGCAATTTCACCTCACTTGGAATTTTTTTTCCCGTTTTCCAGTACATGATATGGTAAAACCAATGGTGGTATTCACAAATACAACTTGTCCTGCTAAAAGCAAGCCCTCACGTTTCCATATTGACAGAAAATTTAAAAAGTTATGGCTCTGGGAAGAAGGGGAGTAATGAACGCAAAAACGAAAAAGGGCTGCTGCGTGAATGGGTCAAGCAAGTTGAAGATTAAATTCTCTCTAAAAGGCCTACAGTTAAAGGGAATCTGTCACCTCATTTTTGGCATATGAGATGCGGCCATCGCCATCAGGGGTTTATCTACAGCATTCTTTAATACTGTAAATAAGCCCCCGATGTAACCTGAAAGATAAGAAAATCGAGTTAGATTATACTTACCCAGGGGTCCGGTCCGATGGGTGTCGCGGTCCGGTCTGGCTCCTCCCATCTTCTAGCGATGACGTCCTCCTTAATTCTGCCACGGCTCCTGCGCAGGCGTACTTTATCTTACCTGTTGAGGCACCTGCGCACTGCAGTACATTATTTTGCTCTCAGCAGGGTAGATAAAGCACTCCTGCACAGGAGCCGCTGTAGAGGTAAGAAGGAGGACGTCATTGCTAGAAGATGGGAAGCGCCGGACCGCGACACCCATCGGACCGGACCCCCGGGTGAGTATAATCTAACTTGTTTTTCTTATCTTTCAGGTTACATCGGGGGCTTATCTACAGCATTTCAGAATGCTGTAGATAAGCCCCTGATGGCAGTAGCCACATCTCATAGTCCAAAAATGAGGTGACAGATTCCCTTTAAAGATCCAAGAGAGCCTAGAAGGAGACAAAGCACAAATATGGTCTTATCTGATGAAATCGAGATGGAGAGAAAAAAGCACAATTGCGCTCACCTGGTTTGGGTTGTGTACACACCACCACTAATAGCACTTGAGGCTGCTGCAGCGCCACAAGGATATACAGTGCCTTGAGAAAGTATTCGGCCCCCTGGAACTTTTCAACCTTTTCCCACATATGCGTCAAACATAAAGAGACCAAATGTAAATTTTTGGTGAAGAATCAACAAGTGGGACATGATTGTTAAGTTGAATGAAATTTATTGGTTATTTTAAATTTTTGTGGAAATTCAGAAACTGAAAAGTGAGACGTGCAATATTTTTTGGTCCCTTTACGTTCAGTGCAGCAAACTCACTCCAGAAGTTCATTCTGGATCTCACAATGATCCAATGTTGTCTTAAATGACTAGTGATGATAAATATAATCCACCTGTGTGTAATCAAGTCTCCGTATAAATGCACCTGCTCTGTGATAGTCTCAGGGTTCTGTTTGATGTACAAAGAGCATCATGAAGACCAAGGAACACAACAGGCAGGTGCGTGATACTGTTGTGGAGAAGTTTAAAGCTGGATTTGGATACAAAATGATTTCCAAAACTTTAAACATCCCAAGGAGCACTGTGCAAGCGATCATATTGAAATGGAAGGAGTATCATACCACTGCAAATCTACCAAGACCCGGCCGTCCCTCTAAACTTTCATCTCAAACAAGGAGAAGACTGATCAGAGATGCAGCCAAGAGGCCCATGATCAATCTGGATGAACTGCAGAGATTTACAGCTGAGGTGGGACAGCAATCAGTCGTACACTGCACAAATCTGGCCTTTATGGAAGAGTGGCAAGAAGAAAGCCATTTCTCAAAGATATCCTTAAAAAGTGTTGTTTAAAGTTTGCAACAAGCCACCTGGGAGAGACACCAAACATGTGGAAGAAGGTGCTCTGGTCAGATGAAACCAAAATCAAACTTTTTGGCAACAATGCCAAACGATATGTTTGGTTTAAAGGCAACACAGCTCATCACCCTGAAACCACCATCCCCACTGTCAAACATGGTGGTGGCAGCATCATGGTTTGTGCCTGCTTTTCTTCAGCAGGGACAGGGAAGATGGTTAAAATTGATGGGAAGATGGATGGAGCCAAATACAGAACCATTCTTGAAGAAAACCTGTTGGAGTCTGAAAAAGACCTGAGACTGAGACAGAGATTTTTCTTCCAACAAGACAATGATCCCAAACATAAAGCAAAATCTACAATGTAATGGTTCACAAATAAACGTATCCAAGTGTTAGAATGGCCAAGTCAAAGTCCAGACCTGAATCCAATCGAGAATCTGTGGAAAGAGCTGAAAACTGCTGTTCACAAACGATCTCCATTAAACCTTACTGAGCTCGAGCTGGTTGCTAAGAATGGGCAAGAATTTCAGTCTCTCGATGTACAAAACTGATAGAGACATACCCCCAGCGACTTGTAGCTGTAATCGCAGCATAAAGGTGACGCAACAAAGTATTAAGTTAAAGGGGCCGAATAATATTGCACGCCCCACTTTTCTGTTTTTGAATTTCCACAAAAATGTAAAATAACCAATACGTTTCGTTCAACTTCACAATTGTGTTCCACTTGTTGTTGATTCTTCACCAAAAATTTACATTTGGTATCTTTATGTTTGAAGCATGATATGTGGGAAAAGGTTGAAAAGTTCCAGGGGGCTGAATACTTTCGCAAGTCACTGTAAACTATAGGCAATGGAAAAAAAGCAGATGGGTTGATTTAGTGCTGCTGTTGGAAGAAGAATGATGGATGCTAATCTAAATAGTACGTAGTTTATTCAAAAACGCTTTTCAAAGCATATAGCTTCTTTATCAGGACAACCACGATAAAGATACGTTCAGCATGAGCAGTGTAAATAGACACATTTTAAAAAAGGCGCATGAAACAGACGGGTGAGGAAGATCATATGACAAAGAACATATGACAATGGAGTGACATTTCAGCAGTTACATATCACATGTTTTGGCTTAAAACCAACTTCATATAGCCAGCCATAATAATGTAATACATACACTGTGTGCAGAATTATTAGGCAAGTTGTATTTGAGAGGATTCTTTTTATTATTGAACAACAACTATGTTCTCAATCAATCCAAAAGACTCATAAATATCAAAGCTTAATATTTTTTGAAGATGGAGTGAGATTTTTTTAGATTTGGCTATCTTAGGAGGATATCTGTTTGTGCAGGTAACTATTACTGTGCAGATTTATTAGGCAACTTGATAAAAACCAAATACCGTATTTTTCGGATTATAAGACGCACTTTTGTTCCCCCAAATTTTGGAGGAAAGTGGGGGATGCGTCTTATAATCCGAATATTATGTGCTGTAGAGGAGGGGGCGGCTCTGTTGTGGTGTCAGGGGGCTGGGGAGGGCTGGCTGCGGGATGCTGAGACAGCAGGTGGTCAGTGCTCCCTCTCATTAAGCTCATGTAATATTCACTGCACCCGCAGTCCATCACCTCTGTGCTGAAGCCGTGCCAAGTTGGTAGACAGGGGAGCAGCGCATAATGCATGTGCCTGCACTCTCCCCACACGGCCTCATCACTATATTCACCTTCTGATGATGGCTCCGTGCTCCCAGCTCCCCGCTGGCTCTTCCTGTGTCTGTGCCTGCCAATAGGACCTGCGGTCACGTGACTCCCAGTGTGCAGCACTGCGGTCATGTGATGGAAGGTCCTGCAGCTACAATGAAATGCCTGTATGAGCAGCTCCTGGATGTCAGCACAGACACAGGAAGAGCCTTGGGGGAGCTGGGAGCACGGAGCCATCATTGGAAGGTGAGATAACTGTTTGTTATTTTATCATGTGCTTGCCAGCAGCACAGGGGGGCATATCCAGGATGTAATGTGGGGGCCATGTGCGTGCCAGCAGCACAGGGGGGCATATCTAGGATGGGATGTGGGGGCCATATGCATGCCAGCAGCACAGGGGGCATATCCAGGATGGGATGGGGTGGCCATGTGTGTGTGCAAGCAGCGCTGGGGGGCATATCCAGGATGGGATGGTGGGCATATGCGTTCCAGCAGCACAGGGGGGCATATCCAGGATGGGATGGGGGAGCCATGTGCGTGCCAGCAACACAGGGGGCATATCCAGGATAGAATGGGGGGAACCATGTGCATGTCAGCAGCACAGTGGGGCAATATGCCAGTGTGCCAGCAGCACAGGGGGACATGTGCCAGGATGTGGGTTTAATAGATACCAGGATGAAGGACATATATATGATTTGTAAGACGGACACTGGCATTATAAGACAGACCCCCATTTAACATAAAATAAATTATCTTTTTCTTCAACAAATTTGGGGGTGCGTCTTATAATCAGGTGCGTATTATAAAATGAAAAATACGGTATATACCGATCTCACTATATAACAACACAAAATTTAGACCTAAACACTTCTGACATTCAAAAACAAAAAAAAAATCAGTGACCAATATAGCCACCTTTCCTTACGATGACATTCAAAAGCCTTCCATCCATAGATTCTGTCAGTTGCTTGATATGTTTATGATCAATATTGCTTGCAGCAGCCACCACAGCCTCCCAGACACTGTTCCTAGAGGTGTACTGTTTTCCCTCCCTGTAGATCTCAGATTTTATGAGGGACCACAGTTTCTCTATGGGGTTCAGATCAGGTGAACAAGGGGGCCATGTCATTATTTTTTCTTCTTTTAGACCTTACTGGCCAGCCACGCTGTGGAGTATTTGGAAGCATGTTATGGAGCATTGTCCTGCATGAAAATCATGTTTTTCTTGAACGATACCGACTTCTTCCTGCACCACTGGTTGAAGAAGGTGTCTTCCAGAAACTTGCAGTAGGTCTGGTGTGGTAAGGGGCCGGGGATGCGGGGTGGACCGCTGTTTACCACGACCAGATGACACGGACACCAGGCGATGGATGGACGAGGCGGAGACAGATCTCAGTTGTAACAGTTCCAGCTTTATTCGTCGTCCTCCTGACGACCACTGCCATGCACCGCAGCCGCCTGCATAGTTCTCTGTTTCTAGGTCCGGGTACCTTTTCACCTTTTCTTTAGTCGTGTTGGTGTCCCTCGCGGATCTTTCACTGGGGCTGTCCTAGACCCATCTACCGCCAGCACTTCACCTGCCTGAGGTCGCTGTCCAGTCGGTACTCCTGGGGCCTCACTTGTCCTGCGGTACATCTCCTCGCCTGTCCTGCGGTACGTCGTGTCAGGGCCACCCCCCCTGACTGTCCTCTCCGGTTAGTCCCCTGGTCGAGCTTTCTCTGTTCTCCGTCTTCTGTCTTCCTCTGCTAAGCTCCTCCCGGGACTGAACACTCTGGAACCCCAACCACTCCTACTTATCCCCTCTCTCATCGGGAATTCCCCTCCTGGGTTCCTATCTCCCGCCCCCCATTACTGTTCGTTTCTCGAGCCATAAAGTGTTGTTGAGTCCAAAGCTACTCTCCCCTGCCATCATGTGGTCATTTCTCGGTACTGCACTCTATCTCCCTTTCCTAGCTGTCACCCTTCTAACCTGTCAATCTCCGTCTCTAGTGCACAAACCGTCCCCTCCTACTGCCAGTCACGTCTGTCCGTCAAGTCACCTTCCCCACACTGGGACTTGAGTTTCACTCCGTCCTCAACCCACAAAGGTCCCACAAGTTCAACTTTGATGATACCAGCCCATACCAGTACCCCACCTCCACCTTGCTGGCGTCTGAGTTGGAGTGGAGCTCTCTGCCCTTTACTGATCCAGCCTTGTGCCCATCCATCTTGCCCATCAAGAGTCACTCTCATTTCATCAGTCCATGAAACCTTAGAAAAATCAGTCTTAAGATATTTCTTGGCCCAGTCTTGACGTTTTATCTTATGTTTCTTGTTCAAAGGTGGTCGTTTTTCAGCCTCCCTTACCTTGGCCATGTCCCTGAATATGGCACACCTTGTGTTTTTTGATACTCCAGTAACGTTGCAGCTCTGAAATATTTGGCAAATCGCTTGATTTTCCTCATTTCATGGGCAGTTATTTTGCGCCTTTTTTATCAACACGCTTCTTGCGACACTGTTGGATATTTGCCATGAAACGCTTGATTGTTCGGTGATCACGCTTCAAAAGTTTGGCAATTTCAAGACTGCTGCATCCCTCTGCAAGACATCTCACAATTTTTGACTTTTCAGAGTCCGTCAAATCTGCCTTCTGACCCATTTTGCCAAAGGAAAGGTAGTTGCCTAATAATTAAGCACACCTTATATAGGGTGTTGGTCATTAGACCACACCCCTCCTCATTACAGAGATGCAATTCACCTGATTTACATAATTGTCAGTTGGCTTTCAAGCCTAGGCAGCTTTGAGTAGGACAACATGTATAAAAAGGATGATCTGATCAAAATACTCATTTGCCTAATAATTCTGCACACAGTGTATTATCCCTTTACTAACCGAGACAATTTTTACCTTAATGACCAAGCCAAATTTTGCTAGACAGGAGGACCAGGGAATTGCCCTGTCTTTGCCACCGAGAGAAATCAAGGTGCAGAAATTTCAGGTTGCCAGTATGTATAATTTTATTAATGATAAAAAAAAAAACTATATACAGAATGCATTTCCGCTGTTTGCAGCCCTTTTCAGATGCACCTGAAACCTGAAATTTCTGCCCCTTGATTTCACTTGGTGGCAAAGACAGCGCCATTCAATAGTCCTCCTGTCTGACATCTACTTTGTGGGATACTCCTGTTTCAGGGTCCAATCCCTCCTCACCATGTCTGCAGCCGTCTCTTGCAAATACATCCATACTTCAAGCGGGAGTTGTGTCTTTGCACAACTGCATCAAGTGAGCAATTTCCTATAGATAATCACCTTCTCAATTGATTATATCTTAATTCACTTAGATAGCGCCACATATTTTGCCCCTTTAGGAACTTTAACACTGTTCAAGCCAAATTTTACAAAGCTGACCACTGTAACTTCAAATGTTAATAACTATGGAACACTAGAACGGATCCCACTGATTCTGAGATTTTTCATGACATATTGTACTTCAAGATAGTGGTAAAATTTCTGCCATATGACTTGAAGTTATTTATGAAAATAACGAAAATTTGGCAAAAATTTCACAATTTTTAAACTTTTAGGCTATGTTCACACGTAGCGGAACTCCCGCGGAAGTTACTGCGAGAATTCCGGAATTCCGTTCCATGGGAATTTAAAATGCGATTTTCCCGCGTAAAAACTAGCTATTTGCAAGTGTAATTAGCTTGCAGAATGCAAGCGTTTTCCAAGCGATCTGGAGCATCGCTTGGAGAACTGATTGACAGGTTGGTCACACTCGTCAAACATAGTGTTTGACAAGTGTGACCAACTTTTTACTACTGATGCTGCCTATGCAGCATCAGTAGTAAAAGATAGGATGTAAAAAAAATAAAAAAATATTGTTATTCTCACATTCCGGCGTCCCGTGCAGCCTTCCCACCTCTCTCCACACTCCCGACATTTTCCGGTCCCAGTAATCCTTTGCGTGAATGACCGCGAGATGTCACGCTCCCGTGAGACCGCGACGTCAGCGCGGTCATTCTCGCAAAGGATTACTGGGACCGGAAGATGCCGGGAGCGTGGAGAGAGGCGGGAAGGCTACGCGGGACGCCGGTAGGTGAGAATAACAATATTTTTTATTTTAATTCTATTTTTTACAGGGATATGGTTCCCACAGCATGGAGTACAGTCTCCTCTCCTCCGGACAGTGGGTACCATCCGCAAATATTCTGCTTACTTTTTGCATGGTGGGCACAGCTACATGCGGAAAGTAAGCAGAACAATGCATTCCTATGTGGGCGGAATTGCCGTGATTCCGCTAAATTAATGAGCATGCTGCGTTTTTTACCTCAAAGCGATTCCGCCGCCGAAAAAAACACAGCATTAGCACAGCATTGTGGAATCCCATATGATTGCATGGGATGCTTATTTTTCGCGTTTTTGCAGCAAAATCGCACGTTTAAAACCGCCGCGAAAAAAACGCGACGTGTGAACGCAGCCTTAATTTTTGTGCCCATTAATCAGAGAGTTATGTCCAACAGTAGTTAATAAATAAAATTTCCCACTTATTTACATCAGCACAATTTTGGAAACATAATATTTTTTATTAAGATAGAAGGGTCAAAAATTGATCAGTGAAGTGACTTTTAAACATCTATGACAGAAAATACTCCAAAATGACACCATTCTAAAAACTACACCCCTCAAGGCAATCAAAAGAAAACATTAAAGAAGTTTATTAATCCTTCAGTTACTTCATGAGAACTGAAGCAATGTGGAAGGAAAAAAATTAACTTTTTAGAAAATGGACCACAAAATGTGTTGTGCAATTTCTACTGAGGATGCAGAATACCCCATTTGTGGGGGAAATCTACTGTTTGGGCGCACGGCAGGGTTCGGAAGGGAAGGAGCAATGTTTGACTTTTTGAACTCAAAATTCTCTGGAATCGAGAGGGGGCTCCACGTCACGTATTGAGATCCCCTGATGTGCCTAAACAGTGGAAACTCCCCAAAAGGGGCCCCATTTTGGAATTCACCCTCTCAAGGATTTTATCCAGGGTTATAGTGAGCATTTTAAACCCACATGTACGACACAAAATTTGATTTCATTAGGTTGTCAAATTGAATATGTCATCATTAGTGTTGAGCGCAAGTTTTCGCTCCTTGCATCGGGTTCTCGGGTATGCACAGAGTATGGCAGGAACTAGAGTAACATGCTCAAGTCCCTTCATGTTTCGCTGGCTGTTAGATACCTAAAAAACAATTTGCAGGATCTGCGATACTCTGTGCATATCAGAGCACCCGATGCAAACTAACCGTCAGCATTTTTTTTTTAAACTTTTGAGAAAAAAACCCTTATTCTAACGCCAACCCTAACATAACCACAACCATAAATGGGAATGGTTGGTGATATCAACTTCCTGTTTGTGGCACATTAGTATATGGGAGGAGGAAAACTTTTCAAGATGGGTGGTGACCATGGCGGCCATTTTGAAGATGACCATTTTGGATCCAACTATATTTTTTTCAATGGAAAGAGGGTCATTTGACACATCAAACTTATTGGGAATTTCACAAGAAAAACAATTGTGTGCTTGGTTTTAATGTAACTTTATTCTTTCATGAGTTATTTACAAGTTTATTACCACTTATAAAATGTGTTCAAGTTGCTGCCCATTGTATTTAGGTATATCCATATAAATTGCCCACCCTGTGTATATGTATGTGTGTGTGTGTGTGTGTATATATATATATATATATATATATATATATATATATATATATAATGTGTGTGTGTGTGTATATATATATATACTGTGTGTGTATGTGTGTGTGTGTATATATATATATATATATATATATATATATATATATATATATATATATATATATATATAATTTTTCCCATTCTTTACAGTTGGGGTTAGGGTTGTGTTAAGAGTAGGAGTTAGAATAGGGGTTGTTTTCAAAAGTTAAAAAAAAGAAATGCTGACAGTTAGTTTGCATCGGGTTCTCTGGTATGCACAGTGTATCGTAGATCCCGCATATTGTTTTTTAGGTGTCTATCCATATAAATGGCCCGCCCTGTGTATATATACAGCTCTGGCAAAAATTAAGAGACCACCACATGAAAACCCTGTCATGGCCAGCCCATTCTCCAGACCTGAACCCAATTGAAAACCTCTGGAATTAATCAAGAGGATGGTGGATAGTCACAAGCCATCAAACAAAGAACTGCTTAAACTTTTGCGCCAGAAATAGTGTGAAAGACTGATGGCAAGCATGCCAAGACGCATGAAAGCTGTTTTTAAAAATCATGGTTATTCCACAAAATATTGATTTCAGAACATTAGTATTGTTGTTTCTAAATGATTATGAACTTGTTTTCTTCGCATTATTTGAGGTTTAAAAGCACTGTTTTTTTTTGTTTTTTTTTAATTTTGACCATTTTTCTTTGTCAGAAAAAAAATACGAAATGTATTGCTTGGAAATTTGGAGACATGTTGTCAGAAGTTTATAGACGAAAAGAACAATTTACATTTTACTCAAAAATATACCTATAAAGAGAAAAATCAGACAAACTGAACATTTGAAAGGGGTCTCTTAATTTTTGCCAGAGCAAAAATTAAAAGACCACTGCAGAGTTTTATAAAAATCAGCTTCTCTACATGTCTGATAGCCATTCCATTCCAGTGTCAGTTGAATTCCAACCAGAGTACACCTCATTCTACTTAATGTGCTTCTGATTAGGTAATCACCTGAACCAAATCTTGTTTAGCAAAGTAAAGTATAAAAAACCTTGCTGTGGTGTTCACAATCCTCTTGCAATAGGACAAGCTTGATGGCAAAACATGTGCTAGCAATATCCCAAAAGTAATAGGAATGAAAAAAATAACTTTTAGCCATGCCAAGAAAAGTCTTGAGTGAGTAAAAGAAGGGCTCAATTCTGGCTTTACTAGCAGGGGAATACAGTGAGCGTCATGTTGCCTCCATCCTTAAAATTTCTAAGACAGCACTCCATTACAACAAGGTCAAGCAGCAGACATTGGGGACAACAAAGCTACAGACCGGCAGAGGGCAAAAACGACTCTCCACTGACCGGGATGACCGTCATCTTAATCGATTGTCACTCAGTAACCGCAGGATGAAATCAAATGACCTTCAAAGGGAATGGCAATTGGGGTGAAGTGCACGGCAAGAACAGTTCATGAAAGGCTCCTAGAGGCATGGCTCGTTATGTAAAGGTAGAAAAAAAGCTTTTCATCAATGAGATGCAAAGGTGAGCCAGGCTGAAGTTTGCCAAAGACCATCTGGATTGGACCGTAGATGACTGGAGTAAGGTACTCTTCTCTGATTAGTCTAATTTTCAGCTTTGCCCAACACTTGGTCCTCTAATGGTTAGATAGAGACCTGGAGAGGAGTACAAGCCACAGTGTCTTGCACCCACTGTGAAATTTGGTTGAGGATCAGTGATTATATGGGGATGCTTCAGCAAGGCTGGAATTTGGCTGGTTAATCTTTGAGAAGGACGTATGAATCAAGCCACATACAAGGTTATCCTGGCAAAACAATTGATTTCTTTTGCTCAGGCAATGTTCCCCAACTCTGAGGACTGTTTTTTCCAGCAGGACAATGTGCCATGCCATACAGCTAGGTCAATCAATATGTGGATGAAGGATCACCACATCAAATGCATGTCATGGCCAGCGCAATCTCCAGACCTGAACCCCATTGAAAACCTCTGAAATGTAATCAAGAGGACAATGAATAGTCATAAGCCATCAAACAAAGAAGAACTGCTTAAATTTTTGTACCAGGAGTGGCATAAGGTCACCCAAAAGCAGTGTGAAAGACTTGGTGGAAAGCATGTGAAGATGCATGAAAGCTGTGATTAGAAATCATGGTTATTCCACAAAATATTGATTTCTGAACTCTTCCTGAGTTAAAACATTAGTATTGTTGTTTCTAAATGATTATGAACTTGTTTTCTTAGCATTATTTGAGGTCTGCAAGCACTGCATTTTTTTGTTATTTTGACTATTTCTCATTTTCTGAAAATAAAAAAAATTTAGTGTTCGAAAATTCGAAGATGTTTATAGAATAAAAGAGCAATTTACATTTCTCAAAAATATACTTATGAAGAGAAACATCAGACAAATTGAAAATTTTGCAGTGGTCTCTTAATTTTTGCCAGAGCTGTATGTGTGTGTGCGCATTGCCGAGATCTCAATCTGAGCATGCGATGCCCCCGGTGGCCATTTTCCTGGAGGCCACTGCATCGCAGCAGATTGAGATCTTGGGAAACGAGATCTTGTTGCCAAGATCTCAATCTGATCATGCGCAGCCCCCCTGCGGCCATTTTCCTGGAAGCCACCTCATCGCAGCAATGCATATGCGGGGCCTATGGGCTTTCACAAAATGCTGACGGAGCTTCCCCGCACCACAGAGCACCACCACCGAACCTGCTGCACTTCCCGCACCAGCCTGGGAAGGGAGTGTGATCATTGCCCGGCAGCATTGGACCCGGACCGCCGCAGAATCACTTGACTCCTGCTGCCGCCACAATACTTGTAAGTATATTCTGACTACAAGACGCACCCCCATTTTCCACCAACATTTTTTGGGAAAAAGTGCGTCTTAGGCTACTTTTACACTTGCCGTGTTTTTGCGGCCCGATTTTGTTTCCCCAATAGATTTCTATGGGGCTGCAAAAACGGGACGCTAAAAATCGTAGAAGCACCATATGGCTGTGAGGGCCGTATTTACGGCCGTGAAAAAATATCGAGCTTGCGGACACGGCCCCCATTGAAAATGAATGGGGCCGCAAAAACAATGGAAGCTTGCCCAGTGTGTTGATTTTGCAGTACACCATGAAGACCGTTTTTGCGGAACGCCGTATTTTAATAGGACACTCCCGTATACTTCCTGTTTATCACTATAAAGTTTATCACTACATGCTTGCAGAGAGACAAGATACAAGATGGATCTGGAGAGAATCATCGTTCTCGTTCAGGTATGTAGGGGTGCTGAAAATCACCCCCTCTTCGTTGTAGAGGAGTGTAGGGGAGGCTGCAGTTATGGGGGACCGTGGGTACTGTTGTTTTTTGTTGTGATGGAGGCCATATAGAGATGGGAGGGGGGTGTTAAAAGATATAGGAGTTGTATAGAGTGCAAATGAAGGGTTGGCTGAGTGCAAAAGGGGGGTTGCATAGAGTGCAAATGAAGGGTTGGCTGAGTGTGCAAAAGAGGGATTTCAGAGTGCAAATGAAGGGTTGGCTGAGTGTGCAAAAGGGGGGTTGCATAGAGTGCAAATGAGTGGTTAACTGAGTGTGCAAAAGAGGGGTTAGTCATGTTATTTAAGTACTGTTTTTTTTCCCAATATATGTTATTGCTGATCACCCCCATTTTTCTGCTTTAGGATCATCCCTTCATTTGGGATTCCAGGCTTGAGAGCTATCATGACCGGGACATGACAGAGCGGGCCTGGGGAGGATGTGGCCCAATCCCTCATCCCTAACCGCTGGCAATGCGCAGATGACAAGGAGCAAGACTTTATATGTAAGTACTCAGCACATGACATGATATACCTGTTGTTTACAATTTAAAAAGTGCAAAATTGAGCTTTTTCTTCCACTACAGTGAAATCCATTAAGACCAAGTGGGGATCTGCCAGGGACCAATTAAAAAGAGAATTAAAGGCCAAAGCAGAGAGGGAGAGGTCTGGAGAGGCTGGTGGTAAAATGAAGTTGTACAGATTTACTAAACAGCTTCAATTTCTGCTTCCTGTCCTTGGCATGCGCGAGTAAGTATACATACATATATATGTATCCTCCATGTTGATGTTTGTTGTCTAGCTACTTAAATTGTCTGTTCTCATTTTCAGAACTGAAGAAAGTCTACCGGCAGAGTCGACACAATCACAGCAGCAGCAGTATAGCAGCAGTGGTGCAAGTACTTCTTTTGAGTCAAGCGAACCAAGCATGATTGCAGAAGAGAGTTTCGAATGTCCTGCAGAAAGGGTGGTCAGTGTGGACATTCCATCTCAGCCAAGCACAAGTGGAGGAAGCAGTAGGAAGAGGAGAGCTGCTGCTGCCCTAGAAATGATGCATCCATCTGAGACATCCCAAGAGATCCTTGAATTTTTAAGAAAAAAAAAAACAGAAGGCCCAGAGGAGGTGCTATTAAGGAGCTTCAGCCCATATTTTCGCAATGTGCTCCCGGAAAACAAGCAGAGCTGCATTAGCATGATCAACAGTGTAATCTACATATGTTCTCACGAACCCCATCCGATTGATTTGGATTAGGCTATTGATGGGTTTAAGCAGTCAACGAGACGTAGAGTACATGATTCTTTCATTTGGCGTCAGGCTACTACAACTCTGCCACAGTCTTCCGGGGGCACATTGCAATTTCAAGACTCATCTAGTCTTTTTAGCACTCCTCAATCTTCTGAGCATTCCCAGATGGAGATGCTTGACCATGACATCCCCAATTTCCTTAATATATGAATGGAATTGCAACCTGACCTGTTGTAATTACAAATGCCTTTTTTTAAGGCCATGTGGGAAATGTTTTTTTTTTTTTGTATTTAAAAAATATTTCTGTACAAAATATTTTTCCCCCTCAAAAAATTTTTTGTTAAATTAAAATTTAGCAAAGTGATTTTGTGAGAATGTTTTTTGATTGCAATATGTAAGTCCAGGGAAATCGGCCTCCACAATCCACACTTTGGGTCTTAATATTCATTTGATGAAATGGTCGCCTGTTCCCTGGAGATGGGTCCCTGGGAAGACACAAAATAATCTACAAAAACCTCTCGAATTGCAGCTGCAGCAGAGTGACCAAAATTAACTTGTTGATCCGAGCGGTTGATTGTGTTGTCCGATGGAGTTTCCACACAAAAGCAAGGGTTCTTGGTTAACTTCATGCCGTTTAACAAAATTGTGTAACACCACACACACTTTAACAATATTGGCTGCACTCTCTGGTCCTACTTCCATGCAGCTCATGAGTACACGCCACTTCGCCGACAGGATCCCAAAGGCACACTCAACGTACCTTCATGCTCTAGTAAGTCTATAATTAAAGATCCTCTTCCGGGAATCTAAAGATCGTCGGGGAAATGGCCGCATGACATTTGGGGAGAGTCCAAAACCCTCATCAGCAACCAGAACATATGGAAATTGGTGGTTAGAGTAGTCCGGTAATACAGCAGGTTTGGGAACATTTAATTGGTTGTTCCTCAAATGGTACTCAATTCGAGAGCTAATCCAGATCCTTGCATCAGATGTGCTCCCACAAGCCCCAAAGCTGACCATCACAAAATTATTGTCAGCAATAGCCATTAGTACAATAGAAAAATAATGTTTATAATTGGAAAATTTTGAGCCGGAGACGGCCGTTTTTTTGACCCGTATATGCTTCCCATCCAGCGCACCGATACAGTGTGGAAACTGTGCATTTGCTTGGAAGTCTGCTGCTATAGCTAGACAGTCTTCCTGCTTTGGTGGAGCTAAAACAATTTCCTTTAGGCGCTCCCACAATACCAAACAGGTATGCGCAACTATCTTGAACACTGTAGTAATTCCTAACAGGAACTCAAAATGAAGTGCCAAGAAAGAGTTGCCTGTTGCAAGGAATCTGTAATTTTAAAAAAGGGGGAAGTACACATCAGTAATCTATTATGAAACATTGAAATCCTAAATTAGTTATTTAAAGGGAACCTGTCACCCCCCCTGGGCGTTTTTCAGTTAAAGAGCCACCTTCAGCAGCACTAAGGCTGCATTCTGTGAAGATGGCTCTTCTTTTTCTGATTCCGATCTTCACACAATATGTAAATGAAGGTACTCTGTTCCCGGTTGGCGTACTCAATGCCTCGCTGCACCGCTCCAATCAGTTATTTAGAGTACTGCCACTTCTATGTTAATTGACACTAGCAGATAAACCTAACATCACTCATCTCTCCAGCTTTCACTTCAGTGTAGTAGTGAGTGTCCATATCATTCATTTTTCTCTGCTGACATGGCTGATTACTTAGCTATGTAGAGCAGATTTTGTACATAGTACATACAAAGCGATGGATTCCGTCTCATTCTTTAGCAGCGTACAGACAGAAGCAGCAGCATGGAAGACAATATATAGACATATATAGGATATAATACAGCAGTACTGACCTGTGTGGCTGTGAAATCAGCACTGAATTAAAATACAAAGTTTCAGATAGGTCTGTCTCTCACAAAGCTCCTCACTCCTACCCTCCTCTCTCCATAAAATATAATGAGAGATGTAACCTAATACCTCACAGCGGGGAATCTGTTTTGTCCCGAGTAAAATGGATTTGAAAGTATATAATGACTTCACCAGAAAGGGGAAAAAGCGGTTCATAAATGGAGAGAGCAGATTTCTGTGATAAGATATATTATAAAGTTGACTATATTCACATGTACTATTGAGTTATGGAAACGGTGACCATTTAACCCCTTCACCTTTAACCCCTTCATCCCAAAGACTTTTTTCACCTTCCTGACCAGGCCAAATTTTTGAATTATGACCAGTGTCACTTTATGGGGTAATAACTGTGGAACGTCTCAAAGGATCAGAGCGATTCTGAGATTGTTTTCTCATGACATATTGTACTTTATGATTGTGGTAACATTTGTTTGATACAACTTGCTTTTATTTGTGGAAATATCGGAAATTTGGTGAAAAATTTGCTTTTTATTTTTATGCCCTTAAACCAGAAAGTTATGGTATGTCTCACAAAACACAAAATAGTTAATAAATAACATTTCCTGCATGTCTGCTGTACATTAGAACAATTCTTGAAACTTTTTTTTTGGTAGGAAGGGTTAAAAGTTGACCAGCGATTTCTCATTTTTCTAACAAAATTTACAAATTTTATACAAATTTACATTTTTTATAGGGACCTCATCACATTTGAAGTAACGTTGAGGTATCTATATGACTGAAAAAATTCACAAGTAATACCATTCTTAACCCCTTTACCCCCGAGGGTGGTTTGCATGGTAATGACCAGGCCAATTTTTACAATTCTGACCACTGTCGCTTTATGAGGTAATAACTCTGGAATGCTTCAATGGATTTTGGCGATTCTGACATTGTTTTTTCGTGACATATTGTACTTCAGGTTAGTGGTAAAATTTCTTCAATGTAACTTGAGTTTATTTATGTAAAAAAATGGAAATTTGGTGAAAATTTGGCCAATTTTGCAAGTTTCAAACTATGAATTTTTATGCCCTTAAAACAGAGAAATATGTCACACAAAATAGTTAATAAATAACATTTTCCTTACATCAGCACAATCTTGGAAACAATATTTTTTGTTAGGAAGTTATAAGGGTTAAATTTGGCCAGCCATTTTTCATTTTTACAACAAAATTTACAAAACCATTTTTTTAGGGACCACCTCACATTTGAAGTCACTTTGAGGGGTCTATATGGCAGAAAATACCCAAAAGTGACTTGATTCTAAAAACTGCACCCCTCAAGCTGATCAAAACCACATTCATGAAGTTTATTAACCCATCAGGTGTTTCACAGGAGCAGAAGCAACGTGGAAGGAAAAAAATGAACATTTAACTTTTTAGTCACAAAAATGATCTTTTAGCAACAATTTTTTTATTTTCACATGGGTAAAAGGAGAAAATGGTCAGAAAGTTGTTGTACAATTTCTCCTGAGTATGCAGATACCCCATATGTGGGGGAAAACCACTGTATGGGAGCACGGCAGAGCTCGGAAGGGAAGGAGCGCCTTTTGACTTTTTCAAATCAAAATTGGCCGAAATGGAAATCGGGCGCCATGTTGCATTTAAAGAGCCCCTGATGTGCCTAAACAGAGGAAACCTCTCACAAGTGACCCCATTTTGGAAGCTAGACACCCCAAGGAACTTAGCTAGATGTGTGGTGAGCACTTTGACCAAGTGTTTCACTAAAGTTTGTAATGCCTGGGCGTGAAAATAAAAAAGCATATTTTTTCCACAAACATGATCTTTTAGTCCCCAATTTTTTATTTTCCTAACAGGAGAAATTGGACCCCAAAATTTTTGTACTATTTGTCCTGAGTACACTGATACCCCATATGTGGGGGGAACCACTGTTTGAGCACACAGCAGAGCTTGGAAGGGAAGGAGCACCGTTTGACTTTTTCAAACCAAAATTTGCTGGAATTGAGATCGGACGCCATGTCGCGTTTGGAGAGCCCCTCGTGTGCCTAAACAGTGTAAACTCCCCACAAGTAAGCCAATTTTGGAAACTAGACCCCCTAAGGAACTTACGTAGATGTGTGGTGAGCACTTTGAACCCCCAAGTTTTTCACTAAAGTTTATAATGCCGGGCGTGAAAAAAAAAATTCCACAAAAATGATTTTTTAGCCCCCAATTTTTTATTTTTTCAAGGGTAACAGGAGAAATTAGACCCCAAAAATTGTTGTCCAATTGGTCCTGAAAATGCTGGTACCCCATATGTGGAAGAAAACTACTGTTTGGGCACACGTCGGTGCTCGGAAGGGAAGTAGTGACGTTTTGGAATGCAGACTTTGATGGAATGGTCTGCGGGTGTCATGTTCCGTTTGCAGAGCCCCTGATGTGCCTAAACAGTAAAAAAACAAAAAAAAACAAAAGTGCCCCCTTTTTGGAAACTAGACTCTCAAGGAACTTGTCTAGATGTGCCTAAACAGTGGCAATGCCTAACAAGTGCCGCCTTTTTGGAAACTAGACCCCCAAGGAACTTATCTAGATGTGCCCCTTTTTTGGAACTAATCTACTGTTTCCTGGTATGTAAATTTAAGTAAATTAGTAGTTAATGGAGGTGTGGTACAGTTTGAAGCAATCTTTCATACACAGGCTAAGTTTTTCGGGGCAGGTATCACATTGATAAATGGTGTCCTTGCATATTCCCCTTTTGTAACACACTCGGTACCTTTTTTTGCGGCTTACCTTTTTTCCAGTTGGAGGGACCTTCCCAGTAAATGTTGACCTGGTACGATGTGAGCACCTTCAGTTCCAGAAGTACTGGGGGGCCCGCTCCTTCCTGAGTGCCAAATATCAGGGCCTTAATCACTACCTCCTGGAACTGAAAGTACGATGTATGGGTGTGGCCTGCACATTGTGACAGCAGGAAAGCGTTGAGCATTGCCATTTGTACTATGTTCACGGCCAGCTTTTTATACCACTCCTTGGCCTTTCTCCAACCACTGTACGACTGGAGGAGTTGATCAGAGAGATCAACGTCCCCCCTTGTTTTTATTGTACCCCGGTACACAATCTGGTTTGCAGAACTGTATAGAGGTACCTCGTACAGTGCCATCACCGTGTATGTTGTTCAAGAGAAGGACAATCCCTCTTGTCCTTGTACTTGACCACCAGAAGGTGGTCGCTACATTGGGCTCTGCTGTCACCCCTTCTGTGCACACCCCCCAGGATGCCGACACCATCTGCCCACAGGTAAGGTGATGCCGGAATTTTAATTCGATCACCGTGACTTCTGTCGCAGTGTCGTATTAAAGATATGACGTACTATACCATCCATGGTCAGACAGGCCCAGGTCACATGGATGGTATAGTACGTCAGATTGCAGAGAGGGGTTAAAGGGAACCTGTCAGCAGGATTGTGCACAGTAACTTACGCACAGTGACAGGTCTGCAGCGATATACTGATTAATATGATACCTTGGTTGATGAAATCCGTCTTGTGGCTGTTTCTTAATCTTTATTTTCAGTTTTTAGTTAATGATATGCTTGTGTCCTAAGGTGGGGTTGGGGTATGTGGTGCTCTGATTAGGTATTCATAATGCAGACTGCTGACAGGACACTGATCCCTCACTGATCTGCCCCCTAGTTTGCATAATGAATATTTGTATATACTTTAAAAAAAAAACATGCTTCTGTAGGCAGGTGTTGTTTGAGAATCTGATTTGAGATATCTTCACCCCCCCATGTACTTATAAACTAAGATACAATCTGGCTTTGGAACTTGTGTTGTGGTACTTTGGACAGTGACATGGGAGCTCTTGTCACTGTGTATGGGGGTCAAGATAAGGACATCCCTTTTGTACTTATACTTGACCACCAGCATGTTGTTGCTGCATTGGGCGCTGTTCTTTCTCAACACTTTCCCAATTAGCGGCTTAGTGAGGCCTCTGTTTTTTTTGCATAGTGCCCCATGCAACTGTTCCTCTGACAAAGAGGGTCTTGAAGAGTGGGATGCTGGTGTAAAAGTTATTTATATAGAGGTGATATCCCTTATCCAGCCGTGGTTGCAGCAATTTCCACACAATTTTTCCACTCACGCCCAGGACAGGTGGGCATTCAGGGGGATTACCTTTGTTGTACTTCCCTTCATAAACCCTAAATCTGTGGGTTTTCTGCTGAAGTGTTCGACTACTGGCTGAATTTTATATAGACAATCAAAAAATACTGTACAGAGTGTATATGTTCATATAGCAATAATTTCAAGCAAAATGTGTATACCGCTGCTTACAGAATAAAACATAATACCACTTAACATACATTAATCTGCACAGCACCATTCAGATAATAAAGCCTGTCAAACCTCAAAACCATTACTATAACTACAAAACAACAACTATTTGCAGCCTGTGTCCACATAATTAGTTATTATTTATTTATTTAGCACCATTGATTCCATGGTGCTGTACATGAGAAGGGGTTACATACAAATTACAGATAGCACTTACAGTAAACAAACTAACAATGACAGACTGACACAGAGTGGAGAGAGGACCCTGCCCTTTCGGGCTTACATGCTACAGGATGGTGGGGAAGGAGACAGTAGGTTGGTGGGTTGCAGCAGTTCCGGTGTTGCCTGAGGTGATATCACCGGTAGTGATGAGAGAGATGGAGGTAGCGGGGTCATTGCAGGCTGTAGGCTTTCTTGAAGAGGTGGGTTTTCAGGTTCCGTCTGAAGGATCCAAATGTGGTTGATAGTCGGACTTGTTGGGGCAAAGAATTCCAGAGAATAGGGGCTATTCGGGAGAAGTCTTGGAGGCGGTTGGGTGAGGAGCGAATAAGTGTGGAGGAGAGAAGGAGGTCTTGGGAGGACCGGAGATTACGTGAGGGAAAGTATCGGGAGATTAGTTCAGAGACATATGGGGGAGACAGGTTATAGATGGCCTTGTAGGTCACAATTAGTAATTTGAACTGGATACGCTGAGGGAATGGGAGCCAGTGAAGAGATTTGCAGAGGGGAGAAGCGGGGGAGTAGCGAGGAGAGAGATTAATTAGTCGGGCGGCAGAGTTAACGATGGACTGGAGAGATGCGAGGGTGTTAGCAGGAAGACCACAGAAAAGGATGTTGCAGTAGTCGAGGCGGGAGATGATGAGGGCATGCACAAGCATTTTAGTAGATTGAGGGTTGAGGAAAGGACGGATTCTGGAAATATTTTTGAGCTGGAGGCAACAGGAGGTAGAAAGAGCTTGGATGTGCGGTTTGAAGGACAGAGCAGAGTCAAAGGTTACTCCGAGGCAGCGGACTTCTGGTTCTGGGGAAAGTATGATGTCATTAATTGTTATATCTAGGTCGGGTAAAGAAGATCTGTGAGATGGAGGAAAGATGATGAGTTCAGATTTGTCTACATTGAGTTTAAGGACGCGAGAGGAGATGAAGGAGGATATGGCTGATAGACACTCTGGTATTCTGGACAGCAGAGAGGTGATGTCTGGGCTAGTTCTTTATCATGCGATGTCTCCATCCTACAAAGTGAGATGAGAGGAATTCCACCTCTCCCATATCTTCTCGAACTTACCCGGGCACCCTCTGTTTTGGTACAGTGTACGCTCGTATGGTATAATCGAGTTTACCAATTCAATCCAGACCCTAAGGGAGGGACCCGAGCTTCCCATCCACCGCAGTGCCAGTACCTTCCGTGCCATAAACAACGTCTCCCGCAAGAAAATCCCCATATAGTGTCCCCATGTCTCGTCATCCCACGCCCCAAACAGACAAACTAATGGCTCAAGGGGAACAGGAATTTGTACCAGGGAAGTTAATAATTATGTCACCTCCTTCCAATAATGTGCTATCATTGGACACTGCCAGATCATGTGGATAAAGTCTGCATCTAATGAATGACATCTCAGACATTCCGAAGACTGGAATCGACCCATCTTAAAAAGTCGAGTCGGAGTCAAATATGATTGGTTTATAATGTATAGTTGTATCATTCTGTTGTTAATAGACGGAGACACCTTAATTGATGACTCCAGGATTTCCTCCCACTCCTCTCCCTGTGTATCAGGGATGAGCCTTTCCCATTTCCTTCTAACTGAGCATATGGCGGATTCTGCCCCCTACTGACAGCATGTATGTGTATAAAGAGGATACGAGACCCTGCCATTTGAGAATGCCTATCAAGGGTAGAGACGAGATAGCATTATCCACACCCACACATCTCATGTGCGATTGAAAGGCTGACCTCAGTTGCAAATATCGGAAGAATTGTGATCTCGGGACATCGTATTTAACTTGTAATTGTTCAAAAGATAGTAGGGTACCGTGATCATGCAAATCACCTATCGTGGAGACATTGTATTGAGTCCAGAATTTGGCGGACGGGTGGTCAAGTAGTACCGGAAGATAACCATTATTCCATAAGGGCATCTCAGCTATAATGTCTCTGAATCCAACTACCCTCTTAATCTGCTTCCACACTAATCTTGCCAGACGAAGCATAGGTAGCAAACGTGGAACATTTATTTTCTCCAATTCCAAAAAAAACAATTGGCAGTCAGTACGTGCAGCATGAAGCAAATGATTTTCAGAGTTAGGGAGAGTTAGCTCTGGCCTGTCCAGCCAGATAATACAGAAAAAATCCGGCAGTGCTGCCCCCCTCTTTTTTAGGCCTTTGTAGGGTGGACAGCTTGAGTTTAGGCCTGGTCTTCCCCCATATAAAAGATGTAATTTGGGAATTCAAATTGGTAAAGAAGGACCTGGGCACCACCACAGAACTATGCTGGAGAAAGTAGCTGAGCTTAGGGAGTAGTATCATTTTAATTAAGTTAATGCGTCCGGCTACAGACAGTGGGAGTTTGCTCCAGATCGCAAATTTGACTTTAACCATCTCTAGCAATGGATATATATTAATTGGCAGGTCAAACGTGCAGCATTGAGAAATATGAACACCTAGATATTTAAAGTGTGGTACAAAGGGCAACAAGGAGAGAGTCTCAAGTCGTGGCATCGGGGTATGGGAGAGAGGCATCAGAGCAGACTTCTCCCAGTTTATATACAGGCCGGAATATTTACTGAATTTGTTTATAGTAGTGATCAGTCCTGTCAGTGTCTCCTCCGCTCTATCCATAAATATTACCATGTCGTCAAACGTTACCCGTTTGATGTAAGAAATTGTAGAGGATAAGCAACCCCTCAAGTACGCCTTAAGGGTGTCCCAAAATAAGTTGACATTCTGGGGTTCGGGGTGGGAGGAGATGAAGCTATGTAACTGGTCAATTGTTCTGTCAGGCGACTTCACCTACTTTAGCCAGAAAGGGTTTAATTTCCATGCTATCTTACTACTTGGCGGTCCATACTTAAGTTTAAGGATGACCGGACTATGGTCTGAAATCCCCCTACTACCATGCGCAATGTTATCCACCCACATTGCCAGACCGCTGGATCCAAAAATGTAATCTATGTGAGATAAGGAACGTTTAGTGGATGAATGGCAAGTATATTCCCTCATCTCGGGGTGGCGCGTTCTCCATAGGTCCAGCCATCCACTACCTTCCATAAACTGTGACAGTTGGGATGTAGCTGTTGACGGGGTCCCACTCTGTATCCCATCATCCAGTCTCAGCCTATCAAGGCGCCCATTCGTAACCAGATTAAAATCCCCCATACAAATGACATCTGCGTCTGGATAATTCAGAGCAAAACTTAATGCCCTCTGGAGAATTGACGTACCAGCCGGAGGGGGATTATAAACACACAGAATAACCTATTTCCTAGAGTTGATCAGTGCATACACAAATATGAAACGCCCCTCAGGGTCTCTCTGGGCCTCCCCGACCTCACATCTAACGTTCTTGTGTATTAGTAATGAGACCCCCCTGGAGTAGCTGGTATGAAATGCGTGTATAGACCATTGAACCCACGGTTTTTGTACGCACCGAACTGTATCTCTGGTCAGGTGTGTCTCAACCAGAGCCACAATGTGAGGATGATAGTGCCTGATTTGTGAGAATACCTTAATCTTTTTCCGGGGACTTTTAATGCCCCTCACATTCCATGTCATGCATATTAATTCAGTACCCATTTCCACTTATCTGGACATGTTGCGTATCGATGCCCGAGTAGAATTCAGGGACATCACATGAATAACAGGACTTCCATTGGCTGCAACTTTTACCTAAGTAACAAAGCTAAAACTAAAGCTTTTGAAAAAAAGAAAACACAACATAATTCTAACAGTATAGGAGCAAGGTCCCACTCCCCCATTGAAAAGTAAACAAGGGGATACCATCACTGAACGCAGTGTCCGGTATTGTTGACATGTGGATGCTCGCCAGGAGAGCTCCGATTAAGCCTGTAATTAAAGGATCCAGATTGAAGTAGGCGTATTAGGATTCCTTTGCAGAAGATCCTTTATGGGACCGCAGCCATTCGGTAGCCTCCATTGGATCCGTGAAAAACACGGAGGAACCCCCATGGACAATCCGAAGTCGAGCCGGATAAATCATTGAATACACAATGTTCCTTTCCCTGAGCCTGCTTCTTGATGTCGATAAATTGTGCATGTTGCTTCTGAAGTTTCACAGAGAAATCTGGGAAGATTGAGATCACAGCATTGTCGAACTTGATGGGATTTTCTTGCCGTGCAAGGCGCAGAATGGTATCCCTGTCTTTACAGTTGAGGAGACGTGCCAGGAAGGGTCTAGGTGGGCCTCCAGGAGGTAGAGGTTTTGTGGGAACCCTGTGGGCTCTTTCAACACCGAACGTTGAGGAGAATTCATCTCCCAGAGAGGCCTTAAGCCAGCCCTCCAGAAACTGCTCAGGATGCTGACCTTCTGAGCGTTCCGGCAGACCTATGACACGGATGTTATTCCAACGCATTCTGTTCTCTAGGTCGTCTGCCTTCTGCTTCTGGGCATTCATAGAGCCTGTCACCTTTGTTAACTTGGCCTCCATAGGTGTAATGGTGTCTTCCACCTGGGATACTCTCGTCTCCACCTCTGTGATGCGTCCCCTCATGGCCTGCATATCTTGACGAAGTCTCCCCACCTCAGTATAGACATCCTCTATTTTCTCGGTCAGGGATGTCCTAATTAGGGAGATAGCCTGCATCAACTGTTCAGATGCCTGCTTAAGAGTCATTTCTTCCTGCTCAGTCTCCTCTCCACCCCCCCGAGGGACGATTTTTACGCTGCGGTTGTGAAGAGTTATTTCTTAGAGATCGTGCACTTTCAGAAGGGTCGGGTCTGACAAATTCCTTTAATTTTTCTGCCGCTGTCGATCCTTTAGATCGATTCATGGTCACTAGCAGTTAGATACACCGGGGTAACTAGAAATGTATAGTCCAGGATTCCTTCCACTTCAATTATATGCACAGCAGGGACCAGGTTTACTAATTGCGGTCTGGAAGCAGTATCCATGTAGACAGAAACATCATGTCACTGAGGTCTCTTATGGCGGGGGGACAGAGACCGCAGCGGTGGGAGGGAGAGCAGATTCTCCCACAGTAATGTCACCAACAGACCAGCAAGTCTATCAGTAAAAAGGGGAAGTAATTCAGGGCCCAATTTTTCAGGTCACTGCCCGCATATCGCCCTGAATCCGCAGGATATAGGTCGCTGCCTGGTGATGCTGGAAGCTGGATGCCGCAGCTCCCTCTAATAGAGCGCGCATCCAAGATGGCCGCCGCCTCATGTAGGCCCCGCCGTCTGCCCCGGTTTTCCAGGACTCAAGATCACCGGAGCCGTCCTGTGCCCTCCCGCGGGGTTCCAGGGGGGTCCCGATATCCAGGGACACCAAGCGCTGCCAGATATATCGCAGTAAGTAGGTGGTAAATGCAGGATGCAGACAGGATAGTCAGGAGCTCAGGCAGCAAGCGTCTTTCCTCCTCCGTTACATAGCCACAAAAAGTTAGGATAGTCTTAGTGAGGACACTGCGCATTATCACTTTAATGCCAAAATGTTTGTATCGCTTCGAACTGTCTTTGTCATGGCCATACGGAATACCTGTGTGCCAGTGTGCTGTAGAGTATATCAGTGCTGCAGTATTGCCAAAGCTCTGGTGTTCTGACTATGCCCATATGAAGCACAATGCTCCAAAAATGCACAATTTCTGCTGCATTTACAGCGGGCCATCTGGCATCTATTGTGGGATTTTGAGTGAAAAATTGATGGGCATACGAATTTGTCTGGGCCACCATAAGATTTATTATTTCGTAGCTTAAAAAGAATTTGAAAAAGACAATTTCAGTGAAGCCTGTAATGTCAAAATGGATTCATGAGCTGCCGATGAAATCTGGAATAACAGGCTGATACTTTTCAGGGGGTGGAGTCCATATGGGATTGATTGCCGAAGGGGTTGCCTGGGTCCTATGGCACTTTGCATGGGGGTCCTCCTCCCTAGATGAGTGGGAGGAAGAGGAATGTGGGATCTTCCTCACTGCCTGAATCCGTGTTGGACGCAAGGAAAGCGTATGCCTCCTTTGGTGAATAGCGTCTTGACAAATGGGCCCTTTTTTTTCCACAACACTGGGGATGTATGTGTAAGGCTGGGTTCACATTACGTTATAGCAGTCCGTTAACGCTGCCATTCAGCCCCATTGTTGGGCGCATCGCGACGCATGCCGTAAAGCTTCACGCGTTCGCGATGTACCGTCATTCAATGACGGAGCCTCGGATGCAGGCTGTAGCGTCTGAGGCTCTGTCACCGTTGGCGCAGATGGAGCATCTGTGCTAGGGGTATACCATAACGCATATCACGTTATGTTATAGCGCTAACGCAGCCTGTCTACGCTATGCGTTGAACGGGCTGTGTTAATGCAATGTGAACCTAGCCTAAGTGGTGCTTTTACACGTGTATTGTGTGGGGCTTGTGCAAAGGGCACTATTTATTATAAAAGGTAGAGAGAAAATAAGTAGCGAAAAAAGGAAAAATTTAGAAGAAACACTTAAGAAAAAAAAGTGAATAGAAAAATCAGTAGATGTACAAAAAAAAGTTTGTATAAAAAAATTACAGTGATGTTCACTACTCTAATGCCCTTCCTATAAAGTTGCACTAACCATTCTTTTTTTTTTTTTGGGCAAAGATAGGCGGACATCACTACCACTGCGACGTACTCTCCCTTAATACACTAGGTGAAAAAGGAACTCTGCACTAACACTTCTTCTTTTTTTTTTTTTTTTATTGCAAAAGAAGAGGTTAATCAGGAGAGGTGAAGTCATGATCACCCCACCCATTGTGACTGCTGTGATTGGTGATGTCTAAAGGGGTTTTACATATAGCGATATCACTAGCAATATCGCTAAAGCATGACCAATTTGGTGACGTAGAAGCGATATCGCTATGTGTGATACTTACTGTACCTCCGACCGGCTCCCCCGCTGTCTGTCGTTGATCGAGCGAGATTACGCTGCTCCATTTCTCGTTGGGCTCTCCCTGCTTGGCTTCCTGTGGCGCCGACTAGCGACGTGTGGAGGCGGGCCGGAGGACGTCAGGATCGCCGCATCTGAAAGGTAAGTATTGTCTGATGTATCGCTGCTGCATCGCTGTGAGATCTGCCTGTGTGGCAGCTCACTAGTGATCATTTAGCGATGCACCAGCGATCCTGACCGGGTCGTATCGTGGTCTGGATCGCTGGTGCATCGCTAAATGTAAAAGGGCCTTAACACTTTGTTTTTTACAGCTTTATTGTCATATTGCTGTGATTGGCTGGTCAGAATTGATCAGCTAATCACAACGATCGTTGACACGGTGGGCCAGTACAGCACCCCGAGGCAATATTCAGGGATGGCCTGCTGTCAGAGACAGCGGTCATCTTGACTCGGTCACCACACTATGATCGGAACTAGTGGCAGTGTATATAAACTGCGCTCTGCTGGAATGCAGCTCCATCAATGGCCCATGTCGTGAAGCGGTTAATTAACGCATGTTCCCATGCTTCAGGTTAATGAACTAATATTTGTACCTAATTTACTGCTTATTATTAAGATCAGCTTTAATGTGTTAATAAAAATTAAGTGGTTGAAAAATTAAGGGGACATTAAGATTTGTTGATTCGATAGCTCCTAGGCAACCACGTTATGTTGTTACAAGGTAGGAGGTTTTAGCAAGGTAGTTAATACAACAATGATGTCATGAGATTCTATTCCAAATGTCATAACTATTATCTGGTATCATTGAAGGTGAAGGGCACAAAAATGTCATTCTCTTCCCTTTTAAAATCTTATTGACTAGGATTCTAAAACACAACAACTTCAGCATCTGGAATTTACTGGAGTCGATGCACAAAGTGTAAAAGAAAAAAAAACAGGTGAGTATATATAAAATAGACTTAAAAAAATGTGGAAATAGAGCAGTGAATTGGGTGCAAAAAAACAATGAAAATCGCGCAAACACACACAAAACTAGAGAAAAATCAGGCGCACGAGCAATGAATAGGGGCCATAGACCATGGACCTGAGCTAAAAGTGCCACATATAGGAAAATGGATGCATACAAAATGTATAAGTGAATGACAAATTTCCTTGAGAATTCTTTGTACTATAGGGTGATAATGAGTTTGTTTTACCAGATGTACACTGCTGTGTGCTTGATTTCTAGGTTTTTACAATGCCAATATTTTATTCTGCAATTATGCAATGTTCAGCTATACTTTGCATAATTGTGTCTTATCTTCTCTCTCAGATGCAGACAGACAAGATGCAATCAATCTTTTCCTGGGTGTTTTTAAACCACTAGAAGGCAAGCCTCATCTATGGGAGCTGCCCACTGACTTTTACTTGCATCATAAAAATACCATGAAGCTTCTTCATTCCAAAAGAAGGTAAATGATGAATTCTAACTCTCCCTAACAATAAATACAGATTGTGCTCTATCATCAGTTTAAAGAGTTTAGATATCGATGGCCAGTCCTTATATAAGTCATTAGATTGGTTGAGTTCTTACACCAAGCCACCTCACGATCTGCTATTTGCAGCAATATCTGCATGTAAGCAGTGTACGAAACTAGAACATCATGGGTTCGTACACATTGTAGTTGCCGAACTTCGGAGCTGCAACAAAGCTCTTATTGAATTGAGTAGGAGATGAGCTGCAGTGCCTGAGAATGACTACAGTATACAGAGCAGTGTTTTTGAATATAAACACATGGGCCATGCACACAGTGAACAAGTCTGTAGGACAGTGTTCACACCACCAAAAGACTGAAACAGAGAAAAACACAGTAAAACAAATGTATAAAAATACTCTGCTGTAAAAAAAAAAGTAACAGTAAACAGCAAGTGCTAGTAAAAAGATAACTAAACAGGGTATTTGGTTGATACATTTTTTGCAAAAAAACTGATCAGTTTTTTAAATACATTAAATAGGGACTGCTCTGATATGAGGTTACCTTGACATTTGGTAGAGCGGCTTAGTATACATTTTTTGCAAAAAACGTATCAACCAAATACCCTGTTTTGTAATCTTTTTATTAGCACTTGCTGTTAACGGTTACTTTTTTACAGCAGAGTATTTTTATACGTTTGTTTTACTGTGTTTTTCTGTGTTTCAGAGCAGTGTTTTTGCATTGGAGCTCTACCAGCAACCAACCAACCAACCAACCAACAGTTGATCAGTAGAGTGTATGTGGGTGTCAAACCCCAACTGATCCGATATTTACAGCGGGTGAAATAAGTATTGAGCACTTCACCGATTTTTATGATTAAATTCACACTAGGTATTTTTTCAGGTTTTTTTTCTGCAGCAAAGCATGATCTCTTGGGAGGAAAGAAGCTGCAGAAAAAAGCATGTTTTCCTTAGTTTTTCTTGGGTTTTTTTGTGCACTTTATCCTGCAGTTTTTAAATGCTTAGATATGTCTCTTGTGCATGCTGATAAAGTTTAATGTTGAAAAAATGTCCTATTCTATAGAATCAGGTTATGGCATAAAAACACGCAGCAAAACCAGACACCTGCGTTTTTAGTGCGTTTTTTCAACACTCATTCATTTCAATGGGTGAAAAATGCTAAAAGAAGTGACATGCTCCATTGTGCAAAAATACATGCAAAGCACGAAATCCTGATGACAAAAAAGCAAGGTGTGTGCATGAGATTTTTGCAATCTCATAGACTTTGCTGGTACTGTAAAATGCAATTGAAAATTTGCATAAAAAAGCATTAAAAAATGCTGCAAAAATGCCTAGTGTGAACTTAGCCTTAAGTACTGTTTAAATGAAATTCTCACCAAATGTCTGTAACAATCCATCCAATCCACACAGGTAAAGAAATCAAACCATAGATGTCCATAAGTTAAATTATGTGTAATAATGAGAAATGACACAGGGGAAAAAGTATTGAACACATGAAGAAAGAGAGGTGTAAAAAGCCATTTATGAGTAATTAGAAAGCAGTTCTGCAACTAAGTGAAAAATATCAGCTAGCTCAACTGATGGCCTATAAAAAGGTGTCTCATTACCAAGGTGTGCCACATAAGAAACCTCTCAAGATGGGTAAAACCAGTGAGCTGTCTTAAGACCTTCGCAACCTTACTGTTGCAAAACATACTGATGACATTGGTTACAGAACAATTTCTGAACTACTGAATGTTTCATAACATACATAGAGCAAACCCAAAGGCAAAAATAGTAAAATATCATTTAAGTTTACCAGTCAATACAGTATACCGTATATACTCGAGTATAAGCCGACCCCCTAATTTTGCCACAAAAAACTGGGAAAACTTATTGACTCGAGTATAAGCCTAGGGTGGAAAATGCAGCAGCTACTGGTGAATTTAAAAAATAAAAATAGATACCAATAAAAGTAAAATTAATTGACACATCAGTAGGTTAAATGTTTTTGAATACCCATATTGAATCAGGAGCCCCACATAATGCTCCATACAGTTCATGATAGCCCTATAAGATGCTCCATACAAAATACACCCCATATAATGCTGCACAAAGGTTAATAATGGCCCCATAAGATGCTCCATAGAATAATATGCCCCATATGCTGCTCCATAAAGGTTATGGCCCCATAAGATGTTCCATAGATTATGCCCCCATAAGATGCTCCATAGATTATGTCCCCATGTGCTGCCCCCATAAGATGCTTCATAGATTATGCCCCATGTGCTGCCACTGCTGCTGCATTTAAAAATAAAAAAAATGACATACTCACCTCTCTGTCGCTGGGGGCCAGGTGCGGGTGTCACTGCTGGCACCTGAGATATTCACCTGTCCGGGGTCCATCGCTGCTTGCTGCTGTCTGGCACGTCATCTGTCAGTGACGTTCAGACTGCATGGGTCGCGGCGCGCACTAACCACGTCACCGTGCCCTCTGCAGTCTGAACATCACTGACAGATGACGTGCCAGACAGCAGCAAGCAGTGATGGACCCCGGACAGGTGAATATCGCTTACTTACCACTTTTTTCTCCATGTGCTTCTATGTAAATTTATTTATATGCACATGGTGATCCCACCTAAATTGATACTGTGGATGGTGCCCGTTTATCTCTCTTTTTGTCATACTTACCCGTCCTGGCGCGTTCTCTGCAGCCCCGTTCTCCCACGGTCTGCCTTCAGCGGTCATGTGGTACCGCTCTTTAAACTCATGAATATGTGCATATTCATGAGTTTAATGAGCGGTACCATGTGACCGCTGAAGGAAGGGAGATCGCGGAGAAGCTGGGGGCTGCAGAGACCGCGCCAGGACGGGTAAGTATGACCTGACACCCCCGCCCCCCCCTCCAACCCCCTGGTGTATATGACTCTAAGCCGAGAGGGGGACTTTCAGCCCAAAAAAATGGGCTGAAAATCTCGGCTTATATTCGAGTATATACGGTATAACAGAAAAGCGTATTATGGTGACAAAAAACACATGGACATAAAGCAATGCCATAACACTATAAGAATCGGTACAGCAAGTTACATTAACATTCGTGTGCATTTCATGCCAAAGCTCAGATCCAAGATGCTGCCATTGTATTTGAATAGAATACCACAAAACATAATAACTATAATGGTATAAAGACTCCATAACGTAAAATAAGAGATCTATCTAATATGTCAGTACAACGCACAACACTAAAAAATTCAGTCATAAGGGAAAGTATCAAGCAAAGAAAGGATCTGTAGCTAGAATATCTATATACCTTGCAAGGTCATATTACAGTCTTTATCTAATGCACTCACGCTGCGACATGTTTAATGTAGTCTGCAATGATACACCTTGACCCACATTTCTTTGATCCTGCAATTTCGACAATTTAGGCAGTGTGTGTGGATCCTCATTATATGATCAGTGCACACTTGAATATCCATAAGCGTATAATTTTATTAACATCACAAAAAATACTCAAGGGTTAAAAACAATTAAAACCAACTTTCTCTAGCAACCTTCCACAACTGCATAGGAGGTTGTCTCCACGCCCTAATGGGGGACAGGAAGCACGAGAGGTTAAAAGGTCCCTCCCACCTCCCTCTCACCAGTGTCTTTCCTGTCCCCCATGGGGCATGGAGAGGTCTGGTATGCTGTATGGCCGGCTGCTGCAGCGTACCTGGAGATCCAAAAGCCGGGCAGTGGTGGTCGGTGGCGCTGCCTCCCCTCCTCCATTCTGCTCCCGTCTTCCTGTGAATTCGGGACCACTCCTGGCCCTCCCGCGCTCCCCTATGGGGGGTAAAGCAGGCCAGTGATCCCTGACCGGAGGCCTCCTGTAGCTGTCCGGACTCTCCTCCTCCCCCTGCGTGCAGTGCGATACCCGGAAGTGACGTCACTCGCGGGTCACTTTCGGGGTATGTGGAGGATGCGCTGTCATGGCGGCCCCCATCCTGTTGCCGGTGCGTAGACCTCGCCAGCGCTTGCTGTGCCTGTTCCGGGACCCAGGGAGGTGGAGGGGGAAACAAATGATTGCGCTGAGGGAGGAGTTAACCTGTTATTAACCCGCTGGAAGATGCCGACAGGTAAGACACAGAATTCCCTGTTAGCATGGACGGGTCTTCCTGCCCTGCGTCTGCAGAGCCCAGCGCTTCCCCAGCCACAGTGAGTGTACCTGGGGGTGGGTCCTAGTGGTGCGATTCGGGATAGAAGTCCTCAAAAATACTTCTCCCCCTTTTTGTTATAGGGAGAAAAGTCTGCCCATAAAAGCACCAATACTTCCAGCAAATCAGCCAAATGTGCTATATGCAGTACAAAGCTCCCTTCAAACTGGGAGAAAAAGCTATGTCAAGCTTGCACGGATAAAGTAGTCAGGACTGAGCACCCATCATTAATTGATGAGATCCGTAGCTTGGTCACTCATCAGGTTCAGGCCTCTTTAGCCGCCCTGCCCCCCCCTCCACCACCTCCGCCCACTCCGATTATGGGCTCACCACCCTCGAAAAAACGCAGAGTTCAGGTATAGGATTCAGAGTCCGAATCTGAAAGATCATACATTTCAGGCTCCGAAAATTGGGAGCAACCGGGAACCTCTAAGTCGGCCGACGCTAGAAAGTACCTCTTGTCCACGGAATATGTGGAGGAGTTGATCAGCGCAGTACGCGCCACTATGGGCCTAGAAGAGGAACCAGTTACTCAGACAGCACAGGATCGCATGTTTGGGGGATATGAAGGACCCAAACGTCCAGGCTTTCCAGTTCATAAGAGTATAGCAGATATGATCTCCCAGGAATAGGAATACCCAGAAAACCGCTACTCAGCCCCCTTCAGAGCTTCGACATAGACTTCCCCTGGAGGGAGAGAAGTTTAAATGGGACATCTTGAAAGTTGATGTCCAGGTGGCAAGGGTGGTAAAAAAGACAGTTCTGCCGTTTGATGATGCGTCCCAGCTTAGAGACCCGATGGACCATAAAGCAGAAAGCCTCCTGAGAAAAACATGAGAAACCTCTGCCTTTACTTTGAAATCAGGAATTGCGTCCACTTGTGTGTCTAGGTCTCTCTTCCAATGGATTGAGGAGCTAGAGAGCCATATTTCTCGTGGTACCTCGAGAAGTGACCTCCTTAACTCCCTCCCTATTTTGCAAAGAGCCACTGGCTTCCTGGCGGATGCATCAATGGAGATGATCCGTACCTCTGCCAGAGTCATGGTACAGTCAAATTCTGCCAGACGTGCCCTCTGGCTTAAAACGTGGAGTGGGGATGTTACATCTAAGGTCAAACTCTGCTCTTTACCTTTCAAAGGTGAACATGTCTTTTGCCCTGCCTTAGACGAAATTCTGTTTAAGGCCTCAGATAAAAAGAAGGTACTTCCAGAGCAGAGAACCACAAAAAAGCGTCTTTTTTGAGCCCCCCAGAATCAGTCATCCCAGCCGCGAGGGAAGGGAAAGACGGGAAGATGGAGCTATGCTAAAGGGAGAGGCAGGAACATCCTGGTTCCCCAGAAGCAGCAGCAACAGCCCCAGGAAAAACAATGACTCGATCCCGGTGGGGGGAAGACTTTCGAGGTTCTTTCTCGCTTGGCATTTGATTTCCAGGAGCCCCTGGGTCCTCAGTGTGATCGGAGAGGGCCTACTGCTGGAACTCGAATACTCCCCCCCCACCCCCCCGCGGGGTATAAGAGTTACCTCCCTATCGTCTCGGGAGTTTCCGGCTCTAAATTCTGGCATTCAGCTTCTCCTACAGTCAAATGCCATCTCTCGGGTTCCTGTTGAGGAGCAGGGAAGGGGGCATTATTCCAGATTGTTCTTAGTAAGGAAGCCCGCAGGGGAGGCGAGAATAATAATAAATCTGAAAGGCCTCAACTGACACATTGCATACCACAGATTCAAGATGGAGTCGGTAAAGACCGCCATTCCTCTGATAGGGCCATCTTACTTTATGGCAACTATAGATCTGAAGGATGCTTATTTCCACATCCCCATCCATCCTTCCCACAGAAAATATCTGAGGTTTGCGATCCAGCAAGGTCCAGAAAATAAGGGACTTTCAGTACAATGTGCTTCCCTTTGGGATATCATCTGCCCCTCGAGTATTCTCCAAGATCATGACGGAGGCTGTGTCCCACATCAGAAGCCAGGGCATATGTATTGTACCCTACCTGGACGACCTACTGATAATAGGAGCCTCCTACAAGACTCTGGAACAACAAGTGGCTCAGACTCTGGATATTCTCCAGTCATTAGGGTGGATCCCGAACATAAAAAAATCATAAATCCAACCGTCCCAGGTGGTGAAATTCTTAGGAATCCTGTTAGATTCAAAGAATCAAATGTCCTTCCTCCCGGAGGAACATCAGAGATCCATAGTATCAAGGATCTCAAAATTCAGGGAACAAAGGTCCCCGACCCTCCGGTCAGCCATGTCCATCCTAGGGTCAATGACCTCCTGCATCCAGTCGGTACCTTGGGTGCAGGCCCATTCCAGAAAGCTCCAGTCCCATATCTTAAGGAACTGGAACCGGGATCACACCTGCCTGAACAAGAGGGTCCAGACCCCAGGAGCGGTGAAGGCCTCACTAGCGTGGTGGATGGACTACAAGAACCTGTGCAAGGGAATCAACTGGTCCCTGACCCCCCTAGTCACGGTAAAAACAGATGCCAGCAAAAAAGGCTGAGGAGCTATAGCGTCTCGACACCCATTCCAGGGGTTATGGAGCCAGAAAGTGAGCGCAGGTTCCTCAAACTTCAGGGAACTGAAAGCGGTGGAGGAGGCTCTACTAGCCGCAAAACACCTAGTCCAGGGCCATCATATCAGAGTCTTCTCGGACAACATCACAACTGTGGCCCATCTCATGCACCAGGGCGGCACAAGATCCAGCAACTTGGAGGGCCTCTCAAGCCGAATATTTTGCTGGGCCGAAAGACATCTTAGATCCCTGACAGCAAACCACCTAAGGGGTACCGCCAATCTTCAGGCAGATTTCCTAAGCAGAAAACGTATCAATCTTGGGGAGTGGACCCTAAACAAAAGAATCTTTCAGAAACTAGTCAACAGGTGGGGCTCCCGGAGGTGGACCTACTAGCCTCAGGAGAAAATGCCCAGCTGAGAAACTATTTCTCCCTGAATCCCAAAGACAGATCCCTGGGAGTGGATGCCTTCGCCCACAGATGGAGGTTCCATCTAGCATATGCCTTCCCGCCAGTTCCAATTCTTGCCGCAACCCTGAGGAAGTTCTGGGAGGATCAAACTCCAACCATCCTAGTAGCTCCACTATGGCCAATGAGGAGCTGGTACTCTCTAATCACAGAGCTACAGGTAGACCGACCATTTATCCTACCCATGGAAGACGACCTTCTCTTGCATGGCCCTCTGCATCACCCGAACCTCAGGGGAATGAAGTTAGTGGCCTGGCTACTGAAGCCCAGATCCTGAGGACCAGGGGGCTATCAGAGGCGGTAATAAAAACCCTACAGAAATCTCGGAAACCGGTCACCATTGCTATATATAATAAAATATGGAAAAAGTTCTCCTCATGGTATCTGGCAGATCTGCCCGACCCAGAGAACCCTAACATTTCCCGTATCCTGGATTTCTTACAGAGGGGGCTGGAACTAGGTCTAAAACCTAGCACACTGAAAGTACAGGTATCAGCATTAAGCTCTATGCTTGACTGTGACTTGGCTAACCACAGGTGGATAAGAAGATTCATGACATCAGCTGCTAGGCTACATCCAAGAAACTAGTTTCTGTTCCTCCATGGGACTTGAATGTGGTACTTACGGGACTCACTCAATCACCCTTCGAGCCCCTGTCATCCTGTACTTCTCAACACCTCACCTACAAAATGGCTTTTCTTATAGCAATAACTTCAGCAAGGCGAGTGGGAAAACTCCATGCTCTCTCAATCAGGGAACCCTACCTAACCATTAGAGATGATTCTATAGTCCTCTCCCTTGATCCGTCTTTTCTGCCGAAGGTTGTGTCCGACTTCCATAGATCTCAAAATATAATTCTTCCTTCATTCAGCCAAAACCCAGCAAACTCAGGAGCTGTTTCATACGCTGGATGTAAGAAGTATAATTCTCCACTACTTGGAGTATACCAAACCCTATAGAATCGACCACAACTTATTTATCCATACCTCTGGTCCAAACAGAGGAAAGAAGGTGGCAAAGAACACCATTTCCAATTGGATTAAAAAGGCTATCTCTGAAGCATACCTGGCGCAAAACATCACTCCCCCTGCAGGGATCAAAGCGTATTCAACACGATCTACCTCTACTTCATGGGCTGAGAGGTCAGGCACATCTTCAGAGCAGATTTGTAAGGCAGCAACCTGGTCCTCCTTACATACCTTTACTAAACACTATAGATTAGACCTTGTTTACAACAGGGACTTAGTCTTTGGCCGGAAAGTTCTTCAGGCCGTTGTCCCCCCCCAGTGCAGTATAGTTTGTTATGCCTCCTATGCTGTCGTGGAAGGTTGCTAGAGAAAATAGAATTAGACTTAACGGTAATTCGGTTTCTAGAAACCTTCCACGACACCACTATTTCCCTCCCTGCATTCTTGGACAAATTCTGAGAATCCTGAGGTAACCAGTGCTATGGTAATCAGTTATAAGTCACTGGTGAGAGGGAGGTGGGAGGGACCTTTTAACCTCTCGTGCTTCCTGTCCCCCATTAGGGCGTGGAGACAACCTCCTATGCTATCGTGGAAGGTTTCTAGAAACCGAATTACCGGTAAGTCTAATTCTATTATCCGTGCCCATGTCCACTTGGGGACAGCCGTAAACTTAACTCTATGTGCAAACTATACATGTATACACATGCATAATCTAATAAACACCTCTCAATTGAAAAATACCATATAGCTATGCATGAACACACACAGATGGCTGTCGAGGGCGTCCCCAGAGACAGCAACACACCAGTTAAAGAGGGAGTAATGTCTATAAGAGCACTAAATGGTCCCCTACCCTAAATCTCACTAGCCGGCAGAAAACGGCTAAAGTATCCGGAAAATATGCAGAAGGTGTACAATGTAACTGTGTGCAGGAGAATCCCCCCAGAAAATGTCCCAAGTGGGACAAAAAGATAGCAGCACAATGATACAATTAACCCCGTGCAGCCAAGGCCACAAATAATGCAGCGCTGGCTTTTTACTTGATATTGGTTTGTGGCTGACCACCACTGTGTTCATTGTGATTGATCAAGGCTGCTGTGCACACACACGGCAGCCCAGCCCTGCCCCAGGCTCTGTTTAATTGTACACCTGTATCTGGGCCTGTATCATCCTTCATCTGTGGTTGCTGTGTCAGGCAAGTGTGGAGGTTAAATCTGAAATGTCTATGTCCGGACCTGGTTGGCCTTTATCTGCGCTCGCGCTTTCTGGCGCCATGGGAGTGATTCAGAAACGCTTCAGGTGCAGATTGCATACAATATGGTCTTGCTTTTAATACATTTAGGAGGCCGCAATGGCACAGCGAATATAAAAAACGTAGAGTAGGACTGCCCCATATGAGATTGCCTTGGCGGGGTGGCTCAAATGATTGATCAATTTTTTGCTAAATGTCTCATTTTGAAATACAGTTAGAAATTAATATGTGCATATCCACTTTATGTATTGCGTTCTGACCACAAGCAGCGCTGGCTTCTCCCCCTTTTTTGACTCGCATTATTACTGAGCTTTCTCTACATGTCAAAGCCAAGCCCAGCGCATCGCCCGAATGTGACCTACATTTTTGAACAAAAATCAAAATGAAAAGCATATAGATAATCAAATAGAAGCATACCGGATGTGACATACAGGTGCTTCTCACAAAATTAGAATATGATCAAAAAGTTAATTTTTATCAGTTCTTCAATGCAAAAAGTGAAACTCATATATAGAGTCATTACAAATAGAGTGATCTATTTCAAGTTTTTATTTGTGTTAATGTTGATGATTATGGCTTACAGCAAATTAAAACCCAAAAGTCATTATCTCAGTAATTTAGAATACTTGAAAATCAGCTTGAAAAATGATTCTAAAATCTGAAATGTTGGCCTACTGAAATGTATGTTCAGTAAATGCACTCAATACTTGGTTGGGGCTCCTTCTGCAAGAATTCCTGCATCAATGCGGCGTGGCATGGAGGCGATCAGCCTGTGGCACTGCTGAGATGTTATGGAAGCCCAGGATGCTTTGATAGAAGCCTTCAGCTCATCTGCACTGTTGGGTCTGGTGTCTCTCATCTTCCTCTTGACAATACCCCATAGATTCTCTATGGGGTTAAGATCAGGCGAGTTTGCTAGCCAATCAAGCACAGTAATACTGTTGTTTTTAAACCAGGTATTGGTACTTTTATCAGTGTGGACATGTGCCAAGTCCTGCCTGAGAATGAAATTTCCATCTCTAAAATGCATGTCGGCAGAGGGAAGCATAAAATGCGCTAAAATTTCCTGGTAGATGGCTGAAACTTGGTGGGATGATACACATGATTGGAATACAAACCTTATTTATTAAAAAAAAACAAAAAAAAACATGTGTAACAAGAGGGGAGGAGGTGTTGTATGTTCTGAAAGCATATATTTCCACAGAGATTCAAGCTTCAGAGAATGGTAGCCCTGTACAAACAGTTTGAATAAGAATAGAAGGAGAGAAGAATGTTAGCACCATGCCGGATCCCATCTCCGACAGGCAGGTCCTCCGGCGTGTCACTTCACTCTCCCACACTGCAGTCAGTTCTTCCCTTTCTCGTGCTCCACATGCTTCCAGCAGAGCTTCCAGTCGGGCCTCTAGCAATGTCCTTAGAGCATATGCGCTCCCACCCTCTTAAAGGGCCATCACGTTCACTTGCTATTTCATCCCCAGCCAATGGCTGTGGGGCAGTATGTACAGTACAGACCAAAAGTTTGGACACACCTTCTCATTCAAAGAGTTTTCTTTATTTTCATGACTATGAAAATTGTAGATTCACTCTGAAGGCATCAAAACTATGAATTAACACATGTGGAAGTATATAATTAACAAAAAAGTGTGAAACAACTGAAAATGTCTAATATTCTAGGTTCTTCAAAGTAGCCACCTTTTGCTTTGATTACTGCTTTGCACACTCTTGGCATTCTCTTGATAAGCTTCAAGAGGTAGTCACCGGAAATGGTTTTCACTTCACAGGTGTGCCCTGTCAGGTTTAATAAGTGGGATTTCTTGCCTTATAAATGGGGTTGGGACCATCAGTTGTGTTGTGCAGAAGTCTGGTGGATACGCAGTTGATAGTCCTACTGAATAGACTGTTAGAATTTGTATTATGGCAAGAAAAAAGCAGCTAAGTAAAGGAAAACGAGTGGCCATCATTACTTTAAAGAAATCTAGAAAACTTTGAAAGTGTCTCCAAGTGCAGTGGCAAAAACCATCAAGCGCTACAAAGAAACTAGCTCACATGAGGACCACCCCAGGAAAGGAAGACCAAGAGTCACCTCTGCTGCAGAGGATAAGTTCATCCGAGTCACCAGCCTCAGAAATCGCAGGTTAACAGCAGCTCAGATTAGAGTCCAGGTCAATGCCACACAGAGTTCTAGCAGCATACACATCTCTACAAAAACTGTTAAGAGGAGACTTTGTGCAGCAGGCCTTCATGGTAAAATAGCTGCTAGGAAACCACTGCTAAGGACAGGCAACAAGCAGAAGAGACTGGCTTGGGCTAAAGAACACAAGAAATGGACATTAGACCAGTGGAAATCTGTGCTTTGGTCTGATGAGTCCAAATTTGAGATCTTTGGTTCCAACCAACGTGTCTTTGTGCGACGCAGAAAAGGTGAACGGATGGACTCTACATGCCTGGTTCCCACCGTGAAGCATGGAGGAGGTATGATGGTGTGGGGGTGCTTTGCTAGTGACACTGTTGGGGATTTATTCAAAATTGAAGGCATCCTGAACCAGCATGGCTACCACAGCATCCTGCAGCACGGTTTGCGTTTAGTTGGACCATCATTTATTTTTCAACAGGACATCGACCCCAAACACACCTCCAGGCTGTCTAAGGGCTATTTGACCAAGAAGGAGAGTGATGGGGTGCTACGCCAGATGACCTGGCCTCCACAGTCACCAGACCTGAACCCAATCAAGATGGTTTGGGGTGAGCTGGACCGCAGAGTGAAGGCAAAAGGGCCAACAGGTTCTGAGCATCTCTGTGAACTCCTTCAAGACTGTTGGAAGACAGTTTCCAGTGAGTACCTCTTGAAGCTCATCAAGAGTGTGCAAAGCAGTAGTCAAAGCAAAAGGCGGCTACTTTGAAGAACCTAGAATATAAGACATATTTTCAGTTTCACACTTTTTTGTTAATTATATAATTCTACGTGTTAATTCTTAGTTTTGATGCCTTCAGAGTGAATCTACAATTTTCATAGTAATGAAAATAAAGATAACTCTTTGAATGAGAAGGTGTGTCCAAACTTTTGGTCTGTACTGTGTATATGTAATCAATATTACATAGTGTATTACATATTTTCAATTTATTACAGTTTTTTGTGTTCTAAAGTTGTATTCCAATAAATATATATTATGTTTTAAATATCTTGAATATTGTATCATAAAAATGATTAATTGTCTGATGTTCACATTGTACTGCAATAAATTTTTTACTTAAATATAAGCAATATATGTGGGAGTCGGAGTCGTGGAGTTGGAGTCGGAGTCAGTGTGAGGGAAATTGAGGAGTCGGAGTCGCAGGTTTGGCTTACCTACTCCACAGCCCTTGTTCCAATGGGCTAAGGAAAAGCAATCGTGGACTGTGGATGACTGGATAAAAGTCATATTCAGTGATGAATCGCGAATCTGCATTGGGCAAATATAAGACATATTTTCAGTTGTTTCACACTTTTTTGTTAATTATATAATTCCACATGTGTAAATTCATAGTTTGATGCATTCAGAGTGAATTTACAATTTTCATAGTCATGAAAATAAAGAAAACTCTTTGAATGAGAAGTTGTGTCCAAACTTTTGGTCTGTACTGTATATATTGCTTCCTCCCCACTGGGGTGGTGCCTGAGCAACCTTCCTTTTCTGCAGTCTAAGGTGCGTAAGGTTGCGTACCAGTCCTTGCTGCACTCTAGTGCAGAACCTGCCTGCTGCACTCTGATGCAGATCCTGCCTGCTGCACTCTGATGCAGATCTTGCCTGCTGCACTCTGATGCAGATCTTGCCTGCTGCATTCTGATGCAGATCCTACCTGCTGCACTCTGATGCAGATCCTGCCTGCTACGCGCTGATGCAGATCCTGCCTGCTGCACTCTGGTGCAGATCCTGCCTGCTGCACTTTGGTGCAGATCTTGCTTTCTGCACTCTGATACGAACTCTGCCTGCCGCACCATCCAGTCTGTCCTTCTGGGTCCAACTGCTGAGCGTCCGTTGGTCTGTCCTGGAGGGACACCTGGCGTGCATCGGGAGACAAGCCTAAACTCACCATCAGAGGCTCTAGTGAACAGTCCGGTGCTCGCTTAGTCACACCCGTCCAGTCTCTCCACGGTCCGAGGCACAGTGGTTCCACACCACGTCCGTGACAAAGAACAGAATGGACGCTTTTGTAGGTGTTTACTATAGGCCACCTGGACAGACTGAAGATATGGATGAACTCTTTTTATATCAGATGTCTTTGTTCTCAAAAAAGTACAACATAGTGATCATGAAAGATTTTAACTATCCAGATATTTGTTGGGAGTCTCTCTCAGGCTAAAGTAATGTGTCCAGAAAATGTTTATCTTCTCTCGTTGACAACTTTATCTTTCAAAAGGTAGAAGAGAGACAAGAGGATCTGCCATTTTGAACTTAATTCTCAACAGGGAGGAAATGGTTGAGGAAGTAAAGGTGACTAGGAAGTAAGGAGGCAGCGATCATGCTATCCTTAAATTTTGGAGTACAAAAGGAGGAAGTCCTGCGAGTACTCAGACTTTAGGGCTGGATTTTAGATAAGCAGATTTTAATGAACTCCGAAAGAGGGTAGGAAAGGTCAAATGGCTGAATGTTCTATAGGACAGAAATGTGCAAGAAGGATTGGAGATTTTGCTAAATGAAATTCTCACTGCACATTCGGTAACAATCCTGAAAAAAAGTAAGAATTGGAAGCATTTAAGGAGACCAGGATGGATGAACACAGAACAAAAACACATGCTAAAAAGGGAAAAAAATGTATATTAAATGGAAAGAGGGAGGCATATCTAAAGAAGAATATAATGCTGCCTGCAGGGAATGCAGGACAAGCTTTAGAATAGTTAATCTAGTAATGACAGTAATGAAGTGAGGCTTGCAAGGAAGACCAAAAGCAAAAAAAAAATAAAGATTTTGGGGGTATGTCAAAAGCAAACGAAAAGTCAAAGATGTTATAGGATTTTTACAGGGTGAAAAGGGTGAAGTGGTTGAAAATGATGTTGAGAAGGCTGAACTTTTAATTCCTATTTTGCATGTGTTCTCTAAGAAAGCAATTGTAACATCTACTAATCTTCACTATGCTATCAAAGGAATTAAAGAATCCACACCAGACCAGAGATGGTGAGGGAACACCTAGCTAATTTAAATGAGTTTAAATCTCCTGATCTGCTGACAATCTCCTAGTTAGCTTTTAGTGGTTGTAACCATATATACCTAAGCTCCTGCAATGCCCTGCACATTGGGTAACAACATAGCTAATCAAAAGAGCTATACTACATTTCTAATTTCAGGTGTTTGATAATAATATTATTATTATTATTATTATTATTACACCTGCTACATATGGTGAAAAGATATTTGAGATGGGAATACCCCTTTAAGTGAGTTCTCCCCACTGCAGTAATGGTGGACTTGTGGATGCTCCTCTATGGAGCTCAGCAGACATGGGGGCATTTGGATTTAGGAATGCAGATTTCACTAGATTTTTTTTGTAGAGTAGTTGATGCGGTAACCATGTTACATTTCAATAGCCTTTATGTTACCACTAATGCTAAAACCCTTAGTTTTCCATTGATAGTTGATGCACCTGAGTGGAGAATTATTTTTGGGGGGATTCGTTAATATTTGTATCGGTAGCATTTTGGAGTACATAGTGTTTTTTTGGTTTTTTTTTAAATCACTTTCAGTATAGAGCTAGGCTCACATTTATCTTGTTCTCTACGCAGAGCACTTATATTGAAGTTTTCGTTTAATTACCCCAAAAATGACATTCAACGAAAAGTCCCAATGGAAACATTTACTTTAGTGAGGTAGATGGGCTTATTTTGGACTTTGTGTGGTCTTTGCTCTGGCAGTGTCCCTCTGGAGAGAGGCCCAATGGAGCCCAATGTGACTCACTGTGGTCTTCATTAACTGACCTATAAGCACAGCTTCTATCCTGCAATTATTTTATTTTCACATGCTTCCTCCTTTTATAAATCCAATTTTTTCTGCCCAGCTCGAGACTGTACATTCGGTCTTCTCTGTACACAGATCCACACCTGTTATTCAAAAACCTCTTAGAAGAGAGAAGTGGCTAGCTCTGGAAGCAGACCTTCAGATTCTATAGAACTCGTCTATGACTTTCTTTTGAATTTGTACTCTGCTCCGTTCACTTGCTCAGACAGGAGCTGTGTGCTACAGTCTCCTGAACAGCACATTTCACAGAGGTCATTTGGGCGATTGGTAGATGTGTTAAGACCCGTGTACTCCACTGTTTTGCAATCCTAAAATCAAAGAAAAAAAGTTATTTTTTAGCTCTGCATTTTGAAGCAAATGAGCATAGTATGTCAGGAGAATAGTATGTCATCAGAAGGTGTCACTTTCTGCATCATTACATAATATACCGGTCATGATTTTAAGCTGTTGCTGTGTTGAAACCCATTTTCCCGTCCTCGCTGTCTGATCGCTGTGATCGGTCAGTCAATGTGACTGGCAGATCATAGCATGATTGTGTGGGAGGTGCTGAAATATCAATCACCGGCGGAGCTCGGCTGAGCTGACAGCCGAGCTCCTGCGGTAACAGCCAGGAACGGTGCCAGCACTGCCCCCAACTGATCACCCCTCCACATGCAGTGATCAATAGCGATCGTGGCATTTTGAAGGTTAAGCTGTGAGTTTTGGGAACCAATTACAGCGGTCCCTGCTTTCTGATCACTGTGATTGGATAATGAATGTAACTATCCAATAACAGAATATATTCTATGCAGGAAGTGCTGAAAAAGCAGCACATCTCCGATTCCTGACACACTGTCAGTGACTGTTTTGTAGGTGTAGGTATCTGTAAGATGTATAAAAAGTCTAAATCACAACCCATTTCTCCCAATGTCACTGCCGTGCCTCCGCCCATCTCCTGTGTCACTTTATTATATATACTATTTTTCTATATCTTCAATTTTTTTTTTCAATGTAATTTTGTTATTCTGTCCATCCATCATTAGGTAGCCTTAGTTATGTGTGGGATATTAGTTATGGGGACAATTAGTTTAGAAATTGTTAGTTAGGATTTGGAATGATACTCAAAATCAAAGTGGAAAATCAAATTACAGTCTGATCCAACTTCAGTGAAAATGTCTCAAGACAAGGAAATCATGCTCAGTAGTGTGTGTGGCCTACACGTGTCTGTGTGACCTCACTACAATGCCTGACCTTGGTCCTGATGAGGCGACGAATGTTATCTTGAGGGATCTCCTCCCAGCCCTGGATTAAAATTAAAGCATTAGTCAACTCCTGGACAGTCTGTGGTGTAACATGTTGTTAGTGGCTGGAACGAGACATGAGGACCGAGATGTGTTTGATTGGATTCAGGTCTGGGGAAGGGCTGTGCGACCCTCCAAAGAGATGCCTCTCCACACCATTGCTGACCCACTGCCACACCGGTCATGCTGCAGGATGTTGCATCACCAGACTTTGTCACGTCTGTCACATGTGCTCATTGTGAACCTGCTTTAATGCGTGAAGAGCACAGTTCACCAGTGTTGAATTTGCCAGTCTTTGTGTTCTCTAGCAAATGCCAGTCACCCTGTACAGTGTTGGGCTATACAGTTGTGGCCAAAAGTATTGACACCCCTGCAATTCTGTCAGATAATACTCAGTTTCTTCCTGAAAATGATTGCAAACACAAATTCTTTGGTATTATTATCTTCATTTAATTTGTCTTAAATAAAAAAACACAAAAGAGAATGAAGCAAAAAGCAAAACATTGATCATTTCACACAAAACTCCAAAAATGGGCCAGACAAAAGTATTGGCACCCTCAGCCTAATACTTGGTTGCACAACCTTTAGCCAAAATAACTGCGACCAACCGCTTCCGGTAACCATCAATGAGTTTCTTACAATGATCTGCTGGAATTTTAGACCATTCTTCTTTGGCAAACTGCTCCAGGTCCAGATAGTTGAAGGGTGCCTTCTCCAAACTGCCATTTTTAGATCTCTCCACAGGTGTTCTATGGGATTCAGGTCTGGACTCATTGCTGGCCACCTTAGAAGTCTCCAGTGCTTTCTCTCAAACCATTTTCTAGTGCTTTTTGAAGTGTGTTTTGGGTCATTGTCCTGCTGGAAGACCCATGACCTCTGAGGGAGACCCAGCTTTTTCACACTGGGCCCTACATTATGCTGCAAAATTTGTTGGTAGTCTTCTGACTTCATAATGCCATGCACACGGTCAAGCAGTCCAGTGCCAGAGGCAGCAAAGCAACCCCAAAACATCAGGGAACCTCCGCCATGTTTGACTGTAGGGACCGTGTTCTTTTCTTTGAATGCCTCTTTTTTTCTCCTCTAAAATCTATGTTGATGCCTTTGCCCAAAAAGCTCTACTTTTGTCTCATCTGACCAGAGAACATTCTTCCAAAATGTTTTAGGCTTTTTCAGGTAAGTTTTGGCAAACTCCAGCCTGGCTTTTTTATGGCTCGGGGTAAGAAGTGGGGTCTTCCTGGGTCTCCTACCATACAGTCCCTTTTCATTCAGATGCCGACGGATAGTACGGGTTGACACTGTTGTACACTCGGACTGCAGGGCAGCTTGAACTTGTTTGGATGTTAGTCGAGGTTCTTTATCCAACATCCGCACAATCTTGCGTTGAAATCTCTTGTCAATTTTTCTTTTCCATCCACATCTAGGGAGGTTAGCCACAGTGCCATGGGCTTTAAACTTCTTGATGACACTGCACATGGTAGACACAGGAACATCCAGGTCTTTGGAGATGGACTTGTAGTCTTGAGATTGTTCATGCTTCCTTACAATTTGGTTTCTCAAGTCCTCAGACAGTTCTTTGGTCTTCTTTCTTTTCTCCATGCTCAATGTGGTACACACAAGGACACAGGACAGAGGTTGAGTCAACTTTAATCCATGTCAACTGGCTGCAAGTGTGATTTAGTTATTGCCAACACCTGTTAGGTGCCACAGGTAAGTTACAGGTGCTGTTAATTACACAAATTAGAGACGCATCACATGATTTTTTGAACCGTGCCAATACTTTTGTCCACCCTCTTTTTTATGTTTGGTGTGGAATGATATACAATTTGGCTTTAGGACAATGCTTTTTGTGTTTTTTCATTTAAGACAAATTAAATGAAGATAATAATACCAAAGAATTTGTGTTTGCAATCATTTTCAGGAAGAAACTGAGTATTATTTGACAGAATTGCAGGGGTGTCAATACTTTTGGCCACAACTATAGGCCCAACACCAATTTGTGGATGTCAGGCCCTCATACCACCCTCAAGGAGTTTGTTTATGACAGTTTGAGCAGACACATGGATGCTAATGACCTGCTGGAGGTCATTTTTCAGGGCTCTGGCACTGCTTCTCCTGTCCCTCCTTGCGCAAGACACAGCTACCCTTTTTGCCACAGCTCACATTGATGTCATACTGGATGAGCTGCACTACCTGAGCAACTTCTGTGGGTTGTAGACTCACTCATGCTACTGTAAAGTACATCTTGGGGTGAGAGCAATGACAAAATGCAAAAGTGATCAAAACAGCCAAAAAGGATGAGAACATATAAATAGTCTGTGGTCAGCATCTGCAGAACCACTCCTTTATAGGGGCTGTCTTCCAAAAATTGATTCACACTCCGTGTTTCTTCATAACTGTACAGGTTGATTTCACAGAAGTGTGACTGACTTGGAGTTACATTGTGTTATTTAAGTGTTCCTTTTATTTTTTTGAGCAGTGTATAAGACATGAATGTAGATGTAGATTTTTTGTATCAACTTGAATATGTTATCACTGTTTTTGTGGCTCCAAATGTTGGTTATGTGTTTTCTGTGTTGAAGGGTGTCCTTTATTTTTTTGAGCAATGTATAAAAGTGTTTTGCCCCCTTTCCTGATTTTGTATTCTTTTGCATGTTTGTCACACTTAAATGTTTCAGACCACCAAATAAATGTAAATATTAGACAAAGATAACACAAGTAAGCACAAAATGCAGTTTTCCCTTCACCCATGACAGCACCACCTGAGAGAAGGATCCGCCCCGCCAGGACAGGAACCTACTGAGACATAAGGGGCGGCACCTCTCCCCCGCTTCAGTTGGGTTCCTGTCCTGGAAGGAACCCCACTGTCGGCGGTGCCTGTCATGGGTGAAGAAAATGGACCCAGCCCCGTCCCGGCGCAGGAAGAACAGGTGTCTCACCTGCAGCGCCGGCCGTCGGGTGCTGGATGCGCAGTCCCCGGGCCCTCCAGGGTTCCGGGTTCATGCGGGCGTCGGTGGGATCCCCGGGGTCTGCGGGAAGCCCCCACTGCGCCGCCCTCCCCTCACACACGCCGCATCTCGATCCCCATAGCAGGGGAGAGACGCTGGCTTCTTCCGGCCGCTGAAGTCAGCGGCGCATTGCATGCTGGGTGCGCCAGCTGACGTCAGAGAAGGGCGACGGTTTAATGGCACCGGGTGCGACACCAGCCGGCTTTCTGAAGCGGTCGGCCGGCGGTCGCAGGGGGGAGGGGAGAGACGCTCACCTGAGCGGAGGCGCAGTATTTAAAGAGAGAAGGCGGCAGCAGACGGCGGTGCAACATGGAGTCAGAGCAGGAACGTTCAGCGTCCCTGCCTCCCTCTCAGCCCTCTGGCAGAAAGCATGGAAGCCATTCCAGCAGCAGTCGCCCCAGCCACAGGTCGGGGGACTCATCAAGATCCAAAGAACGCAGGTCACGTGCCCCGACGCAGCCTCCAAGTCCGGTACCCTTGATTTCGGGTGGAGAGTGATCTTCGTGAATGTTAGCATTATGTTAATAGGGCTTCTGTTGTATGCTTCACCCTGTAGGAAAGGTCCTAGAAAAGCGGGAAGCAAGAAGAACAATAGGGATTGTGCTATATGTAAATCTCCCCTAGCAAGAGATTGGCAAAAAGATCTCTGTGCTGCATGCATTCAGCGGACTATGGAGGAGGAAGCGCCTAGTTTCGCAGCCAATCTGATATCTGCCCTAAGGTCAGAAATAGTCAGACAGCTGAAAGGAAAAGAGCGCAATAGGGTCTTACCCGAGTAAAGATTGATATAAAATCAAATCATTATACTCACCTTATGTAGGAGAGTTTCAGACATATAGGAACGGAAGGTCAGGCTGCTGCACATCCAAAGGGCCACTCCGTGACCACGAATCATCAGATTGCAAAGGAGAAAGTTTATGGATTAAACGTGCGCTGCTCGACAGATCACTCCTTCCAGATTATGTTAATTGTACTTTTATTTCCCAACGCGTTTCGAAGTTTACACTTCTTCCTCAGGGGATGACATGTCATCCCCTGAGGAAGAAGTGTAAACTTCGAAACGCGTTGGGAAATAAAAGTACAATTATCATAATCTGGAAGGAGTGATCTGTCGAGCAGCGCACGTTTAATCCATAAACTTTCTCCTTTGCAATCTAAGGTCAGAAATGGAAGGCTCAATTAAGTCCCTATTGAAAAAAGGGAAAAAAACCAGGAAGGATCCCCCTAGTTCCCCCTCGGATTCCGCGTCAATGTCATCTCAGGCGGAAAAATCATCCTCCTCTGACTCCTCAGACAGCGACATGGGGGGTAAACCATGTTTCCCTGTAGAAGACACAGACGCCCTCCTAAAGGCCATTAGAGCTACAATGGGCCTACAGGAAGAAAAGGCGGCTAAAACCCTAGAGGATGTTATGTTTGGGGGCTTCAGGAGAGGAAAAAACGAACCTTTCCAGTAAACGAGAAGATCCAGGCACTTATTGAGAAAGAGTGGAAAAAGCACGAAAAATCGGGGGCCCTTCCATCCACTTCTAGGAGACGATATCCCTTCGAGCATAAGGATGCAGAGATGTGGGACAAAATCCCCAAAATAGATGCAGCAGTGTCCAGGTCCTCCAAAAGGTTGGCCCTGCCCCTGGAAGACGCAGGGGTTCTTAGAGACCCACTAGACAAGAAGGCGGACTCATATTTGAGGCACGCATGGGAGGCGACAGCAGGAGGACTAAAACCGGCAATAGCGGGCACTTGTACGGCACGCTCCCTCATGATCTGGCTGCAGCAGTTAGAAGAAAAGCTGGCTTCAAGGGTCCCAAGAGAGAAAATCTTATCGGAGATGTATCTCTTGCACGGGGCAGCAGCTTTTTTGGCCGATACCTTGGCGGACTTTATGCGGATGACAGCCAGGGCAGCGTCACTATCAAATGCTGCTAGACGCGCGTTATGGCTTAAGGGCTTTCCGGGTGACCTTCAGTCCAAGGCCAAATTATGCTCTCTCCCCTGCGACGGTCGATTCTTGTTCGGCAAGAACTTGGACGATATACTGGAGAAAGCAGGCGATAAGAAAAAAGGCTTCCCCAGATTCCCTATGGATCAGAGGAGACAGCCCTTTCGGAGGGGGAGATTCAATAGGGGGCGCCCTCCCGCTGACAGGAGAAGATGGGGAGGATAAAAGAAAAAAAGAATCGGGATTTATGTTTGGTGGAGGCACCTCCACCTCAAAAAAGTCGCCACAGTGACGCCAGTATTCCAGTGGGGGGGAGATTGGCACTCTTTTTCCAAACCTGGGAGAAGATCTCCTCCAACGCCTGGATCCTAACCATCCTTAACAGAAGGCCTGAAAATTCCCTTCATTCGTCAGCCAAAATCCATGGTCGTCATCACACCCATCAGGAAGGTGACCGAAGAGCAGGTGGCCTTAGAAACAGAGATCCTGAGCCTGATAGACAAGCGGGTACTCTCCGAGGTACCACGCCTACAGGAAGGGAAGGGGTTTTATTCACCCCTTTTTCTGATAAAAAAAACCGATCAAACTTTCAGGACAATCATAAATCTCAAATGGCTCAATCTATGGATAAGGAACTCGACCTTCAAGATGGAATCAGTAACTACGGCGGTGAAGCTGCTACACCAAGATTGCTTCATGGCCGTAGACGATTTAAAGGATGCGTATTATCACATCCCTATCCACCCAGATTACCAGAAATACTTGAGGGTAGCACTTTATATTCAAGGCACACTAAGGCACTTTCAGTTCAGGGCTCTTCCGTTTGGCATATCTATAGCCCCGAGAGTTTTCACCAAGGTCATAGCGGAAGTGACTGCCTTTCTCCGGATTCACGACACGGTCATAATACCATACCTGGACGATTTTCTCATAGTAGGCAGCTCAGAGGACCACTGTACAGCGCAGTTGACCCGGGTGATCAACACCTTGCAGGAATTAGGGTGGATAGTCAATTTCAAAAAATCAAAATTGCAACCCCTAAAAGAACAGATCTTCCTAGGATTCGTACTAGACTCAGAAAAGCAAGAGTGTCTGCTCCCAGAGTCCAAAATAGAAAAGGTGCAGAATCTGGCCTTCACGGGCCAAAACCAACCACGTATGACTTGTCCCTGCTAGGTACCCTAACATCCTGTATTCCGGCGGTCAGGTGGGCTCAGTTTCACACCCGGCAACTCCAGTGGGAGATACTAACAGCACAAAGATCGCTAAGAGGGCGTTTAGAAGGAAAGCTGGAGCTTTCCTTAAAAACCAGAGACTCTCTCAATTGGTGGCTGGACAAGAAAAATCTGACCTTGGGAATACCGTGGGACAGACAGACGTCAGATATAATCTTAACAGATGCAAGCTCCTCGGGGTGGGGGGCACACCTAAGGGGCATCATAGGTCAGGGTTCCTGGACGCATCAAGAAAGGGAAGCATCCTCCAACCTGAGAGAACTGTGGGCAGTGAGCAAGGCCCTAAGTCACTTCATTCCGCTACTCCAGGGTCGAAATGTACGCATCATGTCAGACAACAAGGTAGTAGTGGCATACATCAACCACCAAGATGGGACAATATCAGACTCCTTAATGGAAGCGGCGACAGACATTCTGAGCAGAGCTGAAGAACACCTACACTCCTTGACAGCCTTACATATAAAAGGAGCAGAAAACATAGAGGCAGACTTCTTGAGTCGCAATACCCTGAAGCAGGGGGAAGGGGCGCTAAACCGGTCCATTTTTCAAAAAATAACTCGGCTTTGGGGGAAACCGGTGATAGACCTCTTTGCCAACAAACACAACAGGCAAACAGAAAGGTTCTGCTCTCTAAACCCGAGAGAAAATCCATGGGCAGTGGACTCATTGCACATCCAGTGGAACTTCAGGCTAGCTTATGCGTTCCCCCCCAGTGGCTCTGATCCCAACAGTTGTCAGAAAAATCAGAAACGATCAGGCCAGGGTGATTCTAATAGCTCCATTTTGGCCAAAAAGGCCCTGGTTTGCTCTGCTACGAAGGATGTCCCTCTCCGATCCATGGGTTCTGCCAGAAATCCCGGACCTACTAGCTCAAGGTCCAATATTCCACGCTCAGGTCAAAGGATTCCATCTGACGGCGTGGAATTTGAAAGGTCGCTTTTAACGGATAGAGGGTTCTCCCCCGGGTTGGTGGCCACCCTGCTAAAGAGTAGGAAACCAGTGACGACTAACATCTACGGCAGAACATGGAATAAGTTCCTGCAGTTCTTAGGTAGGCCGTTAGGAAAAGATCCCCCGATTAATGCCATCCTGGAGTTCTTACAATCGGGGTTGCAGATGGGGTTAGCAGTGAACACACTTAAAGTTCAGGTGTCTGCACTAGGGGCGCTCTACAACTGCAAATTGGCATCAAATAGATGGGTAGCCAGATTTATTAAATCCTGCCATAGAGCTAGGCCTATCCCAATACCCCGGATAGCCCCCTGGGATTTAAACCTAGTGCTAGAGGCCCTTACAAAAGATTCGTATGAGCCATTACATCAGCTACCCTTAAAGTTTCTGACCCTAAAAACAATCCTGTTAGTGGCCCTCACGTCAGCCCGCAGGATAAGCGATTTACAGGCTCTCTCAGTAAATCCACCTTATACGCAAGTCTTTCAGGATAGGGTAGTGTTAAGAACAGACCCCGCTTATCTGCCCAAAGTAGCATCAGATTTCCATCGGGGCCAGGAAATTGTCCTTCCATCTTTCTGCGAGAACCCAAAAAATCTGGGGGAGGAAAAGTTCCATAATCTGGATGTTAAGAGAGCTCTCGTAGAATACATATCTATGACTAGCCAGTGGAGGAGGTCCCAGTCCCTATTCGTAGCTTTTCAGGGTGCTAGGAAAGGCTATGGGGTTTCAAAAGGGACTATTGCTAGATGGATTAGGGAGGCCATTAGTGTAGCCTACAGTCATGGCCAAAAGTTTTGAGAATGACACAAATATTATATTTTCACAAGATCTGCTGCCCTCTGGTTTTTATGTGTGTTTGTCAGATGTTTTTATCACATACAGAAATATAATTGCAATCATATTATGAGTAGCAAAAGGTTATATTGACAGTTAGAATGAGTTAATGCAGCAAGTCAATATTTGCAGTGTTGACCCTTCTTCTTCAGGACCTCTGCAATTCTCCCTGGCATGCTCTCAATCAACTTCTGGATCAAATCCTGACTGATAGCAGTCCATTCTTGCAATATCAATGCTTTTATTTTGTCTGAATTTGAAGGTTTTTGTTTGTCCACCCGTCTCTTGATGATTGACCACAAGTTCTCAATGGGATTAAGATCTGGGGAGTTTCCAGGCCATGGTCCCAAAATCTCTATGTTTTGTTCCCTGAGCCATTTAGTTATCACCTTTGCTTCATGGCAAGGTGCTCCATCATGTTGAAAAAGGCATTGTTGATCGCCAAACTGCTCTTGGACGGTTGGGAGAAGTTGCTCTCGGTGGACATTCTGGTACCATTCTTTATTCATGGCTGTGTTTTTAGGCAAGACTGAGAGAGAGCCCATTCCCTTGGCTGAGAAGCAACCCCACACATGAATGGTTTCAGGATGCTTGACAGTTGGCATGAGACAAGACTGGTGGTAGCGCTCACCTCGTCTTCTCCGAATAAGCCGTTTTCCAGATGTCCCAAACAATCGAAAAGGGGATTCATCAGAGAAAATGACTTTACCCCAGTCCTCAGCAGTCCACTCCCTGTACCTCTTGCAGAATATCAGTCTGTCCATGATGTTTTTTCTGGAGAGAAGTGGCTTCTTTGCTGCCCTCCTTGAGACCAGGCCTTGCTCCAAGAGTCTCCGCCTCACAGTGCGTGCAGATGCACTCACACCTGCCTGCTGCCATTCCTGAGCAAGCTCTGCACTGCTGGTAGCCCAATCCCGCAGCTGAAACACTTTTAAGAGACGGTCCTGGCGCTTGCTGGTCTTTCTTGGGCGCCCTGGAGCCTTTTTGGCAACAAGGGAACCTCCATCCTTGAAGTTCTTGATGATGCGATAGATTGTTGACTTAGGTGCAATCTTTCTAGCTGCGATACTCTTCCCTGTTTGGCCATTTTTGTGCAGTGCAATGATGACTGCACGTGTTTCTTTAGAGATAACCATGGTTAACAGAAGAGAAACAATGATGCCAAGCACCAGCCTCCTTTTAAAGTGTCCAGTGGTGTCATTCTTACTTAATCATGACAGATTGATCTCCAGCCCTGTCCTCATCAACACCCACACCTGTGTTAATGGAGCAATCACTGGAACGATGTTAGTTGGTCCTTTTAAGGCAGGGCTGCAATGATGTTGAAATGTGTTTTGGGGGATAAAGTTCATTTTCTAGGCAAATATTGACTTTGCAAGTAATTGCTGTTAAGCTGATCACTCTTTATAACATTCTGGAGTATATGCAAATTGCCATTAGAAAAAATGAAGCAGTAGACTTTGTAAAAATTAATATTTGTGTCATTCTCAAAACTTTTGGCCATGACTGTACACAGCTAGTGGTATCCCGATTCCTGACGGCATCAAAGCTCATTCCACCAGAGCCGTGGCGACCTCCTGGGCTGAAAAAGCAGAGGTATCGATCGAACAGATTTGTAAGGCCGCTACCTGGGCCTCACCTTCAACCTTCTTTAAGCACTATAGGTTGAATCTATCCTCCTCTGCTGACTTAACCTTTGGTAGAAGGGTGCTGCAAGCGGTGGTCCCTCCTTAAGGTGTTTCGAATCTCCAAAAATCTCTCAGGTGGTGCTGTCATTGGTGAAGGGAAAAACACCATGGTTACTTACCGGTAGCCGGTTTTTCCGGAACCCATGACAGCACCCGTATATTCCCCCTCTTTTCACCATATGGGTGTGCACAATTAGTAGGGTGTTTTCTGAGTGTTGTGGTGTTGGATTAAACATGTAACTAACCGGGAAGTCCTCTCAGTGCTCTGTAACCCAACTGAAGCGGGGGAGAGGTGCCGCCCCTTATGTCTCAGTAGGTTCCTGTCCTGGCGGGGCGGATCCCTCTCTCAGGTGGTGCTGTCATGGGTTCTGGAAAAAACGGCTACCGGTAAGTAGCCATGGTGGTTTTTAATTGAAGGTATTTATCATTAAAGAAAAAATAAATCCAATCCCATATGGTCTTGTGTGAAAAAGTGATTTCCCCCCTCCCCCTCTTAAAACATAATTTAACTGTGGTTTAGCACATCTTTTGGAAGCTAAGGTTGAATTCCCTAGCCACACCCATGTCTGATTACTGCCACGTTTGTTCTCAATCAAGAAATCACTTAAATAGGACCTGCTTAACAAAGTGAAGTAGACCAATAGTTCCTCAAAAGCTAGACATCTGCTGCGATACAAAGAAATTCTGGAACAAATGAGAAACAAAGTAATTGAGATCCATCAGTCTGGAAAAGGTTAGAAAGCCATTTCTCAAGCATTGGAACTCCAGGGAACCACACTGAGCCATTAACCACAAATAGCCAAAAACATGGAACAGTGGTGAAGGAGTGGTTAGCCGATCAAAATTAGCCCAAGAGCACAGCAACTGCTCAACCAAGAGGGCAAAAAAGACCCTACAGCATTCAAAGAACTTCAGGCCTCACTTGCCTCAGTAAAGTCAGTGTTCATGACTCCACCATAAGAAAGAAACTATGCAATAATGGCCTGCATGGCAGAGTTCCAAGACAAAAACCACTGTTGAGCAATAAGAACATAAAGACTCAACTCAGTTTTGCCAGAAAGTATCTTGATGATCCCCAAGACTTTTGGGAGAATACTCTGTGGACTGACGAAACAAAAGCTGTGTGTCCCTTTACATCTGGCATAGAAGTAACACAGCATTTCACAAAAGGAACATCATACCAATGGTAAAATACAGTGGGGAAAAAAGTATTTAGTTACCAATTGTGCCAGTTCTCCCACTTAAAAAGTTGAGAGAGGCCTGTAATTGACATCATAGGTAGACCACAACTATGAGAGTCAAAATGAGAAAACTAATCCAGAAAATCACCTTGTCTGATTTGGCAAGATTATTATGCAAATTATGGTGGAAAATAAGTATTTGGTCATTAACAAAAGTTCATCTCAATATTTTGTTATATATCCTTTGTTGGCAATGACAGAGGTCAAACTTTTTGTGTAAGTCTTCACAAGGTTGGCGCATACTGTTGGTGGTATGTTGGCCCATTCCTCCATGCAGATCTTCTCTAGAGCAGTGATGTTTTGAGCCGATTGTTGGGCAACACGGACTTTCAAATCCCTCCAAAGTTTTTCTATGGGGTTGGGATCTAGAGACGTTCTAGGCCACTCCAGGACCTACATATCCTTCTTACGAAGCCACTCCTTCATTGCCCTAGCAGTGTGCTTGGGATCATTATCATGCTGAAAAACCCATCCATGTTTCATCTTCAATGCCCTTGCTTATGGAAGGAGGTTTGCACTCAAAATCTCACAATACATAGCCCCATTCATTCTTTCATGTACACGGATCAGTCGTCCTGGTCCCTTTGCAGAGAGACAGTCCCAAAGCATGATGTTGCCACCCCCATGCTTCACAGTTTGTATGGTGTTCTTTGGATGCATCTCGGCATTCTGCCTTCTCCAAACACGAGTTTTGTTTCTACCAAACAGTTCTACTTTAGTTTCATCAGACCACATGATAGTCTCCCAATACTCTTCTGGATTATCCAAATGCTCTCTAGCAAACTTCAAACGGGCTCGGACATGTACTGGCTTAAGCAGGGGGACACGTCTGGCACTGCAGCTTCTGAGTCCCTGACGGCGTAGTGTGTTACAGATCGTAGCCTTTGTTACGGTGGTCCCAGCTTTATGCAGGTCATTCACTAGGTCCCCCCGTGTGGTTCTGGGATTTTTGCTCACCGTTCTGATGATCATTTTGACCCCACGTGGTGAGATCTTGCGTGGAGCCCCAGATCAAGGGAGATTATCAGTGATCTTGAATGTCTTCCTTTCTTTTATTATTGCTCCCAAAGTTGTTTTCATCACAGCAATCTGCTTGCCTATTGCAGATTCAGTTTCCCAGCCTGGTGCAGGGCTCAAATTTTGTTTCTGGTGTCTTCTGACAGCTTTTTTGTCTTCACCATAATGGAGTTTGGAGTGTGACTGTTTGAGGTTGTGGACAGGTTTCTTTTATACTGATTACAATTTCAAACAGGTGCCATTACTACAGGTAATGAGAGGAGGACAGAGGAACTTCTTAAAGAAAAAGTTACAGGTCTGTGAGAGCCAGAAATCTTGCATATTTTTAGGTGACCAAATACTTATTTTCCACCATGATTTGCAAAATAAATCTTGCCAAATCAGACAAGGTGATTTTCTAGATTTGTTTTCTCATTTTGACTTATAGTCTTGGTCTACCTATAATGTCAATTTCAGGCCTCTCTCATCTTTTTAAGTGGGAGAACTTGTACAATTGGTGGCTGACTACGTTTTTCCCCACTGTATGATGGTGGTAGGGTGATGGTCTGGGCCTGTTTTGCAGCTGCAGGGCCTTGAAGACTTGCTGTGGTAAATGGAACCATGGATTCTACTGTCTACCACAAAGTCTTGAAAGAGAATGTCCGGCCATCTGTGACCTCTAGCTGAAGCGCACTTACAGGACAATGATCAAAAACACACCAGCAACTCCACCTCTGAATGGCTTCAGAAAAACAAATTTAAGACTTTGAGGTGGCCTAATCAAAGTCCTGACCTTAATCCAGTTGAGATTTTGTGGCATTACCTTAAAAAGGCGGTTCATGCTTGGAAACCCTCCAATGTGGCTGAATTACAACAATTCTGCTAAGATGTGTGGGTCAAAATGCATTGTAAAAGACTCATTGCCAGTTATTGTAAATGCTTAATTGCAGTTGTTGCTGCTAATGGTGGCTGAACCAGTTATTAGTTTTATGGGGCAATCACTTTTTCATACAGGGCCCTGTAAGATGGAATATATTTTTTCCTTAACAATAAAGACCTTAATTTAAAAATGGCATTTTATATTTGCTTATCTTTGTGTAATATTTAAATTTGTTTGATGATCTGAAACTTTAAAATGTGACAAACATGCAAAAGAATAGGAAATTTGGAAGGGAGCAAACACTTTTTCACACAATTGTATATTCATATACTACAATGGCTGCACATCTGTATATGGCAGATGAGGTTTACGCCATGATCTGTTCAGATACAGACCGAGCAAATGAGATGAACGTCCTTGTTCGCTAGCACTAGCAATGATGAGTCTCAGCAACATACTCATTCTAGTGTTAGTGCCCACGGAATCATACACACAGGCGTCCATGTGGGCACAGCTAGGTTTAGGGAGAGTGTTTTTTAAAAAAAAAATTCTAATATGAAGAATTACTACATTTAACGGTTGAGCAGACCAATTCATATGCTGCTCAATTTATTTGCCGCCACCCCACAACTTTCTACTCCAAAAATTGTAGCTGGTGACTTGTTTATATTGTGGACATTTAAAAAATTTTCAGCCTGCTTCTCAACATGAGTCTAATAAAAAATAAACCACCATCAGATCTTTTTGGTCATTTAATGTACTGTACGACACTGCTATGTACAGAGAAGTAGTGGCCCGGCAACGATTTGAAAGCATTCCGAGATTCCTACACTTCGCAGAAAACTCAAATTGCCCCCACGCCCAATTACCTTAGCCATGACCAACTTTACAAAATAAGGCCCCTAATAAACTATTTTAGTGACAAATTTCCCAACATGTATACCCCTGAAATAATTTGCCAAAGAAAAAGGTCCTGATTTTGGCTAAAAATCTATAAACTGTGAAAGCGATTCTGGCTGCACAAACAAATTCATGGTGTATGAGAGGAAACAGACAAATTGTTCCTCCCAAATGCCCCTCCCCTCACTCTCTATAAACATAGCTGGTAAAATTGTCTCAGACCTGGTGCATCCCCTTTTAGATAAGGCCTCTTTCACACTTCAGTTTTTTGCATCAGTCAAAATCCGTCAAAAGGACGGATGGCGGATCCGTTTTAGTACTGATGACAACGGATGCCACCGTCCGTTTTTTTGACGGATCCGACAAATGAAGAATTTTAAAGGAATCGCAGCCGAGAGAGAGAGAGAGAATTTTCTGTCCGGCACCCAGAAAGAATTTCGGGTTAAATGAGTGTCTAGAGGATCCACCAGAGAAAAAAACGTTGCAAGCTCCGTTTTGAAATCTTTGAGGATGGTGACGGACAGCAACTTTTGGCGGATCCTCAAAAAAAACGGATGCAACGGACGGCAATCCGTCACAATCCGCCATTAATGGAAGTCAATGGGGAAAAAAAAACGGATCCTCAAAAGAAAATTGAGGATCCGTTTTTTTCAAAACCTGGCGGATTGTGACTGATTGTAAAAAACTGTAGTGTGAAAGAGGCCTAAGCGGATAAGCGGTACAATTTGTATATTGATAACTATTCTACAAGTGGTGTACCCCCTTATTTACAGAAAACAGTGGCCTTTGGTACTATGTGTTGGAATGAAAATTTGTTGCCCAAGATACTTCTTACCCAAAAGTTAAAAACAGGCGAAATTAAAGCGACCTGTAGTGAGGACATCCTTCTTGTCAAATTTCATGACAAGAAGGATGTCCTCATTTTAACATCAATTCATACTGACAGAAACAGCTAAAGTTCCGGAACGTGGAGGAAGTTCTCCTGTCCTGAAGTTTATCTGTGTACAGGATTACAATAAATTTATTGGTGGCGTTGACCTTGCGGACAAGATTCTGCATATCTACAGCGCTGTTCACAATTTGCTTGTATGGTACAAAAAACTTGCGGTACACTTAATTCAAGTGGCCCTAATACAGCTCTTTTGTATTATATCGACAAACAAGGAACCAAGGATCTTAGCTTGAGTTCCAGGGAAAAAAAGCAAAAACCATTTCATATTTGGAGAGCAGGGGAGAGTGTGGGAAAAATTATCTAGTGGGTCCTGCAAAATTGTCCCCGGTCAGCATTTTATCTCTCAACAAGTGCCGCCTACAACTAAAAATGGCCAATCCCAAAAGAGATGCAGGGTGTGTTATAAAAATGTAGTTAGTCGTGAAACCAATTACCATTGTGACACATGTTCATATAACCCTGGCCTCTGCATTATGGAATTTTTCCATCGCTTCCACACATCTATTTATATAATTGCCTTGTAATGTTTTCATTTCCTGTTCTGTCCAGATGTCACCGTATCCCAGAATTCCAAGCGGAGGAAGTTCACCGGCCGCCATATAGGGACAACCAAGTGATGGGTATCTCAATATGGAAACTGCTGCTGGTACCAATCTACTGCGTTGTACCACCAGCGGAACACCATCGCACCTCACACACACACTCTATACGCCATATGCACCACACACATACACACTCACACACACTCTATACGCCGACGCCGTACGCAACACACACACTCACACTCACACACACACTCACACTCACACACACTCTCACACTCACACACACTCTCACACTCACACACTCACTCAAACACACTCACACACTCACTCAAACACACTCACACACACATTAACACTCACAGTCACACACACTCACTGTCACACACTCAGTCACACATTCAGTCACACTCTCACACACTTACACTCACATTCACACTCACACACTCTCTCACACACACTCACACTCTTACACTCACGCATACTCACTCATACTCTTCTCACACAGCCTCTTGCGCGGTACCACCAGCAGAATACCGTCGCACTGCGCCTGCGCGAATTCCACTCAGGCGCAGTGAATCATTCGTCTGATCCTGGCGGCAGATGCACAATGTGTCTACAGGCAGAGGAAGCCGGTCACATTAAAGGGGTTTTCCCAATTTTTAAAATGGACTGTGTCTCACCATGTATGGAGCATACCACATCTGGGCAGGGGAGGAAGCAAAAGACAATACTGACATTACAGCAGGGGGTCACATTGGATTCATTTTGTGAGGTAAAATATTTCACTGACTGTTTTTAAACAATATTTTACCTCACAAAATGTATCCTCTGCGGTATCCTGCTGTAATGTCAGTATTATGTTTTGCTTCCTCCCCTGCCCACGAGCTGTGGTATGTTCTGTAAATGGTCAGACACAATCTTTCTTTCGTGGGAAAACTCCTTTAAATAGAAATTCCTCCTGACATGCTGCACCCTGACTGTTTAGTGATGGGGTACACAGGTCAAACAAGATGACATGAGAGGAGAAGACAGCAGATGGGGAGAGAAAAAGCACACAGGGGTGAGACAAACAGAGCACAGGGGGGAGACAGCTCAAATGGGACAGCACATGAGGGGAGAACACAGCACAGGAAGCTCATGGGGTACACTGGTCAAGGAAGAGAGCACAGACGGGAGAAGTCAGCACATGGGGAAAGAGAGAATGGATAGATGGGTGAGCACATGGGGGGGGGAGAGATTCTCAATGCTGCAAAGCCTGCCCCCATCGTGACATTACCGCCCTCCCTATGCGATAGCATCGGGCCTCCATCTAGTAATTAGAGTAAGGCTTCACTTACACGAGCGTATAATACGTACGAGTGCTATCCGATGTTACATCAAATAGGACTTGGCCCAATGTTATAGTGTGGGGCGATGCATATTAACGATTATATTCTCATGCTGATTCGACTTTAGAAAATAATTATAGCATGCTGTAATTGGCAGCGGGACTTGGTTCAAGTCTATGGGTGCATGTAAAACATTGGACTGCACTCTGATGTCATTCCAGCGCAGTCCGATACACGGAGAAACAGGCAATGGAGAAGATGGAGAAATTACTTTCTCCATCTCCTGTGCATGTGTCCTTTCGATTCTCTGATGCAAGAGAATCCAAGCACAGTGCACTGACGCTCGGCTCACGCTGAAGCAGATTTTGAGCTGAGTGTCATTAGCATATCGTATCTGACCTAACTAGTGTGACCCAGGCCCAACTGGATTTATCTTTTCTTTTACTCTAGCCACTTTCTGCCATCTTCACTTTATTCACTTTTTATTCATCGACTATGTGGAGAAATGGGGTCAGTGGGTGCTCTCGTCTGCTGGCCTGACTGCCTTTAGAAAGAATGTATGGACCAGGGCTCATACCACTGAACGCCCGCTCTATCTCTCCGTGGGCAACATACTACACAGACAACGCAGGGTTAGGGTAAAACAGTGTGGCAATACTTTTTTGAACCACAACACCCAATAGCAAACAGAATAATCCCAGCAATTACCCCCAACATGGTACACATTACAGGGCCTTACCCTTCCACTGACTCGCCTGGATAACGGTAGATGTTACGTCAGAGCTCCCAGGGTCGCTATTCCACCTGTGATATACACACAGAGAAGAGATAATAACAAGCGTAGGGAGGTGACAGTCCATACTGTCCATACAAGGTCCAAAGCCAGTTGACACAAGAGTCACCACCTGGCTTATCTGACCATCTCCATGGAACCAGGCGACCAGCGGGTCCCAAAACCTGGTTTTCTCCAAACACATCCATGGTTCAGAGATGGTCACTGGATCAGATCTGTGTCCTGGTCCTTCCAACCGGAGCCGATCACTCCTAGGTTGTTTCCCTGAGAATCATAAATCCGTATCCCTCGTGATGGTGCAATGATGAATTGGCTGCGGTCCTCTCTCTCGTCCGTTGAGTGTTGTGCAGACTGGTAGCTCTCTGTGTCATGAGATGAGAAGAGATGATATATGGTCTCTCCGCCTCAGGGTCTTTTAATACCCCAGGCAAGTAAGCTATTTTTAGAATTACCCAGTGTCCTTCAGTACACCCTCACAACTTTTACTGATCTACCTCTCACGGTGCTAGCGGGATCTCACCTAGGTCACGGTAGTTCAGCCCGGCAGGGAAAGCAGCCTCAGTGACCGGAGGTCACCTCGATGATGTCACCACCGGTCAATGAGGCTGCACTCGCAGCAGTTCATTCCCCAGTAGTTCTCAGCCTGGACGGTCACAGCTTGGCACCGTCCAGGTTGAAAACTTTTTTCCCCCAGATATGTATTCTGGCGTGGGACAGAACGACGGAGAGGTGAGGGATATTGTTGTTTTTAATTTCAGTTTTATTACAGGAGAATGAGGGTTTTGGTGTAATAGATGTATGGTGAGTATAACTGTGTATGTTATTTTTAAATAAAAAAGTAAATCTGTGTTTTTGTTTTATTTCTAATATAGGACTTTATTTTGGCTGTATTTGTTTACCATACAACAATAGCATTAGTAATGGATAGGTGTCTCATAGACGCCTCTCCATTACTAAGCCATGGGCTTGATGTCACCAAGCAGTAGTCCCATTCGATGACACCAGTGACCAGAGGTAAACTTTTTACCTCCAATCACAGCTGAGTGCTGACACTGTCTTGACAGTGTTGGAATCGCGGCTCTCTGACCGGCAGGGATGATTTCATCGCCGATCAGAAGCGTTGTTTGCCACACTGTCATACACAAGTGAATGAGGTTTCGGTCCGGGTACTGTTCTGATACCCGAACCCAAACTTTTTGTAACTGTTTGACTGCACCCGCCAGATCCAAACATCCAGGTGTCCGCCCATCTCTAGTAATTTCTTGCACAAAAAATTTTTGGGGGCTTCATTGCAAAAGGGGTGAATACATATGCACATGCCAATTTTAGTTATTTGATGCCATACATTTAATTTATGCCTATGTTTTTCTTACTTCACTTGACCAATTTAGACTTTTTAGTGCTGATGCATCACACACAAATTGTATTACCAAAATTTGAGAATACAGGTTGTGCGGTAACAAAATAGTTGTAAGGCTAAGGAGGGGGTGAGTACTTTTGAAAGCCACTGTAAAAAAAAATTGAAAGTTTGGAAATTGCTAAATTTTCACCAAACGTCCGATATTTTCACAAATGCAAAATATTGTGACCTAAATTTACCACTAACAATTTGTCCCAAAAAGAGTTTTTTAGCTCATAAAGTTACATTGGTCAGAATTGTAAAATGAGGTTCTGGTCATTAATGTGACTCTGTCCTTATGCGGTTAAATACGTTTTAAAAGAGTTTTGTTTTCACTACAAATACTAAAGGGGGTTTTACACATAGCGATATCGCTGGTTTTGTGACGTTATAGCGATATTGCTAGCGATATCGCTATGTGTGATACTTACCTCCGACCGGCTCCCCCGCTGTCCATCGCTGATCGCGCAAGATTGGGCGGCTCCATTTCTCTTCGGGCGTTTCCTGCTGTGTGAGACGAGCGACGCTGGACGCGGGCGGGAGGACGTCAGGATCGCTGTGTGTGAAAGGTGAGTATCGTCCGCTGCGTCGCTGCTGCATCGCTGTGAGATCTTTCTGTATGAAAGCTCACTAGCGATCATTTAGCGATGCACCAGCGATCCTGACCGGGTCGGATCGCTGGTGCATCGCTAAATGTAAAAGGGCCTTAAGATTACACACTTCAAGCTACTGCTGCTCCAGCACCGACTTTCTGCTTCCGCCCCATACTCTGTTGTCGGGCTGCAATAGTGCCGTCACAACTACATTGCACGAAACCACTAGCAGCTAGTCACTAGGCTCTGCAGTCTCTTGTCAGCTATCTCATCATCTCTACTGAGCCCAGTTATTTTCTGCAGTGTTCATGTTCTGTAGTCATGTCACCACTGCAGATCTGGTGCCGGAGCAACAGCAACTCTACGTTTATTTTTAGCCTTTGTAGTAACGCTATATATTGTGAAACCTTTTTTGGAAATGTTTGGGCCAGCAACATTGAATATATTTGCTAGCCTACCTCTTAAATAGAATATGTTTGAGAACATTGTATTTATTTTGTTTTATTATGACAGTTTTTAAGAGAAAAAGATAGGCAAATTAATTAGGCCACGATAATTTGCCAAAATATATTTTTACCTAATCACACACATCCTGTTTGCAATCATGAACAGAACAGATTGGCTATGTTTAATCCATGCAACAATAGAAATTGCATTAAATGGCAATGATTTATTACTTGACACACACAGTAGACGTTTCATGGAATAGGATTTCTCCAGAGGATACATATTAGAATCAAGGTCTTCTCAACCTCCTCTGCAGGAAGCAATTAAATATGAAGTCAAGTTGACTGGTTCAAAATCATCTGGGATCATTACACTTTGCATCCGACAGTTTATAAGAAAAATATTGTAATAAGTTTCTCTCTCTAGGGTTATTCTAGGTAATGATATTTTACTTTGCTAACCTGCTATATTAATATGTATTCATTACAATAGGATATGTTGTTTAGATAGCAGTGGATTAAATGCTTGTGTATCACAATGAACTCAGCTACTTCTATTTAAGAAAACACTGTAACAATCCAATAACCATTTTTCCTGCTTTATTACTTTTATTTTACTAATTCCAATGGCTTGTAAAAGTTTGGGCACCCCTGGTCAAAATTACTGTTATTGTGAACAGTTAAGCAAGTTGAAGATGAAATTATCTCTAAAAGGCCTAAAGTTAAAGATGACACATTTTCTTTGTATTTAAGGACAAAATATATATTTTGTCATTTTTTTGTATTTTAAAAATTACAAAAAATGGAAAATGGGCCTTTGCAAAAGTTTGTTTCTGTGTGCTTAGCTTGCTTTGACCAATGTTTCAGACCTTAATTAGCCTGTTAAGATTATGGCTTGTTCACTACAAATGCAAATTTCCCAGGTTTATAAAAACTCAGCCTCCTCTAGCCTTGTGCTAAAAAACAGCAGCAATGGCTTCTTCTAAACAGCTGTCTAGCACTCTGAAAATGGTGGAGGTCCACAAGGTAGGAGTAGGCTATATGAAGGTAGCTAAGCGTTTTCAATTTGCCCTTTCCTCAGTTTGAAATGTAATTAAGAAATGGCAGTTAACAGGAGCAGTGGAGGTCAAGATGCGCCTTTTCTGGGGTGGCTGGGGGCAGATTTTTTTTTTAGCCGGGGGGGGGGCAAAAACAATGGTACCTCTCTAGGCTATTAATATATGCCGTCACTCACTGGCTTTCCCTCTCTGGTGGAGAAAATTGCGCTGGAGCCCACACAATTTTTTTCCGCGATTATAGCCTTAAATTTAACCCCTAGAGTTCCAAATTTTTTCTAACACAAACTATTAAATTGATTAAACACTGACATTTATAAATCGTTTTGATATGACTTGGTTTACTGTATGTAAACCATGTGTCATATGCATATATATGTGTGTATTCTATGTGTATATGTCTATTCTTCTACATGTCAGTGTGATTTTACTGTACAGCGCACCGAATTGCTGGCTTTTAAAAACGGATTTGTCGAAAAATAGAAGAAACGGATGGAAAAAATGATGCGACGGATCTGTTTTTTCGCCAGATCCGCTAGCCAAAGGATTGTGACTGATGGCAAAAAACTGAAGTGTGAAAGTAGCCTTAGCAAGTATATACTGATATTACTGTTTAATTCTTATTTTGTATATACGATTGCTTTTTCTGTGTGATTGTTTTTGTAAACCTAAAGAGTACCCATAAAGATGTTAAATGGAAAATCTCTTATTAGAATCTAGCTGTAGAAATAAGCATGAAACATTTTCTTAAAAGGGTGATTACATATTGACATGATTTGTAACTCTGTTTCAGTTACACATTCTGGTGGACATCAGGCGTCTTAGAGCACTTACCATTACCATTTGATGAAGGTAAGATACAATCTCATAAAATATGCATCTTGTTGACCTTTTTTAATTTTCCAAATAAAGTTAAAACTGTCACATTATTTGACTTTCTTGAGCTTTTTACACATATTAAAGGTCTTTCTTCTTGCTGATTTTTGGTGGATCACACTCCCTCTGGCAGTTGTACCAGTCTTGTCTGTCAATAAATTTTACAAAAGAAGCTTCCATGTTTTCTGGAAAGGTTTACTACTTGCATTTGGATAATATAAAAAGGGATTAGGATGAAAATCACTGTTTTACATGAATTATCCCTTATATAGTTTTTTTATTGTTGAAAAAAATAAAATAAACAACCCACATTGGAGTTATGCATTTCATATGATGTACACCATTTTTACTCCCTGTTGCACAGTGGCTTTAAACTGACTCTACACTTTTGAGATTTGATTTCTGGCATCCTAGATGATCGGAAGGCATCTCCTGTTTCTTGTACAGCAGGGAAGATGCATGGGTAGACACCTTCACTGCTGGTACTGGAATTCAGTTGTCTTCACTTCTATAGGATTGAGCTGCAGTGTCAGATACAGCCAAAACTTTATGTATGGCTATAGGTCATTAAGATGTACAACTGTTATCTGTATTTTCTGTTCTTCCATATGGGCATATGACCACTGCAGCCTGTCACCAGTAGCACATTATCAGCGCTATGGGCAATGATAGGCAGATGACTGCTGCAGCCAATCTAGATTAGGAAGGAACTACTGAGACTTCCAAGCAACCAGGGTATCATTGAACAGCAGTGTCAGGGGATCGACAAAATGAATATTAGTTCTTTTATTGCCTTACTGAATTCTGATCATTTTATAGGAAAATAAATGTTAAAGGGAATCTGTCACCCTATTTTTCACCTATCAGCTGCGACCACCGCCATCAGGGGCTTATCTACAGCATTCTGTAATGCTGTAGATAAGCCCCCGATGTACCCTGAAAGAGAAGAAAAATGAGTTATATTATACTCACCGGGGGGCGGTTCAGGTCCAGAGGGAATCGCGGTCTGATTCGGCGTCTCCCATCTTGCAGCGATGACGTCCTCTTCATTCCTGCCCGTTGCGGCTCCGGCGCAGGCGTACTGCTCTGTATTTAGTGAAATAAATACACAAAGTTTTTGACCTAATGTATTATTCTGCTAATCAAAAAAAGCCCTTGTTCTGTAAAAAAAATAAATAAAAAAAATAAAAAAACAACAATATACAGTGGGGAAAAAAAGTATTTAGTCAGTCAGCAATAGTGCAAGTTCCACCACTTAAAAAGATGAGAGGCGTCTGTAATTTACATCCTAGGTAGACCTCAACTATGGGAGACAAACTGAGAAAAAAAAATCCAGAAAATCACATTGTCTGTTTTTTTTTCATTTTATTTGCATATTATGGTGGAAAATAAGTATTTGGTCAGAAACAAGCAATCAAGATTTCTGGCTCTAACAGACCTGTAACTTCTTCTTTAAGAGTCTCCTCTTTCCTCCACTCATTACCTGTAGTAATGGCACCAGTTTAAACTTGTTATCAGTATAAAAAGACACCTGTGCACACCCTCAAACAGTCTGACTCCAAACTCCACTATGGTGAAGACCAAAGAGCTGTCAAAGGACACCAGAAACAAAATTGTAGCCCTGCACCAGGCTGGGAAGACTGAATCTGCAATAGCCAACCAGCTTGGAGTGAAGAAATCAACTGTGATAGCAATAATTAGAAAATGGAAGACATACAAGACCACTGATAATCTCCCTCGATCTGGTGCTCCACGCAAAATCCCACCCCGTGGGGTCAGAATGATCACAAGAACGGTGAGCAAAAATCCCAGAACCACGCGGGGGGACCTAGTGAATGAACTGCAGAGAGCTGGGACCAATGTAACAAGGCCTACCATAAGTAACACACTACGCCACCATGGACTCAGATCCTGCAGTGCCAGACGTGTCCCACTGCTTAAGCCTGTACATGTCCGGGCCCGTCTGAAGTTTGCTAGAGAGCATTTGGATGATCCAGAGGAGTTTTGGGAGAATGTCCTATGGTCTGATGAAACCAAACTGGAACTGTTAAGGTAGAAACACAACTTGTCGTGTTTGGAGGAAAAAGAATACTGAGTTGCATCCATCAAACACCATACCTACTGTAAAGCATGGTGGTGGAAACATCATGCTTTGGGGCTGTTTCTCTGCAAAGGGGCCAGGACGACTGATCCGGGTGCATGAAAGAATGAATGGGGCCATGTATCGTGAGATTTTGAGTGCAAACCTCCTTCCATCAGCAAGGGCATTGAAGATGAAACGTGGCTGGGTCTTTCAACATGACAATGATCCAAAGCACACCGCCAGGGCAACGAAGGAGTGGCTTCGTAAGAAGCATTTCAAGGTCCTGGAGTGGCCTAGCCAGTCTCCAGATCTCAACCCTATAGAAAACCTTTGGAGGGAGTTGAAAGTCCGTGTTGCCAAGCGAAAAGCCAAAAACATCACTGCTCTAGAGGAGATCTGCATGGAGGAATGGACCAACATACCAACAACAGTGTGTGGCAACCTTGTGAAGACTTAAAGAAAACGTTTGACCTCTGTCATTGCCAACAAAGGATATATCACAAAGTATTGAGATGAAATTTTGTTTCTGACCAAATACTTATTTTCCACCATAATATGCAAATAAAATGAAAAAAAAAACAGACAATGTGATTTTTCTGGATTTTTTTTTCTCAGTTTGTCTCCCATAGTTGAGGTCTACCTATGATGTAAATTACAGACGCCTCTCATCTTTTTAAGTGGTGGAACTTGCACTATTGCTGACTGACTAAATACTTTTTTTCCCCACTGTACATACCTCTCCGCTGTTCAGTCAGGTCCTCTGCGGTGGCCGCAGCTGATAGGCGAAAAATAGGGTGACAGATTCCCTTTAAGTAAAATAAATGTTAAGTGGCAAGACACTTCAAGATCTTTCTTCACTTGCTCAAGAATCCAGTGAACAGCATGTATTAGCCAAAGCTTAAAGGGAACCTGTCAGCAGTTTTGGCCGATATAAGATGCGACCACTGCCTTTCAGGGTTTATCTACAGCATTCTACAGGGTGGGCCATTTATACGGATACACGTAAATAAAATGGGAATGCTGACAGTTTTCTTGCACAGGGTGTTTTGCATTGAAATCTGCCTCAATGACCCGGGTACTGCGTTCACCGGACATCAACACAATTTCTATCCGCTCCTCACTTGTTAACCTTTGCGACATGTCATTGGCTGTAAACAAAGAGAAACTTGTAAATTGCTAATGAAAGATTAAAGTTATGTTAAAACCAAGCACACCATTGTTTTTCTTGTGAAATTCTTAATAAGTTTGATGTGTCACATCACCCTCTAGTCCCATTGAAAAAATAAAGTTGGATCCAAAATAGCCAACTTCAAAATAGCCGCCATGGTCACCACCCATCTTGAAAAGTTTTCCCCCTCCCATATACTAATGTGCCACAAACAGGACGGTGATATCACCAACCATTCCCATTTTATTTAGGTGTATCCGTATAAATGGCCCACCCTGTATAATCTGTAGATAAGCCCCTGATCTAATCTGCAAGATAAGAAAAATAAGTTTTATTATACTCACCCGGGGGGACGGTCCTGTCCGTTGAGTGTTGGAGGTCTGGGTCCGGTGCCTCCTCTCTTCTTGCGCCGCCATCATGCTTGCTTCATCGCTCCCTGGCATCGTGCTCCTGCGCAGGTGTACTTATCTGACCTGTTGAGGGCAGAGCAAAGTACTGCAGTGCACAGGTGCCGGCAAAGGTCAGAGAGGCTCAGCGCCTGCGCACTGCAGTACTTTGCTCTGCTCTCACCAGGGCAGATAAGTATGCCTGCGCTGGAGAGCGATGTCGGGGAGCCATCAATTAAGCAGGAGGGCGGCATCGCAAGAAGATGGGAGGCACCTGACCCGGATCTGCGACACCCATCGGAGCACCCCCCCAGGTGAGTATAATAAAAGTTATTTTTCTTATCTTTCAGGTCGGACTGGGGGCTTATCTACAGGATTATAGAATGCTATAGATAAGCCCTGAAAGGCAGTGGCCGTAACTTATATCTGCCAAAACTGCTGACAGGTTCCCTTTAACGTTGTGCTTGGTGATCTTAGGCTTGTGGTCTGCTTTTTGGTCATGGAAACCTATTTTAAAAAGCTCCTGATGCATAGCTGTCATTCCTACAAGCAGTATAGAATTAAATAGTGAATGATATTACAGAGTTTAGGCACGTTTTCCTAAGCTCGAGCTCAAACATTCAGACGCTCTGTCACTTTTGTATGGCCTAATGTTTCTGAACTTTAGCTTTACATCACAATGCCAGTACCAGTTGACCAGAGCAGGTCTAAAAATTCAAGAACCTACTTCTGACAAAGGTGGCAACTTATAGTAGTGTGATGTTTATTGTCAATACGCTCTGTATAACCTAGACTATGTGTATGAGAGTTGCATGACTTCCACCGCCATAGACATTTTTTGTGCACAGTTGATTTTATGCACCTAACATAATTAAGGGCATCCACATACTTTTAGTCATAAGCTGTAACCTCAACCTCATGATGCAGAAGCCGCATACTGACAGGACCTCGTCTGCATGCAGTAGCAATGTGCACATGAATGTCAAGGTATTGACGTGCGGTGATTGGCACCCCACATGTGGAAGTGGCATCAGCTTTCAGCTTGGCGTTCCTGCTGCAGTATAGAACTTCAGCTATTGTGTAGGTTGATCAGATTGTTGTTTTGCAGCTGATATCTTGCTTTATTCAGAGTGACAGGTTTATTGATCAGCTTTTTCTAAAGTGGTATTCCCATCTTCAAGATCCTATCCCAAGATGTACAGTAGTAGGTGTAATAATAATAATAGCAAATGCATACAATTACAAATGTAGTATAGTTTTTCCGATTCGCTATGTCTCTTTCCTCGTGCAGACATTGCAGGACCTTAGGTATCCAAGGTTACTTCCACTGATGAAGTGACAGTTAATTGCTATTGGTCATAATTATGGATACCTAAGGTCCTGCAATGCCTGCACATGAGGAAAGAGACCTAGTGAATCAGAAAAACTATACTACATTTATTTTGGAATAGGATCTTTTGAGATGGGAATACCCCTTTATATCCCTGCCAGTGATGACTAAATAAATAATGTAAATAATCAAATAGTTTTCATTCTTTGCTAATTAGCCTAGTGGCGTTTGATAAACTTGGGAATTATTAGTTAAAGGCTCACCTATGAAATGTCTATAAACATTATATCTGGGCATAGCTATGGATTATGTTGCCACTGGACATTTTTCAGATATAAATGTAAAAAAGGGCTGTGGTAATATCAGCACATTGTTGTATTTTGGAGTTGAATGCTGGCACAGTAGCATGACAATATCCTTGTTACCAACCAAATGCCTTTGTTAACAGTGCTGAGTGGTGAAAACTTGAAGAAGATGACAATAAAGAAGCATAGCAGAAATAATGAGGAGGTCAATATATACACAGAGTTCTTTCGACCTTATGAACTGAGCAGTTTTGATGACACTTTTTGTCTCTCTATGACAAATTCTGCAAGGTAAGTTACATTGCCTGTAGATTGTAATATAACTATTAAAAGGTACTGATGAAATCATTAACCATTCAAATATGTATTGATTGGTATCACTTTACTTTTCAGAGATTTCATGCCAAAAAATGTTGGCATTGATCCAAGCCCATTTACAGTGCGAAAGCCAGATGAAACTGGAAAATCTGTTTTGGGGTAAGACTAATGATCATACTATTACATACATACGTACATATAGGACTTAAAAATAACCTTTCATGTGTTTTAAAAAAAGAGTTTGTTCATTATTTTTATACTAAATGGAGGCCCAATGCTATTGCATCGGGAAGGCGGTAATGTCACGATGGGGGCAGGCTTTGCAGTGTTGAGAATCTCTCCCCCCATGTGCTCACCCACCTATCCACTCTCTTTCCCCATGTGCTGACTTCTCCTGTCTGTGCTCTCTACTTTGACCTGTCTACCCCATGTGCTATCACCCTTATCTGCTGTCTCTTTCTTTCCTGTGCTTTCTTCTCCCCTCATGTGCTGTCCTGTTTGAACTGTCTCCCCCCTGTGCTCTCTGTCTCACTCCTGTGTCTGACCGTGTACAGAACATGCTACAGCTCCTGGGCAGGGGAAGAAGCAAAAGACAATACTGACATTACAGCAGGAGATCGCAGAGGATACATTTTGTGAAATAAAATATTGTTTAAAAACAGTCAGTGAAATATTTTACCTCACAAAATGAATCCTCTGTGATCCTTTGCTGTAATGTCAGTATTGTCTTTTGCTTCCTGCTCTGCCCAGGAGATGTAGTATGCTCCTGTTCACGATCAGACAAAGACAATTTTTAAAATGAACTTTCGTTCATGGGAAAACCCCTTTAATGTGACCGGCTTCCTCTGCCTGTAGACACTTCGTGCATCTGCCGCCGGGATCAGCCGAATGATTCACTGCGCCTGTGCGGAATTCGCGCAGGCGCAGTGCGACGGTGTTCCGCTGGTGGTACCGCGCAAGAGGTTGTGTGAGTGAGTGTATGAGTGTGAGAGAGTGTGTGTGTGTGGTGCGATGGTGTTCCACTGGTGGTACCGCGCAATAGGGTGGTACCAGCAGCAGTTTCCATATTGAGACACCCATCACTTGTGCGTCCCAATATGGCGGTCGGTGAACTTCCTCCGCTTGGGATACTGTAATATCTGGACAGAACATGAAATAAAAACATTACAAGGCAATTATATAAATAGATTGATGAGCTTTACCAAAAATAGGTCATCAATATTAGATCGATGGGAGGTCTGACGCCAGAAACACCCAGTGGTCGCTTCTGGTGGTGTCCATATGTAAACATTGTTTGGAGCAACATGGCCCCTACTCTGTTTAATGGCCGTTGCCAGGTACTGCAGATCAGCTCCTATTCTCTTCATTTGCAACTGATCTGCAGTACCCATCAGAGGCCAAAGCTGTGCTGTTCTGCTCTGTACATATTCCATCTGACTCCCCACCGAAGCCGATATCAGCTGATGGTTGGGGTGCCAGGTGTCAGACCCTCTGCACGCTAATATTGATTACTTATCGTATGTATAGGTCATCAGTATGTTGGTTTTAGACAACCCTTCTATGAAGAAAAACACAAATGCCCAATTGCCTGTTTTGTTAGATAATATGTTGGGCTAAACTCAAAAGCTTTTATGACATTGAGCATTATATGTTGAGATATCAGTGCCCATAGCTCAAAATAAGAAGTTAATTACTAGCAATTAGTTTTTGAGTTTGGAAATCACAACTTGTTTGCTATCTTTTTGTTTTAGTTTTCCAGCTCATTCTATTTAAATGGTTTTATTAAATATGCTTGTTTTTTCATTGTGTTTATTGCATCTTTTTTACTTCATCTTTTGTATGTACATGTGCAGACAACAAAAATAATTGTATAAATATTGAAATTCTAAACTGTCTATATTAGTGCAGTCGCAATAAGCTTTACTGTGTACACTGAGACGGGGTAAGCAGAGTAGGGAGTTTAAGAAGAATGCCACTGCCCCACTACATTGGGTGAAATCTACATTATAGCGCTGATCTATCACTTTTGTTTTTTATCAGCCACTTTTTTTTTGTCTTGTGGTATTCATTGCCGTTTACAGCATAGTCTTCAAAATTGCATACTCAGTTCATGAATTTGTGAAAAGAATTGTCTTTATTTTTTGTCTGTAATCTTTTTGGCAACTTTTATGGCTAAAAATAGCACGTTTTTGTAAAAGTTTGCAAAAAAATACACCAAAATGCTTGTTGTAAATAAAGTAAATGCAGGAGTCTTTTTAAAATGTCAAAACTGATGAGTTAGATTAAATCCCCACAATGCCAAAATTTAAAAAAAAAACAGGCAAAAACATATAAAATAAGCTTTTACCCCTTCACGCCATGGCCATTTTCTGTTTTTTTTTTTTTTTTTTTTTCGTGGTTTCTTCCAAGAGCCATAGCTTTTTATATTTCTCTCAATATATCCGATTGAGGGCTTGTCTTTTGCAGGATGAGTTGTACTTTTGAATGGCATCATTGATTTTGCTGTATTGTGTACTGAAATACAGGAAAAAAAATTCAAGTGTGGTGAAATTACAAAAAAAGTGCAATTCCACAATTTTTTTTTTTTTTTTTTTTTTTTTACTATGTTCTCTATATGGTAAAACTGACCTGGCAATATGATTCCCCAGGTCAGTACGAGTAAGTAGATACCAAACATATATACCGTAGTTTATTTTTTTATTGAAGTGTTGAAAAAAATTCTGAAATTTTTACGAGAATTTTTTCTCTTTGCCACGACAGCAGCCACTGAGAGAGGGGATACGCCCCTAGGAACAGGAAACCTACGGAGAGATAAATAGGGCGGTCCCCCTCGCTCCCTCAGTTTGATTTCCTGTTCCTAGAAGGAACCCACAGAGAAGAGGATCCCTGGCCTGGTAGCCGCCCGCGGCATTATATGAACAACGGGGGCCCCAGAGCTGGAAGCAGCGATGGGCGGATCCAAGACTCGGACTCCCCCCCCCTCAGCTGGTAATGTGGGTGAGCCCTTGGTGAAGAGTGCCTGGCTCACCTAGGGGTGCATTGGAGCAGCACCTGAGAATTTCCCCTGCAGGGGATACCGCATTACTGAGCGCGGCACAGCACCGGGGAACTCTCCCCCCCCCCCCCTTTTTTTACACCCGAGATGGTGAGGCCCGGGATGGAAAGGAATCCCTGAGCTCGCTCAGGACGCGGTACGTGCCGGGGGTGCTGAAGGGGTGAATCGACATACCTGATAGTATTCAGCGGTATGTCGCTCCGGCGGTGCAGGGGCAGCGGTTGGGAGACGTGCGGCGGCCAGAGGAGGAGATAGCTGGCACCATTAGAGTCTAAGAGCGTATACCGCTTGAAACGCGTACAGAACCTCCTGGGCACTTTCTGTGCGGCTATCCCATGTCAGCGTAAAAACCGCAATGATGACTATAGCAGCCATGCTTGTATTTTAATGAAATAAAGAAAATTCTGGATTTTACTCCTTGAGCTGGACTTTCCTTTTTCTATGAAGTATTCCAAGACGTCTAAGTGGAGACGTGTCCTTATTCGGACCTTGCTGCAGCATCAATGAGGGGTGAGCTGAACTAAATCCTTTTTTCTCCAATGTGCCATTGAACAGAGACCAGGCGGCCCGGAGGTGGAGGAGTACCTTCTGGGGCAGGAGGAAACATCGCGGGATCGCCGGGTGCGACCGCGCATGCGCAGAAAGAAGGGAAAAAAAATTTTTCAAAAAAAAAAAAAGGGGGAGAGAAATTGAAACCGGGAAGCTGCATAAAAGCATCGGTCAGAGGCACATCGGTGCGCAGCCATGTCATCAGTAAACGACCCGGTTTTGCTCCAGGAAGTACAGCCAGGAGAATCCTCTCAGAGCAGTACTAGGAAAATTGGCAGCACAAGAGGTAATAGCACTAGAAGAAGCCTCTGAGAAAAAGCGGAAGAAGGCATCTCGGGCCTCGCCTCAACCTGAGTCTCGAACCCCGCAGCCGCTATTAAGCTGACAAAATTCACGGGTGAGTGTTTTGGAGTCAAGCTCCTAGCTGATGACGTTCCGTTTTTGTCTGTTTATATACCCTCAGGCCAAAAGAACGGAGAAAAATAAGCACAGGGAAATGTGCCTTATGCTCCCAACCCCTTCCGGATAGTCACCCTAAGCGGTTTTGTCAGACCTGTATTGAGCAGACCCTGCGGGAGGAGTCCTCGGGTAGAAAGGAGGATATCCTTACAATAATCAGAGAAGAGCTGCGGGCCTTAGGCAGTTCTAGCAGTCAAGGTGGACAGACCTCCGTTAGGGGGATAATGTCACCGGTGTCTGGGTTGCCTTCAGAAGCTGGGGAACTGGACTCAGATAGGTCTCAGGAATATCCAACCTCAGAAGAGGAAGAGCAGACTTGCTTCCCCACAGACAGTGTGAATAATTTGGTCAAATCTGTGCAGAATACCATAGGGCTATCCGATATTAAAGAGCCCAAAACCCCGCAGGAAATAATGTTCGCGGGTATCTCCCAAAAGAAGGTCAGGGCCTTCCCCGTAGTGCCAGCAGTAAAGGAACTGGTAAAAAAGGAATGGGAAAGACAGGGGCAAAGAACCTTTATCCCCTTAACTTCCAAATGGAAATACCCATTTGACGATGACGATTTGACATCTTGGTCAAGAGCCCCCAAGGTGAATGCGGCAGTGGCCTCCACCTCCCGCCGGTCCTCCTTGCCAGTAGAGGACGCAGGTACATTGTCTGACCCATTAGACCGCAAAGCAGATACTTTCCTCAAGCGGTCTTGGGAGGCATGCACAGGGGCCTTCAAACCGGCTATAGCGGCCACATGCACGGCAAGGTCCATGATAATATGATTGGATGGAAAAAATAAAAAGCGGAGCATCTAGAGACAGCCTCCATTCCTCCATTCCTCTATCCCCCTGATTAAGAGTGCAGCTGCCTTCTTATCTGACCCCTCAGCTGACTCCCTCCGTCTATCTGCCAGAGCGGCAGGATTAACCAACGCAGCCCGGCGGGCCTTATGGTTGAAGGGGTGGAGAGGCGATGTGCAGACAAAAACTAAACTCTGCGTTATGTCCTGTCAGGGTAAGTTCCTGTTTGGCACACAGTTGGACGAGATCCTGACGAAAGCGTGTGAGAGGAAAAAAGGATTCCCTAACTCATACATTCCCTTTAACAGGAGAGCGTTCAGGAAGCCTTCATTTGGGAAAAAGAAAGATTTCAAACCCCAAGACTGTTGGGGTAATAAAGATCCCAAGCAGAGAGGCAGCCTATTTGGGAAACGTCCCTTCAGGTCGGGGGACAGGTTCCGATAGCGATAAATCACCGGTAGGTGGCAGGCTACTAAAATACAGCCACGAATGGGAAAAAATAACATCAAACTCCTGGGCCATTAATATTGTATCATCAGTCCTAAGGCTAGAATTCGTTCGGTACCCACCGAACTCCTTCCTATTGACTTCCTTGAAGTCCTCAATGCAGCAGGAAGCTTTGGAAATAGAGATAACAGGGCTCTTGTCTAAGCATGTACTGGTAGAAGTGCCAAGAGATGAATGGGGAATGGGATTCTATTCTCCTCTGTTTCTAGTCCCTAAGCCGGATGGTTCCTTTAGAACAATAATTAATTTAAAAAAGTTTAATACATTTCTGAGACTGCGGTCCTTTAAGATGGAATCAATACGTTCGGCAATAAAACTCTTGTTTCCTAGGTGCTATATGGCAGTATTGGACCTGAAGGATGCCTATTAACATCTCCTTATATGCAGAGAGCACCAAAAATTCCTACGAGTGGCGGTCTCGTTAGAGGGCCGGATACAACATTTCCAGTTCACGGCGATGCTGTTCAGGTTATCCATGGCACCCTGCGTTTTTACCAAGCTAATGCTAGAGGTGATGTCGTATTTAAGGCTAAATGACACCTTAATATTTCTGCACTTGGACGACCTGCTCATAGTTGGAAATTCGGTTTCCCAATGCGAAAGTAGGATAGCTGACATTATCTCATCCCTGCAGACACTAGGCTGGCTGGTCAACTGGGAAAAGTCCAGACTGCAACCGGTAACCTGTCAGACGTACCTGGGCCTTCAGATAGACTCTGTAAGTCAAAAATGTTTTTTGCCAGAAACAAAAATACAGGCTATAATTAACAAGGTACGGATGGCGGGTGATAAGAACACGATGTCCTTGAGAGAAGGCATGTCCTTGTTCGGGTCCCTAATATCATGCATTCCGGAGGTGCATTGGGCCCAATTCCACTCCAGAAAATTTCAATGGGCCATTTTACGAGAAACCGGCTGCAGGGGTGGTTGGATGGGAAAATGTCCCTATCACCAGAAGTAATCAGCTCCTTGAAGTGGTGGTTGAACCCAGACAATCTAACAGGAGGGGATCCATGGTGGATTGTCCCCTCTAGAATAGTCACCACAGAGGCTAGCCCCTTGGGGTGGGGGGGCCCATCTAGAAGAAGACATGGTGCAGGGTCAGTGGTCTGAACTCGAAGCGGAGAGCTCGTCTAATATGAAGGAGTTAACAGCGATATATCATGCTATATCTAAATTTCTCCCGCAGCTAAAAGGTACCCACATGAGAATCCAAACAGACAACATCACCTCAGTGGCATACATAAACCGGCAATGAGGTACGCGATCAGGACCACTCTTGTCTATCGCGGAGAAAATTCTAGAGATGGCCAAATTACACCTCCGCTCCTTATCCGCTATCCACATCAGAGGAGTGGACAACTCCAGAGTGGACTATCTCAGCCGCCAGACTTTACATTAAGGAGAGTGGGTTCTCAGCCGGCACATCTTCGAGATGATAGCGGCCAGATCAGACATAGACCTGTTCGTGACAAGAGCCAACAGACGCGTAGAAAGATTCGCTTCGCTATACAGAGAGGGCAATCCAGACATCCTCGATGCCCTTCAAACACCCTGGACATTCCGACAGGCCTATGCCTTCCCTCCAATGAACAGCAGTCCTGACCTACCTAGATAGAACCAGTCCCAGGAGGCAGAGTAGGGCTCTTTTTGTCTCCTTCCAGGGTAACAAGAAGGGGTCTAAGGTTACGAGAAGCACGCTGTCCAGGTGGATGAGAGATGTGATCACGATGGCATATTCGCCAAAGGGAGAAGACTTTCCACAGGGTATAAAGGCGCACTCTACTCGAGCCATATCATCCTCCTGGGCAGAGAGGGCAGACGTCCCAATTGAGCTAATATGTAAGGCTGCAACTTGGGCTTCTCCATCTACGTTTTATAGCGACTATAGACTAGATTTATCCTCCTCTGAGGATTTGGCCTTTGGTAGATCGGTCCTTAACACGGTGTGCCCTCCCAAGTGACTATATCTGAAAGTCTCTCAGTGGGTGCTGTCGTGGCGAAGAGAAAAAACCGGATTACTTACCGGTAATATTCTTTTGTAGAGTCCACAACAGCACCCGTTCATTTCCCTCCCTTAATTTAGAAACTTACACGTGGTTCTCCTTGGTGGCGGAAAGCAAGAATTGGGAGTAAAAATATAGTTTTGTATAGCAAAAGTATAAATATGTATAGATGTGAATCATTTACCTAGCAAATTGACTAAAATATGTATGGCGGTTCCTCTTTGTTCTCTGTAATCCAAACTGAGGGAGCGAGGGGGACCGCCCCATTTATCTCTGTAGGTTTCCTTTTCCTAGGGGCGGATCCCCTCTCTCAGTGGGTGCTGTCGTGGACTCTACAAAAGAGTATTACTGGTAAGTAATCGTTTTTTTTTTGCGTTTTTCACATTTTCAGGATGTGAGCTGTTTGAAGGCTTATTTTTGCTATCAAAATATTAAAACAATTAACCTGATGGGCAAACATAAAAAAAAATTCAAGAACGCAAAAATGTTTTTTTTTGGTCGCCACAATTCCACACAAAATGCTGTAACAAGCGATCAAAAAGTCACATATATCCTAAAATGGTACTAATAAAAACGTAGTCTCGCCCTGCAAAAATAAGCTATCACTCTGCTCTATCGGACGAAAAATAAAAATGTTCTGAGTCGGAAAAAATGGCGGTACAGCTCCAAATTTTTTACATTTTTTTTGCAAACTTCAGATTTTTTTTTTCATCACTATAATTATAAAACACTGGTCATGTTTGGAATCGCCATAATCATACTGATGAGGATAATCATATTGCCTGGTTATTTTTACCACAAAATATACACCGTAAAACAATTCCCTAAAAACAATGTCATTATTGTAGTTTTTTTCACAATTTCACTGAGCTTGGAATTTTTTTCTCATTTTTGAGCACATTATATGGTAAAATGAATGGTGTCAATCAAAAGTACAACTCGTCCCACAAAAACCAAGACCTCATATGTCTATGTGAACATTAAAATAAAAGAGTTATGGCTCTGGGAAAAAGGGGAGCAAAAAAAGGGAAAGTGAAAAACGAAAATTGGCTGCGGCATGAAGGGGTTAATAGTCAATAGGAGTTTGCAGCTGCGATCATGTGGTTGCTTATGCTATTATACATAGCAGTGCTTCATGTATAGCAGAAATGACGATCTCCTATGAATGGGCGGGATTTATGATACTCTTCTGGCATTTGTTTAATTCCGCTGTAGGATTGACAGTGGGATTTAACTCATTAGCAGCCACGGGTAGAGCTTGTATCCACCTGCGGCTGTTAAAGGCACTAGACAGATGTTTAAATCAGCTGTCATGTTCGAGGAAAGTTGCAGGCTCAACATCAGAGCCCACGACAAAGTCAGGGACACAAATATGTCGTAAATATACATCATATGTCATGAAGGGGTAAAAAAGGTGTACATTAAAAGAAGAATTAAGCACAGATGAAAAATAGGCAAACAGACTAAAAGCTAGACAAAAAAGAGGTGCAGAAGCAATAATGAATTGGTCCCTATGTACCTAGAAAATCGTATGTATGTATCTCCATGGTAACTGCTTAATCTCTTGGTTGGTGAGTTGTCTACCAATTCCTGTAGACTGTAATAAGTCTAATGCGTTCCGATCAATACATAATTAAAAAAAGATGTGTGACCCTAAAATAGCCATCTCCCATGAAAGTTAAAAAAATATAACTTTTAAAAGAAATACCAGTCATATTATTTCTCTCTTTCCAACTTGCATCCTATTGTAGAAGCTAATATTAAACGCGCGGGACATTCTTTTTACCTATTCTTATTTTCTTCTCAGGCAGGAGTGGGCTCTGGCATCACGGTGCTAAACAGCTATTTGTACCGTTGACATAATCAAGACTTAATTCTGTTATCTTCTATATGCCATGATCAATAGCGATGTTGGCATTTAGAAGTTTATGAGAGGGAGTGGGCGCTGTCTCACCCCTCCGATACCCCCACAATATGATCATAGGGAGCCGAGGGTTGTCATGGCATCCAGCTGCGGTGACCTGTTAGACCCAGCCATAGGCAGCTTTATTTTTTGGATCAGTACTTTTATGGTGATACCATATTTATATGCTTTTGTTATGTTTTGTTGCCTTTACACTCTAAAAACATATTTTATAGAAAAAATTTATTACATTTCCATAGTTTGAAATCTCTATAGATTTTTTTTATTTGTCCACTGATAGTACTAATAGCATTTTTAGCAAGTTTATGGTAGCAAACACTCAAAAATCAATATACGGTTTATCTAGTATATCTGTAATCGTAGTGATCCAAAGGATAAAGCCATCTTATCACTTATACCGCACAAGGAACGACATAAAAATAAATAAAACCAATTCTTGAACTTCTGTTGATTTGTTCCATCTGCCTCCAAATCACTTTAAGACTTGTTTCACATTTATTCTGTGCTCTACACTGAGTGCTTATATCTAGTAGTGTACCTATTTATAGTCATGCACAAAAGCGTGGTGAACCACAGTTTTGTGCACTTCTGACAACAGAGCCCAGACAGAGTGTAGAGTAGCTCTGCTGCCTCATTATAGTGAATTGATCCATTGGAATTCTATCTGGATATGTCAGGATTCTGTCTTAATCACGTATTTTGAGATTTAGATGGAAACCCCAATGTAAGTTCTCAACGTAAAGTACAGAATAAATGTGAACAAAACCTTAAAAGTGATCCAAAATGTTCTGTACCCCAAAATGCTACCAAGAAAAGCTTCAACTAAATCCACAAAAAAATAAGCTCACACTCTGGTCCGTCATCTGTATATTGAAATATAGAGCGTTTCAAAGCTATGGGTAGCACAAAAATTGTGGAAAAGCAACATGGCTCCCTAGAGAGAAATCCAGTAATATCTACTCCCAAATCCCAATGTCCCTCTCCTTTTTGAACCAAAATCGCAGTTAGTGTCCACATATTCGGCATTAATGTAACAAAGAGGACCCTCTTAATTTATGAGGTGCATGTCTCCAGAACCCCAAGCTGGTTACAATGTACTGGCACGACAGTGTATTGGGAACTAAAATGTATTGAGCACTACAATGGCATATTTGCAATTTTCACTATGCAATGTCCACTGCATGTTTGTATTTGTAAAACATTCAAAATCGTCACTACACCTATAGATAAGCTCCCAAAGGCATGTAATTTCTGAAATGGTGTTGCATGAGGAAGGATTCTACTGTTCTGGCACTTAGAGGGCTTTTCAAGTAGAGTTTGCAAACTATTCTAAGAAAATCTACACTCTAAAAGTCAAATGACCTCTTTCCCTCCTGAACCCTGCCATGTTTCCAAACAGTACTGTACAGCCTCATATGGTCTGGATCACACTTCCATTTTTTAAAATCCGTCCAAATCCGTCATTTTCCGTTAAAAAACGGATCCGCCATTTTTTTGGAGGATCCGTTTTTTGGTCCCATAGACTTCCATTAGCGGTTACCGTGGATCCGTCAAAAAAACGGATCCGTTTGCATCCGTTTGCGGTAAAACGGAAACTGATCCGTTTTTAACACAAAAACAGATGCAAAAAACGGATGGCGGATGCCAAAAAACGGATGTGTGAAACAGGCCATATGGGGTATTTCCATGTTCAGGAGAAATTGTGTAACAAACTAGGCAGGAAATTCTACCCATTTTCTGTTGTGAAAATTTAAAATCTGGGACTAAAGCAATATTTTAGTGACAAAAATTTTATAATGCTTTCTTCACAGCTCAATGGTATTAAATTCTGTGAAACACCTGTGGTGTCGATATGTTCACTGAACATCTAGATCAATTCAATGAGGGGTATTGTTTGTAAAAGGGGGTCATTTATGAGTGGTTCTGCTGTTCTGGGACCTTGAGGACTTTGCCAATATGATATTGGACCCGCAAACTTTTCCAACAAAATCTGCACTCCAATGTGGTGCTCCTTCCCTTCTAAGAATTCCACTGTGATGGAAAAGTGGTTTCTTTCTGAATATAGGGTATAATCTTACTTATTAGAAGTTGTGCAACCTATTATGTGGTCCATTTTCTCCTAATAGCCGTTTTTTAAATATTAAAAACTTGGGGCTAAAACAACATTTTAGTCAAAAAATAGTATTTTTTCTCTTTCACAGCCCAATATCATACAATTTTGTGAATCTCCTGTGGACTTAAAATTATTACTACTGCCCTAGATGAATTCCTGAAGGGATGTAGCTTCCAAAATGGGGTTTCTTGTGGTGGTTTCTAATGTTTTGTCTCCTCAAAGGTGTCACGGGGTGATTGTTACGGTATGACGTGACCCAACGGATGGTCAGTCAGCTAATGGCACAACACACACAACGGAGATAGAATAAGGGAGAGGAAGGTCCTACCAATAGGGAATAAGGAATGGTCACCACCTGAGCTCGAATCTGAGCATGTCCTGCACTCACCTAACGCCCTATGCGAGTCCTTTCCCCCGCCACCGTCCCGATACTTCATCCCTCACTGTCACCTAAACTGCCCTGGCTTTGGGGACTAGCCTAGCCACTACAGATGATAACACGGGATAGTGAGAAACAAGTAAGGGATGGGGAAAAAACAACTTGGTTTCTGGACACCGCTTCTAAGCTCCACACCGCAGATAACAACAGCAACTGAACTCCCAACACAAGACGTGGATGACACCAGAGAGCTGCTCTCCTGCTAGACTGGTCTTCAGAAAGGAACTGTATCACCAACTGTCAGCTGGTGCATCAGGTGACCTTTTAAAGGATGGTGGGAATGGTCACCACCTGCATCAGCTGACCCAGCAGTACTGCAGTAACACCAGATTGCGAACGGGGAAAAAACTGACATTACCCCCCAATGGTCCAAAAGGAAAAAAGTTTTAAACTGAGTGGAACCAGAGCTGCCACAAATCCAAAAATGAATTGTGACAAAAGGCTCTCCTAATGTGGGTTGTTTGTGACTTTTAAATGTTTTTAAAAGTGTTCAGTTCAGTGTATACCAATAAAGTATTACTATTTTTATGGTCATCCTTGCAGTAGTGCATGTGTCTTTGTCTTGTTTTGATATACCATTTTGTATAAACATACTACAGGTTTGATCCCATGTATGTGATGGTACCCTTAACTCTTTTTTGTTAATCAAGCAGTTGATTCTGACCACATTTGGAGTATCACTGAATTTTAACGCTAAAGCATAATTTCAGTAAAAAAAAAAGTGCTTTTTAATTTTTTCTTCTAGTTTGCATTAAATCTTGTGAAGCACTTAAATTTAGAATTATTTAGAGTTGGCAAGCTTTTTGAATGTGGTATGTAGTGCAGCAGTGTTCCCACCGTGCAGTAATGAGGCAGTGACCCAGGAAAGTTCAAAGCAAACATATTTAATGTCCAAACCTCACAAAATGAAGAGCACACATTATTCTCCTGATCGCAGCCGGGGCGTCAAAACAGTCTGTATCTGAGACCGGTTGCCGTGGGTGTTTGCTCCACCGTGTGACACGGAGGGGCACCAGGCATTCGCTTCTCTTGGCTCTGTGTTAACTCACACAAGTTAGCTGCTGCAGGGCCACCAGCTCTGCCGCTTGCAAACAAACACTGACATCCCCAAACCCTTGACTGCAGATTTTTTTTTTTAATGGAATCTGTGGCCTTGGGCCTCTTGTAAGACCCGGCTAGAGGAACCGAACCACCCCACTACCAAAAATAAAAGCCCATGCCGAGTTTCCTTAAATCTGCCTTGGGCAAATACACTCACTGGCCACTTTATTAGGTACACCATGCTAGTAAGGGGTTGGACCCCCTTTTGCCTTCAGAACTGCATCAATTCTTCGTGGCAGAGATTCAACAAGGTGCTGGAAGCATTCCTCAGAGATTTTGGACCATATTGACATGATGGCATCACACAGTTGGCGCAGATTTGTCGGCTGCACATCCCTGATGCGAATCTCCTGTTCCACCACATCCCAAAGATGCTCTATTGGATTGATATCTGGTGACTGAGGAGGCCATTTGAGTACAGTGAACTCATTGTCATGTTCAAGAAACCAATCTGAGATGATTCGAGCTTTATGACATGGCGCATTATCCTGCTGAAAGTAGCCATCAGATGTTGGGTACATTGTGGTCATAAAGGGATGGACATGGTCAGCAACAATACTCAGGTAGGCTGTGGCGTTGCAACGATGCTCAATTGGTACCAAGGGGCCCAAAGAGTGCCAAGAAAAAATTCCCCACACCATGACACCACCACCACCAGCCTGAACCGTTGATACAAGGCAGGATGGATCCATGCTTTCATGTTGTTTACGCCAAATTCTGACCCTACCATCCGAATGTCGCAGCAGAAATCGAGACTCATCAGACCAGGCAATGTTTTTCCAATCTTCTACTGTCCAATTTCGATGAGCTTGTGCAAATTGTAGCCTCAGTTTCCTGTTCTTAGCTGAGAGGAGTGGTACCCAGTGTGGTCTTCTGCTGCTGTAGCCCATCTGCCTCAAAGTTCGACGCACTGTGCGTTCAGAGATGCTCTTCTGCCTACCTTGGTTGTAACGGGTGGCAATTTGAGTCACTGTTGCCTTTCTATCAGCTCGAACCAGTCTGCCCATTCTCCTCTGACCTCTGGCATCAACAAGGCATTTCCGGCCACACAACTGCCGCTCACTGGATTTTTTTTCTTTTTCGGACCATTCTCTGTAAACCCTAGAGATGGTTGTGCGTGAAAATCCCAGTAGATCAGCAGTTTCTGAAATACTCAGACCAGCCCTTCTGGCACCAACAATCATGCCACGTTCAAAGGCACTCAAATCACCTTTCTTCCCCATACTGATGCTCGGTTTGAACTGCAGGAGATTGTCTTGACCATGTCTACATGCCTAAATGCACTGAGTTGCCGCCATGTGATTGGCTGATTAGAAATTAAGTCTTAACACACAGTTGGACAGGTGTACCTAATAAAGTGGCCAGTGAGTGTAGCTTGTCCAAGAACAAACTTACTTTTATCCTGCATTGCAGCCACAGCTATACCTGTGACTGCAATGCACTCCAGCGGCCTTAATATGTTTCTATTCGCATCCTGGGGGATACATACCGTCACTCGCATATAATACCTGTCAGTGCCTCACATACCCCCTTCCCTGTTCAAACTTGTGGGGTTGAACATTTGTCACCAAACATGGTGCCCTTGACAGGGCATCCGCATTTCCCTGTGTCTTCCCAGCCCGATCTTCCACCCAAAAAACTAAAATTTTGTAGGGACAGGAACCATCTGGTGACCCACGCATTCCTCTCATTTACATTACTCATCCAGAAAAGGGGAATGATCCATTACCAACCAAAATTGTCGCCCGAGCAAATAGTTTCCTCTATGTAGGTGACCGGATGTTCATCCCCATTCACCTCTTGCGACCGTACCGCACCTAGGCCTACCTCTGATGCATCTGTTTGTACTATAAAAGTTTTCTTGCCGTTGAGACAGATGAGGACTGGCTGTCCACACAAAGCCAACTTCGTGTACTGGAATGTCTGCTCCGCTTGAGGGTTCCACCGTACCATAATCACCTTACCATTAAACAGATGGGTTAGGGGTGCCGATCTCCCAGCAAAATTGGGTATAAACTGGCGGTAGTACCCAGTGAAGCCAAGAAACGTCCTCAACTGCTTCGTACTTAAAGACTTGGGCCAGTTTGCTCCTGTCTCTTTAGCTGCGTCGAGCTACCCCCTAGGATGCCTGCCATACAATAGTTCAAAAGGGGAGAAACCCATGGAAGGCTGTTGTACCTTGTGGATAGCGAACATCAGATAGGGCAATAACATGTCCCAATCCCTCCTGTCCTTGGAAACCACCTTTTTGAGCATGGGCTTGAGGGTCTTATCAAACCTTGCCACCAACCCGTTGGTTTGTGGGTGGTACATCGACATAGGTAGTTGTTTAATCGGGAGCAGCTTACATAGCTCCCAGATCACCTTGGACATAAAAGGGGTCCCTTGATCTGTAAGGATCTCCTTTGATATCCCAAGGCGACAAAACATTGAAAACAGCTCACGGGCGATTAGTTTTGCCGAGATGTGACAAAGGGGCATCGCCTCTCGGTATCGCATGGCGTAGTCCACTACGACCAGAATATGTTGATGGCCACGGGTGGACTTCACTGTAGGCCCAACCAGATCCATTGGTATCCCCTCAAATGGTACCACTATAATGGGTAGAGGCACCAATGGACTCCAGAAATTCGCAGTGGGTGTGGTAAATTGGCACTCAGGACATGACTCACAATACCTCTGGACCTCAGCATAAATCCTGGGCCAAAAGAACTGCTGCAGAATTCATTTCATTCTTGGGTTTTCTTTACCCCTAAGTATCCTCCCAGCATGTGTGTGCGCCATCTCTAGCACGTCCCGACGGTTCGACTGGGGCACCACCAGTTGTTCTACCACTTCATCTCGGATTTTATCAACCCTATTCAACAATTCTTCGTTGATAGCCATGTGGAGGAAAAACGTTTCTGCACCCGGGTGCTGAGCCACCCCATTTATTTTCACTACCCTTTCTCATGCCCGGGCCAGGGTGGCATCCTGAAGCTGAGCTGTCCCCAAACGTTCCAGGGGATACTTCCAGCTCAGGGATCATCGTGGTCTCCTCGACCTCTCCTGCCAATACCTCTAGGAGAAACCTATCTGGGTTACACTATGTCCCTAGGTTGGCAACCCCTACAGCAGGCATCCCTGACTCGGGATCTTCGGGTTCCGCACCCGGAATAACCTTTATCCTGGGAGGGTTAACTCTGTTCTCCCACAGGGATCAAAACAGGGGCAAGTTTGTTCAAAACGTAGTCCCAAAAAGAAGGGTCTTCACCACTAACACCACGTTTTATCTCCCTACAAGGAGTGGAGAGAACAATCTCTGCAGTCGGGTATTCTCAGAGGTCCCCATCTATACACACCACCTCCACCTTCCGATCCTTGGGGTTGTTCCAGCAACTAGTGACCCATGGACAAGAGTCACTAATCTCCCTGAGTCCAGGAGGGCCTCGGCCTGGTGTCCTTTGATGCACATCTGGCATAGTTGCGGTTCACCCGCTGAGACGAACGGATCCACGGTGCAAATGGCCTGGGCGTACATCGACATGCGGTGAGCATACCCGCAGTGCACAGGTTCAGCTGTCAGGAGGCAGTTGGCAGCCACATGTCCTGGCCCATGGTACCATCAACACTTAATAGCTGTGGCATGACTGGACCTTGGGGCTGATTTAGCGGAACAGAGTCGCTGGTCATTCTGTCTTCTGGGTACCCCCTCAGTACAGGCTAGGTCCTGAATGGCCCTAGCAGAGGATCATGGACCTTTCCTAGGCTCCTGGGCTGTCTGGGCCCGACGTGATAGTCGTAGTGGAGCAGAGTCCTGTATAAAGTCCTGAGTGACCATATACTGCTCAATCAGGCTAACCACCTGGTCCCCTTGGCCCACCCAACGCTGAATAGGGCTGGCAGAGTTCTTATTAGCCCGTCAAACACCACTCCCTCCACCATCTGGTAAGGGGTTAAGGTCTCGGGCTGAAGCCTTCTTTTACCAGCTGTAACATGTCATATGCCTGAAACCTGGCGGGATGAGACCACGCAAAGGACCACTGAAACACCCATTGCGCCCACACATGTGTATTGATACCAAGTCGAGCAAGGATCTCACCTCTCAGTTTCTCATAGTCCAAGGCACCATCCTGACTGAGGTCCAAGTAGGCCTTCTGGGCATCTCCTGTCAAGAAGAGGGGCACCACTTCAACCCACTGTAACATCGACAAGCTCTCCCGCTCTGCTGTGCGCTCGAACACGATGAGGAAAGCCTCCAAATCGTCCTCAGGATTCATCTTCCACAGCTCTGACCAGACTTTGTACCGGGCCTCAGATGGGATCGGGGTCGCTGGTGATGGCGCCTTTCTCAGGGCCGCAATCTGCTGTAGAATCAGCTCATCGTTTTCTGCTAATGGTGATTGTGCTGCTGCAATTGGTGCTGCTCCTGCTGCCATTGCTCTTTTTGTTGGCGCTGAAACTGCAGCTGTTCCTCTTGCTGTTGTCGCTGGAACTGCAGCTACTGCTGCGTACAGCCAACTGCTTGAGTATTTCATTCATTTTGTCAGCAGACTTGAACTGTAGCGTTGCAGGCTTAATTACTGGCATGCAGCAGACTTTGGGTATGCCTCAGTTCACACTGCCCGCATTTTCCAGACATATGTAGTGCAGCGGTGTTTCCACCATGCAGTAATGAGGCAGTGACCCAGGAAAGTTCAAAGCCAATGTATTTAATGTCCAAACCTCACATAATGAAGAGCAAAAGGTATCCTCTGGATCGCAGCCATGGCGTCAAAACAGTTCATATCCGAGACCGGTTGCTTTGGCCGACTGCACCACTGTGTGACGCTGAGGGGTGCCAGGCGATCACTTCTTTTGACTCTGTATTACCTCACAAAAGCTGGCTGTTGCAGAGCTACCTGCTTTGCCACCTGCAAACAAACACTGACACACCCAAACCCTTTAATGCAGGGTTTTTTTTAATGGAATATGTGGCCACTTGTAAGACTCCGCTGGAGGGAGCAATATTTGGCAAATAGCTTGTCCAAGACCAAACTTACTTTTATTCTGCATTGCAGCTACAGCTATTCCTGTGACTGCACTGCACTCCAGCGGCCTCAATATGCTTCTATGTGCATCCTGGGGGATACATACCGTCCCCTCGCATATAATACCTGTTATTGCCTCACAGGTTATAAATACTTTTGGGGGGCAGATTTGAGACTGTATTGTTTGTGTTTTTTGTCCTATACGCCCCAAAAAATATAGATTTTGTAACTTTTTGGAAAAAATTAGAAATTGCTCCTACGTTTCTAACCCTTTTAACATCCCTCCCCAAAAAAGTATTTAAAAAAAATTATGCTGATGTAAAGCAGACATGTGGTAAATGTTGTTTTTTAAATATTTTGTGTGGTATCACCATCTGTTTTAAGGGCATAAAATTTCAAAATTCTGAAATTGCCCGTTTTTCAAAATTTTTGATTTTTTTCATAAATAAATGCAAATCATATCAACCTCAGTTTACTTTCAACATATAGTCTTAGAATCACTGAGATATGTGGAAGCATTCCAGAGTTATTATGGCATAAAGTGACACTGGCCTGGTCATGAAGGTAAAAACTGGTTCTGGTGTGAAAGAGTTAAAAACAGGATTATAATACTTTTGCAAATCAGTCATCTTAAGCAACCATAAAGCTACTGGATTTATTTAGAAATGACTAGTTGTAGAAAGCGTGTGATCTGCATTCTTGCTTTCTTTGTAGTGTTTATTAGAGACACTGAATTGATGTTTTTTTCTGGCTCAATTTCTGCATATCTCGGGGCTCATGTTCTCATCCCCAGAATCAGCTAGGGATTTGATCTTCAGCAAGGCAGGTATTCTAGTGGCACCTCCGAGCCAGTCATTTAGTTTTTTTATCTTTTCAATTAGTTCATGATGAGAGATGTTATTGCAGATTTGTAAGCTGTTTGTTTCTTTTTTTTATCTGTGTTTCTTTTATGCTGTGTAAGCTTTGAAAAATAACTTTACATTTCTTTATTATGCACAAATTTACCTTTTAGATGACCTACTCCATAAGAAAAGACATTTTATTATGATGATAATAAATAGAAAATGTTGCTGTTTATAATATATTCCAGTGGTTTATATTTTATTCTTGTATATTGAACTGATATAACAATAACATGAGTTATGAAAGGGCTTACAGAATAAAATCATAGTAGTTCTAAATGATAACTTACTAGAAATGATTCAATTGATCTGCTGGGAATAGAAATTGAGTCAAATTGCATTAAATTTGCAAATCCAGATGAATTCAAACCATTTGCAATTCAATTTGCATGGATCGTTAAAAAAAAAAATATCTGGTGCAATTTCATACGTTGCTGAAGAATGTTGCAGTTAGAGAGCGACTCGCATGATGTCAGGCTTGGCCGCATGCGCTTCTCCATGCTGCTTTGCAGCTATTCTATCACGAAGACTAGCGTAGCCTATAAAGGATGACTATCGCAGCCACTATAAAAGAGAAGGCTGGAAAAGCAGCTGCCATTTTAGGGTTTTGAAACCTAGGGCTAGGAGTTAGGAGTATACAGCTCATCTTCAGAAAGAAGGATAGCAAGGCATAAGGCCTCCTTCAGGCATCCATTTTTCGCGTATATACTGTCCTCATACACGGTATATAGTGAGACATGTAGCTAAACCCCCTGTCTTTAAGAAAGAGAGGCTGTAAGTTGTAACCTTCTTTTATTGATTACAGATGTGACAGGAAAGGGTGAAACTATAGGATGCAATTACAGGAGCATTTCAGAATATATAACTGCACAGAGCATAAAACACAAATAGTTTGCAATACACAGTAATATGAGGTAATACACAGGTAGCATCAGGTAATACATAGGTGATGATTACCTACTTAGTACAGCAATCGTATTGATAAACACAGGACTGTAACACATACTGTAGATAGTGCTTACCAACTATGCTTAGGGCCCCGTCACACATAGCGATCTCGCTAGCGAGATCGCTGCTGAGTCACAAGTTTTGTGACACAACAGCGATCTCACCAGTGAAATCGCTGTGTTTGACAGCGATCAGCGACCAGCCCCCCTGCCGGTATTGCTGATCGCTGTAGGAAACCATTGGACATTTCTTTTGTCGCTGGTCTCCCGCTGGCCAGCACGCATCGCTGCGTGTGACAGGCGGGAGACCAGCGATCTGCTGGTAACTAAAGCTGGAGTCACACATAGCGACTCACCAGCAATCCCGACAACGATATCAACGTGTCAGGATTGCTGGTGAGTCGCTATGTGATCGCTGGTGAGCTGTCACACAGACAGCTTCACCAGCGATCAGCACAGCGATGCCGAGCGCGCGGCGTCGCTGTGCTCGTTAGTTACCAGGGAGCTGGTAACTAACGTACACATCGGGTATCCAAGGGACGTGCGTCCCTTAGATACCCGATGTGTACGTTAGTTACCAGCGCGCTGATGCAGGGAGCTGGTAACTAACGTACACAACGGGTATCCAAGGGACGTGCGTCCCCTAGATACCTGATGTGTACGTTAGTTAGCAGCTCTCTGCATCAGCGTGCTGGTAACTAACGAGGACAGCGATGCCGCGCCCTCGGCGTCGCTGTGCTGATCGCTGGTGAAGCTGTCTGTGTGACAGCTCACCGGCGATCACATAGCGACACACCAGCGATCCTGACACGTTGATATCGTTGTCGGGATCGCTGGTAAGTCGCTATGTGTGACTCCAGCTTTAGAGCAGGCTGTTTAAGGAGCATGAAGAAAACAAATGGTGAGGTTTCTCCTCAGACACATGGAGGAACAATGACTCCTGTTCCATTCACAGTGTCATAATAAGACCACAATGCAACAGGAACAATCCCACAATGCCCTAGGAACTTCCCATAATACATTGCAAATTAAACTAGAATCTATACATTAAACTGCCAGCAGATGGTGCTGTTACCTTACAATATGAAATATAGGAAGGATTAATACACACAAAATATACAATGTCTGTAATAACAGAGACATAGAAAAATATGACTAAAATTTCTAGGCAGAAATTAAATGGCTGGACAGAACAACGTACCTATTCTATCACATTGTAATGTGTGGATCCCGTCACATGTCTTTTTTTGTGGACTGCGTGTGTATGTAAAATTCATGGAGATATGTCCTTTTTTTTTTTACCGGCATCACTGATGTAAATCACGGACAGCATACAGATGGAATTGGTGTGCTGTTTGTGACTAACATTGCAAATGCTAGGAGAAGCTTTAAAATGTATCCATATGTGAAAGATACTGATGAAACACTGAAGATAAAAAATGACTCACTGACAAAATACTGATTAAACTCAGATCCAAAACACTGCCACCTGTACTATACTTATTGCGTACATGAACAAACATGGGCGACTGCTTGAAATTTAAAATGGAGTGAGGTGTACTACTGCATTGAAGAACATAAAAAAATAGGAGTGATAGTTTCAATCTGTGAATAATACATAAATTGAAGTGATTTGAAGGTGCAGGACCTGCAGAATCTGTCTAACTGAGAAGCAATTGATATGTGACATACTGCATGATAGCACCTTAATAACACTAGTTTCACACTAGCGTATGGCAGAGCTGCGGAGGGATGCGGACTTCCTCCGTGAAGCTCCGCCCACTGATGTGCCTCCTCCATTCAGCTCCGCCTACGTCAGCATGCGGCCTGTGTACCCTATCTTTAGCATTGGATACGCAGGTCATGCCGATGTATGCGGATGCCTCCGCATGTGTCGTTTTGACGGTGCGGCGACCGCAACAAAATCCAACACGTTGCGTTCGGCGAAGGTTGCCGCACCATCAAAACGACGCATGCGGAGGCATCCGCATACATCGGCATGGCCTGTGTATCCAATGCTAAAGATAGGGTACGCAGGCTGCATGCCGACGTAGGCGGAGCTGAATGGAGGAGGCATGGCAGTTGGCGGAGCTTCACGGAGGAAGTCCGCATCCCTTCACAGCTCTGCTATACGCCAGTGTGAAACTAGCCTTATTAAGGTGCTATCATGCAGTATGTCACAGTCTGGGATTTTTGCTCATCGTTATTGTGATCATTTTGACCCCACAGCGTGAGATCTTGTGTGGAGCCCTAGATCGAGGGAGATTATCAGTGGTCTTGTATGTCTTCCATTTCCTTATTATTGCTCCCACAGTTGATTTCATCATACAAAGCTGCTTGCCTATTGCAGATTCAGTCTTCCCAGCCTAGTGCAGTGCTACAATTTTGTTTCTGGTGTCCTTCGACAGCTCTTTGGTCTTCACCATAGTGAAGTTTAGAGTGTGACTGTTTGAGGTTGTGGACAGATGTCTTTTATACTGGGAACAAGTTCAAACAGGTGTCTTTACTACAGGTAATGAGTCGAGGACAGAGGAGCCTCTTAAAGAAGAAGTTACAGGTCTGTGAGAGCCAGAATTTTTGCCAAATCAGACAAGGTGATTTTCTGGATTTGTTTTCTCATTTTGACTCTCATAGTTGTGGTCTACCTATGATGTCAATTATAGGCCTCTCTCACCTTTTTAGTGGGAGAACTTGCACAATTGGTGGCTGACTAAATTTTTCCCCACTGTATCTAAATCACATCTAAATAATTGTTTACAGCAGATCTGTCTTCAGATTTCACAATGTAAACTTTATACATATATAAATAGATCTCTTAAGCCTTGTAAGATTGCTGCATTTACTTTGAATATCAATATCAGAATGGTTATATAATCCTCTAATGAAAGTTTAATTAGTGTTCCTTTTGCTGAAATCTTGCACTGCTCAGTACAAGTTGCAGCTTTCAGTCAGGTTTAGAGTGAAGATTTAATACACTTGGACTCTTGAGCTATTTCATTCTATAGCTGGACTTCTAAAATTATCATCTTACTTTCAGGATTATAAAACATTTCAGACATGTATCTTCAAAGTAAATACACCAGTCTCAGCAGGTCTTAGTGATATAAGTATACAGTTGTATGGTGTAATATGTTGATAGATTCACTTAATATTAAGCATCAATTCAAAGTGCATTGTGACTACAATGTTAAGCGTGCTGTTCCGATAGGACTGAATTACACCAATGTTTATTCCTTAATTATAGACTTATTGAAGGGTGTGTTTTAAATTGATTCTGTCAGCACATAATTACGGTACTTTGGTCACCCCATAAAGCACAGAGTGCCCAATCAATTAAATGCACATTCTCACTTACTTGTTTTCCATCTATCTCCACTAGTGATGAGCGGGTATACTCGTTACTCGGGTTTCTCCGAGCATGCTCGGGTGGTCTCCGAGTATTTTGGCATGCTTGGAGATTTAGTTTGTGTCGCCGCAGCTGCATGATTTGCAGCTGCTAGACTGGCTGAACACGTGGGGGTTGCCTGTTTGTTAAACAATCCCCTCATGTTTTCAGGCTGTCTATCGGTCGCAAATCATGCAGCTGAGGCGACAAAAACTAAATCTCTGAACACGCCAAAATACTCGGAGACCACCCATGCATGCTCGGGAAAACCTGAGTAAGGCTAGTTTCACACTAGCATTTTGAGGCGCAGCGCATGCTCGCCGTGAAGCTCTGCCCCCTGCCGCACCTCCTCCGGTCAGCTCTACCTATAGGCGCATGACACTCCATGCGCCCTGTGTACCCTATCTTTGGCATTGGGTACGCAGGCCATGCTTAGGTATGCTTTTGCCGGCGCATGTGTCTTTTTGACGGTGCGCCGGCCGCACCAAAATGCAACACGAAGCGTTTGGTGCAGGTCGGCATACCGTCGAAAGGATGCATGCGCCTGCAAAAGCATACATGCGCACAGCCTGCGTACCCAATGCTAAAGATAGGAATGCAGGTCGCATGCAGCGTCATGCGCCCATAGGCGTAGCTGACCGGAGGGGAGGAGGTGCAGCAGGGGGCAGAGCTTCATGGTGAGTGTGCGCTGTGCCTCAAAAAGCTAGTGTGAAACTAGCCTTACGAGTATACTCACTCATCACTAATCTCCACCCTTCTCTGACTCTATGAACCCAGAACTGTCAATCAATGAAGGAGTGTAGAGATGGAGTATTATCGGCAGATGGGAACAGAACATGCATTTAAATAAATAGCCACACCATGATGCACTGAGCGTCTGTAGTTGATTTGAACATTCTTTCTGTGCTGTTCAGGCCTTTTAAATTAAAGCTGTTTTCTAAATACACGACATTTGAAGGACACTTTTAGATACCATTGAAGCTGAATCACTCATTATTTTCACTGCAGAGATGTTAATGCTGTTTATAGAAATCCAAGGGAAAAAGATATACTGTATATACTCGTGCATAAGCCAAGATTTTCAGCCCATTTTTTGGGGCTGAAAGTCCCCCTCTCAGCTTATACACGAGTCATATACTGGGTTCTGGGGGGGAGCGGGGGTGTCAGAGATCATACTCGCCCTTCTCTGCAGCCCCCCTGCTTGTTCCATGTTCTCAACGCCCCCTGTTCTTCCTGCTTCAGCGGTCACGTGGTACCGCTCATTAAACTCATGAATATGCGCATATCCATGAGTTTAAGGAGCGGTACCACGTGACCGCTGAAGCAGGAAGAGCAGCGCTGAGAACATGGAACAAGCAGGGGGGCTGTGCTGCAGAGACAAGCGCCAGGACGGGGGTGAGTATGAACTGGGGGGGGAAGCATAATCACCTGTCCCTGCGCGTCGTTCTGCTGTCTTGCGTCCTCTGCACTGCAGTGACATTCAGGTCAGAGGGTGCGATCGTCACTGCAGAGTCCGCAACGCTGATGAACCGGAGGGCAGCGACGGAGGTGAGTATACAGGTTTTTTTTTTTTGGTAACGGAGGCAGCAGCAGCAACAACATCACTGTGCAGCATAACTGGGGCCACTCACTGTGCAGCATAACTGGGGCCACTCACTGTGCAGCATAACTGGGGCCACTCACTGTGCAGCATAACTGGGGCCACTCACTGTGCAGCATAACTGGGGCCACTCACTGTGCAGCATAACTGGGGCCACTCACTGTGCAGCATAACTGGGGCCATTCACTGTGCAGCATAACTGGGGCCACTCACTGTGCAGCATTATCTGGGGCCACTCACTGTGCAGCATTATCTGGGGCCACTCACTGTGCAGTATTATCTGGGGCACTCACTGTGCATCATTATCTGGGGCCACTCACTGTGCAGCATTATCTGGGGCCACTCACTGTGCAGTATTATCTGGGGCCACACACTGGGCCACTCACTGTGCACCCTGGGGTTATACGCGAGTCAATAAGTTTTCCCAGTTTTTGGTGACAAAATTAGGGGAGTCGGCTTGTACACGGGTCGGCTTATACACGGGTATATACGGTAAAAAATAAATGGACAGCGACCATTTGAAAAACCAGGTTCTTAGAAGAAACATTATTTGAGTGTAATTCATTAATTAATTTGCTCTTAGTAGTCGTGTTATTGCTTTTTTTTATTGTTGTGACAAGTTTTTATTGAGAATGTACAGATCCCCTTCAAGCATTGGTTTTAGTTTTATGAGCATAGATCTACACAATTGCTAAAATAAAGGTCCAGCCGGAACTGCTCTAACTTCAAGCTTCGTGGCCTAGCTGTCAGATTTCCATGTCCCATTGATGTTAATAGGAATACTGTCAGACTGCCTGAACCATTTGAACTATGGCCTTAAACACAGAGTAATCAATTCTCTTTCACACACGTATATTTAATCAGTATTTTGCACCCACTTTTTACATGGCGTGGATCCACAAAAAAAAAAAATAGATAATGAAGCCAATTGTACTACTATTTACATCCACTTCTGATTTTAGCTTAAAAGAAAATGTCATTCTGCAAATAATAAATGACTAATATTGATATTTGAGGTACAAGTTCTTCTCCCAATATTAGAATAGCATCAAAAAGTTAATTTATTTCAGTCCTTCAAAACAAAAAGTGAAACTCATCTAATATATAAAGCTCAAAGTGTGTGTGTATGTATGTATGTGTGTATGTCCGGGATTGGCATCCGCACCGTCGCAGCTACAGCCACAAAATTTGGCACAGTCACACGTCTGGAGAGCGTCCTAAGCTATGTTGTGAGGCGAAATTTTAACCCCGCGCGTTCCAATTCACCAAACAATTTTGCCCCATCTACATACTGGGGAAAAAGTGTGTGCGCGTCCAGCCCCGCCCCTCATTATGATGTCATAATGCCCCTATTTGCATACTGGGGAAGCAGTGTGTGCGTATCAAGCCCCGCCCCTCATGATGATGTCACAATGGTTGCCATGGCGACGCATATGTCATCATAGGTTGCAAGCCCCGCCGCTCATTATGATGTCATAATGGTTGACTATGGGATGGAGGATGTGTGATGGGTATATGGGCACTGGACTATGGGATGGAGGATATGTATGACGGGTATATGGGCACGGGACTATGGGATGACGGATGTGTGATGGGTATATGGGCACAGGACTATGGGATGGAGGATATTTATGACGTGTATATGGGCACGGGACTATGGGATGGCGGATATGTATGATGGGTATATGGGCACGGGACTATGGGATGGAGGATATGTATGACGGGTATATGGCACGGGACTATGGAATGGCGGATATGTATGATGGGTATATGGGCACGGGACTATGGGATGGAGGATATGTATGATGGGTATATAGGCATGGAACTATGAGATGAAGGATGTATGATGGGTATATGGACACTCGACTATGGGATGGAAGATATGCATGACGGGTATATGGGCACGGGACTATGGGATGGCGGATATGTATGATGGGTATATGGGCACGGGACTATGAAGTGGAGGATATGTATGATGTGTATATAGGCACGGGACTATGGGATGGAGGATATGTATGATGGGTATATGGGCATGGGACTATGAGATGAAGGATGTATGATGGGTATATGGGCACTCGACTATGGGATGGTGGATATGTATGATGGGTATATGGGCACTTGACTATGGGATGGAGGATATGTTTGGGTATATGGGCACGGGACTATGGGATGGCGGATATGTATATGGGCACGGGACTATGGGATGGAGGATGTGTGATGGGTATATGGGCACTGGACTATGGGATGGAGGATATGTATGACGGGTATATGGGCACGGGACTATGAGATGGCGGATATGTATGATGGTATATGGGCACGGGACTATGGGATGGAGAATATGTATGATGGGTATATGGGCATGGGACTATGAGATGAAGGATGGGTATATGGGCACTCGACTATGGGATGGCGAATATGTATGATGGGTATATGGGCACGGGCCTATGGGATCGTGGATATGTATGATGGGTATATGGGCACGGGACTATGGGATGGAGGATAATTATAATTTGCTATAACTAACCACAGTTAGTTACTATGCCCGGACGACGCTGATGTCATCATAGGTTGCAAGCCCCGCCGCTCATTATGATGTCATAATGGTTGACTATGGGATGGAGGATGTGTGATGGGTATATGAGCACTGGACTATGGGATGGAGGATATGTATGATGGGTATATGGGCATGGGACTATGAGATGAAGGATGTGTGATGGGTATATCGGCACGGGACTATGGGATGGCGGATATGTATGATGGGTATATGGGCACGGGACTATGGGATGGAGGATGTGTATGATGGGTATATGGGCATGGGACTATGGGATGGAGGATATGTATCATGGGTATATGGGCATGGGACTATGGGATGGAGGATATGTTTGATGGGTATATGGGCACGGGCCTATGGGAAGGAGGATGTGTGATGGGTATATGGGCACGGGACTATGGGATGGAGGATATTTATGACGTGTATATGGGCACGGGACTATGGGATGGCGGATATGTATGATGGGTATATGGGCACGGGACTATGGGATGGAGGATATGTATGACGGGTATATGGCACGGGACTATGGAATGGCGGATATGTATGATGGGTATATGGGCACGGGACTATGGGATGGAGGATATGTATGATAGGTATATAGGCATGGAACTATGAGATGAAGGATGTATGATGGGTATATGGACACTCGACTATGGGATGGAAGATATGCATGACGGGTATATGGGCACGGGACTATGGGATGGCGGATATGTATGATGGGTATATGGGCACGGGACTATGAAGTGGAGGATATGTATGATGTGTATATAGGCACGGGACTATGGGATGGAGGATATGTATGATGGGTATATGGGCATGGGACTATGAGATGAAGGATGTATGATGGGTATATGGGCACTCGACTATGGGATGGTGGATATGTATGATGGGTATATGGGCACTTGACTATGGGATGGAGGATATGTTTGGGTATATGGGCACGGGACTATGGGATGGCGGATATGTATATGGGCACGGGACTATGGGATGGAGGATGTGTGATGGGTATATGGGCACTGGACTATGGGATGGAGGATATGTATGACGGGTATATGGGCACGGGACTATGAGATGGCGGATATGTATGATGGTATATGGGCACGGGACTATGGGATGGAGAATATGTATGATGGGTATATGGGCATGGGACTATGAGATGAAGGATGGGTATATGGGCACTCGACTATGGGATGGCGAATATGTATGATGGGTATATGGGCACGGGCCTATGGGATCGTGGATATGTATGATGGGTATATGGGCACGGGACTATGGGATGGAGGATAATTATAATTTGCTATAACTAACCACAGTTAGTTACTATGCCCGGACGACGCTGATGTCATCATAGGTTGCAAGCCCCGCCGCTCAATATGATGTCATAATGGTTGACTATGGGATGGAGGATGTGTGATGGGTATATGAGCACTGGACTATGGGATGGAGGATATGTATGATGGGTATATGGGCATGGGACTATGAGATGAAGGATGTGTGATGGGTATATCGGCATGGGACTATGGGATGGCGGATATGTATGATGGGTATATGGGCACGGGACTATGGGATGGAGGATGTGTATGATGGGTATATGGGCATGGGACTATGGGATGGAGGATATGTATCATGGGTATATGGGCATGGGACTATGGGATGGAGGATATGTTTGATGGGTATATGGGCACGGGCCTATGGGAAGGAGGATGTGTGATGGGTATATGGGCACGGGACTATGGGATGGCGGATATGTATATGGGCACGGGACTATGGGATGGAGGATGTGTGATGGGTATATGGGCACTGGACTATGGGATGGAGGATATATGATGGGTATATGGGCACGGGACTATGGTATGGCGGATATGTATGATGGGTATATGGGCACGGGACTATAGGATGGAGGATATGTATGATGGGTATATGGGCATTGGACTATGAGATGAAGGACATGTGATGGGTATATGGCACTCGACTATGGGGTTGGCGGATATGTATGATGGGTATATGGGCACGGGACTATGGGATGGAGGATATGTTTGATGGGTATATGGGCATGGGGCTATGGGATGGAGGATATGTATGATGGGTATATGGGCACGGGCCTATGGGTTGGAGGATGTGTGATGGGTATATGAGCGCGGGACTATGGGATGGCGGATATGTATGATGGGTATATGGGCACAGGACTATGGGATGGAGGATATGTATGATGGGTATATGGGCATTGGACTATGAGATGAAGGATGTGTGATGGGTATATGGGCACTCGACTATGGGATGGCGAATATGTATGATGGGTATATGGGCATGGGACTATCGGATGGAGAATATGTATGATGGGTATATGGGCATGGGACTATGGGATGGAGGATATGTATGATGGGTATATGGGCACGGGCCTATGGGATCGTGGATATGTATGATGGGTATATGGGCACGGGACTATGGGATGGAGGATAATTATAATTTGCTATAACTAACCACAGTTAGGTACTATGCCTGGGCAGCGCTGGGCTCTTCAGCTAGTATATTATATAATCATTACAAACAGAGTAATCTATTTCAAGTGTTTTTTCCTGTTAGGCTGCGTTCACACTTCGCGTTTTTTTTCGCGTTTTCAACGTGCAATTTTGCCACGAAAATGCAAAAAAGAAGCATCCCATGCAATCCTATGGGATTCCGCAATGCTGTGCTAATGCTGCGGATTTTCCGGCGGCGGAATCGCATCGCGGAAAAATCTGCAGCATGCTCATTATTTTGCGGAATCGCGGCAATTCCACCCACATAGGAATGCATTGTTCTGCTTACTTTCTGCATGTGGCTGTGCCCACCACGCGAAAAGTAAGTAGAACATTTGCAGATGGTACCCACGGTCCGGAGGAGAAGAGACTGTCCTCCGGGCTCTGGGTACGATATCCCTGTAAAAAATAGAATTAAAATAAAAAAATCGGGTAATATTCACCTTCTGATGTCCCGTGCAGCGTCCCCAGGCTTCAGCAATACACGCGGCAGGTCCTGTTCCCAGTAATTCATTGCGATGACCTTTGCTGACGTCGCATCTCGCGATACTGTAGCGGTCTCGCGAGACCGCGACGTCATCAAAGGTCATTGCCGCAATGCATCACTGGGAACAGGACCTGCCGGAGCATCACGGAGGCCTGGGGACGCTGCGCGGGACATCGGAAGGTGAATATAAAACGATTTTTTATTTTTTTTATTATTTTTAACATTCAATCTTTTTACTACTGATGCTGCATAGGCAGCCTCAATAGTAAAAAGTTGGTCACACTCATCAAACACTGTTTGACGAGTGTGAACAACCTGTCAATCAGTTCTCCAAGCGATGCTACAGATCGCTTGGAAAATGCTAGCATTCTGCAAGCTAATTATGCTTGCAAATTGCTATTTTTCCGCGGGAAAATCGTGGGAATTTAAAATGTGATTTTCCCGTGGAATGGAATTCCGGAATTCTCGCGGTAACTTCTGCGGGAGTTCCTCTACGTGTGAACTTAGCCTTAATGTTGATGATTATGGCTTATAGCCAATGAAAACCCAAAACTCATTATCTCAGTAAATTAGAATAATTAACAAAAAGACACTTACAAAGGCTTCCTAAGCGCTTAAAAAGGTCCCTTATTCTGTTTCAGTAGGCTCCACAATCACTGCTGACTTGACAGATGTCCAGAAGGCAGTCATTTACATACTCCACATGGAGGGTAAGCCACAAAAGGTCATTGCTAAAGATGCTGACTGTTCACAGATTGCTGTATTCAAGCATATTAATGGAAAATTGAGTGGAAGGAAAAGTGTGGTAGAAAAATATGCACAAGCAACAGGGATAACCGCAGTCTTGAAAGGACTGTGAGGGAAAGGCCATTCAAAAATTTGGGGGAGATTCACAAGGAGTGGACTGCTGCTAGATGAATACAAAGTAGCAGCCAACAGCACTTCAAAGATTGGGATGCACATTCAGAGTCCAATGAACCCAACTGGAAAATACATACCAAAAATAAAAGGGAACAGCATCCAGTCCAGGTGGAAAAACTAAAAGTTGAGCTTTATTTTGCGATATTGCAACGTTTCGACCATGCTTGACAAAGACCTTAATGGTCGAAATGTTGCAATATGGCAAAATAAAGATCAACTTTTATTTTTTTCACCTGGACTGGATGCTGTTCCCTTTTAATTTTGGACTGCTGCTAGAGTCATTGCTTCAAGAGCCACCACACACACAGACGTATACAGGACATGGGCTACAAGTGTCACATTCCTTATGTCAAGCCACTCATGACCAATAGCCAACGCTAGAAGTGTTTTACCTGGGCCAAGGAGAAATAGAACTGGACTGTTGCTCAGTGGTCCAAGGTGTTGTTTTCAGATCAAAGTAAATTTTGCATTTCATTTGGAAATCAATGTCTCAGAGTCTGGAGGAAGAGTGGAGATGCACACAATCCAAGCTACTTGAGGTCTAGTGTGAAGTTTCCACAATCAGTGATGGTTTGGGGAGTCATGCCATCTGCTGGTGTAGGTCCACTGTGTTTCATGAAAACCAAAGTTAGCACAGCCGTCTACCAGGAAATTTTATGCTTCCCTCTGCCGTCAAGCTTTTTGGAGATGGAAATTTCATTCTCCAGCAGGACTTGGTACCTGTCCACACTGCAAAAAGTATCAAAACCTGGTTTCAAAACAACAGTATCACTGTGCTTGATTGGCCAGCAAACTCTCCTGACCTTAACCCCATAGAGAATCTGAAGACGAGAGACACCAGACCCAAAAATACAGATGAGCTGAAGGCTGATATCAAAGGAACCTGGGCTTCCAGAACACCTCACCAGTGCCACAGGCTGATCGCCTCCAGGCCACACCACATTGATAACGCAATTGATGTAAAAGGAGGCCCAACCAAGTATTGAGTTCATTTACTGATCATACATTTCAGTAGGCAAACATGTCAGATTTTATAGTCATTTTTCAAGCTGGTGTTATAAAGTATTCTAATTTACTGAGATAATGACTTTTGAGTTTTTATTGTCTGTAAGCCATAATCATCAACATTAACAGAAATAAACACTTGAAATAGGTCACTCTGTAATGACTCTATACGAGTTTCACCTTTTGTATTGAAGAACTGAAATTATTTATTATTATTATTATGCATTTATATAGCGCCATTTATTCCATGGCGCTTTACATGTGAAAAGGGGAAATATAGACAAGTGTAATATATACAAGAGTAATATACAAGTGTAAGACAAGGGACAAAGGACACACAAGTACATAAGGAGAGGGGACCTTGCCCTCGAGGGCTCACAGTCTACAGGGATGGGTGAGGATACAGTAGGAGAGGGTAGAGCAGGTCGTGCGGTGGTTCAGTAGACCGAGGATCATTGCAGGCTGTAGGCTTCTCGGAACAGGTGGGTCTTCAGGTTCTTCTTGAAGGTTTCCGTTGATGGTGAGAGTCTGATGTGTTGCGGTAGGGAGTTCCAGAGTATGGGGGAAGCACGGGAGAAGTCTTTTATGCGGTTGTGGGAAGAGATAAGGGGGAGTAGAGAAGGAGATCTTGGGACGATCGAAGGTTTTCGGGTACCTAGAGACCATGTTACAGATGTATGGAGGAGACAGGTTGTGGATGGCTTTGTATGTCATGGTTAGGGTTTTGAATTGGATCCTCTGGGCAATAGGAAGCCAGTGAAGGGCCTGACATGGGGGGAAGCTGGGGAATAGCGGGGAGACAGGTGGATTAGTCGGGCAGCAGACTGTAGGATGGACTGGAGCGGTGCTAGAGGGGAGGCCAGAGAGTAGGTGGTTGCAGTAGTCGAGGAGGGAGATAAGAGTGTGCACTAGTGTTTTCATGGTTGGGGAATGAGCCGATCCGGGAAATATTTTTGAGTTTGAGGCGGCAGGAGGAGACGAGGGCTTGGATATGTGGTTTGAAAGAGAGCGCAGAGTCGAGGATCACCCCAAGGCACCGGGCATGCGGGACTGGGGAAAGAGAGCAGCCGATGACATTGATGGATCGGTCTGGTGGAGGGGAAAGATGATGAATTCTGTTTTGTCCATATTCAGTTTGAGAAAGTGAGCAGAGAAGAAGGCTTAGATAGCAGACAGACATTGTGGGATGTCAGTCAGTAAGGAGGCGAGGTCGGGTCCAGATAGGTAGATCTGCGTGTCATCGGCATAGAGGTGATACTGCAAACCGTGGGATTCTATGAGCTGTCCCAAGCCGAAGGTATAGATGGAGAATAGAAGGGGTCCTAGGACAGAGCCTTGGGGAACACCGACAGACAGGGGGCGAGGTGAGGAGGTGGTGTGTGAGAGGGAGACAGTGGATGTACGGTCCGTTAGGTATGATGAGATCCAGGATAGGGCCAAGTCTGTGATGCCAAGAGATGAGAGAATCTGTAGCAGGAGGGAATGGTCTACAGTGTTGAAGGCAGAGGACAGGTCCAGGAGGAGGACAGAGTAGTGTCGCTTGCTCTTGGCGGTTAGTAAGTCGTTAGTGACTTTAGTTAGGGCAGTCTCAGTTGAGTTATGCGGTCAGAAGCCAGATTGTAACCGGTCAAAGAGGGAACAGGAGGAGAGGTGGGAGGACAGTTCAAGATATACATGCTGTTCCAGTAGTTTTGAGGCGTAAGGGAGAAGAGATATCGGGCAATAGTTAGACACAGAGGATGGGTCAAGGGAGGGCTTTTTGAGGATGGGTGTGATTGAGGCATGTTTGAGGGATGAGTGAAAGACACCATTTGTAAGTGAAAGGTTGAATAGGTGTGTTAGAGATGGGATGAGGACTGTGGCCAAGTTAGGGATGAGGTGGGACGGGAGTGGGTCGAGGGCACAAGTGGTGAGGTGTGATCTTGACAGAAGGGTGGAGAGCTGATCTTCTGTCATGGTGGAGAAGCTGGCCTTTTCAGAACAGGGCTGAGCAGTTAAGAGGGGCATTGGGGGCTGCGGGCCAAAGTTTTGTCTGATCATGTCGATCTTCTGCTTAAAGAAGGAGGCAAAGTCTTCAGCAGAGATGAGAGGAGGGGGAGGAGGTGCTGTGGAGTGGAGTAGAGAATTGAAAGTGTTGAAGAGCTGTTTAGGGTTATGAGACAGGAAGTATATGAGAGATGCGATGTAAGTTTGCTTTGCGGCAGAGAGCGTGGACTTAAAGCTGGCAAGGGACTGCTTGTATGCATTGAAGTGCTCAGTAGAATGGGTTCTCTTCCATCTCCGCTCAACGGCCCTGGAAACCCGTCTCAGTTCTTTGGTCAGGCTGGTCAGCCAGGGCTGCCTGTTGATCGAGTTTTGCTCTGCGTGAGGGGGGCAGCCGAATCAAGTGTTGCTGTTATTGTGGTGTTATAAAAAGTGGCAGCAGCATCTGTGTCGTGAAGGGAAGCTATGTCTGTAAGGGGGAGAAGGGATTCAGAGAGTGATTGTAAATTGAGGTGTTTGAGATTCCTGCGAGGGTGAGCGAGTTTATGGAGCGGGGGTTGCTCAGTGGGAGAGGAGAGGGAAGAGAATGTCAGTAGGTTGTGGTCAGACAGGGGGAGGGGTGAGTTATTGAGATTAGTGAGGGAACAGAGATGGGTGAAGATAAGGTCCAGCGTGTGACCATCTTTGTGAGTGGCCGCAGAGGACCATTGAGTGAGGCCAAGGGAAGCCGTGAGCGATAGAAGTTTAGAGGCAGCCAGGGTGGAAGTGTCAATGGGGATGTTGAAGTCGCCCATGATGATGGTGGGGATGTCAGCAGAAAGGAAATGGAGTAGCCAGGTGGTGAAGTGGTCGAGAAAGGTGGAGATGGCTAGTTCTGGGGGGCGGTAGATGACAGCCAGCTGGAGGTTGGAGGGGGAGTAGATGCGGACGGAGTGCACCTCAAGCGAGGGAAGAGTACCGGAGGGTGGCAGAGGAATTGGGGTAAAGGAGCAGGTATCAGACAGGAGCAAGCCAACTCCTCCACCATGTTTATTGCTGGGGCGAGGTGTGTGAGAGAGATGGAATCCGCCATAGGAAAGCGCAGCTGGAGAGGCTGTGTCAGAGGGAGTGAGCCAGGTTTCAGTGATGGCGAGGAAGGAGAGTTTGTTGGTGATAAAGAGGTCATGGATAAATGATAGCTTGTTGCAGACAGGGTGTGACTGCCCAGGCCAAATGGACAGAGTTAAGCAGAGGTCATAAAAGGGGGAAGGGGTTATACTGACCACTTAGATGTGTGGCAAACATAACAAGAATGGAGTACAATTATGGATACAAGAAGATGGGTAAGCTATGCATACCATATAAAATACAATGCAGTTCATATGTGGCATTCGGGAGCATGGGAAAGTGGTGGAAATTCAGCAATGCATACCTATTGCCCAGAGGATCCAATTCAAAACCCTAACCATGACATACAAAGCCATCCACAACCTAGTCTCCTCCATACATCTGTGACATGGTCTCTAGGTACCTACCCGCACGCAACCTTTGATCATCCCAAGATCTCCTTCTCTACTCCTCTACTCTACTCTTCTTCCCACAACCGCATACAAGACTTCTCCCGTGCTTCCCCCATACTCTGGAACTCCCTACCGCAACACATCAGACTCTCACTATCAATGGAAACCTTCAAGAAGAACCTGAAGACCCACCTGTTCCAACAAGCCTACAGCCTGCAATGATCCTCGGTCTACTGAACCACCACACGACCTGCTCTACCCTCTTCTACTGTATCCTCACCCATCCCTGTAGACTGTGAGCCCTCGCGGGCAGGGTCCCCTCTCCTTATGTACTTGTGTGTCCCTTGTCCCTTGTCTTACACTTGTATATTACTCTTGTATATATTACACTTGTCTATATTTCCCCTTTTCACATGTAAAGCGCCATGGAATAAATGGCGCTATATAAATGCAAAAAATAAATGAAATAAATTAACTGTTTCATATTCTAATTTTGTGAGAAGCACTTGTATATCACAAACAATGTTAATCTACCAAAAGATTGAATAGTCACTCAAAAATAAATATAAAATATAGTTATATTGGGTATATAATATTAAAATTAATAAATTAAGTGGAGACATACAACATGGAACAGAAGTTCATGAAAAAAGAATCAGAGGAGGCCAGTACATAGTGTGAATACTGTAAAGGTTAAACATTGAAAATATGATATCATATGAGACCTCTACATAAAAGGTATATGCAGGGGCGGACATATCATTGAGGCAACCTGTACAGCCTCACAGGTGCCCAAGAGGCAAGAGGGACCCGCTTCCACCTCCAAAGCAGGTGGGAATTGTGCATTTTGAGTTATTGGGCTGCAATGGGCTCATATATTATTCTTGCACAGGAGTATATGTACGATGGAATAGTAAGTGCAGGAGTAATGTGGAAAAACTCGCATATCATGTTAAATAAATAAAATACCAAAGTTTAGGTTTCCATGAAAATAATAGTAGTAACAATGTAAACATAACGTGTATGAGTAGACTGACCATAAAGTTGCAAGCCCAAAACTAAAATGCAAGTTTCACCTTGGCTTTATCAATAACTACACTTAATTTTTTTTTAGTATTTTATTTTTTTCTAGGTTATCTTTAAAAGCAAAGTTGTAAAATTCTGATAAAAATTGTAAGTGTAAATAAGACTGTTTGTCTACTTCAATCTAGAATCAAAAGTTCTTGTCTGAGCAGTATGTCAGGGACATGAAGTTGTTCTCTAGGCACTTGGTGGCGCCATGAATCTCTGACCTCTACATCTTTGGAATTAGGTTGGATAGGAATAAAATAGTTAATGATAGGCAGAAATGTACAAGTGGTATAATGTAAACTATAAATAAGTGGTGAAAGGCACTTACCCTTCAGTCAGGGTAGTCTTTTAGATAATTATGTATCTTTAAGATAATGATCTGAATTGTTTCCTTATTACCTTTGCTACTCATGCTATACCTCGGCTAATACATTGTGCAGTGTCTTCTTGATATTAGTATCCCCTTAGTATAGTTTGGATTCAGAATTGTATTCACAGTTTTAATTAAAGCAAACCAATATTCTATGCATAAAATGACAAAAATCTGACATTACACAGCTTGTTTTCAAATCTGATACTCAGCTAATCCAGGACTGTATCATCAGTACCATATTGATAATTAATTAACTTATTAACTTGAGAGAGAAGCACCACCCACACACCACACTGTGGCCACTGACTTCAAGAAAGCCTCTACCTTTTCTTTCACCCACACTCTATTCTGTCTCTCTACTGGTGTTCTTTGCTTTCTAATATATATATATATATATATATATACACATACACACACCGCTCTGGCAAAAATTAACATACCACGGCACATTTTTATAACAATCAGCTTCTCTACATGTCTGACAGCCATTCCATTCCAATGTCAGTTGAATTCCAACCAGAGTACACCTCATTCTACTTAATGTGCTTCTGAATAGGTGATCACCTGAACCAAATCTTATTTAATGAAGGAAAGTATGAAAAACCCTGCTGTGGTGTTCACAATCCTCTTGCAATAGGACAGGCTGAATGGCAAAACAAGTGCTAGTAATATCCCAGATTAATAGGAATGAAAAAATAACTTTTAACCATGCCAATGGAGTTGAAAAGAAGAGTCTTGAGTGCAGAAAAGAAGGGCTCAATTCTGGCTTCCTAGCAGAGGGATACAGTGAGTGTCATGTTGCCTCCATGCTTAAAATTTCTAAGATGGTAGTCCATTACCACAAGGTCAAGCAGCAGACATTGGGGACAACAAAGCTACAGACCGGCAGAGGGCAAAAACGATCCTCCACTGACCGGGATGACCGTCATCTTATTCAAATGTCACTCAGCAACTGCAGATGACATCAAGTGACCTACAAAAGGAATGGCAAATGACAGCTGGGGTATAGTGTACGGCAAGAACAGTTCGTAACAAGCTCCTAGAAGCAGGATTCAAGTCATGTAAGGCTAGAAAAAAGCCTTTCATCAATGAGAAGCAAAGGAGAGCCAGGCTGAAGTTTGCCAAAGACTATAAGGATTGGACCATAGAATATTGGAGAAAGGTAAACTTATCTGATGAGTCTCTGCCCAACACCTGCTTAGGCCTGTTTCACACTTTAGTTTTTTCAAATCAGTCAAAATCCGCCAAAAAGTGAAAATGGCGGATCCGCAAAAAATGTGTAAAAACAGATGCCAGCTGATGGTACGGATCCGTTTTTTTACGGATCCGCTATACGGATTTTTGTACGGATCCGTCAAACAGCGGATCCGTTCCATCTGCTGGCATCCGTTTTTTCCATCCGTTGGATCCGTTTTCTTGCGGATCCGTTTTTCCACACCTCCAAAATGGGATGCTCCCAAATATGATTGGCTCTTGGAAAATGCTCCCAAATGTGATTGGATCCTGGAAACTAGGGAAAACTATATCTAGGGTGTTGTAATACAAAATCTTTGAAAGGTTTTAGAGCTAGTGGCAGAATGGAAGGAGTTATTGCAAGTATTGACAGCTTCTGTGTGGAATTTGATCTTCACTGCAATGGGTTGGCAATTATTGCTCTCCAGAGGGAGAAAAGAAGACTGCGAATCCTGCATCTGAGGAGACGACGGCAGTGGATTCATCTGATAAATGCGCAGAGGTTTACCCGTGGCGTGTTTTCTACACTATACCTGGAATTGAAGGATAATCCGGACAAGTTCTTCAACTATGTGCGCATGAGGCAGGACTTGTTTGAGATATTGGTGGAGCGTGTTGGAGAACAAATCCGGAGAAGGGACACCTACATGCGGTTTTCTATTTCACCGGCGGAGCGTTTGATGGTGACCCTTCGGTAAGTTATCTATTTTTTAAAAGGTTTCAGATTCTGCAGACTTTTATTGTTATGTTATGGCTTGTAGTTTGTATTAATTTTACTTTTTTCCCTTTTTTTTTTTTTACAAGTTTCCTGGCAACTGGAGAATCATTCACCTCCCTCCATTACCAGTTCCGGCTTGGGATTTCAACGATATCTGGAATTGTACAACAGACCTGCCGGGCATTGTGGGATTGTCTACAGGAGGAATACATCCCACAGCCAACACAGGAGAGGTGGTTGGAGATTGCCGACAACTGTGAACAAATCTGACAGTTTCCAAATTGCGTTGGTGCTGTAGATGGGAAGCATATCAGGATTGTGAAACCTATCGGATCTGGATCAGAATTTTACAACTACAAGAAATTCTTCTCCATTGTACTTATGGCCATTGCAGATGCCAACTGCAAATTTATTGCCGTGGACATTGGTGCGTATGGGCGTTCAAACGATTCTCAGGTCTTCAAGATGTCCGCAATGGGTCGTCGTTTGTATGGAGACATTTTTGACTTCCCACCTCCAAGACCACTCCCTGGAACAACAAGCCCACCAATGCCATTTGTGTGTGTTGGTGACGACACATTTCAGCTGTCCAAACACCTACTCAAGCTATCTGGTAGTCGTGGATTGACACACCGCAAAAAAATATATAACTATCGATTGACCAGAGCACGAAGAGTGGTGGAGTGCGCTTTTGGGATTTTAACTGCCAAATGGAGAGTCCTGTTAACGGCCATAAAAATGAAAACAGAGACTGTGGATGAGGTGGTGAAGGCGTGTGTCATCCTGCATAACTTTGTACTTTCAAAGGATCCTGTTTCCATAGAAGAAAATCTGTCTGAAACCACCTTGTGGGATTATCAGCAGCCAACTGTTCGGAGTACTGGGTCAGTGGCAAGAATGACGGACACATTTGCAGATTATTTTCTGACCCCAGAGGGACAACTTGACTGGCAAGATGGCATGGAAATTGGAATACTTACGCGCAAAATCCCTGGCCCTCGCATCGAGCTCCTCTCAGTTCTCTACAACCTCCGAATGCACCTCATCCCAGAGCCGTCGGGTGTAAACGGTATCCCATGTTCCACAGCGGCTCCCGTGGTTCCACTGCATGGATGAGGTCACCTGCATCTATAATGAGACGCTCCTCAAATGGTCTCCGGGAAGCACGCTGTGAAACCTGTGAAGAAAAAAAAAAAAAATTATTACATTCAATTCAAACACACGAGGTTCAATTATCCAAAGAAGGGTTACTTACCGTTCGCCGACCACCAGAGGCATCACCACGACGACGCTGGGATGTCCTGGGAGTCGCTCTTGTGCGGGCACCAGATTGTGAAGACTGTAAAAAAAAAAAAAAAAAAAATTTGGGTTGGATGGATGCATAGTTATTGTGTGTGCTGTGATGAATGTTTGTGTTGGGTGTAGCATTATGTATGTATGTATGTGCTAAACTTACACTCTGCGCACCCCCTCCTTGCGTCTCTCCACCCTGCATGTCTCCTCCTGGAAGCTCCTCAGCTTCAGCTTCCTGTGAAAACATAATCCATGCATATAGGGTTAACAAAAAAATTTTATTCAAAATAACCAAAATCAAGATTTAAAAAAAAAAAAATTACCTCAGTTTGCTGATGCTGGGGGGGAAGCTCCCAGAAGAAGACATATTAAAACTGCTGCGGCCTCGCTTTTGTGTTTGCTGCGGCCTTCCTGGCTGGATGTGCTGCGGCTTTCCTCGCTGGATCTGCAAGTATAAAGACACTTGTTAAGCTACTATACAAAGGATAAAATAAGCTTTCAGGCCTTTATACTTACTGGGAAAACAGAAGTGTTTTCCCAGTCGGGTGTGCTGCGGTATTCCTAGCTGGATCTGCTGCGGCTTCCTGGCTGGATGTGCTGCGGCCTTCCTGGTTGGATGCGCTGCGGCTTTCCTCGCTGGATCTGCAAGTATAAAGACACTTGTTAAGCTACTATACAAAGGATAAAATAAGCTTTCAGGCCTTTATACTTAGTGGGAAAACAGAAGTGTTTTCCCAGTCGGGTGTGCTGCGGTATTCCTGGCTGGATGTGCTGCGGTATTCCTGGCTGGATGTGCTGCGGCATTCCTGGCTGGATGTGCTGCGGCTTCCTGTCTGGATGTGCTGCGGCCTTCCTGGTTGGATGTGCTGTGGCTTTCCTCGCTGGATCTGCAAGTATAAAGACAGTTGTTAAGCTACTATACAAAGGATAAAATAAGCTTTCAGGCCTTTATACTTACTGGGAAAACTGAAGTGTTTTCCTAGGCGGGTGTGCTGCGGTATTCCTGGCTGGATTTGCTGCGGCCTTCCTGGCTGGATGTGCTGCAGTTAATCTATCTGCAAGTAAAAGAATTTTAATAACATAAAAAAAAAAAAAAAAAACTTCATTGGTATTAATGTCTGTATTTCCCTGAAACTCACTGAGTATACCTAAAGTGTTTGCATGTGTCTAAATTCCCTGTTACACTCTCACTGAGAGTGTAACCACACTGTGCTGGCAGGTGTGTACTGAGTATACCCACACTTTGTGTTTGCATGTGTGTGAATTCCCTGAAACACTCTCACTGAGAGTGTAACCACACTGTGCTTGCAGGTGTGTACTGAGTATACCCACACTTTTAGTGTTTGCATGTGTGTGAATTCCCTGAAACACTCTCACTGAGAGTGCAACCACACTGTGCTTCCAGGTGTGTACTGAGTATAGCCACACTTTTAGTGTTTGCATGTGTGTGAATTAATTCCATGAAAATCTCTCACCGAGAGAATACCCAAGTGTTTGATTATGTAAATTCCAATCTCTCACTTGAGAGTATAACCACACTTGTATACCAATAAACCCAAAATTTATGTACCTTTTTGTACATATTAATTTCACCTGGTTTTTAAATAATACTACGGACAGTTTTTCAAAACAGTTTTTATTAAATTTGTTTTTTTAGTTTAATTTTTTTTTACCCAAGTAGGAGCTACTCTGCTCTTTATTTTAAATACCACAATAAATTAAAAATTAAAAAAAACAGTGATATACAATAGAAAAACCACATACAATACACAACACAATCACAGCACAATTGCCAATATGAAAATAAAATACAGTACACATGCAACAGAAAAATTAAAATATGAAACAAAAACATACTAAAAATACACACACACACACACAGACATGCAACACTAGGAGGCCACGAACATACATGCAGGAAGGCAGACCACACACACACTCAGACACACACAGACAGGCCACAAACACACACAGACATGCCCCACACGAATAGTTTAGCACAATTGCAAATATTGAAATAAAATTACAGTACTATGACAATAAAATTCAGTACACATGCAGCAGAAAAACAATTAAAGTATGAAAAAAAGCATAATAAAAATATACACACACACACACAGACATGCAACACTGGGAGGCCACGAACATACATGCAGGAAGGCAGACCACACACACACAAACACGCAGGCCACACACACACAGACAGGCCACACACACACAGGCAGACAAGCCACAGACACACACAGACATGCCCCACACAAATAGTTTCAATACTCACACAATTTCAGGCTTTGGTGGCTTGGTAGCAGGCCTCTCCGTCCTGGCTTGGTGCTGGACAGCTGGTCAGGTGCTGGCAGGCCTCTTGCTCCAGGGGTCTTGCAGCTGGGGTATGGCAGGCTCTCTCTCTTCTCAGCTGGGGGTCTTTCTGCTGGGCAGGTGCTGGCTGGCTCTGTCTTCAGTCTGGCTGGTGCCGGATGTCTGGGCCCAATGATTAATTTAGCCCACCTTATATAGTTTTTGGACTGTCTGGAAAAGTTTTTTTTTTACTGAGCAAGCTCAGTGCGATTTAGCGGATTCCACAAAATAGCGGATCCCGGCGGATCCGCCGCCCATAGGCGCCCATTCTACTGCATAGCGGACGCCGCCGGATACGCCGTCGTCCGCCATTTTGACGGCGCCAAAAAAGTTGCAAGCTCCGTCCACCTCAGACAGAATCCGCCAGGAATCTGGTGGATCCGCCGAATAGCGGACGTAATGGATGACCATCCACTAAAATCCGCCACTAATGTATCCCAATGGGAATAAATGGCGCATCCTCCACAAGAAAAGCGGATCCGCCATTTTCAAATTTTGGTGGATTTTGACTGATGGTAAAAAACTGAAGTGTGAAACAGGCCTTAGACGGAGACCTTGGGAGGCGTACATGCACATTGTCTTGCACCCACTGTGAAATTTGGTGGAGGATCGGTGATGATCTGGGAAAGCTTCAGTAAGGCTGGAATTGGGCAGGTTAATCTTTACGAAGTGCGTATGAATAAAGCCGCATACAAGGTTATTCTGGAAAATAGTTTATTACTTCTGCTCAGGCAATGATCCCCAACTCTGAGGACGGCTTTTTCCAGCAGGACAATGCGACATGCCACACAGCTAGGTCAATCAATGGGTGGATTAAAGACCACCACTTCAAATCCCTGTCATGGCCAGCCCAATCTCCAGATCTGAACCTCACTGAAAATCTCTGGAATGTAATCAAGAGGAAGCTGGATAGTCACAAGCCATCAAACAAAGAAAAACTGCTTAAAATTTTGTACCAGGAGTGGCATAAGGTCACCCAAAAGCAGTGTGATAGACTGGTGGAAAGCATGCCAAGACGCATGAAAGCTGTGATTAAAAATCATGGTTATTCCACAAAATATTGATTTCTGAACTCTTCCTGAGTTAAAACATTAGTATTGTTGTTTCTAAATGATCATGAACTTGTTTTCTTAGCATTATTTGAGGTCTACAAGTACTGCATTTTTTTGTTATTTTGACCATTTCTAGTTTTCTGAAAATTAATACAAAGTTTAGTGCTTGGAAATTTGAAGGCATGTTAGTAGTTTATAGAATAAAATAGCAATTTACATTTTACTCAAAAATATACCTATAAAGAGAAAAATCAGACAAACGAGATATATATATATATATATATATATATATATATATATATATATATAATGATGTCACTTATTAACCATAGGGCTCCTTTACCATTCATTATTAGATATTTGTGTGGCCTTTGTACGTTAAATAAGTATTTCTCTAGGTATCATACCTCTACATCCAAAGGCAGACATTAGCAGCTTATGGCCCCTGTGCAAGAAGTGATAACTTGTATGGTGCTACGTGGAACAAGGAAACACAAAAGAATACTTTATATAACGGACGATGATATACATAATAAGAAATGATACTATGTAATAATGGGATGCAGCTTTACATAATGAGAAACAATGCTATATAATAATGGACGGCGCCATGCACAGCTGGAGATGATGCCATGTAATAAGGGATCGTGCTGTACACAACAAGTGGTGATGCTATTGTGCTTCAGAATATGTTTGTGCTATAAAAAATATTATTATGATATGTAATTAAGGACAGTGATATACATAATAAGCAGAAAAAATGAAATTAAGAATGGCGCTATACTAAAGAGAGTATGCTATATAATAGGGGATGGCACTAAACATGCTAAGTGAGTACACTGTATACTAAGGGATAGTGATGTACTTAATAAGTCTACATTCACATGTCCATGGGGAGTATTTGTGTGCTGCCCGATTTTTTTTTTTTTCAGATAGAATACAGACTCATTTAGTGTGTCCTATTCTGTGCCTCAAAATAGTAGCTGAACAGGACATGATTTCAGTGTCTGATCTGTGATTTTCACGGATGGGTAAATGGATCTGTGAAACTCCATGTGCTATCTGATTAAAAAAAAATCAGTCAGCTTGTGGACATTTCACACGAATGTGTAAATGTAGCTTAAGGAAAGTTTTATTACTCCCATCATCTTTCTACAAGTCCTACTGTGTAGAGAATAAATATCCGCCTGCAGTTTTCAGGATATCATCCTGGCTGTGTATGACTTCCTTGTTTGCCAATTTTTCCATTGCTCCAGTGTGTTATGTGCTACCTTCATGCGGTTTCCTCCGCCGGCCTGCAGTTTCCTGGTTTCCTCTGCCTGCGGTTTCATACACTCCACCTGCCTGCCTGTGGTTTCCTGACATCCTCCATTTGCCTGGGGTTTCCTGCACTTCACTTGCTTGCCAGTGGTCTCCTGACATCCTCCACCTGCCGGTGATTTACTGCACTCCACCTGCTTGCCTGCAGTTTGCTGACGTCCTCCACATGTCTGCAGTTTCCTGCACACCACCTGCTTACCTACGGTTTCCCAATGTCCTATACCGACATGCAGTTTCCTTCACTCCAGCTGCTTGCGTGCAGTATCCATATATCCCCCAACTATGGTTTCCTGCACTCCGCTTGCTTGCCTGTGGTTTCCTGATGTTCTCTGTCTACCTACAGTTTCCAGTCACTCCTCTCACCAATCTGCTGCACCAACACCCTTCGCCCATGTGCCATCTGGACTTGGTGCTTAGAGAATCTACCTCACCCAGTGATCACCTTGAACGTCATGTAAAAATACATTTGCCTCCCGAATAGAAAATCCACACTGCGTCCCGAACTACAAATATGTACCACACCATTAACCCCTTAACCCCCAAGGGTGGTTTGCACGTGAATGACCTGGCCAATTTTTACAATTCTGACCACTGTCCCTTTATGAGGTAATAACTCTGGAACGCTTCCATGGATCCCGGTGATTCTGACAATGTTTTCTCATGACATATTGTACTTCATGTTAGTGGTAACATTTCTTTCATTATCTTGCGTTTATTTGTGAAAAAAAAGGAAATGTTGCAAAAATTTTGAAAATTTCGCAATTTTCCAACCTTTAATTTACATGCCCTTAAATCACAGAGATATGGCACACAAAATACTATAACATAGTAACATAGTTATTAAGGTTGAAGGGAGACTTTAAGTCCATCTAGTTCAACCCATATCCTATCCTAACTTGCCCTAACATGTTGATCCAGAGGAAGGCAAAAAAAACCCATGTGGCAAACAGTAAGCTTCAAATTGGGGAAAAAAATTCCTTCCCGACTCCACATACGGCAATCAGACTAGCTCCCTGGATCAACGCAATATTAAGGAAACTAGTGTATATACCCTGTAATATTATACTTTTCAAGAAAGGCATCCAGTCCCTTCTTAAATTTTAGTAGGGAATCACTCATTACAACATCATATGGCAGAGAGTTCCATAGTCTCGCTGCTCTTACAGTAAAGAATCCATGACTGTGAGTATGCTTAAACCTTCTTTCCTCCAGACGTAGAGGATGCCCCCTTGTCCCCGTCACAGGTCTAAGAGTAAAAAGATCATTAGAAAGCTCATGGTATTGTCCCCGCATATATTTATACATTGTAATAAGATCACCCCTAAGCCTTCGATTCTCCAAACTAAATAACCCCAAATGTAATAACCTGTCATGGTATTGCAGACCCCCTAGTTCCCTAATAACCTTGGTTGCTCTTCTCTGCACCCGCTCCAGTTCAGCTATGTCTTTCTTATACACCGGAGACCAGAACTGTACACAGTATTCTAAGTGTGGTCGCACTAGTGACTTATATAGAGGTAAAATTATGTTCTCCTTATGAGCATCTATGCCTCTTTTAATGCATCCCATTATTTTATTTGCCTTTGCAGCAGCTGCCTGACACTGGCCGCTAAATGTGTGTTTGTCGTCCACCCATACACCCAGGTCTTTTTCAGTGACTGTTTTGCCCAGTGTTTTACAATTAAGCACATAATTATACATCTTGTTCATTCTACCCAAGTGCATGACCTTACATTTATCCCCATTAAAGCTCATTTGCCATTTATCAGCCCAAGCTTCTAGTTTACATAAATCCTCCTGTAATATAAAATTGTTCTCCTCTGTATTGATTACCCTGCAGAGTTTAGTGTCATCTGCAAATATTGAAATTCTACTCTCTATGCCCCCTACAAGGTCATTAATAAATATGTTAAAAAGAATCGGGCCCAAAACTGACCCCTGTGGTACCCCACTGCTAACCGTGACCCAGTCCGAGTGTGCTCCATTAATAACCACCCTTTGTTTCCTATCCCTGAGCCAGCTCTTAACCCACCTACACATATTTTCCCCTATCCCCATTGTTCTCCTTTTATGTATCAACCTTTTGTGTGGCACCGTATCAAAAGCTTTTGAAAAGTCCATGTACACCACGTCCACTGCATTCCCTTGGTCCAGTCCGGAGCTTACCTCTTCATAAAAGCTTATCAGATTAGTCTGACAGGAACGGTCCCTTGTAAACCCATGTTGATATTGGGTCATGAGGTTATTCTTCTCCAGATACTCCAGTATAGTATCTCTTAGGAAACCCTCCAGGATCTTACCCACAGTTGAGGTTAAACTTACTGGCCTATAATTTCCAAGTTCAGTTTTTGTCCCCTTTTTGAATATTGGCACCACATTTGCTATACGCCAGTCCTGTGGTACAGACCCTGTTATTATGGAATCTTTAAAGATTAAAAATAATGGTCTATCTATGACTGTACTTAATTCCTGCAGTACTCGGGGGTGTATCCCATCCGGGCCCGGGGATTTGTCAATTTTAGTGATTTTTAGACGCCGCCGTACTTCCTGCTGGGTTAAGCAGGTGACATTTAATGGAGAATTTTTATCCCTGATCATGTTATCCGTCATGGGATTTTCTTGTGTAAATACTGTTGAAAAAAAGTCATTTAGCATATTGGCTTTTTCCTCATCCTCCTCCACCATTTCACCCAGACTATTTTTAAGGGGGCCAACACTATCATTTTTTAGTTTCTTACTATTTACAGTGGGGCAAAAAAGTATTTAGTCAGTCAGCAATAGTTCAAGTTCCACCACTTAAAAAGATGAGAGGCGTCTGTAATTTACATCATAGGTAGACCTCAACTATGGGAGACAAACTGAGAAAAAAAAATCCAGAAAATCACATTGTCTGTTTTTTTTTCATTTTATTTGCATATTATGGTGGAAAATAAGTATTTGGTCAGAAACAAGCAATCAAGATTTCTGGCTCTCACAGACCTGTAACTTCTTCTTTAAGAGTCTCCTCTTTCCTCCACTCATTACCTGTAGTAATGGCACCTGTTTAAACTTGTTATCAGTATAAAAAGACACCTGTGCACACCCTCAAACAGTCTGACTCCAAACTCCACTATGGTGAAGACCAAAGAGCTGTCAAAGGACACCAGAAACAAAATTGTAGCCCTGCACCAAGCTGGGAAGACTGAATCTGCAATAGCCAACCAGCTTGGAGTGAAGAAATCAACTGTGGGAGCAATAATTAGAAAATGGAAGACATACAAGACCACTGATAGTCTCCCTCGATCTGGTGCTCCACGCAAAATCCCACCCCGTGGGGTCAGAATGATCACAAGAACGGTGAGCAAAAATCCCAGAACCACGCGGGGGGACCTAGTGAATGAACTGCAGAGAGCTGGGACCAATGTAACAAGGCCTACCATAAGTAACACACTACGCCACCATGGACTCAGATCCTGCAGTGCCAGACGTGTCCCACTGCTTAAGCCTGTACATGTCCGGGCCCATCTGAAGTTTGCTAGAGAGCATTTGGATGATCCAGAGGAGTTTTGGGAGAATGTCCTATGGTCTGATGAAACCAAACTGGAACTGTTTGGTAGAAACACAACTTGTCGTGTTTGGAGGAAAAAGAATACTGAGTTGCATCCATCAAACACCATACCTACTGTAAAGCATGGTGGTGGAAACATCATGCTTTGGGGCTGTTTCTCTGCAAAGGGGCCAGGACGACTGATCCGGGTACATGAAAGAATGAATGGGGCCATGTATCGTGAGATTTTGAGTGCAAACCCCCTTCCATCAGCAAGGGCATTGAATATGAAACGTGGCTGGGTCTTTCAACATGACAATGATCCAAAGCACACCGCCAGGGCAATGAAGGAGTGGCTTTGTAAGAAGCATTTCAAGGTCCTGGAGTGGCCTAGCCAGTCTCCAGATCTCAACCCTATAGAAAACCTTTGGAGGGAGTTGAAAGTCCGTGTTGCCAAGCGAAAAGCCAAAAACATCACTGCTCTAGAGGAGATCTGCATGGAGGAATGGGCCAACATACCAACAACAGTGTGTGGCAACCTTGTGAAGACTTACAGAAAACGTTTGACCTCTGTCATTGCCAACAAAGGATATATCACAAAGTATTGAGATGAAATTTTGTTTCTGACCAAATACTTATTTTCCACCATAATATGCAAATAAAATGAAAAAAAAACAGACAATGTGATTTTCTGGATTTTTTTTTCTCAGTTTGTCTCCCATAGTTGAGGTCTACCTATGATGTAAATTACAGACGCCTCTCATCTTTTTAAGTGGTGGAACTTGCACTATTGCTGACTGACTAAATACTTTTTTGCCCCACTGTATGTAGTTAAAGAATATTTTGGGATTATTTTTACTTTCTCTGGCAATGAGTCTCTCTGTCTCAATCTTTGCTGTCTTGATTTGCTTTTTACAGAATTTATTTAATCTTCTGTATTTAGTTAATGCCTCATCACTACCTACTTGCTTTAATTCTCTAAATGCTTTATGTTTGTCCCTTATTGTGCCCCTTACAGCTCTATTTAGCCATAGTGGTTTCTTCCTATTTCTCGCATGTTTATTCCCATACGGTATATATTGTGCACAGCTCCTATTCAGGATGCTAATAAACGTCTCCCATTTTCTTTGTGTATTTTTATGTCTCAGGATATCGTCCCAGTTAATTGCACCAAGATCATCTCTCAGCCGTTGGAAATTTGCTTTCCTGAAGATTAGTGTCCTTGTAACCCCTCTACTACACATCTTATTAAAGGATACATGAAAACTTATTAATTTGTGATCACTATTACCCAAGTGACCCCCAACCCTTACATTTGATATGCGGTCTGGCCTGTTGGTTAATATTAGGTCTAGCAGTGCCCCCCCTCTTGTTGGGTCCTGAACCAGTTGTGAAAGGTAATTGTCTCTCATAGTAGTCAAAAACCTATTACCTTTGCTGGAACTGCAGATTTCGGTTCCCCAATGTATTTCAGGGTAGTTGAAGTCCCCCATAATAATGACTTCTGCTTGAGTCGCAGCTTCATCTATTTGCTTTATGAGGATATTCTCTGTTGCTTCCATTATTTTTGGAGACTTATAACAAACCCCTATCAGTAATTTATTATTTTTCCCCCCTCCCCTTATCTCTACCCACAGGGACTCTACATTTTCATTAGATTCATATATATTATCACGAAGGATGGGTTTTAAGGATGATTTTACATATAAACACACACCTACCCCTCGCTTATTTGTACGGTCATTTCTGAACAGACTATAGCCCTGTAAATTAACCGCCCAGTCATGGCTCTCGTCCAGCCATGTCTCAGATATCCCCACCATGTCATAATTATGTTCCAACAACATTAACTCCAGTTCCTCCATCTTGTTGGCGAGGCTTCTGGCATTAGTATACATGCACTTTATGTATCTCTCTGTACCTCTATTCTTTCTTAAATTATTAACTGTTCTAACCCCACCCCCCATGCCACCCCCACCCCCAATTTCATTATTTGTGCCCAGGTCTCTAACTGCACTGTTTTCCCCTCCTATAAAAGGAATACCCTCCCCCCCGTCCCTAGTTTAAACACTCCTCCAACCTTCTAGCCATTTTCTCCCCCAGCACAGCTGCACCCTCCCCATTGAGGTGCAACCCGTCCCTAGCATAGAACCTGTAGCCAACTGAGAAGTCGGCCCAGTTCTGCAGGAACCCAAACCCCTCTTTCCTACACCAATTCCTGAGCCACTTATTATGTAACATTTCCCACATGATTACTTTACATTAGCACAATTTTCAAACCCAAATTTTTTTTTTGTGGAAGTTGTAAGGGTTAAAATTTGACCAGCAATTTCTCATTTTTACAACAACATTTTTTTTTAGGGACCACATCTCATTTGAAGTCACTTTGAGGGTCTATATGATAGAAAATAACCAAAAGTGACACCATTCTAAATACTACACCCCTGAAGGTGCTCAAAACCACATACTTCCTGTTTAGGCGCCGCAATGTGCAGACGCATGTGAGGGAGCTCCCACTGACCGCCGCAAATACTCTGCATTTACACAGAGCCCTGACTCACAAAAGGTACTGAGATAATCGTGAGACCATCCGGGACCATCCGCAATGTTCATGGATCGGTTTTGTCACGAGAGGCGCAGGGAAGGAGCAGGGGGAGGAGGAGATCGGAGGAGGCCTGCAGAGTGGGAGCACAGTAATGGTGATGGAGACACAGGCACAAACGGGGCAAGCACATGACTTGATAGAACGGGAGGAGGAAGCCCCAGAGAAAGAAGGAAATTTCAGCCAGGGGGAGACAGTGGAGACAGGAGGCACATCGGAAATGCAGCTACATGCTCATGGCTCATTAAACTTTAAACAGCTAGCAAAAGAAATGGCATCATACCTTGCTGAAGACTTTAAGCAGGCAGTGGCTGACATGATCCAATCTACCACTAAAGAGCTGCAAAGCAAGATGACTCATCAGGAGCAGAAACTGCAGGAAGCGGAGCAGAGAATTTCTGAGGCGGAGGACAAAGTTATTCAGCTAGAAAAACAAGTCAGTGACTTAAAGAAACAAGCCTCCTACACTGTGGATAAACTAGAGGATCTGGAGAATAGGTCCCGCAGAAGCAATCTGAAAATGATAGGCCTCCCAGAGACGATAAACACACAGCAGCTAAATGATATCTATGAGGTGGAATTACTGTCATATAACTGCAGAGTGGAGCATGCACACAGGATAGGCCCCCCCCAGAGAGGCCTCTGAGACTGAGAGGGGCAGGAATAAACAGAATAACAAAGAAGCAAGCACGGAGACCACGCCAGGCAGTGGCAAAGTACTTGAACTTTAAAGATAAGGAAGAAATACTCAGGGCTTATAAAGGAAGAAGCCGACCACTGATAATTCAGGGACATAAAGTCCTTTTATTTGGAGACTATTCAGCAGAGGTGACATGGAGAAGAAGGGCATCCAGCTAATCTACCCAGCAGCTCTGCGTTTTAGGTTGAGCTACAGAAAGACTACTTACACTCCCAATCACCTAAAATAGGAAGACGTACAGTAATAAGGGATATCACCTGTGAACCACATGGTGGTGTACAAAACTTACAAATTTACAGGTATATTCACCCAACCGGGTCAATATCAGACGGAACTATGTATGTTCAAGGAAGACTACAGGACAGCTGGTGGAGAGATCCCCCCTTCTAGTTCTTTTTTTTTTTTTCCTTTTTTTCCCATCTTATTACTTTTCACAGGTTCTGTTGGACCGAATGGAGAATTTGGAGTGCTGATTTAATTGATCTTCAAGCTGATCATACTGGCTGACGGCGAATTTGTGATTTCCAGGTTTATGGCCATTGTGAGGTTTTCACAACAAAAAGTTGGGATAATGATGACCAGATGTGATGTATATACTAGGTAGAAGACAAGATCTTCATTGAATGTTGATGGGAGTATTTTGTATTAAATTAAGATATCTTCCAGGGGGAAAGTATCATACAAATGCTAGGTTCACATTGGGAGATATTGCTTGGAAGGATGAAGGGGGTGGGAGTAAAGTATTTTTATACCTCTCTGACATCAAAAAGGAGAGATGGAGAAGGACTTTAAGATAATATGGTTGTGAATATTAAGATGTTAGGAAATTGATATGATAAATTAAGGGAAATAGATGTTGATCTAAGATTTCAGAGTTTCAAGGTTACATGAGGGTCAGGGCTCAGATAGAGAATGGATATAAAATAGGTGCAACATGATAAATATGGGATAATAGGCGGGCGGGAAATTGTTTCTCTTTTGGTTTGGATAATGGTGGAGAAAAGAGGAGTCAACAAAAAGGTTGATATATGGAGAGAGGGTGAGATGAGAAGGGGGGGAAAAAAGGAGGGAGGGAAGTTAAAGTTCATGAGCCCACTGCTATTGTACTAATTAATTTATTACTGACTGAGATGACATTGACTGGCAGTCCATGCCTGAGAGGGAGAAGCTTCACACGTTCTCGCAGAAGAAACCATTTTGCAATTAAAAATGGTTAGATTAATAACATGGAATATAAAAGGGTTGCGCTCACCACATAAAAGGATGATGATACTTCGTCACCTGAACGGATTGAAAGCAGATATAGCCTTGCTTCAAGAGACACACTTGGGTAAAGAAGACTTTTTTAGAATGAAGAAATTATGGGTGGGAGAAGTTTATGGTTCTAACTCGGTAGACAGAAAAGCAGGAGTCCTAAGGCTGAGTTCACACGTGGCGTTTTTTTTCGCGTTTCCACGGCGGTTTTAACCGCTCGATTTTGCCGCGAAAACGTGAAAAATAAGCATCCCATGCATTCCTATTTGATTCCGCAATGCTGTGCTAATGCTGCGGTTTTTACCGCGGCGGAATCGCTTCGCGGTAAAAACCGCAGCATGCTCATTAATTTGCGGAATCGCGGCGATCCCGCACCCATAGGAATGCATTGTTCTGCTTACTTCCCGCATGTGGCTGTGCACACCATGCGGAAAGTAAGCAGAACAATTGCGGATGGTACCCACGGTCCAGAGGAGAGGAGACTGTCCTCAGGGCTCTGGGTACCATATCCCTGTAAAAAATAGAATTTAAAATAAAAAAATATTGTTATTCTCACCCTCCGACGTCCCGCGCAGTCTTCCCGCTTCTCTTCACGCTCTCGTTCCCAGTAGTCCTTTGCGAAAATGCCCGCGATGGCGTCCGTTCTCGCGGGATCACGAAGTCTCGCGGTCATTCGCGCGACGTCATCGCGAATTACCGCGAGACATCGCGATCCCGCGAGAACAGACGTCATCGCGGGCATTTTCGCAAAGGATTACTGGGAACGGATGCGCGGGACGTCGGAAGGTGAGAATAACACCATTTTTTATTTATTTTTTTTACATTTTATCTTTTACTACTGATGCTGCATAGGGGGCCTCAGTAGTAAAAAGTTGGTCACACTCGTCAAACACTATGTTTGACGAGTGTGACCAATCTGTCAATCAGTTCTCCAAGCGATGCTCCAGATCGCTTGGAAAACGCTAGCATTTTGCAAGCTAAATACGCTTGCAAAATGCTAGTTTTTCCGCGGGAAAATCGCGGGAATTTAAAATGCGATTTTCCCGCGGACTGGAATTCCGGAATTCTCGTGGTAATTTCTGCGAGAGTTCCGGTACGTGTGCACATAGCCTAATACTTATACATAAAGCATTGGCACACAAAGTTTCATCTGTAGAAATTAAACAGGAGGGTAGGTTAATCCGTTTGAAATTAGAGATAAATAAGGAAAGTATTACCCTGTACAATATATATCCCCGAACATAAATCAAAAGAAATTTTTTATGTCCTTACAGAACAAAATACTGGCTGATAGTGGTAACAACATAATCATAGGAGGAGATTGTAATGAGGTGCTTAAGGAGGAAGAGGACAGAAAAGGAAGCTTAAGGTTAAATCCAGGAGAAGGGAAGAGATATAGGGGAAAAAAGGTTATTTGGAAGATATGATATAGAATTGGCAGCTGAAAGATGCGTGGAGAACGTCACACCCTATGGATCGGGAATTTTCACATTACTCTCATGCACACAAGACATGGTCGAGAATAGACATGTTCTTTGTGTCAGATAAGATACTACACAAAATGTGTGATTTCAATATTGAGGACATGGTGATATCTGATCATAGTCCTATATCTCTAGACTTAGGTGACGCACATCAGAAAGGGATGGACTATCTATGGCGATTTCCAGGAAACATGAAAAAAGAGCAAGATTTCATGAAATGGATGGGGGAATGGTGGACAGAGTTTGCAATGTATAATGAGGAGCACAAACCTAACCCTAGATTATATTGGGAAACAGCGAAGGTGGTGAAAAGGGGAAACATCATTGCTTACACGCAGAGAATAAAAATACCAATAAAAGAGCAGTACTTGGCAGCAAGCAGCGAACGTAGGAGCACCTATAGAAAATATAAGAACTCACTATTGGATGAGGATAAAGATAATTGGATGCAGGCCAAAAAAATTTTTGAAGTATGGGCGGAAAAAAGAGAGCAATTATATAGAAATCACTGGGAGGTAGAATTAAATAGGTATGGTGACAAAGCATGGAGAATACTGGCTAATTTGGCTAGCGGAAGATATGTGGGTACATCTATAATGGCAATTAGAGATAAAAAAGGACAACGACTGACTAATCTCAAAGATATAAACAGAGTGCTGGGCAAATGCTATGCTAGGTTTACAAGGATGAGGATCATCAAGATGTAGCGGGGGAGACATACAGTAGCTGGGTAGAGTTGATATCGCTAAACTGACGGAGGAGGAATTACAGAATTTAAATGGTTGCATCACGGAGGAAGAAATTAGTATGGCAATAAAGGGACTGGGGGCCAATAAGGCTCCAGGGCCCGATGATTTTAATGGTTGATTTTATAAGGCGCTGAGTGAGAAAATAGTTCCCACGCTTAAAGATTTATATAATCACATTTTGCAAGGGGAAGCTATGTCAGAAGGGATGAATACGGCCTACATAAAGCTTCTCCCGAAGGGAGGGAAGGATTTGGAAGACCCTTCGGGATATAGACCTATATCATTAATAAATCAAGATGTTAAATTTCTCTCAAAAATAATGTCTGGCAGACAGGCTGTCTAGAATACTGCCTAGATTGATATCAAAGCAACAAACAGGTTTTGTGGAGGGAAGATCAGCCGTTACTAATATAAGGAAAGCCATGTTATTGCTAGACAAGATTAGAGGGAAGTATTTGGATAAGGGAGAGGATCTAGCTATGGTCACACTGGACTCAGAAAAAGTGTTCGATAAGAGTGAGGTGGCCATGGTTGGGTCAAGTGTTGGATAAAATAAATCTGGTAGGTCCGTTTAGACAATTTTTGGCGGTACTATATCAGAATCCCAAAGCAAGGGTATACATGCCGGGGTTTCTCTCAGATGCCTTCGAGCTGAAAAAGGGAACGAGGCAGGGGTGCCCGCTGTCCCCCTTACTGTTTAATTTGGCGATAGAACCTATGTTGAGATATTTAAGTGATTGCAGTTCCTACAAAGGGATAAAGGTGGGAAATGAGACAGTCAAAAATGCCCTATTTGCAGATGACATAATTCTGTTCATGAACAACCCAGAAGAAGATCTCCCTATGTTGCTGCTTGAAATTGAAAAGTTTGGAAAATTCTCGGGCTTTCGTTTAAATAAGTTTAAATGTGAGATTCTGTTCATGAAGAGTGAGGTAAAACGTGGCCATGAGAGTAATATAATGGGTATCCCGAAAGCGACAACATCTATAAAGTACTTGGGAATTTATTTGGGGAGAACGCCGAAACAGATTTATCTCAATTATAAGCCTATCATAGACAAAATAGAGAAGGAGTTGGAGAGGTGGGGAAATCTACCCCTCTCGTTGTTAGGTCGCTGCCACCTAATCAAGATGACAAGCTTTGCGAGATTACTGGACCCAGTGCAAACTATCCCAATGTTAATTCGTCACGCAGATGTTCTCAGATTAAACAGGGCCTTTTCTAAATTCATCTGGAGGGGTAAAAGCGAGATTGGCTATAAGAACTCTAATGCACACAAAGGAGGGAGGGGGAGTGGGATTGCCAAATATTAGGGGATATAATTTATCGTGTTTAATGAGGAATGTAGTAGACTGGATTAAAAAAACTGGGCGATATACGGACTACAAATTGGAACCGGAATTTTGTGGTTTGTAGGACCTGACGGCGCTGCTACATACGCCGCTGTCACACATACCGCCAAACATTAAACATTCGGTAATATGTAAAGATACCATTGCCACATGGAAGGCAGTAAGAAAAAATCTAAAAATGTTGTGGAGAGTGTCGAAACACCTGAATCCTTGGGCATTTCCTGCCTTTAGATTAGGAAGAGAAAATAAATTATACACAGAGTGGTTGGGGAAAGGTATACAGACGTTAGGGGGATTACTACATCTACAAGAAGGCCGCTGGTTGACGGGATTGGAAGTGATAGACAAATTTGAGCTGCCGAGATTTCATTTGATGTTATATAGTCAATTAAAGCATTATGTATTAGACCTCTTTCAGGATGTGAGGAAGGGAATTGATTCAGAAATATGGGAGGACTTGGTTACCAAAGACATTGGAGAAATATCTATCACATGAATATATGGGATGCTTCACAGGAATTTTTGGAATGTTTTTTAAAAAAATGAACATTTAACTTTTTTCACAAAAAATGTACTTCAGACCCATATTTATTTTATCAAGGGTAACAGGACAAATTGGACCAAAAAGTTGTACAATTTGACTTGAGTACACTGATACCCCATATATGCAGGTAAACCACTGTTTGGGTGCATAGCAGAGCTCAGAAGGGAAGGAACACTGTTTGACTTTTTCAATGCAAAATTGGCTGGAATTGAGATCGGACGCCGTGTCTCGTTTGGAGAGCCCCTGATGTGCCTAAACAGTAGAAACTCCACACAAGTGACGCTATTTTGTCGCAATCACTATAAGAGCACTTGTTTTCAATAAATTTCACTAATAAGCAAATACTCCTTAAGTGTATGTGTGCAGTGATTCTAATAGACATTTATGTGGGACTCATGAGCCTCCTTCACTAGCACCATACCCCCGTACCTATCGTGTGCTAGCCATTGAATCTCATTCTAGATGTGTGGTGAGAACTTTGAACCCCCCAAGTGCTTCACAGAAGTTTATAGCGTAGAGCCATAAAAATAAAAAAATCATTTTTTTTCTACAAAAATGATATTTTCACCCCCATTTTTTTTTATTTTCCCAAGGGTAACAGGAGAAATTGGACCCCAAAAGTTGTTGTGCAATTTGTCCTGGGTAGGCATATACCCCATATGTGGGGGTAAACTACTGTTTGGGCGTATGGCAGAGCTTGGAAGGGAAGGAGCACCGTTTGACTTTTTCAACGCAAAATTGGCTGGAATTAAGATCAGACGCCATGTCGCGTTTGGAGAGCCCCTGATGTGCCTTAGCAGTGGAAATCCCCCAATTCTAACTCCAACCTTAACCCCAACATGCCCCTAACCCTAATCCCAACCCTAACGATAACCACTAACACACCCCTAACCCTAATCCCAACCCTAATCCTAACTTTAGCCCCAACCCCAACTTTAACCCCAACTTTAGCCCCAACGTTAACCATAACTTTAGCCCCAGCCCTAACCCTAATGGGAAAATGGAAATAAATATTTTTTTATTTTATTTACCTAAGAAAGTGATAAAGGGGGGTTTGTTTTACTGTTTATAGTGGGTTTTTATGTTTGTTTGGCAGCTGTCACATGCTAAAAGACGTTTTTTATTGCAAAAAATAGTTTTTACATCACCACATTTTGAGAGCTATAATTTAATAAACAAGTGAAAGATTTAAAGAGACAGTGTTCTTGTATCTACCTCTATGTGGCACCAAATGAGACGATTTACCACAGAGGTTATACTCTTGAACACTTCACTGTATCCCAGTAATTGTGAGAGTGTTTATTCACAACACATTGTACATTGTCAATTTAGGCCAATGTTTTTTGCTTTTATTTGTGAAAATATCGAAACTTTAGGTGAAAAGTTAGAAAATTTTACAATATTCAATCTTTTAATGTTTATGCCCTTAAACCAGATACTTATATCACAAAAGTTAGTTAATAAATAACATTTACCACATGTCTATTTTACATCAGCATCATTTTTGAAACATATTTTTTTGCTAGAAGGTATAAAGCAAAGCCACACAGAGGAATTAAAATCCCCCCAAAATAAATAAAAAAAATAAAGAAAAACGAAAATGGGGCAACAGAAAGCCCCTGCCCAGGTCTCAGAATTAATGCAGCAAATCCATATAATAAAGATAATGCAAACACAGGTGCAAAGTTCTGATGAGAGAACCTACCAATTCATGGAGTAGTTAATTGTTTAGTATTAAAATTGCACACAAATAAGGCTTGTATAAGGTGCTGGACCACAAAAGAACAAAAATCAGTATACCATGCCAGTAAAATAATTGTAAGCTTTATTCGAATACATAGATATTAGAAGATAATATACAAAAAGCACAATTACAAGGCTACTGCAACATGTATCATGGGAGAAACCAACGCCAGAAGACTGACCTACTGAATATGCAAAACAGTGCACACAATGATTCACAAGCACTACCGCCGTCTGTGTTAACCATGTACCGACAAGTAATATGGAGACTACTCTAATATATCATGATGGCAGTGGCTGTGGTCAAAAAAATAATTTAGGGCACTTACATGTAGATGTGGTCTGCTAATGCGGTCCTCCCAATTCTTTTGTGGTCTAATATCTTTGATAGTTGTGCCATTTTACCTATGGGTTTTTGTGCTATTTATTGTATAAGGTGCTGGTCATACATAGGTAGTGCACAGTGTCTGGCTTACAGCCTATTAATTTTGCCCATAATAATAGATTAGGCGGGCTGCCCAGCACTAAGTGCACCTCATTAGGGCAGACACCCTATTTGGCTGTACTCTGAATATAAATAATGTGCAAAAAATACAGTATATATAATTTTTGAGGTATTTAGATATTTTGTCCAAAATATATAACCCGCATCAAGAATCTTCATACCTGTGATTCCCTACACTAAGATGTGTGACCAAAACCCTATTTAAACCTTTTTAGTGTGCAATTTTAACCACTGTCCAACATTGGAAGTAATAATACGTCCCTGCGCCCTGGGACTTATTGACGCTGGATGAATTATTACGTCAACGCGATTGTACGCTCGCGATCGTCGCTGAGTGCCAGCTGATTCGGACAGCTGACAACTGGCACTAAGTGCCAGGAGCGGTCCCACGCTGCTCCTGGCAGTTTAACCCCTAAATGCTGCGATCTAATGGTATCGCAGCATTTTGGGAGCAGGCAGAGGGATGACACCCCCTCTGCCCTTGGATTGGAGACTGCCTGGCATCTCGTTGCCATGGTGACTGGATGTCTTGCGTCATCTGGGTCACTAGAGCTAGTAAAGTGGCTTATCATGTGCAATGCATGATCAGCAACTTTCTCTGTAAGTGCAGAGCTGACAGTTTGCATGGCCAAGGTGCTATACAAGAGATCAGCCTGCAAAAAAAAAATAGTGCCATAGTGGGATAAAGTAAAAAAGTTTTTATATATATTCACACGCACAGATATATACAGTGGGGAAAAAGGTATTTAGTCAGCCACCAATTGTGCCAGTTCTCCCACTTAAAAAGTTGAGAGAGGCCTGTAATTGACATCATAGGTAGACCATAACTATGAGAGTCAAAATGAGAAAACAAATCCAGAAAATCACCTTGTCTGATTTGGCAAGATTTATTTTGCAAATTATGGTGGAAAATAAGTGGTCACCTAAAAACATGCAAGATTTCTGGCTCTCACAGACCTGTAACTTCTTCTTTAAGAGGCTCCTCTGTCCTTCACTCATTACCTGTAGTAATGGCATCTGTTTGAACTTGTTATCAGTATAAAAGACACCTGTCCACAACCTCAAACAGTCACACTCCGAACTCCACTATGGTGAAGCCCAAAGAGCTGTCAAAGGACACCAGAAACAAATTGTATCCCTGCACCAGGCTGGGAAGACTGAATCTGCAATAGACAAGCAGCTTGGTGTGATGAAATCAACTGTGGGAGCAATAATAAGAAAATGGAAGAAATACAAAACCACTAATAATCTCCCTCGATCTGGGGCTCCAAGCAAGATCTCACCCCGTGGGGTCAAAATTATCACAAGAACGGTGAGCAAAAATCCCAGAACCACACGGGGGACCTAGTGAATTACCTGCATAGAGCTGGGACCACCGTAACAAAGGCTACCATCAGTAAGGCTAAGTTCATATTTGTGGTTGAGGCCACAGCATATCATCCGCATGCAAAAATGCTTTCAAATCCATGCAAACGCAGCGTTTTTTAACTGCATCAGCTTACGCATGATGTCAAAAAAGTTGCGTTTTTATGCGTTTGCTTGCGTTTTTGCATACATTTGCGTTTTTTATACACGTGTTCCATAGGGAGAAAATTCTCCAAGAGATTTTCCTTGACACAAGCCACACCCAATGGACGTGTCTCATGGGTTTTCTGTATATAGACCCTTGTACAGATGAAATCCTCAGATTTTGCTCTTGTATCGCGCGTCAAGATGGATCAAGATGGAGAGTTTCTATCGGAATCTGGATTTGGATATCAACTTGTTTCTTGCCTTTGCTTGTGAGCAAGAATGAAAAAGACAAAGACGGAGAAGACTGTGTCGGTGATTTTGGCAACACCCCATTGTTGAACGCCGGGATAGCCGAGGAGTCTGCCACTCCTTATTCAGTGATCTCCGTGAAAACCCGGATAAATATATTGAGTACACCAGGATGTCTCAAGAGAGCTTCCGGGATTTGCTGGGTCGTGTACAAGGAGCCATCAGCAGGCAGGACACCCAGCTCCGTAGAGCACATCAGTGTGCAAACAGCAATGCAGCTATCAGGGAGCCTTATAAGGCAGCCTAATAACCAACAGAGCTGATGCACAAAAATATATCCTCCCCTGTCACTGCACACAAACTATTGTGTTGTACAGTGAAAATCGCTACCAGCAGAAGCAGTTTTTTTCTTCTTCCCTGCCTAATGCTCTCCCTTATTCAGAATCAGCAGCAGCAACCTCTCCCTATGCTAAGATTGGCAGAAGTAAGATGGCGGTCGGGGTGCACGCCCTTTTATAGCCCCTGTGACGCCACACAAAGCAAGCCGATCACTTGCATGCCCTTCTCAAAGATGGTGGTGACCGCTGCCCATGTCATCGCGTTGCCCACAGTGTGCGTCCTCCATCGTTGGCTGAAAAAGGGCGCTGGAAGCATCATTTGAAGCGCGACTTTGGCGCTCTGGTCGCCGACCTCATGGTCGACCTCACGCTATGGTCGGGTTTCGTTTCATGAAACCCGACTTTAGCGAAAGTCGGAGACTTATGAATTTGACCGACCTGTTTCGCTCAACTCTAATACTGATATAACTGGGGATTAGCAGTACTGAACAGACTGACATAAGCTGTGGCATATGGAATGGGGTCCAGCACTGGTCCCAGCAGGGAACAATGCTGAACCCACACTGCAAAGCAGAAAGCTGAGAAAGGCAAAAACTGAAACAAAGGCAAAAAGATTCCAGCAAACAAATGACTTATCTGAATGATGCACGACCAAGCAGGGGGCAAGCGGACTTCAAAATGCACAGGAAGAAAACCAAATCACCAGCAATAACGGAGGGAAACTTGCTCACTTACATTCTCCCAGTCTGTAACACCTGACCTCCAATCATCCTCTTCAGGTGATTGACTTCTGTCAACCCGACCAGCGCCATTACCCGCAGCAACCACCAGAGGGAGCCCAAACTCAGAAGTCAGGTCCAAAGTGTTCACAACATGCTGGTCTCTGTAGGTCGGCTTCAAGAGAGTCAAAGCGTTGGTGGACAGACTTGAAAAGTGTGTCAATATGGGTCAAACCACTTTCCAGTCTATCTCCCACCGGCTATTCTGGAAGACCGAGCTCAAGTGAATAAACTCAGGCATGAATGTCCTGTCTGAGACCTTGTGCCACTATTGGGAAGACCCAACAAAAAGAGGCAGCGGCCTGGGACAGGGGAACACCAGAAGGACCAGCTGCCTGTTCTCCAGACTGTGACGCCAGCCCACTTACTGCATCGCTGGTGGATGGCTGGGACTGCTCCTAGTCTGTTCGCTGAAGGACCGCTCCAGAGGACGATCCAGGTTCGAGGGTGCTGCTCCAGGTTCTGTGAAAAGAAAAGAAAAACATTACTACCAAACAATAACAAGTGGCAACTCCTGTGGAATAGAAAATTTCAGATTAGGGAATACAACACAATGGAATACAACTCAAAAATACTTACGTTCTCTGAGCAAGGACAGGCCTCAGGAAAGCCAGCATCCGGTGATACTTATACTTCCGGATCCTTGCTGCAGCACCACCGTGAACTTGGATCTCCTGTCTCAGGTCCTTGTTGAAGCGATCCTTCATTGAACACCAATGGGTTCTGACTTTGTTCACTGTCAAGGGGGGGGGGGGGAGAGTTAAACAATGCGCTTTAGGCTGGGAACACACAACCCAACCGTGTGTGGTGTGAGAAACTCGCAGGAGTTTATCGCATCAATATATAAAGTGCTCTCAGTGAGAGAAACAAAATAGGAATCTTGTGGGTATGATACCTTTTAATGGCTAACAAATAATAGTGAATGTTGTTACAAAGCAAGCTTTCAGGACTGCTTACGTCCCTTCATCAGGCTGATATGACAAAATATTTGAAGAAACATTATATACAGTTTAAAGCACAACATTTCAATAAACAAACAATGAGCTTGTAACAACATTCACTATTTGTTAGCCATTAAAAGGCATCATACGCACAAGATTCCTATTTTGTTTCTCTCACTGAGAGCACTTTATATATTTTTTTCTACTGGCTAACACGATACCAAACCACTTTTATCGCATCACACACGGTTGTGTGATCCCGGCCTTTACAGGTTCACTGCCACGTCAGACCACATTGCAATACTTACGAAATTCCTTTCGGACTTGTGGCGTGGCATTGTCCCAGTCGTCCATCATCGCTCTGGCCACCTCATTCCACAGCCGCTGAATCACCACGTTGTCCAAGTGGTCTCGCTATCGGGTGTCCCACAATGCAGCTCGATCCGGCACTAATGTGATCAGGAGGTCGTTGTCAAGGTAGTCCTCCTCCCGTTGTGGAACCTAGAAATGAAAGAAAGACATTAATGTTGGAAAGATAAAACAAATTCTAAAAAAGAGAGAAAAAACAGTCAAGAAAAAAGAAACTTACACGCCATCTTGCCATCGGAACTTGGGTCTCTGTCTGCTTCTCCTGCTCTTCTGCACTTGTTGAAGTGTTCTGTAATAGAAAATACATGATTTTGTCACATATGTACAGTGAATACTTACCAATCAGTTGCAAATGTACTCACTTCAGACTTCTGTCCGGTGTGCTCTGGACTTGAGGCCATGGTGATAAGGTGATGAATACTGCAAGAGAGAGACGGGAATGATTACAGACTGCAGTGCGAAAGCAGATACACAGACATTAGCTTGTATATTCACATTTTGGTAAATTCTGTGTCTTCAAAGATCTCTTCAACAGTCTAGAGTCTTCCAATGTCTTCCACAGTCTGGAGATTACTGGACAGTAAGTGCCCACACCCTCTTTTTATACATGTTTGTGTGGGGGGGTGGCTAAAACCAGTTTCTGGATATGTTTACTCAGAAAAGTACATGTGTATGCAAACGCAATCAAACACATGTGCTTGCGTATGCATGCCCTCCCATAGACTGTAATGCGTTGTTTAGACGCATTCCTTCTGCAAGCTTCCTTATGCGTATGGCGGCTGCAAATTGACGCCTCTAAAATTGCAACATGTTGCGTTATCCACGCCCCGCCACATAACCCAAAATGATGTGTGCGTAAGCAAACACAGTCGAACGCATACAAACGCATGTACCTGCGTCCACAATGTAAAAGATAGGCAAACACAACATGTGGATGTATGCATCAGAAATGCTGCGGACACAACCGCATACAGTGGGGCAAAAAAGTATTTAGTCAGTCAGCAATAGTGCAAGTTCCACCACTTAAAAAGATGAGAGGCGTCTGTAATTTACATCATAGGTAGACCTCAACTATGGGAGACAAACTGAGAAAAAAAAATCCAGAAAATCACATTGTCTGTTTTTTTTTCATTTTATTTGCATATTATGGTGGAAAATAAGTATTTGGTCAGAAACAAGCAATCAAGATTTCTGGCTCTCACAGACCTGTAACTTCTTCTTTAAGAGTCTCCTCTTTCCTCCACTCATTACCTGTAGTAATGGCACCTGTTTAAACTTGTTATCAGTATAAAAAGACACCTGTGCACACCCTCAAACAGTCTGACTCCAAACTCCACTATGGTGAAGACCAAAGAGCTGTCAAAGGACACCAGAAACAAAATTGTAGCCCTGCACCAGGCTGGGAAGACTGAATCTGCAATAGCCAACCAGCTTGGAGTGAAGAAATCAACTGTGGGAGCAATAATTAGAAAATGGAAGACATACAAGACCACTGATAATCTCCCTCGATCTGGTGCTCCACGCAAAATCCCACCCTGTGGGGTCAGAATGGTCACAAGAACGGTGAGCCAAAATCCCAGAACCATGCGGGGGGACCTAGTGAATGAACTGCAGAGAGCTGGGACCAATGTAACAAGGCCTACCATAAGTAACACACTACGCCACCATGGACTCAGATCCTGCAGTGCCAGACGTGTCCCACTGCTTAAGCCTGTACATGTCCGGGCCCGTCTGAAGTTTGCTAGAGAGCATTTGGATGATCCAGAGGAGTTTTGGGAGAATGACGGACTGGTACAGAGGGGAGAGGACCCTGTCCTTGCGGACTTACATTCTACGGGTTGAATCTCGCCACCAGACCGTCTGTTTGTGGATGGTACACAGACAAGCGGAGTTGTGTAACCTGGAGAGCTTTCCACAACTCCCTCATCACTTTGGACATAAACTGTGTGTCTTGTTCCTTCAGGATCTCCTTTGGCAAGCCCACCCAAGAAAAAATGTGGACTAACTCTCGGGCTATGCATCTGGCGGAGGAGTTTCTAAGGGGTACTGCCTCCGGGTACAGTGTTGCATAGTACTTCACCGCTAGAATGTATTAGTGCCCTCTGGTGGACTTAACCTGGGGCCCCTCATGGTCCATGCCAATCCGGTCAAAATGGACCTCTATAATTGGCAATGACACTAGGCGAATTTGGGAATGGGACACGGGAGCAGTAATCTGGCATGTAGGCCAGGCCTGGCAGTAGTTGACAATCTCTCTGTGACACCCAGGCCAATAGAACCTTCTAAGGACCCGCTCTTGTTTTGTATACTTCCAGATGTCCACCCAAGACATGAGAACGGGCCAGGTCTAATAACCTATGCCTATAGGGACCCGGTACTAATAACTGCTCTATCATTTCCTCACTCAGCTTAGTGACCCGATACAGCAGCTCTCCATTTAGAGCAAAATGTGGAAACCTGGTGTCAGCCCCTAGCTCTTGGGCAACCCCATTTATCACAGTTACAAATGTGCAAGGCACCTTTTAGGGTAGGATCCCACATTTACGCAGTCCTGAAATTTTCACCAGAAACCCCCAGTTCAACAATCTCGGCCTCACTGGTCACCGTCTCATCCTTGTCACCAGCCAGGACACACAAAGGGGACTTCATCTAACCTCAGACTGTGATGGGGTTTCATCAGGGTTGAGATGGCTCTGTATGAGACATTTGGTAACCTCGGCTTCCCCCATAAGTCCCAGAACAGGCTAAAGTCCCGCCCTATTATCACCAGGTGTAGCAAGTCCGTAATCACCCCGACCTCATGGGAATCAACACAAAAGTTAGGTTTTATAGTCACTCTGGCAACGGGAGAGTCCTAGGTGTCCCCGTGGATACAGCAGATGCCAGCATGTTTCCCTGGGATCAGCTGGTGGGGTAGTGTGGCCCTTATCAGGGTCACCAAACTCTCTGAGTCCAACAGTCCTGACACCAGTACTCAGTTTATAGTCACGGGACACGCATAATGTGGCCCCTCATGCGGCCGATATTCCACACTGCAGGTTGGATATGCATAGTAGGGGCAGCGCCTTCTTTGGGCTGCAGTTCATCTCGAGAGGACAAAGAACAACAGGCGGCTATATGTCCTGGACCGCAGCATCTTCAGCAAAGCAAATCTTTACCCATGGCCTTTGACAACTCCTCAGTAACCCCTTGGGGTTTATGACTCCCCTCCCAGTAGTGGCTCTACTACCCCTCTTTTGGGGCTCAGGCTCCCGCTGGGTACCTCAGTTTGGGAATGCACGACCTTCTTGCTTTCTTAGGGACATTTCGACCACCAGGTATCGTTCCACTGGGTCCACCAGTTCGTCCGCATTTCAGGGATCTCCCGAGCAACCCTGGTCTGAACTGGCCTAGGAAGGGAGTGCACGAATCTGTCCATGACAACCTGCATGACCATCTTAGCTGGAGTAGAGGATTCTGACTGCAACCACTTTTGCACAAGATGCATCATTTCAATCAATTGGGATGGAGGCGGTTTGTCCCCATAATATACTCAGTAGTGAACCCTTTGTGCTCTCACTGACAGTCACTCCTGGACGTGTCAAAATTTCTGTTTGTAACCTGGCATACTCCTGCACATCCTGTAATGCTAAATCATAATAGGCATCTGGATCTAACCAGTCAATTAGGGGCCGAGCACCTCTGCCCACTTCTCTGGTAGTAGATCTCACGCTTCACCACCTGCTCAAACACAGTCAAAAATTCCTCCACATCATCACCCGGGTCATTATTTGCATAGCTCATCTTACCGCTTTCCGGACGTACTTGTTGTCACCTGGACTTGGGGTAGGGGTTGCCGGCCTACCATGAGCCACCTCTGTCAACAAGTCAATCAGCTGCTGGTGTTTCTGGTACTGCATCTGCTGTATAAGCAGCTTACTCGTCCCCTATTGCACCATCTGTTGCTGCTGTAATTGTTGCTGGTGTTGTAGTTGCTGTTTCTGCTTTGCTTGTAGCAGATGTTTAAGCAGGTCCTCCATCTTGCCTGACGTATACGCTGGCATGTGGTCGTCACACATGTTTGCTGAGAACGCTGCCCGCACTTCTAATACCACCTGTGGTAGATCAGCTCACTCTGCTGCACACGGAGGTAGTCACAGGACTACTGCGTCTTTAAGGATGCACTTGATTTACTGGATCAACAGACAAGAAAAGTAGCATGCAAATAACAGGGATCACCGATTAAATAATATCAAAAATCTTTATTCAAGTGACGACACAACAACACTGCAAGGTTAAAAACATTTCAAATTGCATAATGCCAAAGAAAAAGGCTATACAATGGCCCACAATAGGGCCATGCCCTTGCCCAACCCCTAATAACTTGTTCCCTCCTCGCTAAACCAAGAACATATAATTTATGCCAGACCTAATCAAACAATAACAGTACATATGTGTAATGGAAATATGCCAACCAATATCATACAAATACAGCTGTATAGTAGAAGGGGTGCTGTAAAGAAGACAAGGGGAATAAGTAGAATGAAGGGGTCAGAGCGGCCCACTATCAAGAAGAATGGTGGTGCAATTGCCTCTCCCAGGAACCAGGGTGAGCTTTTGCCAAGCAATACAAATGGCCCAAATAAGGTGGCTAAAAAGTCTCATACAACCTCGACCTGGCAAGAATAACACACACATAGAGCAAATACTGCTGATAGTATTGTGGGTGGAAGGAGTGGAGGAGTCAAGGGCACAAGGATGCCCAACGCGTGTCGCCAGAGGACCTGGCTTCTTCAGGGGCAGTACTTCCACTCACAATACTATCGGCATCCCAGGCAATATTTTCTCTATGTGGGTGTTACTCTTGTGAGGTGCTGTCTCCTTTGTTTATGGATATTGGACTACTTCCCAAGAGGGACTCCTTGGATAGGACGTGCACCTTCCTTATGGGTAAAGTTGACCCTATATTTCCAGAGGTGCTCTGTGCCACCTTTGAATTGATCACATGACTGTGACATCACACAAGTAGTGTCAGCACACGGTGGTGTCGGCTCTGCAGGTGGAGATTAGGTGGACAACCTCCCACCTCTGCGGTTGTCTACATAAAAAACACTTTACGGTTGTCCACATAAAAACCAGCCTATTATGCAACTTATCTTAAGCCTCACAACACTTAATGTGCTGTGGGAAAAAATTATGACTTTTATATCACTGACGCCATTAGGTGTAGAGAAAAGTTGTTGCTTTATACTTGGTTTATTGGATGTGGCATAAATAAAGCTGAAGCACAAAATAAACACAGCTCTCTGGGCATAACGTTAAAACAAAACTGTAGCACTAGGCACAGTCCTTGTATTCACTGGGATCAGCCCGCTCAGGGGTAGCAAGGTTCAGGCATAAACAAATCACCCAACACTTCTCTTGAGTGTTTCCCTCCAGAAACTGAGCACTGCTCACACCCTAAACATGTCCTGGGGTGGAGATAAAGTGGGCATCATCCCACCTGCTCTATGGATATCCACATAAAAGCCAGCCTATTGTGTAAATTAGATTAACCCCTCACCTCACTTAATGTGCTGGAGAAAAACTCTGGGTTTTATATCACTGATGCCATTAAGTGTAGTGACACCTATCTCCCCTCCAACACTTTACCAGTGTATATATATATATATATATATATATATAATATTATATATATTATATATATATATATACTGCTCAAAAAAATAAATGGAACACTTAAACAACAGAATATAACTCCAAGTAAATCAAACTTCTGTGAAATCAAACTATCCACTTGTGAAGCAACACTGATTGACAATCAATTTCACAATCTGTTGTGCAAATGGAATAGACAACAGATGAAAATTATTGGCAATTATCAAGACACCCTCAATAAAGGAGTGGTTTTGGTTTTGCAGGTGGGGACCACTGACCACATCTCAGTACCAATGCTTTCTGGCTGATGTTTTGGTCACTTTTGATTGTTGGTTGTGCATTCACACTCGTGATAGCATGAGACGGACTCTAAACCCACACAAGTGGCTCAGGTAGTGCATCTCATCCAGGATGGCACATCAATGCGAGCTCTGGCAAGAAGGTTTGCTGTGTTTGTCAGCGTAGTGTTCAGAGACTGGAGGCGCTAACCAGGAGACAGGCCAGTGCACCAGGAGACATGGAGGGGCCGTAGGAGAACAACAACCCAGCAGCAGGGCCGTTACCTCAGCCTTTGTGCATATCCTTCATCCCATATACCCGTCAACAATTGTGACATCATAATGAAGGGCGGGGCTTGATGCACACACACTTTTTCCCCATTATGTAGATAGGGGCAAAATTGTTTAGTGAATTGGAACGCGCGGGGTTAAAATTTCACCTCACAACATAGCCTAGGACACTCTCGGGGTCCAGACGTGTGACTGTGCCAAATTTTGTAGCTGTAGCTGCGACGGTGCAGATGCCAATCCCGGACATACATACATACATACATACATACACACACTTGAGCTTTAGGCCTGTTTCACACTTCAGTTTTTTGTTTCAGTTAAAATCCGCCAAAAAGGCGGAAAGCGGATCCGTTCTTAACTGATGTGAACGGATGGCACCGGAACCGTTTTTTTGACGGATCCGCCGAACGAAGAATTTTAAAGGAACCGCTGCGAGGGAAAAGGAGAGAGAGAGACTTTCAGGGTTAAATTTCCTGCTGACTTCATTCTTCCGGGCATGCGCTGTATAAAAATGCGGATCCTGCAGTAAAAAAAAGTTACATGGTCCGTCCAGGCATCTCGGCGGACGCTAAATAATTGACGGATCAGCAAAAAAACGGATCCAACGGATGGCCATCCGTCAAGATCCGCCGGTAATGCAAGTCAATGGGGAAAAAAACGGATCCGCCAAAAAAATGGCAGATCCGTTTTTTTGCAAAAACGGCGGATTTTGACTGATGGTCAAAAACGTAAGTGTGAAACAGGCCTTATATATTATATATATATATAATCTACATATATGCACTTATTGATTTAATATTTTTTCATTTAATGATTTTTAAAAATATTTTTCCTTTTTTTTTTTTTTTTTACATAATATCCTTTGTTCTTCTATGGAACTCAGCAGTGCATTATACACAGTAGCTGTCATGACGACGATCGTGCCCTCGAAATGACATCACGGACCCACTGATCTCAAGGTAGAGGGTGCCCCCTCCCTCTCTCGGGCTTTTAAATGCTACAATCACTAGCAGTCATGGAATTCAGGGGGTTAAGTTGCCCGCGGCAGTGCGTGCACTGATTTTGGCAGTGATGGCTGGAGCTTGGCTATAACTTACGCCGAGCTCCCAGCAATGATGATATGGGCACAGCTCTTGCCTGCATGATTGCCATGACGTAAGTTTGTCATCGCCTGACAACCCCTTCCCAACCATGATGTAAACTTACGTGAAATGTCAGGAATGGTTAAACCACTCAGTGAAGATTTTAAAACTATATTGCTTCTGTTTGTAAGTCAAAGTGCGAGCCCTGTGTTTGGAGATCCAACTTTTTTTTTTAAGCAAAATCTTCCAAATCCTGAAACTTAAGACTGTAAGGCTGTGTGCCCACGTAGCGATTTTTAAGCGTTTTTGCCGCGATTTTCGGCGCAAAAACGCAGCGAAAACGTTTAAAAATCGTGTACAGAACGCCCCCCATGCATTCCTATGGCATTCCGCACATGCTGTGCTAATGCTGCGCTTTTTTCCGCGGCGGAATCGCATCGCGGAAAAAAATCGCAGCATGCTCATTCTTTATAGGAATGCATGAGAATCGCTTACTTCCCGCATGTGGCTATGCCCACCATGCGGGAAGTTAAGCGTCTCATGTGTGGTTGGTACCCACGGTGTGGAGGAGAGGAGACTGTCCTCCAGGCCCTGGGTACCATACCCCTGTAAAAAAAAGAATAAAAAATAAAAAATCGGGGTATATTTACCTTCCGGCGTCCCGCGCTGCATTCCCGGCCTACGGTCCTGTGCTGACGTAGGTCTCGCGTGACTCTAGCGGTCTCGCGAGATCGCTGTAGCAACGCGAGACTACGTCATCACAGGTCTCGCAAGGCATTACTGGGAACGCTGAGGCCAGGGATGGCAGCGCAGGACGCCGGAAGGTAAATATACACCGATTTTTTTTAAATTTTTTTTAGCATTTTAAGATTCTATCTTTTACTATTGATGCCGCATAGGCGGCCTCAATAGTAAAAACCTGGTCACACTTGTCAAACACTATATTTGACGAGTGTGACCAACCTGTCAATCACTTTCCAAGCGATGCTTCAAATCGCTTGGAAAGTGCTTGACTATCGCACACGAAAATCGCCATCATAATCGCGGTGAAATCGCGCGGAAAAAAACGCGCGATTTCTGGGAAGGAGTCCGGTTTTTGGTGTGCGTTTTAACACGCAACGTGGGCACATAGCCTAATACTGAATTAACTGATTTACTTTTTATAGATATGTTCTTTAGTTTTAAACCATCACTTTGCTCCACAAACTGGATATATACAGTTGAAATCCAATGTTACTTTTATGACATTTATATGTAAGTCTGATGTTAAATTGATAAAGATTAAGATTAGTCAAAAAAATCATTTGTTAATTTGTCTCCTGACAAATTAGCAGCAGGTCATCACTCTACCTTAATTGGGACTGCACATGGGAAGCGGAGTGTACAATTAGTTCTCAAACAAAAACCTCTTTCCCAATAACTTAGAAACAGTTTCCATACAATTGCGCACACACTGCTCCCAAAGTAGTGCCTTTTGTCTATGAAAAACAAAAAATATCTTTAAACATGAAAAAATGATGTCGAAATGCAGTGTAAAAGTTCAGATATTAAAATTCAATTGCTCATTGTCATGTGAGAAGCAAAGAGCCTCCAATCTGTCATTGTGTCGTTAGAAGTCTACAATGACTTGACATGAGCAGTGCCAGGATCCAGTGAGATACCATAAATTTTACTTAAGACATCCTTAAGGCCCCGTCTCACTAAGCGACTTACCAGCGATCCCGACACCGATATCAAGGTGTCAGGATCGCTGGTAAGTCGCTATGTGATCGCTGGTGAGCTGTCACACAGACAGCTTCACCAGCAATCAGCACAGCGATGCCGAGCGCCCGGCATCGCTGGCCATCCTGTAAAAAATAGAATCAAAATAAAAAATATAGTTATTCTCACCATCCGATGTCCCGCGCAGTCTTCCGGCCTCTCTCCACGCTCCGGTCCCAGTGATCCTTTGCATGAATGACCGCGAGATGTCACGGTCTCGCGGGATAACAAAGTCTCGCGGTCATTCGTGCAAAGGATCACTGGGACCGGAGCGTGGAGAGAGGCGGGATGGCTGAACGGGACGTCGGAAGGTGAGAATAACTATATTTTTTATTTGTTTTATTATTTTTTACACCTGATCGCTGGTCTCCCGCTGTCACACACAGCGATGCGTGCTGGCCAGCGGGAGACCAGCGACCAAAGAAATGTCCAGAGATTTCTTGCAGCGATCAGCGATACCGGCAGGGGGGCCGCTCGCTGATCGCTGTCACACACAGCAATCTCGCTGGTGAGATCGCTGTTACGTCACAAAAGTTGTGACTCAGCAGCGATCTCGCTACCGAGATTGCTTAGTGAGACGGGGCCTTTAGTGTCCCTTGGAAATGAGGGCAATCTTTCCACCGTTGGTTTCAGATGATATTTAGATAGTTTGTCCAGGAATTTTTTAGACATAACACCATCATCAATCATAAAGTCCAATTCTCCTTCGTGGCACATATAGTCACCGGATTATTCGATAACAAGGTTTAGGTGTTTTTGTGCCATGTTCTGATAAACTAGTTGGCTCATGTTGAGAAACCTGGCACTTGGGGCGGGTCTTCTGACGAGAGAACAATCCGTGTTTTACTACTGCGTTAAACTGGTCTTTTAGTATGAGATCCAATGGCTAGCACACGATAGGTACAGGGGTATGGTGCTAGTGAAGGAGGCTCATGAGTCCCACATAAATGTCTATTAGAATCACTGCACACATACACTTAAGGAGTATTTGCTTATTAGTGAAATTTATTGAAAACAAGTGCTCTTATAGTGATTGCGACAGAATGACATTTTGGTCATTCAAGACCTTGATCACATAAGTCGCCTTGAACAATGTAGTGGTTCATGAAGGATGTGGTCCTTATGATCAAAAATAGGGACAGCGAGTATGCCCGTAGTAGTTCTGAACTAAGGGCTGTCCTGAATTAGGTAATGGTCACTTATGCCTTTAGGTTAGCCAGGGTCAGAGCGGTCGCTCTATGTGGGGTGGTGGCGAGACGGTGGAGTGTGTTAACACTCAGTTGTAGCAAGGAGGAGTGACGGTCTTTTAGTAACATTTTAGTGTAATTGCTAGGTCACAACAGTACAGTTATACATTCAAGCTGAGAACTGCGTACTTGGGTTATCATCATTTTTAAGATGTTAAATATTGGGTAGGTTATAAGTTGTGATTTTTTTTTGTTTTTTTAATCACTCTTCGCTTATTTTTTTTTAGATATTATACTTTGCCAATGAAACCATGCTATTGTATTTCCAAGAAAGTGATTACATTGAGCTACAGCAGATGTCCTACATCACGTCTTAGTATACAGTGGGTACGGAAAGTATTCAGACCCCTTTTTCACTGTTTGCTTCATTGCAGCCATTTGGTAAATTCAAAAAAGTTCATTTTTTTTCTCATTAATGTATACTCTGTAGTCCATCTTGGCTAAAAAAAAACAAATGTAGAAATGTTTGCAAATTAATTAAAAAAGAAATAACGAAATATCGCTTGGTCATAAGTATTCAGACCCTTTGCTCAGACACTCATATTTAAGTACATACTGTCCATTTCCTTGTGATCCTTCTTGAGATGGGTCCACTCCTTCACTGGAGTCCATCTGTGTTTAATTAAAATGATAGGACTTGATTTTGTAAGGCACACAACTGTCTATATAAGACCTCACAGCTCACAGTGCATGTCAGACCAAATGAGAGTCATGAGGTCAAAGGAACTGGCCAAGGAGCTCAGAGACATAATTGTGGCAAGGCACAGATCTGGCTAAGGATACATAAGAATTTCTGCAGTACTCAAGGTTCCTAAGAGCACAGTTACCTTCATAATCCTTAAATGGTAGAAGTTTGGGACCACCAGAAGTCTTCATAGACCTGGCAGTCCAGCCAAACTGAGCAATCGTGGGAGAAGAGCCTTGGTGAGAGAGGTAAAAAAGAACCCCAGGATCACTGTGGCTGAGCTCCACAGATGCAGTACGGAGATGGGAGAAAGTTCCACAAGGTCAGCTATCACTGCAGCCCTCCACCAGTCGGGTCTTTATGGCAGAGTGGCCCGACCCAAGCCTCTCCTCAATGCAAGACATATGAATGCCCGCATAGTTTGCTTAAAAAACTCATGAAGGACTCCCAGACTATGAGAAATAAGATTCTCTGGTCTAATGAGGCGAAGATAGAACTTTTTGTGATAATTCTAAGCAGTATGTGTGGAGAAAACCAGGCACTGCTCATCACCTGCCCAATATAATCCCAAAAGTGAAACACGGTGGTGGCAGCATCATGCTATGTGGTGTTTTTCAGCTGCAGGGACAGGACGATTGGTTACAATTGCAGGAAACATGAATGCGGCCAAGTACAGAGATTTCCTGGATGAAAACCTCTCTGGAGAGACCTGAAAATGGCTGTCCACCAACATTCACCATGCAAACCTAACGGAACTGGAAAGGATCTGCAAGGAAGAATGGCAGAGGATACCCAATCCAGGTGTAAAACACTTGTTGCATCATTCCCAAGAAGACTCATGGCTGTACTAGCTCAAAAGGGTGCTTCTACTCTATACTGAGCAAAGGGTCTGAATACTTATGACCATGTGATAGTTCATTTTTTTCTTTGTTAATAAATTTGCAAAAATTTCTATATTTCTGTTTTTTTCAGTCAAGATGGAGTGCAGAGTGTACATCAATGAGAAAAAAATGAACTTTTTTGAATTTACCAAATAGCTGCAATAAAGCAAAGAGTGAAAAATTTAAAGAGATCCGAATACTTTCCGTACCAATTGTATTTCACATGACTCTTTCTACAACATGTGATTTTTTTTGTTTCCGTTACAGCATTTTAAAGTTGGGTCGCAAGGCTGAAATATGGAAATGGAGAAGTTGGCAAAGTTCACACATCGGCTGTTGCAATGGCTGCAATTCCACCTTCCACCAAGGTGCTTTTTCATCTGTGGGAATAGGTGATAGTACGAGGGAGCCAAATCAGGGGAATAGGGTGGGTGCTGAAGCAGTTGGAAACCACAGGAGTGAATTGCCGCAGCCGATGTGTGAACTTTGCCAACTTCTCCATTTCCATATTTCAGCCTTGCGACCCAACTTTAAAATGATGTAACGGAAACAAAAAAAATCAAAATAAATCCAGATTGCTCATGAGACCATTCAACTAACTAAATAACATATTGCATTGCAAAACAAGACCATGCAAATAAGATTTCATGGGTGGGCCTTGAAGTTTTCAGGCGCCCCTCGTAGTTAATATATATTACAGTATGCAGCATTTCCTGAAGCCTTGTTTGCATATTCATAATTTGCTTTTAGCGTTCACATGGAAGTTAAGGCCATGGTTATTTTTCCTTCATATAATTATAGCGTTCTAGATTATTCCATAGAAAATTGACTTGGCTACTTAGAATTTAAGCTAGTAGGATCGGTGATACCAAGAAGACTTCGAACAATCTTTGTTTTTTATAATAAAAGCAAGCGTTATATATTTTGAATTTAGTTTCTTCTGAGCATTGTTTTTTTTATAACAAAATATACTGATAAGCAGGATGTAGTTTCTAACTTGGTGTAGCCTGTCATTTACGATACTTAGAAGATTGCCGACTGTGAGGAGAAGAGAATGGTAGCTGGCACAGAATGCAGGGTTGTGAATTCCTTTGTCACTGGTAATGCAGCCAATCCTTAATAGCTTGGACCTTTAAATGATTCATTTAGAAATCTTTAGCGGACAAAGATATATCCCAGGAAGTTAACCTCCTCAACCAGGAAAATATAGTTCTCAAGCTTAACAAATAATTGTCTCTCAGTCTTTGCAGTATAGTACGTACATGCCCGTTTGTGTAACTCATAATCTGGTGAATAAACCAAGATGTCATCTGGATAGACAACTACATATTGACCACTTACAGCTCCTAATAAGTCACTAATAAAATTTTGAAAAACAGATGACACGTTACTTAGCCCAAAAGGTATGACAAGATACTCAGTCTCCCTACGTGACGGGAGTCACATTAGTAAATATATATACTACTCACTGTAAGTAAAAGGAGGTCAAACAATCTGAGATCAGGTCCAGGAAATGGTGCAGTACAACAAAGGGAAGTCAGAGACGAAGTCCAATACACGAGCCGAGATCAGAAACGCCAGAGAGACAATACAGTTTTCAGGGAGCAGGCACAAGAAAAGGCAGGTCACAAGCAAACAGTCTGAGTCCGGGAAGAGAATCGAGTCAAGCTGGGTCAGGCACAGAACACAGAGGGATCAATATTCCACAGGCAACAGCAAGTTTACAATTGACACTGGGGAGAGGAACTAGCATGCTTAAGTAGAAGCCTGATTAAGGAAAATGAACACAGGTGATTCCAGCACAGACCCAGCACAGACTGACAGCCCCGACACAAAGTAACAAAAAGACAGAAACAGAGTGGTGATCATGACTGCACCCCCTCTTCAAGGGGGGGGCACCGGACCCCCAGGTTTCCCAGGAAACTTCCGATGAAGGGCCTGGACCAACCGATCAGCCCTTACAGAATGAGCTGGAACCCAGGATCGTTCCTCAGGTCTATACCCCTTCCAATGTACCAGGTATTGAAGGAATTCCAGACCATTCGGGAATGAATGACCCTTTGTACCTCATATTCCAAGCTTCTATCAATAGAAATCGGAGGAGGCGGGGGCGAAGAAGACAGAACAGGGGAAATACAGTGGGGCAAAAAAGTATTTAGTCAGTCAGCAATAGTGCAAGTTCCACCACTTAAAAAGATGAGAGGCGTCTGTAATTTACATCATAGGTAGACCTCAACTATGGGAGACAAACTGAGAAAAAAAAATCCAGAAAATCACATTGTCTGTTTTTTTTTCATTTTATTTGCATATTATGGTGGAAAATAAGTATTTGGTCAGAAACAAGCAATCAAGATTTCTGGCTCTCACAGACCTGTAACTTCTTCTTTAAGAGTCTCCTCTTTCCTCCACTCATTACCTGTAGTAATGGTACCTGTTTAAACATGTTATCAGTATAAAAAGACACCTGTGCACACCCTCAAACAGTCTGACTCCAAACTCCACTATGGTGAAGACCAAAGAGCTGTCAAAGGACACCAGAAACAAAATTGTAGCCCTGCACCAGGCTGGGAAGACTGAATCTGCAATAGCCAACCAGCTTGGAGTGAAGAAATCAACTGTGGGAGCAATAATTAGAAAATGGAAGACATACAAGACCACTGATAATCTCCCTCGATCTGGTGCTCCATGCAAAATCCCACCCCGTGGGGTCAGAATGATCACAAGAACGGTGAGCAAAAATCCCAGAACCACGCGGGGGGACCTAGTGAATGAACTGCAGAGAGCTGGGACCAATGTAACAAGGCCTACTATAAGTAACACACTACGCCACCATGGACTCAGATCCTGCAGTGCCAGACGTGTCCCACTGCTTAAGCCTGTACATGTCCGGGCCCGTCTGAAGTTTGCTAGAGAGCGTTTGGATGATCCAGAGGAGTTTTGGGAGAATGTCCTATGGTCTGATGAAACCAAACTGGAACTGTTTGGTAGAAACACAACTTGTCGTGTTTGGAGGAAAAAGAATACTGAGTTGCATCCATCAAACACCATACCTACTGTAAAGCATGGTGGTGGAAATATCATGCTTTGGGGCTGTTTCTCTGCAAGGGGCCAGGACGACTGATCCGGGTACATGAAAGAATGAATTGGGCCATGTATCGTGAGATTTCGAGTGCAAACCTCCTTCCATCAGCAAGGGCATTGATGATGAAATGTGGCTGGGTCTTTCAACATGACAATGATCCAAAGCACACCGCCAGGGCAACGAAGGAGTGGCTTCGTAAGAAGCATTTCAAGGTCCTGGAGTGGCCTAGCCAGTCTCCAGATCTCAACCAAATAGAAAACCTTTGGAGGGAGTTGAAAGTCCGTGTTGCCAAGCGAAAAGCCAAAAACATCACTGCTCTAGAGGAGATCTGCATGGAGGAATGGGCCAACATACCAACAACAGTGTGTGGCAACCTTGTGAAGACTTACAGAAAACGTTTGACCTCTGTCATTGCCAACAAAGGATATATCACAAAGTATTGAGATGAAATTTTGTTTCTGACCAAATACTTATTTTCCACCATAATATGCAAATAAAATGAAAAAAAAACAGACAATGTGATTTTCTGGATTTTTTATTCTCAGTTTGTCTCCCATAGTTGAGGTCTACCTATGATGTAAATTACAGATGCCTCTCATCTTTTTAAGTGGTGGAACTTGCACTATTGCTGACTGACTAAATACTTTTTTTCCCCACTGTAAATTCCCTCAACAATGACATGTGGAACACATTAGAAATACAGAAAGACCGAGGGAGCTTTATCCGGAAGGCAGCTGGATTGACCACCTCCAGAATTTCATATGGACCAATGAATCTAGGACCCAACTTTAGCGAGGGCATCTTCAACTTAATATTCTTAGAGGAAAGCCATACCTTATCTACCACTTTGAAGGCGATCCCGGACGAGTGCCTCCTATTGGCCTTCCGCTTCTGCTGATGGTGAGCCACCCCAATGTTCTTTTTAACCATCCTCCAAACATCCTCCAGCTCTTGAATGGTGACATCCACCCCAGGACACCCTGAACTTACCCTGGAAGATTCACCAAAATGAGGATGAAACCCGTAATTACAGAAAAATGGCAAGGTCCCCGTTGACTGATTAACCCGACTGTTAAAGGCAAAACTCAGCTGGGGGAAGAAATTATGACCAATTCTCCTGTTGATTGGTGACAAAACATCTCATAATTTACTCCAAAGACTGATTTGTCCTCTCTGTCTGACCGTTACTGTTAGGGCTGGCAGAACGCACCAAATTATAAAATAGTAGTAGGTGCGTTCGCAGCCGGGGTCCATCGTGCAGAGGTGGTACACTGCTGCTAGACAATAGCGGAAGAATAGAGCGGCGTAAAAACAGTCACACGTGGGTTACGTCACCCAGTGTGAACAGGAGCGGACTCTGTTAATTCACAGAGCCGCACAACCGCTGAACGTGGATGCCGGAGCCTGTTAAGCTCACAGAGCCCGGCCAAAGAGCGCACAGCAAACAGCTGTGATGCATACATCACTCACTCCTTATAGTCTGAAAATACAGTCTATCCTAGCGCATGGCCAAGCGGCCATGCGAACCTTTTATAGCCGTGGGCGTCCGGGACCTTCCTGGCTTCTCGGATGGACCAATCCGAACAGGAGCAGGACCTGAACACCTGACCTTCGATCTCCAAAGGGAGATCACTTCACGGGCATGCTCAGTGGCCTGACATGGGGACTTAGTCCCTGGAGAATCTCGCTGCTGAGCAGCATGTATTGCCATAGCTGTGCCAGAGGTGGCAGCTGCAAGCAAACCCACGGAGCTGGTCTGGGCAGAGCGCCGGGACCGACGAGTTTGCTGAGCAACCTCCTCTGCGGCTGGAGAGGAATGGGAGACCGCAGGAAGCAAAGCTCGGGATTTCCGCTGTGCAGCGACAGGAACCCGACGCCTAACAGTTAGTCTCGGTGATAAGTAGAGGAAAGCGACAAATCAATCCCCAGTTTTCTGCAGAAAGCCCTCCAAAATCTAGATGAATTGTACACCCCTATCATATATAATAAAGTTAAGTCCATATATATTTGGACAGATACATTTTTCTAATTTTGGTTTTAGACATTACCACAATGAATTTTAAACAAAACAATTCAGATGCAGTTGAAGTTCAGACTTTCAGCTTTCATTTGAGGGTATCCACATTAAAATTGGATGAAGGGTTTAGGAGTTTCAGCTCCTTAACATGTGCCACCCTGTTTTTAAAGGGATCAAAAGTACTTGGACAGATTAAATATGTAATACTAGATGGTGGCCCGATTCTAACACATCAGGTATTCTAGAATATGTATGTGGTTTATTTATGAAGATTTAAGAATAATGCAATGAATACACAGGATTTTCCAGGTAAAATATATACATTATCATTAAAAGGTATTGCTCATAGAACTTAATACAACTGAACGAAATTATTAAACAGATTATCAAAATATATAAACCATTACATGAATATCTGATGTTTAAATTCCACGCCAATATCGCTGATTGGTCACCGGGCACGACCAATCAGAAAAGCATGGTTCAAATCCTGCAGCAATTCGCGGGCGGACTGCACCTGTCGCTGATTGGATGCTGCGGGCTGGGCGCGACCAATCAGGCTAGCGCCGGTCATCTCCCGGCTGCGTTGCCGCTGACCTCCGTGCGGCAGGAGCTGACCCGCGGAAACCGTCGGGAGATCAGCGGCTAGTGCCGCAGATCTGCCGACGGTAGGGGTGGCGTGCGTTGTTAGAATTCCGTGCCAATTCGCGGCTGGACTGCACCTGTCGCTGATTGGTCGCGCCCGGCCGGGCGCGACCAATCAGCGACGCGGGATTCCCGTTACAGACAGACAGAATTAGACGATTATATAATAGATCTTTGCACTCCTGTAGGTTACAAGACGTGACGAGAGTGTATATAACAATCACAGAGCCCCATTATTACAGCTCAGTCCCTATTTATTTCTCTAAGGCCGAGGTCACAGTAGCGTATAACACTGCTGCGTGCTATGTGATAAAACATCGCATAACTCTCTGCCCAGTGTTATTCTATGAGGCAGCTCGGATCTGCAATTATTTTCTCATGCTAATTCGGCATGAGAGAACTATCACAGCATGTTGCGATTGGCAGCGAGACTCTGCTCACACACCCCTACAAGTCTATGGGTGCATGTGAAACATCGGACTGTACTCTGATTGTGCAGTCTGATATAAGCCAAGATAGGTAATGGAGGAGATGGAGAAATTAATTTCTCTATCACGTGTACCCCTGTGCTGCAATTCTCTCATGCGAGAGGATTGGAGCACAGAGCACTGACATTCGGCTCACTCTTGCAGCAGTGCAGGAGCCAGTGGTCATTGGCATATCACATCCGATGCTCTTGTGTCTGATGTTATACGCTCATGTGACTTCTCGTGTGATTTGTGTGCAGATGGGGAAAGCCACCAGGGACCCACCTGTCTGACTAGTCACCTGTGCGGCCTTGGTTCTTGGTGGCTTTTAAAGTATATTTTTCCCTGAAACGCCGCAGCGTTTCAGAGTCAAACATACTTGGCTGGAATCATACGGAGACAATGTTTGATACATGTGGCCTGTGGATTGAGCAGCATGTGTCAGCCATCAGATTCAGTTTAAGATCTCATTGGTGTCATTTATTTCCCATGGTTGACTAGTATACTTTTGCTTTTGAGGAGAACTATAACTCCCAACATATACAGCAGCTCCTATGGCATGCTGGGAGTTATAGTTCACCACTGGAGTGCTGATTTTCTTTTGAGTTAGTGGCAAGGGAGCAGAGTGGACACATTTTTTTATTTATTCCACTAATGCTTGCCTCTTAGCTTCTTTGTTCCTAGGTACAACTTCGGTGCTGCTTTCTGTACATCTGCTCCTTGCACTCACGTTTGGGTTAGCAGCTGCTCGTAAATCCTTTCTGGCCCTGCCGCCACGCTAGACAGGATAAAGTGTAGAAAAACACCATGAGCACTACTGTAATTGGTGCTTGGGTAGTTTCCTGAACCGTGAGACAATATACACTGCTCAAAAAATGGGCCCATATACCCATCATACATATCCACGATCCCATAGGCCCATGCCCATATACCCATCATACATATCCTCCATCCCATAGTCCCATGCCCATATACCCATCATACATATTCGCCATCCCATAGTCCCATGCCCATATACCCATCACACATCCTTCATCTCATAGTCCCATGCCCATATACCCATCATACATATCTCCCATCCCATAGTCCCGTGCCCATATACCCGTCATACATATCCGCCATCCCATAGTCCCGTGCCCAAATACCCGTCATACATATCCTCCATCCCATAGTCCAGTGCCCATATACCCATCACACATCCTCCATCCCATAGTCCTGTGCCCATATACCCGTCATACATATCCTCCATCCCATAGTTCAGTGCCCATATACCCATCACACATCCTCCATCCCATAGTCAACCATTATGACATCATAATGAGCGGCGGGGCTTGCAACCTATGATGACATCAGCATCGCCATGGCAACCATTATGACATCATAATGAGGGACGGGGCTTGATACACACACACTTTTTCCACATTATGTAGATAGGGGCAAAATTGTTTGGTGAATTGGAACGTGCGGGATTAAAATTTCGCCTCTCAACATTGCCTAGGACGCTCTCGGGGTCAAGACGTGTGACTGTGCCAAATTTTGTGGCTGTAGCTGCGATGGTGCGGATGCCAATCCCGGACATACACACACACATACACACTTGAGTTTTATATATTAGATGGAGGCCTGGATTTGGAGGCGCACACAAAATTAAAGTGGACTGTAATGTCCTTAAAACAAGTCAAAATGATGCTCAGTAGAGTGCGGCCTCCATGTGCCTGTATGACTTCCCTACAATGCCTGGGCATGCTCCTGAGGGACCTCCTCCCAGACCTGGACTAAAGCATCCGCCAACTCCTGGACAGTCTGTGGTGCAACGTGACGTTGGTGGATGGAGCGAGACATGATGTCCCAGATGTAATCGGATTCATGTCTGGGGAACGGGCGTGCCAGTCCATAGCTTCAATGCCTTCATCTTGCAGGAACTGCTGACACACTCCAGCCACATGAGGTCTGGCATTGTCCTGCATTAGGAGGAATCCAGGGACACCCGCACCAGCATATGGTCTCACAAGGGGTCTGAGGAACTCATCTCAGTACTTAATGGCAGTCAGGCTACCTCTGGCGAGCACATGGAGGGCTGTGCGGCCCTCCGAAGAAATGCCACCCCACACCATTACTGACCCACTGCCAAACTGGTCATGCTGAAGGATGTTGCAGGCAGCAGATCGCTCTCTACGGCATCACCAGACTCTGTCACGTCTGTTACATGTGCTCAGTGTGAACCTGCTTTCATCTGTGAAGAGCACAGGGCGCCAATGGCGAAATGGCCAATCCTGGTGTTCTGTGGCAAATGCCAAGCGTCCGGCACGGTGTTGGGCTGTGAGCACAACCCCCATCTGTGCACGTCGGGCCCTCAGACCATCCTCATGGAGCCGGTTTCTAAACATTTGTGCAGACACATGCACATTTGTGGCCTGCTAGAGGTTCTGCAGGGCTCCGGCAGTGCTCCTTCTGTTCCTCCTTGCACAAAGGTGGAGGTAATGGTCCTGCTGCTGGGTTGTTGCCCTCTTATGGCCCTCTCCACACAGGCAGATCTCACCAGCGACATAGCAGTGGTCGGGGGTTGCTACTTACCTGTCTGACGAGGTGATCCTGACGTCTTCCCGCCCCCGCGTCCACACGTCGCTCGTCGGCGCCACAGGAAGCCCAGCAGGAATCAGCCGACGAGAAATGGCCCAGGCCATTCTCGCGCGATCAGCAATCATCGCGGGGGAGCCGGTCAGAGGTAAGTGTCACATGTAGCGATATCGCTAGCAATATCGCTGCTACGTCACAAAATCAGTGACATTACAGCGATATTGCTAGCGATATCGCTACGTGTAACAGGCCCTTTAATCTCATACGAGGGGTGAGTCACACCTGGAAGCTGCATCCACCGAGACGACCACAGGTCATCAGGCATTGGCTGATGAAAGACAGCTACTTACAAGGGGCTATTTCTGCTGCCACTGAGAACAGTGATAGCAGGCTCCGCTGATGGGAAAAGTAGTCTCTCGTCAGTCGGCGCCTGTGCTCAAATTTAAACTAAAAAAATAATAATTAAATACATCTAAAAATAAAAAACACTATACTCACCTAGCGCCTAATCCTGATGCCCATGTCCCCTGTAAACAATCAAAAATAGTAAACAACCATATTCTCTCCTGTCTGCCGTAGTCTACATAATCCAAAGTATCCCACGGCCATATCACTTGTAGAACAGTCACATTGGACCAGCCGCTGGCTACACACTGAGAGGAGCTTCATCGCTTCCGCAGTGTATTTCTCACGCACTTTTTTTTGCCATAAGTGAGATCACCGTAGGTTATCAGCAGATGAACTTGTGTGACCTCTTTCATGGCAGCTCAGCGCTGTACAGTGCTGGAGCGATGAACTCCTTTCAGTGTGTAGTCGGCAGCCAGTTATAGCAGTCATATCTCCCGATGTGACTGTTCTACAAGTACGATCGCCTTTGGACACTCTGGATTACATGGACTACGTCGGACAGGAGAGTATATGGTTTATTATTTTTGATTGTTTGCAGGGGGCATCGGGGATTAGGTGTTCTGTGAGAATGGTAAATTTACATTTAATTAAGGAGTCTGTCATTTTTTTCAAATAAAGGACTTTATTCTGGGTGTATTTTATTTACAAACACTTACTATGGGGTTAGTAATGGGCAAGTGGAAAGAGCAAGGTTAAGTGCCAGTTTTGGTGATAGCTTCTGTTTTTTTGTCAGGGGGGTGCCAATATTCATGGCCCCTTCCTAGGCTATTAATGTCAGCCTGCAGCTGTCTGCCTAGCCTTGCTATTAATATCAGCCTGCAGCTGTCTGCCTAGCCTTTGCTGTTACATTTTTTAGGGGGACCCTGCATCAATTTTTTTTTGGAGTCTCACTGTAAACTAGTTTGTAAAAGGCTAAGCACACAGCTGTGAGCTGATATTAATAGCCTGGGAACCTTTATGGCTATTTGCTCTTTCCCAGAATCCTAACATCAGCCTTCAGCTGTTGGGTTTCGCTCTGCTGATTTCTGCCAGTTGCTGTTTGATTACAGCCTATATAGGTTCATTCTGTTAACGCTACATAGTCTGGTAACAGTGTGTGTGTATATTTAACTCTCTACTTACCGGTTTAGTAATGAGGGTATCTGGATGACACCTCTTCATTACTAAACCTAGGGCTTGGTGTCAGGGACAACTGCTGACAACTGCATCAGAATGAAGAAGGGGCTGAGCCAGGAAATTACATCACAAAACACTCATTGCTGTACAAAAACGCATGCAAAAAACGTCTTTTTGCTGCCAAAAGGTGCAGAATCCTGGTAGAAATTTCTGCAAGCAAATGCTCAACGTGTGCACATACCCTAAGCGTGATTTATGGCTCTTTATCTTTATTTTATTTCTCAGAGACAGGTAGGTGATCAAACACAGTCTCCACTCCAGTGACAGGAATGCAAGATGTTGAGTTTAGTGAGAGAAGAAATTCTCACTAAAATATGAATTAAAAGGGTTTCTTGATATTGTTTTTTTTTTTTTAAAGTTGCCCAGGAGAAGGGGAGGTTTTACATAAAGAAATTACTATTACTTAAAGAGAACCCTTCAGCACGATTTTGCATTGTAAAGACATGGCTATAATGGCACTATAATCTTGATTCAATTGATACCTAGACTGTACACTGGGTCTTCTTCTCCCTGTCTATGATTCCTCGTGCCCTCCGCTTGCCAGGCTGTGAATGACAGGTCACTACTGAAATTTTAAACAGAGGGGCCAGGTCAGTCACAGATTGGAGGCAGGCGGAGGGGCCGAGCAATCACAGACAGAGAGGAGAAGTCCCACTCTGCAGTCCGTCCCCTGTGCACTGAAATCTAATTGGCAGAAAATGTCAGATGGTGGTTAACGAAGAGCCAAAAAGCAGATTTCTTCACCAAAGGTATCAATTTAGTCTGAATTACATCTCCATTACAGCCATGTCTTACTTTACACAATTTTTCTGAGATGTTCTTTTTGTTTCTTGGCTTCTCCAGATAACTCCATCAGTATCACAGAGCCATTCACTAGCTTCACAAGTTAAAGCTCACCTCTGCATGTACAGCCATGAATGGGTGCAGCAATCATGTGAATAATAGGACGTCATCATTGCATAAATGATGAGAAAATGGAAACGGTTTAAACCCATCTCTTGTCTTAGTCTCTTTCCTGCGCTCCTAAGACCGTTTCCATTTTCTCATTGCTCCTATCCTCCATTGGAGGTTTTCGGCTGGAGCTGCGGTGGAGACCTGACATTTTTGTCTGCCCCTGGGTTGCTTCCTAAGCGCTCCTCTATGACCGCTTATCACTGACTCTTATCATTGCATAAATGGCAGGGACCACTAGCATGTCAGTACCAGATAGGTTTTAACCAAAATGTACCGTGATATTTATTTTTAATTTTATACTAGTTCTTAGTCTTAGGAAACTTTTTCTAAAATCCCAGACAACCCCTTTGCAATTTTCAGGTAAATGAAAAATATTTAATAATAATAAATACACAGTGGCTTAATCTGCTGCAAATTTTTTTCAGAATGATTGCAAATTCCATGCCGTTAGTATCTGGCAGTCTAGACTGCATTTAGGTACACTATGTTTAGCTATAGCCTTTTCTTCTAAACCATGAAAATGGAAAAAATGCATTACCATGTGCTTGACTAACTTCTTTATAATCACTTACATTCTCACATTTACTATGCAGTCATTTCAGGTAAGCTGGTATTTTTTTTTTTTTTAAATAACCCATGAAAGATTAATTTACCTTGGAAAATAGTTTTCTACATCAGTGATTGACCATGGGTAGTAAATTTAAAAATGAGAATGTCACTGTCCAAATAGCTGGAAAAGAATAAAGACAACGCTCAACCGCTGATTTGACAAATTAGTTAATAGAGGGAGTTTTTAGAAACTTTAGCAAATTGGGACAAGTTCAGCCTGCAGCTAAATGGTTTCCTAAGACACTTGAAATCATTATAAGCATTAATAGTGCAGCACAAATATATTGATACCAGCAATAGTGTCATTTCTGCCTGCATTTTACAATATAAAGCTGAGAGTTGGTTGATGTAGAGGGAACTTGAGGACATCTTATCTTTCAAGTCAGCAAGTTCAAGATGAAATTGGTACAAAACACTCAGGCTGATTGTGGCTTTTTCAAAGAAGAGGATTATACAGTCAATGTATTTATTTCATGGATTGAAAAAATAGTATATTCGGGATAGGGATTGACCAACATTTTCTTCCCTAATCTATGTTCTTGTATTGGTAATTACTAGTTATATAATGATCTGATCTTAGGTACATGAGCACAAATATCCATAATTTACTGTTCTATTCGTCTAACATGTCATCTTAATTAAAGGTAATATTTCAGCAGAATCAACCCTTCTAAGCCATCTACAGTGACTTGCAAAAGTATTCAACACTGTGGAATTTTTCGTGTTTTGCTGCCTCACAACTTGGAATTTCACAGGCTTTTTTTAGAGGATTTGCATCAGTTCATATGCAGAACATGCCTACAACTGTGAACTTTGGTTCTCATTTTATTGTGAAGCAAACAGGGCAAAATAGCTGAAAACATTGGTTGCATAACTATTCACCCCCCTTTAAGTCAGCACTTTGCAGAGCCTTCTTTTATGGCATTTGCAGCTGCAAGTTGATTTAAATAAGTCTCTGAGTTTTCCTTATCTTGCCACTGGAATTTTTGCCCATTCCTCAAGGCAACACTGCTCCAGCTCCTTCAAGTTAAATTGTTTCCTCTGGTAAATAGCAATCTTCAAGACTGACCACATATTCTCAATTTGATTAAAATCTGGGCTTTGAATAGGCCATGTAACGGGGTCTTCTGTACTGTAATACCTCTTACATTACCACCCCGTGTTTCAGGAGGTCCACTCTGCTTTTCCTCACTTCTGGATGAAGGACGCTGGCTCGAAAGGCTTTGTAACACGGGAACATATAGAAGATCACTGCTTCTCCATGTATTTCCAGTGTGACAACATTTTACTCACCGGTCTCAGAATATATATACATACAGAGGACAGGACAATCAATATGTGGTGGGCCAGTAGATAACAGGCTCCAATTAAGACGCCAGACGTACATTACAATAGCCGCAGTTGGCCGGCGACCCCCCGATCATTTACCGTGAGATTTACAAAGGTGGGGGAGGTCAGAAGTGGGATATCTCTTTTACCTCTGCCCAGGGTTGCTGCATTAGGGGTATGCATCTCACATTGCAGCTATCATACATGCATCTCCTATTTGGGGTGCTGGGGGTTCTGTAACAGGCCACTCCAAAAATTTACATGTTTCCCCTTAAACCACTGAATTGTTGCTTAAGCAGTATGCTTTGGGTCATTGTCTTCTTGGAAGGTGAACCTCCGTCACAGTCTCAAATCACTGACAGACTGACAAAGGTTTTGCTCAATAATATCCCTGTATTTTGCACCATCCATCTTCTCCTTGACTTGGACCATTTTCCCAGGCCCTGCTGCCGAAAAACATACCCAAAACATGTGCAGCTACCATCATGTTTCACTGTGGAGATGGTGTTCTTGGGGTGATGAGCTGTGTTGCTTTCGTGCCAAAAAAATATATAAAGTGCTCTGAGTGAGCGAAACAAAATAGGAATCTTGTGGGTATGATACAGCGCTGGAGTCCTGGGTTCGAATCCCACCAAGGACAACATCTGCAAGGAGTTTGTATGTTCTCCCCGTATTTGCGTGGGTTTCCTCCGGGTTCTCCGGTTTCCTTCCGCATTCCAAAGACATACTGATAGGGAATTTAGATTGTGAGCCCCATCGGGGACAGTGATGATAATGTGTGCAAACTGTAAAGCGCTGCGGAATTTGTTAGCGCTATATAAGAAAAAATTAAAAAATAAAATAAATAAAAAGAAAGAGTGCCTGGCTGTAGACAGTGGACTTTTTAATGTGTTTAGGATGGAAGCTGTCCCATTTGAGGTATGTGGGACGGTCAATTGGTTTCCGATACAATGATGTTTGGAATGAACCATTTTGGATTTTTATGGCTAGGAAGTTGATTTTTGTTTTTGAGTGGTCCAATGTCAAGTGTATGGTTGGATGAAATTTGTTGAATTTGTCATGGAAATTTAGAAGTTCTTGTTCAGGTTCAGTCCAGATTATTAACATGTCATCGATGTAACGGAAATAGGCAAAGGGATTGATGGGGCAGGATGTCAAAAAGTCATTTTCCAGTTTTGCCATGAAGCGGTTAGCGTACTGGGGTGCCATTTTACTTCCCATAGTGGTGCCGGTGCGTTGTAGGTATAGCTCCTCACCGAAAGAGAAAAAGTTGTGTGTGAGGATGAATCTGGTAAGTGCTATTACAGACTCAGAGGGGATCCCATTGGCCTCAAGAAACATTCGGCAGGCGGTTAGTCCTTCTTTGTGTGGGATGTTGGAATATAAGGATTCAGCGTCCATGGTGGCTAAGATGGTGCTGTCGGAGAGGGGACCTATCGTGGATAGCTTATTCAGCAGGTCTGTAGTGTCCTATATATAGCTGGCTGTCTTCCTTACCAGCGACTTGAGGATGTTTTCTACCCACCCTGAGATTTTTTTCAGTGAGTGTTCCCACCCCTGAGATGATTGGCCTCCCTGGGTTGCCTGGCTTATGAATCTTGGGAAGCAGATAGAAAGTTCCCATCCTTGGATTCTCGGGTATTAAGTCCAGAAGGTTTATGGGGTCTGTACATAGACATTTGATGACTCTTTTCAACTCCCTCCGACATTTTGGAGTTGGGCCATCATCCAGTTTGGTGTAGTACTGTATATCCATCAGTTGTCTGTGTGTCTCTTTGATGTAGTCGGTTGTATTAAGGAGAACTATGGCACCACCTTTATCCACAGGTTTAATAGTGATCTCCCTGTTGTTCTTAAGGCCGTGAATCGCCTTTTTCTCCTGCAAACTGATATTAGATGTTTCCTTTGCTTTTTTATCCAATATCGTGGACTGCATTGAATGTCTAAATGAGTCAATATATTGGTCCAAAATGGTGTTGCGGCCAGAGGGAGGTGTCCAGTCAGAGTTTTTCTTATTCTGTAGTCTGACTTGAGTTTGGCTGCCCAGAAGCCCCAACTCCTCTTTGACAGAGAAGAACTCCTTCTGTCTAAGTCTCCTGCAGTATTGTTCCATGTCACTTCAAAGTTTTGTTTTGTCTAGAGGTTTTGTAGGAAAGAATGTGAGACCTCTGGAAAGTCCATTGAGTTCTAGATTAGTGGGTTTGTAAGATGACAGATTAATAACACAGCTGACTGTACCTGTGTCCTGGCGGTTTTGCCCCATGCTGTAGTGTTTAGGAGGGTCTTGACTGGTGCTGGAATATAATCCTGCTTTTAGTCAAAGTCTGTGGAGTTTCTTTTTCTTGTTGTATATTAGGTACGACTGCAGTGTTTTATAGTAAAGCTGCATTTTCTGCTGTATGTCACCAGGAGTTGTATTCCTTAAAGTTTGTATTTCCATTTGGACCTTTTTCTTAGTGCTGAAGAAAACATGAATAAGGTGGTTCTGTAGTCTCTCCGAAGTCCTGTAGCAGAGGTGTTGTGAGTAATGAGTATTGTAGGTATTCAGAATGGGATCCTTTAAGCTTAGTCCTTTGGGTATTAAGTGCTGCTCCTTGCATCTTGTTAAAAAGAAAGTTGTCATTTTAAAAGGCAATTTTGAAAGGAGAAATACAGGGCGCATCCACTGTGTAAATCCGTATCAAAAAGCACAATAACAGAGAAAAAAGGAAGGTGCTCACCTATTGGGGTTGTGAGGAAGTCACAACACCCATAAACGCATGAGAAGCAGCAGCAAATCTGCACAGGGTCCTAGGACAAATTTGCAAAAACGGCGTGAAAGTGCAATAAGGACTGCGCTTGCTTCTGGTGGAGTACAAGGTTCTTTATTCAGCCAACGCGTTTCCTGAGCCTACTGGCTCACTTCATCAGGGCAGATTACATTGAAAGATGGTGAAACATTCTTATAGAGAAAAAAATGGTGCCAATACAGGGTTAAATGACATCAGCAAAGGTCAAAGAAAAAAAACAAAAAAAAACTCAAAAACAATGAAATTTTATTAACATAAAAACACCACAATAAAAGTGTATTTTCATTAACCTTAGCCACTTTTTACCCCGTGATCCATAGCACTCTGTTTTATTTTTATTTTTGCATAATTTTATATATTTTTAATACACTTTTATTGTGGTGTTTTTATGTTAATAAAATTTCATTGTTTTTGAGTTTTTTTTGATTTGTTTTTTATTTGACCTTTGCTGATGTCATTTAACCCTGTATTGGCGCCATTTTTTTCTCTATAAGAATGTTTCACCATCTTTCAATGTAATCTGCCCTGATGAAGTGAGCCAGTAGGCTCAGGAAACGCGTTGGCTGAATAAGAACCTTGTACTCCACCAGAAGCAAGCGCAGTCCTTATTGCACTTTCATGCCGTTTTTGTAAAAGGCAATTTTAAATCACAGAAACATCACATGGTGTGGGAACATAAATTCATTACAACCTTTGATTCTATTCACACAGGACTCAATTTGTCAGGAGGTTTTATGGCCTATTACCATATCTGAGCTATTTCCTCCAAATAGCCCTTTGATCTCACAGAACTTTCACACCACTTATTTAATCTTACCTAATTAAGGATTCTCTGTTCAAGCTCAGTGTTTGTTTATTTAAATGTCCATGTATCACACTATGCATGTGCTATTCATTGTATATAAATAAGGTTTCTTCAAATATTTTGTTATTATAGCCTGATGAAGAGACGTAAGTTGTTTTGAAAGCTTGCTTTGTAACATCATTCACTATTATTTGTTAGCCATTAAAAGCTATCATACCCACAAGATTCCTATTTTGTTTTTCTCACTGAGAGCACTTTATGTATTTTTTATACTGGCTAACACAGTACCAAATCACTTTTTTGATTTTGTGCCATAGTGTTTACATTGGTGGCTAAAAAGTTTAATTTTGGTCTCATCTGACCACACCACCTTCCTCCATATATGTAGGGAGTCTCCCACATGTCTTTTGGAAAATTCAAAATGAGCTTTACAATTTTTGTGTGTAAGTAAAGGCTTTTTTCTACCCATTCTTCCATAAAGGCCACCTCTATGGGGTGTACTGCTTATTGTGGTCATATGGACAGATACTCCAGTCTCTGCTTTTGAACTCTGCAGCTCCTTCAGGGTTACCTTTGGTCTGAGTGCTGTTTCTCTGATGAATGCCCTCATTGCCTGGGCTGAGAGTTTTGGTGGGCAGCCCTCTCTTGGCAGGTTTGTCCTGGTACCATGTTCTTTCCATTTCATGATAAAGGATTTTATTGTACTTCGTGGGATCATCAGAGATTGTGATATATTTATAAACCCAAACCATGACTTCTACTTCTCAAAAACTTTGTCCCTGACTTGTTTGGAGATCTTTTTTATCTTTACAGGATTGGAGTGTGCGGCTGCATGTCTTTCTATGCAGCTGAACGCTTAAAAACGCTCGTTAAAACGCATCCCATGCATTCCATGGGATTCCGTAGTTGCTGTGCCAATGCTGTGGATTTTTCCGCTGCGGAATCGCATTGCGGAAAAATCTGCAGCATGTCCATTAATTTTGCGGAATCGCACCGATTCCGCCACCATAGGATTGCATTGAAATGCTCAGTTTACCCAGGGTACCATATTCCTGTTAAAAATAGAATTAAAATAAAAAATATGGATATACTTACCCTCTGTTGGCCCCCTGGAGTCCTCCCGATTCTCAGTGGTGCTTCCCAGGCGTTCTTTGCGACAAAATGACCTTTGATGACGTAGCGGTCGCGTGACTGCTACATCATCAGAGGTCATTCTCGCAAAGCACGCCTGGCAACGGAACGGACAGGGAGCGCCGCTGAGGACTGGGAGCGCCGCTAATGAGATCGGGGGCCACCAGGAGGTGAGTATATCCATATTTATTATTTTTAACATTCTATCTTTTATTATTGATGCTGCATCAATAGTAAAAAGTTGGTCACAAGTGTGACCAATCTGTCAATCACTTTTCCAAGCGATGCTTCAAATCAAAGCGCTTGAATTCCGCAAGCTAAAAACGCTTGCATAACGCTTGTATTTTGCGGGAAAACGCATGCGAATTCCACATGCGGTTTACCCGCGGCGGGGAGTTGCGGAAATGCTGCGGACAATTCCACAACATTTCTGCAACGTGGGCACATAGCTTTAAGATCTATGTATGGGCTTGACACTGAGCCATTTTCTGTTTTTTTTTTTTTGTTTTAGTTTTTTCCTCCCCTTTTTCCAAGAGCCTTATCTTTTTTATTTTTCTATCCACATAGACGTATGAGGGCTTGTTTTTTTTGCTTTTTTTTTAGGATGAGTTGTACTTTTAAATTGCATTCATTCTATCATGTGATGCACTGGAAAGAGTGAAAACAATTCCAAGTGTGTTGACATTGCAAAAAAGTGCAATTTCATATTGTTTATTTTTTTGCTTTGTTTATTTTTTTGCTTTCACTATACATGTACAGTAAAACTCACCTGGCAATATGATTCTACAGGACAGTACGATTTCGTAGATACTAAACATGTATGGTTTTTTCTAAGCAGTGAATTTTTTTTTTTAAATTTGAAAAAAAAAAACACTTTGCATGTGTTGCATTTTGCAAAACCCTTAATGCTTTAAGTTTTTGGGATATAGTGCTGTATTATGGTTTAGTTATTGCGCCCTGAGCTGACCTTTTTACTAATACCATTTTGTGGTAGATACGATGTTTGGTCACCTTTTATTGCATTTTTTTGTGATGTGGCGGCAAACCAAACCCCCCCCCCAAAAAAAAAAAAAAAATTGGCGTTTTGATTTTTTTTTCTCGCTATGTCGTTTACCGGATTAATTTATTTTATATTTTTACAGATCAACCTTTTCCGAACACAGCAATACCTAATATGTGATTTTTTAAAATTGTTTTATTTTTAATGGGGCAATAGGTGGGTGATTTGAACTTTTATTTTTTTCCCCATATTTTGAAAAGCTTTTTTTTTTCCACCTTTTACTCTATTTAATAGTTTGATTGTTTGTGCCGATGCACTGCTATGTATAGTGAAAATTACAATCTCATATGAATGCCAGCTACACGCTGACTTTCACAGGAGAATCGTCAAGACAAGCTCTACTCCACACGCGGCTGTTAGAGGCACGTATGGTTGATTAAAATACCAGTCGCCTGCCAGCAAAGACGTGGGCTCGGCGTTCAAGTCCTCCAAGCCGTCCTGAAAGGCAGGTAACACAACATATGACGTACATGTACATCATATGTCGTAAAGGGGTTAGATGAGAGGGGGTGTTACCAGTGTGAGACATGTAGATCAGGAGAGGCCACAATCTGTGATATTTTCCTTTTGTCATCCATAAGAGTTTACATACACGTTAATGGCCAAATATGATCTGCAAAGTGCGGATGAGAATAGGACCTGCAATGTTTCTATCAAATCAGACTTGCAAATCTGTTTTTAAATGAATGTGTGTATGATCAATGAAGCTCTATAGGTCTGTGTACTGTCTGATTAAAAATTGGACAACACAAAGACATATACAAGATGTGTTAACCCCTTTCTGCCATATGACGTACTATCCCATCCATGTGCCCTGGGACTTAATCCCCAAGGACGGGATAGTACGTCATAGCCATCAGCGGCACCTCTGGGGCTGATCGCGGCCGGGTGTCAGCTGATTATCACAGCTGACACCCGACACTATGTGTCAGGGGCGGCCATGAACCACCCCCGGGCACATTAACTCCTGGCACACTGCGATCAAACATGATAGCAGTGTACTGGGGGATTAGGGAAGAATCGCGCAGGGAGGGGCTCCCTGCGTGCTTCCCTGAGACCCTCGGAGCAGCGCGATGTGCTGCCCTGCTCCAAGGGTCTCCTTCCCTGCAGGCCCCCTGATCCAATATGGCCGCGGGGGCCTTCGGGGGCCTGCAGGGAGGCGGCTTCCTCGGTGCCTGCTGAGAGAAGTCCTAAATAAATTAAAAAAAAAATTCCCAAATAAATTATTTTTTTTGTAAGTAAAAAAAAAAATACACATATTTGATATCGCCGCGTCGTAACGACCCGCCCTATGAAACTGTCCAAGTAGTTAACCCCTTTAGTGAACCCCTAAAAAAAAAAAAAAAAAAACTAGGCGAAAAACAATGGTTTATCATACTGCCGAACAAAAAAATGCAATAATGCGCGATAAAAAAGACAGATATGAATAAACATGGTACTTCAGAAAACGTCATCTTGTCCCGCAAAAAACGAACCACCACACAGCATCATCAGCGAAAAAATAAAAAAGTTATAGCTCGCAGAATAAAGCGATGCAAAAATAATTATTTTTTATAAAAAATTGTTTTTATTGTATAAAAGCGACAAAACATAAATTGAGGTATCACTGTAATCATACTGACCCGAAGAATAAAACTCCTTTATCAATTTTACCACATGTGGAACGGTGTAAACGCCCCCCCCCCCAAAAAAAAAGAAATTCATGAAATGCTGTTTTTTGTTCACTCTGCGTCCCAAAAATCGGAATAAAAAGCGATCAAAAAATGTCACGTGCCCGAGAATGGCACCAATAAAAACGTCATCTCGTCCCGTAAAAAAATAAGACCTCACATGAAAATGTGGTGATGCAAAAACTATTTTTACAATATAAAGTGTCTTTTAGCATGTGACAGCTGCCAAACATAAAAACGTGCCATATATAGTAAATCAAACCCCCCCTTTATCACCCCCCTTAGTTACGGAAAAATAATAAAATGAAAAAAAAGTATTTCCATTTTCCCGTTAGGGTTAGGGCTAGGGGTGTGTTGGGGTTAGGGTTGGAGTTAGAATTGAGGGGGGTTTCCACTCTTTGGGCACGTCAGGGGCTCTCCGAACGCAACATGGCGTCTGATCTCAATTCCAGCCAATTCTGCGTTGAAAAAGTCAAATGGTGCTCCTTCACTTCCAAGCTCTGCCATGCACCCAAACAGTGGTTTACCCCACATATGGGATATCAGCCTACTCAGGACAAATTGCACAACAACTTTTGGGGTCCAATTTCTCCTGTTACCCTTGGGAAAATAAAATATTAGGGGCAAAAATATCATTTTTGTGGAAAAATAATAATTATTTTTATTTTTATGGCTCTACGGTATAAACTTCTGTGAAGCACTTGGGGGTGCAAAGTGCTCACCACACATCTAGATAAGTTTCTTGGGGGAGTCTAGTTTCCAAAATGGGGTCACTTGTGGGGGGTTTCCACAGTTTAGGCACATCAGGGGCTCTCCAATTGCGACATGGCGTCTGATCTCAATTCCAGCCAAAAAAGTCAAATGGAGCTGCTTCCCTTCCGAGCTCTGCCATGCGCCGAAATAGTGGTTTACTCCCACATATGGGATATCAGCGTACTCAGGACAAATTGCACAATAACTTTTGGGGTCCTGTTTCACTTGGGAAAATAAAAATTGGGGGTGAAAAGATAATTTTTTTGTAAATCATATGATTTTTTTATTTTACGGCTGTACGTTATAAACTTCTGTGAAGCCCTTGGGGGTTCAAAGTGCTCACTACACATCTAGATAAGTTCCTTGGGGGGTCTAGTTTCCAAAATGGGGTCACTTGTGGGGGTTTCCACAGTTTAGGCACATCAGGGGCTCTCCAAACATGACATGGCGCCTGATCTCAATTCCAGCCAATTTTGCATTGAAAAATTATCAGGTATCGGTGTACTCTGGACAAATTGCGCAATAACTTTTGCAGTCCAATTTCTCCTGTTACCCTTGGTAAAATAATAAAAATTTGACCGGAATTAATTTTTTGTGAAAAAAAGTTAAATGCTCATTTTTTTTAAACATTCAAAAAATTCCTGTGAAGCACCTGAAGGGTTAATAAACTTCTTGAATGTGATTTTGTGCACCTTAAGGGGTGCAGTTTTTAGAATGGTGTCACTTTTGGGTATTTTCTATCATATAGACCACTCAAAGTGACTTCAAATGTGATGTGGTCCCTAAAAATAAAATGGAGTTGTAAAAATGAGAAATCACTGGTCAACTTTTAACCCTTATAATTTCCTAACAAAAAAAATTTTGGTTCCAAAATTGTGCTGATGTAAAGTAAACATGTGGGAAATGTTAATTTTTTTGTGTGCCATATCTCTGTGATTTAGGCTGTATTCACACGTTCAGGATTTTTTGCATTTTTTCGCGTTTTTGTGTTTTTCCGCCGCAAAAATGCTTATAAAATGCATACATTAAGCATCCTATGATTAGAATGAAATCCGCAAATTTTGTGCCCATGATGCATTTTTTTCCGCAAAAAAAAAAACGCATTGCAGAAAAAAGCGCAGCTTGTTCATTATTTTTGTAGAAAATCTGCGGATTTCATTGTATCAGGAAGCGCCGGAAAAAAACCCGCGAAAAATCCGCAAAAAAATGTGCAAAAAACGCGAAAAAACAAATAAAGAATTGTGGATTTCCTGAGGAGTCTGGTTTTTCTCAGGAAAACTCAGCATACAGATATGCTTGGGCAGATAGTCCCTGTGCACCGGCTTATGGTAATCTCCTCCTCAGCTGGTGGGAGGAGACCTTGGTCTTTGGTGGTGATGAGGATGAGGGGTCGTCTATGTGCCGTGTCCCTGAGCTATGGACGCGGTACATAGACAACATTTTCATTGTATGGAGGGGCTCTGTTGAGGAATTTGATGAATTTGTTGTCGCTCTTAATCATAATGATATAGGCCTGTTTTTCACTTCAGTTATTGAAACATCGAGACTACCCTTTCTTGATATTTTGATTGAAAAAAATGAGAAAGGAGAAATAGGGACTTCAACATATAGGAAACCGACATCAACAAATTCTTTATTGCATTGGGGTAGCCATCATCCCCAACATTTGAAAAAAGCCATCCCTAAGGGACAATATCTCAGGGTTCGGAGGAATTGCTCTGATATGTTGAGTTTTGAATCCCAAGCGAGGGATTTGAGGGATAGATTTTTAAATAGGGGTTACCCCAAATATGTGTTGAAGCAGGCCTATCAAGGAGCTAAGGACAGCAGACGATCTGAATTGTTGAGTACTAGCAGCGTAAAGCCTCCGGATAATGATACCCTCAGGTTCATAACTACATATGATAATGGTGCGATTCCTGTGAGGAACATCATTAAGAAGCATTGGTCCATCTTACAGATGGACAATGATGTTTCTCCATACTTGAGTGCCTCCCCTATGATTACATATAGGAAAGCACGCTCCTTGAAGGATAGATTGGTGCGGAGTCATTTTTCATCTCCAGTGAACAAAACATGGCTCCATAGTGATGTCACGGGCTGCTTTAAGTGTGGTCATTGTGTGGCTTGTTCACACATTGGTGTAAGTAAGACCTTTGTTAGCAATGTGACTGGTAAGAAATATGCCATCAAACACTTTATGAATTGTAGCACCAAGGGCGTCATTTATAAAGTCACTTGTAAGTGTGGGTCAGAATATGTTGGAAAGACAATTCGTGAATTCAGGAGAAGGATCGGTGAACATGTGGGAGATATAACACATAAAAGAGACACTTCTATCTCAAGGCATATTCATGATATGCATGATGGACAGATTACGTACCTTACTTTCACTGCGATTGATAGGGTCTTTAAACCACAGAGAGGGGGCAATTAGGATCAATTGTTGTTACAATGTGAGGCTAAGTGGATCTTTTATTTGGATACGGTAACACCTAAAGGCCTCAATGAGCAAATTAATTTCAATTGTTTCATTTAAATTCCTTCTTTCTCTCTTCCCTTCCAATTTTTTATCCACTGATAAGATTGGTCTATAAGCCTAAATCACTATTTTTTGTCACCAACTACTAGGATTTGCATTGTACGTTTGTATATATCTTTTCCTTATTGGTACTTTACACTGTCCATCATGACTCCCCTTTTGATATTTGTGAGGAGGGCCTCTGTCCTTCCCCCCCCTTCATTTATTTCACCATATTGGTGAGGTGTATTTTGGTCCCCTAAAGACCCCTTTGAAATGATATCTATTTAGGTGGTGCTGCGGTATGCTTTATATGTGATCGATCGTTGTTTTTGATTTATCACTGAATTATCACTATATCTGGATGTCATTTAAATTTATCTCTGCTCCGTTGGACCGGAGGTGAATTGCGTGCTATTTGCTCTTTGCCAGCGTTGTTTTTTGCTGTTGCTGTGGGCGGCACTGCTGTATGTTCTTCCCAGGAAGTGGGGCATGATGCGGTTCCGCTTACCGGAATTGGGGCAGCACCGCTGTATGTGCTTCCCCGGAAGTGGGGCATGATGCGGTTCCGCTTACCGGAAGTGTGGCGGCACCGCTGTATGTGCTTCTGCGAAAGTGGGGCATGATGCGGGCCCGCCTACCAGAAGTGGGGCGCTACCAAGTGCGGCTATTGGGTTTATAGACGTCACCGGAAGTGGGGCACCCGCCATCTTGGTTTTACCGGAAGTGAGGCGCTCCCAAGGGCGGCTATTGTGTTTATAGACGTCACCGGAAGTGGGCCACCCGCCATTTTGGTTTTACCGGAAGTGGGGCGCTCCCAAGGGTGGCTATTGTGTATTCAGACGTCACCGGAAGTGGGGCATCCGCCATTTTGGTTTCACCGGAAGTGGGGCTTCCTCGACCAGTTAATGTTCTATACCCAAGACGCTTTGCTCTGTGATGTCATGGGGGGCGGAGTTAGCGCGAATTGCGGCGCGCATCTTAGGGAAGAATCATCTAATGGTGGACGATTGATATGTAAAGTGAGAGTGAGTATACATATGTGACTCACTTAACTAATTATGATGGGGCTGTGTGGATCACCCTAAAGATATAAATAAGCCCTTTTTCCTCCGCTCTCTGCAGACAGCAGATAGCATTGAGAGCAGGAGGATGTATGTCTCTTAGCTTTAGCACTGTGGCACTTTTGAACAAGTTAGTCCCCTGAAGAGTTACTTGGATGAAACGCGTTGGGACGCTCCTTTAAGGGAAAGTGTAGGGCTTGTGCAATCTAGGGCTAGTTGTGGACTGCCCTTATCAGGGCAGAAGCCTGGGGATCAGATAATGGTCAGCTTATGAGGGATGTGACAGGGTATTGTACTCCCATCGCTGCCTTTCTACATGTATGAAGAGCATCCCTGGAGACTCCTGACCGTCTGCAAAATATTGGTGAGATTGTTCCTTTTTTTATTCTCATCTATTGGTGGCTATGAACCCCCCTTTTTTTTTGGTCTAGACAATATATAAAAATATGAGTGCAATTGGCTATGGCATTTTGCTGCTATTTTTTATGCTGTATCCAATATATATAGATTGCTGTTTGGATGTTATACTAGCTGCATTCTATATTCCTGTTTGATGCTTTTGGGTGTTTTCAATTATCCCCTGGGGATCACCCAGTGTATGGGCATCTCATTTTAATCACTATTTGGTGACACTTTAGTTCTGGTAATTTTTAAGCTATGCATTAAAAGTTATATTTTATCTCACTTGCTGTTATACATTATATACATATTTTGGTGAGAATTAATTGTCATTTTCTGATCATTATTGGCATTTTTGCTGTATTTAGATAGCCTTAAGGGCATAAAAATTCAAAGTTGGAAAATTGCGAAATTTTCACCAAATTTCGTTTTTTTTCACAAATAAAGTTATATGAAATTTTACCACTAACATGAACTACAATGTGTCACGAGAAAAACAATGTCAGAATTACCAGGATTCTTGGAAGCGTTCGAAAGTTATGACCTCATAAAGGAACAGTGGTCAGTATTGTAAAAATTGGCCCGGTAATTAACGTGCAAACCACCCTTGGGGGTAAAGGGGTTAATGTAGCCCTACAATCACATCTCTGTCAGTAAAATCAACTGGGTAGTTGGCAAATTTACGCTCTTCTCTGCTATAGAATACCAAGACCAGTAAGCCTTAACCACTTGGGATGCTCAACCCCTCAGTCTTCTGTATAAAAAAAATATAAAAGAAAAGTTAGGGGAAAATATCACCTGTACAAGTATCTCCCTGAAATACTTTTATCTTGCATTTCTAGGTTTTGTATTCGTTTCACCCTGCTCCATCTATGAAGTTTTATTCTTCCAGCAGTCACTCACTTCCAATCAATAGGATGGTGCAAAAGGCAGTGAGGAATCTGTTATCACTTATTTATTTATTTTACTTAGATAGCGCTGTTAATTCTACAGCGCTTTACAGACATCATCACTGTCCCCATTGGGGCTCACAATTTAAATTCCCTATTAGTATGTCTTTGGACTGTGGTAGGAAACTGGAGAACCTGGAAGAAACCTACACAAATACGGGGAGTACATACAAACTCCTTGCAGATGTAGTCCTTAGTTGGATTTGAACCCAGGATCAGAGCGCTGCAAATCTGCTGTGATAACCACTGAGCCACCGTCACTTCTCCTTTACCTTGAGTGATAGCCTGCTCTGCAGCATGTGTGTAGAGCAGGCTGCCACGTATCGGGGAGTAATTACAGCCACGCTCTCTATGTATTCCTTTGACATTTAGCTACTCTAAGCATATTATTTGAATACCAGTTACATTATTAAACTGTATGTGAACATGGTTGGTCAAAAACAAATGAGAAATAAAAATCAAAACTTCAGTTTGCTTGGTTTTCTTTAGAAAAAGATTGTACCGGTTCACTTATTGCTGTTTTCAGGCATTTTTACATTCTGCCATTGGTCACGTCGCAAGCAGGCACATTCAGCCTGGGTATTAGAGATGCATATACAGTGCTCAAAAAAATAAATAGAACACTAAAATAAAACATGCTAGATATCACTGAATGAAATATTCGAGTTGCAAATCTGTATTCATTATGTAGTTGAATGCATTGAAAACCATGAAACATGAAAATGCTCAATGTAAATGAAAATGAATATCCCATGGAGATCTGGATTTGGAATGATACTCAAAATCAATGTGGAAAATCAAATTACAGGCTGATCCAACTTCAGTGGAAATGCCTCAAGACAATGAAATGGAGCTCAGAAGTGTGTGTGGCCTCCTTGTACCTGTATGACCTCCCTACAATGCCTGGGCATTTTCTCCTGAGGGATTAAAGCATTAGTCAACACTTGGACAGTTTGTGGTGCAATGTGGTGTTGGTGGATGGAACGAGACATGATGTCCCAGATGTGCTCGATTGGATTCAGGTCTGGGGAATGGGCAGGCCAGTTCATAGCATTAATGACTTCACCAGGCCCACTGCATCTACATAAGTTCTCTCAATGGGTCTGAGGATCTCACCCAGGTATCTAATGGCAGTCAGGGTACTTCTGGCTAGGACATGGAGAGCTGTGCGGCCCTGCAAATAAATGCCTCCCCACACCATTACTGACCCACTGGCAAAGTGGTTATGCTAGAGAATGTTGCATGAAGCAGAACGTCCATGGTGTCTCTAGACTCTTTCATGTCTGTCACATGTGCTCAATGTGAACCTGCACTGAAGCTGCCTCAGTCGCACCTGTATCTCAGGCGGTACCTGAATCAGTCCTATTTTTTCATGTCAGTAACCGTTCTGCTTAAGGATCCTGAACCTATTAGTCTGTGTCTGTAACCATTCTGCAGAGGATCTAAAACCCATTGTTCTGAATGGAGTCAGAGTTCATATCTGTGTCTGCATACCTGACGTCTGGGGTCAGCAGCTGCAGTATTGGGAACTGCCTAGGAGTGGCACCTGGTGGCTACCTGCAGCGAAGCCTGACTTCACCATCGGGAGCTTCAGTTAATTCCTGGTAGCCATTTAGCTATGGCACAGTGGGTCCACAAACCTCGTGGGCAACGTGTGTGTAACGGAAGGGTCTCAGGATAGAGAACATTTGTACTGGAAGGGACACAAGATGTTAGAGATTATTACTTCAAGGGGCCCGGGATGGAGGACATTATACAAGGAAGGTACCCAGGATGTGTGACATTAGCATACTATGAGGGGCAGCCTGTATGTCTTTATATATAAAGGGGTTTAGTTCCATGTTAGCCAGTTGAAAAAATAATGATCTCAGTGGGAAAAGCAAGATAGTCTTGTAGTTATGATACCTTTTAATGGCTAACAAAAATACAAATAAATATTGTTACAATGCAAGCATTTGAGACTCCTTAGGTCCCTTCCTCAGGCATGGTATAACAAAGTTTCTAAAGAAACACAAATATATGTACAAACAAAACAAAAAAAGGAAAGAAAAAAGAGAGGTATGATATAACAAATGAACTTTTATTATACCATGCCTCTCATATTTTTCTTTCTTTTTTTCCTTTGTGCATATATTTGTGTTTCTTCAGAGACTTCGTTATACCATGCCTGAGGAAGGGACCTAAGAAGTCTCAAAAGCTTGCCTTGTAACATCACTTATTGTATTTTTATATGACTTGGAGGAACACTACAAGGGCTAATACATATAAAAACAAGTAGGTGGGGTCCAGATCAAAATTTGGTACCCATCAGACTCTAGGTACACCACTTTATGTAACCCAAATTGGTGCCATTAAAGATGCGACTTATTTTGCAAAAAAACAAGTCTTCAAATGACTAGATTATGGCCTTCAGAATTAGAGATGAGCGACTTTGCCTTTTTTCAGGTCGAGTTGGGTTTCATAAAACCTGACTTTCGCAAAAGTCGGGTCGAACAAAATCGGCAGACTATAGTGAAAAGTCATAGGCCGACTGAAACACGAAGCCCAATGCAAGTCAATGGTGAAGCAAAGTCGGCAGGGAGTGGTAGACCGTAAACGCACCTACAGTGCCCATTTCAATGCCAAAAACATCAATTCTTCTAACTGAAGCTTGTCAACCTTAATTTACTTCCTAATAATAGTTACGCATTGAAAACTGGGGGTTATTTGGCTAAAGTTGTGGGGGGGTTGGGATGGCTCCAGATTTTCGTGTGCCCTGGGCCAAAGAGTGTCAGTGCGCCCCTTTAACACATACCAAAACTCATGATGCTCCGATACGCCACAGAAATATAGGTATAGTACAATGACACATACTTCACTGCTTACATGACATGACTGATCTATTTTAAATTGTACAATAGCTCAAAAACAGGGCAGTATATTACTCCATACAGTGTTATGGCCACCACATTGTGCGCCATACAGAATAATGAGCCCCATATATTTCTCCATACCAAATAATTAGTCACATATAATGTTCCATACAGTATCTGATGAGCTCCACATAATGCTCCATTTATAATGGGCCCCATTTGTAATGCTCCAGTGTATAATGTGCCCCTTAGATGCTGCTCCAGTGTCTGATCTGCCCCATTTACATTGCTCCAGTACATGATGGGCCTCATGGATTCATGGTTGATGCTCCAGTGTATGATAGGCTCCAATAATGCTCCATATAAAATGGGCCCCATTTGTAATGCTCCAGTGTATAATGAGCCCCTTAGATGCTGCTCCAGTGTCTGATCTGCCCCATTTACATTGCTCCAGTACATGATGGGCCTCATGGATGATGCTCCAGTGTATGATGGGCTCCAATAATGCTCCATATATAATGGGCCCCTTTTGTAATGCTCCAGTGTATAATAGGCCCCTTAGATGCTGCTCCAGTGTCTGATGTGCCCCATATACATTGCTCCAGTACATGATGGGCCTCATGGATGATGCTCCAGTGTATGATGGGCTCCAATAATGCTCCATATATAATGGGCCTCATTTGTAATGCTCCAGTGTATAATGGACCCCTTAGATGCTGCTCCAGTGTCTGATCTGCCCCATTTACATTGCTCCAGTACATGATGGGCCTCATGGATGATGCTCCAGTGTATGATGGGCTCCAATAATGCTCCATATATAATGGGCCCCTTTTGTAATGCTCCAGTGTATAATAGGCCCCTTAGATGCTGCTCCAGTGTCTGATGTGCCCCATATACATTGCTCCAGTACATGATGGGCCTCATGGATGATGCTCCAGTGTATGATGGGCTCCAATAATGCTCCATATATAATGGGCCTCATTTGTAATGCTCCAGTGTATAATGGACCCCTTAGATGCTGCTCCAGTGTCTGATCTGCCCCATTTACATTGCTCCAGTACATGATGGGCCTCATGGATGATGCTCCAGTGTATGATGGGCTCCAATAATGCTCCATATATAATGGGCCCCATTTGTAATGCTCCAGTGTATAATGTACCCCTTAGGTGCTGCTCCAGTGTCTGATCTGCCCCATTTACAATGCTCTAGTAGTACATGATGGGCCTCATGGATGATGCTCCAGTATATCATGGGCCCTAATAATGTTCCATATATAATGGGCCCCATTTGTAATGCTCCAGTGTATAATGGGCCCCTTAGATGCTGCTCCAGTGTCTGATCTGCCCCATTTACATTGCTCCAGTACATGATGGGCCTCATGGATGATGCTCCAGTGTATGATGGGCTCCAATAATGCTCCATATATAATGGGCCCCATTTGTAATGCTCCAGTGTATAATGTACCCCTTAGATGCTGCTCCAGTGTCTGATCTGCCCCATTTACAATGCTCTAGTACATGATAGGCCTCATGGATGATGCTCCAGTATATCATGGGCCCTAATAATGTTCCATATATAATGGGCCCCATTTGTAATGCTCCAGTGTATAATGGGCCCCTTAGATGCTGCTCCAGTGTCTGATCTGCCCCATTTACATTGCTCCAGTACATGATGGGCCTCATGGATGATGCTCCAGTGTATGATGGGCTCCAATAATGCTCCATATATAATGGGCCCCATTTGTAATGCTCCAGTGTATAATGGGCCGCTTAGATGCTGCTCCAGTGTCTGAACTGCCCCATTTACATTGCTCCAGTACATGATGCTCCAGTGTGTGATGGGCTCCTATAATGCTCCATATATAATGGGCCTCATTTGTAATGCTCCAGTGTATAATGGGCCCCTTAGTTGCTGCTCCAGTGTCTGATCTGCCCCATTTACATTGCTCCAGTACATGATGGGCCCTATTTTTAATTAACCCAGGCATGGTGTGTGAAAAGAGCTCCATGGAGTAATCTGAGGTGTGTGCTTCCACATCCTTCACTTTTGGTGTGGGTGAAGGACACAAGGAAAGGGGTTGCTCCTGACCAGAAGCCTGCAGTTACGGCTCAGTGCTTGCATTTTTTACAACTTCAGAAGAGGAGGCGATAAAGCTGTAGGCTGTTACAGCAATGTAAGCCACAAACAGTTACTGATACTCCGGCTTTAAAAGCAGTATACCTACTCCCAGAAAAGGGAGCCTTACAGGCCTTCCAGAGCTACACCATGACGCTGGCTCAACACCTCCTGCCTTAGCTGCTATTGTGTTTTTGACACTACCAGAAGATGCACCACCACCACGATCAGTACCATGTGGCCCTCCACGCCCACATCCACATCCTCTTCCACCATACTTTCTCATGTTTTTGAAAATGGACCCAAAATACCAGCAGATATATGGTACTGTATCAGAAGTGTACAGCTCTATACAGTCTATGGATAACAGTAAATCTCCGTATATATTTCATGAGGCATACACAGATGCTCACAGTCTCAGGATGGATTACCCAATAAAATAACAAGTTGAAAAAGGGTACAGTATCACTAGATACAAGGTATATATAGTATAGTGTAAACATTCTGATTCTCCATGTACATTTCAGGAGGCAGACACAAATGCTCTCAGGCCCAGTATGGATTACACAAGAATATGAAAAGCTGTAAATGGGTTATGTAACACAAGCGTACAGCTGTATACAGTGTTGGGGTACTCTTAAAGTTCCAAATATATTGCCGGAGTAACAGACAGACGTTTACAGGCTCATTATAGATTACACCAGAATCTAAATAGCTAAAAAGGTTACTGTATCAGAAGCGTTCTGCTGTATACAGTGTTGGCCAAATTGAAAATATTGGTATATATTTCCGTAGTCACCCTCAGACACTCACTCAGTTTGGTTTTGACCATAATAAAAAATGTTGTAAAAAAGGTCCTGGATAAAAAGATAGCAAGTATATATTTTTTAGGGTACAATTGAAATCTCTGTATAAATAATCCCGTAGTCACTCTCAGACGCTTACACAGTATGGATTTGACCGTAATGCTAAATGTCGAGCAAAGGTACTGTATACAAGATACAAGCTGTATCGAGTATAGTGTAAAAATTTGTTTCTCCGATTCACCGTATATATAGAAGGCGTAACCCACACACGCTCACTCACTATGGATGATGTAGGGAAGGTGGACTGACAGACAAACTAGCCTGTAGTGAGAAGCAGAGGTGTAGCGCAGCGTAGGTGTGAAACCGCTAAGATAAAGAGAAAGGGTGGAGTGTTTTAGCTTGCCCATTGGAGGGCAGTGGAGAGTGTAGGAGTGGGACTAAATAACTGCCATTCGTCAGAGAAACTGTTAGGTGATGGTGGGTGGAGTTACCAGATCTGGAAGTATAAAAGGCTGAGGGAAGGTTCTGGACGAGTCAGTCAGCGAAGGAAGCACAGTAGAGAGGAAGTTCTGCTGAGGAAATAGAGACAGAGAAAAGGCTCCAGAGAGGACTGACAGTTGAGGCGGTCACGGGGGGGTGGCCCAGAGGACGGTAGCCGCAGACGAAGATGGCCTGGGGCTATCATTTGGACGGTGTGCTCAGACTGGTGGAGCGCTGTGGTGGTTGAGCCTAGGCCAGCCACAGTAGAAGAGCCACAGAGGGCGCCACGATTATAGTTACAAAGGTAGTGAAGGTAACGGGGCCTGTGTACAGGGAAATGTGAAACGGCTGTGTTGGATTGCTGTTGTCGACAGAAGGATGGGCACTAAAAACGTACCTGTTCAATACAAACTCTGTCTCAGTCTCGTGTTTGTCTGCGGCAAGAAGAGAGTCCCCCCTCCACAGTTGGTTATCATACAGATGATACCTTTAATACAAATTTTTGAAACAAGGTACTGTATCAGCACATACCAGGTGTATCCAGTCTAGGGTTAAATTTCCATCTATACTTCCGGAGTCAGACACAGACACTCACAGGCTCACTATGTATTACACCATAATTAAAAAAGTTGAAAAAGGGAAAGGTATTCATAGCGTACATCAGTATACAGTGTTGTGGTACTTTTAAATCTTCGTATATATTTCAATCTCAGTAAGCCAGTCAAGAATCTCCGCTACTGAAAACTACATGGATACAAGTATAGACGCAAAGTCGAGTGTTAGCAGAAATTTTGGAATTACTCATCGCGGGAAAACCTCCCGGTAGATGTTGCAGAGGTGATGCAGACCCTCAATTACTGTGTCTGTGGAGAAAGCGAAAAAGGTTCTTTGTGAAGAAAGGATTGCTTTATCGCAGTAGCGTGGATCAAATCACCGTTACTCGTCTCCATCAAATTGTGATCACAGGGAGAGATGTACCCATGGTCCTCACTGCCTATCATGATGTGTCTGGTCATTTTGGAGTGCAAAAGACAGAAGCCACATGCCGTAGTCGATTCTATTGGATTGGCATGAGCGGAGACATTGAAAAATGGTGGCAGGAATGTCACACGTCTGTGACTATCACAACTGTGAAAGGTGATTATAAACCACCACTGCATCCGCTTGTAAGTTGACGTCCATTTCAAATGGTAGCCATTGATCATCTGAAGGTAGAGGCCAGTAGGACAGGCCATAGCTACATCTTAACCATCATTGATCAATACACCAAATTTCTAGTGACCGTCCCTGTGAAGGATTTAACTGCCCAGACTACACAGCGGTGGAGCAGGGAGAGGTAAGTATTGCAACTTGCAAGTGCTGTGGCCATGACCAAGCGGGGGGCACAATCGTGGTCGACAGTACTGGCACAGGGCCCCTCATAGTACGCTGGTGTGTCTGACGGCGAGTGGGCCCTCCCACCGTCTGAGACACTTTATTGTACTATGAGGGGCCCTGTACCATTGCCGTCGGCCATCAGTGGGCCCATCCACCTGTTCAGAGCAACGGCACTTGCCCGGGTGCGCCAGGTCTTGACCCCAGCCGTTGAGAAAGGGGTGGGCAGCCCAGTTAGGAAGGTTTAAAAATTGGCATATATAGATGTGTTGGCTGGACATTCAGCTGCTGCAAAGGGCATAATTGGGCAAGTCCGAGGAAGAGGAGGAAAAAACCGAGGTACTTTTGTGGTAACCTATGTGTCATCAGGGGAAGGTGGGACAAAATCCTTTGAAACCCATGCATGGTTCATTTTAATGAAGGTTAGATCATCAACATTTTGGGTCAACAGACGGGTCCTTTTTTCTGTCAGGATTGATCCAGCAGCACTGAAGACTCTTTCAGATAACACACTAGCAGCAGGGCAAGCAAGCTCCTGTAAGGCATATTGTGCCTATTCAGGCCAGGCGTCCAGTTTAGAGGCCCAATAGTCAAAGGGTAATGACCTATGAGGGAGAACATCGATATGGGAGGAAAAGTAGTTTGTAACCATAGTTGACAACTGCTGCCTCCTGTCTCTTTTAATCGATGCAGTATTAGCAGTCGTGTGAGCGGTACTTGAGAAATCATTCCACGACATTGTCATTAAACCCCTGTCTCCAAAGCCACTTCTGCTGTGTGCACCACAAACACCTCTTCCATTGTGCCCACTATGGCTCGTGGGAGATCCAGCACCGCTGCTGTGTGCTGGGAAAGCTTCAAACAAATGGTTTACCAGAGTTGCTTGCTTGTTTGACAATATTATCTCTAGGTTCTCCTGTGGCATGATGTTGTGTAATTTGCCTTTGTAGCGTGGATCGAGGATGCTGGCCAGCCAGTAGTCGTCATCCCTCATCATTTTGGCAATGCGGGGGTCCCTTTTTAGGATCCGCAAGGCATAATCGCACATGTGGGCCAATGTTCCAGGTGTCAATGATGCACGTGGTGGGTGGAGGAGCAGTTTCTGGCAAATCCACATCCCTACACTGTCCCTGACCTTGGAACACCAACATTTTCTCTTGCCCCCTGAGAAATATCCTCCTGCCCAAAATAATCATCCCCCTCATCCTCCTACTTTTCCTCTTCTTCCTCCACCTCGTCCAGGACAGTTCCCTCAGCAGACAATGGCTGACTGTCATCAAGGTTTCCCTCCTCCTCCTCTGCAGACGCCTGATCCTTAATGTGCATCAAACTTTGCATGAACAGACGCATAAGTGGGATGCTCATGCTTATGATGGTGTCGTCTGCGCTTACCAGCCGTGTGCATTCCTCAAAACACTGAAGGACTTTACAGAGGTCTTTCAGCTTTGACCACTGCACACCCGACAATTCCATGTCTTCCCTCAAACTGCCTGCCCTTGTATCCTTCCACAAATGCATTACAGCCTGCCTCTATTTGCACAGCCTCTCAACCATGTGCAGGGTGGAGTTCCACCTTGTTGCAACGTCTATGATTAGGCGGTGCTTGGGGAGGTGGGACAATCGCTGCAGCTACTGCATACAACTGGAGTGTTCGGCCGAGCGACGGATGTGCGAGCACAGTCTTCGCACCTTATGGAGCAGGGATGTTAACTCCGGTAATTATTAAGGAAGCACTGCACCATCAGGTTCAAAGTGTGAGCCAGGCAAGGTATGTGTGTGAGTTTTGCACAGGCTATGGCTGCCACAAAATTATGGCCATTTTCACTGACTACCTTGCCTGCCTCAAGATGTAGACTGCCCAATCATGACTGTTTGTCGCTGCAAGTAGTCGGCCAGTACCTCCGCGGTGTGTCTGTTGTCGCCCAAAGACATCATCTTTAACACAGCCTACTGACGCTTTCCACTAGCTGTTCGATAGTGGGACACCTTGTGTGCAACACTGCCAGCTGCGGATGTAGTGCGCGTGTGACTGCGCTCTGTGGACGAGCTTTCGCTGATAGACGAGGAGGAGGAGAAGCGAAAGCCTACAGCCAACTGTTTCCTATACCGAGGGCTAGGCAGCACTGTTCCACTGCCGCTGTCCCCTGTGGAGCTTGCATCCACCACATTAAACCAGTGCGCAGTGATGGACATGTAACGGCCCTGGCCATGCCTACTGGTACATGCATCCGTTGTGAGGTGCACCTTTCCACTCACTGACTGTTTTAGTGCATGGACAATGCGGTCTTTCACATGCTGGTGGAGGGCAGGGATGGCTTTTCGAGAAAAGAAGTGCCGACTGGGTAGGTCATAGTGTGGGACAGCATAGGCCATGAGGTTGCGGAAAGCTTCGCTTTCAACCAAACAATATGCCATCATCTCTAATGAGATTAGTTTGGCAATATATGCGTTCAAACACAGTGTACGCGGATGAGAGGATGAGTACTTTCTTGTCCTACTCAGAGTGTCTGGTAGGTTGAGCTGGATTGTAAAGCTACATATGGGGGAAGTAGCGGTGGACCGGATGGAGTGAGAGGGGGTTGATGATGGTATTGGTGGTGATGGGCTAGATTCAGTGTTGTGTTGCAAAACCATTGTGATTCCCTGAGTGCTTTTGCCTTGCGACGACACCTCCACATTTAGTGCTGGTGGTGTGCTTAATGGTGGCGGTGGTCTTACAGTGGGGGTAGCGATGGAGCGTTGTTGGCTACCTTCAGTCGGAGCAGGTGCACATGTGCTACCTGAGGTTTTGTAGTCCGTCCACGCTTGCAAGTGCATGTTGATTAAATGTCTAAGCATGCAACTGGTATTCAAATTTCTCAGTTGTTTACCTCGGCTAAAGGTCCTTCCGCACTTCTTACTGGTAACCTTTGCCTCATCAGTAGGATTTTGGACAAAGAAGTGCCACACTGCACTCTTCCTACTATGATAAACATTTTCTGACGCTGTGCTAAGTTGACCGTCTGGTCAAGCTGTCCTGCAACTCTTTTAGTTTTTGTTCCACGTTTTAGGACAGCTACGGGCCTGCTAGATAACCGCTGCTGTGATGTCAATACATGCTGTGGATCATTCTCCTTATCTGAACTATTGCCAGCGCCACCCTCCTCCCCCAATGGATGCCAATCCGGGTCCAGAACTGGGTCATCCATCACCTCCTCTTCAAAGTCATCTGCACCCTCCTCTTTACCTTCCTCTGTGTCACCGTTTAAGGTGGTATAGTATACGGGAAGGGTCACCTGGGTTTCATCAGGGTCAGATTCTGGCTCAATAGACTGCGAGGGCAATGTAGTGCTGTGGGTCAATGTACCAGCAGAATCATCTAGCAGTGGCTGTGCATCAGTGCACTCCATGTAAGATTCATCTTGGGCTGGGGAATTCAGGATTTGACTTGATAACCCAGGCATGGTATGTGAAAAGAGCTCCATAGAGTAATCTGAAGTGTGGGCTGCCACATCCTTAACTTTTGGTGGGGGTGAAGGACACAAGGAAAGGGGTTTTTTATGACCAGAGCCCTGCACTGACGACTCCATGCTTGCAGGTTTTGACCATTCAGAAGAGGAGGCAATAGAGCTGGTGGCTGTTTCGGCAATGTACGCCAAAACCTGTTCCTGATGCTCCGGCTTTAAAAGCGGTTTTCCTACTCCAAGAAAAGGCAACCTTACAGGCCTTCTTGAGCCAGAGGATGACGCAGGCTCAACACCTCCTGCCTTAGCTGCTATTTGCCGGACCAGCCGATGCACCACCACCATCAGTACCAGCTGCGCCCCCCTGCCCACGTCCGCGGCCTCTTCCACCATACTTGCTCATGTTTGGGAAAATGTACCAAAAATACCAGCAGTGAGATGGTACTGTATGAGGAGCGTCCAGCTGTGTAAGGTGTATTAAACAAATTAAATCAACGTATATATTATGTTAGTCACAGACGCTCTCACAGTATGTATTGGACCGTAATCCAACAACCAGATATACGGAACTGTATCTGAAGTGTACAGCTGTATACGATTTTTGTGCAACTAACAATCTCCGTATATGTATTTATGGAGTGTCACACACACACTCTGACTAGGTATAAAAGTGACTGTAATGCGAACGGCAGATATACAATACTGTTGGAGAATCGGACAGCTCTATACGATGTGTGTAAGGAAAATTGTCAAGCTCCGTGTATTTGTATACAGACTGACACACTCTGTCTCTGTCTAGTTTAGACCGTGATCAAACAGCAGATATACGAAACTGTTTGAAAAATGGACATGACTCTAAGGTGTAGGTCTGGAAAAACTCCTCTTTTTTTTTTTCCAGAGTCACACACAGGTAGCTTCTATTTTTTCCGTGCTAGAAGGCGGTACATGGTAGTGTGTGAGGAGCGTACACCGCTGTACGGTGTGTGTATGTAAAATTGTCAAGCTCCGTGTATTTGAATACGGACTGACACTCTGTCTAGTTTAGACCGTTATCAAACAGCAGATATACGAAACTGTTTGAAAAACGGACACAACTCTAAGGTGTAGGTCTGGAAAAACGGACAAACTCCTCAGCTTTTTCTTCCAGAGTCACACCCAGATAGCTTCTATTTGTCCGTGATACCAGCCAGTACACGGTAGTGTGTGAGGAGCGTACACCGCTAGACAGTGTCTGTATGGAAAATTGTCAAGCTCCGTGTATTTGTATACAGACTGACACACGCTGTCTCTGTCTAGTTTTGACTGTAATCAAACAGCAGATATACGAAACTGTTTGAAAAATGGACACAACTCTAAGGTGTAGGTCTGGAAAAACGGACAAACTCCTCAGCTTTTTCTTCCAGAGTCACACCCAGATAGCACGTATTTGTCTGTGATACCAGCCGGTACACGGTAGTGTGTGAGGAGTGTACACTGCTAGACGGTGTGTGAAAAAATGAACGCTCAGTAACTCACCAGGACAAAATAATAAAAATTGGAGTGCTTTGAAAAAAGCAGTTTGAACAGCAGTGTGCTCACAGCATTGCAGCTCGCAGGTAGCCTTAAAAGGCAGCCTAATCACCACCAGCGCTGCTGCACACAAGAAAAATCCTCCCCTTTCACTGCACACTAACTGTTCAGTGAAAAGCGCTATCAGCAGAAGCAGTTTTTTTTCCTACTTCTTCCCTGCCTATCGCTCTCCCTGTTCAGAATCAGCAGCAGCACCTCTCCCTATTGTAAGATCGGCAGAAGTAAGATGGCGGTCGGCATTCACAGCCTTTTATACCCACTGTGACGCCACACAAAGCCAGCCAATCACTTCAATGCCCTTCTCTAAGATGGTGCTGGCCGCTGCGCATGTCATCGCGTTGCCCACAGTTTGCATCCTCCATCATTGGGTGAGAAAAGGCGCTGAAAGCATCATTTGAAACGCAACTTTGGCGCGCTGATCAGCGACCTCATGGCCGAACTCAAGCTAGGGTTGGGTTTCGATCGATTTCCTTTATTTGTCTTCAAATCCCTCAGTCATATCATAAAACATTTATTCTGTGTGCATTTAATTTATTATATTATAAATGCAGTCATGGCTGAAAGTGTTGGCACCCTTGAAATTGTTCCAGAAAATGAAGTATTTCTCTCAGAAAATTATTGCATTTACACCTGTTTTGTTATACACACGATTATTTCCTTTGTGTGTATTGGAACAACACAAACAAATGGAGAAAAAAAAGCATATTGGACGTAATTTCACACAAAATCCCCAGAAATGGTCCAGAAAAATTGTTGGCACCCTCCACTTAATATTTGCTAGGACACCCTTCCTATAACCATCAACAAGCTTCTTTACACATCTCAACTGGAATTTTGGGCAACTCTTCTTTTGTAAACTGCTTCAGGTATCTCATATTTGAGGGGTGCCTTTTTCAAAAACAGCAATTTTAAGATCTCTTCACAGTTATTAAATGGGATTTAGATCCGGATTCATTGCTGGCCACTTCAGAACTCTCCAGCGCTTTGTTTCCATCCATTTCTGGGTGCTTCTTGAAGTAAGTTTGGGGTCATTGTACTGCTAGAAGACCTAGGATGCAAACGCAGATTTTTGACACTGAGCCTACATTACGAACCAAAATCCTTTGGTAATCTTCAGATTTCATGATACCTTGCACATAGTCAAGCCACTCAGTTGAAGACGCAGCAAAACAACCCCAATACATATTTGAATCTCCACTATATTTGACTATAGGTATTGTGTTCTTTTCTTTGTAGGCCTCACTCCGTTTTTGATAAACAGCAGAATTATGTACTTGTGTCTTCACAAGACACTTTCCCAGATGGATTTTGGCTTGCTCACATAGATTTTAACTAACTGCAGTCTTGCTTTTTTTTTTTTTAAAAAACAACTTTTTATTGATTTTCTTACATAAAATATACAAATTATAGAATTAAAAGGATAAGTATTAGCATGCAAAAATATATCAAACATCGTAATAGTTTTCAAGGAATCTCAGTGCATTCACATAATCCTTCCAATTTGCCTTTTTCACCTCCTCCTCCTCCTTATATATTCTTCCTTCCTGTTTTCCTTCTCCCATACTTCAACAGTTTCATAAATGTCTTAAATCCAAACTTACTCAACAACCCTATCCCTTCCCCCCTCCTCCCTTCCCTCCCACTCCCCATGCGACTCGTCCTCTGAACCGCCCCCTATATCAGCTTACCTAGGGATCCTAACAGATCTTCCTTCATATACCATTCAGTAGATACAAATCTTAACATTATTTGCCTTATTTCTTCTCCTGAGCATATACCACTTATGATCTTTCTCCATTTACTGAAAAAAATTGCTGTCCATCTTTCCTTGCTCCTCTCCACCACCACCTTCTCCAGCATGAGCGTTTTTTCAGCTGGCTTATCACCTCTTCTCTCGAGGGAATTTCTCTCACCAACCATTTCTGGAGAATTGCCCTTTTACTTATCATGACTATATCGTGGAAGAGAGATGGTATTGTAGCCCCTCCTTTGTCCCCTCTCTCCTGATGATGATGATGGTATAGCCAAGCCATTGGTTCCAGCTCCAAGTTTCTATTCCAGATTGTTCGAACCAACCCCTGAACTTGCTTCCAAAATCCCTCAATTTTTCCGCACTGCCAAATCCCATGGTATAAGTCCATTCTTTCCGTACCACATTTCGGACATTTCGCCAGTTTGTCTTGTTGTCTAATATTCAAAAAATTGAAACCATATATGGCCCTATGTATAAGAGTGTACTGAGTGTCCTCCAGATTTCGTTTACTATCTTCTTCCTCATCTCCATCCACCCTTTCAAGATTTTTTCTTCCCCTTCTTGGTCTCCCAACTGCTTTGCCCATCCCTCTAAAATTTTCCCTGGTATGTTGGGAACTAATGCTTCTCTCAAGTCCCTATAGAGACCCGAAATGGTAATCTCATGAATGTCCTTTAATAAAATCGTGTCTAAGTGGTTTACCTCATATTCATTGTTTACGTTGAGTAATTTCCTCATTATCCCTTGCTTTAACTGTTCATACTGGAGAGTCTGGAATGGGCTCAAGTCATATTTCTCTCTTATTTCCCCACACGTCATCCATCTCCGCTCTGTATCATGCATCAAGTCCCTTAAAGTCCTTATCCCCTTCTCCCTCCACTCTCTTAACAGGTCATTTTTCCTCCCCTGTGGGAAATCTGGGCTTGCCCAGATGTTAATGAATTTTGAAATATTCCATGCTAGCCCTAACTTTTTTCTAACCGCCTTCCAGGTCATTACTGTGTCCCTACATGTCAATGAGTGTTTAATATTGGGTGGTAAATTTGGTATGGATGTATGTAATATTGATCTCAGGTCCCATGGCCTACAGAATTCGGCTTCTAAAGTCCAGTCAGAGTGTCTACTTGTTTGTCTAATCCAGTCAACTGCATGTCTCAAAATGCAATCCAGGTTATAGCCTCTAATATTTGGTAGTTTGATCCCCCCCCCTCTCCGTTGGTAGCATTAGCTTATTAGCGCTAATCCTCGGTCTCTTTCCCTTCCACAAAAAGTGAGAGAATGCCTTTGTCAATCTTTTTACGTCCGTATGTTTGAGAAGTAATGGGATTGTCTGCATGGGTTAAAGGAGCCTAGAGAAGTTCATCATTTTTATCCGATGATTTCTTCCCAAAAGGGTCAGCGGAAGATTAGCCCATCCCTGCAGTTCTTTCTCTATACGTTCGATTAGTGGGGAATAATTTAAGGAATATAAAGCTTTTGGATCCCTCCCCACCAGCACTCCCAAGTATTTAATTGTGTTTCTGGCAAGAGGAATGTCACATATTGAGCCTCTCTCTCCGCTCTTTTTTTCTCCCAAAAAGAGTATTTCACATTTATTTTTGTTAAGTGTGAATCCTGCCAGTTTCCCGAACCCCTCAATTTGTGCTATGACTTCACTCAGTTGTGTTTTGGGCCTACTCATAAACAGGACAATATCATCAGCAAACAATGCCAAACACAGTGCTCTGCCCCTACCTTGATCCCTTCAAACCATCGTCCACCTTTCAAACGTCTAGCCAATGGTTCGATAGCTAAATTGAATAACAAAGGTGACATCGGACAACCCTGCCTGGTTCCTTTAACAAAGGAAACGTTCTTGATAAGAATCCAGGGGTGTTCACCCTAGCTTGAGGATTCGCGTACAGCACCTGCACAAAATTTCTAAAGTGGTGTCGTTTGTTCTAAGTTTGCCCCGGTGGTGGTGAGCATCATTGCACTCTGTTTCTTTAGTTAAGTGCACATTTATAATGCAGGTGTGATTGCTGGCTCTGCTATAAAAGAGTCACAGGTGTTACAATCAGTGTTGGTGATAGTGTTCATTTCCATCCATCCCTGGTGGAGGAAGGAGCTGGAGAGAGCTCCTTGCAGCACTGTCTTAGCCCTGGTGTGGAAGGAGTCATAGGGGATTTCCTTGTAGCTCTGACAGAGCTTGGTGGCAGCATTTCAGGAGGAGAGCTGCATTATGGTGGTGGACTCTGTTGCCCGGAGCAAGTGCACAGAGTAAAGCTAAGTGTTGTTCCCCTGTTTGTGTTTTCCCTTCGTGTGTATTACTGCAGCGGTGGGGCCAGTGCCTGTGCCACCCAGCTCCCTAGCAAAGGATAGGTGTAGGGTGTGCCAGGGCGACAGGTATCCTGAGCGGCGCCTGGTGTGGAACCGGCATAGGAAACGTTAGGAGCGTTAGGGACACTGACTCAGGGGAGTGCAGGAGGTCTCCACGTCCCCTTTCCCTATTGCAGGGCCCACCATTGTAACTGTTGTCCCTCCCCCTTGTCTTGTTGTTTACAGTTACCGGCCTGCGGGCCGTGTCACACAGGACAGCTTCACGTGCCGCGTCATGTTGTTTCAGTTAACGGCCTGCGGGTAGCGTCACACAGGACGGGTCCACGTGACAAATATCTTATTAAATAACTCCTTCAATACAGGTGAAATTTGTTCCTTTAAAATCTTGAAGAAACTGCCATTGAACCCGTCTGGTCCCGGGGCTTTCGTTGAACTCATCTTTCCTATGACTTCCCCTGTTTCTTCCTTCGTCACCTCCCTATTCAATATCTGTAGATGCTCCTCCGTAAACCTAGTCATTTGCGTTTCCCTTAACCATTCCTCTCCATCCCCCCTCCTCATTAACCCCTCCTCTTTGTATAGATCTGCATAGAAGTCTCCCAGGATATCATTTATTTCCTTTCGAATCTGTTGTTTTGTTTCCCAAAGCATTCCTCAGTGTCATTATATGAGTCATTGGTCGCCTTCCTCTTGCCAAGTTTGCCATTAATTTCCCTGCCTTATTCCCGTAGCGTGTCAACTCAGCCTCCTGTTGCGTTCTGTACATATTTTCTTTCCTTTCCGCCCAGATTTCAAAGTCTCCCTTCGCCTCCATCCACTTTGCTTTTGTCACCCTTGATGGTTTTTCCAGAAAGACCGTATATGCTTCTCTAACTAAACGACTGGCTTCTTTAAATTTTACTTGCGCCTGTCGTTTTGCCTTCGTCGTGTATCCCATCACTTTCCCCCTCAGTACTGCCTTGGCCATCTCCCAAAACAACCCTATCTCTCCTCTATGTTCCTGATTCATCAGTGTGTACTCCACCCACCACTCTCTCAATATCCTGTGAAAGTTTTCGTCTGTCGCCAAGAAAGTGGGGAATCGCCAAATGTAGCCCTGTCCTCTCTGAGCTTTGTCAGCTACACTTGATACCACTGGACTATAGTCTGAAATCACCATGTTTTCTATGTCAATCCCTTCCACCCTCTGCATCAAAGTCTCATTTGTCAAAAGAAGATCAATCCGTGACCACGAATCATGCGGGTGTGAGTAGTGTGTAAACTCGCTCTCTTGTGGGTGATACATTCTCCAGCAGTCGTGTAGGGATGTGGTTTCCAACATCGCTTTTAAAGGTCCCTCCGTATGCCTCCCCTGTTTCTTCTGGCTTCTCCTGTCTTCTTCCTGGGAGACTACAGTGTTGAAATCACCACCCACCATTTTACACACTTCTCCATCAAGTAATATCCTGTTTGTTATGTTTTCAAAAAACATTTTTGGTTCCGTGTTGGGAGCGTAAACATTGTGGATGCTAAAAGTGCCCTTAGTGCCTACGATTTTGATATGTAGGTATCTTCCTTCCTCATCTGTTTCTTGTGACTCCACCGTGTGTGCCAAGCTCTTATTGATCAGAGTGAGCACTCCTGCCTTCCTACCTTGTGATGCCGACCCATACACCTTTCCCACCCACATCTTGTTCATACGGAAGAAATCCTCTTTCCGCAAGTGTGTCTCCTGCAATAAAGCAATATCAGTTTTAAGTTTCTTAAGAGATCTGAGTCCCTTACCATTCCACGTTACTATCCTGACCATAATCCCTTAAAATGATTGCTCTTTTTCCCGGCCGTGTCGCATGAACTAGAAAAACTACTTTCCAAATCCCCCCTCCCCCCTCAACTGATTGCTTGAAACCAGCCTCGTTTTCAACTGTACATAAACATTTTTCCACTTCCATTTTTTCTGAGATGTTTAATTTACCTCCCAAGCCTCTGCCATAAGTCGAACCATCTTGATTGACACCCCTTTCCTGATGTCTCCCTTTTCCCCTCTCATAATCTCCCACCTATTCCATCCCCTTCCTTCATTTTTTGCAGATTTACCAAGATATGACACTTCTAGTTATAAGACAGAGAGAAGCACAAGACATAACGATACGCTTATCACCATATTCCTCCTCCTAAGTTCAAAAAAATTACAATCTCTGCTTCCTCATCTCAAATCACCAGCGACTGCTTCTTCCTCCTTTCTTCCCAGTTGACGTGGCCATATGTCGTTTTTCTTTTGGACTTTCCGCCCTGGTGCCTGCTTGACTCCACTCTGATTCTGGATCCGGTCTGTCTGAAGATGGTCTGTTAGAAACGGAGCCTCCTCCATCCGATTCCGTGACAGTCCCCTCTTCTGGGTTCTTGTCCTGTCACCGTGAACTCCCCTCCTGGCTTAGCATCCGCTCCGCTTCCAACGGGTCCCGAAAAGTCTTAGTCGCTCCATCGGGCCCTCTTACCCTCAATATTGCAAGGTAGAGGAGATGGAATTTGATGTGTTTGTTGTAAAGAGTTGTGCACACCTGACTAAAAGCTTTTCTTTTCCGGGTGACTTCCACAGAGTAGTCCCCAAATATTAAGATCTTATGTCCTTAGATACACAGAGGTTGCTTTCTGTTCCTAAAGGCCCTCAGGATTTCTTCCTTGTCTTTGTATTCTAGATATTTCACTATGACCTGACGTGCTCTGGACCTTTCATCTTGCCTGGATGTATCGTCTGTAGTGGTCCTTCTCTCCTCCCGCCTCGTCATCGGTCCCATTCTGTGGGCTCTTTCCACACGACAGCTTTGTGTTAGGCCCAGGGCCTGTGGAAGTTCTTTCTCACAGATTGCATCCAGCTGGCTTGGCATCACTGACTCCAGCAGTCCCACCACTCTCAGATTGTTCCTCCTTGACCTGTTTTCCAGGTCATCCATTTTTTCTTTCATCAACTGGGTGCTCGTGTCTAATTCTTTAAATCTGCTCTCCAGCCGTGCCAGTGTATCTTCAGCGTCGGACACCCTCTGTTCTGCCTCAGTCAGCCAGACATTCTGATGTTCTATGTCCTCCTGCAATCCTGCTAAAGCCTCCTTCACGGTGTCCTTCAGAGCTTCTCTGACCTCTGCAGCCAGGTGATCTGCTACTTCTCTGGCCAGTCTGGAATAGTTGATCTCTCCCCCACTCAGCCTCTGTGATTCATTATCAGGTACAGTGTTACTGCTCCTCTGTCTGTCAGCGTTCTCTCCCTGGAGCTGCTGCTGTTTCTCCCCCTCAGCTCCCTCCTCTTTCCCCTCTACCGGTACCATCTTGAGACCGCTCACTGCCCCCACTCTGGATGCTGTCTCAGCTCTGCTCGGCGTGCCCCCACTCCTGAGGGGATACCACTCCATGCACTGACCCTCAGTGAGGTTATCACCTGTTTTCACGCTGTCCTGGGGTGTCTCCTTGTTGTTTTTGTGAGATTTAGTGCAGTGGCCAGCTGGAGCTTCTCACCTCCCTCACCTCACATCACAGCGCCGGAACCGGAAGCCAGTCTAGCTTTTTTATGTCAGCAGTGGTTTCCTCCTGGGTCTCTTGCAATGGCATTTCATTTCAATCAAATGTCGATGAATAGGTTGCACTGATACTGATGCACCCTGAACCTACATGACCGCTTCAATTTCTTGAATTAGGGCTGCTTATCCACCATTCGGACTATCTTGCATAGCTGCTTTTCATCAATTTTACTCTCACATTCGCTTCTAGGAAGATTATCTACAGTACGATGGATAGTAAACTTCTTGATTATGTTGTGCACAGTGAACAAAGGAACATCAATATTTCTGGAGATGGACTTGTAACCTTGAGACTGTAGATGTTGTTCAACAATTTTGGGTCTCAAGTCCTCAAACAGTTCTGCTATTTTTGTTCTCCATGCGTAGTGAGGCACACACAGACACACACAATGCAAAAATTGAGTCAACTTTTCCCCTTTTTTTCTGGTTTCAGGTGTGATTTTCATATAGTCCACACCTGTTACTAGCTACAGTTTGAACAAGCATTAGATGCTTGAAACAAGGTTGTTTACCCACATTTTTTGGAAAGGTGCCCACAATTTTGTCTGGCTTATTTTTGTGATTTTATCTGAAATTTTGTCCAATTTGCTTTTTTTTTCTCTGTTGCTTTTTGTTTGTTGCAATACACACAAATCAAATAATCATGTGTATAACAAAATGTGTAATTTCAAAAATTTTCTGGGAGAAATACTGAATTTTCTGGAAACATTTCAAGGGTGCCAACACTTTTGACCATGGCAGCATAAGCAAGGTCAATGATTTTTGTGTAGGAAGTGAGAGACTGTGAAAATCCAGGTATAATTGTATGTGTGACAACATATGCTTGTTCTTCTTGGTGTGGTTATGACATTTATTAGCAATTCCTATGAAGGTTAAAGAACCTCTGAATAAATGTTAAACCTCTCATCAGCAAACAATCAATTGTTGCTTTTCTCCTGTAAAGTGGTAAATAGCCAGACACTTAACTGAATTGTCTGCTATATGTTTATTTTTATATTTGCAGTACACGTGTGCATCATCTCACGTGTCTTTTTTTTTCTCTGCCCCTGCTCCTTGCACTCAGCCGCATTCGGTCTCCATGGCAACAATCCTGCCGGCTGCATTTGGCTGCTATAAAACGAAAGACCTGACTGAACTAATATATCAGACTGTATCTATTGTAGCATCCTCCTGCTTTTGGTTTACCCTGACATTGTCTCTGTATCTCACCTTAGTCTTCCTGTGTAATCCGCCTATGTCTTTTTGTGTAGTGGGCTGCTACTTGTAGTACACACACTTGGTCTTGATCTTGATCTTGACCCCTTAATGTGTCTTATTTTGCTTTCTCTCCATCTGTTTTGAACTGGGGGCTTAATTGAACTGACACATTTGTCTTTACAATTTTCACCCAACTGAGCGGTCAAACTCACTTGCAACTTCTTTATCTGATTAATTTTCTCTTGTATCACAAGGCTCATTTAAGGGCCTGTCACACTAAGCGATATCGCTAGCAGTATCGCTATAACGTCAATGGTTTTTGTGATGTTATAGCGATATTGCTAGCGATATCACTATGTCTGATACTTAGCTCCGACCGCTCCCCCGCTGGTTATCGCTGATCACGCGAGAACGTCCTGGACCGTTTCTCGTCGTCAGCTTCCTGTGGCGCCGACAAGCGACGCGTGGACGCGGGCGGGAGGACGTCAGGATCACCTCGTCTGACAGGTAAGTAGCGATCCCCGACCCCAGCGATGTCGCTGGTGAGATCTGCCTGTGTGGCAGCTCACTAGCGACCACTTAGGGATGCACCAGCGATCCTGACCACGTTATATCGCTGGTCGGGATCGCTGGTGCATCGCTAAGTGTGACAGTACCCTTAGAAGAACCATTAATTGCTCATATTAGAAGACAAACAACCAGATTTGAATATTCAAAATAATTTCATAATGTAAAGAACTTAGGCCGTCAAAAATTCTTGTTAATTGTATTGTTTGTGTGAAAAAAATCTATTACCGTACTTGCTAATACATTGTGCAATGAAAATACAACTAGTGTAATATTTTGACGGTGTGCTTAATTTGTCTGAATAGAGTGAATAATGTTCGAGTAAACTATTTAAAATGTACATTTTTTTGCACAGTCATCTTAACCAATAAATATTTTTTGCCATACCGTGGGGAAAATAAGTACCGGTATTTGTTCCCATTCCGATTTTGCAAGTTTTCCCACCTACAAAGAATGGAGAGAACTGTAATTTGTATCATATGTACCTCAACTGTGAGAGACAGAATCTCAAAATAGAGACAAGAAAATCACATTTTATTGCAATGATCATCTACCAACCAGCAAGAACTCTGGCTCTCACAGACCTGTTAGTTTTTCTTTAAGAAGCCCTCCTACTTTGCATTCATTACCTGTATTAATTGTTCATGTTTGATTTTGTTACCTATACACCTACTCAAATCAATCACACTCCAAACTCTCCACCATGGCGAAGACCAAAGAGCTGTCTAAGGACACCAGGGACAAATTTGTAGGCCTGCACAAGGCTGGGATATGCTACAGGACAATAGGCAAGCAGATTGGTGAGAAAGCAACAACTGTTGGCACAATAATTAGAAAATGGATGAAACCCAAGATGACTGTCAATCTTCCTTGGTCAGGGGCTCCATGCAAGATCTCGCCTCTTGGGGTAAGGATGATTCTGAGAAAGGTTAGGAATCATCCCAGAACAACATGAGAGGACCAGGTCAATGACATGAAGAGAGCTAGGACCACAGTCTCAATCATTACCGTTAGTAACACAATACAGTACACCATCATAGATTAAAGTCCTGAAGGACACACAAGGGTCCCCCTGATCACGCCAGCACATGTCCAGTCCATTTAAAGCTCACCAATCACAATCTGGATGATCCAGAGGAGGCATTGGAGAAGGTCATGTGGTCAGATGAGACCAAAATAGAACTTTTTGGTATCAACTCCACTCGCAACGTTTGGAGGAAGAAGGAGGATGAGTACAACCCCAAAAGCACCGTCCTAACAGTGAATCATGGTGGGGGAGGCATCATACTTTGAGGGTGCTTTTTTGCATGGGGGAAAGAATGACTGTACTGTATTGAAGGGAGGCTGGATTTGGTGATGTATTGCAAGATTTTTGGCCAACAACCACTTTCCTTCAGTAAGAGCATTGAAGATGGGTCGTGGCTGGGTCTTCCATCGTGGCTGGGTCTTCCAGCATGACAATGACTCGAAACACACAGCCAGTGCAACTAAGTTGTGGCTCCCTAAGAAGCATTTCAAGGTACTGGCGTGGCCTAACCAGTCTTCAGACCCGAACCCAGTAGAAAATCTTTGGAGGGAGCTGAAACTCAATGTTGCCCAACGATAGCCCCGAAACCCGAAAGATCTGGAGAAGATCTGTGTGGAGGAGTGCGCCAAAATCCCTGCTGCAGTGTGTACAAACTTGGTCAAGAACTACAGGAAACGTCTGACCTCTGTAATTACAAAGAAAGTATTCCGTGCCAAATATTAAACTCTGTTTTTCTATTGTTTCAAATACTTAATCAGTTTATATCTTATTGCATGTAATATGTAAAAATTATACAATGTGATTTTCTGGATTTTTTTTTTAAAGTTTTGTCTCTCACAGTTGGTGTATTTACTAGTGATGAGCGAACGTACTCCAATAACGTCTTATCCGAGCATGCTCAGGTGTTATACGAATATCTGGGAGTGCTCGTATATTATGTTCGCATCCCTGTGGCTGCATGATTTGCGGCTGTTAGACAGCCTCAACACATGTGGGGATTGCCTAATCTAACAGCCCCAGGAATGCAAATATAATAAACGAGCACTCGCAGATGCTCGGATAACACCCAAGCATGCTCAGATAAGACAATATCCGAGCACATTCGCTCATCACTAGTACCTACGATAAAAATTCCAGACGTCGACATTCTTTGTAGATGGGATGTGAGTAATGCTCTGTTACTTTAAGCATTGGGAGTCTATGGGATAGAAGAAATGTCAATGAGGAAAACTCCTTTAAAGCCTCCTCCTGAAATATACTTTTGGAGCATCTTCAACAATTGCCCATCCTCCTGCTAAACCATAGACAATGACATAAATGACCTTTGTTGCTAAGCAGAATCACTCTTCTTAAATTGATTTTTTAAAAATTGTATGTAGAAGAATTAAACTTTAAGGTTTATTTTGCCTAAGAACACTGTCCTGAATTAGGAATGGTATCTAAACATAATCCAAGAGCAACTTCTCCCAACAATCTAAGAGCAAATCTAATATATAAAGCTCAAAGTGTGTATGTATGTATGTGTGTATGTGTAGGACTGAGGAGAACCAGAAGTGAACCCGCAGGACCGCGACGACGAACCTCCTCGGGGCGAGCTGGCCAAGTGGACCACCCCCTATACAGGGAGCGTCTGGGGCAAGCCTCGGGGAGACTATCGCCGCGGAAGCTGATACCCGGGGACAACAGCAGGAGGAAAACCAGAGGTGACCACAAGGACTACGGAAGGACCAGCAGGGGAGGGTTTGTAGACAGGAACAGATTTAGGCTGACGATGGTAGATACTGCAGGAGAGGACTTGAGGCCGGGGACGGGCGAAGCAGGCACTAGGAGAGAACACAGGGAGAGATTACAAGAAGGTACAGGGGCACAGAGCGCAGGACAGAGTGCTAGGCTGGGAAAGCGCAGGGACGCATGGACCTGAATCAGCAGTGCTAGACACAATTGATAGTCAGGCACTGGGCAGGAGGCGAGGCTACCTGATATAGGACTGCAGGCAGGGCTTCCGGGTCAGGGTCGGCCAGGAGGTGGAGCAGCAGCAGCAACAGAGGAGATGAGTGGCAGGATCACTGGCGCGCAGTGCGCAGGCGCACCCGACGGGCATGGAAGGCCGGTTGCAGCGGCGGCAGAGAAGTAGCAGGATGGCGCGTGCGCACCTCGGGAGCGCGCCGGGTGAGGCGAGTGCGCCGGTGTTCGGGAGGAGGGGCAGAGGATGCAGCCGCGGGCGGCGTGACAGAAGCAGCGGGGAGCGTGGCAGCGGGTGGCGTGACAGTACCCCCCTCCTTACGCCCCCTCTTCTTGAGACTGGCAAGGAACCTAGCTAGAATCCGGGGGGGCCTGGATGTTCTGGCGGATCTCCCAAGATCTTTCTTCGGGACCAAAACCCTTCCAATCAACTAAGATTAGAGTCTTTCCTCTAGATCTTTTTATGGCAAGAATGTCTTGGACCTCAAAGACATCCTGGGCAGAAACTGGCTGGGGAGAGTGACCCACAGAGGCATGGAACTGGTTGAATATGACAGGTTTCAGGAGGGACACGTGAAAAGAATTGGGAATTCGTAGCGAGGCGGGGAGTTTTAACTTGTAGGCAACGTCATTGATGCGGGCTAAGACCTCAAAAGGCCCGATATACCGAGGGCCTAGCTTATACGAGGGGACTTTAAGACGAACAAACTTGGAGGACAGCCACACTTTATCTGCGGGATGGTACAACGGAGAATCCAGGCGCCTTTTGTCTGCGTGTCTTTTTATTCTGTCCCGTGCTAGTTCAAGCGCGGACTTGGTCTCCTGCCAGACCCTGGAGAACTCCTCAGTCAGAAGGTCGGCCGCCGGCACACCCGAGACGGGGGTACCGGCAGAGGTACACTAGGATGTTGCCCGTAGATGATGAAGAAAGGTGATTTAGATGAAGACTCGTTGGTGTGGTTGTTGTAGGCAAATACGGCCCACGGGAGCAGGTGGGACCAGTCGTTGTGGTGAACGTTGGAGAAGTGGTGAAGATAGGTTATCAAAATTTGATTCGTGCGCTCAGCCTGACCATTAGTTTGGGGGTGGTAGGCAGAGGAGAAGTCCAAAGTGACATCCATCAGTTTACACAGAGCTCGCCAGAAGTGTGAGGTAAACTGAACTCCTCTATCCGAAACGATATGCTGAGGAAAGCCGTGAATCCGGAAAACATGGGTAATGAAAATTCTTGCTAGTTCAGGAGCGGAGGGTAATCCAGGCAGGGAGATGAAATGGGCCATCTTGGAAAATCGATCTACGACCACGAGGATGACTGTGTGACCCGAAGACCGAGGCAAATCGGTAATAAAGTCCAAAGCAATGTGTTGCCAGGGAGCAGAAGGAACTGGGAGCGGGTGGAGAAGACCAGCAGGTAGGTGTCAGGGAACTTTATTTTTGGCACAAGATGGACAAGAGGCGACAAAACTTTGAACATCTTGAGCAAGCAAGGGCCACCAATAGTAACGAGAGATGGAGAGGGTTTTCTTGAGGCCGACGTGACCTGCTAGCTTGGAGGCATGACCCCAATGTAAGACTCGCTTCCTATTGTCCTCTTGAACAAACGTCTTACCCGGGGGCAAGGAAGTCAGGTTTACAGGAGCACCCACAATGACCTTGTTAGGATCCACGATGTGTGAAGGCTCTTCCTCACAGTCGGTAACCAAAAAGGATCTGGATAGAGCATCCGCCTTGAGGTTCTTATCGCCGGGGCGGAAATGGAGTTCGAAATCGAACCGGGCGAAGAACAGAGACCACCTGGCTTGTCGAGGATTAAGTCTTTGCGCTGTCCGGATGTATGCCAGGTTCTTGTGGTCAGTGTAGATCCTGACGGGATGCACCGCTCCCTCGAGGAGGTACCGCCATTCCTCCAAGGCCAACTTGATAGCGAGCAGCTCTCTGTCACCAATGGTATAGTTTCTCTCCGGGGTGGAGAATGACTTCGAGAAGAAGCCACAGGTGACCAGTCGTCCAGAGGGTGACGTCTGGGAAAGTACTGCACCGGCTCCGGTGGCAGAGGCGTCTACCTCCAGAGTGAAGGGTTTATTGGCCTCTGGGCGATGGAGTACGGGAGCCGCAGCAAAGGCTTGTCTCAGGGAGCGGAACGCGTCCTCGGCCTCAGGTGACCAAAAGTGGGGATTGGCCCCCTTACGGATCAGAGCGGAGATAGGGCTGGTCAGGGTGGAAAAGTGTGGGATAAACTGCCGGTAATAATTGGCGAACCCCAGGAATCGTTGGATAGCTTTCACTCCCTGGGGACGCGGCCAGTTGAGTACGGCAGACAGTTTTCCCGGGTCCATTCGTAGACCAGTATTAGAAATGATGTAGCCCAAAAACGGTAGAGAAGACTGTTCAAAGGCGCATTTCTCGAGTTTGGCATAGAGACAATGCTCTCTCAGGCGCAACAACACTTGACGGACTTCTTTTCTGTGAGTAGACAGGTCCGGGGAAAACACCAGAATATTATCCTGGTACACCACCACGCAAGAATAGAGAAGATCTCGGAAGACATCATTGACAAATTCTTGGCACACGGCGGGTGCGTTGCACAAGCCGAAGGGCATAACTAGATATTCATAGTGGCCATCGCGAGTGTTGAAAGCCGTCTTCCACTCATCTCCAGGGCGAATGCGGATTAGGTTGTAGGCTCCACGCAGATCCAATTTGGTAAAGATTTGTGCCCCTCGGAGACGGTCGAATAACTCCGGGATGAAAGGAAGCGGATATTTATTTTTAATTGTAATATCGTTGAGGCCCCGATAGTCAATGCAGGGACGAAGGGTCCCGTCCTTCTTCTTGACGATAAAGAAACCCGCACCTGCGGGTGAAGAAGACTTACGAATAAAGCCTTTGGCCAAGTTTTCTTGAACATATTCGGACATGGCTTGGGTCTCTGATGGCGACAGCAGATAAATTCGACCTCGGGGTGGAGTGGAGCCGGGAACGAGATCGATTGGGCAATCGTAGGGGCGGTGAGGAGGCAGACTCTCTGCTTCTTTCTTGCTGAAGACATCCGCATAGGCCCAATAGGCTGAAGGTAAATCTGGAGATACCGACGTTGGACGAGGAGAGTTTCTTGGCTGGACGGAAAGCAAACACCTCCTCTGACAGAACTGTCCCCACCGCACGATGTCACCAGACCGCCAGTTTAAGGTAGGCTCGTGTTTTCTTAGCCAAGGAAGGCCCAACAGGATAGTGTGTGATAAGGTCGGCAGCACATAGAAGGCTATCTTCTCCAGATGCAAGGCTCCGACCTGAAGGTCCAACTCTTCGGTGACCTGCATAACGGACACCCGCAGGGGTTGGCCGTTGACTGACGCAATCTGCCGAGGAGTCTCCAGGGACCTGACTGGAATACGAAGCCTCCTGACTGCCTCAAGCTGAATAAAATTTCCAGCCGCACCAGAATCTATGTAAGCCCACTCGGAGGAACGCTTGGGACCCAGATGCAAGAGAACAGAAAGAGTCAAGGGTAGAGAGGAGTCATAGGTACCTAGGGAGGCCTCTCTTACCTGTCCTAGGCGGAGGCATTTCCCGGGCGCTCAGGGCAGGAACGCAGGAAGTGTGATGCACTCCCACAATAAAGACAAAGACCCTGAGTGAACCTCTCCTTTCGGCGTTGCTCCACCGGCTTGAGGCGATCTACTTGCATGGGCTCAGGTGCAGAAGGTGCTGACACCAGAGCAGGGCGCGAGCGAGGTGGGCTGCAGGCAGCGGATGGGACGCAAGGAAACCTTCTATCCCTGGCGGCCTCTCGAGAACGCTCCTGGAAGCGCAAGTCGATGCGGGTAGCCAGGGAAATTAGATCTTCCAAAGAGGTTGGAGTATCCCGTCCCGCCAGCTCGTCCAAATTCGGCCCGAGAGTCCCCGCCAAAAAGCTCCTACCAAGGCCTCATTGTTCCATCCTACCTCGGAGACCAGGGTACGGAAGCGAATGGCGTACTGACCTACGGAGAGCGTGCCCTGATGCAGGTTAAAAAGTGACTCGGTGGCAGAGGCTACGCGACCCGGCTCGTCAAACACTTTACGGAAAGAGTCGAGGAAGATGGAGAGTTGGGAGACCAAGGGGTCATCACGCTCCCAGATGGGGTTTACACAGGCCAAAGCCTCACCCTCCAAATGAGAAACGACAAAGGCCACCTTGGCTCTGTCGGTGGGGTACTGTTGAGGCAATAGCTCAAAATGGAGCTGGCATTGATTTAAAAAACCCCTGCACGACTTAGGGTCGCCACCATAACGCAGGGGTTTTACCAAACGGGGCGGCGGATGGGATACCGCAGCCTGGACCGGGGTCGAGGCCACAGATTGCAGAGCAAGGAGACGGTTATCTATAGATGCCATATAGTTCAATATATGGGCCTGGGTGTCTCGCTGCTGAGCCAGCTCCTGTTGGAGGCTGCCCAGCTGGGAGGCAGTCCCAGGATCAGAGGCCTGTAGAGTCGACAAGCGGGACTCCATGGACTTAAGGAAGGACGTTATCCTTGCTTGATTCTCCCATAGGAATAGGAGCTCCTTTTGGGTTGGGGTCGGGGTACCAGCGGGGTCCATGGCCTGACTATACTGTAGGGCTGAAGAGAACCAGAAGTGAACCCGTAGGACAGCGACGTCGAACCTCCTCGGGGCGAGCTGGCCAAGTGGACCACCCCCTATACAGGGAGCGTCTGGGGCAAGCCTCGGAGAGACTATCGCTGCGGAAGCTGATACCCGGCGACAACAGCAGGAGGAAAACCAGAGGTGACCACAAGGACTACGGAAGGACCAGCAGGGGAGGGTTTGTAGACAGGAACGAATTTAGGCTGACGATGGTAGATACTGCAGGAGAGGACTTGAGGCCGGGGTCGGGCGAAGCAGGCACTAGGAGAGAACACAGGGAGAGATTACAAGAAGGTACAGGGGCACAGAGCGCAGGACAGAGTGCTAGGCTGGGAAAGCGCAGGGACGCGTGGACCTGAATCAGCAGTGCTAGACACAATTGATAGTCAGGCACTGGGCAGGAGGCGAGGCTACCTGATATAGGTCTGCAGGCAGCACTTCCGGGTCAGGGTCGGCCAGGTGGTGGAGCAGCAGCAGCAACAGAGGAGATGAGTGGCAGGATCACTGGCGCGCAGTGCGCAGGCGCACCCGATGGGCATGGAAGGCCGGTTGCAGCGGCGGCAGAGAAGGAGCAGGATGGCGCGTGCGCACCTCGGGAGCGCGCCGGGTGAGGTGAGTGCGCCGGTGTTCGGGAGGAGGGGCAGAGGATGCAGCCGCGGGAGGCGTGACAGAAGCAGCGGGGAGCGTGGCAGCGGGTGGCGTGACAGTATGTATGTATGTGTGTGTGTGTGTATGTCCGGGATAGGCATCTGCACCGTCGCAGCTACAGCCACAAAATTTGGCACAGTCACACGTCTGGACCCCGAGAGCGTCCTATGCTATGTTGTGAGGCGAAATTTAAACCCCGCGCGTTCCAATTCACCTGTCTACATACTGGGGAAAAAGTGTGTGCGCATCAAGCCCTGCCTCTCATTATGATGTCACAATGGTTGCCATGGCGACACTGATGTCATCATAGGTTGCAAGCCCTGCCGCTCATTATGATGTCATAATGGTTGACTATGGGATGGGGGATGTGTGATGGGTATATGGGCACTGGACTATGGGATGGAGGATATGTATGATGGGTATATGGGCATGGGACTATGGGATGGAGGATGTGTGATGGGTATATGGGCACTTGACTATGAGATGAAGGATGTGTGATGGGTATATGGGAACTCAACTATGGGATGGATGATATGTATGATGGGTATATGGGCACAGGCCTATGGGTTGGTGGATATGTATGATGAGTATATGGGCACGGGACTATGGGATGGAGGATGTGTGATGGGTATATGGGCACTGGACTATGGGATGGAGGATATGTATGACAGGTATATGGGCACGGGACTATGGGATGGCGGATATGTATGATGGGTATATGGGCACTGGACTATTGGACGGAGGATATGTATGATGGGTATATGGGCATGGGACTATGAGTTGAAGGATGTGTGATGGGTATATGGGCACTCGTCTAATATATAAAGCTCAATGTGGGTGTGTATGTGTGTGTGTGTGTGTATGTCCGGGATTGGCATCCGCACCGTCGCAGCTACAGCCACAACATTTGGCACAGTCACTCGTCTGGACCCCGAGAGTGTCTTAGGCTATGCTGTGAGGCAAAATTTTAACCCTGCGCGTTCCAATTCTCCAAACAATTTTGCCCCTATCTACATAATGGGGAAAAAGTGTGTGTGTATCAAGCCCCGTCCCTCATTATGTTGTCATAATGGTTGCCTTGGCGACGCTTATGTCATCATAGGTTGTCACCCTTGCCCCTCATTATGATGTCATAATGCTTGCCATGGCGATGCTAATGTCATAATAGGTTGCAATGTTGAAGATGCTGTCACAATGGTTGCCATGGTGACGATGTCTTAATAAGTTGCAATGGTGACGGTTATGTCATAACGGTTGCCATGGTGATGATGATGTCATAATGGGTATATGGGCACGGGACTATGGGATGGAGGATGTGTGATGGGTATATGGGCAGTGGACTATGGGATAGAGGATATGTATGACAGGTATATGGGCACGGGCCTATGGGATGGAGGATATGTATGATGGGTATATGGGCATGGGACTATGGGATGGAGGATAATTATAATTATATTATAATTATATGTTATTAATGTTATAATATATATTATAACCACAGTTAGTTACTATGCCCGGGCAGCGCCGGGCTCTTCAGCTAGTTGATAATAAACAATGCCTTTTCCAACATGATGGAGCACCATGTCACAAGGCAGAAGTGATTAGTATCTGGCTTGGTGAACAAAACATTGAAATTTTTGGTCCATAGCCAGGAAACGCCCTAGGTCTCAATGACATTGAAAATCTGTGGTCAATTCTCAAAAAGTGGATGGACAAATATAAAAAGATAAATTGTGATAAACTCCAAGCACTGATTAGACAAGAATGGGCTGTAATCTGTCAGGATTTGGCCTGGAAGCTGATATCCAGCATGTCAGGGCAAATGGCAGAAGTTTTGAAAATAAGAATGAACACTGTAAATATTGAGGCTTCGCATAAATTTGACATTTCAGTCAAAGTTTTATACTTTTATAACATGCTTATAATTGTATGTCAATAACCATAGAAACGTGATTGAAAAATCTAAAAACACTGAAACAACAAACAATGTGAAAACCAAAATGTTTCATTCTCAAAATTTTTGGCCATGAGTGTACATTATGGAGGTATACAAACAGTAATTCCTTAATGTCTTATTTGTAAAATTTACTCGCACCCGCACTAAAGAAAAAACATAACCACTTTGTAGTAAACAATATATTGCATTTAAAACAGACAATTACGTTACATTTGCTGCTTATTTTGCAGTAGCAACACAAATCGGGAAGAAGCGGTATTACAGCGGAAAACTGCAGCAAGTGCACCTCCGCCACCAAGTGAGGAGGCCGTGTCTAGTAGTTCTGATGATGACTCTGGAACAGATAAGGAGGATGAAGGAGCTGTGTCTCAGCGATCTACACCTGTAAAAATTACAGACGTCGGTGACAACTCCAAAACAGCAGAGGTAACTTGGAAATGATAGAACCAGCTAACTTTAGCAATGATGCCGGTGTCCTTACTTTATGCACTCAATAAATTGTGCAATAGAGAATAATTGCCTAAAAACTTTGCATGCAAAAAAACATTGGGACCTCTGTGGCGTATATTAATAAAGCACCGTCATTGTGAAGCAGTGTTTTTCATCATTTGTATGTGAGGCATTATGAAAACATTGTTTATTAGGTAAGGTTATGGTGGTATGGATGTTTTTAAATGTTAACCCTTATTTATTTGTGCAAAGTACCTAATTTCTAATGGTATCCCTTCTTATCTCAAAAATGCATTAGAGTACTAAGTTATGAAGTTATAAATAGGTTCAAATTTGTTTTTGGGTTTCTCTGTCCTTTAGTGTTCTACATATGTGTATTTACCATTTTTTTTAGACCTCTGTAAGGATTAAATGAATTGTCCACTAGTAGCATAACCTCTTCTCAATCTCTACCATTTCATCCATGTAAGATAACCTATACTCGCCTATAGCACCTGCGCATTCCAATGATGTCGTTGCCTGGTCTCCCGGAGCTCGCATGACATTGGCTAGAGCAGGGTTCCCCAACTCCAGTCCTCAAGGCCCACCAACAGATCATGTTTTCAGGATTTCCCTTGTATTGTACAGGTTATGCATTATCACCTGGGCAATACTAAGGAAATCCTGAAAACATGACCTGTTGGTGGACCTTGAGGACTTGAGTTGGGGAACCCTGGGCTAGAGGGTTCGTGTGACAAATCAATTAGCAGCCACTTTGTTCTCCCTTCCTGTGAACTACACTGATAGCTGGGACAAGTGAGAACTTTTGCAGCTCTCTGACTTCCTTCTAATGTTAGTATTGAGTGAAGTGACCGCTGATTAGCTGCAAGGCTTGCATGACATAACCATGTCAAGCGAGCTCCAGAAGAACAGTTGCTAACATTGCTGTGGTTATTTTACACAGGGGAAATATAGTGATTGGGAAGTGTTTGTCTGAGTAATGGACAAACCGTTTAATATTTTAGGTATGCACTAGAGCAGCTAAACAGCTCTAAACTGTGAATATTATTCCCAGAATCTCTTCCCATTGTAAGGCCAGAGACCCTGATTCCAGCGATGTATCATTTACTGGGCTGCTACTGTTATTTTGGTAATAGTACAGAAAATAGGATTTATAGACCCATTTCAATATATATCAAGATGCTAGTAAATCTTAGGGGAACCACAAATAAGTCATATCCTGACCATTACCACCAAGTAGAATAATGAGTAGTATATACTAAAGTTACCGTATCTCACATTAAATTTACTGATCCAAACAAATAAACAAGCAGCCAAAAAATTTTTTTAAAGCTACTTAAAAACCCATAATACACAGATATAGGGCAGTGTGATTACAGGTTAGTTAGAAACACATTGTTGTTAAAGATAGCACTCTGAATAATAGAATAGCAAGTCTAGGTACTTATTTATAGCTACAAAGACTACCAATAGCCATCATAGTATATAGTTCCTTACAAAAGGCAACACCAAACTAAGGTAGTATTACAGCACATATAATGGTGCCCAAAATCAGATTTAATCTTGCATGCCAATACAGCCCCTAATCACAGAAGTAACCATTGGTGGAGGGCAACTAAACAAAATCTAATATTATTCAATACCACTAATACCAACACAACCCTAAATATGGCATAGTTTAGGAATAAAGAGGATCCATTGCAAGAGAATATATTTAAAAACCACCAAATTTTAATTCAAATTATTAAAATGGTATAAAATGCAAGCAGGTTAAAAAAGCGTGACACATGCAAATTATTTGATCATAGTCAGAATCAACATTATGGGAATTGTCTAATATAATCACCAAAACAGTACTAACCTAGCACTCCTCTCTCTCAGAAACAAATATAAGTAAATCTGTTAGGCGTCAGGTTTCTGCGTCTGCTCTGCAGGAATCCAGAGCCTCACATCCTAAGTCTCCTGCTGTCTATCTACTGCAGAGAAAATTACTTTGCAGCAGACCGCTCCAGAGACTAAGTTCCTCTGTTCTCCTACTGGGCATGCTCACGAGGCGATCTCCCATTGGAGATCAGGAGTCATGTGCCCATGTCCTGCTCCAGATCTCATTGGTCCATCTCAGAGATCTGGAAGGTCCCGCATGGCTATAAAAAGCGCGCATGACCATTCGGCCATGTGCTAGTATAGACTATACTTGCTATGTGTGAATGGTGACGGATGTATGATTCTGGTGACTGACTCATTTGAAACCCCTTCCCTCTGATATTACGCATGTGGATAGGGAATTAGTTCAGTAGTCAGCGCCAGTCAGTGGCAAGCCTTAGACCACTGTGCACACCGCACCTCTGCGCTAGCGTCCGACATTTTGCCTGCTTTGTAGCTGTGTCGTCCAGCGGCAGTGTCCTACGCCGCGCTGCAGTTGCAGCCCTTCTTGGCGCTCGCAGTAGCGACGCCGCACACACGGTAGATCTAGATGGACGCAGCTCCTCTGTCTTAGGTCCTGCTCCTGTGACCTGACACCATGTGTGCATTTACCTGAGGCCTGTGACACTAACAGGCTCAACGTTTTTGTATGTTTTTGTTGCGGCGCCTCTGTGTGTGAACAGAGCCCGCTCTGCGCACTTCGGGTGAAGTTGAACTCGTGCGGATTATACTGCCTTATTGCTCGTCTGTCATTACCTAGCAGCTTTGTAACACCTACTGCACGGTGGACCCCGAGCGGCGAACGCACTTTATTATTTATTTTTATTTAGTGCGTTCCACCGTTCCTAACATTATACTAGCGCCAGGGTCTGGCTAGTAATGGCAGATCAGCAGCATCTCTTACAGTGCATTCGCCAGCTAGAGGGCCAGCTGGCTACTCTTGAGAGTGTTATTACAGCGGTGAAGTCTTCGGAGGCTGCTGTACAGGCGATCGCAGAGGCGGTTTCACGTATGTCCACGTCCTCCCCTGCGCCGACAGTTTCCTCCCTCCCGTTGCCCGATAAATTTTCTGGCGATGGCGCCTCCTGCAGGGGTTTCATGAGCCAGTGCTCTATCCAGCTGGAGTTACTGTCTGCGCGATTCCCTACGGAACGGGCTAAGGTGGGGTTTATTGTTTCCCTTCTGTCGGGGAGGGCGTTGGAGTGGGCCACGCCACTGTGGGAGCGTGGTGACCCTGAGGTTCGGACCACTGCTCAGTTCTTAATATCTATCAAGCAGGTTTTCCTGGGACCACGGGTCACGTACGATACCTCTCTTCAGCTCCTTGAATTAACTCAGGGATCCCTCTAGGTCAGCCAGTATGCCGTTCATTTTCGGACACTGGCTTCCGAGCTGGAGTGGTCTGATAAAGCCCTCATCCCTGTGTTTTGGAGAGGTTTAGCTGAGCATGTTAAGGATGCTCTATCTACCAGAGAGGTTCCTGCAAGTCTGGAGGAGCTGATTGCCATTGCCACCCACATTGATCTCCGTTTTTCGGAGCGCAGGCTGGAGCGTGCTCAATCCAGACGGAGGGTTACTCCGGCTCCCAACCTCTTTGAACCTCTGGAACCACCTGAGCCAGAGTGTTCACTCCCAGAGCCCATGGAGGTGTCTCGCGCCAGTCTTGAGGCGCATCCGGCACTAAGCTCCACTTGAGGCTACCACTGTCAGCACTCTGTTCCCCAGGATAACGGTGCCCCGCAATGGCCAAACTCTGTGCTGCCGGGCAAGACCTTTGTCCCCCCTCGCCTTTGGCCGAAGGTTCTCGCGTGGGCACACGCGTCCAGGGCGGGTGGTCATTGTGGCTACATGCAGACCACAAAACTCCTGGCAGGGTCTTATTGGTGGCCGCACAGGGCTCGGGACATTAAAAAATATATTCAGGCATGCGCCTCATGTGCTCGGGTTAGCCTCCTTAAACAGAGAGTGGAGACGTCCGCCGACACCGCGGCGTTCCACTTCAACTTATGCTCTGGGAGGTTTTCCCGCTCCCGTTGTCTCCTACGTGTACCTTCTTAAACCTGGCGATCTTGCCACCTCTGATGCCTTCCATGTGTCCCGGTTTTCCGTGTCACCTACCAGGACATCAGACTTGCCTTCGGACAAGTCTGAGGCCTATGCCTCTGATGGGCACAAGGTGGTGGATTGGAAGGCTCAGAGGGGAGGGGGCCCTAGGAGGGGGGGTAATGTTAGGTGTCAGGTTTCTGCGTCTGCTCTGCAGGAATTCAGATCCTGCGGTCTCCTGCTGTCTATCTACTGCAGAGAAGATTACTTTGCAGCAGACCGCTCCAGAGACTAAGTTCCTCTGTGCTCCTACTGGGCATGCTCATGAGACGATCTCCCATTGGAGATCGGGAGTCATGTGCCCAGGTCCTGCTCCAGATCTCATTGGTCCATCTCGGAGATCTGGAAGGTCCCGCACGGCTATAAATAGCGCGCATGACCGTTCGGCCATGCGCTAGTATAGACTATACTTGCTATGTGTGAATGGTAATGGATGTATGATTCTGGTGACTGACTTATTAAGAAACCCCTTCTCTCTGATATTACACATGTGGATAGGGAATTAGTTCAGTAGTCAGCGCCAGTCAGTAGCAAGCCTTAGGCCACTGTGCACACCGCACCTCTGCGCTAGCGTCCGACATTGCGCCTGCTTTGTAGCTGTGTCGTCCAACGGCAGTGTCCTACGCCGCGCTGCAGTTGCAGCCCTTCTTGGCGCTCGCAGTAATGACGCCGCACACACGGTAGGTCTAGATGGACGCAGCTCCTCTGTCTTAGGTCCTGCTCCTGTGACCTGATACCGTGTGTGCATTTACCTGAGGCCTGTGACACTAACAGGCTCAGTGTTTTTGTATGTTTTTGTTGCAGCGCCTCTGTGTGTGAACAGAGCCTGCTCTGCACACTTCGGGTGAAGTTGAACCCGTGCGCATTATACCGCCATATTGCTCTTCTGTAATTACCTAGCAGTGGTGTAGCACCTACTGCACGGTGGACCCCGAGCGGTGAACACACTTTATTATTTATTTTTATTTGGTGCGTTCTGCCGTTCCTAACAAAATCAACTGCTTTACTTTATAAAGTGCATGTGCTTATATCAGAAAGCTTTGAAAAAACCCATAAACTGAAGCGAAAGTGATGTCTGTTACAGTGCAAGGAAGACACAGGTTAAACCTAAATGGATAGAAGTACTTACAAAAGTGCCCAGTGCTTATGAGGTAGATTGCAACGTGTCACCACCCCGATAATGCCGTTTTGCCATATTCTTCTTCTAAAAGGGCACCCCTTTTTGAAGAAGCATATGGCGAAACGGTGTGGATCGTTGCTGTTTTGTGGTTGTGTGAGCTACAAAGGCACAGGAAACTTGGTCAAAGTTGAAGGAAAGATGAATGCAGCACGGTATCAGCAAATACTAGAGGCAAATTTGCAATCAGCCCAGAAGCTGGCATGGGATGTACTTGGACGTTGCAACATGATCCAAAACACAAGGCCAAGTTTACCTGTTATTGGCTACAACAGAACAAAGTGAAGGTTCTGGAGTGGTCATCTCAGTCTCCTGACCTCAATATCATTCCTCCTCTCTGGGGAGATCTCAAGCGTGCAGTTCATGCTAAATAGCCCAGCTATATACAGGAACTGGAGGCTTTTTGCCAAGAACAGTGGGCAGCTTTACCATCTGAGAAAATAAAGAACCTCATCCACAACTACCACAAAAGACTTCAAGCTGTCATTGATGTTAGAGGGGGCAATACACGGTATTAAGAAATGGGGTATGTGAACTTTTGATCAGGGTCATTTGGCTTTCTTCTGGCGACTCAACCATGCAGCCCGTTTTTCAAGTGCCTCCTTATTGTGCATCTTGAAATAGCCACACTGCTAGTTTTCAGAGAGTCCAGTATTTCAGCTGATTTTATTTCTGGGTTTTTCTTTGCATCCCAAACAATTTTCCTAACATTGTGGAGTGCCCTGCCCGACGCGTGTCACCACCACAAGGTGGCTTCGTCAGGGGCTGGCGGTGGCGACACGCGTCGGGCAGGGCACTCCACAAGCTCCCCCATATGTAAGAGTGTTATTAGGACATTGTGGGCAGCATTATTTGTGTATCCTCTGTAGAGAATTTTTGTGTTTCTATCTCTGATGCCGCATGACATGGTTCTCATTCACTTTGGTTCCACTTCAACCTGTCCCTGTATTTCTATTTACATTGCTGTAGCAGTATTGTTGGACAAGGTTTGAGTCCATATCCTTTGATACACAGACAATTTTCAAGTTATTACCAGTGGTATGTATTGAATTGTGCATGCTTTGAATCACTGTTATTGTGGTTTTTGATGGGGGATTTTGATATTTAGGTCCTTCTGACTTAACTATTACCTTTTGATATATACTGCTCTCCTGAGGTTACTTTCATTATTCATACACCATGTTTTACTGCCTAATCATTTTTTCAGGTGTATGGGGGATGTCTTTCTGGCTTTATTAGGAGCCTTGTGTATGATCTGTCATGTGTTATGACTTTTAATTGTTTTTATACTTGTGTTGTCAATGGTTGTCCAATAAAAATTATTACACTTTTTTGGTGATCCCTGCTTTTTTTGGTCAGTAGCTTTTCTACTTGTATATGGGTACTATTTTCTTGCTGACTGCAGGAGGATCCCAATATTGTATTTGGTGGTGCCCTCCTTTGTTTCATTATTAACTTCTATGCATGTTATCAAGCCAAAATCACCAGGGTATGTAAACGTTTGATAATGGTCATTTGGATATTTTGGGTTGTCATTATGATTTAAAAAGAGAAAAAACAGTAGTTTGATAATAAATGGCTTCACCCAACCACTAACCATGAGTGGAGAAAAAGTTTTGGTGTTATCATTCATATTCTCTGAAAAAAGGCCAAGAAAGCAAAAATTCTGCTTGGGTATGTAAACTTTTGAGCACAACTGTATATCCTTTTTATACACCGGAGCCCAAAATTGTACACACTATTCTCAGTGTGGCGGCGCTAGTGACTTGTATAGAGGCAAAACTACCTTCTATGCCTCTTTAACCCCCTTCTGACATCAGACGTACTATCCCGTCCATGGGACCCGGACCCCTATGCCCATGGACGGGATAGTACATTTAGCACAATCAGCTGCGCTCACAGGGGGAGCGCAGTTGATCGCGGCCGGGTGTCAGCTGATTATCACAGCTGACACCCGGCACTATGTGTCAGGGGCGGTCATGGACCACCCCCGACACGTTAACCCCTTGCACTACGCGATCAAACAAGATCGCGGTGTACTGGGGGTTAAAGGGAAGCATCGGCAGGGAGGGGGCTCCCTCCGTGCTTCCCTGAGCCCCCCACAGCAGCGCAATGTACAGCGCTGCTGTGGGGGGGGGCTCCTTCCCTGCAGGTCCCCGGATCCAAGATGGTGACGGGGACCTTCGGGGGCCTGCAGGGAGCTGGCTTCCTCAGTACCTGCAAAGCGCAGGCATGAGGAAGTCTGATTCTATGCCTGTGACAGATCAGCGATCTGTCACAGTGATCTGTGATGTGACAGATCAGCGATCTGTCACATGACAGCTATGTCCCCCCTGGGACAATGTAATAAAGTTAAAAAAAAAAAAAAAAAAAGTAAAAATAATTTTTAAAAAATCGCTAAATAAATTAAAAAAAAAAAAAAATTTCCTAATAAATTCATTTTTTGGAAATAAAAAAAAAACAATAAAAGTTCACATATTTGGTATCGCCGCGTCCATAACGACCTGCCCTATAAAACGATCCCATTTGTTAACCCCTTTAGCGAACCCCTTAAAAAATAAAAATAAAAAACTAAGCAAAAAATAATGATTTATTATCATACCGCCGAACAAAAAGTGCAATAACGCGTGATCAAAAAGACACATAAATATCCATGGTACCGCTGAAAACGTCATCTTATCCTGCAAAAAACAAGCTGCCATACAGCATCATCAGCGAAAAAATAAAAAAGTTATAGCTCGCAGAATAAAGCGATGCAAAAATAATAATTTTTTATATAAAATTGTTTTCATTGCATAAAAGCGCCAAAACATAAAAAAAGGCAAATGAGGTATTGCTGTAAAAAAGACAAATGAGGTATTGCTGTAACCATACTGACCCGATGTCACGCGGGGCTTAGGACAACTAAGGCAGAAATACCCGGGGCCCCTGTGGTGTCCCTTTCACTAGGGGAAACCCTGTCTGACCCTCAACTTAGGGTTTTTGCTGAAGGTGCAAATGCCTGAGCCTCCACCCTTTCCTTATCTCCTGCTCAGCCCTGCACTTAACCCTCCGCCCTCCACCCAGTGAGGAGACACACCACCAAAGCCCCCACACAAATAAAGACAGACCGGGAGAACTTAAACTGCACTGCGCCGCACACACACAGGAATATACAGTAATGTGAACAGGGCACAACTAAACACAAATATGGGAAGGAGAAAGGATAACGACGGATCATACGCCACCAGATACGAATCTCTCTCTCTGCAACACCTCCACTCCAGACCGGAACCACTTGGTATGAAACACAAGCTATAATCGGCGACGCCCATAGGCCAGCACGACTATTTAATGACCGTGGGCGTGACCAAACATCCAACCTGATCTTCAGCTAGATTAACCCTCGATAGCCTGAGAAACTCAAGCCGGCGCCACTGAGGCTATAGTGGACGGAGGTGGAACTACCTCTGCCTGACGGACGCTGTGGTGTGAATAGCGTCCGACATGACAGTACCCCGTCTTCTACGAGGGACCCCAGGGCCCTCAAGACTCATAGGACCCGGCTTGTCCGGATGACGACGGTGAAAAGAACTGACCAGCCGATCTGCATGTATGTCCAAGGCTGGTACCCAAGACCTCTCCTCCGGACCATACCCCCGCCAGTGTACCAAATACTGAAGAGTACGGCGCACTACTCGAGAGTCCACTACGTTGGAGACCTCAAACTCTAAATCGCCATCCACCATGACTGGAGGTGGCATCGGCGTCGTGTCCACAGAGCCTACCACCTTTTTCAATAAAGCCCTGTGAAACACGTTCACGTTGTGTATCTTGTATACTGCAGGGAGTTCCAACCGATAAGCAACTGGGTTAATGATGGCAGCAATCTTAAAAGGCCCAATAAACCTTGGACCCAATTTTAAAGATGGAATTTTGAGTTTTATATTTTTAGTCGCTAACCACACCCATTCACCCACACACAGGTCCGGACCTGGCACGCGTCTACTGTCAGCCACCCGCTTGTACCTTGCACTCATGCTCAACAATCGCTGTTTCACCCTCCTCCAGACCGATGATAATTGAGCTCCTAGCTGGTCCTCCTCCGGGACGCCCCCCGAGTCACCCTGACGTAAGATACAAAATTGAGGATGTTGACCGTAAACACAAAAGAACGGAGACTCTCCCGATGACTCTTGACGGTGATTATTTAACGCAAACTCGGCCAGAGGAAGGAAAGTAGACCACTCCTCTTGGTTGTCGGACACAAAGCATCGTAAATACTGCTCCAGATTTTGGTTCATGCGCTCAGTTTGACCATTTGACTGTGGATGAAACGCCGATGAATGTGACAACTTGATCCCCAAACGTGAGCAAAAAGCTTTCCAAAACCTCGCAACAAATTGAGTTCCCCTATCAGATACTATGTCCGACGGAACTTCGTGGAGTCTGACCACCTCCTGCACAAACACCTGAGCCAACGTCTTCGCATTGGGCAAGGAGGGCAATGAGACAAAATGCGCCATCTTTGAAAATCGGTCAACCACCACCAGGATGACCGTGTTCCCCGCCGAGACTGGCAAGTCAGTGATAAAATCCATGGAGATTTCTGTCCATGGCCTATTAGGTACCCCCAGAGGCTGTAGCGTGCCAGCAGGACGGGCTCGGGGCGACTTGGCCCTGGCACACGTGATGCAAGCTGCCACGTACGAGACCACGTCCTGCCGGATTTTGGGCCACCAGAAACGACGCGATACCAGCTCCAAGGTGCCCTTAACCCCTGGATGACCAGCCAGTACTGAGTCGTGATGTTCCCTCAACACCTTAAGATGAAGATGAAGGGGTACAAATGATTTGTTGGCGGAAAGTCCTGGCGGTACCTCCTCTTGGGCCTCGGCAATCTCCGCCTCTACCTCAGTCGTGAGAGCCGAAACCACTACACCTTCCTGGAGGATGGGTACCGGCTCTTCCCGAGGTTCTACCCCCGGAAAACACCTGGACAAGGCATCCGCCTTGGTGTTTTTAGCCCCGGGACGGTAAGTCACCAGAAAATTGAAACGTGTAAAGAACAATGCCCAGCGGGCCTGCCTAGGAGACAGACGCTTGGCCGACTCCAGATAGAGCAGGTTCTTATGGTCAGTGATGACTGTGACCTGGTGAGCCGCCCCCTCCAAGAAGTGTCGCCATTCCTCAAAAGCCAATTTGATGGCCAACAACTCCCTGTTGCCGATATCATAATTCCGTTCGGCCGGCGACAGCTTCTTGGAGAAGTAGGCGCATGGATGCATATCGCCCAAAGATGAGCCCTATGACAGTACTGCCCCCACTCCCACCTCAGACGCATCAACCTCCACCACAAAAGGTTTAGACACGTCCGGTTGCACCAGAATGGGGGCTGAAGCAAAACTGTTCTTCAGACGCTCAAATGCACGTATCGCCACCTCAGACCAGCTAGTCAGATCGGTACCTTTTTTTGTCATGTCCGTGACCGTTTTTGCTATAGTAGGAAAGTGTTTTATAAATTTCCTATAATAATTAGCAAACCCAAGGAACCACTGGAGCGCTTTCAGATTATCAGGCTTTTCCCATTGTAGCACCGCTTGCACCTTAGCGGTGTCCATTTTAAACCCTGCGGCGGATACAATATATCCCAAAAATGGCAACTCCTGAACAAAAAATAAGCATTTTTCCAGCTTAGCATAGAGCTTATTCTCACGGAGCAACTGTAACACCTGCCTGACATGCTCTAAATGAATGTCCCGGTCGCTCGAATAAATGAGGATATCATCCAGGTATACAATCACAAATTTCCCCAGGACATGAGCAAACACGTCATTAATAAAATGTTGGAAAACAGCAGGCGCGGTTGTCAACCCAAATGGCATAACCAGGCTCTCAAAATGACCCTCAGGAGTGTTAAAGGCCGTCTTCCACTCATCCCCCTGACGCACCCTTATGAGGTTATACGCCCCCCTGAGGTCAAGCTTGGAAAACCTCTTTGCCCCCGCCACCTGGTTGAACAAATCAGGGATCAAAGGCATAGGGTATGGATCACGGATCGTAATCTGGTTTAACTCCCGGAAATCCAGACACGGCCGTAACCCCCCATCTTTCTTCTTAATGAAGAAAAACCCCGCTGCTACAGGCGAGGACGAAGGCCGGATGTGTCCTTTGCTCAGACTCTCCGCGATGTAGTCTTTCAGAGCTTGTCTCTCTGGACCAGAAATATTAAACATCCTGGCCTTAGGTAATTTGGCCCCGGGTTTTAACCTAATCGCACAGTCATAGGCTCTATGTGGAGGCATTTCTGAGCAACCCTTCTCAGAGAAAACATCCGCGAAATCCTGCAAAGCCTCCGGAAGGCTGGGCGTCACGGCGGACACACATGTGGCCAAGCAATTGTCCTGGCAAAAACCACTCCATTGGACTATGTCCTGAGTTTTCCAATCAATCACTGGGTTGTGCCTGGACAACCATGGAAAACCCAAGACCATTTGTGCTGGGAGATTACGGAGGACCCTACATGTAACCCACTCCGAATGTAGGACCCCAATGTGGAGTTTCACCTCAGCCACAAACTCCGTAATCTCCCCCTGAGGGAGGGGAGCGGCATTAATGGTAACCACCTGAATAGGATGAGGGAGTTTTTCGATCTTAAACCCGGCAGTGCGTGCAAACTCCTCATCTATGAGATTGGTGGCGAAACCGCTATCCACAAACACTGATATTGGTAGCTCTCTGCCCGCGATAATAACCTTGGCAGGGAGCATACATTGAGATACCATCATGGAGGATATGCATACGCTCAGTTGGGTTTCCTCCATGCCCACTGAGCTTAGTAGTTTTCCGCCGGTGTGACCTTCTTCGGTAGCACAGGACAAGCGTTAACATAATGATTCCTTTTACCACAGTAAAAACATGCTCCGGGCTTCGTGAACCCAGGGACGCGACGCTTAACCTGTGACACCCCCGCAATTTGCATAGGTTCAGTGGGCTCACCTGCAGCAACCACACTTGCACCCCTGCTTTCCCCCAGGGGTAGCGTCTCCTGTGCCCCCTGATGCAAACGGCGATCAATACGTATAACCAAACTCATGGCAGACTCCAACGATGCAGGAGTCTCATACATCAGGAGGGCCTGTTTAACTCTTCCTGAAACCCCATGAATAAACTGACTCCGCAGCGCTGGGTCGTTCCACTGTGTGTCTACTGCCCAACGGCGAAATTCGGAGCAATAGTCTTCCGCCATACGTTCCCCCTGACGGAGGGCGCGGATTTTAGATTCTGCTAGAGCTAATCTGTCGGGATCATCATAAATGAGCCCGAGTGCAGAGAAAAGATTATCGACAGAATGAAATGTAGCAGAGTCAGCTGGTAAGGAAAATGCCCATGCTTGGGGGTCCCCACTCAGTAATGATAACACCAGGCCCACCCGCTGAGCCTCGTTACCTGAGGAGATCGGGCGCATGCGGAAGTATAACTTGCAGGCCTCCCGAAATATGACAAATTTGCTGCGTTCCCCTGAGAATCGTTCTGGCAGCGGGATCTTCGGCTCTGCACCGACACCTGCAGATGCCGTTTGCACCTTCGCTACTACCAGGCCCTGCTGCTGAACTGCCCCTTTCAACTCGGAGACCTGTAAGGACAGCGCCGCCAACTGGCGGGTTATGGAATCCATGGGATCCATGGACTCCTGAAAAATGTGGGCCGATTATAATATCACGCGGGGCTTAGGACAACTAAGGCAGAAATACCCGGGGCCCCTGTGGTGTCCCTTTCACTAGGGGAAACCCTGTCTGACCCTCAACTCAGGGTTTTTGCTGAAGGTGCAAATGCCTGAGCCTCCACCCTTTCCTTATCTCCTGCTCAGCCCTGCACTTAACCCTCCACCCTCCACCCAGTGAGGAGACACACCACCAAAGCCCCCACACAAATAAAGACAGACAGGAAGAACTTAAACTGCACTGCGCCGCACATACACAGGAATATACAGTAATGTGAACAGGGCACAACTAAACACAAATATGGGAAGGAGAAAGGATAACGACGGATCATACGCCACCAGATACGAATCTCTCTCTCTGCAACACCTCCACTCCAGACCGGAACCACTTGGTATGAAACACAAGCTATAATCGGCGACGCCCATAGGCCAGCACGACTATTTAAAGACCGTGGGCGTGACCAAACATCCAACCTGATCTTCAGCTAGATTAACCCTCGATAGCCTGAGAAACTCAAGCCGGCGCCACTGAGGCTATAGTGGACGGAGGTGGAACTATCTCTGCCTGACGGACGCTGTGGTGTGAATAGCGTCCGACATGACAGTACCCCGTCTTCTACGAGGGACCCCAGGGCCCTCAAGACTCATAGGACCCGGCTTGTCCGGATGACGACGGTGAAAAGAACTGACCAGCCGATCTGCATGTATGTCCAAGGCTGGTACCCAAGACCTCTCCTCCGGACCATACCCCCACCAGTGTACCAAATACTGAAGAGTACGGCGCACTACTCGAGAGTCCACTACGTTGGAGACCTCAAACTCTAAATCGCCATCCACCATGACTGGAGGTGGCATCGGCGTCGTGTCCACAGAGCCTACCACCTTTTTCGATAAAGCCCTGTGAAACACGTTGTGTATCTTGTATACTGAAGGGAGTTCCAACCGATAAGCAACTGGGTTAATGATGGCAGCAATCTTAAAAGGCCCAATAAACCTTGGACCCAATTTTAAAGATGGAATTTTGAGTTTTATATTTTTAGTCGCTAACCACACCCATTCACCCACACACAGGTCCGGACCTGGCACACGTCTGTCAGCCACCCGCTTGTACCTCGCACTCATGCTCAACAATCGCTGTTTCACCCTCCTCCAGACCGATGATAATTGAGCTCCTAGCTGGTCCTCCTCCGGGACGCCCCCCGAGTCACCCTGACGTAAGGTACAAAATTGAGGATGTTGACCGTAAACACAAAAGAACGGAGACTCTCCCGATGACTCTTGACGGTGATTATTTAACGCAAACTCGGCCAGAGGAAGGAAAGTAGACCACTCCTCTTGGTTGTCGGACACAAAGCATCGTAAATACTGCTCCAGATTTTGGTTCATGCGCTCAATTTGACCATTTGACTGTGGATGAAACGCCGATGAATGTGACAACTTGATCCCCAAACGTGAGCAAAAAGCTTTCCAAAACCTCGCAACAAATTGAGTTCCCCTATCAGATACTATGTCCGACGGAACTTCGTGGAGTCTGACCACCTCCTGCACAAACACCTGAGCCAACGTCTTCGCATTGGGCAAGGAGGGCAATGAGACAAAATGCGCCATCTTTGAAAATCGGTCAACCACCACCAGGATGACCGTGTTCCCCGCCGAGACTGGCAAGTCAGTGATAAAATCCATGGAGATTTCTGTCCATGGCCTATTAGGTACCCCCAGAGGCTGTAGCGTGCCAGCAGGACGGGCTCGGGGCGACTTGGCCCTGGCACACGTGATGCAAGCTGCCACGTACGAGACCACGTCCTGCCGGATTTTGGGCCACCAGAAACGACGCGATACCAGCTCCAAGGTGCCCTTAACCCCTGGATGACCAGCCAGTACTGAGTCGTGATGTTCCCTCAACACCTTAAGATGAAGATGAAGGGGTACAAATGATTTGTTGGCGGGAAGTCCTGGCGGTACCTCCTCTTGGGCCTCGGCAATCTCCGCCTCTACCTCAGTCGTGAGAGCCGAAACCACTACACCTTCCTGGAGGATGGGTACCGGCTCTTCCCGAGGTTCTACCCCCGGAAAACACCTGGACAAGGCATCCGCCTTGGTGTTTTTAGCCCCGGGACGGTAAGTCACCAGAAAATTGAAACGTGTAAAGAACAATGCCCAGCGGGCCTGCCTACGAGACAGACGCTTGGCCGACTCCAGATAGAGCAGGTTCTTATGGTCAGTGATGACTGTGACCTGGTGAGCCGCCCCCTCCAAGAAGTGTCGCCATTCCTCAAAAGCCAATTTGATGGCCAACAACTCCCTGTTGCCGATATCATAATTCCGTTCGGCCGGCGACAGCTTCTTGGAGAAGTAGGCGCATGGATGCATATCGCCCAAAGATGAGCCCTGTGACAGTACTGCCCCCACTCCCACCTCAGACGCATCAACCTCCACCACAAAAGGTTTAGACACGTCCGGTTGCACCAGAATGGGGGCTGAAGCAAAACTGTTCTTCAGACGCTCAAATGCACGTATCGCCACCTCAGACCAGCTAGTCAGATCGGTACCTTTTTTTGTCATGTCCGTGAGCGGTTTGGCTATAGTAGAAAAGTGTTTTATAAATTTCCTATAATAATTAGCAAACCCAAGGAACCACTGGAGCGCTTTCAGATTATCAGGCCTTTCCCATTGTAGCACCGCTTGCACCTTAGCGGTGTCCATTTTAAACCCTGCGGCGGATACAATATATCCCAAAAATGGCAACTCCTGAACAAAAAATAAGCATTTTTCCAGCTTAGCATAGAGCTTATTCTCACGGAGCAACTGTAACACCTGCCTGACATGCTCTAAATGAATGTCCCGGTCGCTCGAATAAATGAGGATATCATCCAGGTATACAATCACAAATTTCCCCAGGACATGAGCAAACACGTCATTAATAAAATGTTGGAAAACAGCAGGCGCGGTTGTCAACCCAAATGGCATAACCAGGCTCTCAAAATGACCCTCAGGAGTGTTAAAGGCCGTCTTCCACTCATCCCCCTGACGGACCCTTATGAGGTTATACGCCCCCCTGAGGTCAAGCTTGGAAAACCTCTTTGCCCCCGCCACCTGGTTGAACAAATCAGGGATCAAAGGCATAGGGTATGGATCACGGATCGTAATCTGGTTTAACTCCCGGAAATCCAGACACGGCCGTAACCCCCCATCTTTCTTCTTAATGAAGAAAAACCCCGCTGCTACAGGCGAGGACGAAGGCCGGATGTGTCCTTTGCTCAGACTCTCCGCGATGTAGTCTTTCAGAGCTTGTCTCTCTGGACCAGAAATATTAAACATCCTGGCCTTAGGTAATTTGGCCCCGGGTTTTAACCTAATCGCACAGTCATAGGCTCTATGTGGAGGCATTTCTGAGCAACCCTTCTCAGAGAAAACATCCGCGAAATCCTGCAAAGCCTCCGGAAGGCTGGGCGTCACGGCGGACACACATGTGGCCAAGCAATTGTCCTGGCAAAAACCACTCCATTGGACTATGTCCTGAGTTTTCCAATCAATCACTGGGTTGTGCCTGGACAACCATGGAAAACCCAAGACCATTTGTGCTGGGAGATTACGGAGGACCCTACATGTAACCCACTCCGAATGTAGGACCCCAATGTGGAGTTTCACCTCAGCCACAAACTCCGTAATCTCCCCCTGAGGGAGGGGAGTGGCATTAATGGTAACCACCTGAATAGGATGAGGGAGTTTTTCGATCTTAAACCCGGCAGTGCGTGCAAACTCCTCATCTATGAGATTGGTGGCGGAACCGCTATCCACAAACACTGATATTGGTAGCTCTCTGCCCGCGATAATAACCTTGGCAGGGAGCATACATTGAGATACCATCATGGAGGATATGCATACGCTCAGTTGGGTTTCCTCCATGCCCACTGAGCTTAGTAGTTTTCCGCCGGTGTGACCTTCTTCGGTAGCACAGGACAAGCGTTAACATAATGATTCCTTTTACCACAGTAAAAACATGCTCCGGGCTTCGTGAACCCAGGGACGCGACGCTTAACCTGTGACACCCCCGCAATTTGCATAGGTTCAGTGGGCTCACCTGCAGCAACCACACTTGCACCCCTGCTTTCCCCCAGGGGTAGCGTCTCCTGTGCCCCCTGATGCAAACGGCGATCAATACGTATAACCAAACTCATGGCAGACTCCAACGATGCAGGAGTCTCATACATCAGGAGGGCCTGTTTAACTCTTCCTGAAACCCCATGAATAAACTGACTCCGCAGCGCTGGGTCGTTCCACTGTGTGTCTACTGCCCAACGGCGAAATTCGGAGCAATAGTCTTCCGCCATACGTTCCCCCTGACGGAGGGCGCGGATTTTAGATTCTGCTAGAGCTAATCTGTCGGGATCATCATAAATGAGCCCGAGTGCAGAGAAAAGATTATCGACAGAATGAAATGTAGCAGAGTCAGCTGGTAAGGAAAATGCCCATGCTTGGGGGTCCCCACTCAGTAATGATAACACCAGGCCCACCCGCTGAGCCTCATTACCTGAGGAGACCGGGCGCATGCGGAAGTATAACTTGCAGGCCTCCCGAAATATGACAAATTTGCTGCGTTCCCCTGAGAATCGTTCTGGCAGCGGGATCTTCGGCTCTGCACCGACACCTGCAGATGCCGTTTGCACCTTCGCTACTACCAGGCCCTGCTGCTGAACTGCCCCTTTCAACTCAGAGACCTGTAAGGACAGCGCCGCCAACTGGCGGGTTATGGAATCCATGGGATCCATGGACTCCTGAAAAATGTGGGCCGATTATAATGTCACGCGGGGCTTAGGACAACTAAGGCAGAAATACCCGGGGCCCCTGTGGTGTCCCTTTCACTAGGGGAAACCCTGTCTGACCCTCAACTCAGGGTTTTTGCTGAAGGTGCAAATGCCTGAGCCTCCACCCTTTCCATATCTCCTGCTCAGCCCTGCACTTAACCCTCCACCCTCCACCCAGTGAGGAGACACACCACCAAAGCCCCCACACAAATAAAGACAGACAGGGAGAACTTAAACTGCACTGCGCCGCACACACACAGGAATATACAGTAATGTGAACAGGGCACAACTAAACACAAATATGGGAAGGAGAAAGGATAACGACGGATCATACGCCACCAGATACGAATCTCTCTCTCTGCAACACCTCCACTCCAGACCGGAACCACTTGGTATGAAACACAAGCTATAATCGGCGACGCCCATAGGCCAGCACGACTATTTAAAGACCGTGGGCGTGACCAAACATCCAACCTGATCTTCAGCTAGATTAACCCTCGATAGCCTGAGAAACGCAAGCCGGCGCCACTGAGGCTATAGTGGACGGAGGTGGAACTACCTCTGCCTGCCGGACGCTGTGGTGTGAATAGCGTCCGACATGACACCCGAAGAATAAAACCGCCTTATCAATTTTACTGCACGCGGAACGGTGTAAACGCACCCCCCAAAAGAAATTCTTGAAATGCTGGTTTTTGTTCATTCTGCGTCCCAAAAATCGGAATAAAAAGCGATCAAAAAATGTCACGCGCCCGAAAATGGTACCAATAAAAACGTCAACTCATCCCGCAAAAAATAAGACCTCACGTGACTCTGTGGGTCAAAATATGGAAAAATTATAGGTCTCAAAATGTGGTGATGCAAAATCTATTTTTACAATAAAAAGCGTCTTTTAGCGTGTGACAGCTGCCAAAAATAAAAACCTGCCATAAATAGTAAATCAAACCCCCCATTATCACCCCATTAGTTAGGGAAAAATAGTAAAATCTAAAAAAAAATGTATTTATTTCCATTTTCCCATTAGGGTTAGGGCTAGGTTTACAGCTAGTGGTGTGTTGGGGTTAGAGTTGGAATTAGAATTGGGGGGTTTCCACTGTTTGGGCACCTCAGGGGCTCTCCAAACGCAACATGGCGTCTGATCTCAATTCCAGCCAATTCTGCGTTGAAAAAGTCAAATGGTGCTCCTTCCCTTCCAACTTCTGCCATGCGCCCAAACAGTGGTTTACCCCCACATATGGGGTATCAGCCTACTCAGGACAAATTGCACAACAACTTTTGGGGTCCAATTTCTCCTGTTACCCTTAGGAAAATAAAAAATAGGGGGCAAAAATATCATTTTTGTGGAAAAAAATATGATTTTTTTATTTTCACGCCCGGACGTTATAAACTTCTGTGAAGCACTTGGGGGTTCAAGTGCTCCACACACATCTAGATAAGTTTCTTAGGGGATCTAGTTTCCAAAATGGTGTCACTTGTAGGGGGTTTCCACTATTTAGGTACATCAGGAGCTCTCCAAAGGCAACATGACACCAGCAGACCATTCCATCAAAGTCTGCTTTCCAAAACGTCACTACTTCCCTTCCGAGCCCTGACGAAAGCCCATACAGTAGTTTTCTCCCACATATGGGGTATCAGGCTACTCAGGACAAATTGGACAACAACTGTTGGGGTCCAATTTCTCCTGTTACCCTTGGGAAAATAAAAAAATTGGGGACTAAAAGATCATGCTTGTGGAAAAAATATGATTTTTTTATTTTCATGCCTGGGCGTTATAAGCTTCTATGAAGCACTGGGGGGTTCAAAGTGCTCACCACACATCTAGATAAGTTCCTTAGGGGGTCTAGTTCCAAAATGGTGTCATTTGTGGGGGGTTTCCACTGTTTAGGCACATCAGGGGCTTTCCAAACGCGGCATGGCGTCCAATCCCAATTCCAGCCAAAAAAGTCAAATGGCGCTGCTTCCCTTCCGAGCTCTGCCATGCGCCCAAATAGTCGTTTACATCCACAGATGGGGTATCAGCGTACTCAGGACAAATTACACAATAACTTTAGGGTCCTGTTACCCTTGGGAAAATAAAAATTGGGGGTGAAAAGATCATTTTTGTGGAAAAATATGATTTTTTAATTGTCAAGCTCTTGTGAGTTCAAAGTTCTCACCACATATCTAGATAAGTTCCTTGGGGGTCTGGTTTCCAAAATGGGGTCACTTGTGGGGGGTTTCCACTGTTTAGGTACATCAGGGGATCTCCAAACGTGACATGGCGTCCGATCTGAATTCCAGCCAATTTTGCATTGAAAAAGTCAAACGGCGCTCCTTCCCTTCTTAGCTCTGCCATGCGCCGAAACAGTGGTTCCCCCCAACATATCAGGTATCAGCGTACTCAGGACATATTGCACAATAACTTTTGCTGTCTAATTTCTCCTGTTACCCTTTGTAAAATTGGACCTGAAGTAATTTTTTTTGTGAAAAAAAGTTAAATGTTCATTTTTTTTAAACATTCAAAAAATTCCTGTGAAGCACCTGAAAGGTTAATAAACTTCTTGAATGTGGTTTTGAACACCTTGAGGGGTGCAGTTTTTAGAATGGTGTCACTTTTGGGGATTTTCTTTCATATAGACCCTCAAAGAGACTTCAAATGTGATGTGGTCCGTAAAAATAAAATGGTGTTGCAAAAATGAGAAATCGCTGGTTAACTTTTAACCCTTATAACTTCCTAACAAAAAAAAATTTTGGATCCAAAATTGTGCTGATGTAAAGTAAACATGTGGGAAATGTTACTTATTAAGTTTTTTGTGTGCTATATCTCTGTGATTTAAGGGCATAAAAATTCAAAGTTGGAAAATTGCAAAATTTTCAAAATTTTCACCAAATTTCCATTTTTTTCACAAACGCAAGTTATTTGAATGAAATTTTACCACTAACATGAAGTACAATATGTCACGAGAAAACATTGTCATAATCACCAGGATCCATGGAAGCATTTCAGAGTTATTACCTCATAAAGGGACAGTGGTCAGAATTGTAAAAATTGGCCCGGTCATGAACGTGCAAACCACCCTTGGGGGTAAAGGGGTTAATGCATTCCATGATTCTTATTTGCAGTAACTGCATGGCACTGGTCACTAAAGTTGAGTTTACTGTGCACCCAAACACCCAAGTCTTTTTCAGTGATGGGTGTACCCATTGTTTTACTATTTAGTATACACACAGCAAAATTTTAACAGTAAATTATAAAGTTTCTTCATTTCTCACATACTTTACAATGATTTAATGATCTGTGTACTTGGGAAAACCCCTTTTAAGATGTGATGTGACGTTCTCCATTTAAAATTGACCACAACCACCAGTTTTTTCCATACAGAGAAGGAAGGAAGTCACAATTAAAAACTGAAACAAACACCTTCCGATCTGTAACTAAACATCATTGTGTTTTCTTATCTATACACAAGTCTCTGATACAGCTTTCAGTGGGTTCAAAACACCAGCCATGTGTAGCTTCATTGTCTCTGATCCTGTCTGCACTAACTGCAGATGTCATCTAGTCCATTAATGAGCCTGAAAGTTTCACCTGAGCTTATTGAGGACATTTTGCCAAAACCTATACTGCAGAGAAGAAGAAACCAGTCCCTCTACCAACCTATCTTCAACTCCTCCCAAACAACATCCCAAACTAGTTTTTCTGATAAACCCAGCTTTCTTAGGCTACTTTCACAAATCAGGTTTTCGGCGTCAGGCGCGGTCCGGCGTCGTGCCGGAGCGCCGGATCCGGCAAATATTTCATAAAACCGGATGTGACGGATCCGTTTTTCTGCCGGATCCGTCTTGTTCTTCACAGACAAAACCGGATCCGTCTCATCCGGTTTTTGTTCCGTTTTTCGACGGATTACGCCGGATCCGGTTTTTAAAATCGCCCCTTGTGGCCTTCCGAACGGGATTGGCTACTGAAAAACTATATATAGCATGTTCCTACAGCCCTTCTTTGACAGGTTGGAGAGGAGAAAGTGCAGGTTGGAGAGAAGAGCAAGTTACTGGCGAAGATGGATGTTGTGATTGGAAATATTTTGAAGAATTTGGCGGATTTTACAGCGGAGGCGAATCGTTTGAGGGTGATTGTTCTGGAGAAGGAGAGAGTGAGACAGCAGCTCATCAGGCATCGTAGACGACGTTTGTGGATCCACCCCATCACAGCCAAGAGAATGACACGTGGGGTCTATTCTACACTCTGCATGGACCTTCGACGAAACCCGGATAAATTTTTTGGATATGTTAGGATGAAAATGGAGAATTTTGATTACTTGGTGGAGCGCATTGCACACCTCATAAGAAAAGCGGACACCTATTGCCGCTTCTCCGTTTCACCCGCAGAGCGTCTGATGGTGACTTTAAGGTAAGCCACATTTATTGGATGTGCTCGCATCAGAGCACACTTTCACTGCAATCTTGTTGGTGGTAGTTTGTATCTCCAAGTGTTATAGCTGACTTTTGGTATGTAATGCTGTGATTTTAAACTAATTGATTGTTTTTTAATTCCCCACAGATTTCTTGCAACTGGAGAATCCCTTTCGTCACTGCATTTCCAGTACAGACTCGGGATTTCCACCATATCTGGAATAGTGAAGTACACATGCCGTGCACTGTGGGACTCCTTAGCTGAAGAGTTTTTACCAGAGCCCACAACAGAGAGGTGGATTGAAATTTCAGAAAAGTTTCAACAGATATGTCAGTTTCCCAACTGCTTGGGCGCTGTGGACGGGAAACATATCCGCATTGTAAAGCCAGCCGGATCGGGATCGGAATATTTCAATTACAAGAAATATTTTTCCATTGTCCTCATGGCCATCGCTGACGCAGAATACAAATTTATTGCTGTTGATATTGGGGCCCATGGCCGCTCCAATGACTCTCAAGTTTTCAAACTGTCTGCCATGGGGCGTACACTGTATGGAAACACTTTCCAGTTCCCACCCCCTAGACCGCTGCCGCAAACATCTGGTCCACCTATGCCATTTGTCTGTGTAGGGGATGAAGCCTTCCAGCTGTCAGAACACCTTTTGAAACCGTACTCAAGCAGAGGATTGTCAAGAACAAAACGCATTTTTAATTACCGCCTCACAAGAGCAAGAAGAATGGTTGAATGCACCTTTGGTATTCTGACAGCCAAATGGCGGGTCCTATTGACTGCGATCAACCTCAAGACAGAAACTGTGGATGAGGTGATCAAAGCTTGCGTGGTACTCCACAATTTTGTTATCTGCAAGGAACCCATTTCCATTGAGGACACCTCTGAAGAAACCACCTTGCAAGATTACCATGACATTACCACTAGAAGTTCTGTGACTGTTTCAGTAATGAGGAACAATTTTGCACTATACTTTATGTCACCTCAAGGCAGAGTACACTGGCAGGATGACAGAGTGTGAAAGATTTGTGCCCTTAACCAAACTTGTGTACCAACAGTATATACCTTTGCCAACCAAAGTTGGCTATCTTGTCATGGTCTTACTATTTTTACCTTTAGGCCACAGGTGTGTACCTGGTTGTGTTTTATGCAAAGTATTTCACCTTTTAACAAAAGTTGTGTACATTGTTAGGAAATCACCAACAATAAGCACAACTTTTTAGGTGAAATACTTTGCTTCAAACACAACCAGGAACACAACTGTGGCAAAAAGGTCAAATTTACCCACAGTTATATACCAGGTTTTGAATACCTTTTGACCTTTGAAATTATTTAACCTTTTTTTGTAAACATTTCGCCGCAGAAAGAAATGACAAACAACCATTGTAAAAGTAATTTAACTTTTATTTAAATTTTTTTTTTTTTGTAAAATGTTTTTAAAGTTAAAAAAACTTTTTGAATAAATGTTTGAAAACAAACAAATGGTCATTTTTATTAAAAAAAAACATTACAACTCGGTGTAGTGTGGGGTGGAAATACTGCTGGAGGGGCTGCGGGAGACTTCGACACTGGGAGTGTGGAGAGAGGACTGGGATCGTGGTGGGGAAGGAACAGTTAGAGGTGAAGGTGTGGAATAAGCTACAGAATGGGTGGACATGTGGGAGGCAGAAGAGGTGGTGGGCGGTGGAGTGAAGGGTTGGGCAGGGACTGTAGGAGCAGATGATGTTGATGGCAAGTTGTATGGGGAAGGAGTTTGGTACGGGACAGGTTGCTGGAAGTGGGGAGATGTCTGGTACTGGGGATTTTGCTGGTACTGGGGAGTTTGCAGGTACTGGGGAGGTTGCTGGTACTGGGGAGGTTGCTGGTGCTGGGGAGGTGGATGGTATGTAATAGGAGGGGGAGGATGGAAAGTGGCTGGAGGGGGTGCAGGTGGAGGAACTACTGTGGTGGGAGGAGGAGGTTGGGAGGTAACGTGCTGGAGAGCACTGTGGCATGAATGCATTACATGCATCTGCTGGGTAGGAGAGAGCATTTCCATGCGCTCCACAACAGACCTGAAAAAGGTGTGGTTTGGCGAAGATCTTGCTTCTGAATGCATGTTTTGCAGAAGTGTCTTCACCTCCAGAATGCTGGAGTTGATCTGCTGAAAGCCTGCGGAGATTTGCTCTGACAAGACTTTTAGACAGTTCTGGAAAGATGCATTCAAATGCAAGAACTCTGGCGCATAAGTCTTTTCCTGACCCCTCTGCCGCTGCCGCCCAGTATCCGCAGGTGTACTAGAGGTGGCAGGGGCAGAAGGGTGGGGTAAAGGGAAAGCGATCTCCTCACCAGCAGCTTCATGTAATGTAGGCGGCCACGATGCTCCTGTGCTGGTGGATGGGACAGATGGGTCGAATGTGTGGGAAGGCTGGGAAGGTGCAGATGTACCGGGGCGGTCGAAGTGTCCCTCGGTGCCGGTCTCCTCAGGGATCGCCTCAGAAGGGTCCAATCGTGCAGGCTTCCGAGTGCTGCTCACCGTGCTGTGGAATAAAGAGAAAAAAAAACAATTAAAATAGTGACATGGTATGGCCCTGGCTGAAAAAAAAAAGTTACATCTAAACATTTTTTTGTCACATGTGGTGAGTAATATTTACCTTCTGGTGACCATTGTATCCCGGAGGAACGACAGGGCTCGTGCGTACTTGTACTTGCTCCTGCGTCCTCCAGATCCACTCGGGGCCCGCATCTCTTTATTGAACTCCTTCTTGAAACGATCCCTCACAGACCGCCACCGCTTCACAATTCTCTCCCCTGAAACGAGAAAGGACAAAGTGGTTAGTATACAACATCAGTGTTTCCCAAACTCCAGTCCTCATGGTCCCCAGGGGTCATGTTTTCAGGATTTCCAAAGTAAATAGAAATCCTGAACACATGATCCGTGGGGACCACGAGGACTGGAGTTCGGGAAACACTGGTTTAAATCAAGCAATCGGTACTGTATATACTTACGCTCTTTAATCTAGGCCCGAGCATCGAGGTCCTCCCAGCGGTCCACAAGGAGCGAACAGATTTCCTCCCAGAGTCGTCGGGTAACGATAAGGTCAGCATGGCGGCGGTCAGCCATATTCCATAGCGGCTCCCTTTCTCTGACGAGATCGATGAGGTGGTCCACATCAATACCTCCATCCTCAACTTCAGAGTCGGGAGCACGCTGTGAAGGCTGTTAAAGAAAAAGACAAAAATAACATAATTAGCCTCCACAAAAGAAATGAAATAAAAAGTGCAAAAAAACAAAGCAAAAATATTTATACTTACACGCTGGTGACCGCCGCGTTGCTGTCGCCGACGACCCTGGGAGGCACTGCGAGGACCTCTTGGCCGAGCACCAGATTGGGAAGACTAGAGAAGAAAACAAAAAATGTTATGTCTTTGGATGTAGGCATTTGTTTGCTGTGTGTGGTCTGCAGAACATTGTTTTCTATGTGTTGTGTGTAGTGTGATGTTGTGTTTCTGCGTTTGATGCAAAAATCTTACCAATTGTGAGCCCACTCCAGGTGTCTGTCCACCCCTTCCTTCTTCTTCTGGGAGCTCCTCTTCATCTTGTGATTCCTGTTTTGAAATAAAAGGCAATGAATAGACATATATTACAGAGATGATGGATTTTGGAAATAAAAACTTACCGTCAAACGCTGACGATGCGAGGGAGGGCTCCCAGAAGAAGATGTGCTGTCTTCCTGCTGGCCAGACTCCATGGCTGTGGGTGGTGTTACTGCTGCTGCCATTGCTGCTGCTGCTGCATCTCTTGGGCGGCTGTTGAATAAAGAGAAACAAAGGGCCAATGAATATCTTGATATTCCATGGCCCTAGTTTGGAGGAATGGGGGATTTGATAATTACCGTCTCTCATCTGCTGCTGGACTCCCCTCCCGTCGTTCAGCATGCTGCTCCAATTGGGGTGGTGGTGGTGCTGATGGTGCTGCTGCAGATGTCTCCTGCCTTCTCCTGCTCCTGGTTCTTGGCTTGGGTGGCATGTTGGGTGTGGCTGAGGGTCCCACTGTCTTGCTTTTATATATGTCTTGTGGGCAGAGCTACTGAGCATGCTCAGACCAAAAAAAACGGATCCGGCCACCGGATCTGGCTGTCGCCGGATCAGGCGCATTGCGGCGCTCATAGGCTTTCATTGTGTGAAAAAGCCAGACACGCCGGATCCGGCGTGTCCGGCTTTTTCGCCGGAGACAAAAAACGTTACAGTAGCCGTTTTTTCCAGACGCCGGATTGCGACACATTGCCGGATCCGGCGAAAACCGGATGAAACGCATGGCCATCCGGCTCTAATGCAAGTCAATGGGGGGGAAACCGGATCCGGCAATGCATTTCGCCGGATCCGGTTTTTGTCAAAAGCGCCGGATCGCGCCTGACGGCGAAAACCTGATGTGTGAAAGAGGCCTTAGTTTCCTTTATCTCACTTTGCTATATGTATTCCTGTAGTGTTAATTTCCCGCTGATTGTATGGAAACTGCAGCTCACAGCCTAATAAGTGATTCATACCAGGAGTCATTCTCTTGTGCCCTATATTATGCTGCTCTTAGATTAAATACCCAAAACTTGCTAACAGATTCCTTTAATCTTTTTATTCTCTTGAGTGTTTTTTAAGGTTGGGATCTTTATTTTGGGCAGTACAAAAGTCATCACTGGAAATTTTCTGATCAATAATGTAAGCCTGATGATGCATTAGTCTTTAGAATTAATACTTTTAGGAGAGAAATCAGAGCTCTTTTAACATGTCTAATTTTATATTATAGTTAATAATACATTTATTTGGCCTACAATGCAAACTAATTTGTGGGAAGCCTTTCAGCAGGCTAAAAATGTCCTGCTGTTTTATAATTCTCAAAATAGACTTGATATTGTATTTCTGTACAAAAAGCACAGAAGTTTCAACAAGTTGCATATATAATAGTAGTAGTCTCAAACCTGATATTTCTTATAGTGATTTGAACAGAGGATTATATTTTTAGCTAGATATTTTTCACTGCTTGACAGTTTTGGTGCAATATAACAAGAAGAGTTCTTGAATGCTTTAAATCATAGGTTTACCTTTGATTTCAATCTCAAGATAAGTATGGTATATTTTATACTATAAGGAAAAATTATTACAAATTTAAAAATAAATGGGGAGAGCAGTGTTTCTTCTCATCGCTAAGCAGAAACTGTCAACATTTTTAGGCTGCCTCAGTCACAGGCAGCATAAAATAGTGTCATGCTACATGACTACATTTCACGGAGGACATAGTTTAACAAAATAAAGAATAAGAACTTAAGGGACTGAAAAGGGCTACATTTTAAAGGAACCTGCAGATATGGGATTACTCGGTAAGTTACCTTAATAGCATTCTGAAGCTGCCCTGCACATGTACTGAGAACCCTGCTGTCAGTAGATAATTAACTTTATTTCCCCCGGCACCCTCGGGCTTTCAGTCATAGTGGTGGACCTGTGCTTCTTCAGTCATCGCTCAGTAGTACAGAGTGAGCGGCACCTGAAACTAAATCTGTTATGCCTGATGAAAGCTTCTGGTGCATGTGCTGAAATGTATGCTTAGAGCCAGTGGCATAACTAGAGTCTGATAAGCCCCTTTGCAAGATTTGGACTGAGCCCATTATATGTATGTCCTCCATCCTGTTATATATAAATAGACTGGGCCCCATTTTGCTATGTATATTGTTTTTAATGTATTGTGACAAAGTCACTGGCAAAGTACTGGAGGGAGATATGTATCACTGAGGTTGTTAGCTCCAGTGATATGTACCTAGAAAAATGCTCTTGCACACTAAGTGTTGAGAGAGGTTAATTGGCCATGTTAAGGGCTAGGTTTAGTGAACATCTATAGAGTGGGTTGGAGGCTATTCACCATATCTCCACCCCAGGGCGTGGTATAGGAGATAAATAGTCAGCTTTCTGAGTCATTCGGTGTTGAGTGTGCTAGGAAATATGAACTCCAAAGCTGTGTGTGATAAAGGAAAGGAGGACCTTTTTTTTCTTATGTTTGTTTCCTGAGCGGGCGGATCCCCGTGGCAACACGGACTGTGCCATTTGTTTTTGTTTTGTTTCCCGTTAGGCCAGAAATTGCGTGTTTATGTTGTAAACCCTGCCCTGGCTTATGCTGTATCTAAATAAACAGTTGAAAGTTGAGAGACACCATTCCTTTGTCTACCTCTATGCACAGCTGATTGAGCCTGTCTACCACAGTATAGAAAAAAATAAGTCATTATTCTCACCAAAGGCGTACATAGAAGCCATGAGGCCCCATAGCAGAAGTTAATGCACACTGCATAGCCATTGTCCTCCATATAGTATAATGCACAGCCCATAGTCCTCCCTGTAGTATAATGCACCCCCATAGTCCTAAATATAGTATAATACTCCCCCAATAGTTCTGTATATAGTATAATCACCTCGTAGTTCTCATATATTATAATGCATCCCATAGTCCTACGTATAGAAAAATGCACAGTCCATACTCGTCCATTTAGTATAATGCACAGACCATAATCATCCATGTAGTATAATGCACAGCCCATAGTTATCCATGTAGTATACTGCACAGCCCATAGTCATCCATGTAGTATAATGCACACCCCATAGTCATCCATGTAGTAGTATGGCCACCGCGTACTGATTTAAAAAAAAAAAAAACTCCCATCCACTCTCCCACTGTGCGATGTCCTCTCTTCAAGCCGGCATCTGACTTCAGCATCCAAGCAACAGGAGTGCATGACACAATTCCATGCGCCTCCGATAACATACACGTCGATGTCAGCTGCTAGCCTCTGATTGGCCGGCATTGTATATTGCCGCACACAAAGCTGTCCAAGGATGCACATCCAGCTGAAGTATTTGCTAGTGTCAGCTGACCCCTCACTCGCTGGGCCCAGTTGAAGCGGCGACCACTCTCACCGCGGTAGCTACACCCCGTAGATCCCCACTTACCAAATTTTTTTTAACAGATTGTCTTTTTACAAACATTAAGTAACTTTTCGTTTTTTTGTCTTCGCTGACGCTTATTGCACTAAATTCTTCAAAATGGTTATTTATGTATTTTGCGCAAAGTAAATAAAATAAAAAATATGCCTCTTTCCGATCTTTAACCATTTTTACAACTTTTTGAGTAAACCGCCACATGCTTTTGACTCAAAAATGAGACTTTACAAAAAAAAATGAAGAAAAAACATCAAAGGTTGACTGGAGTGGAATTACTCCAAATTTTGCAACTTTTTACAAAGTGGCAATTGATGGAACCAGGTGGCAATATCTGAAAACACTAAACTTGGCCCACGAGTTGGAGTATAAAAAACAAACAGACAGCATATAAAATAGACTTCAAAAAAGGTGCAAAGTAGAATAATGAATTAGGTGTAAATGGAAAAAAAATTAGACAAAAACAGGTGCAAAGGCAATGATGAATTGGGCCTTCAAGTCTGGAATAGCACTTTTCTGTATAGAGACCTATACAGTTCCATGTATTTGAATCTTACCTGAGGTATATGTTGAGAAATACTGCTAAATCTTAACTTATTTTTTGGCATATATAAAAAATGTATTAGGCCGGTTTCACACTAGCGCTTTTTCAGCGCGCGCACGGCCGGGGGTAGCTTCGCCCCCGAGCCGGCTCTCTGCCCGGCGTGCCCGCCCCTTCCTTGTAGCGCCGCCTCCTAGCGGACAGCAGCGCCTGCGATCGGCGCACCCTATCTTTAGCATAGGGTGCGCCGATCGTGCGCAGGCCGTGCGCTAGTTGCGCTTTGACCTGCGCTGCGCACTTTTGATGGTGCGCCGTGCGCGCCAAAATCAAACTTTTCGGATTTTGGCGCGCACGGCGCACCGTCAAAAGTGCGCAGCGCAGGTCAAAGCGCAACTAGCGCACGGCCTGCGCACGATCGGCGCACCCTATGCTAAAGATAGGGTGCGCCGATCGCAGGCGCCGCTGTCCGCTAGGAGGCGGCGCTACAAGGAAGGGGCGGGCACGCCGGGCAGAGAGCCGGCTCGGGGGCGGAGCTACCCCCGGCCGTGCGCGCGCTGAAAAAGCGCTAGTGTGAAACCGGCCTAAGTCCTTCATTTATTTCTAGCACAGAGTACATAGAAAACCAAATACGTCTTCTCTGACTGACAAACATATGTATTCAATGTTACTTTGGATTTTCTTTTCAGCTGCTTTCCTTTTCCTTGTAAGTGTGCCCTTGTAGGGGATCGTCTACCTTTGCACATTAAATACTTTTTTATGACCACATAATATTCCAGACTGTCTAACAATGCGGCACTCATCAAATTCTTTGATATTTTGATGGATGAATGTTATCAAATATTACACACTTTTGTGCCAAATACGATATCACCAGAAAATATATTACAAGCTTGCTGTTGTAAATATACCTGAAGAAGGGGCATCTGTGCTGTGAAAGCTCTCAATTACGATTTCTCTGGATATCCAATAAAGGTGTCAATCTATTATGATGCAGAGGTATTTACTCTCACAATTCCCCAGCTAACACAGTACCTGTACCTTTCTGCACATCACATAGGTGGATGTAAAACCATTATTGATTTACAGTTGTTACTTATAGTTACTCGTAAGTCTAAGCAACGCTGACATTTATATTTGTTTTTTAGACAGCTTCGCAGTCAGCAAAAGATACATATGGGATTAATTTATCAGATGCACCTTCTGAGACTGATCTTCAGATCTATACAAGGTAATAATTTACTATATTGTCTCTCTAATGTTTTTTTTCTGTGAATTTTAGATACAATGCATATTATAGGTAGATATTCTCCACAAGAGATTTATGATTGGCATTACTCACGCTTGTATGGAGTAAATGTCCCGCGCAATTGCACATATGCTTCTGGTGGTGCTGTGTATAAAGATGTTTCACTATAATCCAGTGGAAGAAAATGACCTGGATTATAGCACCATGGATACATTTTGCGAAAGCCAGGATTGCGACCCACTGGTCTCCTGGCTCCATGGACATGTGCGGAGAAGTCAGGTTGTGACCCTCAGCGCATGCGCAGTACCGATTATATGCTTTGCCCACAGTTGGGTGTTATGATTGAGTAAAGACGGGGCCCAAACTACCTAGATAGGAAAGGACAGGAAGGCTGCTGTCTGCAATCTGTGAAAAACCCTATGAAAATAAGAGCCAACAGACTGACAGTGAAAAAGGCCCTGAAGATGCTAGGCTTCAAAAAAGCTATGTCAGTACTCAGGAATATTCTGAAGACAGAGCAACCGGCAAAAGGAGATTCAGCTCATCCCAGCAGGGAATGGCAGAATCCAGAAAAGCAAGGAAAACAAACATAAAACATAAATGCAAACAGGCAAAGCAGAAACTGAGCTTTAGGGAAGCAGGAATCAGACTGGTGTCCTAGAAGTCCACAGAGAAATCACCCGCAGGGCAGAAGGGCGTCGGCAGCCTTATATCCAGTCAGTGACTCCACTCAGCCAGTCATCCTCATTAGACTCAGGTGCCTGATAATCAGGCTCATTACCTTCCTTTACCAGAATAGGGAGTTCACCAGACCTCAGTGACGAAGGGGAAAATGAACTCACAACAGTACCTCCCCCTTGAGGAGGGGTCACCGAACCCTCAACCATGCCACCAGGGCGATCAGGGTGAGCCCGATGAAAGGCACGCACCAATCTTTTGGCATGAATATCAGAGGCAGAGACCCAGGAATTATCCTCCTGACCATAACCCTTCCACTTAACCAAATACTGGAGTCTCCGTCTAGCCAGACGGGAATCCAGTATTTTCTCTACCTCATATTCCATGTTACCTTCAACCAATACAGGGTCTGGAGGTGCCACCCCAGGAACAACTGGTTCAACAAACCTCTTCAACAAGGACTTATGGAACACATTATGGATTTTAAATGTGACAGGAAGAGCCAAACGAAAAGAGACCGGATTAATAATCTCCAAAATCTTGTAAGGTCCAATAAATCTAGGGTTAAACTTAGGAGAAGCCACCTTCATAGCAATATTTTTTGAAGATAACCACACCATATCACCAATCAAACTGGGGACCAATGGTCCTATGTCGATTGGAAAACCGCTGGGCCTTTTCCTGGGAGAGAGATAACTTATCCACCACTTGGTCCCAGATCTGGTGCATTCTCTCCACCACTGTGTCAACACCTGGGCAGGCAGAAGGCTCCACCTGCCCTGAAGAAAATCGAGGATGAAACCCAAAGTTACAAAATAAAAGGTGACATCAAAGTGGCAGAACTAGCTCTATTATTTAAAGCAAATTCGGCCAAGGGCAAAAATGAAACCCAATCATCCTGATCAGCGGAAATAAAACATCTCAAATACGACTCCAAGGTCTGGTTTGTTCTCTCTGTCTGCCCATTGGTCTGAGGGTGAAAAGCAGAGGAGAAGGACAACTGAATTCCCAGCTTGGAACAGAAAGTCCTCCAAAATCTAGACACAAACTGAACTCCTCTGTCAGATACAATGTTCTCAGGAATCCCGTGCAAGTGAACCACCTGTTGCAAAAACAGGGGCACCAACTCAGAGGAAGATGGCAACTTAGGGAGTGGTACAAGATGAACCATCTTAGAGAACCTATCACAAATCACCCAAATAACAGTCATTCTTTGAGAGACCAGCATATCAGAGATGAAATCCATTGAAATATGGGTCCATGGCCTCCTGGGGACCGGCAAAGGCATCAACAACCCACTAGAGCGAGAACAAGATTTAGACCGGGAGCAAGTCCCACAGGACTGCACAAAATTCCTGACATCATGAGACAAGGTGGGCCACCAAAAAGAGCGACTCACCAGATCTCTAGTACCAAAAATACCTGGGTGACCAGCCAATGCAGAGCAATGAACTTCAGACATCACTCTCTTCTTCCACTGGTCAGGAACATACAACTTTCCACTGGGACAACGCTCAGGTTTGTCCTCCTGGAACTCTTGCAGAGCAAGTCTCAAATCGGGCGAGATGGCAGAAAGAACTACCCCTTTGCCTAAGATGGTAGCAGGCTTGGTCACCACAGGAGAATCAGCAAAGAAACTCCTAGAGAGGGCGTCTGCCTTGACATTCTTAGTTCCAGGAAGAAAAGAGACCACAAAATCAAAACGTGTAAAAAACAAGGCCCACCTAGCCTGTCTAGGGTTCAAGCGTTTAGCCGACTCTAGGTAAATCAAATTCTTGTGGTCAGTGAGGGCCACAACTTGATGTTTAGCTCCCTCCAACCAATGTCTCCACTCCTCAAATGCCCATTTCATGGCCAATAGTTCCCGATTCCCCACATCATAGTTACGTTCAGATGGAGAGAACTTTCGGGAAAAGAAAGCACAGGGATTCATTTTAGATGTTACAGGATCCTTTTGGGACAAAACAGCTCCTGCACCAATCTTGGAAGCATCCACCTCTACCTGGAACGGGAGTGAGACATCCGGTTGCCGCAAAATCGGGGCGGAGGTAAATCTTCGCTTCAGCTCCTGAAAGGAAGCAACAGCCTCCGGAGACCAATTCAACACATCAGCACCCTTCTTAGTCAGATCAGTCAATGGCTTGGCAATACTAGAAAATTTTGCTATAAATTTCCGATAAAAATTAGCAAACCCCAAAAACTTCTGGAGGGCCTTCAAAGAAGTGGGCTGAACCCAATCATAAATGGCCTGTACCTTGGCCGGGTCCATTTCAATAGTTGACGGAGACAAAATAAATCCCAAAAATGAAATCCTCTGTACTCCAAAAAGGCATTTCGATCCTTTGACATACAGGGAATTCTCCCTCAAGATCCGGAACACAGTCCGAATATGTTCCACATGAGAATCCCAATCCTTGGAGAAGATCAAAATATCATCCAGATAGATAATCAAAAATTTATCGACAAAGTCTCGGAAAATATCGTTCATGAAGCACTGGAAGACAGAAGGGGCATTAGTGAGCCCAAAAGGCATCACCAGGTACTCAAAATGTCCCTCCGGAGTATTAAACGCCGTCTTCCATTCATCCCCCTGCTTAATGCGGATAAGATTATACGCCCACCTGAGGTCAAGCTTGGTAAACCAGCAAGCACCTCTAACTCTAGAGAATAGATCCGAAATCAGGGGTAACGGATACTGATATTTAATAGTAATTTTATTGAGGGCACGATAATCAATACACGGCCTTAAAGAACCATCCTTCTTGGCCACAAAAAAAAACCTGGCACCTAAGGGTGAAGAGGATGGTCTAATATGACCCTTCTCCAACGCCTCCTTAATATAGGACCGCATAGCCTCGTGCTCGGGTACAGATAAATTGAAGAGCCGACCCTTTCCACAGAAAAAACACAGCTTATTACGCCTTCTGAACTCCTGACGTTGCGCCTTAGACAAAACTCTATCACATTGCATAGGTTCAGACATTTGTTCAACAGGTGGCAACATCTCTCGTATAGTTTTGCGTTCACGTAAACGCCGATCCACCTGAATGGCTAATGACATAGAATCGTCAAACCAGAGGGAACAGGAAATCCCACCATAGTATCTTTTACAGTTTCTGACAAACCCTTCCGAAAGAGGGCTGCCAAGGCACCATCATTCCAGGTAGTAAGGACCGCCCACTTTCGGAATTTTTGACAGTACAACTCTGCCGAATCCCGACCCTGGCTTAATGCCAACAGGGTCTTTTCAGCCTGATCAATAGCATTAGGTTCGTCATACAACAACCCCAAAGCTTGAAAAAATGTGTTCACATTAGTCAGAATAGGATCATCTGGTTTCAAAGAAAACGCCCAATCCTGGGGATCGCCACGCAGCAAAGAGATGACAATTTTAACCTGCTGCACGGAGCTCCCTGACGAGTTAGGCTTCAAGGCAAAAAATAATTTACAATTATTTTTGAAACTCAAAAATTTAGATCGATCCCCAAAAAATACATCAGGTGTAGGGATCTTTGGTTCAACAGCATGCGAACGAGCAAGGTAGGCGGAAATTCCCAGCACTTCCACAGCGAGCTGCTCCACACGATCAGACAATTGCTTTATCTCCATTGAGAGAAAAAAAAAAAATTCCCCCTACGGCCTCAGAGATATAGAGGAAAGAATATACACACACCTTTTTTTTTTTTTTTTTTTTTTTTAAAACACAATTCTTTCCTGCTATTGAGTACCCTAGGATCTGCGGTATGGCGGGTGATTCTGTTATGATTGAGTAAAGACGGGGCCCAAACTACCTAGATAGGAAAGGACAGGAAGGCTGCTGTCTGCACTCCGTGAAAAACCCTTTGAAAATAAGAGCCAACAGACTGAGTGAAAAAGGCCCTGAAGACGCTAGGCTTCAAAAAAGCTATGTCAGTACTCAGGAATATTCTGAAGACAGAGCAACCGGCAAAAGGAGATTCAGCTCATCCCAGCAGGGAATGGCAGAATCCAGAAAAGCAAGGAAAACAAACATAAAACATAAATGCAAACAGGCAAAGCAGAAACTTAGCTTTAGGGAAGCAGGAATCAGACTGGTGTCCTAGAAGTCCACAGAGAAATCACCCGCAGGGCAGAAGGGCGTCGGCAGCCTTATATCCAGTCAGTGACTCCACTCAGCCAGTCATCCTCATTAGACTCAGGTGCCTGATAATCAGGCTCATTACCTTCCTTTACCAGAATAGGGAGTTCACCAGACCTCAGTGACGAAGGGGAAAATGAACTCACAACAGTTGGGCAAAGCAAACTGTGCAAGCGCCAGAGGCCTTTGCAATTCGCAAGCGCTGTCCACTATGTGAACGCAGGAAGAAGAAATAAGAAATGCATAGAGCAAGACAGGGAGGGGGGGAGCAGGTGCATAAGCCCCGCCCAGCGGCAGTTTACATACATCTGAACCGATATAAAAAAGGTATTTATGCATGAAAGGTGCGGGGTCAGGAGGAAGCAAAAGTACTAAGAGAATCCTTATGTGACACAATTGAATGATATCATTATATGATATCTCATAGAAGGGGTGACAGATTCCCTTTAACTGAAGATACTTGAGTCAATCAAGTTAAGCAGGAGGCAGTGGCATGTTCACAGTATGTAAGGAAAATAAATGATCAGAGATTAACTTTATTGACAAATGCTAGATGTTTGGACAATGCTTTTAGCACCTGCCTTGACATTCATATTCTATAGCAGAGGTCCCCAACCTGTAGCTCAGGAGCCACATGTGACTCATGGTCCCATGATTTGTGGCTCGCTGCTGTCTGCCAGCTTAATGCATTAGCTCCAGGTCTAGCAAGCAGGTATGAAGAGTACATCTCAAAATGATGATTTTTGTTAGTAGCCCTGCACAGAAATGCAGATCTGAATGCACATTTACTGGTCTTAGGGGTTTAGAGATGTTTTAGGTATGGTACCCTGGAGGATAGTACTCCCTGTTAGCAGGGCTGTGGAGTTGGTATAAAATGGACTGACTCCGACTCCTAAAATATATAATAAATTGTGTACAGTAGTTCAATGCAGAATGTGCTGAATATTTTTTCATAGGAATTTGGGAAAGTTATGAAATGTCCTATAAATGGCTGTTCTATTCCTGATCTAAGGCTACATTCACACACAGCGTTTTTGCTGCGTTTTTTGAGGATACGTTTTTCAGCTGCAAAAGCAGATCAGCTTTTTAAAAAAACACATCACCTGAAAGGTTTTTGAGCTCATAGATAATGTTTTCAATAATAGCAAAAGCAGATTAGAAAAATGCCACACAAACTGACATGCTCATTCAGCCCAAAAACAGATCCTCACAAAACAATGTGTCTGAATGACATATCTTGAAACCCATTGACTTTGCTGGGATGCCCAGTCACTGCATTTTACTGCAAAAAAACGGATCCGCAAAAACGCTGTGTGTGAATCATGGCCGTAGCCAGGGAGGGGCAGGGGAGGCAGCTGCCCTCCCCCTAGAAGCAGGGGCACGCACCTATCAAAACTCACTTGTATGCAGCAGTTCTCCCGTCCTGCAACGGCTCCAGACTGCAGGGGGCAAGCTCCCCTCCTCTGTCCTGTCTTCTGCCATCTCCACCAGAGAGAGAGGAGGGGGAGGGGTGCCTGCCCTGCACAGGATCCGATTCCTGGGCCCCAAGCTGGAGAAAGTGATAAAGTTGTGCACACACTGCAGCTGGCAATAGGAGAGAGTCTGCAAGAGGGACATGCTGGAAATCTGATTGGAAAAGTGAGGAAATTGGTTATTGCCGCCAGAACCCCTAAAATTGATTCCATCTTGAAGAGAAGTGCTGGAAAAGGGGCTATTGTCGATCAAGCCACTCGGTAGGGCAGCACTTATTTAACGATTGAGCGATTGCTTGAACTAAAACCGTTTCTTATAGATATGGCGAACCCTCAGGTAACCCTAAATGAAGGTCACTGGACACAAATGGCTGAATTGAAGGAATTGCTTAATCACCCATTTACCATGAGTAAAAAATTACAAGCTGAGGATTTAACTCCTGGCATTTTCATAAGAGAGTGGAAGAACTTGCTAATTTGCCTGTCCCAAAGAGGAGGTTTAATCACAGATGCCATTTCTGCTTCAATGAAATGGAGAGAGACACAGCTATTAGAAAATTAAATTCTTCTGGCAGCTGTTTATGTGGACCCGAGTCATCGTATATTGCTGGATGATCAACAGCTTACTAAAGGAAAAGAAGCTCTGTCTGAGGTAGCAGTTAGGATGAGTGGCCTACAGGAGGACTGCCTGGTGCAACAGGACTTGGGTCCTGACAGTGCTACTGCTGCCATATCTTCATCCTCCTCAGATGAGGAGTTTGACTTTGACAAGTATTTGGATGACATGGAGCACGCATAGCGTTGCCACAAGGAAAAAGATTTCACTCCATCTCCTATAGCAAGTAGATTGACCATATTTCAGCAAAATGTTTCACTTGCTCTCATAGAAATAGAAAAATTCAACCGTTCATCAAACCTGACTGTGCATGAGGCAATTCCTTATACCCGGAAATTGTTAGAGATGCTGCCCATGTGGTTACGGCTTTGCCTCCAACTCAAGTTAGTGTAGAAAGGTTGTTCTCTGGCCTTAAAATTATTAGGACAGATTTGAGGTCCTCTATGAAGGAGGATCTGATGGAGGCAATTCTATTTCTTAGAACAAATTCATAGACTGTACAAATGCTATTCGGTATGTTTTTGTTGAAAACTGTTTTTTGCCACTTACATAGTTTATTACATAGTATTTTATATATATATATATATATATATATATATATATACACACACACAATATATATACACAGTATGTCATCGATATTACATAGTGTATTACATATTTACAATTTATTAAAGTTGTTTGTGTTCTAAAGTTGTATTCCAATAAATATATATTATGTTCCAGCTAAATATCTTGATTATTGTATCATAAAAATGATTAAATGTCTGATGTTCACATTGTACTAAAATACATTTTTCACTTAAATATAAGCAATATATGTGGGAGTCGGTGTAAGGGAAATTGAGGAGTTGGAGTCGCAGGTTTGGCTTACCGACTCCTCAGCCCTGCCTGTTAGAGGAGGTGCTCAAAGCTTAATGTGACATTGTGTAGGGAGTCCTTGATAGGAGAATACTGAATGGGGGTATTGTGGGAACCCCTGGATCTCATTGTACTGCTTTGGAGTGATTTCTGTGGAAAAGCTTTGGTTATCATTATACCTGTAATGGTGGCTTTGGTTGACACCACTTTGAAGGGGGCGGGAGTTGGATGTGGCTCGCGACCCTCTGTCTAAGCTGAATGTGGCTCTCAAGGTCAGAAAGGTTGGGGACCACTGTTCTATAGTGTGTGGTGCTACAATCTTCTGATAAAATGCATCAGAAAAAGGTGGTTCGTCAGAAAAATTCCCTTTAGAGCCACTGTTAGGGAAATGCCATAGGCTAGACCTGGACCAAGTGCGGCCTGCAGGCCACATCCGAGACAGCCGTGGGGCTGGAAACCACATCCCGAGGTGAGTATGTGGTGTTTTTTTTTCATGTGTATGGGATAATTGAGTGGGCATGGGGAGGCTATGGGAGTGTCATTCTGTGCATGGGGAGGCTATGGAGGTGAAATGCAGGACATGGGGAGGATATGGGGGAGTTGTGCTTCACATGGGGAAGCTATGGAGGTGTCTTGCAGCACATGGGGAGGCTATGAGGTGACTTGCAGCATATGGGGAGGCTATGGGGTGACATGTAGCACATGGGGAGGCTATGGGGTGACATGCAGCACATGGGAAGGCTATGGGGGTGACATGTAGCACATGGGGAGGCTAAGGGGATGATGTGCAGCACATGGAGTGGCTTTGGGAGTGACATGCACATTTAGAGGCTATGGGAGTGTCATGCTGCATATGGGGAGGCTATGGCAGTGTCATGCTGCACATGGGGATGCTATGGGGGTGTCTCATGCAGTATATGGGGAGGCTATGGGGGTCTCATGCAGTATATGGGGAGGCTATGGGGGTCTCTCATGCAGTATATGGGGAGGCTATGGAGTCTCATGCAGTTTATGGAGAGTCTATGGGGGTCTCATGCAGTATATGGGGAGGCTATGGCAGTCTCATGCAGTATATGGGGAGGCTCTGGGGCTCATGCTGTAAATGGGGAGGCTCTGGGAGGATTTCAGTGTGTATAGGTAGGCTTTGTGGGGTTCATGCAGTGTATATAGAGAGGCTGTGTGGAGCTCATGCTGTATATAGGGAGGCTGTGTGAAGCTCATGCTGTATATAGGGAGGCTGTGTGCGGCTCATGCAGTGTATATAGGGAGGCTGTGTGGGGCTCATACTGTATATGGGGAGGCTCTGGGGCTCAGGCTGTGTATAGCGAGGCTGTGTGGAGGCTTTCAGTGTATATAGGGAGGCTGTGTGGGGCTCATGCAGTTTATATAGGTTGGCTGTGTGGGGCTCATGCAGTATATATAGGGAGGCTATATGGGGCTCATGCCGTGTAAAGTATATAGGAAGGCTGTGTGGAGCTCATGCAGTGTATATAGGGAGGCTGTGTGGGGCTCATCCAGTGTATATAGGGAGGCTGTGTGAGGCTCATGTAGTGTATATAGGGAGGCTCTCTGGGGCTCATGATGTGTATAGGGAGGCTATGTGGGGCTCATGCTCTATATGGGGAGGCTCTGGGACTAAAGCTGTGTGGGGCTCACACTACATATGGGGGAGGAAGCTCTGTGGCTCATGCCACATATGGGAGAGGCTGTGTGGGGTTCATGACGCATATGGGGGAGGCTGTGTGGGGTTCATGATGCATATGGGGGAGACTGTGTGGGGTTCATGACGCATATGGGGGAGACTGTGTGGGGTTCATGATGCATATGGGGGAGGCTGTGTGGGGCTCATGGCGCATATGGGGGAGGCTGTGTGGGGCTCATGGTGCATATGGAGGAGGCTGTGTGGGGCTCATGCCGCATATGGGGGAGGCTGTGTGGGGCTCATGGTGCATATGGGGGAGGCTGTGTGTGGCTCTTACAGTATATAAGGAGCTCAAACTGATTCAAACTATGTATAGGGGGATGTCAGCATACTTACTTCTGTTCAATATTAAGTGATACAATTAATACTAATATAATTATCAATAATATAATAATTATAATATATCAATGTTAATATTGAGTAGAATTAATTTTGGCCTGTTGTTTCGGCCCTCCTCAATAGTCACGGTCTTTCATGTGGCCCCTCACAAAAATTAATTGCCCACCACTGCCATAGACTATTATAATAATCAGCAGGAAGTAATAGCCCATAGGTCCCTTCACCAGAGACCATGGAGTGCTAAAAAAGCTGCAGATTGACAAGTGAGCTACAGGAAGTGTCAACTACTGTTTCTGAGACAATTCAATATGTTTTCTTTTATATGACTTGTCACATATGAAAAACAGCATCAGTTGCAAAAAAGTAATAATTAAACCCTCATCACATGTTGGAAAAAAAGGGCCAATTATTATTTTTAAACTTGGTCTAAATTAAAATAATATTATGCACTAATTATAATATAATTTACATTTGATTGTTTGCATTAGGTTTGTACATTTGGGACTGTGCCAACACAAGCAAGAGAAGAGACGCCTAAAAGCCAATCAATGGACCATGGACACAATTGTGAAACTGTATGTACTATTTTTTGCTGTTTGTGTCTTTTGTTTCTATCATTATATCATGAAGTTCATTCTGCTTACATAAGTAATAGTATGGTATTGCAGCTGACGGTGTTTTCAGTTAGCATCATATCAAGTAAAAAACCTAAGAAGCCTAAGGGTGTGTGCACACGTTGCGGATTCTGCTGCGGAATTTTCCCCGCGGATTTGTCTAAATCCGCAGGTAAATCAGCAGGTCAAAAGACCTGCGGATTTTCTGCGGATTAGCCATCGGTTTTCCCCTGCGGTTTGACACCTGTCATGGAGCAGGTGCCAAACCGCTGCGGAATCCGCACAAAGAAGTGGCATGCTGCGGATTTAAAACCGCACACACCCTTAAAGTGTAACCGTTGTGTAAATTTTTATTTCATAAATTAATAGTACACATGAAAATAAGCCGTTTTCCTTCTCAAAATTCTCAATTCACGGTTATTATCTGTTTTCAGTGAATACAGACTTTCCTGTAGAGCAGTTTGCAAAGAAGAGTGGTCCAAAATTCCAGTTGAGAGGTGTAAGTGGCTTGTTGATGGTTATAGGAAGCGATTGATTGCACTTATTTATTATAAAGGGTGTGCAACCAAATATTAAGTGGAGGATGCTAACAATTTTGTATGGCCAATTTTGGGGGTTTTGTGTGAAATTACCTTATTTTCTGGCGTATAAGACGACCTTTTAACTCCTGAAAATCTTCTTAAGGCTAAGTTCACACGTAACGGAGCTCCCGCGGAAGTTACTGTGAGAATTTGAGAATTCCATTCCGCGGGAAAATTGCATTTTACATTCCCGCACCCGCCCTATAAGATGACACCCGGCGTATGAGAAGACCCCCGACTTTTAAGAAGATTTTATATTTTAAGTGGAAAAGATGGGGGTTCGTTTTATACGCCCAGTCGTCTTATACACCGGAAAATACAGTATGTCCATTTTTTTTCCTCTGTTTTTTTTTGGTGATGTTCTAATACACACAAAGGAAATAAACGTGTGTAGCAAAACATGTGTAACTGCAATTTTCTTTGAGAAGTACTTCATTTTCTGGAACATTTTCAGAGGTGTCAACACTTTCGGACATGACTGTAAAGTGTCTTATTTGTAGTTAGGTACATATGTTTAGGCCTAGACAGTCACTGTCTCATTAACATCTTCATGAAGATGAAACATAAATGTGAATCATATTTACACAGGAATTAAATGGAGTGCACTGAAGTCCTGGGTTCAAATCCCACCAAGGACAACATCTGCAAAGAGTTTGTACTGTATGTCCTCCTCGTGTTTATGTGGGTTTCTTCCAGGTTCTCCGGTTTCCTCTCGCACTCCAAAGACATACCGATAGGGATTCTAGATTGTGAGCCCCAATGGGGACAGTGAGGATGACATTTGCAAAGCGCTGTGCAATTAATGGCACTATATAAGCAAGTACTGTAAATCAAATGGTAAAATTGGAGAGACCAAAATGCTGAAATAGGGTCTTATCTGATAACCAAGTGGTGTTAAATATTATAGAAGCATGTAAAGGATGCAGCAGGACCACCAAGGAGATACGTTGCAATGAATGAAGAATATGGTAGCTCAGAGTCCACGCTGCCCAAGGTTCAAAGGTACAATCACACACGAGGGTGAAGCAGGAATGGTCTTTATCGTCAATGGTTTCAAGGTTTCCAAACCTCTTAATCGGGACAAAACCTAGCGTCACACCTCGCCAGAGGTGAGGTCAGCCATATCATGAGGGGCCAGTTAATTAATTGTTTGACGAAATTTCAAATTGATAATTTTTTACGGCCTTTGAATGATGGTATAAATATCCAAATGGCCCACTGCAGAAGAAATATTCCCCACCCCTGCTCTATAGCATCAAAGCATGTAAATGTTTTGATGCAAGGTAAAATAATTTTAAAATGAAGTTATTAACTTCCCATTTGCATTCTAAGTCTTTAACGTGTCCATGTTAGGGACACCAAACATACAGCAGCAGCATTTCTCTCCGAAGAATGTAGCTGCCATGGTAACAAAGATTTCAGATTTTTTTTTACCTTTTATTCTCCTGTGTGCCCCCTTACAGTGTAAAGGTAGAAGTCACCATTTTCTCAAACAGGCATCACCTAATTTAACCATTTGGTCATGTATCTCACCGATCACCACTTGTTTAGGTATTTCTTTATTTTGTTTATATAGTGCCAACATTCTCTGTAAAATGTACAATGCCATCATGCTGCTCATGAGGAATAAGTTAAAAAAAGAAATCTAACTTGAGTAAGTTAATGGTATAAGCCAAAAATATTTGGTATTTTTCTTTTAAATCAAAGCCATTTAAGACTGTAGTACAATAGCATGTGAGTGGAGGCGATATTGACAGCTCTGTTAATAAGATTGTTTTCTGATACCAAGTGTTGCACACTTTGTTAATGTATTTCAACACAATACTACTCTTCCTAACAGGATTATAATATGTGAAAATTTTTGCATTCAAGATTTTTTTTTCTCCACAGGCATATATTCTTTGTGTTGTTTGGTGACTTTTAACACCTTCAATGGTTCAACAATTAATTTCATAGGTGATTGTGTAATGTCCATAACATAAATCTATTATGTTACAATATACTTCAACAGTTCACTATGTAAGAGATGATCTGTATTTCTGAGCAGTTTCCACTTCGATCTGATATTGATTACCTATCCACAGGATAAGTCATTAATCTTATATGTCAGAGTGTCACGTACACACTTCTCAGTACGTGATGTGTGGTGCATCTGCAAGGGTTAATACGGGAAGAAGCACCCCAAATTTTAAGTACGAAAATAGAAAAAAACATTTTTGTAAATAAAATGGTGATTCATCTTATAGTCCCATCTTACGGAAGCTTACAGGGGGTTGGCGTCAATCACAGAAGGCAGAATCGCTGCTTAAGGAGGCCGGTGGTGGTGGCAGGAGTGGGACTATGCTCTGGGCCATGGCTGGGAGGAGGGGGTGTCCCGACGCTGTGAGGATGTGCTCCCTGGGCTCTATAAAATGTTGGTGCTCAGCGGAGTCCCTTTCCCAGTGATTTCCCTGCAATGGGCTTTGGGAAAATGGCCGTCGGAGGTGACACATTCACAGATTGAGATCTCCGTGGAGCCCCCTGTGACCCCGCTCCACCGCAGCTGCCCCATGGTAAGCTACCCTTGTATTATAAACCCCCCCCATTTTCATCCAAAACTTGTGTTAAAAAGGTGCGTCTTATAATCCAAAAATACGGTATCGCCTGTTGCTCAATCCAACACTCAACCTCTGCTTTAGGCTATAAATTCAGCATCATTCACACCCGACACAGTGCACACCCCCCGGTTATGTAACACGCTGCCACCACTCATCAAACACACGAGGTGATGAGTCCAAAATGTTGCTGTCAAAAAGGGTCACACACACTCTGAAAGACTATGGATTCTTTAGAGCATACAAGGATCAAACTTATTAAAGATTTTAAGCTTTAATATAAAAATATACTGTGCTTACAATAAAGATATAAAAAGTTAAAAATAAAACGACACAAACATGCAAAACAGTTATAATATAAAAAGGGAGAAATAACAAATACCTAGTCGTTTCCGTCTACAGTTATTTTCTATTTCCTTGAGGGAAGGAGAAATGAAATATAATTCACAACCAACCACAGTTGAACCCTACAGGTGACCAACTTTCTTTTGTGCAACCCAGCTTTTATATGCTTGTTCGTGGACTCTGGTTTCCTGGACAGCCTGGATTGAACTATTTAAAAGTTGCTGTTTGTGATTGGATGGTGGGCTAATTTAGGGGCATGCACCCTGCATTTTAAATATTATGCGTCTCCCCCACTCCTCTCTGTACAGTTAATGGGAAATATTCATCTTGGTTACAGACCTTCAGCTAACCTTTTTTAAGCTCCAGGTCCAGGAGATGAGGTGCCATGTTTGACACCTGCAGGGTGCTTGCAATACTAGTAAATCCAGTTTGCCCTTTTGTTAACTAAATGTGACTCTAGTGCTGTTATACTTTTCCCCTACTGATTATATATTTATTTCACAACAGGCTAATTTAGGGGCAAGCAACTCACATTTCAAATATTTTGTCTCTGCCCCACTCCTCTTTATACAGTAAATGGGAAATATTGTGCTTGGTTACGGACCATGTGCTAACTCCTTTGAAGCGCTGGGTCCAGGAGCTTGAGGTACCATGTTTGATACCGCCAGCAAAAGCCTCTTTATGCTCCTGTTCTCCCTTTTGTCAACTAAATATAACTGTACTGCTGTTATACTTTTTTCCTACTGATTATATATTCCTTCACACTGGGCAACCCTATAAAAGGGATATTTCTATCCCAGTCATTTATGGCACATAAATGTCAAATGTTGGTCTCACTTTTGGGGCCTATGCATGTCTTATGTCTCTGTGAATTGCAAGCGACACAAGACATTTGCTTTTATGAGCATGTTAAAAACTGCTAAACCAAGCTTTGGTGGTCTTTAAAGAGGTTTTCTGCTCTAGAATGACAAGTCTGCAGTCAGTCTGTGTGATTGCATACTTGTGAATCCTCCCATCATGTGTACTGTGCACTACAAGGATTTCCTGTGTCTGCGCCGGGAATGGCATTCAAGTATGCAATGCGCATACTCTCAGCCAGAACCCGTATAGTGGGCGTGGACTCGCTCAATACACTTGTATTGAGCAAAGTTACATCCTGTCTAGTGGCCGTTCCTGTCATGTGTATTGAGTTGAGCCGTGCCCACCAGACTGGTTCTGGCTGGGAGTATGCATATCGCTTACTTGACCGTCATTCCCAGCACAAGCATCGGCAAATCCTTTTAACGCACTGTTTATATGTTGGGAGAATTCACAAGTTTGCAGTCATACAGAGTGACTGCAGACCTGTTATTCTTGACCTGACCACCCATTCAATGTTTGTTTAGGATTGTTATACTGTTGGAGGATCCAATCATGCCCAAGCTTCAGTTTCTTCACAAAAAGCATGATGTTTTCTCCTGGGATTCCTTATATGTGATTGAATCCATCTTGTCCTACACACACTGCAGGTACACAGTGTCAGAGGAAGCAAACCAGCCCTAGAGTATCATTGAGCTACCCCCACGCTTCACTGTGGGCAAGATGTTTTTGAAGCGTGTGCTTCATCTTTCTCCTAACATACCCCAGATCCATAGGCCCAAAAGGTTCCAGTATTTTTTCATCAATCAACAAAATATCCACATTTCTGTGGATTATTTATGTGGTTTTGTGCATATCGGACCTGACTTTTCTTGTTCTTTTCAGTCAGCAGAGGTGTATGTCTTCGACTTTGAGCAAGAAGGCCTTCACTGTTTAGTATGCACCCCACTGTGCCAGCTGAAATGTTAGTGTCTTTTCCTTGTTTGTGCAAGGCAATAATCTCTTCTTTTAACTTTATGGATAACTCTCTTAACTTTCATCATATGTCAAAGCCAGTCCAGGTATTTGATTTTTTTTTATCTCAAGCACTCCTAGTGCAACAAATGAACCTCTTGAAACTATGCTTGAGACAACAGTTCAGTTGCAAACAGATGCTCTTATAAATTATTCTATTGATTTGGCTGAATAAGACTGAGTTAAGACGTTCTTATATCGCACTCCGAATATGGACCAGAACTGTATGTCAATTAGGCTATTGAGTTTGGGTCAGGGGTCCTGCGTTTGGTCCTCAAGTCCTGATACGTACTTGGATTCTGAGCAAAATTTCCAAACTTTCTGCAGTTTGCAATAAACTGTATTTGCAGTGGGGGTTGCATAATTTTGTTTCGCAATTGCCATTTGTACGTTTTGCCCATCGTATTATATATTCCTATATTCTTTGATTATATTACTGTAAACATTAGTGAGCGCTCTATCAGGTGAGAATTAAATGCAGTGTACTATAGAGACAGTAAATTTGGTGTGTCCTGCTGTCATGTTACATCACTGCTACACTAAGTGTATTTAGCCTGCTCTATCTGCTGTTATCAATTTGGCTTGAGATGAGCTCTGGTCAGGGACAGTCTTGTCTGTTATATAATTTAAAAGCAGCTGGGAATACAGAAACAGGCTAACACTATTTATTCTTGTTATGCAATTTCTTTTTCTTTACGGAAATTGGCAGTTTTAAGTCAACATCATTTTTATGGAATATTTGCTGATTTTACATAAGACTCTTTATACATTGTGCAAATACACTCACTGGCCACTTTATTAGGTACACCTGTCCAACTGTGTGTTAAGACTTAATTTCTAATCAGCCAATCACATGGCGGCAACTCAGTGCATTTAGGCATGTAGACATGGTCAAGACAATCTCCTGCAGTTCAAACCGAGCATCAGTATGGGGAAGAAAGGTGATTTGAGTGCCTTTGAACGTGGCATGATTGTTGGTGCCAGAAGGGCTGGTCTGAGAATTTCAGAAACTGCTGATCTACTGGGATTTTCACGCACAACCATCTCTAGGGTTTACAGAGAATGGTCCGAAAAAGAAAAAAAATCCAGTGAGCGGCAGTTCTGTGGCCGGAAATGCCATGTTGATGCCAGAGGTCAGAGGAGAATGGGCAGACTGGTTCGAGCTGATAGAAAGGCAACAGTGACTCAAATTGCCACCCGTTACAACCAAGGTAGGCAGAAGAGCATCTCTGAACGCACAGTGCGTCGAACTTTGAGGCAGATGGGCTACAGCAGCAGAAGACCACACTGGGTACCACTCCTCTCAGCTAAGAACAGGAAACTGAGGCTACAATTTGCACAAGCTCATCGAAATTGGACAGTAGAAGATTGGAAAAACGTTGCCTGGTCTGATGAGTCTCGATTTCTGCTGCGACATTCGGATGGTAGGGTCAGAATTTGGCGTAAACAACACGAAAGCATGGATCCATCCTGCCTTGTATCAACGGTTCAGGCTGGTGGTGGTGGTGTCATGGTGTGGGGAATTTTTTCTGGGCACTCTTTGGGCCCCTTGGTACCAATTGAGCATCGTTGCAACGCCACAGCCTACCTGAGTATTGTTGCTGACCATGTCCATCCCTTTATGACCACAATGTACCCAACATCTGATGGCTACTTTCAGCAGGATAATGCGCCATGTCATAAAGCTCGAATCATCTCAGATTGGTTTCTTGAACATGACAATGAGTTTACTGTACTCAAATGGCCTCCTCAGTCACCAGATCTCAATCCAATAGAGCATCTTTGGGATGTGGTGGAACGGGAGATTCGCATCAGGGATGTGCAGCCGACAAATCTGCGCCAACTGTGTGATGCCATCATGTCAATATGGTCCAAAATCTCTGAGGAATGCTTCCAGCACCTTGTTGAATCTCTGCCACGAAGAATTGAGGCAGTTCTGAAGGCAAAAGGGGGTCCAACCCCTTACTAGCATGGTGTACCTAATAAAGTGGCCAGTGAGTGTATATGTGGAGAACAATGCTGCATTGAAGGAAACCTGTGGCTTCATAAAACACTATTTGCCTGCTGATAAAGGGTTAATCTGTAGGTAATTAGTGTTACAATGCTGCTTGTCCGTTTTTACTGAAAGTGCAGCTACCAGGAGAAAATTAACTTATTTCCTCCCAGGATCCGCTGGCTATCATTCACGGTGGCGTGCATGGGGCTGCTACAGTCAACGCTCAGTACACAGTTTGTGGCAGCACTAAGCAAGCCTTCGCATTTCAATTGACAGCTCACTTTGCAACGCATCTGTGTACCACAAGTGGACATACAAAGTACATGGGCAGGCTTACTCCCACTGCTCAGTGAGCAGAGACTCTATTCGCTGCATGGACACCCCTATGGATGCAAGCTGGCCACTACTGGGAGGAAATGTTAATTTTCTCCTGGTATCTGCAACTTAAGGCCAGGGTCACACATGTGATTGTGATGCGAGAAACTTGCGCGAGTTACTCGCATCAATACCCGGTGCTGACGCCGGCACTCGGGACCAGAGTGTGCGGCTGCATGTATTTCTATGCAGCTGCACACTCTGTTCCCGAGTGCTGGCGGCAGTGCTGGGTATAGATGCAAGTTTCTTGCATCACGCTCTCAAGTGTGACCACGGCCTAAATAAGGTGGTCAGACAGCACTGTAACACCATATATCTGCAGACTAACCTTATAACTGCAGGTAAATAGTGTTTTCCGAGGTATGTAGTTCCCTTTATAGTTGGCCACCTTATAGAATATTTCTTAAAAGGTTCTAAACTGTGTGCCATACAAATATCATGATACTTTATCCCTGCTGCCCAGTAAAGGAGGCTTTAAGTTGCCATTGTATAGGCTATGTAAACACTAATGGCTTGTGATCTTTGCAGTCATAGAATGCAAGATTGTCTCATTTGTTTTAATTTCTTGCTCCACTTCTTCCCAGAGCCATGACTTTTTTATTTTTTGGTCGAAATGGCCATGCGAGGGCTTCTTTTTTGCGGGACGAGCTGTACTTTTGAACAACACCATTGGTTTTAACATATCATGTGCTAGAAACCGGGAAAAAAAATTCCAAGTGCAGTGAAATTGCTAAAAAAAAGTGCAATCCCAAAGTTTGTTTTTTTTATAACCATGTTCATTAAATGCTATAACTGACCTACCACTATGATTCTCCAGGTCATTACAAGTTCATAGACACCAAACATGTCTAGGTTCTTTTTTATTTAAGTCGTGAAAAAGTTCCAAAGTTTGTTTAATAAAAATTACGCTATATTCCGATACTCATAGCATCTCCATTTTTCGTGATCTCGGGTTGGGTGAGGGCTTATTTTTTGCACGCCCAGCTGATATTTTTAATGATACAATTTTGGTGCAGATACGATTTTTTGTTCGCTGTTATTGAATGTTGCGGCCACCAAAAAAACCTTAATTTTGACGATTTGACTCTTTTCTCGTTACGCCGTTTAATGATCGGGTTAGCTCTTTTAATATTGATAGATCGGGAGATTCTGAACGCGGCGATACCAAATATGTGTATTTTTTATTTTTTTATTGTTTTGTTTTGAATGGGGCAAAAGGGGGGTGATTTGAACTTTTGTGTTTTTTTTTAAAAACTTTTTTACTTTTTGCATGCTTAAATAGTCCCCATGGGAGACTAAAAGCAGCAGTTGTCCTATCGGCTCTGCTACATGCAAGCGATGATCAGTTCGCATGTATATAGCAGAAATGCTCACTTGCTATGAGCGCCGACCACAGGGTGGCACTCATAGTAGTCTGGCTATGACAACCATAGAGGTCTGCTGGAGACCTCTGGTTGTCAGGCCAACCCATTGGTGACCCACGATCACATGAAGGGGTCACCGATGGGTGGGATTTCTGGCGCGCTTACCAGAAGTGCGAATTAAATGCTGCTATCTGAGATTGAGTCTGACATCAGTGTACTATTACACCCGATGTCAGTAAGGAGTTAATTCTGGAATGTGTTCAGTGAAGAGGGAGGCATATCTAAAGATGATTATAATACAGAACCTGCAGGGCACGAATCAGATTATAGCTGACAATGAATTAAAGGGGGCTTCACACATAGCGATATCGCTAACAATATCGCTAAAGCATCACCGATTTTGTGACGCAGCAGCGATATTGCTAGCGATATTGCTACATGTGACACTTACCTCTGACCGGCTCCCCTGCTGGCTATCGCTGATCGCGCGAGAATGTCCTGGGACGTTTCTCAGTGGCGGCTTCCTTCTGGGTTTACTGCTGGTGCCGATGAGCGACGCGTGGACGCGGGCGGAGAACTTCATCATCGCCGTGTCTGACGGGTAAGTAACGACCGCTGCTGCTTCGCTGCGTCGCTGGTGATATCTGCCTGTTTGGCAGTGTAACGGGGTCTTCCTATCTCGGGTACATCTTTCAGTACCACCCCGTGTTTCCAGAGGTCCACTCTGCTTTGGCTGGAGTCTGAATGAAGGACGCTGGCTGGAATTCCTTGGTTACATGGGCGCATATAAAAGATCACTGCTTCTCCACGTATTTCCAGTCTGACAACACTTTACTCACAGGACACAGAATATATCACACAGTTACAGAGGGCAGGCCAATAGAAAAGTGGCAGGCCAGACATGCATTACAATAGCCGCAGGTGGCCGGAGCCTGCCGATATTTACTGTGGGAATTACAAAGGTGGGGGAGGGGGGCGGCTGGGCGCAGCCTGTGGGCTGATACATTAGGGACATGCATCTCCCATGGAACCTAATATACATACTTATAACTGCACAACATATTCTGGGTGCTGAGTGGTTCTGTAACACGTACAATGGCTCCCCTTTTCAGCGACGCGATCGGCATACACAGTCTGATCCTTAACGGATCGGTTTGGGGATGACCAAAGTTTATGGGGTTGGTACAAGTTCCGTTTGTCGACTTAGTCCATCGGCATTACCGTTTTGTTTGCCGGGTCTGTGGTGGATGGTGAAGTCCAGAGGTTGTAGGGCTAAACTCCACCGCAGCAATCTGGCGTTGTCTCCGGAGACCCGATTAAGCCAGACTAGGGGATTATGGTCCGTTAGGAGGGAAAACTGTCGTCCATACAATTATGGTTGCAATTTCTTGAGTGCCCATACTACCGCCAGGCACTCCTTCTCGATGGCCGCATAGCTTACTTCACGGGGCAGTAGTCTCCGACTCAGGTAAGCTACCGGGTGTTCTTGGCAATCCGGCCCGACTTGGCTCAGCACTGCCCCCAATCCAAACATAGAAGCGTCTGTGTGAACAAGGAAACGTTTAGTTGGATCGGGTGCGGCCAATACAGGGGTATTGGTGAGGGCGTCCTTTAGTTGGCGGAAGGCTTCCTCACACTCTGGGGTCCAGGTTACCTGGCGGGGTTGGTTCTTACGGGTCAGATCAGTGAGGGGCTTGGCGAAGCTGTTTTATTGGGAACGAATTTCCTGTAATACCCCGCTGTCCCTAGAAACGCCATGACCTGGGTTTTAGTGCGTGGGGTGGGCCATTTGGCTATGGCCTCAATCTTGGCTAGTTCTGGTCGCTGTTTCCCACTTCCCACCCAATGCCCTAAATACTGAACATCTGCTTTGCCCATGTGACACTTGTTTGGGTTCAGGGTGATTCCGGCCTGGTGGATCCTGTCCAATAATGTCTCTAGGTGATTTAGATGCTCTTCCCATGTCGCACTGTAGATGGCGATGTCGTCCAGGTAGGCACAAGCATAGTCCTGGAGACCATCCAGAAGCCAGTCAGCCAGCCTTTGGAAGGTCGCCGGGGCATTCTTCATCCCAAATGGCATAACTCGAAGCTGGAATAAGCCGAACGGGGTGACAAATGCCGACTTGGAATAGCGTCAGGACTAAGGGGAATCTGCCAGTAGCCTTTGCATAGATCGATGGTGGTCAAATACTTTGCCCCCGCCAGCCGGTCTAACAACTCATCCATACGCGGCATGGGATATGCATCCGTCACTGTTTTCTCATAGAGCTTACGATAGTCTACACAAAACCGTGTAGTCCCATCCTTCTTGGGCACTAACACTACGGGGGATGCCCAGGGACTATCTGACTCTTCAATGACCCCTAAATGCAACATCTCTTGTATCTCTTGTCGCATCCCCTCTCGTACAGACTCAGGGACGCGGAAGGGGTTTTGTCTGATCCTGGGTCTCAACCTTGTGTTGTGCCAGGCGAGTGTATCCTAGTCTCCCCGAAAACATCCTCTGTCGCTGCCTCAACAACTCCGCCTGCTGTCTCTCCCGGGGGCCTAGGTCTTCACCCAAGTGTACCTGGTCCCATGTTTTAGACTGAGTCCTTTCCCCTAAGACATCCGGCAAGGGAAGTCCAGCTAAATCCTCTGCTTCAGGTGCACAGATGGCCACTACCTCTTCAGGGCACTCCCGATAGGGCTTCAGCATATTCACGTGGAACATGCGGATAACCCTGGGGTCGTCACAGTCGGCGACATTATAGGTTGTGTCGGCTATTTTCCCCACTACCTGGTAGGGCCCCTGCCATGCAGCTTGGAACTTGTTCTGCTTAGTGTTCTCTAACACCAGGACCTTCTGTCCTAATTCCAAGGTGCGCTCTCTGGCCCTCCGATCGTACCATACGCGCTGGCGCCGCTGGGTCGCCTGCATGTTCTCACGTACAGCCTGGGTCAGCTCCTATAGGTGGTCCCGGAATTCCAGCACATAGGGTACAATAGGTACCCCTTCTATGAGGCCCTCCCCTTCCCAGTGTTCTAGCACTAAGTCTAGGGGTCCCCTTACCCGTCTCCCATATACCAACTCGAACGGGGAGAACCCTGTGGATTCGTGGGGCACCTCCCGATAGGCAAACAGGAGGTGTGGCAAGAATTTCTCCCAGTCCCTGTAGGTCCTGGTAAAAGTCCCAATGAGCTGTTTTAATGTCCCGTTGAAGCGTTCACACAACCCATTGGTTTGCGGGTGGTACGGGGCGCTTCTAATGGACTTTACGCCGCACAGCTTCCACAGTTGGATGGTCACCTCTGCTGTAAACTGGGTACCCTGGTCCGAGATAATCTCCCGGGGAAATCCAACCCGTGAGAAAACCTGGAGCAGGGTGGCCGCCACCGTCTCTGCCAGTATGTTAGGTAACGCAACCGCCTCTGGATACCGTGTGGCATAATCTACCACTGTCAATATATACCTTTTCCCTGACGGACTGGGTTTGGCTAACGACCCTATCAGATCGACCGCTACTCGGCTAAATGGTTCCTCCACAATGGGGAGGGGGCGTAATTTGGCCTTGCATCGATCCCCCCTCTTGCCAATGCGCTGGCAACTGTCACAGGTCTGGCAGTACTGACGAACATCATTGGTTACCCCCGGCCAAAAGAAGTTTGGTGTCAGACGATGCCTGGTGCGACTGACGCCGAAGTGCCCGGCCAAGGGTATGTCATGAGAGATTCGCAGTAACTCCTGCCTATACTTCTTGGGAACTACCAGCTGTCATTTTATAGTGGAGCTCATCCCTGTGTGGGGCTGCTCTGTGATCCGTTAGAGGAGTGTCTGCTTCCATACAAACTGTTCCTCTCCCCTCCTGCGCCTTCCCACGATATCCCTCCAATGAAGGATCCTCAAGTACAGTAACTCCCTCTTAAATTCATCTGGGGTGGCCCAAGAAATGTGTCTGGCTATGGGAATACGTGCAGGGCTGGGATGTCTAACCTGGGCCTCCTCTGAGTGTGATTCCGCCTCCGCAGCTCGAGCTTGTCTCCGGTTGGTCACAGGATATGTCTCAGCCAGAGGGGCAACCGAGAATGCAGACAACATGGGCCCCAAGTCGTTTCCCAGCAAGACGTCTGCAGGCAAATCCTCCATCAAGCCGACCTCAACAAGGCCATCCCCGACTCCCCAGTTCAGGTGAATCCTGGCAGTTGGCAGTCGATGTATAGCTCCCCCTGCAACACGGACTGCCACAGTCCGGTCCGTCTTCTCTTGGTCCCGGACGAGATGAGGCTTCACAAGGGTCAAAGTTGCCCCGAAATCTCTTAGTCCCTGCATACGTTTCCCATTAACCCACACGACCTGTCGATGCTGTTGTCGATTATCTGCCCGGGCTGCCTGCACTGGGTCTACTTCATGCAGCACTTCCTCCATCTCTTCCACCCCTTGGTTAGTCACAGCCCCCAATTCAGGGTCAGCTTCGCCTTGGTAGCAGTGTACAGCAGCCTGGCTGAAGGTAGCTGTTCCCGCCTTTGGCCACTGGGTATGCTGAGTCCGGTTGGGACATTGTCTTTGCAGGTGGCCCAGCTGACGGCAGGTGTGGCATCGCGCCCCAGGGGGACTGTGGTAGGCTGGGTTTCTAGCTGGTCCCCCTACAATCTTCGGTGGTTTGGGGCCCTCCAGGTCCATGGGCTGGCCCCTAGTGACCACCTTTGATCCGGACAACTGCGGCCTCCTGGTATCATGATGTTCATCGGCCAGATGAGCGGCTTCCTCCAGAGTCGTTGGCCGCCTGTCCCGAAGCCATTCCTGTGTCTCGGGGGTTAGTCCATTAAAGAATCGTTCTAACAAGAAGAGCTGGAGACGTCCTCCTTAGTGGTTGCTTGGCTCCCTTGTACCCACTGTAGCAGTGACCGCCGTAATTTACAGGCCCATTCAGCGTGGGTATCGGTTACGCGTTTTATAAGTCCACGGAACTTTTGGCGGTATGCCTCTGGTGTCAGCGCATACCGGGCCAAGATCACTTTTTTTGATCCGCTCATAGTCTATACAGTCCTCATCAGGTACCGTGCGATAGGCGTCCGCTGCCCAGCCTGTCAGCTTGCTGGCCAGAATCTGAACCCGTTCCTCTGGCTTTACTTGATGAAGGGCACACTGCTGCTCAAAGTCCTGCAGAAAGCCATCAATGTCTTCCCCTGCCTCCCCCAACTGTCGGAAGGCATTATACTGGATCTTTTTGTGGCTTACTGTTGAAGGTACCTGGGTGGAGGCCAGAGCTCCCCCTGCTCGCTGACTCTCCTCTCTCCGCTCTGCCATCTCCATCTTCGCCAGCTCCACTTTGGTCCGCTCTGCCATCTCCATCTTGGCTAGCTCTATCCTGGTCTGCTCGGCCATCTTTTCCTTCAGATCAGTACACACATCAGCCATCACCTCTCGTATGATCTCTACTGCAGGGTTCGGGCCATAGAATGCCAGTCTGTTCTTTACCTCCCTCTGGAATTCAGTCTCCTCCACGTTCACATTGGGGGGGCGCTGCACTGTCGTGTTCCATGATGGCTGCTATCAAATCCGCTTTTGTTTTGTTGCTGGCGATCAACCCTCGGGCTTCCACCAGATCTTTTAATGTAGTCCTCTTTAACTTCTGGTAGTTATTTTCCATTCATTCCTTTCCTCCTGTAGAAGGGGTATCATATCCCGCTGGCTGCCACCAGTGTAACGGGGTCTTCCTATCTCGGGTACCTCTTTCAGTACCACCCCGAGTTTCCGGAGGTCCACTCTGCTTTGGCTGGAGTCTGAATCAAGGACGCTGGCTGGAATTCCTTGGTTACATGGGCGCATATAAAAGATCACTGCTTCTCCACGTATTTCCAGTCTGATAACACTTTACTCACAGGACACAGAATATATCACACAGTTACAGAGGGCAGGCCAATAGAAAAGCGGCAGGCCAGACATGCATTAGAATAGCCGCAGGTGGCCGGAGCCTGCTGAAATTCACTGTGGGAATTACAAAGGTGGGGGAGGGGAGCGGCTGGGCGCAGCCTGTGGGCTGATACATTAGGGACATGCATCTCCCATGGAACCTATTATACATACTTATAACTGCACAACATATTCTGGGTGCTGAGTGGTTCTGTAACACGTAACAGGCAGCTCACTAGCGTCCATTTAGCGATGTACCAGCGATCCTGACCGGGTCGTATCGTTGTCGGGATCGCTGGTGCATCGCTAAATGCAACGGGGCCCTAAGGCTGGCAAGAGACGTCAAAATCAATAAAAAAGGATTTAGGGGATATGTCAAAAGTAAAAGAAAAGTCAAAGATGCTATAGGACTTTTACAGGATGAATATGATGAAATGGTAGAAAGGGCGTTAAGAAGGCCGAACTTTTAAATTCCTATTTTGCATCTGTTTCCTCTCTGAAAGGAATAGAAGAATGTAGGCTATCTATAAACAGAAAAATAGTGAGGAAACACTTAGCTAACATAAATGAATTCAAGTCTCCAGGTCCAGATGAATTACACCCCAGAGTACTGAAGGAAATAGCAAAAGAAATTTTTGAACCACTTTCCATAATCTTTGAAAATTCTTGGAGAACAGGAGAAGTCCCAGAAGACTGGAGAAGAGTAAATGTTGTTCCTATCTTCAAAAAGGGGAAGAAGTTGGACCCATAGAACTATGGGCCTGTGAGTCTGACTTCTATACCAGGAAAGATCTTTGAACAAATTATTAAACAACATGTATGGAAGTACCTGGATAAGAATGAAGTGATTAACCAGAGTCAGAATGGGTTTGAAACTAATAAGTCATGTCAGACTAACTAAATTTCCTTCCATGACAGAATCACTGACTGGGTGGATTACGGAAATGCTTTTGATATAGTATATCTTGACTTCAGCAAAGCATTTGACAAAGTACCTCACACCATCCTTATTGAAAAAATGACTAAGTGTGGAATGGACATGGCAACTGTTAGGTGGATTCATAACTGGCTTAGCGATCGGATCCAGAGAGTGCTTGTAAATGGCTGCACATCCAGTTGGAAGAATGTCTTAAATGTGGTACCACAGGGCTCTGTTCTGAGCCCTGTATTGTTCAACATCTTTATCGATGATTTAGATGAAGGAATTGAGGGTAAACTGACTAGATTGGTTGATAACACAAAGCTAGGAGGGCTAGCTAATACTAGAGAACAGAGAGGATTCAAAAAGATATAAATAAAGTGGAGCAGTGGGCCGCAACTAACAAAATAGTTTTTAACAGGTAAAAATGCAAAGTACTACATCTAAGCAATAAAAATGAAAAAAGCATATACAGAATGGGAGGAATAGGGCTAAGCAGCAGCACATGTGAAAAAGACTTGGGTTTACTAATAGATCACAGACTGAACATGAGTCAGCAATGTGATGCAGCAGCAAAAAAGGCAAATACAATTCTGGAATGTATTAACAGAAGCATACAGTCTAGATCACGTGAAGTCATTATTGCCCTCTACTCCTCTTTGGTCACACCTCATCTAGAATAGTGTGTCCAGTTTTGGGCACCACATTTTAAAAACGACATCAACAAATTGGAGCAAGTTCAGAGAAGACCGTTGACCTGTCTGCAAACCATGCCCTATGAGGAACGGTTACATCATTTGGGAATATATAGCTTGCAAAAAAGACGACTGAGGCTGGTTTCACACTTGCTTTTTTTGCACTTTTTTTTGCGCAAAAAACGCATGCGTTTTTTCCTATTCTTTACATGGGTGCGCATACACATGCGTTTGTACGCGTTTGTATGCGCATGCGTTTTTTTGAATTGTGCGCTCGGCCGCACAAAATGCATTCTGTTGCATTTTTTGTGCGTACGACTTGTCCCAAAAAAACACATGCGCACGCAATGCGTTTTTTCTTCACACAACCACCCATTATAGTATATGGGTGCGCTGACTTGCGCATGGTAATGCGCACGTCAGCGCAAAAAAAACATGCGTTTTTAAAAAAACTCGCTCAAAAACGCAAAAATCGCATGATGCGTTTTTTATGTGCGTTTGCAATGTGCACGGTGCGCAGCGCAAAAAAACGCAAGTGTGAAAGTAGCCTGAGAGTAGACTTTATAGCTGTCTACAAATATCTCAAGGGCTTTCACATTGTAGAAGGATCATCTTTATTCTCATTTGCACAAGGAAAGACTAGAAGCAATGGGATGAAATTGAATGAGAGGAGACAGATTAGATATTAGAAAAAAACTTTTTGACAGTGAGGGTGATCAAAGAGTGGAACAGGCTGCCACGAGAAGGTGGTGAGTTCTCCTTCAGTGGAAGTCTTCAAACAGAGGCTGGACAGACATCTATCTGGGATGATTTAGTGAATCCTGCTTTGAGCAGGGGGTTGGACCAGACGACACAGGAGGTCCTTTCCATCTCTGCCATTTTATGATGCTATGAATACGCAGATATAATAACAATAATAATCTTTATTTTTATATAGCGCTAACATATTCCGCAGCACTTTACAGTTTGCACACATTATCATCGCTGTACCCGACGGGGCTCACAATCTGAATTCCCTATCTTCGATATGTAGGAGGAAACCTGAGTACCCGGAGGAAACCCACGCAAACACGGGGAGAACATGCAAACTCCTTGCAGATGTTGTCCTTGATGGGATTTGAACCCAGGACTCCAGCGCCGCAAGGCTGCAGTGCTAACCACTGAGTCACCGTGCTGCCCATTTCTATTGTACTGTATATATACTTTCGGCACTGATTGTCTTTAGCTCACTGACTTCCACTCTGTTTCTGGAGTAGAGTATTTTGACATTTATAAATATATATACTTTCGGGCACTGATTGTCTTTAGCTCACTGACTTCCACTCTGTTTCTGGAGTAGAGTATTTTGACATTTATAAATATATATACTTTCGGGCACTGATTGTCTTTAGCTCACTGACTTCCACTCTGTTTCTGGAGTAGAGTATTTTGACATTTATAAATATATATACTTTCGGGCACTGATTGTCTTTAGCTCACTGACTTCCACTCTGTTTCTGGAGTAGAGTATTTTGACATTTATAAATATATATACTTTCGGGCACTGATTGTCTTTAGCTCACTAACTTCCACTCAGTTTCTGGAGTAGAGTATTTTGACATTTATAAAAGTGGTACAACAAACAGTTTAGGGCCATTTATGAATTACTTTTAAAAAGTAGGCAACTCCTTTAAACAGACTTGAGTTTTATTAGTTTGGTATGCAAACATAAATGTTTCTGCCAACCATATTGTCAAGTTAAGGCTATGTGCACACGCTAGCGTTTTTAAACGCTCAGGAAAAGGATCCCCTTCCCAGAAATCGCGCGTCTTTTTCCGCGCGTTTTTTGCGCGATTTTTGACGCGTTTTTTGACACGCGATTTCTGGGATCATTGGGGATGGCTAAAAACGCTCAGCAATGCGGAAATTAATGAGCATGCTGCGTTTTTAGCCGCTAAGCGATTCCTGAGCGGTTAAAAACGCATGCATTGGCACAGAAAGCCAAAAACGCATGCTAATTAATTTGATGCATCTTTTAAACGTTTCTGCAGCATCTGAGCCGGCTCAAACGCTGCGGAAATGCTTAAAAAACGCATCGTGTGCACACAGCCTAAAACTTTGATTTATTAGGAAATGAACAAAATTAGGCATTTCATATTTTACTGTTTTTTTTGTCAACATTCTTGGCAAGGAATTATCACACCCACTAGATGTACCGTAAGTTGTTTTTAAGGTTTTTATGCAGTCTAAAGTTTTTTTGTTATGTCTCCAGGAAACATATAAATAACTTGAGATCTGCGTGTTGCCATCCTAATAGGTTGATGCACGGGGGTGGGGGAAGCAGGCAGGGCATTTGGCCTCAGCCAGCAGGAGGGTGCTCTCAGGTCACCTCATGCAGCAGTCCAAAGTTTCTCCCAGTGTCAGCATTTTGCCACCCCCAGGAATGAGATTTGGCCGTTCTCTGAGCTGGTTGTTAAACTGGAAACTTGCTCAGAGAAAGCTATTTCCCGCATTATATTTTTACTTTTAGACATGAGTACAATTGAAGCTCTGACCATCGGCACTTCCTGGGTCAATGCGAGGGAGGAGGGAGAAATAGTGTGAAGTGGACGTATGGTGGAAAAGTGTAAGGGGGCACTATATAGAGATAGACCTTGTGTGGGGCTGACAGTATAGAGAGGGTATTTCTCCCAAAAGAAAATCTTTATATCTATAGTATAAACCCACTCTGGGGATTAACACTTCAAAATAGATAGAATGTCACCATAAACTAACCAGGTCTACATATTAACCCAATAATGAAGGAGTGAAACCTAAATTACAATAAAAATTTTATTAAATAATTAAACTAAAAAAGTTACAAATCAGAAAAAAGTGCTGAAAATGAGCAACACAGATTCAGATGTGAATACAGAGAATAAATATATACCTGTATTATTGCAGTTGCAGGCTTAATTATAATAACCCCCCCCCAAGAAACTAGTAGAAATGTGCATCAGGGCATGAGGACGCAGCTCTGTTCCACATTTCTGTACAAGCGGTACATATGGCAAGTAAATAGTTGATTTTGATTCCCGCAGCACAGACTAATTTCTTGCAGCACCATTTTCATGCAATGAATTTTAATCATTACAGTCATGTGCAGTATATACAGTTGTGCTCAAAAGCTTACATACCTGGGCAGAATTTTTGCTTTCTTGGCCTTTTTTTTTTCAGAGAATATGAATGATATCACCAAAACTTTTTCTTCACTCATGGTTAGTGGTTGGGTGAACCCATTTATTGTCAAACTACTGTGTTTTCTCTTTTTATATCATAATGACAACCCAAAACATCCACATGACTCTGATCAAAGTTTCACATACCCTTGTGATTTTGGCCTGATAACATGCACAGAAATTGTCACAAATAGGTCTGAATGGCTACTAAAGATAACATCGTCATCTGTGACCTGTTTGCTTGTAATCGGTGTGTGTGTGTATAAAAGCGGAGTGAGTTTCTGGGATCCAGACAGACTCTTGCATCTTTCATCCAGCCTCTGGCATTTCTGGATTGTGAGTAATAGGTCAAGCAAAAGAATTGTCAACAGATCTACGGGAAAAGGTAGTTGAACTGTATAAAACAGGAAAGGGATACAAAAAGATATCCAAGGAATTGATAATGCCAGTCAGCAGCGTTCAAACTGTGATTATCAATTGGAAAATCAGGGGCTCTGTAAAAAATAAACCCACAGTCAGGTAGACCAACAAAAATGTTGTCCACAACTGCCAGGAAAATTGTTCGGCATGCAAAGAAAAACCCACAAATACCATCAGCTGAAATACTGGACTCTCTGAAAACTAGCGGTGTGGCTGTTTCAAGATGCACAATAAGAAGGCACTTGAAGAAAAATGGGCTGCATGGTCGAGTCGCCAGAAGAAAGCCATTACTAACCAAATACCGCAAAGTATCTTGCCTACAATACGATAAACAGCACAGAGACAAGCCTCAAAACTTCTGGAACAAGGTAACTTGGAGTGATGAGACCAAAATTGAACTTTTTGGCCACAACCATAAACATTACATTTGGAGAGAGGTCTACAAGGCCTATGATGAGAGTAACACCATTCCTACTGTAAAGCACAGAGGTGGATCGCTGATGTTTTGGGGATGTTTGAGCTACAAAGACACAGGAAACTTGGTCAAAGTTGAAGGAAAGATGAAAGCAGCACTTTATTAGCAAATACTGGAGGCAAATTTGCAATCATTAGCCCGGAAGCTGCGCATGGAGCGTATTTGGACATTCCAACATGACAATGATCCAAAAGAAAAGGCCAAGTTGACCTGTCATTGGCTACAGCAGAACAAATTGAAGGTTCTGGAGTGGCCATCTCAGTCTCCTGACCTCAAGACCTCAATATCATTTAGCCCCTCTGGGGAGAATTCAAGCACGCAGTTCATGTTAGACAGCCCAGGAATTTACAGAAACTGGAGGCTTTTTGCCAAGAAGAGTGGGCAGCTTTACCATCCGAGAAAATAAAGAACCTCATCCACAACTACCACAAAAGACTTCAAGCTGTCATTGATGTTAGAGGATGTAATACATGGTATTAAGAAATAGGGTATGTAAACTTTTGATCAGGGTCATTTGGATGTTTTGGGTTGTCATTATGATTTAAAAAGAGAAAACACAGTAGTTTGACAATAAATGATTTCTCCCAACCACTAAAGCCCCCTTTACATTTAGCGTTGCACCAGCAATCCCGACAATGATACGACCCAGTCAGGATCGCTGGTGCATCTCTAAATGGTCGCTAGTGAGCTGCCAAACAGGCAGATCTCACAGCAACGTAGCGACGCAGCAGCGGTCGTTACTTACCTTTCAGACGCGGCGATGATGACATCCTCCCGCCCGCGCCCACGCGTCCCTCGTTGGCGCCAGCAGGAAGCCGCCGGCGAGAAATGGACGTGGACGATCTTGCGCGATCCGCGATAGCCAGCGGGGGAGCCGGTCGGCGGTAAGTATCACACATACTTAGATTTCAACTATCCAGACATTTGTTGGGAATCTCTCTCAGGCAAAACTAACAGGTCAAGGAAATTCTTATCCTCTCTTGCTGACAACTTTATCTTCCAAAAGGTAAGGGAGAAAACAAGGGGAACTGCTACCTTGGATCTAATCCTTATAAACAGGGAGGAAATGGTTGAGGAGGTAAAAGTGGCTGGGACCCTAGGAGGTAGCGACCATGCTATTTTAGAATTTTGGATTACTAGAGGTGGAAGACCTGTGAAGACTCAGACGTCAAGGTTAGATTTCAGAAAGGCAGATTTTAAGGGATTCAGAAAGAGAATTGGAGGGATCCAATGGCTGGATATCCTTAAAGACAAAAATGTCCAGGAAGGATGGGAAATCTTGAAAAATGAAATGCTCAAAGCACAGTTGTTAACAATTCCGAAAAGAGGGAAGAATAGGAAGCATTTAAGGAAACCAGGATGGATGAACACAGAACTTAAGCACATGCTAAAAAGGAAGAAAAAAATGTTTATAAAATGGAAAGAGGGAGGCATATCTAAAGAAGAATATAATGCTGTCTGCAGAACCTGCAGGGCACAAATCAGATTAGCTAAAGCTGAAAATGAACTGAGGCTTGCAAGAGATGTCAAAAGCAATAATAAAGGATTTTGGGGATATGTCAAAAGTAAAAGAAAAGTCAAAGATGCTATAGGATTTTTACAGGATGAAAATGATGAAATGGTAAGACAGGATGTTGAGAAGGCTGAACTTTTAAATTCCTATTTTGCATCTGTTTTCTCTCAGAAAGGAAATGCAACATCAACTGTTATTCACTGTCCTATTAAGGGAATAGAAGAATCCAGGATATCTATAAACAGAAAGATAGTGAGGAAACACTTAGCTAACCTAAATGAATTCAAGTCTCCAGGTCCAGATGAATTACACCCCAGAGTACTGAAGGAGATAGCAGAAGAAATTTTTGAACCCCTCTCCATAATCTTTGAAAATTCTTGGAGAACAGGAGAAGTGCCAGAAGACTGGAGAAGAGCAAATGTTGTTCCTATCTTCAAAAAGGGGAAGAAGGTGGACCCAGGCAACTATAGGCCGGTGAGTCTGACTTCTATACCAGGAAAGATCTTTGAACAAATTATTAAACAACATGTATGTCAATACCTGGATAAGAATGAAGTGATTAAACAGAGTCAGCATGGGTTTCTAACTAATAAGTCATGTCAGACTAACTTAATTTCCTTCTATGACGGTATCACTGATTGGGTGGATCAAGGAAATGCTGTAGATATAGTATATCTTGACTTCAGCAAAGCATTTGACAAAGTCTCTCATACAATCCTTATTGAAAAAATGACTAAGTATGGAATGGACAAGGCAACTGTTAGGTGGATTCATAACTGGCTTAGTGATCGGACCCAAAGAGTGGTCGTAAATGGCTGCACATCCAGTTGGAAGAATGTCTCAAGTGGAGTACCACAGGGCTCTGTCCTGGGCCCTGTATTGTTCAACATCTTTATCAACGATTTAGATGAAGGAATTGAGGGTAAACTGATTAAATTTGCTGATGACACAAAGCTAGGAGGGATAGCTAATACTAGAGAAGAGAGAGAGAGGATTCAAAAAGATTTAAATAAACTGGAGAAGTGGGCAGCAACTAACACAATGGTTTTTAACAGGGAGAAATGCAAAGTACTACATCTGGGCAATAAAAATGAAAAAAGCATATATAGAATGGGAGGAATAGGGCTAAGTGACAGCACATGTGAAAAAGACTTGGGTATACTAATAGATCACAGACTGAATATGAGTCAACAGTGTGATGCAGCAGCAAAAAAGGCAAATGCAATTCTAGGATGTATTAACAGAAGCATACAGTCTAGATCACGTGAAGTCATTATTTCCCTCTACTCCTCTTTGGTCAGACCTCATCTGGAATATTGTGTCCAGTTTTGGGCACCACATTTTAAAAAAGACATCAACAAACTGGAGCAAGTTCAGAAAAGAGCGACCAGAATGGTGACCGGTCTGCAAACCCTGTCTTATGAGGAAAGGTTGCAGGATTTGGGAATGTTTAGTTTGCAAAAGAGAAGACTGAGAGGAGACTTAATAGCTGTCTACAAATATCTCAAGGGCTGTCACATTGTAGAAGGATCATCTTTATTCTCATTTGCACAAGGAAAGACTAGAAGCAATGGGATGAAACTGAATGGGAGGAGGCACAGATTAGATATTAGAAAAAACTTTTTGACAGTTAGAGTGATCAATGAGTGGAACAGGCTGCCACGAGAAGTGGTGAGTTCTCCTTCAATGGAAGTCTTCAAACAGAAGCTGGACAGACATCTGACTGGGATGATTTAGCGAATCCTGCTTTGAGCAGGGGGTTGGACCAGATGGCCCAGGAGGTCCCTTCCAACTCTACGATTCTATGATTCTATGATTCTATGATTCTATGACATAGTGACGCTTTAGCGATATTGCTAACGATATCACTATGTGTAAAGCCCCTCAACCATGAGTAGAGAAAACGTTTTAGTGTTATCATTCATGTTCTCTGAAAAAAGGAGTGAACATACATTCCCTTAAAAACAATTTTTAATGGTATTTATGTTAAAAAACACCTTCCTAGTGAAACACCGGCTAATGCCCCAAAAAATAAAACTTTTGACTAGAAAAAATCTAGGCATAACCTATACTAGGCCTAACTGTCAGCCTACCTTGCTGTGGAGGTTGGCACCCTAAAAGAGACTATTTTTTTGGCGCCCCCACTCAACGAAGACTCTCCCTCACTCCGCTATCTCACCATAATAACACAGGTGAGAAAACAATAATCAGATAGGACAGAGATGAAGGAAGCAAAAACTGGTCATAAAAATTACGGGATGTCCCAAAAAGGCCATTAGAGTTCATTATTCTCTGGTATGCCCAGACCAACAATATTAAGATGTCATGCACATTAGCAATGAATGACAACATAGTTAAGATGCATGGCAATCACCTGCAAAATATAAAGCATATCCTAAGGGAAAACATCCTACAACATTTCACCAATCAAAGCATTAGATAGGCTTAAATGTCCACCACATATAGCCCAAGAAATGCAAAGATAATCATAGAGGTGACTTATCATATGTAGGATGCGCCGCGACGCTTTTCCCTGCAGTGACTGTCCATCAGAGGGGCCTCAATGATAGCAGCAAGGTAGGCTGACAGTTAGGCCTAATATAGGGTATGCCTAGATTTTTTTCTGGTATAAAGTTTTATTTTTTGGGCATTAGCCCGTGTTTCACTGGGAAGGTGTTTTTTAACATAAATACCATTAAAAAATGTTTTTAAGGGAATGTATGTTAACTTCTTTTGATCTAATTCCTGAGATTATTGGTTTTGTTCGTTCTCTGAAAAAGGCCAAGAAAGCAAAAATTCTGACAGGGTAAGTAAACTTTTGAACACAACTGTACATGCACAGTGATACAATTAAGTTATAAAATGAATATTAATATAAAATAATTATAAGTAATATGTTAATATTAATATTGAGCAGAATTAATTTTAGCCTATTGGTTTGACTCTCCACAATGCCACGGTCTCTCATGTGGTCCCTTGGGAAAATGAATTGCCCACACCTTTTATAAAAAAAAATTTAATGGAGGGGAGGTTGCTGCAGAGTTTTGTTTTTTGCATCGCCTGGGATTCCAATAGTCAGACTCTCAGTAATCAGCACGTTATCTCCTATCCTTTGGATAAGAGAGAATTTTCTATTTTGGCATTAACACTTTAATTACATAAATTTGCTTATTAATAATAATAATTTTATTTCCATAGCGCTAACATATTCTGCAGCACTTTACATTATAGAGGGGACTTCTACAGACAATAGACATTACAGCATACCAATAAACACATAGATCAAAACAGATACCAAGAGGAGTGAGGGTCCTGCTCGCAAGCTTACATCTATAAGGAAAAAGGGAAGACATGAAAGGTGGATGGTGTAACAATTGCTTTTATTGTTTGGACCAGCCATAGTGTAAGAATCGGGTGTTCCTGTTGCTGCATGAACCAGTTAACAGTCTAAATATGTAACAGTACAGACACAGAGGGCTATTAAATGCATAAAGCATGTGAGCACATGATGCGAGGAACCTGGTTATGGTAAAAAATTTTGAATGAGCCACACAGGGATATTTATGTTAATGCGTTGAGGCGATAGACCAGTCTCAACAAATGCGTTTTTAGGGCACGCTTAAAACTGTGGGGATTGGGGATTAATCGTATTTACCTGGGTAGAGCATTCCAAAGAATTGGCACAGCACTTGAAAAGTCTTGGAGATGGGAATGGGAGGTTCTAATTATTGAGGATGTTAACCTCAGGTCATTAGCAGAACGGAGGGCACGGGTAGGGTGGTAGGCTGAGACTAGGGAAGAGATGTAGGGTGGTGCTGAGCCATGGAGTGCTTTGTGGGTGAGGGTAATAAGTTTATACTGAATTCTGGAGTGGATGGGTAACCAGTGTAAGGACTGGCACAAGGTAGAGACATCGGTATAACGATTGGTGAGAAATATGATCCTAGCTGCAGCATTCAGGACAGATTGGAGAGGGGAGAGTTTGGTAAGGCCTGTTTCACACTTCCGTTTTTGTGTCCGCCAAACGGATCCGTTTCCGTTTTTTTGACGGAAACTGATGCAAACGGATCCGTTTTTTAAAAAACGGATCCGTTTTTTTGACGGATCCGCGGTAACCACTAATGGAAGTCTATGAGACAAAAAAAACGGATCCTGCAAAAAAATGGCGGATCCGTTTTTTTACGGAAACCAACGGATTTTGACGGATTTGAAAAAACGGAAGTGTGAAACAGGCCTAAGAGGGCGACCGATTAGTAGAGAGTTACAATAGTCCAGACGAGAATGAATAAGAGAAATAGTAAGAGTTTTTGCAGAGTCGAAAGTAAGAAAGAGTCGAATTCTAGAAATGTTTTTGAGGTGCAGATAACAAGGGCGAGCCAGTGATCGGATGTGGGGGGTGAATGAAAGCTCGGAATCAAGTATGACCCCAAGACAGCGTGCATGTTGCTGGGGAGTAATGGTGGAACCACACACGAAAATGGCAATGTCGGGCATAGTTAGGTTAGTAGAGGAAGGAAACATGAGGAGTTCAGTTTGCTTATTCATTGTTATGTATGATATTCCTTCATTTAGCCATGCAGTGTATGTATGTATCTACTCAGAAGCTACCTTGCAGTATGCAGTGTAAAGTAAAATGTTTCTCCTCCATGTCATGTCACTGTGATGAGGACGGATTTAATGCTGTGTAGTAAATTTAGATAGTGCCAACATGTAGAGGAAGCTGAACCCCACACCACAGTCGTGCCATAGGAAAAAACTTGTACCCTCAGTACAGGTACGGACTGGGACTGAAATTCAGCCCTGGCATTTGAAATCACACAGACCTATGGTGTTCCAGTCTCCAAACACCAGATGGGAAAGATTACTAATATTACCCTGGATGTAGGAAAGGAAGATTTACTACAAGACCAATGTTTATAATGATAAATGTGGCCCGCTGCGGTAGGTGACGGAGTCAGCGACTTTGTGCACCCAACTCTTAACAGTATGGATGTCTTGAGAACAACAATTCTGTAACAATGTAGCAGACGAGGCAGCCCATGGCCAGACAGGACTTTTGGCTATTGCCAGCTGGCCAGTCCGGCCCTGCCCTCAGCAGACCTGCATTTATGAAATGAGGAGGCTGAGAAACTGTCCGCTCTCTTCAGGTAAGATGTCTGCACGCAGGCACCTAACCCACCATCACATTGTTTCACAATGCAGGAGATGAAACTGGAGGTTTCTCTTCGGAGTGATTTGGCTTATCCCCTCCCATCTGTCATACTTGTAGATGAAGTGTCCAGGAGAGCAGATACCAGGAGTTAAGTTATCACAACATGCGATACTAGGCAACAGAGGAAGATAGTTCCTCTGTGTCTGGCCACTCCAGTATGCAGATATCTCATGCATGACTGATTCTAGCATCCCTGAAGTGAAAAATTGAATGGTGCTCCCTACTACCCTGTCTTTCCCTAACTTAACCCCTACCGAGCTAGTTTTGACCCTAATGACCAGGCCAAAATTTTTAAATCTGACGAGTGTCACTTTATAACTCTGGAACGCTTCAATGGATCCCATTGATTCTGAGATTGTTTTTTTGTGATATATTGTACCTCATAATAGTGGTTGGTCATCCTGGATGCAGCTGTAGAAGGTCATTGCGATAAGCTCTGCAAGCACCTTCTTGATTTTAGCATCTCTGTTATGGAGTTATATACTTCTCCCTCTAGGACCTAGCAGGTACCTCCAACTTCTGCTGCTAATTAACACGCCCTTGCTCTCCCCAGTACAATAATGCCAAACATGTGGACGCTTACTGTGATGACTTCACTGTTGTCAAGATAACTGGACACGTGAAATTCTATATTGTTTGTCGTTTACCTCTTTTTAAAACTCAATAAAGCTTTATTTTGAAAAAAAAAGCAATTTTTTTCTGACAACATTAAATACTCTATAGTATAAAGCACCACCCCCTAACCCTGCTGTTCTGCTTGCTTCTACATGTACCGTATGCATAATGCAGAAAATTCTTAGTCTTTTAGTTGCTTTCATTTGTGTTTGGACTAGAAATTGAACGGAAACCATTTAAATCTAGAACAAAGTGTTCTCTAAATTGCTAGCTTTATTTGTAGAGTTCATTTATGAGTGGGCAGAGAAAGAAGTCAGTGCAGTATCAGCAGACGGCTGCAGAGCATTAAGTGATGTACAAGATTTGGGCACAAAGCTTGGCAACTTGTCCTGTGTGACCCAGTAACATACAGCCTTTATTTTTTACCTGCTATTCTAAGGCTCTATAAGGTGACTTGGTGACTTGCCTTTTAAAGATTAGGCTTATTAGGGGTATTATATTAACCCTTTAAGGTCCCGCCTATTTTGGATCTAGGTGTTATATTCCCAGTATGTATAGGATAGCATCACTGGGGGACCAACTGCTTGCCCACTTCCAACTTTCTTGTAAATTAGCTCTGGAACAAGAGAATCAGTTTCTTTACAGCCTTGTTTTGAATGACGCAGAGGAGCCCATGATCGACCTCTTCTCCATTCGTTATCTTTGGGACTGCTGGAAATAGCTGAACTCCACACTTCACTTTGGCCCGCAGTCCCATAGACAATAAATGTAGCTCCAAGTCTTTCTTTTTAAGATTCCACATTCCAACAGCCATAATGTTTTGATTTAGCGATATGTAGGCTTGTTGTTTGGCAATACAAGATTCATTTTCATTGGCACGGTTTTGAGGTTAAACATATGCACAATGGCAACTTAACGTTTGGGCACCCCAGGTGTAAATTACTGTTATTGTGAACAGTTAAGCAAGATGAAATGATCTCTAAAAGGTCTAAAGTTTAAGATTACATATTTCCTTTGTATTTTAGGCACAAATAAACATATATATATATATATATATATATATATACTGTGTATGTATGTGTGTATGTGTGTATATATATATATATATATATATATATATATATATACTAGCTGAAGAGCCCGGCATTGACTGGGCATAGTAACCAACTGTGGTTAGTTATAACAAATTATAGTGATTATATTGCACATAAAAACCATGTATCTAATCCTATCCTGTGTGATACTGACTGCTGAGCCGTGTATCTAATCCTATTCTGTGTGATACTGTGTGCTGAGCTGCGTATCTAATCCTATCCTGTGTGATGCTGTCTGCTGAGCTGTGTATCTATTCCTATCCTGTGTGATACTGCCTGCTGAGCCATGTGTCTAATCCTCTCCTGTGTGATACTGACTGCTGAGCTGTGTATCTAATCCTATCCTGTGTTACTGACTGCTGAGCCGTGTATCTAATCCTATCCTGTAGGAATCTTGTGGGTATGATACCTTTTAATGGCTAACAAATAATAGTGAATGTTGTTACAAAGCAAGCTTTCGGGACTGCTTATGTCCCTTCATCAGGCTGATATGACAAAATATTTGAAGAAACCTTATTTATATACAGTTTAAAGCACAACATTTCAATAAACAAACAATGAGCTTGAAGAGAGAATCCTTAATTAGGTAAGATCAGATAGGTAGTATGAAAAGTTCTGAAGATCAAAGGGCTACTTGGAGTAGATAGCTCAGATATGGTAATGGGTCATAAAACCTTCTGACAAATTGAGTCCTGTGTGAATAGAATCAAAGATAGTAATGAATTTATGCTCCCACACTCTCCGATGTGTCTGCGATTTAAAATTGCCTTTTAAAATGACAACTTTCATATTGCCTATGTTGTGTCCTGGACCACAGAAATGTTTAGCCACAGGTAAATGGGTTTTTTTGTCTGTAATTGTATGACGATGAGACCTCATCCTTGCTCTCAGTCTCTGTCCTGTTTCTCCAACATACAGGCCACCCACAGGACATATATTGCATAGAATTAAATACACCACATCGGAAGAGGAACATGTGAATGTCCCTGGGATCTTATAGTCCTGCTGTGTGTTGGGAATTTGGATTTTGTCTTTGGTCTCTATATGAATGCAGGTTTTGCATCTTCTCCCATTGCAAGGATATGTTCCTCTTGGTGAATCAGAGGGCATTGAACTTCGGATAATGATGTTTCTTAGATTGGGAGGTTGCCTGTAACATAGCAAGGGGGGGTCTTTGAATAGTGTTTTTAACCGGTCATCCTTGTGTAGGATATGGTGAAGTTTCTTAGCCATTTTTCTGAGTATTTCAAGCTGTGGGTTGTAGGTCACTACCAGAGGTACACGATGATTTTCCTCTTTTTTTCTGTATTGAAGTACTTGCCTTCTAGGGATCCTTGTGGCCCTAACGATCTGATCATCAATGGAGGTGGGATAGTAACCTTGATTTAAAAATGACATTTTAAGCTGGGTTAGGTGTTCATCCCTGTCCTTGGGACTGGAACAGATACGGTTATATCTGAGGGCCTGGCTGTAGACAATGGATTTCTTAATGTGTTTAGGATGGAAGCTGTCCCATTTGAGGTATGTGGGACGGTCAATTGGTTTCCGATATACTGATGTTTGGAATGAACCATTTTGGATTTTTATGGTGGTGTCTAGGAAGTTGATTTTTGTTTTTGAATGGTCTAATGTCAAGTTTATGGTTGGATGAAATTTGTTGAATTTGTCATGGAAATTTAGAAGTTCTTGTTCAGGCTCAGTCCAGATTATTAATATGTCATCAATGTAACGGAAATAGGCAAAGGGTTTGATGGAGCAGGATGCTAAAAAGTCATTTTCCAGTTTAGCCATGAAGAGATTAGCGTACTGGGGTGCCATTTTACTTCCCATAGCGGTGCCGGTGCGTTGTAGGTAGAGCTCCTCACCGAAAGAGAAAAAGTTGTGTGTGAGGATGAATCTGGTAAGTGCTATTACAGACTTGGAGGGGATCCCATTGGCCTCAAGAAACATTTGGCAGGCCGCTAGTCCATCTTCGTGTGGGATGTTGGAATATAAGGATTCGACGTCCATGGTGGCTAACTGTATATAAATAAGGTTTCTTCAAATATTTTGTCATATCAGCCTGATGAAGGGACATAAGCAGTCCCGAAAGCTTGCTTTGTAACAACATTCACTATTATTTGTTAGCCATTAAAAGGTATCATACCCACAAGATTCCTATTTTGTTTCTCTCACTGAGAGCACTTTATATATATTTTTTTCTACTGGCTAACACGGTACCAAACCACTTTTTTCGTTATCCTATCCTGTGTGATACTGGGCTCCCCCTGCAGTCTGTGTCAGAGGGTAGCCTGTGTTGGCACGGTAATAAATTGTGTAATTTCCAGCTTTACAGAAGGACGATAACACAATAGAAATGATAAGAATAATAGGCCTCAGTTATCACAACTGTCTAAAAAGAAAACTGTTGCTGATAGCAACCAATCACAGCTCATTTTTCATCTTTTAAACAGCTCTGGGACAGCGTGGCGAGTTTTGAGTGGCGACTTTTGTGTTTCGACTTTTATGTGGCGAGGTTGGTGCATGTGTGGTGAAATGTGTGCTGAGGATGGTATATGTGTTGAAGCACGTGGTAGTGTGTGGCGCATTTTGTGTGTGTGCTCATATCCCCGTGTGTGGTGAGTATCCCATGTCAGGGCCCAACCTTAGCAACTGTACGGTATATACTCTTTGGCACCATCGCTCTCATTCTTTAAGTCCCCCTTGTTCACATCTGGCAGCTGTCAATTTGCCTCCAACACTTTTCCTTTTGCTTTTTCCCCATTATGAAGATAGGGGCAAAATTGTTTGGTGAATTGGAACACGCAGGGTTAAAATTTCGCCTCACAACATAGCCTATGACGCTCTTGGGTCCAGACGTGTGACTGTGCTAAATTTTGTGGCTGTAGGTACGGCGGTGCAGATGCCAATACATACACTTTCTCCCCATTATGTAGATAGGGGCAAAATTGTTTGGTGAATTGGAATGCGCGTGGATAAAATTTCACCTCACGATGGTGCTGATGCCAATCCCGGACATACACATATACATACATGCACACACACATTGAGCTTTATATATATATATATATATATATATATATATATATATATATATATATATATTATTTTTTTTTTTTTTTTTTTTTTTTTAAACATTGTATTCATTACAGAACATACACCACTTAAAACAGATTGAAAAAAATTAACTCATTTAGAGATTAATTGCAATAAAACATCTCAAAAAAGTTGTGACACGGCTAACAAAAGGCTGGAAAAGTAAGTGGTTCTAATGAAAAACAGCTGAAGGGTCAATTTACAACTAAGCCACTAAAATGAGTATAAAACAGCATGTTAGGGAGGCAAAGTTTCTCAGAAGCAAAGATGATCAGAGGTTCATTAATCTGTGAACAACTGCATCTAAAAATTGTGGAAAAAAAGTTCCTCAATTTAAAATAGCAAAGACTAGTAACCACCATCTACTGTATATAATAAGAAAAGATTCAGAAAAAATTCAAAAGCCTGCATCTCTGATGGCATGGGGTTGTGTTAGTGTTTTGTCGTGGGCAGCTTACACATCTTGAAAGATGTGCTGAGGATTATATGAAGGTTTTATAGCAACATACGGTTAGGTCCATATATATTTGGACAGAGACAACATTTTTCAAATTTTTGTTCTAGACATTACCACAATGAATTTTAAACAAAACAATTCAGATGCAGTTGAAGTTCAGACTTTCAGCTTTCATTTGAGGGTATCCACATTAAAATTGGATGAAGGGTTTAGGAGTTTCAGCTCCTTAACATGTGCCACCCTGTTTTTAAAGGGACCAAAAGTAATTGGACAATTGACTCCAAGGCTATTTCATGGACAGGTGTGGGCAATCCCTTCGTTATGTCATTCTCAATTAAGCAGATAAAAGGCCTGGAGTTGATTTGAGGTGTGGTACTTGCATTTGGAAGGTTTTGCTGTGAAGGAAACAAGCAGTCAAAGGAGCTCTCCATTCAGGTGAAGCAAGTCATCCTTAAGCTGCAAAAACAGAAAAAACCCATCCGAGAAATTGCTACAACATTAGGAGTAGCAAAATCTACAGTTTGGTACATCCTGAGAAAGAAAAAAAGCACTGGTGAACTCATCAATGCAAAAAGTCCTGGGCGCCCACGGAAGGCAACAGTGCTGGATGATCATAGAATAATCTCCATGGTGAAGAGAAACCCCTTCACAACAGCCAACCAAGTGAACAACACTCTCCAGCAGGTAGGCATATCAATATCCATATCTACCATAAAGAGAAGACTGCATGAAAGTAAATACAAGAGGGTTCACTGCACGGTGCAAGCAACTCATAAGCATCAAGAATCAAAAGGCTAGACAGGACTTTGCTAAAAAAAAAACATCTAAAAAAAAGCCAGCACAGTTCTGAAAGAACATTCTTTGGACAGATGAAGCCAAGATCAATCTCTACCAGAATGATGGAAAGAGAAAAGTATGGCGAAGGCGTGGTACAGCTCATGATCCAAAGCATACCACATCATCTGTAAAACACGGCGGAGGCAGTGTGATGGCTTGGGCATGCATGGCTGCCAGTGGCACTGGGTCACTAGTGTTTATTGATGATGTGACACAGGACAGAAGCAGCCGAATGAATTCTGAGGTATTCAGAGCCATACTGTGTGCTCAGATCCAGCCAAATGCAGCCAAACTGATTGGTCATCGTTTCATACTACAGATGGACAATGACCCAAAACATAAAGCCAAAGCAACCCAGGAGTTTATTAAAGCAAAGAAGTGGAATATTCTTGAATGGCCAAGTCAGTCACCTGATCTCAACCCAATTGAGCATGCATTTCACTTGTTAAAGACTAAACTTCAGACAGGCCCACAAACAAACAGCAACTGAAAACCACCGCAGTGAAGGCCTGGCAGAGCATCAAAAAGGAGGAAACACAGCATCTGGTGATGTCCATGAGTTCACGACTTCAGGCAGTCATTGCCAACAAAGGGTTTTCAACCAAGTACTAGAAATGAACATTTTATTTACAATTATTTAATCTGTCCAATTACTTTTGGTCCCCCTAAAAAAGGGTGGCACATGTTAAGGAGCTGAAACTCCTAAACCCTTCATCCAATTTTAATGTGGATACCCTCAAATGAAAGCTGAAAGTCTGAACTTCAACTGCATCTGAATTGTTTTGTTTAAAATTCAGTGTAGTAATGTCTAGAACCAAAATTAGAAAAATGTTGTCTCTGTCCAAATATATATGGACCTAACTGTATGCTCCCATCCAGACAAAACTCTTACATTTAATCATGATCTTTTGCACAGTAATTCAGTATATATATTCAGTATATGTTTTTTGTATGTATAGACAAAGCTTCTACCTTACTGCCTATGTACCTATTTGCAGCTCTTTTAAAGCTCTATATTATCATAACGATAACACTGCCTAATTATCCTAATTGTAACTATGAAAAAGGAGAAAATGTCACTCCATTAGCATTATAAGTTAATCAAGCATTTATTGTTTTAATATCTGATTAAGTAATTCCATATATGCTGAGAAGTTTTTATAGAGCTTGGTAATACATTTTTAGGGTCTGAATTTTCTGGGTTGTGAGTACAGTTTTCAATTTAAAGGGGTTGTCTCCTAAATACAACCATTGTCCATATGTTTTATCCGGGCATATGACCATCACTGAGGTTGGTATGCCACTCAGTACCATACTTAAATGAACCAATAACAGGACAGGGAGGTCTAAACAAGATGCTCTCTTTCTAGCGGACTTGGGCTGTCATTTTGTGACATGAAGATTATTGTCTAATGTTTTAGATCACCATTTTACATTTAGTTTCTTACATAAATAATTCAATGAGACTTTTGGGTTGACAACTTGTATTATAATTCATTGAACTCACATTGGAAAGAAGCCGCTTCTACAAGAAAGTGTGTAAAATCAATCACTTGCCTAACAACTTTTAAATTAAGCTGCAAGTGCTTTGGAAATAACACCAGCTTCTGGAAAACAAGTTTGAGTTACAGTATTACATTTATAGTTCAAAGAGGACAGATAGAAACACAGGGTTTATGACTAGAAGAAGAAAGTTTGCTCAGACTTTGCTTTGTAAACTTTATAGAGAACCTGTCATAATTTTCATCATAGGAAATCTGAAAAAATAGTAAACATTTTAAGTGCTGCTGCTTGTTTTGCTAGTGCATCTGACATGTTAAAAAAATTCCCTTGTAAGCAGGGCTGCGGAGTCAGTCTGTGTCCATTTTGGTGGAGTCAGTATAAAATGGACCGACTCCTCAAACAAATCATGCCAGACTAATCTAATTTCCTTCTATGATGAAATCACTGACAGGATGGATCAGGGAAAAGCAGGAGATACAGTATATCTCGACTTCAGCAAAGCATTTGAAAAGTATCTCATACTATCCTTATTGTACAGTTGTGGCCAAAAGTATTGACACCCTTGCAATTTTGTCAGATAATACTCAGTTTCTTCCTGAAAATGACTGCAAACACAAATTCTTTGGTATTATTATCTTCATTTAATTTGTCTTAAAAGAAAAAACACAAAAAGAATTGTCCTAAAGCCAAATTGGATATAATTCCACACCAAACATAAAAAAGAGGGCGGACAAAAGTATTGGCACTGACCGAAAAATCATGTGATGCTTCTCTAATTTGTGTAATTAACAGCACCTGTAACTTACCTGTGGCACCTAACAGGTGTTGGCAATAACTAAATCACACTTGCAGCCAGTTGACATGGATTAAAGTTGACTCAACCTCTGTCCTGTGTCCTTGTGTGTACCACATTGAGCATGGAGAAAAGTAAGAAGACCAAAGAACTGTCTGAGGACTTGAGAAACCAAATTGTGAGGAAGCATGAGCAATCTCAAGGCTACAAGTCCATCTCCAAAGACCTGAATGTTCCTGTGTCTACCGTGCGCAGTGTCATCAAGAAGTTTAAAGCCCATGGCACTGTGGCTACCCTCCCTAGATGTGGACGGAAAAGAAAAATTGACAAGAGATTTCAACGCAAGATTGTGCGGATGTTGGATAAAAAACCTCGACTAACATCCAAACAAGTTCAAGCTACCCTGCAGTCCCAGGGTACAACAGTGTCAACCCGTACTATCCATCGGCGACTGAATGAAAAGGGACTGTATGGTAGGAGACCCAGGAAGATCCCACTTCTTACCCCGAGACATAAAAAAAGCCAGGCTGGAGTTTGCCAAAACTTACCTGAAAAGCCTAAAACGTTTTGGAAGAATGTTCTCTGGTCAGATGAGACAAAAGTAGAGCTTTTTGGGGAAAGGCATCAACATAGAGTTTACAGGAGAAAAAAAGAGGCATTCAAAGAAAAGAACATGGTCCCTACAGTCACACATGGCGGAGGTTCCCTGATGTTTTGGGGTTGCTTTGCTGCCTCTGGCACTGGACTGCTTGACCGTGTGCATGGCATTATGAAGTCAGAAGACTACCAACAAATTTTGCAGCATAATGTAGGGCCCAGTGTGAGAAAGCTGGGTTTCCCTCAGAGGTCATGGGTCTTCCAGCAGGACAATGACCCAAAACACTTCAAAAAGCACTAGAAAATGGTTTGCGAGAAAGCACTGGAGACTTCTAAGGTGGCCAGCAATGAGTCCAGACCTGAATCCCATAGAATACCTGTGGAGAGATCTAAAAATGGCAGTTTGGAGAAGGCACCCTTAAAATATCAGGGACCTGGATCAATTTGCCAAAGAAGAATGGTCTAAAATTCCAGCAGAGCATTGTAAGAAACTCATTGATGGTTACCGGAAGTGGTTGGTCGCAGTTATTTTGGCTAAAGGTTGTGCAACCAAGTATTAGGCTGAGGGTGCCAATACTTTTGTCTGGCCCATTTTTGGAGTTTCGTGTGAAATGATCAATGTTTTACTTTTTGCTTCATTCTCTTTTGTGTTTTTTCATTTAAGACAAATTAAATGAAGATAATAATACCAAAGAATTTGTGTTTGCCGTCATTTTCAGGAAGAAACTGAGTATTATCTGACAGAATTGCAGGGGTGTCAATACTTTTGGCCACAACTGTAGAAATGACCACGTATGGCATTGACAAGGCTAATATTAGGTTTATTCATAACTGGCTCAATGATAGTACTCAAAGAGTGGTAATAACTGGTTGCACATCTAATTCGAAGTGGGGTACCACGAGGCTCTGTCCTGGCCCCAGTGTTGGTCAACATTTTTATAAATGTTCTAGATAAGGGAACTGAAGGTAAACTACTATAATCAATTATGCAGATGATACAATGTTCAGTGACTAATAGAATGGTATTTAACAGAGAAATGCAAAATTCTACATCTGGGCAAGAAAAACAGAATGGGAAGAATAGAATTAAGCAAAAGCACTTGAGAAAAAGTCTTGGGTATACTAATAGATCACAGACTGCACATGAGTCAGTGATGTGATGTAGCAGCAAAAAAGGCAAACACAGTTCTAGGATGTAATAAAAGAAGCATAGAGTCTAGATCACGTGAAGTAATTATCCCTTTCTACTCCTCCTTGGTAAGGCCTCATCTGGATTACTGTGTCCAGTTCTGGGCAGCACATTTTAAAAAAGACATTTGAATAACTATAGCAAGTTTATAGAAGAGCGACCAGGATGGTGAGCAAACTGCAAAGTATGTCCGACCGGTTAAAGGATCTGAGAATGTTTAGCTTGCCAAAAAGAAGGCTAAGAGGAGACTTACTAGCTGTCTAAAATTATCTCAAGGGCTGTCACAGTGTAGAGGGATTATCCTTATTCTCATAAGGAGAAGCAATGGAATGAAACTGAAAGGATGAAGATACAGATTAGATATTCGAAAAAACTTTTTGACAGAGGCTGATCACTGAGTGGAACAGGCTGCCACAAGGGGTGGTGATTTCTCTGTCAATGGAAGTGTTCAAAAAGAGGCTGGACAGACATATGTCTGACATGGTTGAGTGAATACTGCATTAACAGGGTGTTGGACACAATGACCCTTGAGGTCCCTTCCAACTCTAATATTCTATAAAATATATAATAACTTGTGTACAGTCGTACAATGCAGAATGTGCTGAATATTTTTTCATAAGAATTTGGGAAAGTTGTGAAATGTTTTATAAATGTCTGTTTTGTTCCTGATCTAAGGATCTCGGCTTTGAGTTTAAATGAATCTGTGCTGCACTTTATGTACATGCTCAGTAGTGAGGCAGTGCTGTGGACTAGGAGTCGTGGAGTCTGAGTCAGGGAATGTCGAAGGTTTGGCTTACCGCCTCCACAGCACTTCTTGTAAGACTGGGTGTACACATTGATGCCTCTGCATAAATGTTACCCATCCATCATACAGTTTTACACCATATTGGTGCAAACAAAATTTATTGTCAATGCTTGCTTGGTTTTGCAGGCACCTAGTATTTTTCCATCCCAACTCTGTGCTGACATTACTATTAAATTTGAAAAACATACCACTGTGAGCTCAAATCGCTGATGAATGCTGTTTTGGCCAGAAAAAAGGAATCCAGACTAAATTAGAGTTCAGTTTTTCTATATTTGTGCAGCTCAATATCAGGTTGGATAATAAGCATGACCGCTTAGTTGACTCTAGAAAGCTGCACATGTCAAATAGAGTACAGTAGTGTCAATGTTATTTTATTTTTTTCTTAGGGTACCGTTACACTTAGCGATGCACCAGCGATCCCGACAATGATATGGATAGCTGGTGCATCGCTAAGTGGTCGCTAGTGAGCTGCCACACAGGCAGATCTCACCAGTGACATCGCTGGGGTCGGGGGTCGCTACTTACCTGTCAGACGCGGCGATCCTGACGTCCTCCCGCCCGCATCCACTCGGCGCCACAGGAAGCTGACGACGAGAAATTATCCAGGACCTCGCGCGACCAGCGATAATCAGCGGGGGAGCCGGTTGGAGGTAAGTATCACATGTAGCGATATCGCTAGCAATATCGCTGCTACGTTACAAAATCAGTGACTTTACAGCGATATTGCTAGCGATATCGCAGTGTGTAACGTGGGCTTTAGACTGGGAACCTTATCTTACATGCAGAATGAGTTAAACATTAGTACCGCTAAGAGGACCTCCACAGTTATTTTGTATTATTTTCATGGGGCTAAGTGCTGACCAGTACCTTTCAATTTGTGTTGTTGCAGGCACTCTGTAAATACTATAGATTTTGTTCTTGGGAAATTCGAGTTAATTTTGTTTAATGTCCCTTATTATGATATAGCGTCTGTCTAATATATTTAATATGTAAAAAAAAAAAAAATCCTTATCCTCATACGGGGCCAGCCAGGTGGCTCAGCGGTTAGCACAGTAGCTTTGCATCGCCTGGATCCTGGGTTCAAATCCAACCAAGCACAACATCTGCAAGGATGTTTGCTTGGGTTTCCTCCAGTTTTCTCCCACTCTACCCTGACATCTGTCCGCGCCTTGATCGTCAAATCGACACCACTCACGCTTAAATACCCAGGCCTCTCACGCTGAGCTTGGACTTTCAGCTTTGTTGGAATATACATTTTGTCAAATGAAGCTTTTTATAAAATTCAAGTAGAATTCAATTCTACTAAATTATATGCCCTCATCTCTAGTAAATACCCATAAATCTTTTCTGTTGGCAAAAAAATAAGTCTAGTTTAATGAAGTAAATAGTAGATGAGGAAGAGTGGGTATGTCATTTCCCTCAGTGTTAGATTTCCTAAGAAAATGTTGCTAAAATCCAGTTGCAAATTTATTTCTTAGCTCTTTTGATGTCTCTACCAGTAGTTTTGAGTGTGATAAAAAGTGATTAAAGGGAAGCCGCCCCATCTAAGATCAGCATGATGTAGGGACAAATGCATTGATTCCAGCGATGTTTCACGTACTGGGATGCTTGCAACAGTTTTGGTAACATCAATATGTATAATACTGCCTGACTCATGAATATGGAGTACTACATAGCAACAGTTTTAGTAGTCCTTTAATGATAATCGCCTGCTGATAAAATAGTGATTTTGTCAGAACTACAGCAGCATTCCTTTAGTCTGTGTTTCTGTCTCTACAGTATGCTACTCTGTTTGTATTAAAACCTGGTGGCAGAGTCCCTTTAAAAGGGATAATAGTCGTAGAAAAATATCAATTCTTTACGGTATTTCAGAATGCATCTTCCAAATCTCTCCCCACCCCAAAATGTATTTTTATTGGTTATTGCAGCTCTTCTACATTGAATCTGCAATACCACGTAGAACCAGTGTTCAGGAGCGGTGCTGTTTCTTGAAGTAGCCATTCTAATTCTCCCCAACCACTTTAATTTTTGACAAGATGGCACTGGAAGAATAGAGAATTGAGCTAAATAAATCAGGCATTAAGTATCTTATTGCAGTGTGTGTATATATGTATGTATATATAATATACATATATACTCTCATGGCCAAAAGTATTGGCACCCTTGAAATTGTTCCAGAAAATTAAGTATTTTTCCCAGAAAATTAAATTATTGCAATTAGACATTTTTGTAAGGAACTTTACACATATCTTCAGAAAAAAACTGCACCACTTGGCATAGTTATAGGTGAAATGTACTTTTTCAGAAACAAGCAAATGGAATAAAAGGACTTAAAGGGTCATTCTGGGAGACAGGGACATGGTGGGCTCCTGACAAAGCTTTAAGATTTAGTTTAGATACTTTTTCAAAACTCCTAAGTATGTCTAAACTGCGCTCCAAATTGTTATGCAAATGCTATTATTCTCTGATTCTCATAAATGGTCAATGCAAATGAGTCAGTTCAATTCATCAACCACTAGAGTATAAATCAAATTTTATTGGGCAAACCTCCTAATGATGATTTCAAGACTAAAAAGACTCAAAATGCAGTGTTCCAAATTATGCACAACAGCATTTTCAAACATTTTATAAGTTGTAAAGTACTAAAAATGGTGATGTTATGAATGTGACACATTCACGTATGAAAAACAGGAATAAAGAAGACTTATTACAGAGAGAAGCTACACCCACACCCTACTGGTGCCTGTACAGAATAGACAATTCCTAGCTGCATAATTAATAACACCACTTCAGACCTGACTCCCTAAAAGACCATCAAGGGGTTTATTTTACCTTTTAAGGAACCAGAGGGAAGGCCACTACACACTGCTTAAAATGGGAGAGGAAAGTGTGCAGGTGGACACTAGTACCCAGGGTGAGAAAACTTACAGCACGATCAAAATGGGGAGAGTGGGAAAACTAAGGAGAACCAAAAATAAATGAAACAAGGAAGACCTCCCACAATCCTAACTTTGGTCAAAGAAAAAGGTGTTGCGATGGTAGACAGACATTCAGCAGGAATACAAACGGTGTGTGTCTAGCAGGGAAAAACCTATAACTGAAGGGCTCAAACTCCTTTGCACAAATCCACCTAGAAGTATAGCCAGCATGGAAGTCTAGTCAAGGGATAATATATAAAGCCTAAAGGGCCTGTCACACTAAGCGATATCGCTAGCAATATCGCTATAACTTGTGACGTTATAGCGATATTGCTAGCAATATCGCTGTGTGTGATACTTACCTACAACCCGCTCCCCCGCTGGTTATCGCTGATCGCGCAAGAACGTCCTGGACTGTTTCTCGTCATCAGCTTCCTGCGGTACTTCCTGCTGTGACGACAAGCGACGCATGGAGCCGGGCAGGAAGACGCAGGATCGCCTGGTGTGACAGGTAAGTAGCGACCCCCGTCCCCAGCGATGTCGCTAGTGAGATCTGCCTGTTTGGCAGCTCACTAGCGACCACTTAGCGATGTACCAGCGATCCTGACCGCGTCATATCGCTGGTCGGGATCGCTGGTACATCGCTAAGTGTGACAGTACCTTAACACAGAATAGGGTAGGGCAAACCAAAATGGGACAATGGAAAACACCTGGTAGAGGAGTAAATTAAGAAAGGAGAATAAAGACAATAGGAACAATCCACACTTGAACAGGGAAAAAAAGGCCATTAGACCAGCAAGCCGAAGAACCATCCACAAAGCAACAGATCACCAGATTAATTCCAAAAACCAAGCCGTGACAGGTTATTTTTTTAGAATTTGCAGCATTGAAAGGTCACATTGAAAAAAAAGCTTTTGATTTCAGTAAATCAAAAATATCTTAACAGGCTATGTTACATGCTAACATAGGATCCCTTCTTTGATGTCACATTCACAATTCTCGCATCCATTGAACTTGTGACTTTTTGGATAATTTAATTCCTTTGCAGGATGTCAGAATAGCCTCCTAAAGCTGCTGTTTTGATGTGATCTGCTTCCCATCCTCCTAAGTCTTTTGCTTGAGGAAATTTCAAAGGCTCTCAATAGGTTTGAGGTCAAGACAGGATGCTTGCCACATCCTGAGTTTCTCTAATTTTAAGCCCATAACAGTCAATGACTCGGAGGTATTCTTTTTAGCATGAGATAGTGCATTGTCATTCATGAAGATGATTTTGCTATGGATGGCACGGTTCTTCTTTTTGTACCATGGAAGAAAGGGGTCAGTCAGAAACTCTATATAGTTTGCCGAGGTAATTTTCACAACTTCAGGGACTGACGAACGATCCCGATGATTCTGGCCCAATATATGACTCCAACAAGTCGTCGCTGATGTCGCAACCTTGATGTGACATGGTGGCCATCCTCCAACCATGCACTACTCCATCCATCTGGACCTTCCAGGGTTGCACAACACTTATCAGTACATTAGACTGATGTCTTCATGTATGTCTGGACCCACTGCAAGATGAGTACTGTTTAGGTTTGGCCAAATAGTATTGATGACTTATACTATGCTAAGGTCAAGAGTAAGGGACAACTCCTATAATTTCAACAAATATTACCTGAATCCAGCTAAGGAGAGAATGGAAACTTTCCTCAGGGGATTGTTTTTTTGGCTCTCACGAGATGAGTTTTGTTCATTTTTGACAATTTAGCATAGATGGAGATGAACTCCTAAATGCAAGTACATGTACATGCAGTCTTGAATGTACATTACATATTTTTTTATTTTAGTGTTTTGTATTTTTTCCCCACAGTATGTAAGACACTTTTCACATGTATAACCTTACAGAAATGTATGGGAGTCATTTGTGTCTTAAAGGGGTTGTCTACTACTGGAACACTACTTATTAACTGGTTAAGTGCCCCACATGCACAACTGCAAGCCTCTGAAGGATCCCACACCTTGAGGTTCACGAGATTCCATAGGTGCCAGCAGCTGGTATTTTAGCTGCTTCTCTCCTAATCTAATGCCTTTAACTGGCATAAACCTTCCTCATTATGCCTTTATCTGCACATATACGTCTGTGAGCTGTATCAGCGACAAATCTCTCCACTGTACAATGATCACGCTTTAGTTTTTGTGAAATATCTAACATTTTCATACCTTGTCTAAGGCATTGCACGATCTGATGCTCCTCGGCAGCAAAGGGAAACTTTTTCTTTCCCATATTGCTTGAAACCTGTAGTTTGCTTGAAAATGTAGAATATCCTTTTTAAGTTTTTTTTTTTTAATTTTGCTCACTTGGCAAACTAGTTATCACAGGTTTTTGAGATTTTTTATTCAGTGATCCAAAAAGCCCTGAGACAGTGCCATCCATGAGTTTATTTGAAATACATTATTGTGTGTTAGGATACCAGTCACTAATCAGATCCCATTATTTCAGTATTACAGGTCAGTGCTGTTTGTTTTTATTCTTGCTTTATTTATTGATATGTGCTCCGTGTGTCACTTGTATGGGATGAGTATGTAGTCATGCATAATAGAACCAGAATAAGATCATATAGCACTAGCCTGTACAATTACTTACAGTTGTGCTCAAAAGTTTACATACCCCTGCATAATTTCTGCTTTCTTGGCCTTTTTTTCAGACAATATGAATGATAACACCAAAACTTTTCTCCACTCATGGTTAGTGGATGGGTGAAGCCATTTATTGTCAAACTACTGTGTTTTCTCTTTTTTAATCATAATGACAACCCAAAACATCCAAATGACCCTGATCAAAAGTTCACTTACCCCATTTCTTAATACCGTGCATTGCCCCCTCTACCATCAATAACAGCTTGAAGTCTTTTGTGATGGTTGTGGATGAGGTTCTTTATTTTCTCAGATGGTAAAGCTGCCCACTCTTCTTGGCTAAAAGCCTCAAGTTCCTGTAAATTCCTTGGTTTTGTCGCAGTAACTGCGTGCTTGAGATCTCCCCCGAGTGGCTAAATGATATTGAGGTCAGGAAACTGAGATAGCCACTCTAGAACCTTCACTTTGTTCTGGTGTAGCCAATGACAGTTTGACTTGGCCTTGTGTTTTGGATCGTTGTCATGTTGGAACATCCAAGTACGTCCCATGCGCAGCTTCCGGGAGGATGATTGAAAATTTGCCTCTAGTATATGCTGATAACATGTTGCATTCATCTTTCCTTCAACTTTGACCACGTTTCCTGTGCCTTTGTAGCTCACACATCCCCAAAACATAAGCGATCCATCTCTGTGCTTTACAGTGGGAATGGTGTAACTTTCATCATAGGCCTTGTAGACTTATATCCAAATGTAACAGACCTTGTAGACTTATCTCCAAATGTAGCATTTGTGGTTGTAGCCAAAAAGTTCAATTTTGGTCTCATCACTCCAAATTACCTTGTTCTAGAAGTTTTGAGGCTTGTCTCTGTGCTGTTTTGCTTATTGTAGGCAAGATACTTTATGGCATTTGCCCAGTAATGGCTTTCTTCTGGCTACTCTACCATGCAGCCCACTTTTCTTCAAGTGCCTCCTTATTGTGCATCTTGAATTAGCCACACCGCTAGTTTTCAGAGAGTCCAGTATTTCAGCTGATGTTATTTGTGGTTATTTCTTTGAATCCCGAACAAATTTTCCTGGCATTTGTGGATGAAATTTGTGTTGGTCTTCCTTACCGTGGTTTTGTTTTTACAGAGCCTCTGATTTTCCATTTGTTAATCACAGTTTGAACGCTGCAGACTGGCATTATCAATTCCTTGGATATCTTTTTGTATCCCTTTCCTTTTTTATACAGTTCAACTACTCTTTCCCATAGATCTGTTAACAATTCTTTTGCTTTACCCATGACTCACAATCCAGAAACGTCAGTGGCTGGATGCAAGAGTCTCTCTGGATCCCAGAAACTCAATCAGCTTTTATGCACACACACTGATTACAAGCAAACAGGTCACAAGTGAGGATGTTACATTTAGTAACCATTCAAACCCATTTGTTCAACTTCTGTGCATATTATCAGGCCAAAATCACAAGGGTATGTGAACTTTTGATCAGGGTCATTTGGATGTTTTGGGTTGTCAAAAAGAGAAAACACAGTAGTTTAACAATAAATAGGTTCACCCAACCACTCACCATGAGTGGAGAAAAAGTTTTGGTGGTAGTAGTCATATTCTCTGAAAAAGGCCATTACCTGAAAAGTAATTATGCAAGGGCTCATTTAACCCCTAAACGAACATAACACTTGACATCCCCCACTTATGCATGAAAGAGGTTTTTCTGGAAAGTCGGAGCTGTTTTACAAATCCCAGCATAGTATGTAGTCATCACTTGGAGCGTTCCATTGAAAACATGTAAGATATGCATTTTGAGAAAAAAATATTATGACAATTATTTTAATACAATTTACTTCAATGGTCTTTTTAGTTTTACAATACGTTCTAGACAAAAATACAATATGCTCATCATTTTTCCAAGAACAATTGAAACATACTTCTCAACCTTTCTATTTCATTATCCATTTCAAAAATATTTTGAGAGATCCAGGCAATTTTTTACAACTCCAAAGTGAAATATGTTGGAAAATAAAGGTTGCTCTAACTCTCAGACCACTTGACATTTGATTTTTTTTGAACAACAAAGTGATCTAAATGGAAAAGTTATAAGAAAATGTAGTTATTGCTACATTATATAGCTGTCTGTATGGAAGACCAAACAGCACAAGTCATTACTTATAAAAGATCAATGCTAAAATGCACTATTATACAATACATTTCTGTTTTTACTTTTTTTTGTGCCCAAGTCTGCTTAAAGCTAAAGTAGACACCCTAAAATAGTGATATATTGCTCTTCTTTGATAATCTTCAATCCAATATTGATATCCAATGGGTAATTGCTACTGTATATTACATGATGATTGCACCATATAGCTATATGCATGTATAGGTCGAGGCTGCATGCACACTATTGTTTAGGAGTTTCATCCTCGCTTAAGAAAAAGGGCATTCCATTACTTTGATACTGATGAACTATTTTTAGGATATGTCATTGGTACCAGATCAGTTGAAGCATACCTGAGCTACAGTTCTCAGCAGAATCAACCATACAGTGTACAGTGCTGTCTCTTCCACTCCGTGGAACTTTTTCCACTGACTGTCTCACAGCATGTTAACCGCTGTTCTTTGAGGGAGCATTGACCCCATCAATCTGATATTGATGGCTTATACTAAGCAAAGTCATCAGTATTATTATTATTTATTATTATAGCGCCATTTATTCCATGGCGTTTTACATGTGAAAAGGAGTATGCATAATAAAAAGGCGTATAGTAATCTTAAAGAATACAAGTCACGACTGGTACAGGAGGAGAGAAGATCCTGCCCGCGAGGGATCACAATCTACAAGGGATGGGGCAGGATACAGTAGGCGAGGGTAGAGCTGCTCATGCAGTGGCTTGGTCGATCGGTGGTTACTGCATGTTGAAGGCTTTTCGGAAGAGGTAGGTCTTCAGGTTCATTTTGAACGTTTCGATGGTAGGCGAGAGTCTGATATGTTGTGGTAGAAAGTTCCCGAGTAGGGGTGAAATCTTGTAAGCGATTGTGGGAAGAGGAGAAAAGAGGGCAGTAGAGAACGAGATCTTGTGAGGATCGGAGGTTGCGTGTATGTAAGTACCGGGAGACGAGGTCACAGATGTATGGAGGACACAGGTTGTGGATGGCTTTGTATGCCATGATAGGGTTTTGAACTGGTGTCTTCGGGTAAAGGGGAGCCAGTGCAGGGATTGACAGAGGGGAGAGAGACACACAGGCCACAATTAAAATTTGGAGGAAGTTAAGTGGTGCTCTGGCTTCCCCTCTCTCCCTATTAACTAAAATCTCTGATTTACTCAATACCCCACCTCACCGAGCCGTACATATCCCGATAGAGCAACTCTTTGAGGAGGGAACTCTCCTCCCTCTAAAAGAAATGCATAAGTTACATGGGCTATCAAGCCTTACATACTTACAGTATGGAAAGCTTTCCTATCTATTAGGTCAACGAAACCACTTGATTGACTTTGACAGATCTTTAACTTCCTATGAAATCTTATGTGCCAAAACAAAACCACCTTCAAAAATTCTCTCAGCAATATATCAGTCCCTACTTAAGCTGGATGTACCCCTGAAACTGGCCTACCTAACTCAATGGGAAAAGGATATGGGTACCTCCTTTTCTGAAACCCAAATTAAACACATCTATAGAAACTCCCACGGTTACTCGCATTGCGCACGAATCCAGGAAAATTTGTTCAAAATTATAACTAGATGGTACATTATGCCCAAACAGATTCATAGATGGCATCAAGCTACAGCGACAAATTGTTGGAGATGTGGAGAGAATGATGGCAGCTGTATTCACATCTGGTGGTCCTGTCAGATACTTTGGCCCTTTTGGGAAGAAATAACCACAATCATAAACAAGGTGCTGGGCAAACATACTATCTTGAAACCAGAACATATTTTATTAAATCTTCCACTATGGCAGAACATAGTAACATAGTTAGTAAGGCCGAAAAAAGACATTTGTCCATCCAGTTCAGCCTATAAAATTCTGTCAGAATAAATCCCCAGATCTACTGTAAGATACAATATTGTTACGCTCCAAGAAGACATCCAGGCCTCTCTTGAACCCTTCGACTGAGTTCGCCATCACCACCTCCTCAGGCAGGGAATTCCAGATTCTCACTGCCCTAACAGTAAAGAATCCTCTTCTATGTTCTATAAAGACGCTTCTAAACTTGCACAATATATTATAGCAGCTGGGAAATCCTTGGTCCCTATCAACTGGAACTCCTCAAATCCACCCACTATACAGCAACTCTACACTAAAATTGAACAAATTTTTCACATAGAAGAATTAACAGCAAGAGTATATCATTGCTCTGTTAATTTTAATAATATCTGGAGGTGCTGGACCTACTTTAGGTCTCATTTATCCTTCTACTCTGCAATATCGTCATAACTCTTTACTAAACACGTATCCCAGGGTGCTACTCCCCCCCTTCAACTATTCCCCCTGCTTTCTACTCCCTCCCCCTCTCCTTTTTCCCAGATTCCTTTTGATTTATTTTTATCATTCTTTCCAACAAATGTTGAAATTTTTTATAACTCTTTTAATAACAGTGATTGAATCTGATACACAAAATTGCCTCTGTGAACTTTGCCAGAAGCATTTATTACTGTTTCTATCATAGATACTGCTTTTTCCTCAAACAATGTTTGTTACATTTACACATTTTCAATAAAAAGAACATTGAAAGAAAGAGGGGAGAGGCCAGGGAATAGCTGGGGGACAGGTAGATCAGTCAAGCAGTAGAGTTTAGAATATATTGGAAGGGTGCGAGAGTGTTAGAGGGAAGGCCACAGAGCAGGAGGTTGCAGTCGTCAAGGCGGTAGATGATGAGGGCATGGACTAGGGTTTTGCAGATTCTTGGTTGAGGAATGTATGGATCCATGAAATGATTTTGCAGAAAGTGGAAAGGGTTTGGATATGTGGTTTGAAAGAGAGATCTGTGTCAAGGATTACCTCAAGGCAGTGAGCTTGTGGGACTGGGGAGAGTGGGCAGCCATTTACTTTAATGGATAGGTCCATTAGGGGGGGTTAAATGAAATGGGCAAAGATGATGAATTCTGTTTTGTCCATACTAAGTTTTAGAAATCTAGCGGAGAAGGAGGATGAAATAGCAGACAGACCTTGTGGGATTCTGGTTTGTAGGGAGGTGATATCTGGTCCAGAGATGTAGATCTGTGTGTCATCAGCATAGAGGTGATACTGAAAGCCGTGAAATTCTACAAGCTGTCCGAGGCTGAAGGTGTAAATGGAAGAGAGCAGGGGCCCTAGGACTGAACTTTGCGAGACTCCAACAGATAGGGGACAAGGTGAGGAGGTGGTGTGCAAGTGAGAGATGCTGAATGTCCGGTCTGTTAGGTATGACGAGATCCAATGTAACGAATGGAAGCGGAGGCAGAGATGGTGAAGTTCACATTGTTTTTTTATTTTTTAAAAGTGGAACCTCGGGACCACGGTCCGGGGGGGCTCCGGGTACCCGTAGTAAAGTCCCTCAGACAGGACCAGAATGGAATACCAGGAGGACACAGGTGCCACCTCCAGTTACACCCCGGACATGTGGCAGCTGTCCCAGTGGGACCAAAAGGGATAACGGAAACAATAGCAGAGTCCGTAATGAGGCGGGTCCTGGATCCGGGTAGTTGGTAGATAGCAGGCTCCAGTAACCTTGTCACAGTCTTCGGACTCGGATAGCTGTAGACGGAATGGGATGGCTTTTGCACAGATGATTGCAGAGATTGCCAGGGTTATCAGGACACACATAATCTGTGGTGACAGCATGAGAGAATGCACAGAGACTGCAAATGCAGCACAGACAGGTTAGCAACAGAACCGGATGTAGCAATGGTAGATACTCGTTGCTCTGGCGCTATCCCTATGGAAAACATGTATTTGGAAGTCACCTTGCTACACCTGTAAGGAAAGATTTAAACTAGAACAACATGGGAAGGGAAGCAAAAGACCAGAAAAAGCCAAACACCTGACAAATGCTATTGAGAACTCTGCTATTAGAAGTGGAAAGGTAGAACAAAGACAAAAGAATCTAATTAATAAAAATATTAGAGAAAGAGAAACCTATCACAAACTAAAATGTTTCTATACTAATGCACAAAGCATGGGCAACAAACAAGGAGAATTGGAACTACTAACGCAGGAAAAGAAATATGATGTCATTGGAATCACTGAAACTTGGTGGGACAATACACATGATTGGAATACAAGGCTAGAAGGATACAACTTATTTGCAAGAAACAGACTTGATAAACGAGGAGGAGGTGTCACATTGTATGTTAGAAACGCGTATATCTGCACAGAGATTGAAGCTTCAGAGTCTGGGAGTTCTGTGGAAACTGTTTGGGTAAGAATACAAGGACAGAACAATGGAAAGGACACCATTGTAGGCATTTACTACAGGCCGCCTGTGCAAGCTGAAGATATGGATGAACTCTTTATGCATCAAATGGCCAAGTTCTCCAAAAAATATGATATAGTTGTCATGGGAGATTTCAACTATCCAGACATTTGTTGGGAATCTCTCTCAGGCAAAACTAACAGGTCAAGGAAATTCTTATCCTCTCTTGCTAACAACTTTATCTTCCAAAAGGTAGGGGAGAAAACAAGGGGAACTGCTACTTTGGATCTAATCCTTATAAACAGGGAGGAAATGGTTGAGGAGGTAAAAGGGGCTGGGACCCTAGGAGGTAGCGACCATGCTATTTTAGAATTTTGGATAACTAGAGGCGGAAGACCTGTGAAGACTCAGACGTCAAGGTTAGATTTCAGAAACGCAGATTTTAAGGGATTCAGAAAGAGAATTGGAGGGATCCAATGGCTGGATATCCTTAAAGACAAAAATGTCCAGGAAGGATGGGAAATCTTGAAAAATGAAATTCTCAAAGCACAGTTGTTAACAATTCCGAAAAGAGGGAAGAATAGGAAGCATGTAAGGAAACCAGGATGGATGAACACAGAACTTAAGCACATGCTAAAAAGGAAGAAAAAAATGTTTATAAAATGGAAAGATGGAGGCATATCTAAAGAAGAATATAATGCTGTCTGCAGAACCTGCAGGGCACAAATCAGATTATCTAAAGCTGAAAATGAATTGAGGCTTGCAAGAGATGTCAAAAGCAATAATAAAGGATTTTGGGGATATGTCAAAAGTAAAAGAAAAGTCAAAGATGCTATAGGATTTTTACAGGATGAAAATGATGAAATGGTAAGACAGGATGTTGAGAAGGCTGAACTTTTAAATTCCTATTTTTCATCTGTTTTCTCTCAGAAAGGAAATGTATCATCAACTGTTCTTCACTGTCCTATTAAGGGAATAGAAGAATCCAGGATATCTATAAACAGAAAGATAGTGAGGAAACACTTAGCTAACCTAAATGAATTCAAGTCTCCAGGTCCAGATGAATTACACCCCAGAGTACTGAAGGAGATAGCAGAAGAAATTTTTGAACCCCTCTCCATAATCTTTGAAAATTCTTGGAGAACAGGAGAAGTGCCAGAAGACTGGAGAAGAGCAAATGTTGTTCCTATCTTCAAAAAGGGGAAGAAGGTGGACCCAGGCAACTATAGGCCGGTGAGTCTGACTTCTATACCAGGAAAGATCTTTGAACAAATTATTAAACAACATGTATGTCTGTACCTGGATAAGAATGAAGTGATTAAACAGAGTCAGCATGGGTTTGTAACTAATAAGTCATGTCAGACTAACTTAATTTCCTTCTATGACGGTATCACTGATTGGGTGGATCAAGGAAATGCTGTAGATATAGTATATCTTGACTTCAGCAAAGTATTTGACAAAGTCTCTCATACAATCTTTATTGAAAAAATGACTAAGTATGGAATGGACAAGGCAACTGTTAGGTGGATTCATAACTGGCTTAGTGATCGGACCCAAACAGTGGTCGTAAATGGCTGCACATCCAGTTGGAAGAATGTCTCAAGTGGGGTACCACAGGACTCTGTCCTGGGCCCTGTATTGTTCAACATCTTTATCAACGAATTAGATGAAGGACTTGAGGGTAAACTGATTAAATTTGCTGATGACACAAAGCTAGGAGGGATAGCTAATACTAGAGAAGAGAGAGAGAGGATTCAAAAAGATATAAATAAACTGGAGAAGTGGGCAGCAACTAACAGAATGGTTTTTAACAGGGAGAAATGCAAAGTACTACATCTGTGCAATAAAAATGAAAAAAGCATATACAGAAGGGGAGGAATAGGGCTAAGTGACAGCACATGTGAAAAAGACTTGGGTATACTAATAGATCACAGACTGAATATGAGTCAACAGTGTGATGCAGCAGCAAAAAAGGCAAATGCAATTCTAGGATGTATTAACAGAAGCATACAGTCTAGATCACGTGAAGTCATTATTTCCCTCTACTCCTCTTTGGTCAGACCTCATCTGGAATATTGTGTTCAGTTTTGGGCACCACATTTTAAAAAAGACATCAACAAAGTGGAGCAAGTTCAGAAAAGAGCAACCAGAATGGTGACCAGTCTGCAAACCCTGTCTTATGAGGAAAGGTTGCAGGATTTGGGAATGTTTAGTTTGCAAAAGAGAAGACTGAGAGGAGACTTAATATCTGTCTACAAATATCTAAAGGGCTGTCACATTGTAGAAGGATCAACTTTATTCTCATTTACACAAGGAAAGACTAGAAGCAATGGGATGAAACTGAATGGGAGGAGACACAGATTAGATATTAGAAAAAACTTTTTGACAGTTAGAGTGATCAATGAGTGGAACAGGCTGCCACGAGAAGTGGTGAGTTCTCCTTCAATGGAAGTCTTCAAACAGAGGCTGGACAGACATCTGACTGGGATGATTTAGCGAATCCTGCTTTGAGCAGGGGGTTGGACCAGATGGCCCAGGAGGTCCCTTCCAACTCTACGATTCTATGATTCTATGGAGGAGAGGCCAGAAATAGCAGCCAGTGCGCTGCCATTGGATAATTACCAGATTTTGAAAAATGCACGCTGTCCCTTTAAGAAGCCAGGGGAACACGCGTGCGTGCTCTAATAGCTTTGCTTAGAGAGCTGCTGGCCGGACGCCTGGAGGAGGGGGAGGGAGCAGAACGCTGAGAAGCGGCATGGGACACACAGGGAGCCTGCTGCTGTACAGGGACAGCGTTCAAGGCATGAGGTGAATGACCTGAACGGGAGGTAGCGGCAGACCCAGGTGTAACAGTATCCCTCTCTTTATGCCCCCTCTTTTTCAAGCCTGCGTGAAATCTTTTAAGAAGAGGAGCTTGGATGTTCTCCCTAGGCTCCCAAGATCTCTCCTCAGGACCAAAGCCCCTCCAGTCCACCAGGTAATAGGTCTTACCCCTTACTGTCTTAACGGCCAGGATATGTTTTACCTCAAAAACATCATCCTCTGAGACAGTATCAGGAGTGGTACCCGAGTCCTTAAAGAAGGGGCTCAAAACTACTGGTTTGAGGAGAGAAACATGAAAGGAGTTAAGCACACTTAAAGAAGTAGGCAACTTCAGCTTATAAGAGACTGGATTGATTTGTCTCAAGACTTCAAATGGTCCAATGAACCGGGGACCCAATTTGTAGGATGACAACTTCAGGTGGATATACTTGGAAGAGAGCCATACCTTGTCTCCGGGGCAAAAGGTAGGCGCATCCAAACGTCTCTTGTCCGCATGCCTTTTCATAGGTTGGGAGGCTTTCTCCAGGGCAGTCTTCGTATCCTTCCAAATCCTCGAAAAATCCTCGGAGAAAGTATCGGCAGCCGGAATGCCAGATGAACCAGAGATGGGAAGAGGTATTCCGGGTTGCAGTCCAAAGACAATCTGAAAGGGAGACTGTTATGAATGGGTCACCAAGGAGGATAGCAGGCACAGGTTAAGCCACTGAAAACCCAGAGAGGTTGGAAACTAAGCGGATTGCAGACCCCTGATCCTGTCCACATAAAAAGCAGTAGCCGTGGAGCGTACCTACGATGATCCTAGACGCCTCGGCACAGCCAGAGAACTAACTAAGCCTAAAGCAAGAAAGGGGAAATCTAAACTGCCCCGGAGCAGACCCCAAAGGAATAGATAGCCCCCAAACATATATTGTCGGTGAGACAAGATAAAAACACAAACGCAGGCAGAGAAATAGACTGAGCAAATGATGGGGCCCACACTGCCTAGACAGGACAGGAAAGGAAAGACACTGTCTGCAATCACGCAAAAAACCCTATAAAAAGTCCAACACGTCTGATGCACAAAAACACTGAAGTGGCACGACTTCACCCCCACTATATCAGCACTCTGGTTTATTCTGAAAGTAAAGCAAAAAGAGACCAATATAACAGGGGACAAAACAAACTGGCACAAGCAGTAACATATGGGCGGTGATTCAGCACAACCCCAGCCGAAGCTGGCTGACCCACACAAAGCTGAGATAGACAAAACCAAATCAAATGCAAACAGAATAGCAAATGAACCACTTAGCTGAACATGCAGGGAAAGAGCAGGAGACATCTGTATTGTAAGGGTTCCAATGGATTGTAATGAATAAGAAAATGCTCACACAAGAACTGAATTTACTTAAATTGATTTACTTAATAAATGATAAGATTAAATAATAAACAATATAAAACTATAAATACATATGCATTAATCAGAAACAAGCATTATTCATACGTTACATTATTCAGATAGACGTCGACCACTCATCCTCCAGGAGACAAAAGAGACCGAGCACATGTGTCCTGGTTCTTTTGATGTCCAGCTAAAAGGTGTGTCCAGCCCCACCATGTGGGGAATGATGTCACAAGTCTATTGTCCATTGGCTATAAACACATCCCGTCAATACCTGTTTTACCAGTACATAATACAGGAAGCTAGAGGAGGGGGCCTCATATGTGCCACATGGCAGAAATACAGCAAGCTGGAGGAGGGGCTTCGTAGCACATGTGGGGGAATGATATATATATATATATATATATATATGTGTAAAATAATTAATTGGAGTGTTGAAACCATTAAAAATAACTTGTACTATACATTCCACCCCTGGTTTCAATCACTTTAATTAATTAACCTGCCACTAAACTATACCATTTATCATTTATAGCATTGTTCCTATATATATTTATTTATTTGCTACCAATAGAAAACCGTTTTGGTAAAAAACAACATCCTGGGCTTAAAATGGAAAAAATCAAAACAAAAACAACATTGGACCAGCAGGTGCTGAAATATCAAATGTCTGTAGAAATCTTTCTTCGGATCTTCTTGACCGCAATTTTTAAATGGGTCTCTGTTGCAGGGAAGCACGGGGAGTATTATGCCCTCATCACTTTGGGGTGACTTCACTACATTCCCTGGTTAGCAAAAGAACAGTCTCTAAAGAGCAATCTGACCCTGCCCTTCATGACATTAACCCCTCGGTGCAGGTGTCCAATGACTGAGCATAAGAGTCCTTTCATCTATTGCTGCAGTTGTTCAGGGCCTCACTTTATATGCCATTTGGTTTCCGGCATAAGCTTCTAGGGTTAGGTGTCCCCTCGCTTGTCATCAGCTGGCATTCATGAGGATTCACCCTGGTGACGGTTCAGCATCATCTGGACTCAGTCTCAGCGCTCAATTGGACATCTTCAGTCTACACACAAGACACAGCCTGCACTGAGGGAAAGTTAAATTCACAATCATACTTGAAAGTTCCAAAGTCTTGGCAGAGCTAACTCAGTCCAAAGCAACAGTCTAAAATAACTCAGTCCATGATATATTCACAGTCCAAGATAGAATAACTTGTTTAATGTAAATCAGTCCTGGTGGCTTGTTTTCCACCCCTTGATCAAATGAATCAAACAAAATTACTGTTGGTTTGTTGGTCCAAATTAATTGTGCCCAGAATGACCTTTAACATTTTCTACTGTAGCAAATATTTCTACTCTAGATAATAAATACTACATAAAATATATCATATGTGTATGGACTTATACACTGAAATAAATCATAATATCAAAATATCAAATACCAGTTATCAAACACATCAAATTCATGTCGATCACATTTGCATAATAACGATGATCATAATTACCAGTACAATCATGTTCATTGAGATCACAAAATAATGTTACTACTAATCAGAATCAGTATAATTACATGTTAAGGAAAACAGAACCTAAACCAATTTGCTATTAACCGAATTCTAGCAAATTATTATTTTTACATAATAATATACACATTACATCAACACACACACTCTGGCTTCACCTAAAGGGCCTGTCACACTAAGCGATATCGCTAGCAATATCGCTATAACTTGTGACATGCTAGCGATATCGCTGTGTGTGATACTTACCTCCGACCGCTCCCCCGCTGGTTATCGCTGATCGCGCGAGAACGTCCAGGACTGTTTCTCGTCGTCAGCTTCCTGCAGCGCTTCCTGCTGTGACGACGAGCGACGCGTGGAGTCGGGCGGGAGGACGCAGGATCACCTAGTGTGACAGGTAAGTAGCGACCCCCGACCCCAGCGATGTCGCTGGTGAGATCTGCCTGTGTGGCAGCTCACTAGCGACCACTTAGCGATGTACCAGCGATCCTGACCGCGTCATATCGCAGGTCGGGATCGCTGGTACATCGCTAAGTGTGACAGTACCTTAATGCATTTATTCAGTAAGCAGGCGAGATTCTCATTTACATATAGTCAAACACACACTTTGGGTGCCCACACATTTGTATTGCATGACTCAGGTGTAGGTGAACAAAGCTATATCGAGAACAAAAGACTGACATTAACAAACTAGCATTCATTGAAATCATTTAACATATATGTTCTTCAAAACCCAATTTGCACGGGAGCTCCCAAAAAATAAAAAATGTTAAAACTCAAAAATAAGTCATAAAATATCATCTTATATTAGGTAGATGGACTCCTTTTTCACTACTGCAGAAATGAACTATTTTACTGTGCACTGTATTTACATGTTAATTAAATGGCCAAGGTTTCTTCTTTTACTCCTGCAAACAAAAGGTTAATTACACACCCCACCCCCCAATCCAACATGTAGTGGACTAAAAAGAGAAAAAAAAAAACAATTCCTTTAAAAACCAAGAATGCTAAACACAGTACCATAAAAATTCAAAAAATGAGCTCATAAAAAATAAAAATATACCAAATAAAAAGTAAAAATAAAAATATCACGTGGATTTTTTCTTTGGCTGTGAACCAATTTTAACAAGGGATATCCATGACAAATACTCAAAGCACATACTGTGACAAAGACAACACTTAGTACAAATAAGTCATCTATTATCTTGTCAACCCCCCAGTGTATTATCAGTCATCTAACTTTAGGTCAGTCTTGAATTCATTGTCTGTAATGTCACTGCCTCTTTTCTTTGTATGTTTCTCTCACATGGCTCCCACATACAGAATCATCTTATATCTGTTGTGGTCTTTTGCCTTTTAAAACATCGAGGTGTATTACAAACCCTCAGGTGAGGAATGCACATTTATGCATCACCAAGACCAATCCCAATTCATCATATATCAGCCAGCGCATACTTCATAGTATGCTCACAGGAATATTTCTCTAAGAAACTCTAGAACGAAAACAAACATCATTAGACATCAAAAAATGGCAAAACTGTTCAAACAACAATTTTCGGGGATATTCCACAACTTTTATCTAAAACCTGCGTTTAAAATTAGTCCATGAGGGAATCATGGCAGGGGGTGTAGTATGCCATGGTATTGGAAGAGTGCAAGGAGCGGTTACAGTGGGGGCTTTGCATGCCTCCATCAGGTGTCCCACCTCTATCTTTCCAACCCCCTATCTCATTTGTCGCCACCCTCTGGGGTCTGGCGAGTTGCAACTTACCTTTTCTCCTCAGATCTTGCCATCTTCTCAACAGGTCACTAGTAGAGATCCCATCTATCTCTTGGAAAGGAACTCCACTAGCTATCAGGTCACAAAACAACTCCTTCCTGATCTTTCTAATTTGGGTATCATCCTCTTTTCTCCTTTCTTGATCTACTCTCTCTACTGTACTATTTTTTGATACTTTTGCTCTCTCTAGAGCAGATAGCTGGGAGATTAGATTGCATGCTGTGTAGACATTAGTGGAATTTCCCATAAGTGCACTGAACATAGTGAACAATGGGGCTTTGTAAGCAGCTGGGGCACCTTCTATGAACTTATTCTTCATCAATACTGTCAATATTGCAGCATCTGGTCCCTTCCAATCCTCAACAACAGCAAAATGATCATTCAGATCTGGCAAAGGATTGCGAATTATGCCACCTATACCTGCAATTTCTCTCAATCTCTGAACTCCATCTGCAAGAGTCTCCCATCGTGTCTGTGGTATTAACTCCATGGGAGAGTCATACACTTGTGCCACAGAATCCCTCACCAAATGCAGCAAAGAGAAAGTCTCTGTAGTGTCCCTTGCACGTTTCATTTTTAGACGCACCATAGGATCAATGCAAATACTACAAAGTCCTACTGCCTCAAGACGGTTCAAAATTATAGTATCGGCTCCCAGATCCCATAATCTGAGAATCCATGCTAACAAAGGTTCTCCTGCTTGCTGCCTGTACCTGGTAGCTATTTCTGTTAATTCTCCTGCTGTATAATTCCTAGTTTCCTCAGTCATTGAAGCTTCTGCTCCTGTAGCTGCGTTTCCTGCATCCATCCTATCTCCACTACGCTGTGTGACTTCTCTCCTAGTTTTAGTAGTCACAATCGGTCTGGCTTGCTTTTCTTCCTCATCTGTCTCATTGTTACAGCTATCACATTCTAGCAAATCTGACCATTTCTCATGTGCAATCATGGTTCTAATCTGTGCAGTACAAATATCTGACACTGGCTGCTGTCTCCTCCTGCGCCTATTCTTATTCACATTTTTCATTACATAAGCTTCAAAATTCCTTTGCATATTGTCATGCTGTTTCATTTGGTCTCTCAAGGCTGATTGCAAGCTAATCCTTTGCTCTAAAACTGCATGCAGCTCTAAACACAAATTATCTATCTGTTCCTGTAACCTTTGAGACACTTGCACACAGATCCATTCAACGGCTGCTGCAGCTTTCTGCTCTTTTGCATCATACCTTGAGAGATCAAATTTGACAGCGACATCCTGGGGATTTGACAAGCGCTGTCCCTCCATATATTTGTTACATTCCTGTGCCATTGGGGTCCACTTTCCTGGTAACACCCATTCTGGCAAAGATCTGACACTACTCTCAACTGCTTTCCTACTCTTAACAAATTTATTCAATTTTGCAAACATTTTTATTTATTCAAAACAATCCCACTTCTGACACCAATTTGTATTGTAAGGGTTCCAATGGATTGTAATGAATAAGAAAATGCTCACACAAGAACTGAATTTACTTAAATTGATTTACTTAATAAATGATAAGATTAAATAATAAACAATATAAAACTATAAATACATATGCATTAATCAGAAACAAGCATTATTCATACGTTACATTATTCAGATAGACATCGACCACTCATCCTCCAGGAGACAAAAGAGACCAAGCACATGTGTCCTGGTTCTTTTAATGTCCAGCTAAAAGGTGTGTCCAGCCCCACCATGTGGGGAATGATGTCACAAGTCTATTGTCCATTGGCTATAAACACATCCCGTCAATACCTGTTTTACCAGTACATAATACAGGAAGCTAGAGGAGGGGGCCTCATGTGTGCCACATTGCAGAAATACAGCAAGCTGGAGGGGGGGGCTTCGTAGCACATGTGGGGGAATGATATATAGATATAAATATATATATGTATATATATATATATATTAGTAAAATAATTAATTGGAGTGTTGAAACCATTAAAAATAACTTGTACTATTCAACATCAGATCTCAGAAGGCACAGGAAGAAAATCACGAGCAGGGATAGAGGGAGTCAGCTGTCTTAAATCCCAATCAGAAACCCCAGATCTCCAATCATCTTCCTCATTATCAGGTGGCAAGCCTCTGTCAATCAGATCAGCTCCACTACCTCCAGTAACCACCAGAGGGAGCCCAGAAAGAGAACTCGCAACCCCTCTGTCAATCTCACCAGCTCCACTACCTTCAGTAGTCACCAGAGGGAAGTCAGAGACAGAATTCACAACAGGAGACTTTCCAGAAGATTCACTTACTTGATTGTTGTCGTAAAACTCGTCCCAGGACAGTAAGTCTACCCAGTCATCATAATGAGCGTTGACAAAGTGATGCACGAATCCAGCCAGGATTTGATTAGTCCTCTCCACTTGTCCGTTAGATTGATGATCGTATGCTGAGGAAAAGTCCAGTTCTATTTTTACCAAATTACAAACTGCTGTCCAGAATTTTGAGGTGAACTAGACTCCACTGTCAGACACGATGTGTAGGGGAAAACCATGGAGATGGAAGATGTGCCGGATGAATAGACCCATCAGTTCTGGAGCAGTCGGGAGACCGGGTAGCGGAATGAAGTGAGCCATCTTAGAGAAGTGGTCCACCACTACCCACACCACTGAACAGCCAGATGAGATTGGAAGATCTGTGATGAAGTCCATCGCGATGTGCTGCCAGGGAGCGGATGGAATTGGAAGAGGCTGAAGCCTACTTGCAGGTAGGTGTTTGGCCGTCTTGTTACGGGCACAGGAAGGACAGGCTGCGAAGTACTCCTGGATATCCTTAGCCATAGTAGGCCACCAGTAGTAACGGGTAATGAGTTGCAGAGTCTTCCTTTGAGTGGCGTGACCTGCCAACTTGGAAAAGTGACCCCACCGAAGGACACATCTACGTTCAGGAACAGTCACAAGAGTTTTCCTAGGGGGAAGCAGGGTAAGATCAGCAGAAGCGACAGCGACTAACCTTGAGGGTTCAATGATGTGCTGAGGTTCTTCCTCTTGATCAGGAGGCAAAAAGGCTCTGGAAAATGCATCTACCTTAACATTTTTGTCAGCTGGGTGAAAATGAAGAACAAAATTAAATCGAGCAAAAAACAAAGACCAGTGGGCTTGACGGGGATTCAGCTTCTTCGTGGTTTGGAGGTTTTTGTGATCGGTGTATATGACACCTGATGAAGAGCTCCTTCAAGACGATACCTCCACACTTGCAGAGCCAATTTGATAGCTAACAATTCCCGATCTCCAACTGAAAAAACCTTGGAAAAGAAAACACATGAGTTCATTCGACCAGTGGATGATTTCTGGGTAAGCAGTGCTCCCGCACCTACGGAGGAAGCATCGACCTCAAGAAAAAATTGTTCATTAGAGTTAGGACGATGGAGGGCAGGTGCGACAGCAAAGGCCTTTTTGAGAGAAACAAAAGCCTCCTCTGCATCAGGAGGCCAATCCTTGGGATTTGTGCCTTTCCGGGTCAGAGCTGAGATGGGCGCCACTCGGGTGGAAAAGTTAGGGATGAATTGTCTGTAGTAGTTAGCGAAGCCCAGGAATCACTGTATGGCTTTCAGCCCAGACGGACGAGGCCACCTGAGTACGGCCGACAACTTTTCTGGATCCATTTTCAATCCTGTGGAGGAAACAATGTAACCGAGGAAAGGCAAAGAAGGTTGTTCAAAGAGGCATTTCTCAAACTTGGCATACAGTCTGTTCTCTCTGAGCTTTTGTAAGACTAGGCGTACTTGCCTCCGGTGCGAGGCCAAGTTAGTTGAAAAAATCAGAAAGTCGTCCAGGTAGACAACAACACAGGTATAGAGCAGATCCCTGAAGATGTCATTGACGAACTCCTGAAAAACAGTGGGTGCATTGCTTAGGCCAATTGGCATTACCAGGTACTCGTAGTGCCCATCATGGGTGCTGAAGGCTGTTTTCCATTCATCTACTTGGATTCGGGTCAAATTGTAGGCACCTCTGAGATCCAGCTTGGTGAAGATCTTGGCCCCTTGGAGACGGTCGAACAGTTCTGAAATGAGAGGCAAAGGGTACCTGTTTTTTACCATGATCTGGTTTAGTCCCCGGTAATCAATACAGGGCCGCAAGGCTCCATCCTTTTTCTTCATGAAGAAGAATCCTGCTCCTGCCGGTGATGATGATTTTCAGATAAATCCTCTGGCCAAATTCTCCTGGATTTAGTCAGACATCGCTTGAGTCTCTGCTTGGGAAAGAGGGTAAACTCTCCCACGGTGAGATGTTCCAGGAAGAAGATCTATTGGACAGTCATACAACCTGTGAGGAGGAAGTCTCTCAGCCTCCTTTTTCCTGAAGACATCCGAGAAGGCCCAGTAAGAATACGGTAATCCAGGCAGGGTAGCAGGTTGGACAGGGGGTGAAACTGGTTCAATTTGGGTTAAGCATCGGTCCGTGCAGGAATCTCCCTGACGCAGAATCTCGCCTGTTCTCCAATTAAGGACTGGTTCGTGTTTCTGGAACCATGGCAAACCTAAAAGCAAGGGGTGAGACAAAGCAGGGTACACATAAAAACGGATTCTTTCAGAATGCATTAGACCTATCCGGAGTTCCACTGGCTCAGTCTGGAACTGGACGGGTTCGGTCAGTGGCTTGCCAGCGACAGCGGTCACCCGCAATGGATTGGAAAGAGACTGGACTGGTAAGTGGAAATGATCCACAAGCGTCTGCTGGATAAAATTCCCGGCGGCTCCGGAATCCAACAGAGTCTAGAAAATTTTATTGCTCTGTAGGACACGGAGACCAAGATCTACAAAGAAGGAGAGGAATATTCTCTACCTAGGGTGGCCTCTCCTTCCAAGCCTAGGCACTGGAGTTTCCCGACTTCTTTGGACAGGAGCGTATCAGGTGTTCAGAACTATCACAATATAGACAGCATCCCTCTGCAACGCGCCTCCTGGCGGCGGCTGGCCAAACTTACTCGGTCAACCTCTATAGCTTCAGGAGAAGGAGGTAAGGTAGCCATTTTGGAAGAATTAGAGTCTGGGTGGTAGGACCTCTTGTCTCGCTTGATCTCCATGGAACGCTCCTGAAAACGCAGGTCAATCCGGGTTGCCAAGGAAATCAGATCATCCAAGGTGGTAGGCCTGTCCCGTCCCACCAGCTCATCCTTGATTTTTCCAGATAGTCCCTCCCAGAAGGTAGCCACCAAGGCCTCAACGTTCCCGGAAAACTCAGATGAGAGAGTGCGGAATTTAACAGCATACTGAGCCACCGTGAGTGTTCCTTGGCGTAAGCGAAGCAAGGCAGAAGCGGTCGATGTGACACGGCCAGGTTCATCGAACGTCCTGCGAAAAGTCTCTAGGAAAGATTGAAGATTATTAACCAGGAGGTCTCCTCTCTCCCATAACGGGTTTATCCAGGTCAAAGCCTCTCCTGCTAGATGTGACATAATGAAGCCCACTTTGGCACGGTCAGAAGCAAACATATGTCCCAAGATTTCGAAGTGTAGGATACACTGATTGAGAAAACCCCGACACTGAGTGGGATCACCATGGAAGTGGGTAGGAGCAGCCAGGCGGGGGCCCTTGCTTGCCGTGACGGTAGGTACCTGGGTGCTGGAAGATGAATCAGGAGCAGCCGAGTTCAGCAGAGAATCCATGCGGGTGGACAGGTTACGTAGATAAGTCGTGATCTTGTCCTGTTGATCTCTTAGGCCTGTTTCACACTTCCGTTTTTTGGCGTCAGTCATAAACCGCCAATTTCCCAAAAAAAAGGATCAGCCAAAAAAAGGGGCAGATCCGTTTTTTCCCCCATATACTTACATTAGTGGCGGATCTTGACTGACGGTTGTCCGTCACACCCGTTTTTTGACGGATCCGCCAAAATTTTACGGTCTCCTGGGCGGATGAGACGGACTCTGCAACGTTTTTTTGTCTTGATGGTCCGCTATTTTTAACTGCACCTGCGCGGAAGCTTTGCTCCAGGAACACTTTTAACCCTGAAATGCTGTTCCGGGACCAGAAAAAAAATTCACTTTTTTCCATGCAGCGGTTCCTTTAAAGTTCAGCCTGGCACACGTTGGTGTGAAAACGGAGACGGATCCATTTTCTGCCATTTTCACGGATTGCAACTAACAGCAAAAAACGTATGTGTGAAACAGGCCTTAAACGGGTCACCTCTTGGCACAGTTCCATAGTCGGAGGCCTCTGGGGTCCAGCAGATTCCATGGCTGGAGCAATCTGTAATGAATGGAAGCGGAGGCAGAGATGGTGAAGTTCACATTCGTTTTTTATTTTTAAAGTGGAACCTCGGGACCACGGTCCGGGGGGCTCCGAAGGGGGCGTAACTAGTGAGCCCCGGGTACCAGTAGTAAAGTCCCTCAGACAAGACCAGAATGGAATACCCGGAGGACACAGGTGCCACCTCCAGTTAGACCCCGGACACATGGCAGCTGTCCCAGCGGGACCAAAAGGGATAACAGAAACAATAGCAGAGTCCGTAATGAGGCGGGTCCTGGATCCGGGTAGTTGGTAGATAGCAGGCTCCAGTAACCTTGTCACAGTCCTTGGACTCGGATGGCTGTTGGCGGAACGGGATGGCTTTTGCACAGATGATTGCAGAGATAGCCAGTGTTATCAGGATACAGATAATCTGTGGAGACAGATAGCATGAGAGAATGCACAGAGACTGCAAACGCGCAGACAGGTTAGCAACAGAACCAGATGTAGCAATGGTAGATACTCGTTGCTCTGGAGCTATCCCTATGGAGGAGAGGCCAGAAATAGCAGCCAGTGCGCTGCTATTGGATAATTACCAGATTTTGAAAAATGCACGCTGTCCCTTTAAGAAGCCAGGGGAACACGCGCGCGTGCCCAAATAACTTTGCTTAGAGAGCTGCTGGTCGGACGCCAGGAGATGGAGAAAGAGGAGGGAGCAGAACATTGTGAAACAGCATAGGACACACAGGGAGCCTGCTGCTGCACAGGGACAGCGTGCAAGGCACGAGGTGAGTGACCTGAACGGGAGGCAGCGGCAGACCGGGGCTCAGAGCCAGAACGTGGACCGGGTGTAACATCCAAGATAAAGTCAAGTCTGTGATGCCAAGAGATGAGCGGGTCTGTGGTAATAGGGAATGGTCCATGGTGTCAAAGGCAGAGGTCAGGTCCAGGAGGAGGAGGACAGACTAATGTCGCTTGTCCTTGGCGATTAATATGTCATTGGTGACCTTTGTTAGGACAATTTCAGTGGGGTGGTGCGTCCGGAAGCCAGATTGTAAGCGGTCGAAGAGGGAGCAAGAAGACAGGTGCTCGGACAATATCCATATCCAAGTAGTGGATAACTCCTATTATTTCAACAAATTTTACCTGAACCCAGCTAAGGAGAGAGGGGAAACTTTCATCAAGGGATTGTTTTTTTTGTCTCTCAAGACATAGGTTTTGTTCATTTTGACAATTAAGCATTGTCAAACCGGTGACTCGCACATCGTCTCAGCGCCATCCTCACTGTGGTCACTGCTCTGCTTCTCATGTTACACCATCTTGCTGAGCCTGCTTCTTGCAGCACTCCCAGCATTGTTGCATTTTCTGCTGACTTCACTTGGCTATAAGGAGGTGTGGGCAGTTTCTGCAGGAATTTGCTGCAGAGAGAAACTCCTAGAAAGCAGAATAGGTGGCAGAACCTACGATGTAATTAAGAGCTCATACACTGAGAACCGGCAGCGTGAAGGTTGAACGGGAAGAGGACAGCCTTCTTCCAGCAGGGCCGCGTGGTCAGACAGGGTTGCAGCCTGAGCCCAACTCTATTCAACATGTACATGAATGGACTGGCAGCAGCCCTGAAATCCTCCTGCACCCCAGGCCTCAGTGTGCACGACCAAGAGGTGAAGTTCCTGCTGTACGCAGATGAACTCCTGCTACTCTCTCCAACCAAGAGAGGCCTCCAAGATAGCCTGGCAGTGCTGGAAACATTCAGCACCACCTGGGCGCTGCCCATCAACAAAAATGAGACCAAAGTCGTGGTGTTTCAGAAGAGGAACCAGAATAAAACCCCCACTCACTCCCTCACATTAAATGGTTCCACACTGGAGAAGACCAACAGCTATACCTACCTTGGTCTAGAGCTAAGCAAAACGGGAGCCTCAAGCATGCAGTAGAGGCCTTGAAAGGAAAAGCGTGCAGAACCTTCTTTGCCATCAGAACATAACTATACCACCTCAAACCACCGGTGAGCATTTGGCTTAAGATATTCAGTAGTGTCATCACTCCTATACTGCTGAATGGTTGCGACGTTTGGGGCCCAGCGGTGTACCCAGTCCAAACAAAGTGGGATTCCTACCTAACCAAAGTCTTCCACCTGGAGTTCTGCAAATATCTCCTCCAGGTACATCGCAGCACCTCAAACATAGCGTGTCGGGCAGAGTTGGGCCGATTCCCCCTTATGGCTAACTATAAACAAGAGGGCGCTATTACACCAGGCACACATGCAGAGCAGCAACCCCAGCTCCTACCATCATAAAGCCCTACTGAGCCAAAGCCCAGAGCAAGCCACAAACAAAATAAAGAAGATCTCAGAGAGCTGCAAGATGCAATATATAGAGGGTTGGCAGAGTGAATTGGAGAACTCCCAGAAACTCACTATCTACCGGTCACTGTGGAGGTACTGTACTCTGGCCACATATCTGGAGAGGTTACATCGCCCCAAAGACAGGCAGAGCCTGAGTCTATACAGACTAAGTGCCCACAGTCTAGAGATGGAAACAGGGTGGCACCGACAGACATACAAGCCACAGGAGAACAGACTGTGCCAGCAGGGGGCACTGGAGGACCAGGCGCACTTGCTGCTTCACTGCAACAAATACTCAGCAATGAGGGCCTCCCACTTCCAGGGACTTTCAATTCACAACCCGGACTTCCCATCCATGGATGAGGAGAGGAAACTCTGCATCCTACTGGGGGAAGAGGAATCAACAGTGGAGATCGCCGCCCAATACGTCACCATATGTCATAAGCTGAGAGGAACTTAAAACCCCCAAATGGACTATTATTTTCAAAATTGTGCCCCTAACACCCCATTCCGATAATCCCTGACTCCCTCCCCGACACATCTATTTTCCTTGCTTTATCAGCAATAAATGTATTTTGGTCCTGCCAAAAAAGCCTATTTGAATTTTGAGTTTGATAAGCTTCCCTGGCCTATCTTCTGTTGGCAGGGAATATATTAGGCAGCTCTTCCCGCCTCTCCTTGCCTGAGCTTTGGTTCCAGTTTGCAGTTAGCATCTAGTTCCAGTTTTTAATTTCAGTCTGTATGTTTACGTGGTCTGCCACTTCTTGACTGAGTTGCTGTGGTCCCTAAACACTTCCACTTATGAATAATACTACTTGGTTGATCGTGAACTATTTAGGATGCAAGAAATTTCATGAGCTGACTTATTAGCACAATGGCATACTATTGCAATACCATGCTCAAATTTGAGTGAGTTGTTTAGAACAATCCAATAATGGTATGACTAGGTGCTTAATTTTATACAATTGTGGCAATGGTAACGAAATTGAGCTGTGTCCAATACTTTTACTAGAAAGTAGATGGGGCCTAGCACATTTACTCATTCTCCAGACTTATTGTGCAAGGTGAGACCCTCTTTACAGCGAACCCACAATGATATTTGCTTGGGAATGCTATCCTTCCCTTTGCTCGAGGTAGTGAGGGAGTAAAATGACAATGGTTGCTAGTTGTAGAGAATTGAGGAACACTACATTTTGCTTGTTCCTATGTGGGCTCTTCAATTTATTATATGTCCCTGATTAAGAAAAAAAAAAGCACAACCTCTTTTAGAACAGTATTTATGTGACTATGTACACGCTGTTAAATGTTACACTTTACTGTATGAATAGATTAATTAGAGAGCTTGACTCAAATGCACAGTTTGAATAATATTTCTCTTTGGATTGAATTTGATATGAACATTGACATTTGCTGTACTGAAATTCTGTTCTTATAAGCTATTTTCATGAGTAATATTTTAGCTCATTGTAAATTGAAATAAATTATGCTCTCTACTCTCCAATATAAGGGAATTTGTCACCGGTAGAGTTGAGCGATTTTGGTCGGATCGGGTTTCGTGAAACCCGAATGAAACAAAATTTGAGTCGGATGAAACTGGCGGATGACATTCATCCACTCAATGCCGACTTTTATTCCCTCTTGACTTGCTTTGGGGTCGGGTTTCGGACGAAACTCCGACTTTTTTGCCCTAGTCGGACCAGTTTCATCCGACTCAAATTTTGTTACCCGATCCGACCAAAGTCGCTCAACTCTAGTCACCAGGTGATTTGACACCTAAACTCAGAGCAGCATAATGTAGAGGTATAGACCCTGATTCAGCAATGTTTCACTTACTGAGTTGCTTGTTGTAGTTTTGATAAAGTTACTGTTTTATTAGCAGGAGATTATCAATAAAGGTCTAGAAAACATGGTGGAGCAATATATAGAAAACAAAAGCCAGCTCACCAGTAATCACCGCAGACCTTGTAACTCCATATAGACAGGCGTGAGGATGAATCAGGAAAAAGGTTTGTTCCAGCTGCGTAAAATCATTTCTTCTTTATTTCATCATTTTAAAATACAAAAACTCTCCATAGAATAGAGATTTGGCTTTGAGAAAGATCGTTCTGATCGAAACGCGTTGCCGTGTCCGTGGTTATGGCATATATGGAGAGTTTTTGTATTTTAAATTGATGAAATAAAGAAGAAATGATTTTACGCAGCTGGAACAAATCTTTTTCTAGAAAACATGCTGCCGTGTAGTCATCCATACTTATGGGCCCTGTATAACCTTGCCCCCACCACTGATTGGCAGCTTTCTGCCTGTGCACAGTGTACACAGCTGTCAGTCTGTGGTGTGGGCAGGACTGTTGTAAGCCCAGCATTTAATACAACAGCAACTAAGTGATACATCACTAGAATCAGGATCTCTGCCCTTACAACATGCTGCTCTCAGGTGGGGTAGCAAAAACCTGGGGACAGATTTCCTTAAATAAATAACGCTATTGGATCAACTGGACAAGTGCTAAAATATATGCAGATGCTTTTATGATTTATTTACTAATATAGTATGGCATTTTATTTAATTATTTTCCCAGGGAGATACAATTTTTCCCTTAGAATATAATATGTAATTTGAAAAACCTTTGCATATTTTCTTACACAACAAACCACAAAGAAACCAAAAAATTTTCTTTATGGCTAAAATAAATCTTTTTTGATACATAGTATATTAAAAAAGGACACATGTACAGTATATACTCGTGTGTAAGCCGAGATTTTCCGCACGTTTTTTGTGCTGAAAACGTCCCCTCGGCTTATATACGAGTCATACTTCAGAAAGCCAGCGGGGGATGGGGAGCAGCTGCAGCCGCCGAAGAGATCATACTTACCCTTCTCTGCGTCATCGCTGGTCTCCATCCCTGTAGCTCTTTCCCAGGACCTGCAGCTTGTTCTTGTGTTCAGCGGTAACGTGGTGCCACTCATTAAAGTAATGAATATGCATGCGACTCCACTCCCATAGACATGGAGCGCATATTCATTACTTTAATGAGCGGTACCACATTACCGCTCAACACAGGAAGAAGCTGCAGGCCCCAGGACAATGGAGAAAAAGGGAAGTGCAGAGACCGCGCCAGGAGGGTGAGTATGACAGGGAGGGTGAGCCATGCTATATTCACCTGTCCCACTCCACTGCCGGGCTGTGTCTTCCGCGTCCTCTGGCTGTGATGTTCAGGTCAGATGACATGTTTAGTGCGCGCCCTCTGCCTGAACAGTCACTGCAGAGAGACGGATGACACAGCTGTGCGCGGTGGTGGAACGGGGACAGGTGAATATCGCAAGTGCCAGAGGCCTGAGTCAACGGCAACACCGGCACCTGGCCCACATAGCGCGCTGGTGTCTCCGCCTGCTCAGGACACTGGCACCTGGCCCCCAGCGACAAGAGATGATTGTCTTTTTTTATCGCAGCAGCGTATGGAGCATCTTATGGGGCCATCAAATTTTATAGGGCATTATATGGGGCATATTACTTTATGGAGCATCTTATGGGGCCATCAACATTTATGGAGCGTTATATGGGGCATATTATTCTATGGAGCATCTTATGGGGCCATCAACCCTTATGGAGCATTATATGGGACATATTCTATGGAGCATCTCATGTGGCCATCAAATTTTATGGAACATTATATGGGGCATATTATTCTATGGAGCATATTATGGGGCCATCAACCTTTATGGAGCATTATATGGGTCATATTATTCTATGGAGCATCTTATTGGGCCATCATTAACCTTTTATGCAGCATTATATGGGGAATATTTTGATAGGGAGCATCTTATGGGGCCATCATTAACCTTTGTGCAGCATTATATGGGGCATATTTTTGTATGGAGCATCTTATGGGGCCCATCATGAATTTTATGGAGATTATATGGGGCGTATTTTGTATGGAGCATCTTATGGGGCCCATCATGAACTGTATGGAGCATTATTTGGGGCTCATGATTCAATTTGGATATTCAAAAACATTTAACCTACTCATGTCTCAATTAGTTTTACTTTTATTGGTATCTATTTTTATTTTTGAAATTTACCAGTAGCTGCTGCATTTCCCACCCTAGGCTTATACTCAAGTCAGTAAGTTTTCCCAGTTTTTTTGTGGCAAAATTAGGGGGCCACGGCTTATACTCGGGTCGGTTTACACTCGAGTATACATGGTACATAAAAATATATATAAAAACAGGATAATGCAGATAAGGTAAAAGTTGGGTGCGCCTGGAAAATAGTATAATAAAATAGTATAATCAAAACACCACATCATTAAGACTTGCACATATGTATGAAAACAGCAGCATAAGGCTGGTTTCACATTTGCGTTTTTTAGCGCTGGAAAAAAACGCATATGTGCGAATGCGTTTTTTCCCCTATATTTAACATGGGTGCGCATACCTGTGCGCTTGTAAGCGCATGTATGCGATTTTCATGCGCTGCGTTTTTTTGGGGTGTGCGTTTGTATTTTCCAGACGCAGCATGTTGCATTTTTTGGCCCTGCAAAAAAGCGCATGCGCACATATGCGCACGTTTTGCGCTAAAAATGGCCATTATAGCCTATGGATGCGCATATGTGCGCACTGGCATGCTCATGTATGCGTTTTTTTGCATATGCGTTTTTTTTTTTTAACCATGGAATTTAGGGGTTTGGGTTAGAGTTAGGGTTAGTTAAGGGGGTTTAGGGTTAGGGTTAGGGTCAGGGTTAGGGTTGGGGTTTGGGTCAGGGTTAGGGTTAAGTATGGTTTGGTTAAGGGTTAGGGTCAGGGTTAGGGTCAGGATTAGGGTTAAGTATGGTTTGGTTAAGGGTTAGGGTCAGGGTTAGGGTTAGGGTCAGGGTTAGGGTTAGGGTCAGGGTTAGGGTTAAGTATGGTTTTGTTAAGGGTTAGGGTCAGGGTTAGGGTCAGGATTAGGGTTAAGTATGGTTTGGTTAAGGGTTAGGGTCAAGGTTAGGGTTAGGGTTAGGGTCAGGGTTAGGGTCAGGGTTAGGGTTAAGTATGGTTTTGTTAAGGGTTAGGGTCAGGGTTAGGGTCAGGATTAGGGTTAAGTATGGTTTGGTTAAGGGTTAGGGTCAGAGTTAGGGTTAGGGTTATGGTCAGGATTAGGGTTAGGGTCAGGGTTAGGGTTAAGTATGGTTTTGTTAAGGGTTAGGGTCAGGGTTAGGGTCAGGATTAGGGTTAAGTATGGTTTGGTTAAGGGTTAGGGTCAGGGTTAGGGTTAGGGTTAGGGTCAGGGTTAGGGTTAGGGTCAGGGTTAGGGTTAAGTATGGTTTTGTTAAGGGTTAGGGTCAGGGTTAGGGTCAGGATTAGGGTTAAGTATGGTTTGGTTAAGGGTTAGGGTTAGGGTCAGGGTTAGGGTTAGGGTCAGGGTTAGGGTTAAGCATGGTTTTGTTAAGGGTTAGGGTCAGGGTTAGGGTCAGGATTAGGGTTAAGTATGGTTTGGTTAAGGGTTAGGGTCAGGGTTAGGGTTAGGGTCAGGGTTAGGGTTAGGGTTATGGTCAGGGTTAGGGTCAGGGTTAGGGTTAAGTATGGTTTTGTTAAGGGTTAGGGTCAGGGTTAGGGTCAGGGTTAGGGTCAGGGTTAGGGTTAGGGTTAGTTAGGGTTTAGGGTTTGGGTTAGGGTTAAGTATGATTTGGTTAAGGGTTAGGGTCAGGGTTAGGGTTAGGGTCAGGGTTAGGGTCAGGGTTAGGGTTAGTAAAGTCATGGTTTGGGTTAGTGTTAGGGGCCACCTAATGTTGGAAAAAAACGCAAACGCGGTAAAAACGCACTAAAAACGCATACAAACGCATAAAAACGCTGCGTTTTTTTCATGCATGCTCATAAAAATGCTTGAAAAAAACGCAGCAGTTGTATGCTTTTGTATGCGTTTTTTCAATGCGTTTTTTTGCGGGAAAAACGCGCTGCAAAAAAAAGCAAGTGTGAAACTAGCCTTACCTTGGGGAAATGGGTCCAGATGCCCACCACAACCAATGTGCGTTTCGCAATGAAAGGCACTCCAGAATGAAGCATTTCATTGCAAAAAGTTATTCGTTTGTGGTTGGTTCAACAATGTCTCTTTAAGAGTTTGCTCCTTATATACATTACATACTATTATCTATATACAGTGAGTACGGAAAGTATTCAGACCTCTTTAACTCTTTTGCGCCAGCGCCTGTTGCCTTCGTGACTGGGCCAATTTTTTCAATTCTGACCACTGTCATAACTCTAGAGCGCTTCAACAGATCGCGATGAAATAGTTAATAAATAACATTTCCCACATGTCAACTTTACATCAGCACAAGTTTTGAAGCATCAATTTTTTTATTAGGAAATTATAAGGGTTAAAATGTGACCAGCGAGTTCTCATTTTTCCAGCAAAATTTACATAACCATTTTTTTAGGGACCACCTTACATTTGAAGTGAGTTTGGGGGTCAATATGACAGAAAATACCCAAAAGTTACACCATTCTAAAAACTGCACCCCTCAAGGTACTAAAAACCACATTCAAGAAGTTTATTAACCCTTCAGGTTCTTAACAGGAATGAATGGAATGTGGAAGGAAAAATAAACATTTACTTTTCTTTCACAAAAAATTTCCATTAGACCTAATTTTTTTTACTTTTGCAAGGGTATCCTTCAGAAAATGGACTATACATTTTGTTTTGCAATTTCTTTTGAACATGCTGATACCCCATATGTGGGGGATATGTACTGTTTGGACACACAGCAGGACTCGGAAGGGAAGGAGCACCATTTGACTTTTTTAATGTAAAATATGCTGGAATAATTAACGGTTGCCATGTCTCGTTTGGAGAGCCCTTGATGTGCCTAAACAGTGGAAACCCCCAACAACTGACACGATTTTGGAAATTAGACCCCATAGGGAACTTATCTAGATGTGTATTGAGCACTTTGAACCCACAGGTGCTTCACAGAAGTTTATAACGTAGAGCCATGGAATTACACAAAATAACATTTTTCCCAAATCTTTTTCGCTCCTTATGTTGCATTTTCATAAGGGTAACAGGAGAAATTGCTTAATACAATTTGTTGTGCAATTTCTCCTGAGCATGCTGATACCGCATATGTGGGGGTCGTGCTGACGTTTTTATTGGTACCATTTTCGGGCACATGACATCTTTTGAACACTTTCTATTCTAATTTTTTGGAGACAGAATGATCAAACACCAGGAATTCAGGAATTTTTTTTTTAATGACTCTGAGTGTAGTAAAATTAACCCCTTTACGCCGAAGGGTGGTTTGCATGTTAATGATCAGGCCAATTTTTACAATTCTGACCACTGTCCCTTTATGAGGTAATAACTCTGGAACGCTTCCATGGATCCCGGTGATTCTGACACTGTTTTCTAGTGACATATTGTACTTCATGATAGTGGTAAAATTTCTTTGATATGACTTGTGTTTATTTGTGAAAAAAGCAGAAATGTGGCGAAAATTTAAAAAAATTTGCAATTTTCCAAATTTGAATTTTCATGCCCTTAAAACAGATAAATATGTCACACAAAATAGTTAATAAATAACATTTCTCACATGTCTACTTTACATCAGCACAATTTTGGAACCAAAATTTTATTTTGTTAGGAAGTTATAAGGGTTAAATTTGACCAGCGATTTCTCATTATTAAAACACCATTTTTTTAGGGACCATATCACATTTGAAGTCACTTTGAGGGGTCTATATGATAGAAAATACCCAAAAGTGACACCATTCTAAAAACTGCACCCCTGAAGGTGCTCAAAACCACATACAAGAAGTTTATTAACCCTTCAGGTGCTTCACAAGAATTTTTGTAATGAACATTTAACTTTTTTCACAAAAAATTTACTTCAGATCCAATTTGTTTTTATTTTACCAAGGGTAACATGAGAAATTGGACCCCACAAGTTGTTGTACAATTTGTCCTGAGTAAGCTGATACCCCATATATGCAGGTAAATGGGTGAATGGCAGAGCTTGGAAGGGAAGGAGCGCCGATTGACTTTTCAATGCAAAATTGGCTGGAATTGAGATTGGATGCCATGTCACATTTGGAGAGCCCCTGATGTGCCTAAACAGTAGAAACCCCCCCACAAGTGACACCGTTTTTCAACGTACACCCCGTAAGGAACTTATCTAGATGTGGTGAGCACTTTGAACCCCCAAGTGCTTCACAGACGTTTATAATGTAGAGACATAAAAATAAAAAATCCTATTTTTTTCACAAAAATGATCTTTTTGCCCCCCCAATTTTTTATTTTTCCAAGTGTAACAGTAGAAATTGGACCCCAAAAGTTGTGCAATTTGTCCTGAGTATGCTTATACCCCATATGTGGGGGTAAACCACTGTTTGGGCGCATGGCAGAGCTCGGAAGGGAAGGAGCACCGTTTGACTTTTTCAACGCAGATTTGGCTGGAATTGAGATCAGATGCATGTCGCGTTTGGAGAGCCCCTGAGGCAACTAAACAATGGAAACCCCCAATTATAACTCCAGCCCTAACCCTAATCCCAGCCCTAACCATAACCCTAACACACTCCTAACCCTAATCCCAACCCTAACCGTAACTTTGCCCCAACCCTCACTTTAGCCCCAACCCTAACCCTCACTTTAGCCCCAACCCTAACCCTCACTTTAGCCCCAACCCTAATCCTAACTTTAGCCCCAACCCTAGCCATAACCCCAGCCCCAACCCTAACCCTAATGGGAAAATGGAAGTACATTTTTTTTATTATTTTTCCCTAACTAAGGGGGTGATAATGGGGTGTTTGATTTACTATTTATAGTGGGTTTTTATGTTTGGCAGCTGTCACACACTAAAAGACGATTTTTATTGCAAAAAATAGTTTTTGCATCACCACATTTTGAGAGCTATAATTTTTCCATATTTTGGCCCAGAGTCATGTGAGGTCTTGTTTTTTGTGGGACAAGTTGACGTTTTTATTGGTACCATTTTTGGCCACATGACATTTTTTGATCGCTGTTTATTCCAATTTTTGGGAGGCAGAATGAACAAAAACCAGCAATTCATGAATTTCTTTTGGAGGGGGCGTTTACACCGTTCCACGTGTGGTAAAAATGATAAAGCAGTTTTATTATTCGGGTCAGTACAATTACAGCGATACCTCATTTTTATCTTTTTTTTATGTTTTGGCGCTTTTATACAATATAAACTATTTTACATAAAAAATAATTATTTTTGCATCGCTTTATTCTGAGAGCTATAACTTTTTTATTTTTTCGCTGATGATGCTGTATTGGGGCTTGTTTTTTGCTTGACAACATGACGTTTTCAGCGGTACTACGTTTATTTTTATCCGTCGTTTTGATCTTGTGTTATTCCACTTTTTGTTTGGCATTATGATGATAAAGCATTATTTTTTTGGCTTGTTTTTTTTAATGGTTTTCACTAAAAGGGTTAACTAGTGGGACAGTTTTATAGGTCGGGTGGCTACGGACGCGGAGATACTAAATATGTGTACTTTTATTGTTTAGATTTTTTTTTTCAAAAATTTATTGCTGGAATAAATATTGATTTTATGATTATTTTTTATTTTTTAATAACCATTTTTACAATTATTTAAAAACATTTTTATTTAATTCTTACTTTTACACTTTGTCCCACTATGGGACGCTGATTTTGTGCAGGCTAATCGCTTCTATAGCATGCAGATCTGCATGCTACAGAAGCTGTCAGCGCTGCATGCATTTTACTCTGACCTGTGAGACTTCCTGACATGCACTGCGCATGACAGGAAGTCTCTCAGGCCTGGAGACACGGATGTCGTCATGATGACATTAGGTCTCCATGGCAGCGATCGGGACCCCGCGTCACACCGCAGAAAGAGGTTAAGGCAGCTTTATTCTTCGGGTGAGTACAATTACAGTGATACCACATTTATCTCCTTTTTTTACGTTTTGACACTTTTTCACAATAAAAACTCTTTTATAGAATAATAATTGTTTTTGCTTTGCTTTATTCTGAAATCTATAACTTTTTTATTTTTCTGCTGTTGGATCTGTATGGCAGCTTGTTTTTTGCGGGACAAGATGATGTTTGTAAGTTTCCTTGAAAAAATGAAAAATTACTGCTACATTTTTAAACCTCCTAAAATGCTTACAAAATAAAGGAACATTTTACAAATGGTGCTGATGTAATGCAGATATGAGGGAAATTTATGAACTGAACGCTCCAATCCGAGTGCCGGTGGCAGTGCTGGGTATTGACGTGCGAGACTCGTCCGAGTTTTTCGCAAGTCTGACCCCGGCCTTTATGTGGTACTCTGCTTACATATTGATCTGTATGGCTTATGACAGGTGACTGATCCCTCAGTGACCTACCTCCTATTTTACATACTGCATAGAATATGGTTTAAAAAAAATCACATTCATCAGGCAGGTGCCGGCGGCGGTGCCTGCGCCGTAGCATGATACGGTGGATAATATGCCTGTTTCCATTTTATTTAGACATAGTTTTGTTGGGAAAAATTATCTTAATGAAAATGGTGGTTGCTCCTGCGCAGTAGCATCTATCACGTTCCAATAGAAAATACTGCTCAGGTGCCATTTTGGTAGAGAAAAAAAATTAGGCTCCATCAAGATGATGCCAGCAGCACCTGCACAGTATGTTATGATAGATGCTACTGCGCAGGTACTGCCGCCACCTGGAGCCTAATTTTTTTTCTGTCTAGCAAAATGGCAACGGCCCCTGTGCAATGGATGCTGCTGCGCAGGCACAACCACCATCACCATTTTGATTAAGATACAGTTTTTTTGGGAAATGTACTCAGCATTACTTCTGTATGTTAGATGATACTTGATTATATTAACCTAGGATAATGCATGTGATTATGTACATTTTTTTTTTTTTAATGAACTGGAGGTCTTTTAATTTGCTACTCAATAATTCAGAGATCAGATATTTTAAAACCCTTTCAGGGTATGGAATGGTATCCATAAAAAGGATATTGTTTCAGAAATAAAAAAACATTTTTAAATCCTTTCCGAGTACAGAATGGTATCTACAAAGACGATGTTGTGGGCCCCTGGGGAAATTGAAAAACTGAATGGGTGATTCACTCATTTTTTTGGTCTGGTCATGAAGCTTAACCCCTTCATGACCCAGGCTATTTTGACCTTAATGACCTGGCCATTTTTGGCAATTCTGACCAATGTCCCTTTTTGAGGTAATAACTCAGGAACGCTTCAACGCATCCTAGCGATTCAGAGATTCTTTTTTCGTGACATATTGGGCTTCATGTTAGTGGTAAATTTAGGTCGATAATTTTTGCGTTTATTTGTGAAAAAAATGGAAATTTGGCGAAAATTTTGAAAATTTTGCAATTTTCAAATTTTGAAATTTTATTCTGTTAAACCAGAGAAGTATGTGATACAAAATAGTTACTAAATAACATTTCCCACATGTCTACTTTACATCAGCAAAATTTTGGAAACAACATTTTTTTTGTTAGAATCATAGAATCATAGAATCGTAGAGTTGGAAGGGACCTCCTGGGCCATCTGGTCCAACCCCCTGCTAAAAGCAGGATTCGCTAAATCATCCCAGTCAGATGTCTGTCCAGCCTCTGTTTGAAGACTACCATTGAAGGAGAACTCACCACTTCTCGTGGCAGCCTGTTCCACTCTTTGATCACTCTAACTGTCAAAAAGTTTTTTCTAATATCTAATCTGTGTCTCCTCCCATTCAGTTTCATCCCATTGCTCCTAGTCTTTCCTTGTGCAAATGAGAATAAAGTTGAGCCTTCTACAATGTGACAGCCCTTTAGATATTTGTAGACAGCTATTAAGTCTCCTCTCAGTCTTCTCTTTTGCAAACTAAACATTCCCAAATCCTGCAACCTTTCCTCATAAGACAGGGTTTGCAGACCGGTCACCATTCTGGTCGCTCTTTTCTGAACTTGCTCCAGTTTGATGATGTCTTTTTTAAAATGTGGTGCCCAAAACTGGACACAATATTCCAGATGAGGTCTGACCAAAGAGGAGTAGAGGGAAATAATGACTTCACGTGATCTAGACTGTATGCTTCTGTTAATACATCCTAGAATTGCATTTGCCTTTTTTGCTGCTGCATCACACTGTTGACTCATATTCAGTCTGTGATCTATTAGTATACCCAAGTCTTTTTCACATGTGCTGTCACTTAGCTCTATTCCTCCCATTCTATATATGCTTTTTTCTCCTTCGTCTCATTGGGGGACACAGAGACTGTGGGTGTGTGCTTCTGCCGTCTGGAGGCTGACACTAAGTATACAAAAAAAGAGTTAGCTCCTCCTCCGCCGCATACACCCTCGCCCCCAGACCGGGCGTAACTCAGTTTTTTGCTTAGTGTCTGATGGAGGCACACGCAGTCTGGAGCTCCAGACTAGGTTTTTTTTTTTTTTTTTCTTTTTTCCCTCTATGAAGATAAGACAGGGGCGACGGATCCTATAGAGAGGGTCCGATCTCCCCAAATCATCAACGGGCGACCACGTGTGAGTAACCCTCCGCGTGTTTCTCTCCCGCACCGAGGGACACATCTGGGACTTTTCCCCGGACAACTATTTTTCTTTTTTATTTTGAAAGAGGCGGCAACGCATCCTGATAAGAGGATTGCGGTTTCCCCATCGTCCCCAACGGGCGAGCACGTGTGAGCGATCCTCCACGTTGTTCTCTCCTGCAACGTGGAAATGCCCCTACCACCCCTAGGTAGTGAGTCCAGGGGTGGAGTTGGAGGCGCAGGTAAGCCAGGGATTGAAGCGGAGAGCGGTACAGTAGCCTCCCCCTCCCTGCCCAGGGATGGGGTTGAGAAGCACCTCCGTAGAGCCCCCTCGGCGGCCCGGCTCACCTTTGGTTGATAGGCCGGGACCAGGTAGTCCGTCTCTCACCCGGCGCTGCCCCCGGCGGGTAACGCCGCACGCGGAGCGCGGCCGGAGCCCCGCGGGCGGCCGCGGCCCCCGCTGTATGGGGAGATCCGTGAGCGCGCGCCCGCCCGCCGACTTCCGGGGATAGCCGGAAGCCCCGCCCACTAACTTCCGGGGGCGGAGAGCGGCGGGCGCGCACAGTGACCGGGGAGCTCCCGCCCCCTCCCTCCAATGCCGCACGTGGAGTGCGGCCAGAGCCCCGCGGGCGGCCACGGTCCCCGCTGTATGGGAAGGTCCGGAGTCCGCGCGCCCGCCCGCCGACTTCCGGGGATAGCCGGAAGCCCCGCCCACTAACTTCCGGGGGCGGAGAGCGGCGGGCGCGCACAGTTACCGGGGACCTCCCGCCCCCCTCCTTGCATTTCCTCGCCGAAGTGGGGCCGGAAGCCGCCCCCTATCTCCAGGAGTGCGAGTGCCCTGGCGGGTAACGCCGCACGGAAGAGACGCAAAGTTGGGCCATTACCGGTGGGTAAGTGCATCCCCGTTGCGAGTGCCGCACTAGTAGTCAAGGAAGGGGTTATCCTCCTCCTCCTACCCTACCTTGCAATATGTCTGGCAAAGGGAAAGCTCACTCTTTCCTATACGCTGTTTGCGTTTCCTGTGGGGTCAGGCTGCCTAAAGCACAGCCGGGTAAATTTTGTGAAGCCTGCGAGTCGGAGCGAGCCCAGGAGCCCCCCATTGTTGCAGAGCCCAGAGGTCAGGACCCTCCAGAATGGGCAGTGTCTTTATCAAACTCTATGATGTCCCTTACAAAGGCAATTGAGTCTCTCCAAGGCCCAGGTAGGGACAAGGATGGTGGTCTGCCTGCGGAAGACAGCTCGTCCACGTCTCAGGACCCTCCGCCCGTTAGAGGCCGCTCCAGCACCAGACAAGCTCATAGCAAAAGAGCTCGTTCCCCGTCGGCCGGACCCTCTGGGGCTTCGGTGGCGGGTTTTAGGGTATCTCGTTCCCCGTCGCCGAGCTCAGGAAGCGAGCAGGATGAGGGCGAGGAGGAAGAGGAGGCCTGGAATCCAGAAAGCCTGGGATACCAAGACTCGGTGGACAGCCTCATTGAGGCAGTCAACCAGACTTTAGAGATCGAGGACGATGTGTCCACGGCCTCAGGTCACAAGGTCTCCTTCAAAAAGGCCAGGCGACCGCATAGAAGGTTTGCCACGCATCCGGAGTTCGAGGAGCTAGTTCAGAAACATAGGGAACACCCGGATAAGCGTTTTGCAATGCAAAAAGCGCTGCAAGCTAAGTATCCGTTTCCTCCTGAACTCCATAAGGGATGGGTGGAGTCACCAGTAGTGGACCCACCGGTATCACGTTTAGCGTCAAGATCGCTATTGTCGATACCCAGCGGTTCTTCTATCAAGGACCCAACTGATCGCCTTATAGAGGGACTTGCCCGCTCGGTGTATGAGGCAGCGGGGTCGGCCCTTGCCCCCTCCTTTGCGGCTACTTGGGTGGCTAAGGCCATGGTTTCGTGGGCGGACGCTCTGCAGAATGCCCTCCAAAACAGAGACCTGCCTGCGGAGGTCTTGGAGGTGACAAATCAGATCTTAGGGGCAAGTGATTTTCTCGTCAGCGCCTCTCTGGACGCGGCCGAGTGTTCTGCGGTGGCAGCAGCAAATGCGATCGCCATTAGGCGAGCATTGTGGCTGAGATTGTGGAAAGCGGATTCTATCTCCAAAAAGTCCTTGACCTCATTGCCTTTTCAGGGCAATCGGTTGTTCGGTGAGAAGCTTGATAAGCTTATCTCAGAAGCCAAAGGGGGGAGGAGTAGTTTCCTCCCGCAGCAGAGGACCTGGCCAGCATTCAGGCAGACACAGAGGCGTTTTCGGCCTTTTCGTAACCCCTGGAGGGGGACTTCGGCCAGAGCATCCACCTCCGCAAATGATGGTCAGATTAGGGAAAGGCAAATCTCTTACAGAGCCAATCCGCTGGGTAGAGGCCGAGGCCGTTTGCCCAGAACAAGGGGGGCCAGATCCCAAAAGCCTCCAGCAAAATGACTCGAGGCGCTTCGTACCTTCGGACGACAGAGTGGGCGGACGCCTACTAAGGTTCAGCCACGTTTGGGTCGCAGTGGCACGCGACGCTTGGGTGGCAGAATTGATATCGTCCGGGTACAAGATAGAGTTTCTCGGACTCCCGCCACGGCGATTCTTCTGTTCCCGACTTTCCGGAACAGAGTTGCAGGTGGAGAGTTTGTTACAGGCCATAATGACGCTACAGCGCAACGGGGTTATTGTCCCAGTACCGAAAAGCGAAGAGACACAAGGTTTTTACTCCAACCTGTTTTCGGTCCCCAAAAAGGACGGGACAGTAAGGCCAGTATTGGATCTAAAAATCCTAAACAAATTCATCAGAGTCAGGCGGTTCCGGATGGAATCCCTCCGTTCGGTCATTGCAGCCATGGATCCAGGGGAGTTCCTGGCCTCGATCGATGTGCAGGATGCATATCTGCACATTCCGATTTTTCCTCCACACCAGAGGTTCCTGCGTTTTGCGATCGGAGGGCGACATTTTCAATTTGTTGCTCTGCCCTTCGGTCTGGCCACTGCTCCCAGAGTCTTTACGAAGATAATGGCGGTGGTTATGGCCATCCTGCATGCTCGGGGCATAACGGTACTACCTTACCTGGACGACCTTTTGGTAAAGGGGCCGTCCTTTCAGGCGTGCCAGGAGAATGTCAGTATCACGCTGGATACCCTGGCGCGTCTAGGCTGGTTGATCAATCGGAACAAATCGTCCTTGGTTCCAGCCCAGAGAATTGTATTCCTAGGCATGGTTTTCAACACCTCCCGGGGGCTGGTGATCCTCCCTCAGGACAAAGCGCGAAAGATCAAACGGGGGGTACGGAACCTTCTACAGCCAGGCTCCAGATCCATCCAGTACGGCATGAGTGTGTTGGGCAGAATGGTGGCGGCGATGGAGGCAATCCCGTTTGCCCAGTTCCATCTCCGTCCGCTTCAGCATGCGCTCTTGTCAGCATGGGACAGAAGGCTGCTATCCCTCAGTCATCGGTGCAATTTGTCTCCGCTGGTCCGACAATCACTCCGATGGTGGACTCGCGACTCGTCTCTGGTCCAGGGGAAACCCTTTCCCCCGGAACAGTGGTTGGTGGTGACGACCGATGCAAGCCTGCAAGGTTGGGGAGCAGTTTTCCAGAGTCACACAGCCCAGGGGCGGTGGTCCATTCAGGAGATAATTCTCCCGATCAACATTCTGGAGATACGGGCAATACGATTGGCCCTGCAACATTTTCAGTGTTTCCTGAGACTCCGGCCGGTGCGCATTCAGTCGGACAATGCTACAGCAGTAGCATATGTCAACCATCAGGGGGGCACGCGCAGCCAAACAGCCATGCGCGAGGTTGGACTGGTACTGCGTTGGGCCGAAAAGAACCACGTGGTAATTTCAGCGGTGCACATTCCGGGAGTCGAAAACTGGGCGGCAGATTTTCTCAGCCGACAGGGGGTCGCGGCAGGGGAATGGTCCCTGCACCCCGAGGTTTTTCAACAGATCTGCCAACGGTGGGGGACACCAGACGTGGACCTTATGGCATCCAGAGAGAACGCCAAAGTGCAAAGGTTCGTCGCTCGATCCCTCGACCCGCAGGCGATCGCAGCAGACGCTCTGGTGCTTCCATGGAGCCAGTTTCGTCTCCCGTACTTGTTCCCCCCGCTACCTCTGCTTCCAAGGGTCATCAGAAAGTTAAGGAGAGAGAAGGTTCCAGCAATTCTGCTAGCGCCAGACTGGCCTCGGAGGGCCTGGTATGCAGATCTGGTTCAGCTAGTGGTGGACGTACCCTGGCGTCTACCAGATCGACCGGACTTGCTGTCCCAGGGGCCGATCTACCATCCGAACTTAGGGGCCCTGTGTTTGACGGCGTGGCCATTGAATCTTGGCTGTTAACACAGGCAGGATTCAGGCGCGATGTGGTGGCCACGATGGTGAGTGCCCGAAAACCTTCCTCGGCGAAGGTATATCATCGGACTTGGGAAGTTTTTTTCCGTTGGTGTAGGGATCGTGGAGTGGCTCCTCTGGTTTTTTCAACCCCCAACGTACTGGCTTTTTTGCAGGCAGGGCTGGACGCAGGGCTGGCTCCGAGTTCGCTCAGGACGCAAATCTCGGCCCTGTCGGTCCTTTTTCAACGAAAGGTCGCTTCGGTCTGGCAGGTTAAGACGTTTATGCAGGGGGTCGCACATTTAGTACCCCCCTATAGGGCGCCGACGGAATCATGGGACCTGAACTTAGTGCTCAGGGCCCTTCAGGAGCCCCCCTTCGAACCCTTACAAGAAGTCTCCTTACCTTACCTGTCCAGAAAGGTCGTTTTTCTGGTAGCTATTACGTCTATTAGGCGGGTTTCGGAATTGGCGGCTTTATCTTGTAAACCGCCGTTCTTGACTTTTTATAAGGATAAGGTAGTTTTAAGGCCAGCTCCCCCCTTCTTGCCGAAGGTTGTCTCTGCATTCCATATCAACGAAGACATTGTCTTACCTTCGTTTTGCCCGGCACCGGTGCACAGGGTAGAAAAGGCTTTGCACACACTGGATCTGGTAAGAGCTCTTAGGAGGTATGTGACGAGGACAGCATCTTTCCGCCGGACAGACTCTCTATTCGTGATCCCAGAAGGGAGACGGAAGGGGCTTGCTGCGTCCAAAGCGACTTTGGCCAGATGGGTTCGCCTGACGATTCAAGAATCTTATGAAATCAGTGGCACGCCGGTTCCGGCAGGGATCAAGGCACACTCGGCTCGAGCAGTGGGTGCCTCATGGGCACTGCGACACCAAGCTTCAGCGGAACAGGTGTGCAAAGCAGCTACCTGGTCCAGTTTGCATACGTTTGTCAAACATTATAACATACATACCCAGGCATCCTCGGATGCAAGCCTGGGAAGAAAGATTCTTCAGGCAGCAGTTGCGCACCTCTAATCAGGGGCGCAAAGTAGCATGGATTGGGTGAGCTAAGATCCCGCCCAGGGACTGCTTTAGAACGTCCCACAGTCTCTGTGTCCCCCAATGAGACGAAGGAGAAACATGGATTTTTGTGAGTACTCACCGTAAAATCCTTTTCTCCGAGACGCTCATTGGGGGACACAGCACCCACCCTACTAGCCAGTTGGCTTTTGCTTATTTTAAGTTATACAAATCCTTATGTAAGGATCAGGGTGGTCCCTTTTCCAGACGTATAATTTCTTGCCTGAGTTTAAGGCGCGTTCTCCTACTGCTTATGCACTAAACTGAGTTACGCCCGGTCTGGGGGCGAGGGTGTATGCGGCGGAGGAGGAGCTAACTCTTTTTTTGTATACTTAGTGTCAGCCTCCAGACGGCAGAAGCACACACCCACAGTCTCTGTGTCCCCCAATGAGCGTCTCGGAGAAAAGGATTTTACGGTGAGTACTCACAAAAATCCATGTTTCATTTTTATTGCCCAGATGTAGTACTTTGCATTTCTCCCTATTAAAAACCATTCTGTTAGTTGCTGCCCACTTCTCCAGTTTATTTAAATCTTTTTGAATCCTCTCTCTCTTCTCTATTATTAGCTATCCCTCCTAGCTTTGTGTTAGGAAGTTATAAGGGTTAAAAGTTGACCAGCGATTTCTCATTTTTACAACAAAATTTACAAAACCATTTTTTAGGGACCACCTCACATTTGAAGTCACTTTGAGAGGTCTATATGGCAGAAAATACCCAACAGTGACACCATTCTAAAAACTGCACCCCTCAAGCTACTCAAAACTACATTCAAGAAGATTATTAACCCTTCAGGTGCTTCACAGGAACTAAAGCAACGTGGAAGGAAAAAATGGACATTTTAATTTTTCCAACAAAAATTTTCTTTTAGCATCAATTTTTTCATTTTCACGTGGGTTACAGGATAAAATGGATCCTAAAATTTGTTGGGCAATTTCTCCTGAGTATAACGATACCTCATATGTGGTCATAAACCACTGTTTGGGCGCACGGCAGGGCTCAGAAGGGAAGGAACGCCATTTGACTTTTTGAATGGAAAATATGCTGGAATATTTAGCGGTTGCCATGTCATTTTTGGAGAGCCCTTGTGTACCTAAACATTGGAGTTCCCCCACAAATGACCCCATTTTGGAAACTAGACCCTCCAAGGAACTTATCTAGATGCATAATGAGCAATTTGAACCCCCAGGTGCTTCACAAATTGATCCGTAAAAAAAAAGAAGTACTATTTTTTCACAAAAATGTTCTTTTAGCTTCAGTTTTTTCATTTTCTCATGGGCAATAGGATAAACTGGATCCTAAAATTTGTTGGGCAATTTCTCCTGAGTACATTGATTCCTCATGTGTGGTCATAAACCACTGTTTGGGCGCATGGCAGGGCCCGGAAGGGAAGGAGCGCCATTTGACTTTTTGAATGGAAAATTAGCTCCAATCGTTAGCGGACACCATGTCGTGTTTGGAGAGCCCCTGTGTGCCTAAACTTTGGAGCTCCCCCACAAATGACCCCATTTTGGAAGCTAGACCCCCTAAGGAGCTTATCTAGATGTGTGGTGAGCACTCTGAACCCCCAAGTGCTTCACAGAAGTTTATAATGCAGAACTGTGAAAATAAAAGATATATTTTTCCCTCAAAAAATGATATTTAGCCCACTATTTTTTATTTTCACATGGCTAATAAGATAAATTGGACCCCAAAAGTTGTTGTCCTGAGTACGCTGGTACCCCATAAGTGGGGGGAGACCACTGTTTGGGCACACGTTGGGGCTCGGAAGGGAAGTAGTGATGTTTTGAAATGTCGACTTGATGGAATGGTCTGCAGGCGTCCTGTTACGTTTGCAGAGCCCCTGATGTACCTAAACTGGAAACCCCCCACAAATGACCCCATTTTGGAAACTAGACCCCCTAAGGAGCTTATCTAGATGTTTGGTGAGCACTCTGAACCCCCAAGTGCTTCACAGAAGTGTATAACGCAGAACCGTGAAAATAAAAATATTTTTTTTCCCTCAAAAAATGATTTTTAGCCCACCATTTTTTATTTTCACAAGGGTAACAGGATAAATTGGACCCCAAAAGTTGTTGTCCAGTTTGTCCTGAGTACGCTGGTACCCCATATGTGGGGGGGCGACCACTGTTTGAGCACACCTTGGGGCTCGGAAGGGAAGTAGTGACGTTTTGAAATGTCGACTTGATGGAATGGTCTGCGGGCGTCATGTTACGTTTGCAGAGCCCCAGATGTACCTAAACAGTGGAAACCCTCTACAAGTGACCCCATTTTGGAAACTAGACCACCCAAGGAACTAATCTAGATGTGTGGTGAGCACCTTGAACCCCCAAGTGCTTCACAGAAGTTTATAACGTAGATCCGTGAAAATAAAAAATAATTTTTTCTCCACAAAAATTATTTTTTTAGCCCCCAATATTTAATTTTCCCAAGGGTAACAGGAGAAATTAGACCCCCAAAGTTGTTGTGCAATTTTTCCTGAGTACACTGATACCCCATATGTGGGGGTAAACCACTGTTTGGGCACACGTCGGGGCTCGGAATGGAGGCAGCACTGTTCGACTTTTTGAATGCAGAATTGGCTGGAATAAATGGTGGCGCCATGTCATGTTTGGAGACCCCCTCATATGCCTAAACAGTGGAAACCCCTCAATTCTAACTCCAATCCTAACCCCAACACACCCCTAACCCTAATCGCAACCCTAATCATAACCCTAACCACAACCCTAACCCCAACACACCCCTAACCCTAATCCCAACCCTAATCTTAACCCCAACACACCCCTAACCCTAATCCCAACTCTAACCCTAATCACAAACCTAACCCTAATCCCAACCCACCACTAACCCAATCTTAACCCTAGCCCTATTTCTAACCCTAACCCTATTTCTAACTCTTATTGAAAAATAAAAATATTTTATTATTTGTCCCTATGGGGGGTGATAAGGGGGGCGGTGATTTACTTTTTTTTTATTTTGATCACTGTGAGAGTTTATCACAGTGATCAAAATAAAAAAAAAATGAATCTGCCGCCGGGAAATGCCGGCGGGAGCACTGCGCATGCGCCTGCCATTTTCCAAGATGGCAGTGCCCATGGACTGGGACACCAGGATGGCCATGGGGGGGTTAGTGAGTATCGTGGGGGGGAGCGGAGGGAAGGGAGAGGGGGCAGATTGTGACAGTGGCGGATGATCGCCGCCGTCAGTCGGTGGCGGCGGCCGATCAGCACCGTCAGTCGGCGGGGGGATTAACTTAGTGTCTCCAGCCATGTCCGATGCTATTTCAGCATCGGCCATGTCTGGATTGTAATAGTTCATCAGATTTCATTGATGAAATATTACTAACGCTCTGATTGGCTGTTTCACTTTCAACAGCCAATCAGAGCGATCGTAGCCACGGGGGGCTAAGCCACCCCCCCTGTGGTGAAGCACAAAGGGTCCTGTCACTGTGGGTCGGGTGACCTTTCCGTGACCCCGGTCACCCGATCCGCAGGGGGGCTTTGAAGTCATGACACAGCGTATGCGTCATGGGTCGGATTGGCACCGACTTTCATGACGCATACGCTGTGTCACAGGTCAGGAAGGGGTTAAAGGGGTTTTCCCACCAAAAAAAGTTATTTTTAAAGATGATTTTAATCAACACCTCTTGGAATAATAATAACTGTTCCTGTGCTGAGATAATCATACCACAACTCCTCGGCAGGGGAGGCAGCAAAAGAGAGTATGCAGACAGGATAGCAGTGGATCACAGCTGATTCTTTTTGTGAGATAAAGCATTTCCCTGCCTGTTTTTAAAAATGTTTTGCCTCAAAGAATTATTTGCGATCCCGTGCTGCAATGTCTGTATACTTTTGTGCTGTGGTATAATCAGGCCCTGTTCCTGTACGGTCAGACACAGCCATTACACAGTATACAGCAGGGGCACATTTATAAGATTATCTCAGCACAGGAACATTTTATTTAACACATCCAATTGTGGTACTTACTAACATTCCAAGATCTATTGATTAAAATGTACTTTGTTCATGGGAAAACCTTTAATTTGGTGAGATTGCTGGAGATTTTCCCAAAAGCCCTGTATAGATATACACTGCTCTAGTTATAGGATGCCATAATGCAAGAGGGACAGAATTTTATGGAAGGTAAGATTGTTTTAATTAGTTTTACAACACTTGTTATTACCGTATTTACTCATTTTCTACTTTTGGTAAACGGATGAATATTTGATAACTTGTAATGCTGTAGTATCCTTGTTAACCCCTTCACGACCAATGACGCCACATAGGCGTCATGAAACCTGGTTCAAATCTGACCAGTGACGCCTATGTGGCGTCATGACTTTAAAGCCCCCCTGTGGGTCGGGCGACCTAGGTCACTGAAAGGTCACCCGACCCGCAGATACAGGGGGCTTTGTAATTCACCACAGGGGGCGTGGCTTCGCCCCCACGTGGCTACGATCGCTCTGATTGGCTGTTAAAAGTGAAACAGCCAATCAGAGCGATAGTAATATTTCATCAATGAAAATTGATGAAATATTACAATCCAGCCATGTCCGACGCTGCTGTAGCATCGGACATGGCTGGAGACACTGATTCCACCCCCCTCCCCACCGGCGATCGCCCCCCGCAACTAAATGACAGCGGCGATCTGCCGCCGCTGTCATGATCTGCCCCCCTCCCATTCCCTCTGCTCCCCGCCAGCCTCCGATCCCCCCCTCACCCCCCCGGTACCTCCTGAGTCCCCCCCGTCCCTCCCGGTGTCCCTCGGGTCCGGATGATGGGCGCCGCCATCTTAGAAAATGGCGGGCGGATGCGTAGTGCGCCCGCCCGAATCTGCCGGCTGCAGATTCCATTCTTTCATTTTAATCACTCTCACAGTGATCAAAATGAAAGAAAAAGTAAATAAACCCCCCGATTATCACCCCCATAGGTAGGCAGAACTAATAAAATAAAGAAAATATTTTTATTTTTATTTTTCCATTAGGGTTAGGGTTAGGGTTGAAAAGAGGGTTAGGGTTAGGGTTGAAAAGAGGGTTAGGGTTGAAAAGAGGGTTAGGGTTGAAAAGAGGGTTAGGGTTAGGGTTGAAAAGAGGGTTAGGGTTGGAAAGAGGGTTAGGGTTGGAAAGAGGGTTAGGGTTGGAAAGAGGGTTAGGGTTGGAAAGAGGGTTAGGGTTGGAATTAGGGTTAGGGTTGGAATTAGGGTTAGGGTTGGAATTAGGGTTATGGTTAGGGTTGGGATTAGGGTTAGGGGTATGTTGGGGTTAGGGTTATGGTTAGGGTTGGAATTAGGGTTAGGGATGTGTTGGGGTTAGGGCTGGAGTTAGAATTGAGGGGTTTCCACTGTTTAGGTACATCAGGGGGTCTCCAAACGCGACATGGTGCAACCATTGATTCCAGCCAATTTTGCGTTCAAAAAGTTAAACGGTGCTTCCTCCCTTCCAAGCCCCGACGTGTGCCCAAACAGTGGTTTACCCCAACATATGGGGTATCAGCGTACTCAGGAAAAATAGCACAACAACATTGGGGGTCTAATTTCTCCTGGTACCCTTGGGAAAATAAAAAATTGGGGGCTAAAAAAATATTTTTGTGGAAATTTTTTTTTTTTTATTTTCACGTCTCTGCGTTATAAACTTCTGTGAAGCACTTGGGGGTCCAAAGTGCTCACCAGGCATCTAGATAAGTTACTTGGGAGGTCTAGTTTCCAAAATGGGGTCACTTGTGGGGGGTTTCTATTGTTTAGGCACATCAGGGGCTCTGCAAACGTAATGACGACCGCAGACCATTCCATCAAAGTCTGCATTTCAAAATGCCACTACTTCCATTCAGAGCCCTTACGTGTGACCAAACAATAGTTCCCCCCCATATATGGGGCACCAGCGTACTCAGGACAAACTGTACAACAACTTTTGGGGTCCAATTTATCCTGCTACCCTTGTGAAAAAAAAATTGCTAGCTAAAAATCAATTTCTTTGAGGAAAAAAAAATAATTTTTATTTTCACGTCTCTGCCTTATAAACTTCTGTGAAGCACTTGGGGGTTCAAGGTGCTCACCACACATCTAGATAAGTTCCTTGGGGGGTCTAGTTTCCAAAATGGGGTCACTTGTGGGGGGTTCCACAGCTTAGGTACATCAGGGGTTCAGCAAATGTAACATGATGCCCGCAGACCATTCCATCAAAGTCAGCATTTCATAATGTCACTACTTCCCTTCCGAGCCCCGACGTGTACCCAAACAGTGGTCCCCACCCAAATATGAGGTATCAGCGTACTCAGGACAAACTGGACAACAACTTTTGGGGTCCAATTTATCCTGCTACCCCTGTGAAAAAAAAATTGCTGGCTAAAAATCATTTTTTTTTTTTAGGAAAAAAAATATTTTTTATTTTCACGGCTCTGCGTTATAAACTTCTGTGAAGCGCTTGGGGGTTCAAGGTGCTCACCACACATCTAGATAAGTTCCTTGGGGGGTCTAGTCTACAAAATGGGGTCACTTGTGGGGGGGTTCCACAGTTTAGGTACATCAGGGGCTCTGCAAATGTAACATGATGCCCGCAGACCATTCCATCAAAGTCAGCATTTCAAAATGTCACTACTTCCCTTCCGAGCCCCGACGTGTGCCCAAACAGTGGTTCCCCCCCCACATGTGGGGTACCAGCGTACTCAGGACAAACTGGACAACAAATTTTGGGGTCTAGTTTATCCTGGTACCCTTGTGAAAATAAAAAATTGCGCACTAAAAAATAATTTTTCTGTGGGAAAAAATTTTTTTTTTATTTTCACGGCTCTGCGTCATAAACTTTTGTGAAGCACTTGAGGGTTCAAGGTGCTCACCACACATCTAGATAAGTTCCTTAGGGGGTCTAGTTTCCAAAATGGGGTCATTTGTGGGGAGCTCCAATGTTAAGGCACACAGGGCCTCTCCAAACACGACATGATGTCCGCTAACGATTGGAAGTAATTTGCATTTCAAAAAGTCAAATGGCGCTCCTTCCCTTCTGAGCCCTGCCGTGTGCCCAAACAGTGGTTCACCCCCACATATGGGGTACCAGCGTACTCAGGACAAACTGGACAACAAGATTTGTGGTCCAATTTCTCCTGTTAGCCTTGTGAAAATTAAAAATAGTGTGCTAAAAATCTTTTTTGAGGAAAAAAAATTATTTTTTATTTTCACTGCTCTGTGTTATAAACTTTTGTGAAGCATTTGGGGGTTCAAAGTGCTCCCTGCACATCTAGATAAGTTCCTTAGGGGGTCTAGTTTCCAAAATGGGGTCACTTGTGGGGGAGCTCCAATGTTTAGGTGCACAGGGGCTCTCCAAATGCGACATGGTGTCCGATAACGATTGGAGCTAATTTTCCATTCAAAAAGTCAAATGGTGCTCCTTGCCTTCCCGGCCCTGCCATGCACCCAAACAGTGGTTTATGACCACATATGAGGTATCTGTGCACTCAGGAGAAATTGCTCAACAAATTTTAGGCTCCATTTTATCCTGTTGCCCATGAGAAAATGAAAAAACTGAGGCTAAAAGAAAATTTTTGTGAAAAGAAAGTATTTTTTTTTTTTACAGATCAATTTGTGAAGTACCTGGGGGTTCAAAGTGATCACTATGCATCTAGATAAGTTCCTTGGGGGGTCTAGTTTCCAAAATGGGGTCACTTGTGGAGGAGCTCCAATGTTTATGCACACAGGGGCTCTCCAAACACGACATAGCAACCGCTAAATATTCCAGCATATTTTCCATTCAAAAAGTCAAATGGCGCTCCTTCCCTTCTGAGCCGTGCCGTTCGCCCAAACAGTGGTTTATGACCACATATGAGGTATCATTGTATTCAGGAGAAATTGCCAAACAAATTTTAGGATCCATTTTATCCTGTTTCCCATGTGAAAATGAAAAAATTGATGCTAAAAGAAAATTTTTGTTGGAAAAATTAAAATGTCCATTTTTTCTTTCCACATTGCTTTAGTTCCTGTGAAACACCTGAAGGGTTAATAATCTTCTTGAATGTAGTTTTGAGTAGCTTGAGGGGTGCAGTTTTTAGAATAGTGTAACTTTTGGGTATTTTCTGCCATATAGACCCCTCAAAGTGACTTCAAATGTGAGGTGGTCCCTAAAAAAAATGGTTTTGCAAATTTTATTGTAATAATGAGAAATCGCTGGTCAACTTTTAACCCTTATAACTTCCTAACAAAAAAATATTTTGTTTCCAAAATTGTGCTGATGTAAAGTAGACATGTGGGAAATGTTTAGTAACTATTTTGTGTCACATAACTCTCTGGTTTAACAGAATAAAAATTCAAAATTTGAAAATTGCAAAATTTTCGAAATTTTCGCCAAATTTCTTATTTTTTGACAACTAAACGCAAAAATTATCAACCTAAATTTACCACTAACATGAAGCCCAATATGTCACGAAAAAACAATCTCAGAATCGCTAGGATCCGTTGAAGCGTTCCTGAGTTATTACCTCATAAAGGGACACTGGTCAGAATTGCAAAAAATGGCCTGGTCATTAAGGTCAAAATAGGCTTGGTCATGAAGGGGTTAAAATGTTGTATATTGTTAAGTATAGTTTTTTTCTTGTATTCTCTGTTATATCTTATTTAAAAAATCAGATAAAAATGATATTTAAAAAAGAATACCTAAACTGGTACACATGCTAAGAATAGGCAAGTTATTGCAAACTGCCTGCCTGTTTTGAACGGGGAAGATCTCTGCCGGCAGTTCCTCTTCTGCCACATTTCACCTCTTCTCAATAGAGCAGTACTTCTTGACACTGCTCTGTCAACATGACATAAGTGGAATTAGGGGAATCGTAGTCTGTGACAAACACTGAGGTGGTGGAAATCTCGTTGGGCAGAACAGTCGTAATTGACAACTCTCTGCCTGTTCGTTTTTATATGGGGTTAAGAATTTATAAAAATCCCGGATAATCCTTTTAAGTGTTGTAAAAAAAAAATATAGTGTTTATGTGGCTCTATTTTAAAACCACACACACACACACATATATATATATATATATATATATATATATATATATATATATATATATATATATCTCCACAAGCAGCTATGAAGTTTATGGGAAAAATTGGAGATTATTTCCTATAAATATTCTGGAGCACATTTTTTCAGCCACTCAATCATGATGTGCTTTTTTAAGCATTCTTTGAATCCAGATTAAAATAGAATTTTTCCTAGGTAATATTCACAAACTTAAAATGAAGGTTTCATAATTGCTGTTGACAATCTGAGTACTTGGTGACTCATTTCTTTTTCCATAGCCTAAAGCAAAAAATAAATGGCTACACAGGTTTATGGCAAGACATTTGACCAAGCTTCCTGTTATAGGTTTTGCATATTATACCTTACAATCTTCCAAGTGATAAATTGTGTGTTCCAGCATTTGATCAATGCAATAAATTATAAAACTGGTTAATGAGGGTTGCCAACTGTTCGTAAATTTGTGAACAGTCTTGTAAGAAAAGGCTATTATTTTCTGCCATCCATAGTGTCCAGTATAAACAGAAATGTTTGTGATTATTTTTTTTTGTTAACATTTGCACTGTGCATGTGCCATACTGACATAGACAGCTGAAACAGGACCACTAGGGCAGTATTACTAGAACCAAATCACACAGCGGATGGAGGGGAACACTTCTGAGCGTGTTCTAGAGGGCTGCATGTGAATACAGGGGAAGCAACTTTCTGTGAGTCTTCCAATATCTTGACTAAATTTTGTATTCGCTCTATACTGTATAATCAGGTATATCTCCTCATTCCATCTATGTCAGCAGTGATTGAGCTGTTAAATTAGCATCTCCAGTCAGAGTGCGAGTTTCATCCTCTTCCTGCACATTATACAGTTATCTTGAATCACTATGCTGCAAATGAATAGAACACATTTTTGACCACCATAATTGATAGCCAGCATCTCCCTTTAACCCTTTAATGACCAGGGGTATTTTTGGTTTTGCATTTTCAAACATCTGTCAGTCGGAGGGCATGGAGAACCCTTTCCAGAGAACGCAGCTGTCTCACCGAAACAGTTTCCCTCCCAGAGGAAGAGTCTACCTTTGGGTTCATTGTAAAATTGAAGTCTCCACCTGCGATCAGTGTACCGTTACGAAATTAGAGTGAGGTTAAGAACGCACGGCATGCTGGAATCTGGCCCTTATTAGGAATATACCAGTTAGCAATTGTGTATATTGAGTCTGCAATTTTTATCTTGAGAAGGATATATCTACCCTGTATGTCTACAAGTTTATCAATGAGAGAAAATGCTAATAACTTATGGAGTGCAATGGAGACAGCTTTGGATTTTGATTCAGGATTTGTGCTATGGAACCAAGTATTGAAGTACCTTTTAACTTAGGAACATGATCAGATTTAAAGTGTGTTTCTTGCAACATAAGTATTTGGACTTTTTGTTTATGCATAGAGTAAAGAATCTGAGAACACTTCTGTGGGACATTAAGACCTCTAACATTCAGTGAACAGAATTTGACGGAGTTCATTTCACGGACCAGAAATAGGTTTTGAGAAAAGACCAGTAAAATAGGAAAATTCCCTTGGAAAAAAAAGGGGGGGGCAGGAAAAAAGAAAGAAAATGAAAATAAAAAACAATCAGATGGGAGACCCTCCCAGCCACAAAGAAAGTCCGTAAAGAAAAGAACTGATAGGGGGGAAATATAAAATTTCACACCTGTCTAGCGGAATGTAGATCTCCTTAGTGGAAGTGCACTTTCCATAGAGGGTAGCTTCCCCCTGGGATCAAACAGCAGACCCACAATAGCATATTAAACTAGTAAAATAACTAACATGTGAAACGCATATTATTTCACCAAATCTTGAGCACCCAAATCGTATATGAGTGCATCTATATATCTCTGTATCACCTAATGTAGAAATCCCAGAATGTTAAGCATTAATCACATAGAATCCCTACTAAAACCTTTTTTAGGAATCCCCATTTTCCTATGTTAATTCTGTCAACCTCTTACACAGGACAGGAGAACAAGTAGAAAGGTGAAAAAATGAAACAATAACATTAAGTGAAACTAGTCGATCTGGGGTTGGAGAGCCCATTTCCTCTGCATTGCGACCCCCGGTTTTCATGCCAAAGTTGCGGTTTCTCCTTCTCTGGGGACGAGGTATGTTGTCTATTCCTAGGCCTCTAGGTAGGCCTGGCCATTCTGATGGAGAAATCTGGACTGAAGGAATTCCCAGACCATTAGAGGACATCGGCAAGTCTCCTAGAGTACATAAAACATGCAAAGTTCCAGACAGTCTCATTTGAAGTTTAAAGGGAAAGCCCCAAGAATAAAGTATTTTATGTTGTCTCAGTATGTCTAGTAAGGGTCTCGGAGCACGTCATGCATGATTAGGACCCGTTGAAGTGCAGTAGTGCGAAACGGCCGTTGTCCACACTCTCTGCATTGCTCCCGATCCCACGCCCTTTTTATCCATGAAATAAAGACTTCTACTTTCGGTAACGGTGAGTGCCATCCTTTTTTCTCTCAATGTGCTATTGGACTTTGTATATTTTCTCAGGATTGAGCACCCGTTCATTGTGTTATATGGCCTTCATATTGTTTGTGAGGGGTCTCATTAGATTTGTCCAAGAGACCACGGTGGTGCAGCAGTGCCGAATCTGTTTCTCTTCTTTTGGACTTCATTCATAACTTGGATAACGTGCTCTTTATATATGATGGTTTCCATTGTGCGGGCCTTAGCAAGAATGTTCTTCTTTACTTTGTATTTATATATCCGAAATATGGTCTATGGGTTGAACTAGATGGACTTAAAGTCTCTCTTCAACCTTAAATACTATGTTACTATGTTACTATATTACATATCTCGGTCTAGCTGAATCAGTGGATTTGGGTCCTAGGGACCTATGAGCCCTGTCAAATTCTATGGCAGAGTCATGTGGTACATTCAGTATAGAATAAAAAATATAACGCCGGGATTCTTCTAACTTGATTTGTTCCACCGACTCTGGCAGACATCTGATCCTGTTATTATGTCTCCCTCTGTTTTCCATAACGTCCACCAGTTCAGCCAAACACTCCAGTTGATGTGAGTGAAATGCAATTATCTGTTCCTGTGCATGTAATCTCTGAGAGATGGCCTCTGTGTGACCTTCATTATTAGCCATTCTTTCAGAAATCTGCTGTACTTCCCCAGTCTCAGCTCTATAAGAGGATTCAAACCTGGAAATGTAATTCTCCATATCCTCCTTTGTGGGATAGCGCTTATGTGAGCCTTAACGTCTTCCCATACATTGTGTGCCTGTGTTAAATCACCCCATGTCAGGCCAAGAGTTCCATTTTAACCTCATCGGTCCACAGGACTTGTTTCCAAAATGCATCAGGCTTGTTTAGATATTCTTTTGCATACTTCTGACTCTGAATTTTATGGTTACAACGCAGGAGAGGTTTTCTTCAGATGACTTTTTCATAAAGGCCATATTTGTGCAGGTGTATCTGAATGGAAGAATAATGAACCACAACTCCAGAGTCTACTATAGCTTTCTGAAGCAGTCAAGCAGAGGTTCTAATTTGCCTCTCTAGCAATCCTGTGAGCATCTTTCACTAAAATTTTGCTTGGTCTGTCAAACCTTATCTTGACCTCCATTGTTTGTAAACTGCCATTTCTTAATTACATTTCAAACTAAGGAGAGGCTAACTTGAAAACGCTTTGCTATCTTCTTGTAGCCTTCTCCTGCCTTGTGTACCTCCACCATTTTCATTTTTAGAGTGCTAGGCAGCTGCTCAGAAGAACCCATGCCGCTGTTTCTTGGAACAAGTTTAGAGGAGGCTGGGTTTTTATAAAGATGGAAAATTAGCATTACCTGGCCTTTCCTAATGATGATAGTGAACACGCCATAACTCTACAGGCTGATTAAGGTCTGAAACCTTGGTCAAAGTTATCCGAGGACACAAATCTCCAAGGGTACCCAAACATCAGACCATTTTCCTTTTTAAAATGTAAAAAATTATATTTTTTGTGTGCCTAAAATACAAAGTAAATATGTCATCTTTAACGTTAGGCCTTTTAAAGATCATTTCATCTTTAACTTGCTTGCTGTTTACAATAATAGTAATTTTGACCAATGGGTGCCCAAACTTTTACATGCCACTCTAAGCCTACATTCACATGAATACAGTGTTCTACGTCTAAGTTTCTGTCATAATCTCTGAAAAACTGTATTCCGACAGTAACCCCAATGGAGCCATTCACTTGAAGTCGACGGCATCACTGTGGACACTGGCTTCTGTCCTGGCAGTATTTGTATTTTTCAGATATGCACAAAAATGTTCTTAACCTCTTGCAACACCAAAATGAAATGTATAAAAATATAATATTACATTTTTGTGTTAGATAAACATTTCTCATGCCTAGACGTAAGAATGTAATGGGCAAGGGCACCTAAGCCTTCCGACCTTAATCCTTTCAGACAAAGTGACTTTGCTCTGGTTAATTTGCTTCAGGGCCACCTACTTGAAATTAGAAACAGGCAAGTGATTATGACCTGGTAACAAGGAAATGAAATATTGAAGCATGATACAAAGGATGTCTAATATGGCCTTGACAGCTTGCTGTTTATTTTTGCAAAGTTAAATATGAGCTTTGAGATTATGTAAATGAATCTTATTGGGTTATGTGATATGAATAAATTATTAGCAACTACTTCTACTATGTTTGCAGCCACATTATTATATGGCTTTGTTAGTATAATGTGTGGTGCACTCATAATTCATGATTACTTCATATTTAATGGTGTGTTAGCTGTGTATTGCAGGATTATTCCCATCTTGGCGAGTTATTACATATCCATAGGATTTGAAATGTGCCATTAGAATGTACGTGGCTGTGCATTTTGTTTCATTACACCAAATGTCCTGTCAGATTCCCTTTAAAGGGTTATTTCCATCTTAACAGGTTATCTAGTGCTGCTCATGGTACTCATGTCATCTACAGGAGCTGGGTAGCACTAGTTACAGAATACTGAGGTGAGTTGATACACTATCCACTTATTAATACATCCACAATGCCCTTCAAGGCTTATTTGGGTAAATGACCTAACCAGCCAAGATTTCTCTGCTTTGGAAAATTACCATATTTTTCGGACTATAAGACGCACTTTTTTCCCAAAAATTTTTTGGGGAAAATGGGGGTGCATCTTACAGTCGGAATGTGCTTAAAAATACTGTAGCAGCAGCAGGAGTTGCGCGATTCTGCGGCGGTCCCGGTCCGACGCTGCTGGGTGATGATCACACTCCCTTCCCAGGCTGGTGAGGCAGGTTTGGCGGTGGTGCTCAGTGGTTCGTTTTGTGAAAGTCCAGAGGCCCCACACATCCATTGCTGCGATGCGGTGGCCTCTGGGAAAATGGCCACCAGGGGCGGTGCATGCTCACATTGAGGTCTCAGCAACGAGATTTCAATCTCCTGCGATGCGGTGGCTTCCAGGAAAATGGCCACCAGGGGCGGCGTATACTCCGATTGAGATCTCGTTACGAGATCTCAATCTGAGCATGCGCCGCCCCCAGTGGTCATTTTCCCGGAGGCCACCGCATCGCAGCAATAGATGTGCAGGGCCTCCAGGTTTTCACAAGATGCCAGCAGAGCCCCCTGCACCACAGAGCACCACCCCCGAACCTTTTGCACCAGCCTGGGATGGGATTTCCCAGAGGCCACCGCACCAACCTGGGATGGGAGTCATATCGCTGGACCACCAAACATCTCCTATGATCCCGCCCAACCAGGGCTGCTGATCCGACCCCCTCGGGTAAGCTGAAATCGGACTGTAAGTTGGACCCCCATTTGACACAATTTTTTTTTCCCCTTTTTTCCTTCTGAAAATTTGAGGTGCATCTTATCGTCTGTTGTGTCTTATTGACCCAAAAATGCGGTATTATGTGGCCAGTATACATGACCTTTTATTTCTATTATCTACAGTTTATTTTGTTTAGTTACACTAAGCTTAAAGATAAGTTCCCTTAGAAGATTTGTAGGTGGTTTGTTTCTATGTAGTTTATGGGCTAAAATGACAATGAGAAAAAGGGCCACAGTCTATATTTTTTAAGCAACTTTAAAGGGGTATTCTCATCTCCAAGATGCTATCCCAATATATATTAGGTGTAATAATAATAGCAAATACCTCAAACTAGATATGTAGTATAGTTCTTCTGATTTTGCTATGTCGCTTACCTCATTTGTAGGCAGTGGCGGATTATAATGAGGTCAATTTGGGCAGTTGCCCCGGGCCCAGTGGGGTTAAGTGGCCCACAGCCCAGGCCAGTAAATTGCCCCATTATAATCCGCCACCGCGCAGGGCCGGATTATAGGCAGGGCAGGCGGGGCTTCAGCCCCGGGGCCCCCACCACAAGAGCTTCTAAGGGGGCCCCCACCACATTCCTGCTGGCTGCTGCAATGGCACTCCATCTTCTCCCCACCTAAAAGTGAGTGACCGTGGGGGCGGCATTATGTGCTCTGCTACCAGCAGCATCTACAAGTAGCGTGAAGTTCGTGAACGCTGATGCTGCTGGTAGCGTGCAAAGGCTTGTGATGAGATCACAGGAGGGAAGGTGTCAGGGCCCCCGATCATGTGACCCCTGTCTCCTCCCCTCCTGTGACCTCATCACAGGTCCTGTGCGCACAGCACAGAGCACTGACAGCAGCCATGTATGTGGAGTGCGGCTCTGCGGGTGGAGGTCAGTGCTGGAGGCTCCATTATTCTCTATGTGGAGTGCGGCTCTGCGGGTGGAGGTCGGTGCTGGAGGCTCCATTATTCTCTATGTGGAGTGCGGGTGGAGGTCGGTGCTGGAGGCTCCATTATTCTCTATGTGGAGTGCGGCTCTGTGGGTGGAGGTCGGTGCTGGAGGCTCCATTATTCTCTATGTGGAGTGCGGGTGGAGGTCGGTGCTGGAGGCTCCATTATTCTCTATGTGGAGTGCGGCTCTGCAGGTGGAGGTCGGTGCTGGAGGCCAAATTATTCTCTATGTGGAGTGCGGGTGGAGGTCGGTGCTGGAGGCTCCATTATTCTCTATGTGGAGTGCGGCTCTGCGGGTGGAGGTCAGTGCTGGAGGCTCCATTATTCCCTATGTGGAGTGCGGGTGGAGGTCGGTGCTGGAGGCTCCATTATTCTCTATGTGGAGTGCGGCTCTGCGGGTGGAGGTCAGTGCTGGAGGCTCCATTATTCTCTATGTGGAGTGCGGGTGGAGGTCGGTGCTGGAGGCTCCATTATTCTCTATGTGGAGTGCGGCTCTGCGGGTGGAGGTCGGTGCTGGAGGCTCCATTATTCTCTATGTGGAGTGCGGCTCTGCGGGTGGAGGTCGGTGCTGGAGGCCCCATTATTCTCTATGTGGAGTGTGGCTCTGCGGGTGGAGGTAGGTGCCGGAGACTCCATTATTCTCTATGTGAAGTGTGGCTCTGCGGGTGGAGGTCGGTGCTGGAGGCTCCATTATTCTCTATGTGGAGTGCGGCTCTGCGGGTGGAGGTCGGTGCTGGAGGCCCTATTATTCTCTATGTGGAGTGTGGCTCTGTGGATGGAGGTCGGTGCTGGAGGCTCCATTATTCTCTATGTGGAGTGCGGCTCTGCAGGTGGAGGTCGGTGCTGGAGGCTCCATTATTCTCTATGTGGAGTGCGGCTCTGCGGGTGGAGGTCGGTGCTGGAGGCCCCATTATTCTCTATGTGGAGTGCGGCTCTGCGGGTGGAGGTCGGTGCTGGAGGCTCCATTATTCTCTATGTGGAGTGCGGCTCTGCGGGTGGAGGTCGGTGCTGGAGGCTCCATTATTCTCTATGTGGAGTGCGGCTCTGCGGGTGGAGGTCGGTGCTGGAGGCTCCATTATTCTCTATGTGGAGTGCGGCTCTGCGGGTGGAGGTCGGTGCTGGAGGCTCCATTATTCTCTATGTGGAGTGCGGGTGGAGGTCGGTGCTGGAGGCGCCATTATTCTCTGTGGAGTGTGGCTCTGTGGGTGGAGGTCGGTGCTGGAGGCTCCATTATTCTCTATGTGGAGTGCGGCTCTGCGGGTGGAGGTCGGTGCTGGAGGCTCCATTATTCTCTATGTGGAGTGCGGCTCTGCGGGTGGAGGTCGGTGCTGGAGGCTCCATTATTCTCTATGTGGAGTGCGGCTCTGCGGGTGGAGGTCGGTGCTGGAGGCTCCATTATTCTCTATGTGGAGTGCGGCTCTGCGGGTGGAGGTTGGTGGCGGTGCTGGAGGCTCCATTATTCTCTATGTGGAGTGCGGCTCTGCGGGTGGAGGTCGGTGCTGGAGGCTCCATTATTCTCTATGTGGAGTGCGGCTCTGCGGGTGGAGGTCGGTGCTGGAGGCTCCATTATTCTCTATGTGGAGTGCGGCTCTGCGGGTGGAGGTCGGTGCTGGAGGCGCCATTATTCTCTATGTGGAGTGCGGCTCTGCGGGTGGAGGTCGGTGCTGGAGGCGCCATTATTCTCTGTGGAGTGCGGCTCTGCGGGTGGAGGTCGGTGCTGGAGGCTCCATTATTCTCTATGTGGAGTGCGGCTCTGCGGGTGGAGGTCGGTGCTGGAGGCTCCATTATTCTCTATGTGGAGTGCGGCTCTGCGGGTGGAGGTCGGTGCTGGAGGCGCCATTATTCTCTATGTGGAGTGCGGCTCTGCGGGTGGAGGTCGGTGCTGGAGGCTCCATTATTCTCTATGTGGAGTGCGGCTCTGCGGGTGGAGGTCGGTGCTGGAGGCCCCATTATTCTCTATGTGGAGTGCGGCTCTGCGGGTGGAGGTCGGTGCTGGAGGCGCCATTATTCTCTATGTGGAGTGCGGCTCTGCGGGTGGAGGTCGGTGCTGGAGGCTCCATCATTCTCTATGTGGAGTGTGGCTCTGCGGGTGGAGGTCGGTGCTGGAGGCTCCATTATTCTCTGTGGAGTGCGGCTCTGCGGGTGGAGGTCGGTGCTGGAGGCTCCATTATTCTCTATGTGGAGTGGGGCTCTGCAGGTGGAGGTCGGTGCTGGAGGCTCCATTATTCTCTATGTGGAGTGCGGCTCTGCGGGTGGAGGTCGGTGCTGGAGGCCCCATTATTCTCTATGTAGAGTGTGGCTCTGCGGGTGGAGGTCGGTGCTGGAGGCCCCATTATTCTCTATGTAGAGTGTGGCTCTACGATTCGTGACCCCGTCACGTGACGAGGGGGGCCCACAGAGTCTGAACTGCCCCGGGCCCTGGCTACCCTTAATCCACCCCTGTTTGTAGGGCATTGCAGTAGTTAGGTATCTATGAGAAGCAAAGAAGGCACCATCCTGTAAAGAGATCAGTCTAAGGAATATCGTAAATGATAAACAAAAAAAAAAAAGCAAGAAAATAAATATGCTAATTAAAAGGCATCTCCTTTAAAAAAAAATAAAAAAAAATTTAATGTACAAGCCACAATTAAAAACTTAAAAAAAAAAAAAAAAAAAGTCCAATGGCTATAAGACTATCTAGAAAAGTTCATAATGAGCTGTAACCTGCCTTATATAATCTCCAATGACACAATTGATATGTATAATATTATACATGCAAATATCGAGAGGTGTATCTAGGTTTTACGGCACCCGGGGCAAGAATTCAGTTTGACGCCATCCCAGGTACATATGGGATTTGCACACTTGATCACGTGCTGACTTTATATGAGTGAAGTGGCCATATGAATGGAACCTGCAAGCAAAGCTGAATCCTGACAGTGAATATACAGCTCTGGCAAAAATTAAGAGACCACTGCACAGTTTTATAAAAATAAGCTTCTCTACATATCTGCCAGCCATTCCATTCCAGCGTCAGTTGAATTCCAACCAGAGTACACATTCTACTTAACCTCTTTCTGCCATATGATGTACTATTCCGTCCATGTTCCCTGGGACTTAATGCCCATGGATGGAATAGTACGTCATCATCGATCAGCGGCCCTCACGGGGGAGCGCGGCTGATGGCGGCCGGGTGTCAGCTGATTATCACAGCTGACGCCCGGCATTATGTTCCAGTCATAGGGAAGCATCGCGCAGGGAGGTGGCTCCCTGCGTGCATCCCTGAGACCCTCAGAACAACGCAATGTGATTGCGTTGTTCTGAGGGCCTCCTCCCTGCAGGTCTCCGGATCTTAGATGGTCGCGGGGTCCTTCCAGGAGGTGGCTTCTCAGTGCCTGCTGAGAGCAGGCGCTGAGAAGCCTCCTACACTGCCTGTCAGCTGATCTGACACAGTGCTGTGCAAAGTGTCAGATCAGCGATCTGACTTTGCATAGTAATGTCCCACCCTGGACAATGTAAAAAAGTTAAAAAAAAAATTAACGTGTAAAAATACTTTTAAAACAATTCCTAAAGAGAAAAAAAAATATTCCCCAATAAATTAATTTCTTTATGTAAATAACTAAAAAAAAACAATAAAAGTACACGTATTTAGTATCGCCGCATCCGTGACAACCTGCCCTATAAAACTGTCTCACTAGTTAACCCCTTTAGTGAACCCTTTAAAAAAGGCAAAAAACAATGCGTTATCATACCGCCGACCAAAAAGTGCAATAACACGTGATCAAAAGACAGATAAATAAACAAGGTACGCTGAAAACATCATCTTGTCTTGCAAAAAACGAGCCGCCACACAGCATCATCAGCGAAAAAATAAAAAAGTTATAGCTCGCAGAATAAAGCGATGCAAAAATAATTTTTTATATAAAATTGTTTTTATTGTATAAAAGCGCCAAAACATAAAGAGGTATCGCTGTAATCGTACTGACCTGAAGAATAAAACTGCTTTATCAATTTTACCACACGCAGAACGGTATAAACCCCCCCAAAAGAAATTCATGAATTGCTGTTTTTTGTTCATTCTGCGTCCCAAAAATCTGAATAAAAAGCGATCAAAAAATGTCATGTGCTCGAAAATAGTACCAATAAAAACGTCAACTCATCCCGCAAAAAATAAGACCTCACATGTCTCTGTGAGACAAAATAAGGAAAAATTATAGCTCTCAAAATGTGGTGATGCAAAAACTATTTTTTTGCAATAAAAAGCGTCTTTTAGCGTGTGACAGCTGCCAAACATAAAAAAATAGTAAATCAAACCCCCCTTTATCACCCTCTTAGTGAAGCATAATACAATAAAAAAAAGTATTTCCATTTTCCCATTAGGGTTAGGGCTGGGGCTAAAGTTAGGGTTGGGGCTAAAGTTAGGGTTAGTTTTTGGTGCTAGGGTTAGAATTGTGGCTAAAGTTAGGGTTGGGGCTAAAGTTAGGGTTGGGATTAGGGTTAGGGGTGTGTTAGGGTTAGGTTTGTGGTTAGGGTTATGGTTAGGGTTGGGAATAGGGTTAGGGGTGTGTTGGGGTTAGAGTTGGAGTTAGAATTGGAGGGTTTTCACTGTTTAGGCACATCAGGGGCTCTCCAAACGTGACATGGCGTCTCATCTCAATTCCAGCCAATTCTGTGTTGAAAAAGTCAAACGGCGCTTCTTCCCTTCTGTGCTCTGCCATGCGCTGAAACAGTGGTCTCCCCCCCACATATGGGGTATCCGCGTACTCAAGACAAATTGCACAATAACTTTTGGGGTCCAATTTTTCATGTTACCCTTGGTAAAATAAAAAAAAATTGGACCTGAAGTAATTTTTTTGTGTAAAAAAGATAAATGTTATTTTTTTTTAAACATTTCACTTTCTGTGAAGCACCTGAAGGGTTAATAAACTTCTTGAATGTGGTTTTGCGCTCCTTGAGGGGTGCAGTTTTTAGAATGGTGTCACTTTTGGGTATTTTCTATAATATAGACCCCTCAAAGTGACTTCAAATGTGATGTGGTCCCTAAAAATAAATGATGTAAAAATGAGAAATCACTGGTCAACTTTTAACCCTTATAACTTCCTAACAAAAAGATTTTAGGTTCCAAAATTGTGCTGATGCAAAGTAAACATGTGAGAAATGTTACTTATTAAGTATTTTGTGTGCCATATCGCTGTGATTTAAGGGCATGAAAATTCAAAGTTGGAAAATTATGAAATTTTCAAAATTTTTGCCAAATTTCCATTTTTTTTCACAAATAAGCACAAGTTATATCAAATAATTGTTACCACTAACACGAAGTACAATATGTCATGAGAAAACAGCGTCAGAATCACCAGGATCCATGGAAGCGTTCCAGAGTTATTACCTCATAAACGGACAGTGGTCAGAATTGTAAAAATCGGCCCGGTCATTAACGTGTAAACCACCCTTGGGGGTTAAGGGGTTATTGTGCTTCTGATTAGGTGATCACCTGAACCAAATCTTATTTAATGAAGGAAAGCATAAAAAACCCTGCTATGGTGTTCACAATCCTCTTGCAATAGGACAAGCTGGATGGCAAAACAAGTACTAGTAATATCCCAAAAGTAATAGGAATGAAAAAATAACTTTTAACAATGCCAAAAGGAGTTGAAAAGAAAAGTCTTGAGTGAGAAAAGAAGTCTTTAGTGAGGAAAAGAAGGGCTCAATTCTGGCTTTACTAGCAGAGGGATACAGTGAGCATCATGTTGCCTCCATCCTTAAAATTTTTAAGACTGCAGTCCATTACAGCAAGGTCAAGCAGCAGACATTTTGGGGACAACAAAGCTACAGACTGGCAGAGGGCGAAAACGACTCTCCTCTGACCGGGATGACCATCATCTTATTCGAATGTCACTCAGCAACCACAGTATGACATCAAGTGACCTACAAAAGGAATGGTTAATCTTTGCGAAGGACATATGAATCAAGCCGCATACAAGGTTATCCTGGAAAAATAGTTGATTCCTTCTGCTCAGGCAATGTTCCCCAACTGTGAGGACTGTTTTTTCCAACAGGACAATGCGCCATGCCACACAGCTAGGTCAATCAATGTGTGGATGAAAGACCACCACATCAAATCCCTGTCATGGCCAGCCCAATCTCCAGACCTGAACCCCATTGAGAACCTCTGAAATGTAATCAAGAGGAAGATGGATAGTCACAAGCCATCAAACAAAGAACTGCTTAAATTTTTGTACCAGGAGTGGCATAAGGTCCCCCAAAAGCAGTGTGAAAGACTAGTGGAAAGCATGCCAAGACACATGAAAGCTGTGATTAAAAATCATGGTTATTCCACAAAATATTGATTTCTTAACTCTTCCTGAGTTAAAACATTAGTATTGTTGTTCCTAAATGAGTATGAACTTGTTTTCTTAGCATTATTTGAGGTCTACAAGCACTGCATTTTTTTGTTCTTTTGACCATTTCTCATTTTCTGAATACAAATACAAAATTTAGTACTTGCAAATTTGAAAACATGTGGTCAGTAGTTTATAGAATAAAATAGCAATTTACATGTTACTCAAAAATATGCCTATAAAGAGAAAAATCAGATAAACTGAAAATTTTGCAGTGGTTTCATAATTTTTGCAAGAGCTGTATTACATGCTGTTAGGATTGGCATACTACATTTCTTCATTTTATAATTATAAGGTTTGTATGGGTTTAAGGTGAAAGTCTGCAGTCATTCTATGTGAATGCAGGTTTCTGAATTCTCATAGCACATGTGCTGCACACATTTAGGATTCTCCATTGCCGGTGGCAAGAGTGGACAGTCATGTGAGCACAATTATGCGAGTTGTATACTTCTCGCCACATTTCAACTAGACATGAATTTTTGTTCAGTGAGTCCATGCAGGTTATATTTGAGGTTTCATAATCTCCCACTCTCACTACCTGCAGCAGTGAATGCTGACAACTTGCAGTGTTTGCTGTTAGAATTCAGAAGTCTGCAGTCACGTAGAATGACTGCATACGCATCACAAACTTAGACAATCCTTTTAACCCCTTCACGACATGCGCCGTACTAGTACTGTGCATGTTGTTTCTCCCCCTTTGATGTGGGCTTTGGCGGTGAGCCCACATCTTTTCCAGCACGTCAGCTTTTTTGAACAGCTGACATGTGCCCGGAACAGCCGCGGTTGGAATCGCGAACCACCCGCGGCTATTAACCCGTTAAATGCCGCTGTCAGACTCTGACAGCGGCACTTAGCATGCTCTTTCGGCCATTGGGCCTGAAATCCACCCATCGGTGACCCCCGTCACATGATTGCGGGCCGTCAATGGGTTGTCATGACAACCAGAGGTCTCCTGGAGACCTCTATGATTGTCACTGCCGGTTTGCTGTGAGTGCCACCCGGTGGTCAGCGCTCATAGCAAGTGAGGTATTTTGCTACATACAGGTGATCTGATCATCGCCTGTATGTAGCAGAGCCGATCGGGTTATGGCAGCTTCTAATCTACAAACTAGTCATTTAGAGGGCACCATCAACAATAGTCTCTGACCAACAAGAAGAGAAGAAACCTTTTCACAAAACCAGGGACCACCAAAAAAATAGAAAGATAAATAAGGCTAGTTTCACACTAGCGTATGGCCGAGGTGCGGAGAGCTGCGGGCTTCCTCCGTGAAGCTTTGCCCCCGGCCGTGCCTCCTCCATTCTGCCCCGCCTCTGCCCACAATTCATTGTAGGAAATAATTTTTTTCTACAAGTAAAATGTTCTTTTCCAACAAATATATGCACATTGTTACAAAGAAAGACTTTGTGCAACCCTCTTATCTTGGGTAACAACTAAAAAGCGTATATACAAAACAACCATATATTATTCAGTGTCCGACTATTCCAAATGTATTATCTGTTACAAGATCATAATACAGCAATTGATTTTGTATGAATACATTATATTGCCACTATAATAAAGCAGACATTTCTCACTCAATTCTGTCTTGAGTTTATGAAATGTATCCCTAAGATCAAATTTAATACCTGGCAAATTGTAATGTTTTTTTTTTAATTGCTATTGTTGCTTCTCCATCTATAGTTCTCCATCCCTTGCTAGGTAATATTTTTTGCGTCACACATAATCTAACTCTGTACCTGTAAATCATTTTCTATTTCTCACACAATGTTTTGTTTATTTTCTTGAATCACTGACAAGTCAGTTGTCGCTCTATTTTTTTACCAATTTAGTCTCTATTGCAGTGATTAATACATGGAATTACATTTGTCACCAAATCACAGGATAGCATAACAAAAGTCAGTACCCAATATCCAGTGTCACCCATCTTTAATCAGAACTGTTATTTGGTAGCTGGAGTCCTTCAAACTAAAAGAGAAAACCTTTCACCAGTAGAGAGAAATGTGACCAGTAAATATTTAGGCATTTTCAGTCCTCCAACTCTGGTTTTCTGCACATGGGGGAAATAGTTGGGTATCATTTTTTTAGCACTATGGGGGCTTATCAAAATTTCCGACTTTTATAATTTTTGCAGGAGACTGATGTTTTGTCTGCGGATACCAGAAATCTAGATTTGTTCTCGTTAGTCCTAGTGGTTTGAGGATTATTAGCCCATTTGGAGAGGTATGGGAGATCAATCTTCATTGGGTGAAGAGAGCCAGAATCGATCACAGAGATGAAGTTGCTGATTGTGCCCAAAGCTGTACATAGATCTTTGAAATGAGTATGAGTAATGTGCACTCATGATGATAGATAAAGAAGTATTTAGTTGAGACAGATGGCAAAAGTCCAGAAAGGTAAACCTTTGGGGTTGGAACATTTATGACCCGATAGCCAATGTGGACAAATAAAAAAAAAATATTAATCTGTAATCTGTCCTGTGTATCCATAATTTCAAAGATCCTCCTGCATTAGCTGGTTATAAAGCAGGGTATCCTTGTAATGAGAAAACATGAGTTGGTGAAAAGGAAAGTTGAGATTAAGTAAAGAATTGGTGAGCTGCCATTTCATGCCCAATATTAATGAGGGTTAAGCAGTGGAATGAAAAGGCAGCCATGGTAAATTATGTAAATTTGTCTTCAAATAGTGTTGCACCACTGAAACCCAATGCTTCTGTTTTTGGACCAGTCCACTAATCTTGTGAGATGAGCTACAATATGGTTTTTGTTGTTGGGATTGAAAAACTGCAACTCCTCCTAGCAATTTTCATATGGAAATTATGGATTTGGCTATACATTGGGAACAAATTTGAGGCAACGGGATTCATGGGAACTGAAAGTGGGAGCTACAGATACAGTGGGGCAAAAAAGTATTTAGTCAGTCAGCAATAGTGCAAGTTCCACCACTTAAAAAGATGAGAGGCGTCTGTAATTTACATCATAGGTAGACCTCAACTATGGGAGACAAACAGAAAAAAAAATCCAGAAAATCACATTGTCTGTTTTTTTTTCATTTTATTTGCATATTATGGTGGAAAATAAGTATTTGGTCAGAAACAAAATTTCATCTCAATACTTTGTGATATATCCTTTGTTGGCAATGACAGAGGTCAAACGTTTTCTGTAAGTCTTCACAAGGTTGCCACACACTGTTGTTGGTATGTTGGCCCATTCCTCCATGCAGATCTCCTCTAGAGCAGTGATGTTTTTGGCTTTTCGCTTGGCAACGCGGACTTTCAACTCCCTCCAAAGGTTTTCTATAGGGTTGAGATCTGGAGACTGGCTAGGCCACTCCAGGACCTTGAAATGCTTCTTACGAAGCCACTCCTTCGTTGCCCTGGCGGTGTGCTTTGGATCATTGTCATGTTGAAAGACCCAGCCACGTTTCATATTCAATGCCCTTGCTGATGGAAGGAGGTTTGCACTCAAAATCTCACGATACATGGCCCCATTCATTCTTTCATGTACCCGGATCAGTCGTCCTGGCCCCTTTGCAGAGAAACAGCCCCAAAGCATGATGTTTCCACCACCATGCTTTACAGTAGGTATGGTGTTTGATGGATGCAACTCAGTATTCTTTTTCCTCCAAACACGACAAGTTGTGTTTCTACCAAACAGTTCCAGTTTGGTTTCATCAGACCATAGGACATTCTCCCAAAACTCCTCTGGATCATCCAAATGCTCTCTAGCAAACTTCAGACGGGCCCGGACATGTACAGGCTTAAGCAGTGGGACACGTCTGGCACTGCAGGATCTGAGTCCATGGTGGCATAGTGTGTTACTTATGGTAGGCCTTGTTACATTGGTCCCAGCTCTCTGCAGTTCATTCACTAGGTCCCCCCCCCGCGTGGTTCTGGGATTTTTGCTCACCGTTCTTGTGATTATTCTGACCCCACGGGGTGGGATTTTGCGTGGAGCACCAGATCGAGGGAGATTATCAGTGGTCTTGTATGTCTTCCATTTTCTAATTATTGCTCCCACAGTTGATTTCTTCACTCCAAGCTGGTTGGCTATTGCAGATTCAGTCTTCCCAGCCTGGTGCAGGGCTACAATTTTGTTTCTGGTGTCCTTTGACAGCTCTTTGGTCTTCACCATAGTGGAGTTTGGAGTCAGACTGTTTGAGGGTGTGCACAGGTGTCTTTTTATACTGATAACAAGTTTAAACAGGTGCCATTACTACAGGTAATGAGTGGAGGAAAGAGGAGACTCTTAAAGAAGAAGTTACAGGTCTGTGAGAGCCAGAAATCTTGATTGCTTGTTTCTGACCAAATACTTATTTTCCACCATAATATGCAAATAAAATGAAAAAAAAACAGACAATGTGATTTTCTGGATTTTTTTTTCTCAGTTTGTCTCCCATAGTTGAGGTCTACCTATGATGTAAATTACAGACGCCTCTCATCTTTTTAAGTGGTGGAACTTGCACTATTGCTGACTGACTAAATACTTTTTTGCCCCACTGTATGTCTAGTTAGAGCTTTAAAGACTTAAAAGCAAATAAAGTTTTATGTTAACTCTAATGTTATTTCCCAAATCAACAATTCTTAGTATTCTGGAGCATTGATAGAATGTGTAACTAGTATGCACAAAAGAGATCTCTTTGGAATATGATACCTAAGTAGCCCATCAGTGTGGGTACTTGTGTGTGTCCTGGATTGTTTGGGTAATAGGAAATAGTGAATGGCACAAAATAACAAGAGAACCAATATGTGCCTATTAGATCTTTCCCTCTTACCCTTGCTCTGGCACCACTGGTCCTATATACTCATGTGACCGCTGCAACCAATCCCTGGTCTTGGCAGAGGACCAAGACTTAAATGGAAGCACTAGAGTATTGGCATTAGAGCAGCAGGTAATTTAAAAGGTGATTATAGATGATGTAAATAAAGTTCTGTCAGGAGACTGGAAAAAAAAAACTGTTCACTGTAGTAGAATGAATAACAATTATAGAGTGTGGAGACACAGTATTGTATCTTAATTAACCAGACAACTACTTTTAGCAAGCCAGAAAGAATAGACTATTATCTATATGCTGACTGGTGAATGTGTTTTTCTTTCTGATTGGTCAAGAAAACAGACTTTTGCTTATGTAAGCCTGTAATATTGACTTGTAAGTAGATATCTGATGTAACATATTGTTCTCTTATCCTTGATGACTAGTGAAGTTTGGTGATGTGCTAATTAGGCATTGTCTAGTCCAGATAGTTTGTTGATTTTTAAAACAGAGGAAGAAAATCTATGCAAATAGATCACTTAATCATACCTTGCAACTAGGATGTCCCCATTCTTCCCCTTATCTGTGATGCTGGATTGAAGAACACTTGTTAAAGATAAAAAAGAGGTGCTATGCCTCTATGAGACAGAGCGAGAAACAGAGATTCAGCAAGACATCCAGAGACAGGACAGCAGCCAATACATCTTGGCTTCAATCCGAGGGCCACAGGTTCATTATTCTACAGGATGCCGGTTTAGGGGACTTCGGCCCCGACTGGAAGAATACAGACCTGCTCCATTGACCATTGCTGAGCCATGGATATGTTTAAAAAAGCCAGGATTGGGACCCACTGGTCGCCTGGCTCCATGGAGAAGCCAGTTTGTAACCCTCGGGTCAACTGGCCTCGTGCCTCAGTGGACTGTTATCTCCTCTCTGTGTGCGTGCAACAGGTGGGTTATTGGACCCAGGATGATGAAGCCAGATTGTGACCCTCAGGTCAGCCGTCCCTTGAATCTAAATAGACCTGTCATGCCACAGGTGGGGTAGCCCACCCTGGAAACTCTGAAGTAACAGCTGTCACTATCCCAGCGAGTTAGTGGAAGTGTGAGATTCTGTAATGTGCACCATCTTGTGTACTGTGCTGGGACTGTTATTCGTGTACTCTGCCTGTTTTGTGGTTCAATAAATCATTGCCATACTGTTTTACCTTCACCCTGTGTTGTCTGAGTAGTGTTTTGCCCACAATATAGGGAGGCTTGCGGTGAGACGATACCTGATCCTTGCAGCTTCGGCTATCGCACCTTGGTGCCCGCTAACCTCCCGTGTCTCCACATAGAGTAAGACAATCAGTACAGTTGTAGATATATTAGACTGGCATGTGCACTGACACCAGTTTTATTCGTGGAGGATTAGATCAGCAAAATCTTGATTGTATGTGAAATAAGATATGTTGTAATTATGTATATTGGAGATTTAGGAAGGACCAGAATAGTCAATATTTTACCGTTAAGTGGAAATGTCAGAACCGGTTGGCAATGTCTTTACAGGGGTGTTTCAAAGCACTAAATTGAATATATACAGAAAATTATCGCAATTGCACATGTTTATTTCCTTTCTGTGTATTGGAACAACACAACAAAATAGGAAAAAAAGCCAAATTGGACATAATTTCACACAAAACCCCCAAAATGGGCTGGACAAAATTGTTGGCACCTTTCCAAAATTGAGAGTAAACAACTTTTTCAAGCATGTGATGCTGATTCAAGTTCACCTGTGGAAAATTACAGCTGAAACCAGATAAAAAGGGGAGAAGTTGACTCAATATTTGTATTGTGTGTGTGTGCCATGCTAAGCATAGAGAACAAAAAGAGAAGATTGTTTAAGTACTTGAGAACCAAAACTGTTGAAAAATATCAACAATCTCAAGGTTACAATTCCATCTCCAGAAATCTTGATGTTCCTTTGTACATGGTACACAACATAATCAAGAAGTTTACAACCCCTGTCAATGTATCTAATCTCCCTAATGTGGAAGGCATAGAAAAATTGATGAAAGGTTGCAACGCTGGACAGTCTGGATAGTGGATAAGCAGACCAGACCCAATCAAGTTTCAAAGAAATTGAAGCTGTCCTGCACGCTCAGGGTGCATCATTGTCAGCGCTATCTGTAATTTTTGAATCACTGTGGCAGGAGATCAAGGAGACCCCACTGCTGACACAGAGACATAAAAAAAGCTACATGAAATAGTCAGAGTGAGACAGATATATGGAGCGCCAGACTGACAGGTCTCACGGCGCTGGTAATAGTAATCCGATTCTGCTCCTGTCAGGTGCCTCTAGAGAGGATATAAACATGGGAAGCAGGGTAACCCGATCGCAGGGGACCTTAAAGGAAAGGGAGAAGCTTGAAAGGTTTTCTTCTTTATTAAGTTCCACTACACGTTTCAACGGATAACCTCCGTCTTCATCAGGTGGCAATCGGATTACCCTGCTTCCCATAAAAAAAACCTAGACTGCAGTTTCTCAAAATGTACATGAGTAAGCCAAAATCCTTTGAAGAAAGCGTCTTGTGGACAGCTGAGACCAAGTTAGAGCTTTTTGGTAAATTACATCATTCCACTGTTTATCGAAAATGAAATGAGGCCTACAAAAAAAAGAACACCGCACCTACAGACAAATGGTGGAGATTCAGAGATGTTTTCAAGTTGTCTTCCTGCCTCTGGCACTGAGTGCTTTGACTGTGTGCAAGGCATCATAATGAAATCTAAAGATTACTAAAGGATTTTGGGTCGCAATGTAGTACCCAGTGTCAAAGCTGGCTTTGCATTCCTAGATACTGTAGATCAAGTGTCTTCCAGCAGGACAATGACTGCAATCATACTTCAAGAAGCACCTGGAAATGGATGGAAACAAAACTTAAACTCTAAAGAGTTCTGAAGTGGCCAGCAATGAGTCTGGATCTAAATCCCATTTGAACAGCTATGTAAAGATATTAATATTGCTGTTGGGAGAAGACACCCTTCACTTATAAGGAACCTGGAGAACTTTGCAAAAAAAGTGGTCCCAAATTCCGGTTGAGAGGTGTGAGAAGCTTGTTGATGGTTATAAGAAGCGATTGATTGCAATTAATTATTCCAAAGGGTGTGCAATCAAATAGTAAGATGAGAGTACCAACAATTTTGTCCCACCCATTCTTGGGATTTTGTATGACATTTTGCCATTTTTTCTCAGATTTTTTGTGTTGTTCCAAAACCCACAAAGGAAATAAACGTGTATAACAAATCGTGTTTTTGCAATAATTTTCTGGAAGAAATACATTGTTTTCTGGAATAATTTAAAGAGTGGCAACACTTTCAGTCAAGACTGAGTAAATGAGAGGCATACAGTGGCACGTAAAAGTTTGGCCACCCCTGGTCAAAATTACCGTTATTGTGCACAGTTAGGCAAGTTGAAGACGAAATGATGTCTTAAAGGCTTAAAGTTAAAGATGACACATTTCCTTTGTATTCTTCAACAAAAAAATATTGTCACCTTTTACCTTTAAAAATTAAAAAAAAAAATGGGTCAATGCACAAGTTTGGGCACCCTGCATGGTCAGTACTACTTTTTGAAATTATCATAGCTTGTAAACGCTTTTTGTAGCCAGCCAAGAGTCTTTCAGTTCTTGTTTTCATTCATTCTTCCTTGGAAAGTGTTTCCAGTTCTGTGAGATCCCTGGGTCGTCTTGCATGCGTTGCTATTTTGAGGTTTAGGGACATATTTTCAATGATGTTGACTGTGATGTCACAGATTTTCAATTATGTTCAGATGACGGGACTGTGACATTGTAAAACCTTCTGCTTGCACCTTTTGAGGTACTCTGTTGTGGATTTTGACACTGAATTTGACACTGAATTTTATGATGACGCAGGAGAGGTTTTCTTCTAATGACTCTTCCATGAATGCCATATTTGTGCAGGTGGTTTTGAACAGTAGAACAATGCACCACAACTCTGGAGTCTGCTAAATATTTCTGAAGGTTTTTTTTGCAGTCAAGTGAGGGTTTTGATTTGCCTCTCCAACATTCCTTTGAGCAGCTCTCACTGAAATTTTGCTTGGTCTTCCAGACCTTATCTTGACCTCCACTGTTCCTGTTAACTGCCATTTCTTAATTACATTTTGAACTGAGGAAAGGGCAACTTGAAAACTTTTCTATCTTCTTATGACATCCTCCGGCTTTGTGGACCTCCACCATTTTCATTTTCTGAGTGCTACGCAGCTGCTTAGAAGAACCCATTGTTGATGTTTTTTGGGACAAGCTTAGAGGAGGCTGGGGTTTTATGAAGCTGTGAAATTTGCATCAGCTGGCCTTTCCAAGCAGAGGTAGTGAACAAGCCTTAATCCTAAGAGGCTAATTAAGGTCTGAAACCTTGGTCAAAGTTATCTGAGCTCACAAATCTCCAGGGGTGCCCAAACTTTCGCATCAGCCCATTTTCCTTTTTGTAATTTTTAAAATAAAAAAGACCATATAGTTTTTTTGCCTAAGGCCTCTTTCACACATCCGGATTTTGTCATCCGGCACGATGCGGCGAAATTTTTAATAACCGGATCCAGCACCGGATCCGGTTTTGTCCCATAAGCTTTCATGGGCGCCGCATCGTGCCGGATGGTTATGCGTCGTGTCCGGTTGTTGCCGGACACGGCATAAATTAGCCGTCCGGCATCTGCAAAAAACGTTCCCTGCAACGTTTTTTGTCAGCGCCGGAACGGCTTTTTCCACAGCGCATACCTGGACTCTGTGAATGTTAACCCCACAAGTGCCCGGCGAGAGAGAGATCTCTCTCTGTCACCTGGACACTTGTGAGAGATCTCTCTCGCCGGGCACTTGTGGGGTTAACACTCACAGTGTCTGGGTGAGAGAGAGAGATCTCTCTGTGGGGTTAACCCCACAAGTGCCCGGCAAGAGAGAGAGATTCTCTTGCCTGGACACTAAGTGTTAACCCCCCATGTCTCTCTCTCTCTACCCCCCTCCCCTCTCCTCCCCTCCCCTCTCCTCCCCTCACCTCCCTTTCAGCAGCTGTCTCATTGGCTGCCTCTGTCCACCTCGTCCTGTGGCTCCTTTAATAATGTCCGAGCCGTATCGTCTCGCCGCACACACATCCGGTGTCACGGCTGCAGGCCGGATCCGGCGGCCCGGCTTTTTGCCGCACGCCGCCGGACCCCACACACCGGATGTGTGAAAGTAGCCTAAGATATGAAGGAAATGTGTCATCTTTAACTTGAGGCCTTTTAGAGATCATTTTATCTTCAACTTTCTTATCTGCTCACAATAACAGTAATTTTGAGCAAGCGGTGCCCAAACTATTACATGCCACTGTACATATTGAGCCTGAAGGGTATTCGCTTATGACTTAAGGTCCTCATGCACTTTTAATAAATCATTTAAATCTGCTATTTTTGGAGAGGGTGACCAACTATCTAATGTGTATGGTGTCAGAGGGATAAAAAGTTAAATTTCAATGGTTGATCCTTTTGTTCAGCAGGAAAATAAGCTGACATCAAATAGTTTGGCAGTGGCTCCCTCATAGAGGACACCAGAGCATTCGGCAAGTGTTCCTTGTATGGGAAAGTCAGGAGAAATAGCTGTTGGGCGAACGATCTTTCATCAAACAGCTATCTAATGTGTATTTTGAACTTTAAAGTGAACCTGTCAGCAGGATTTTGCTAAGTAAATTACAGGCATTGTCAGGATGGCGCTGTTACACTGATTAAATTGATATGTGCTGTGAAAAAATCCCTCTCGTTCTTGTGTAATCAGTGTTAGAAGTTTTCAGCTAATGATATGCCCGTGTTCCAGGATGGGACTGTAGGCAGAGACTTATCTTCCTGCTCTAAGTCAGAGAAACTAAGGAAAGACATTCCCACACGTCACCCCAAAGCACAAACGTGCACAAACGTTCTTATTTTCACACTGTTTACCTGAAGAAACCAATTTAACAACATGAGAATTACCCTTTAAAGGCAATCTGTCACATTGAAAATGTGCAGCCGTATGTTATTGAGAAGTAGCTAAACAGATTTCTATATACGTTTGTGGGAAATGATTAGTGTAATGTGTGTGTCATCCATTTAAATCTCTGCACATTTTGGTTTCTTAGTCAAGTGGGCAGTCCTAATTAACCCCTTCACTACCAAGGGTGGTTTGCACGTTAACTCCCGGGCCAATTTTTACAATTCTGACCACTGTACCTTTATGAGGTCATAACTCTGGAACGCTTCCATGTATCCCGGTGATTCTGACATTGTTTTCTCGTGACATATTGTACTTCATGTTAGTGGTAAAATTGCATTCAAATAACTTGCGTTTATTTGTGAAAAAAACGGAAATTTGGCAAAAATTTTGAAAATTTCGCAATTTTCCAACTTTGAATTTTTATGCCCTTAAATCACAGCGATACGGCACACAAAAAACTTAATACATAACATTTCCCACATGTTTACTTTACATCAGCACAATTTTGGAACCAAAATTTTTTTTTGTTAGGAAGTTATAAGGGTTAAAAATTGACCAGCGATTTCTCATTTTTGCAACACCATTTTATTTTTAGGGACCACTTCACATTTGAAGCCACTTTGAGGGGTCTATATGATAGAAAATACCCAAAAGTGACACCATTCTAAAAACTGCACCCCTTAAGGTGCTTAAAACCACATTCAAGAAGTTTATTAACCCTTTAGGTGCGTCACAGGAATTTTTTGAATATTAAAAAAAAAATGAACATTTAACTTTTTTTCACAAAAAAAATACTTCAGGTTCAATTTTCTTTATTTTCCCAAGGGTAACAGGAGAAATTGGACTGCAAAAGTTATTGTGCAATTTGTCCTGAGTACGCTGATACCTGATATGTGGGGGGGAACCACTGTGTCGGCGCATGGCAGACCTCAGTAGGGAAGGAGCGCCGTTTGACTTTTTCAATGCAAAATTGGCTGGAATTCAGATTGGACGCCATGTCGCGTTTGGAGAGCCCCTGATGTACCTAAACAGTGGAAACCCCCCCAAGTGACCCCATTTTGGAAACTAGACCCCCCAAGGAACTTATCTAGATATGTGGTGAGAACTTTGAACCCACAAGGGCTTCACAGAAGTTTATAACGTACAGCGGTATAATTAAAAAATCATATTTTTTCCACAAAAATGATCTTTTCACCCCCAATTTTTATTTTTCCAAGGGTAACAGGACCCTAAAAGTTATTGTGCAATTTGTCCTGAGTACGCTGATACCCCATATGGGGGTGTAAATGACTATTTGGGCGCATAGCAGAGCTCGGAAGGGAAGCAGTGCCATTTGACGTTTTTGGCTAGAATTGAGATCGGACACCATGTCGCGATTGGAAAACCCCTGATGTACCAAAACAGTGGAAACCCCCCACAAATGACACCATTTTGGAAACTAGACCCCCCAAGGAACTTATCTAGATGTGTGGTGAGCACTTTGAACCCCCCAGTGCTTCACTGAAGTTTATAACGTCCGGGCGTGAAAATAAAAAAATCGTATTTTTTCCACAAACATCATCTTTTAGTCCCCATTTTTTTATTTTCCCAAGGCTAACAGGAGAAATTGGACCCCAAAAGTTGCTGTCCAATTTGTCCTGAGTACGCTGACACCCCATATGTGGGAGAAAACTACTGTATGGGGACACGTCGGGGCTCGGAAGGGAAGTAGTGACGTTTTGGAATGCAGACTTTGATGGAATGGTCTGTGGGTGTCATGTTGCCTTTGGAGAGCCCCTAATGTACCTAAACAGTGGAAACCCCACACAAATGATCCCATTTTGGAAACTAGACCCCCTGAGGAACTTATCTAGATGTGTGGTGAGCACTTTGAACCCCCAAGGGCTTCACAGAAGTTTATAATGCCCAGGCATGAAAATAAAAAAATCGTATTTTTTCCACAAACATGATCAATTAGTCCCCAATTTTTTATTTTCCCAAGGGTAACAGGAGAAATTGGACCCCAAAAGTTGTTGTCCAATTTGTCCTGAGTACGCTGATACCTCATATGTGGGAGAAAACTACTGTATGGGCACACGTCGGGGCTCGGAAGGGAAGTAGTGACGTTTTGGAATGCAGACTTTGATGGATTGGTCTGCGGGTGTCATGTGCGTTTGGTGAGCCCCTGATGTACCTAAACTATTGAAACTCCCCACAAGTGTCCCCATTTTGGAAACTAGACCCCCCGCGGCGCTTATCTAGATGTGTGGAGAGCACTTTGAACCCCCAAGTGCTTCACAGAAGTTTATAACGCCTGGGCGTGAAAATAAAAAAAACATTTTTTTCCTCAAAATTATATTTTTGCCCCCAATTTTTTATTTTCCTAAGGGTAACAGGAGAAATTGGACCCCAAAAGTTGTTTTGTAATTTGTCCTGAGTAGGCTGATACTCTACATGTGGGGGTAAAACACTGTTTGGGCGCATGGCAGAGCTTGGAAGGGAAGGAGCACCATTTGACTTTTTCAACGCAGAATTGGCTGGAATTGAGATCAGACGCCATGTTGCCTTTGGAGAGCACCTGATGTGCCCAAACAGTGGAAACCCCCCAATTATAACTCCAACCCTAACCTCAACACACCCCTAACCCTAATCTGAGCCCTAGCCCTAACTCTAGCCCTAACCCTAGCCCTAACCCTAGCCCTAACCCTAACCCTACCCTAACCCTAACCCTAGCGGGAAAATGGAAATAAATACATTTTCTTTTAGTTTTATTATTTTTCCCTAACTAAGGGGGTGATAACCGGGGGTTTGATTTACGATTTATCGCGGTTTTTATGTTTGGCGGCTGTCGCACGCTAAAAGACGCTTTTTATTGTAAAAATAGTTTTTGCATCACCACATATTGTGAGCTATAATTTTTCCGTATTTTGACCCACCGAGTCATGTGAGGTCTTATTTTTTGCGGGACGAGTTGACGTTTTTATTGGTACCATTTTCGGGCACGTGACATTTTTTGATCGCTTTTTAATCCGATTTTTGGGACGCAGAATGAACAAAAACCAGCGTTTCATGAATTTCTTTTGGGGGGTGCGTTTACACCGTTCCGCGTGCGGTAAAATTGATAAAGCGTTTTTATTCTTCGGGTCAGTATGGTTACAGCGATACCTCATTTAGGTCGTTTTTTTATGTTTTGTCGGTTTTTTGCAATGAAAACAATTTTATATAAAAAATAATTATTTTTGCATCGCTTTATTCTGCGAGCTGTAACTTTTTTATTTTTTTGCGGATGATGCTGTATGGCGGCTCGTTTTTTGCGGGATAAGATGACGTTTTCAGCGGTACCATGGATATTTATATGCGTCTTTTTGATCGCGCGTTATTGCACTTTTTGTTCGGTGGTATGATAATAAATCATTATTTTTTGCTTCGTTTTTTATTTTTATTTTTTAAGGGGTTCGCTAAAGGGGTTAACTAATGGGACAGTTTTATAGGGCAGGTCATTACGGACATGGCGATACCAAATATGTGTACTTTTATTGTTTTTGTTTTTTTTTATTTTGAAAAAATGGATTTATTGGGGAATATTTTTTTTTACTAATTTATTTAGCGATTTTTTTTTAATTATTTTTAACACTTTTTTTTTTTTTTTTTTTACTTTATTACCTTGTCCCAGGTGGGACATCACTGTCCTGTGACAGATCGCTGATCTGTCACATCACAGATCACTGTGACAGATCAGCGATCTGTCACAGGCATTGCTGCAGACTTCCTCATGCCTGCGCTTTGCAGGCAGTGAGGAAGTCAGCTCCCTGCAGGCCCCCGTCGCCATCTTGGATCCGGGTGCCTGTAGGGAAAGAGCCCCCCGCAGCAGCGCTGCACATTGCGCTGCCGTGGGGGGCTCAGGGAAGCACGGAGGGAGCCCCCTCCCTGCCGATGCTTCCCTTTAACCCCCGGTACACCGCGATCGCGTTTGATCGCGGTGTGCAAGGGGTTAACGTGTCGGGGGTGGTCCGTGACCGCCCCTGACACATTGTGCCGGGTGTCAGCTATGATAATTAGCTGACACCCGGCCGCGATCAGCGGCGCTCACCACGTGGGCGCCGCTGATCGCTGGGACGTAATATTCCGTCCATGGTAGTTAGGTCCAGGGTCACATGGACGGAATATTACGTCCTTTGTAGGTAAGGGGTTAAAAAGACCGCCTACTTGACTGAAAAGCTTAGAACAAATAAAACACAGGTTATGCTGAATCCGTTCCTACAAACCTATAAATCAATCTGCTCAGCTTCCCTTTCTCTATAACATGTTGCCTGCAGATTGGACTGTATTTTCAATACCACAGATTTCCTTTAAATTGTCTATGACCAAGAAGTGTAAACTTACCCACAGTTTCTATAATGAAACCTGGGAAGTTGCCAGAAAGTTGCGAGAACTCAATGCCAGAGCCTGTCACCAAGGCCAGCTCATGAAATTTGATGAAGATGCAAAACATAACCTCTTTTTTTCAGGTGTTGGATTTGCTGAACATTGCTTAATTTATATACAGATTTCATCAAAGCTGTGATGGTGCGGCATCTCTAGCTTGAAAATCATGGTATGAAAATAATCCTGGTTAGGCTGAACATGGTTGTAGACCAATATATAGGGCAGTAGCGGCAAACCTATGGCACACGTGCAAGAGGGGGCACGCAGAGCCCTCCCGGTGGGTACGCGCGTCATCTCCTCAGGACTAGAAGATGGTGGGGGAGGGGGAGCAGCGGGTCACAGGAGGCAGGAGCCAGTTGCTGTGGCCAACTCCTGTGCCTGCTGTTAAAGAGAAATGAATATTCACTGCACTGGCAGTGAATATTCATTTCTCTTATAGCACGTACAGTTGCAGCCACCAGCTTCCAGCAGCTGCCTGGCTATCAGGGTTGCCCGCTCATTAAGACAATAAATATTCACATCTCTCCACTCCCATAGGCGTGGAGAGAGGTAAATGTTCATTACCTTAATGAGCGGGGACAAGTGATTGCTCAGCCGCAGATAATGCCACAGGAACAAGATGCTAAGGCGCGCAGGGACGGTAAATAGGATGTTTTATTTAATGCTTTTCTCATGGGGGCCATACATACAAGAATAGGGATGAGGAACCATGCATGCAAGGATGGTGATAAGGAACCATGCATACCAGGACAGGGATGAGGAGCCATGCAGACAGGGATGGGGATAAGGAGCCATACAGACAAGGATGGGGATGAGGAACCAAGCATGCATGGATAGGGATAAGGAGTCAAGTAGACAAGGATGGGGATAAAGAGCCATGCATGCAACGATAAGGATGAGGAGCAATGAATACAAGGATAAGGATGAGGAGCCAGCATGCCAGAATGTGGATGAGGAACCATACATACAAGGATAGGGATGAGAAGCCATGCATACCAGGACAGGGATAAGGAGTCATGCAGACAATTATGGGGTTAAGGAGCATGCAGACAGGAATGGGGATAAGGAGCCATGCAGACAAGGATGGGGATGAGGAACCATGCATACCAGAATAGGAATTAGGGGACAATGCTTACCCGGCTTATACTCGAGTCAATAAGTTTTTCATGTCAAAATTAGGTGCCTCGGCTTATACATGAGTATATAAAGTATTTTTTTTAAATATGAGGCCATTATACTGTATGGAGCACTATGTGAGCACATTATACAGTATGAAACACTGTGGAGTCATTTTATAGTATGGAGCATTGTGTGGGGCCATTATACTGCATGGAACACTATGTGGGGCCCATTACACTTTATGCAAGACTATGTGGAGGCCATTACACTGTATGGAGGACTATGTGGAGCCATTATACTTTATGGAAATCTATGTGAAGCCATTGTACTGTATGGAGGACTTTATGTGGAAGTTATTGGAGAATTGGGCTGAAATGAGGTTTAACACAGATAAGTGTAAGGTTATGCACATTGGAAGGAGAAACATGCTACAATTACTTACTAAATGGGAAACTGCTGGGGAAATCAGACATGGAAAAAGACTTAGGCATCTTAGTCAATAAGAAGCTAAATTGGAGTGCCCAGTGTCAGGCAGCTGCCACCAAAGCAAATAGGGTCATGGGATGCATTAAAAGAGGTCTGGGGACACGAGATGAAAACATAATTCTCCCTCTGTACAAATCACTCGTCATACCACACTTGGAGTATTGTGTGCAATTTTGGACGCCGGTGCTCAAGAAAGACATTACTGAACTTGAAAGGGTTCAAAGGCGGGCTACTAAAATGATAAATGGAGTTGGTTCACTACAATACCCAGAAAGGTTATCAAAATTAGGTCTATTTACTCTAGAAAAGAGAAGACTTAGGGGATACCTAATATATATGTACAAGTATATCAGAGGGCAATACAGAGATCTCTCCAATGAACTGTTTGTACCAAGGACTGTGACAAGAACAAGGGGGCATTCTCTTCGTTTGGAGGAAAGACAATTTCTCCACCAGCATAGAAGAGGGTTCTTCACGGTAAGAGCAGTGAGGCTCTGGAATTCTCTTCCTGAGGAAGTGGTGATGGCCAACTCACTGAATGAATTTAAGAAAGGAATGGATGCTTTTCTTGTAACAGTATAGAAGGTTACGAATAACAGAATATTATAGGTAGATGGTTGACCCAGCTTAGGGGAAGGAATTTGTTTCCCTATGGAGAAAATTGGCTTCTACTCTGTGGGTTTTTTGCCTTCCCTAGGATCAACAATGCAGAACAGCTGCACTAAAAATAGGCTGAACTAGATGGACATAAGGTCTTCCTTCAGCCTTCAAAACTATGTTACTATTTTGTATGGAGGGCTGTGTGGTGATTACAGTTGGAGAATCATACTGTGATGGGGTCACCATTCTTTGGGGGAACTGAGGAAGGGGGGTACATGAGGGTCATCATACTGTGCATATGGAGGAGTTCACTGTGGGGGTATCATACTGTGTTTGGAAGCACTTTTGTTTGCATCATACTTTATTTGTTTTATTCAAGGTTTTTTTTTTATTCTTTGTTATTACATATTTAAAATAGGCCATTGGGCCATATGAGTTTTACTGTTCTTCCATAACATATTATATTATTCTACTATAATTCCAAAAGTTAACCATTTTATTTGATAAGGAAAAACTTCCTCAATTATAGACATTTTCTTAACAAATATCAAGATTGGCCTGCAACTTTCTGCAAGCTTTTAACTTTGTCCCTCTTAGTATTCCCTGCCTTAAAGGGTTTGTTCTCATCATGATAAAGGGTTACAATTGCAAAGAGGTTGTAAAAACAAACAACTTTGCAATTTTACTTTTGATAAAAAATCCTCTTCATTCTCAAGAACAGACCTTCACTACAGTTTGTGGCTAGTATCTAAAATTGAGATTCTGATTTGGCTTGTATCCTAAGTCATACTACAAGACTCGTTAAAGGGTTGGTTGTGACTTGTAGGATCGCTACTACCAATAGGTGGCGCTGTAGAGTAAAAGTCCTCTTTCTTTCTGAAGAGGCAATTTGCATATGGCTAGTATCTAGGGTTTGGAGTGCTGTGCTGCGCTTACAAGCTCTTTGATTTTGACTCTATAGTGCGCTAATGTACTCTATAGTGCGCTAAGTTGTCTTTCTAATCTAAAACCTCAGTATTCAGGGCAGTTTGCAAAAAGTAAGTGGGTTTTGGGTTGCAGTTTGGGCACTCGGTCTCTAAACGGTTCGCCATCACTGATATAGGGAAATGGCTTGTGTTGTAAGCAATGGTTAAGCTGGCGGGGTTTGAGACTAGATTCTCTCCAGTATTGGTGATTTGGTCGGCAAAAAAAGTTTTAATGTGAACTGGAAGTTGCCATTTCTAACCCTTGTGTTTTGGGAAAACACAGCATGCTTTAGGAGTGTTTGTTTTGGTAATGGTAAAGAGTGAATTTGCGGTTGCGGCATTTTCCACCAATAGACTTCAATTCAAGACTAAGCAATACTGCAAGTGTCTTTGACCTATGTTGATATGTAGTGCCTCTTATGTAGTCTTTTTAGGGTTTGCGTGTGTGTTTCAATGCATTTGCGCTAAGGTAGGAGCAGAAAAATGGTTGAATTCACTTTAGGAGGAAATGATTGTGCAGAAAGCTAATGTATAAGTTTGCTCTTCTACCTTCTTATTACTGTTTGGTAGATTATATTTTATCTGCAAGCACTAAAGTTCCATTTTTATGTTGTGTATATATAGTACAACATGTATTTAAAAATCAAAACAAAACCATATTTTCTTTTGTGTTAAGCAAAATTTCAACAGGATTACATGATTTCCTTTCACCAGTGTATGGAATTATACTTTTAGTCACTTAGCTTTGCTATTAGGCTACCTGATATTACGGTAAATGAAAGCTTCCTGCCATTACAACGAAAATTACATTTTAGAAAGAGCAGTGCCATTAATACTATATATGAATATTAAAGAGTTAGTTCATCGTTTTCAGCCAAATGGATCTGGATTGTGATTTCAGAGCTGTACTGAATAAATGGGGGTTGCTGATTAAACTTTTGTGCTGGGACTTATCAGAAAATCCAACCTATGTAAATGTTCAGATATTAATGTACTAAAGTATACAGAAATATGGGAATGCTGCCACATTTCCATACATATCATCTTCCTGTTCAGCTTATACTGGTGTATGTTTTGTACATTTTAATAATTCAGCGCCTGTATTTTGTTTTCTCCTGCTTTCATTAGTATTTTATGGAATGTTTTGTGAGAAAAACAGTTAAAAGATGCATCACATCTTCTTTGTTTATAAAAATCTATGTTTAACCTACCATAAACTCGACATAATCTCTGATAATAAAAATACCTTATGCAACCCATTGGCACCATCTGCCATTTATCTACGGTGAAAGGCGCCCAGGAATGTATGACGCGGGTTTAGAATCTGAGTTTACCGAATACATAGCAGGATACTGGCAGAATGTTTATTCTCATGTTCTACATTTATGGCATAACCACAGAATAAACCCTAAAACCCTGATTTATCTAGACAAGCATTTATCATGCCGATCTTCATGAGAATGGGGTAGAGTGCAAGTCTGATTTATTAAAGGGAAATTGGCACCAGGTTTTTGGTACCTGAGAGCAGCATAATGTAGGAAGAGAGACACCAATTCCAGTGATGTATCACTTAGTTTACTGGGTGCAATAGTTGTGACACAACCAGATTTTTAAGATATAGCAGAGCTCAGAAAGCTAACCCTGCCCAGACCACAGATTTCTGTGTACATTGTCTATTCACAGTAAGCTGCTTATCACCGGAGGGGGCATGATTGAATCACTTGGCAAAGGGGAGCTAGTCTGGGCAGTGATAATCTCCTGGTAATAAAACATTTAAAGTCTGGAAATAACAGCACACAGCCTAATAAGTGGCACATCTGTATCTCAGCCCCAACATCATGCTATCCTCAGATTACATAGCAAAAACCTGCTGACAGATTCCCTTTGAGAGGCTCATGATTTTTAATCAGGCAAGTGTGAAGCGGCGTTTGCCTTCTTGTCTGCCTCGCCACAAATCTTTCTCTCTGTCAGAGGCTAGAGTATGGTTTGTGGCATAAGGAACACCGCCACTCATCATGAATTTTACAGGCGGGGTCACTCCGCTCCAGCTCTATTCACTTTGTCAGCCTATTCATTTTTCAGCAGCCTTGCATTGTACAAAAAATTGCTGCCATCTACGTCATCTTCCTGGTGTAAAAGCCTTTATGTATGATAGGTTCCAATGAGACGCCTATCGATCTTGCGAACAGGCTTCATTATGGCTATACCGCAAAAGTACAAGACGGTAATAGCCCTTTAAGTTAAGCCAATTATAGAATTATATTTATCTTTAGATAGTTTAAGAACTGGATGCTTCCTTTTGGGTTTCTTGGCCATCGTTCAGTTTACCTACCTAAAATATTAACACTGTGTATGCCAAAAATTTCAACTATAAGGCTACTTTCACGCTTGCATTTTTTCGCGCTGCGTGCGCAGTGCAAACACGCATAAAAACCGCATTATGCGTTTTTAATGCGTTTTCTTGTTTTTTTGCGCATGGTTTTTACAAAAAAAGCATGCGTTTTTAAACGCTGACGTGCACATGACCATGCGCACATCAGCGCTCCCATAGACTTTAATGTGTTTTTGAGTGAATTCCGTGCGCATGTGTTTTTTGAGACAGGTCGGACGCACAAAAAATGCAACAGGATGCATTTTGTGCGCCGGGCGCACACTACAAAAAAACGCATGCGCATACAAACGCGTACAAACGCACGACAATGCGCACCCATGTTAAATATAGGGGGAAAACGCATGCCCATGTATGCGCAAAAACGCAGCGCAAAAAAAAACGCAAGTGTGAAACCAGCCTAAGTAATATAAAATATGGTATAATTTAAAAATAAATGAATCGACACCCTAAAGCAGGTTTGCAGTATGTAGGAGTTGGGTATACATGCTTCTTAGGCCTCTTTCACACATCAGTATTTTTGATCAGTATTTGTATGCTAAAACCAGGAGTGTTTCCAAAACAAAGAACAGACATCAGTCTTTCAATTATATTTTTTTCTTGGTAAGTTCCATTCCTGGCTTTGGCATACAAACACTGATGCAAAATACTGACCAAATACTGACGTGTGAATGAGCCTTTTGCACTGCTTAAATTGTGAGTCCAGCTTTAGCACAACCACATGTGGTGATCAACAGATCCAAGAAAATTCACCAAAGCCTGAAGAAAAATCTGTGCCCCTCACCTCATGGCTAACGCTGTCCTTTATTGATTACCGGACAGAAGATACAGAGGGAAAAGGCGAAGGTCGTTTCACACTAACAAGGTCACCATCCAGGACGGTTTTAGCCATGGGGGAGACTTCTTTGCTATATGTATCATTTGTTGCTATTGTCTTCTCTGGAAATTTCTCCACGGCATTCAACTGGAATGTAATTAATTATCACTACTGCAGTGAATGTCAAAATGTAGATATGCTTAACACAGACAACTATCATATTTCATTACATATTTAATTATCCATGCTGGTCGTAGAGTTGGAGTAACCTAGCTTGTAAAGCCTTGTAGAAAGAAGTATACAGAAATGTTAGTGTACTTTTTCATCCTGAACCTGCGTACGCCATTCTGTTTTGCAGGAGCTGCATCTCTTCATTCTCCCAGGATAACATATATGAAGTGACACCACCCAAGGTCGACAGGAAGTCAGTGGATATCTTTCATGCTCATATCCAAGCAGGACGAGGCATCATGCAGCCCCTCGGGAAAGATGACATGTTCGCTTATAGAGAATATATAAGGAATCGCTATATGTAAATCTGAATTGTCAGCCTGATATGCTGTCATATGTATATATACATTCACACATGTATTCAAATTACCACCCTGAGAGGCAAGGAGAAATAAGGGGATGACAACCCTAATGATTGCGGTGTATTATGCTGACGGATTTGCTTTACCTGCCATATCTGATCAAAAGTTATTTGTTATTTATGAAATAATAAATTAATTTTGTTCTGTTGAATATATAGAGAAGTTGCCTATTTTTGTCTTTGATTGCATCTTCCTATATATGTAACATATACAATACTTGCACATAGTGATATACAGTACACTATCAACATGGCTGCTTGGCTCATATTTAACTTTATGCCTTATTTGCCATTGTGTCATTCTACACAACCGTGCCAGTCATAGCGCTAATATTATGGAGAAAGCAAAGCAAATGCTTAGTAAAAGAAGTCACAAAAGAACCCACAAGTTCTTTTTTTACATTATACAGGGTGGTCCAAAAGAAGGTGGACAGAAAATAATAACATTTATTTTGATTTATTTATAAAATTATATTTACTAACACAAGCATAACATTGACAATTAAATTTTATTCTGAACAATAATACAAAAGCCCTTAAATTTTATCAACGCAGGTGCTCAAACTGTTTTCCATCACAATTTGCACAGCTTTGAAGTCTGCCTCTTACGCTTCGACAAACATTTTTGCACAAGTCTCTTTGGGTATTAATTTCTTGAAATACATCTCTTATGTAATTTTTCAAATCACTGACACTTTTTGGTTTTCGACTATAAACTTTGTCCTTGAGTACTCCCCAAAAGAAAAAGTCCATTGGGGTCAAGTCTGGTGAACGTGCCGGCCAATCAAGTGGGCCTCTTTGGCCAATCCATTTATTAGGAAATGTTTCATCAAGATACTTGCGGACTACTCTTGAATAATGTGGAGGGACCTCATCTTGTTGGAAAAAAGGTCATTTGAATTAGCCTATTGCTGTAACTGGGGAACAACTTGATTCATTAGAATTTCGAGATACTTATCTCCTGTGACTGTTCCATAAAAAAAGGTCCAAAAACACCAAAACTTGAAACACCACCCCAAACATTGACACCAGGCTCATTTAGTTGTTGCTCTAATGTTAAATGCATGTTCTCATTATACCAGTAAATACAATTATGTCTGTTAATTTGGCCAGATAATTTGAAAGAAGCTTCATCACTCCACATAATGTTATCTAAAATTACTGGATTTTCTTCAATTTCGTTAAGCATAATCTCACTAAATTGCAGCCGCCTGGATCATCATCCAGTATACCATGAATTAGACGTGGCTTTCCACCCAATAGATTTCAGGGTTCGCATGATGGAAGCTCGTGATGTTCCCAGCTCTAAAGAGACTCTTCTGGTGGACTTTTTTGGACTCTGAACAAATGTTTCAGCAACAAGTTGTTTATTATTTTCTGTACAGGCTGTTTTGGGTCAACCAGTTTTTGGAGCATTAAGGATTGAGCCCGTGGCATTGAATTTGTCACGAATGCGGTAAATGGTTTGTCTCTTTGGGGCTTGAGTACCAAATGTTTCAACTCAATTTGCTCTGTTTCAGCATTTTGAGATTTCCAATACTCTTTTAAAATCCATTTTGTTTGATCTGTATTTAAATTATTGGCCATTTTGGGGGAGATTTATCTGTGAAAACTGGATCTGTGAAACTGACTCAGTTAACCTTAGCAACCAATCAGATTCCACCTTTCATTTTCCAAAGAGTCTATGAAGAATGAAAAGTGGAATCTGATTGGTTGCTAAGGGCAACTGAGTCAGTTTCACTTTATACCATGTTTGATAAATCTCCCCCTTCATAACCATATTACACATACTGTCCACCTACTTTTGGACCACCGTGTATATGTACAAGCTTCACAATCTAGATGATAGCATCCATATTGTGAAGCTTGTACATATATAATGTAAAAAAAAGAACTTGTGGGTTCTTTTGTGTCTTCTCTTTTACTAAGCATTTGCTTATCCATGAATTTAAGTCTAAAGTAACTTCTCATTGGATTTTGGATTATGCTGTGCCTCTGCTATTCCACATGGATCTAGATGTATGAATCAGTTAAAGTCTCAGTACTACCCATTCGTTTTTGTTATTTGAATGTTCCCTTAGAGTGATTATTGGAGTGTCAGATTGTATAGGGACAAGTGCAATAAGTTATCAGTTCATTCATGCATTTCCAGGAGGATCAGCATAGTGAAGAGTTCTAAAAAAAAAGTCTTTATTATTTTTAAATTGGAAATATAAGTATTTACTTAAACAAATGCATCAGGAGAGTAGATAAGTCCTTTTTTATGCCCAAATATGGAAAATACTTAATAATTTAATGATGTGTCAATTCTTTTCTTCCATGATTACTTTTAAGCCAGGTTTAGATGGTCCTATATCACTGTCAAAATACGAACTGCAATGGCTGGACTCACCATAGGTCTTCTGACCTGAACTTAGAGGTATCATAGATATACAGTCATGGCTGAAAGTGTCTGGCCCATTTTTGCAGTTTTATGTAAAATTATGTTCAATTTGCCTTTTTTAAAAAAAAATTTTGTGATGTTCCAACACACACAAAGGAAATGAACATGTGTATAACAAAACGTGTAATTGCAATCATTTTCTGGGAGAAATACTTCATTTTCAGGAATAATTTCAGGGGTGCCAACACTTTCGACCATCACTGTATATGAAGCCTTGTGTTCTGATTAGAGACCTGCGTTCGGCCTGGGCATTGCTAACCACATATAAACCATGAAATACACATGTCAGAACCCTACCTAAAGGTATGATTGCAAAAGTGCATAGACACAATTGCTTTTTTGCTTATTACAGTACCAGCAGTGTGGATGAGTGCACAAATTCTCATCCACATATTGCAGAAAATCTGCAGCATATATTGGACAATGCTATACAGAGAGTATAATCTACAGTAAATCTGAAGGAAATCCTATAATTTGTTGCTGTTCTCAGAGTTGGAGATTTTCTGTGGCTTTCTATTTATAATTGTGGGAAAATACACTCATGAAACAAACTAAGTACCGTGGATTTTTTTGTTTTATGTATCATGATATAAAAAATATTATCAGGCCTTAAAATTAGGTAAATTCAACCTCGTGAACATTTGACAATTAATAAAATTACTGGTTACATAGAAATTAAGAAGGTAAGTAGCAACCAGATGCTGTTAAGCAAATGCCCTTGATTAATTGTTCAACAGAAAATATGACTACCTCTGTATAAGCATAAGTATTGGCAGTTTGCTGGTCTGGGACATTTGGACATATGTTAACACAATGCCAAAAATGAAAGCCATCAACACTGATCTGAGAGAAGCAAATGTTGCTGCCCATCATTCTGGGAAGGGTTATAAGGCAATTTCCAAACAATTTGGAGTCAACCATTCTACATTGAGAAAGATTATTCACATGTGGAAAGTATTCAAGGTTAAACCATGCCATACTTAGAGATAACTTACAAAGAAACAAGAGCTGCAGCTCAAACTCTAAAGGCTTCAGCAAGTTAAATGTTCAAGTTCATTTCTGTAAAATTAGAAAAATACTGAACATGTTTTGCTTGTTTGGATGAGTTGCTAAGAGAAAGTCTCTTTTTTTCTAAAAGAACATGGCAACTCGGCTAAATTTTACAAAGTTGCACCTAAACAAACCACATGACTTCTAGAGCAATGTCCTGTGGACCGATAAAGCACAGGGGACCTTCAACAGTGGATGACATGGCTCCCCAGACCATCACTGATTGTGGAAATGTCATACTAGACCTTTAAAATCAAGGTCCCGGAGTCTGGAGGAAGAGAGGAGAGGCACACAATCCAAGCTGCTTAAAATCTAGTGTGAAGTTTCCACAATCATGGAATGATAGAGTTGGAAGGGACCTCCTGGGTCATCAGGTCCAACCCTCTGCTCAATGCAGGATTCACTAAATCATCCCAGACAGATGTCTGTCCAGCCTCTGTTTGAAGACTTCCATGGAAGGAGAACTCAACACCTCTCTTGTCAGCCTGTTCCACTCATTAATCACCCTAACTATCAAAAAGTTTTTTCTAATATCTAATCTGTCTCCTCCCATTCAGTTTCATCCCATTGCTTCTAGTCTTTCCTTGTGCAAATGAGAATAAAGATGATCCTTCTACAATGTGACAGCCCCTGAGATATTTGTAGACAGCTTTTAAGTCTCCTCTCAGTCTTCTTTTTTGCAAGCTAAACATTTCCAAATCCTGTAACCTTTCCTCATAGGACATGGTCTGCAGACTGGTCACCATTCTGGTCGCTCTTTTCTGAACTTGCTCCAGTTTGTTGATGTCTTTTTTAAAATGTGGTGCCCAAAACTGGACACAATATTCCAGATGAGGTCTGACCAAAGAGGAGTAGAGGGAAATAATGACTTCACGTGATCTAGACTGTATGCTTCTGTTAATACATCCTAGAACTGCATTTGCCTTTTTTGCTGCTGCATCACACTGTTGACTCATATTCAGTCTGTGATCTATTAGTATACCCAAGTCTTTTTCACATGTGCTGTCACTTAGCCCTATTCCTCCCATTCTATATATGCTTTTTTCATTTTTATTGCCCAGATGTAGTACTTTGCATTTCTCCCTGTTAAAAACCATTCTGTTAGTTACTGCCCACTTCTCCAGTTTATTTAAATCTTTTTGAATCCTCTCTCTCTCTTCTCTAGTATTAGCTATCCCTCCTAGCTTTGTGTCATCAGCAAATTTAATCAGTTTACCCTCAATTCCTTCATCTAAATCGTTGATAAAGATGTTGAACAATACAGGGCCCAGGACAGAGCCCTGTGGTACCCCACTTGAGACATTCTTCCAACTGGATGTGCAGCCATTTACGACCACTCTTTGGGTCCGATCACTAAGCCAGCTATGAATCCACCTAACAGTTGCCTTGTCCATTCCATACGTAGTCATTTTTTCAATAAGGATTGTATGAGAGACTTTGTCAAATGCTTTGCTGAAGTCAAGATATACTATATCTACAGCATTTCCTTGATCCACCCAATCAGTGATACCGTCATAGAAGGAAATTAAGTTAGTCTGACATGACTTATTAGTTACAAACCCATGCTGACTCTGTTTGATCACTTCATTCTTATCCAGGTATTGACTTACATGTTGTTTAATAATTTGTTCAAAGATCTTTCCTGGTATAGAAGTCAGACTCACCGGCCTATAGTTGCCTGGGTCCACCTTCTTCCCCTTTTTGAAGATAGGAACAACATTTGCTCTTCTCCAGTCTTCTGGCACTTCTCCTGTTCTCCAAGAATTTTCAAAGATTATGGAGAGTGGTTCAGAAATTTCTTCTGCTATCTCCTTCAGTACTCTGGGGTGTAATTCATCTGGACCTGGAGACTTGAATTCATTTAGGTTAGCTAAGTGTTTCCTCACTATCTTTCTGTTTATAGGTCCTGTGTCCTCTCTCCTCACCCACATCACCACATCATGTTCTTCCTCATCGAATCGATTACCTCTCCAGAGAATCCCCCACACTGCTGCATCCTTCCTCCCCTGCGCAGGAACCTGCTAAATGATGGAGGCTGCATGATTACATCATTCCACCGCCTGACTCATGAAGAAAGGGTCAGGAAGGAAGCTGGGAACGGCTTCCTGCAGCAATGCAGCTATTTTCTATAGCAGGCAGCCTACGGTGTGCACCAATAATGGCAAAAAAATTCAACTTTGAGAATCTGACACCGGGTCCCTAATTATAGGCCACATTGCCCTCATTATAATACACACCTGTCATCCATAATTGGATAGATACAGTGTGCAAGTGATCGGTAAGTAAGGTTGTGTTCACATCTGTATTAGTGGTCCAGTTCTGACTTTCCATAGCACACTCCTCTGTATCTAGTAAGAAGAACAGCGTAGCATACTGCCTTTCTATTAAAATGTCAGACATCCTAATTGAACCCTACAGACCCTCTTATAAGTCAGTGTAGTCTGTAGGGTACGGTTGGTGTCCGTTATTTTACAATTCTGGGGATCGTCAATTTTGGTTTTCTGTTCCCAGTAATAGAAAAGAAATAGAAATTACAGCACAAATTTCAATCCAGCCCAAGTCATGGGTTATATTGTCATGTTTTATTATTGCTTCATGGTAATGAGGAGTAAAGAACATATTGTGAAAATAACAGACGGTTATGAAACACTTTGTTTACTGCCAGACCAAAATATCATTGTTATAAGTGTATGACTGACTATATGCCAACAACGATCACTACGGAAGGTTCAGAATCTAAACAATCAGTACTGAGATTGACGTTCTGAAAAGTATATGTGTCAACATGGCATGTTTATAAATATGAATGTACTATGCTTGCAAGTTATTTTCATGTAGTGAAAGTATAAAATACACTATGAAGTACTCTGAAATGTTGGTAACACAAAAAAGAAAAAAAAATGTTTACCAACAGTTTGACCTGGCAATTTGGCTAGTTTTCAATGCAGTATACTTAAGGATGATTTGGAGTGGAATATGAACAGCTGCTGTACAATTAAGGGCTTCAGTATGGAACGAGAGATTATGTTCCATAGCACAACATGTATCACTTGAATAATTAAGTGACTAGGACATCAAGAAGAACAAAATAAATATATGCCCTTGTAACACATTTTATATGTTTCCCCTGATGTCACTACTTTGAATGTCTTGTGATTTAATTGAAATGTCTCTCTCCTTCTCTTTTGTATATCTATTTTCAGAATAAATGAAACAAAAGAACAGTTATCAATTTAAATATGGTTTTTGAACATACACAGAAACAATGTTGAAATATTTCATTTTTTTTTACACTGGTCAGTAGAGTAGCTACAGTAGGTTGGTTCTTCCAATTGTCTGTAAAACACATAAAGGCTTTCTTTCTCAGGATGTACCAAACTGTAGATTTTGCCACTCCTAATGTTGTAGCAATTTCTCAGATGGGTTTTTTCTGTTTTTGCAGCTTAAGGATGGCTTTTTTCACCTGGATGGAGAGCTCCTTTGACCGCATGTTTCCTTCACAGCAAAACCTTCCAAATGCAAGCACCACACCTCAAATCAACTCCAGGCCTTTTATCTGCTTAATGGAGAATAACATAACGAAGGAATTGCCCACACCTGTCCATGAAATAGCCTTGGAGTCAATTGTCCAATTACTTTTGGTCCCTTTAAAAACAGGGTGGCACATGTTAAGGAGCTGAAACTCCTAAACCCTTAATCCAATTTTAATGTGGATACCCTCAAATGAAAGCTGACAGTCTGAACTTCAACTGCATCTGAATTGTTTTGTTTAAAATTCATTGTGGTAATGTCTAGAACCAAAATTAGAAAAATGTTCTCTGTCCAAATATATATGGACCTAACTGTATGGTTAAGTGAAAGATGTCATACAGAACTAAATCTTGTCTTCAATACAACAAGCCCTTTTATCATTATGTTGATGGAAATGTATAAAATTTATGGCTCTGATGAGAAGTTAAATGATATTGACTGTTGGGGCCTGTTCACACGCTCGTATAACATGGACCAGTGTTATAGTATGGAGCAGCTCAGATCTGAGATTATTTCCTCATGCCAATTCGGCATGAGAAAACAATTGCAGCATGATTGCATCCAAGAATCAGACTGCATTCACCCATACAAGTCTATGAGTGCATGTGAAACATTAGACTCCACTGAGATGTCATCCGAGTGCAGTGTGATTACAGCGGATGCAGGCAATGGAGGAGATGGGGAAATTACTTTCACTGTCTTCTCCACATCTGTGCTGCAATACCCCCATGCGAGAGGATCGGAGCACAGTGCCCTGACACTCGGCTCATGCTCGCAGTAGAGTCATTAGCATATTGCCTGAGACATCACTCAAAAAATCTGAGGAATCTACTCCAGAGACAGTGAAAGCATCAGCTTTTTGATCTTGCATGGATATTGGGACAATAACACTTTCACATCACTTATCTAAGCTAATGAAGGATTCATGCTATGAGCTCAGCTTTTTTTTTTTTAAATGTCAATTTATTATGTCATGTCACTGCTCTTTTTGTGTATATGTGTGTTTCTTCAACTACTTTGTTATACCATGCCTGATGAAGAGACCTAAGAAGTCTCAAAAGCTTGCTTTGTAATATCATTTATTTTATTTTTATTAACCTTTGAAAGGTCTCATCACTACAAGATTATTATTTTGTTTCTGCCACTGAGAGCGATCAATGTTTTTTTCTGGCTAACATGTTACCAAAACCTTTTATTTTGCTTGTTTTTTTTCTTTTGGTTTGTTTGAGAACATTGGATATCAAACATCATCATGGAAAGGAAGGAACACACCAGAGAGGTCAGGGATAAAGTTATCGAGAAGAGTAAAGCAGTGTTAGCTTATAAGAAAATAGACAAAGCTCTAAACTTCTCACAGAACACTTTTCAATCGATCATTCAAAAAAAAGCACAACTGCAAGCATACCAAGACAAGGCTATCCATCTAAACTGACATCCCAAGCAAGGTGAGCACTAATTAAAGAAACAGCCAAGAGATCCTTGGTCACAATGAAAGCTACAGAAATCCCATGGCCTTTATGGAAGAGTGGCAAGAAAAAAAACATTTTTCAAAGCAAGCCGTAAGAAGTTACATTTGCAAGAAACCATGTAGGGGACACAGCATGTGGAAAAGGGTGCTGTGGTCACACGAGACCAAAGTAGAACTTTTTGGGCTAAATGAAAAAAGCTTTGTGTGGCAGAAAACGTACACTGCACATTACCATGAAAACAATTCCCACCATCAAACATGGTGGCATCATGCTGTAGGATGCTTCAGCAGGGACAGGGAAGTTGGTCAGAGTTCATTAGAAAACCTGATAGAGGCTGAAAAAGACTTGAGACTGGGGAACTGGTTTACCTTCCAACAGGACAACCTTAAACATACTGCCAGAGCTACATTGGAATGGTTTACATCAAAGCATATTACTGTGTTTGAGTTTGAATGGCCCAGTCAAAGTCCAGACCTAAATCCCTGTCATGATGACCCGTCCTGTGTGACCCGACCCGCAGGCCAGTAACTGAAACTACAAGACGCGGCACGTGATACTGTCCTGTGTGACACGGCCAGCTGGCCGGTACTACAGCAACAAGACACGGGGAAAGGGGAAACAGTTACAATGGTGTGCCCTGCGATAGGGAAAGGGGATGTGGAGACCTGCACTCCCCTGAGACAGTGTCCCTAACGCTCCTAACGTTCCCTATGCCAGTTCCGCATCGGGCGCCGATCAGGAACCTGTCGCCCTAGCACACCCTACACCTATCCCTTGCTAGGGAGCTGGGTGGCTCAGGCACTGGCCCCACCGGTGTACTAGTACACACTAAGGAAAAACACAAGCAGGGAAACACCACTTAGCTTTACTCCAGAGCAATCACACCTGCATTATAATCATGTGCACTAACTAAAGAAACCAGAGTGCAATGACGCTCACCACCACCGAGGGCAAATTTAGAACAAAAGACACCACAGTGCAATAATCCTAATGGCCACTGGGGGCAAAAACCAAACAAGCACAGCTTAAGGAAAAAAAAGGTTACCCGTGCTTTTTATCAGTCCTGATCCAGCATGGATCATGACAGTACCCTCCCCTTAATGAGGGGCCTCTGGCCCTCAAGACGGCTCCTCATCAGGGAACCACCTACAGCGGGGATGCCCAGACCCAGAGTTCACCCCAGCAACTACCTGCACGTCAGGTTGATGAGAAACGAGCCCGCTGGAATTGGCAATGTATGTTTTGGAGGCACCACACATCTCCGAAGCGCTGACCTGGGGAACGAGTTGTGTTTGTGTATGTTTGGTATGAGTTGGTAACACTCCACAACACACTTCCACTGGATGTTTTTTGGTGGCCACCCATACATGCTCGTTCACACATAGGTCCAGACCTGAACGTTTATTGCCACTTATTCGTTTGTCACCATTTGGAGAACTCTTTCTGGGATTGACAACAGGGGCATCCCCCTGTGTCACCACACTCACACCCCTGCACTTCACCAAGGGGTACACCACCCTCCAACCCCTTCCACTACGAGGTCTGTGCCTCCCAGGGTAGGCCAATGGCGAGGGTTGAGACTTGCCCCTACTCTCCTGCAGCACATCTGCTGCTCTCACCGGAGAGGAAGGGGTCCGTTGAGGAGAGACAGCAGAGACAGTAGTTCCTAGGCAGCAGCCCTCACGCGACTGCCCCAGCTGACCACTTCCCTCACCCTCCAATCTGTTTCCGGGTTGTGTCTTTTCAGCCTAGGGAGGCCTAAAACAATAGGTACTGGCATTCCCTCCAAGACGTAGCACGACAAGGACTCCTCATGATGTCCTATACGTAGATCGATATTCTCTACAACTTGGGTCAAGCTCCCCTGGCTCAGTGGAACAGAGTTTATGGCCTGGACGCTAATATGCTGGGCTAGCGTCCTACACCTCAGACCATGAGTCTGGACAAAGCGAGCATCCACCAGACTGACTCCTGCTCCTCTGTCTACAAGCACCAGTATCACCTCCGGTACCCCACCAGCCAAGACCTCTGCTGACATGGTACCTAGGGAGGGCAAAATGGAGGAAATGTATACTCAGATGGCACAGATAATTTGGCGCACAATGGGCAAGCCTTCAGGCCATGACCCATCTGCCCACAGTACAAACATGCCGACACCGCTCCCCGAACCGTAGGCAGCTCCGAATACAAACTAGCTCCTCCTACTTGCATAGGTTCATCTGGAGACTTGACATGAACTGGGCAGGCTCTCATAAAATGGCCAGGCTTCCCACAGGAAAAGCATACCCCCCACCACGACGAGCCGCAGACACCCCCTTTTTTGTATCAACAACACGAGGCTGTCTGGGTTCCTCCATCTGCACTGGTGGGTTCTTCTCCCTAGTGAGGACATCAGGGGGCACTTTTTGCATATGTCTTTCCCTAAGGTGCCTATCCACCCGGATGGCAAGGGACATGGCGGCCTCCAGTGACCTGGGGGCGGCGTACTGCACCAGAGTATCCTGCAACTTTGGAGACAAACCCTGCACAAATTGACTCCTAAGTGCAGGGTCATTCCACTGAATGTTAGTGGCCCACCTCCTAAACTCTGAGCAGTACTCCTCAGCAACCCGGGCTCCCTGTTTACACCTATGGAGTCAGGATTCCGCCAGGGCGACGCCATCAGGATCCCCATACACAAGTGCCAAAGCCACAAAAAACTCGTCCACAGACACCAATGATGGAGAATCGTCCGGTAGGGAGAAGGCCCAGGATTGGGGATCCCCTTTAAGAAGGGACATAATGATTCCCACCCGTTGCTCTTCACTCCCTGATGAACGAGGGCGCAGCCTGAAATATAATTTGCAGGCTTGTTGAAACACCAAGAATTGATCTCTCCCTCCAGAAAATCTGTCAGGGAGGGATATCTTGGGTTCTGGCTGAGCCTGTTCCTGAACCAAGCCCCCAGAGCCCACCAACAGCCGCAGCTGCCGCACCAACCCTCCGCGCAGCCCCCTTATCTCATTAGTAAGGATCTGCAGCATTTGGGCAAAGGGCTGACCTGGGTCCATGGCTCAGCACAAAAAAGTTATTGGTTGGTGATAATGTCACGATTACCCATCCTGTGTGACGCGACCCGCAGGCTGGTAACTGAAACTACAAGACGCGGCACGTGATACTGTCCTGTGTGACACGGCCCGCAGGCCGGTACTACAACAAGACATGGGGGAAGGGAAAACAGTTACAACGGTGGGCCCTGTGATAGGGAAAGGGGATGTGGAGACCTCCTGCACTCCCCTGAGACAGTGTCCCTAACGCTCCTAACGTTCCCTATGCCGGTTCCGCACCAGGCGCCGATCAGGAACCTGTCGCCCTAGCACACCCTACACCTATCCCTTGCTAGGGAGCTGGGTGGTGCAGGCACTGGCCCCACCGCTGTACTAATGCACACTAAGGAAAAGCACAAACAGGGAAACACCACTTAGCTTTACTCTGTTGCTCTTGCTCCTGGCAACAGAGTCCACCACCAGAATGCAGCTCTCCTCCTGAATAGTTGCCACCAAGCTCTGTCAGAGCTACAAGGAAATCCCCTCTGACTCCTTCCACACCAGGGCTAAGACAGTGCTGGAAGGAATGCTCTCCAGCTCCTTCCTCCACCAAGGATGGTTGAAATGAACACTATCACCAACACTGATTGCAACACCTGTGACTCTTTTATAGCAGAGCCAGAGCAATCACACCTGCATTATAATCATGTGCACTAGCTAAAGTAACCCTAGTGCAATGACGCCTACCACCACCGGGGGCAAGTTTAGAACAAAAGACACCACAGTGCAATAATCCTAATGGCCACCGGGGGCAAAAAACAAACTTAAACACAGTTTAAGAAAAAAAAGGTTACCTGTGCTTTTTATCAGTCCTGATCCAGCATGGATCATGACAATTCCTTTGAGAATCTGTGGCAAGAATTGAAAATTGCTATTCACAGACACTCCCCATCTAATCTCACTGAGCTAGAGCTTGTTTGCAAAGAAGAATGGGCAAAACTTTCAGCTTCTAAATGTACAAAGCTGGTAGAGACATACTCCAAAAGATGTACAGCAGTAATTGAAGGAAAAGGGGTCCTACAAAGTATTGACTCAGGGGCAGAATATAAATGCACATCACAATTTTCAGATTTATATTTTTAAAATAATTAGAAAACAATGTTTAATTTCTTTTACATTTCACAAATCTACTTTGTTTTGGTATAACATATAAAATCCCAATAAAATACATTTAAATTTCTGGGTGTAACATCAAAAAATGTGGAAAAGTTCATGGGGTATGAATACTTGTTCAAGGCACCGTTCTTCATTTTAATGTGTAAAAGCATCGTTAGTGACAGCTCCATTGTACTATAGAATACCTGGATGAGGTAGAATAGAAGATTGAGAACTTACAAATATGCCCTTACACATTAGAGCAAAGTCAACAAGACTGGACAACTATCTAATGAGAATGTTGGTATGATGACTCTCCCCAAACGGGAGATATCGGGCAAAAGAGGGATCAAGCTTCATGCCAATATGCCTTATATTTTGTTCTTAGAGTAGAGAATATCCTTTGTCCATTGAAAACACATGTATAAATACAAACCATTGTATATAGATTTGTTGTTTGTAATTGTTATAATGTAATGATATAGAGATCATCTGAAAACAGTATGAGCTTAAAGGGGTTGTGCGGTCCAAAACGATAAATTTGCAGTCATTCTGTGTGACTACAGACTTATGAATCCTCCCAGCACACATTGATGATGTACATATATATATATATATATATATATATATATATATATATATATATATATATAGTGGGGAAAAAAAGTATTTAGTCAGTCAGCAATAGTGCAAGTTCCACCACTTAAAAAGATGAGAGGCGTCTGTAATTTACATCATAGGTAGACCTCAACTATGGGAGACAAACTGAGAAAAAAAAATCCAGAGAATCACATTGTCTGTTTTTTTTTTCATTTTATTTGCATATTATGGTGGAAAATAAGTATTTGGTCAGAAACAAAATTTCATCTCAATACTTTGTGATATATCCTTTGTTGGCAATGACAGAGGTCAAACGTTTTCTGTAAGTCTTCACAAGGTTGCCACACACTGTTGTTGGTATGTTGGCCCATTCCTCCATGCAGATCTCCTCTAGAGCAGTGATGTTTTTGGCTTTTCGCTTGGCAACACGGACTTTCAACTCCCTCCAAAGGTTTTCTATAGGGTTGAGATCTGGAGACTGGCTAGGCCACTCCAGGACCTTGAAATGCTTCTTACGAAGCCACTCCTTCGTTGCCCTGGCGGTGTGCTTTGGATCATTGTCATGTTGAAAGACCCAGCCACGTTTCATCTTCAATGCCCTTACTGATGGAAGGAGGTTTGCACTCAAAATCTCACGATACATGGCCCCATTCATTCTTTCATGTACCCGGATCAGTCGTCCTGGCCCCTTTGCAGAGAAACAGCCCCAAAGCATGATGTTTCCACCACCATGCTTTACAGTTGGTATGGTGTTTGATGGATGCAACTCAGTATTCTTTTTCCTCCAAACACGACAAGTTGTGTTTCTACCAAACAGTTCCAGTTTGGTTTCATCAGACCATAGGACATTCTCCCAAAACTCCTCTGGATCATCCAAATGCTCTCTAGCAAACTTCAGACGGGCCCGGACATGTACAGGCTTAAGCAGTGGGACACGTCTGGCACTGCAGGATCTGAGTCCATGGTGGCGTAGTGTGTTACTTATGGTAGGCCTTGTTACATTGGTCCCAGCTCTCTGCAGTTCATTCACTAGGTCCCCCCGCGTGGTTCTGGGATTTTTGCTCACCGTTCTTGTGATCATTCTGACCCCACGGGGTGGGATTTTGCGTGGAGCACCAGATCGAGGGAGATTATCAGTGGTCTTGTATGTCTTCCATTTTCTTATTATTGCTCCCACAGTTGATTTCTTCACTCCAAGCTGGTTGGCTATTGCAGATTCAGTCTTCCCAGCCTGGTGCAGGGCTACAATTTTGTTTCTGGTGTCCTTTGACAGCTCTTTGGTCTTCACCATAGTGGAGTTTGGAGTCAGACTGTTTGAGGGTGTGCACAGGTGTCTTTTTATACTGATAACAAGTTTAAACAGGTGCCATTACTACAGGTAATGAGTGGAGGAAAGAGGAGACTCTTAAAGAAGAAGTTACAGGTCTGTGAGAGCCAGAAATCTTGATTGCTTGTTTCTGACCAAATACTTATTTTCCACCATAATATGCAAATAAAATGAAAAAAAAACAGACAATGTGATTATCTGGATTTTTTTTTCTCAGTTTGTCTCCCATAGTTGAGGTCTACCTATGATGTAAATTACAGACGCCTCTCATCTTTTTAAGTGGTGGAACTTGCACTATTGCTGACTGACTAAATACTTTTTTTCCCCACTGTATATATATGTTTAATGACCACTTCATGATCTTGATTGGTATTGAATAAGTTTGTTGTTTGCATATACATGTGTGAATATGTACTGTCACCATCATGATTTTATATAATAGATACAGCCATGCACGTTATCTGGGACTGTATTTATGACTCTGCACTAGCACTTTTTTTTTACAAATCTTGTATTCACATAGGACATATGTGAGTCTATGCACTAGCACTTTACCTAGATCTAAGACCTATATAGGAGGAAATATTTCTGTAAATGCTATCGTAATTGTGTATTTAAAATTACTTTACATGATGGGACTATGCACTAGCACTTTACTTTGATTTACAAACAGAACAGCATCTGTACATTCTGGTATTGGTGTACATTAAAATAACTACGTACAATTGATTTACAGGTTTGTAATCCATTTTTTTTGTTACACCTGATTGTCAATAAAATACAATTTGATTCCCAAGTTCTGAGTGACTTTGACTTTTATGGTCAGAGTTTAAAAAAAAACAAAACAGTAGACCGCATACAGATGGGCTGTGAAAATAGCAAAAAAAAATTGATTTTATTCCACCCAGTACATACAAATTTCATTTCGTTCTGTTTTAGATGTTTATCAATCAACTTGATAAAGAAAGGTCAAAGTAAAACGTAACTTGTATGCATTGGGTGTAAGAACTGAAGTTTTTCGCTACTTTCTCCATCTGCCAGAATGCGGTCTTCTTTCTTTTTTTTTTTCTTTAACTGCGGGGGGAGGGGAGTGCTGATGGGTGCTACATATGTTTGCACCCGAGAAGCATCAGGTGGAGGTAATAGCTATAAGAGGTTATGACCATTGATTGACAGGCATAATGGACAGTGACTGGGGCTGATTTGTGTGAGGGGATCCTGAAGAGTGACATGCACAATGAACAGTGGAAGTAGTTAGAATACAGGAGTGGATTCCTGAGTGATAATGCACAGTAAACCATGACAGACGCTAAGCTATGATACAGCGTTACTGAAGATTGATAGTAACCGTAAATTTCTAGAGTGTCTAGCCTATAAGATGAATTACTAAAGTGTGTTAGGAACAGTAAGAATTGAAATGGGCAAGGATATGGAAGAGGATAAGCATAAAAGGGTCATCCCTTGACCTTACCTCGGCTGTACTACAAAACACCAGTGACTGTCTGTAGTTTCCAACATAATGTCCGCTCTCTTTCTGAAACTCAACCTTTCCAAAACTGTCTACATACCTCTCTAAATCTGACATCTCCCTCTCTGTGTGTGGCACCACAATAACTCCCAGGTGGCAGGCACACTGTCTGGGTGTTAAGTTTGGGTGTTGTTTCCTTCACCTCCTATATACTATCTCTTGCCAGCTCTCATCACTTGTACTGTAGCTGAAAAACATCTCTAGAACCTTCCCCTTTCTCACCATAGAAACAACAAAAACCCTCACTGTTGCCATGTTCCACTCCTGCCTTGGCTTTTGTAATTCTCTATTATTTGGCCTCCCCCTCACTTGACTTTACCCTCTCCAGTCCATCCTTAACTCAGCAATAGTCATCTATCTGGCTCATCGGTGCTCGACCGCTTCCTCTCTGTGCCATTCATTGCAATGACTGCCCATATATTGTAGGATCCTATTCAAATTGCTTGTTCTCACCCACAAAGCTTTCCACAGTGCAGCACCCCCTACATCTCCTCCCTCATTTCTGTTTATTAGCTTACCTGCTCTTTATGTTCAGCAAGTGACTTTTGAAGAAAATCCACACTAATCAGTAGAGATGAGCGACTTTGCCTTTTTTAGGGTCGAGTCGAGTTTCATGAAACCTGACTTTCTCAAAAGTCGAGTCGAACGAAATCGGCCGACTATAGGGAAAAGTCGGAGGTACGACTGAAACACGAAACCCAATGCAAGTCAATGGAGAAGCAAAGTCGACAGGGAGTGGAGGACAGTAAACACACCTACAGTGCCCATTTCAATGCCAACAACATCAATTCTTATTACTTAAGCTTGTGAACCTTAATTTACTTTATAATAATAGTTACTCATTGAAAACTGGGGGCTATTTGGCAAAAGTTGTGGGGGGTAGGGCTGGCTCCAGGTTTTCGTGTGCCCCGGGCCAAAGAGTGTCAGTGCGCCCCTTTAACACATACCACAATTCATGATGCTCCGATACGGCACAGAAATATAGGTATAGTACAATGAAAAATACTTCACTTCTTACATGACATGACTGATATCTATTTTAAATTCTACAATAGCTCAAAAAACGGACAGTATATTACTCCATACAATATTATGGCCACCACACAGTGCGCCATACAGAATAATGAGCCCCATATAGTTCTCCATACAGAATAATTGGTGACTTATAATGTTCCATAGAGTATATGATGAGCTCCACATAATGCTACAGTATATGATGGTCCCCATGGATGATGCTCCAGTGTCTTATGGGCCCAAATAATGCTCCATATATAATGGGCCCCATTTCTAATGCTCCAGTGTATAATGGGCCCCATAGATGCTGCTCCAGTGTTTGATCTGCCCCATTTAGAATGCTCCAGTGTATGATGGATGATGCTCCAGTGTCTTATGGGCCCAAATAATGCTCCATATATAATGGGCCCCATTTCTAATGCTTCAGTGTATAATGGGCCCCGTAAATGATGCTCCAGTGTCTGATGTCCCCCATTTGGAATGCTCCAGTATATGATGGGCCCCATGGATGTTGCCCCAGTGTCTTATGGGCCCAAATAATGCTCCATATATAATCTGCCCCATTTAGAGTGCTCAAGTATATGATGGGCCCCATGGATGATGTTCCAGTGTATTATGGGCCCAAATAATGCTCCATATATAATGGGCCCCATTTCTAATGCTCCAGTGTATAATGGGCCCCATAAATGCTGCTCCAGCGTCCGATGTCCCCCATTTGGAATGTTCCAGTATATGATGGGCCTCATGGATGATGCTCCAGTGTATGATGGGCCCAAATAATGCTCCATATATAATCTGTCCCATTTAGAATGCTCCAGTATATGATGGGCCCCATGGATGATGCTCCAGTGTCTTATGGGCCCAAATAATGCTCCATATATAATCTGCCCAATTTACAATGCTCCAGTATATGATGGCCCCATGGATGATGCTCCAGTGTCTTATGGGCCCAAATAATGCTCCATATGTAATGGGCCCCATTTCTAATGCTCCAGTGTATAATGGGCCCCGTAAATGCTGTTCCAATGTCTGATGTCCCCATTTGGAATGCTCCAGTATATGATGGGCCTCATGGATGATGCTCCAGTGTATGATGGGCCCAAATAATGCTCCATATATAATCTGACCCATTTAGAATGCTCCAGTATATGATGGGTCCCATGGATGATGCTCCAGTGTCTTATGGGCCCAAATAATTCATCATATATAATGGGCCCCATTTCTAATGCTCCAGTCTATAATGGGCCCCATTGATGCTGCTGTAGTGTCTGATCTGCCTCATTTAGAATGCTCCAGTATATGATGGGCCCCATGGATGATGCTCCAGTGTCTTATGGGCCCAAATAATGCTCCATATGTAATGGGCCCCATTTCTAATGCTCCAGTGTATAATGGGCCCCGTAAATGCTGTTCCAATGTCTGATGTCCCCATTTGGAATGCTCCAGTATATGATGGGCCTCATGGATGATGCTCCAGTGTATGATGGGCCCAAATAATGCTCCATATATAATCTGACCCATTTAGAATGCTCCAGTATATGATGGGTCCCATGGATGATGCTCCAGTGTCTTATGGGCCCAAATAATTCATCATATATAATGGGCCCCATTTCTAATGCTCCAGTCTATAATGGGCCCCATAGATGCTGCTGTAGTGTCTGATCTGCCTCATTTAGAATGCTCCAGTATATGATGGGCCCCATGGATGATGCTCCAGTGTCTTATGGGCCCAAATAATGCTCCATATATAATGGGCCCCTTTTCTAATGCTCCAGTGTATAATGGACCCCGTAAATGCTGCTCCAGTGTCTGATGTCCCCCATTTGGAATGTTCCAGTATATGATGGGCCTCATGGATGATGTTCCAGTGTATGATGGGCCCCATATATCATTCTCCAGTGTATAGTGCTCCCCAAAAATTGCTCCCAACCTTTGCAAAAATTAAATACTTCTCGCTGGGCACTGCTCTACTCTGGACTCCTCAGCGTCGCCATCTTCCAGCTCTCTGCACTTGGACTATTCAGGCAGAGGGCATACAGATGTGATGTCATCGCCCTCTCTGACCTGAATGTCACTGTCAGGAAATGCAGAAGATCTCATGGAGGTGGAGCAGGGAGAGGTAAGTATTGCAAGTGCTGTGGCCCTGAGCAAGCAGGGGGGCCTACTCGTGGGTGACGGCACTGGCACAGGGCCCCTCATAGTATGCCAATGGGTCTGATGGTGAGTGGGCCCTCCCACCGGCAGAGACACTTTTGCGTACTATGAGGGGCCCTGTGCCAGTGCCGTCACCCATGAGTATGCCCCCCACCTGCTCAGGGAACCGACACTTTCATCTGCACCTTCCTCTGTGTCACCGTGTAAGGAGGTATAGTATGCAGGAAGGGGCACCTGAGTTTCATCAGGGTCAGATTCTGGCTCTGTAGAGTGCAAGGGGAATGTAGTGCTGTGGGTGAATGTACCAGAAGAATCATCTAGCAGTGGCTGAGCATCAGTGCACTCCATCTCTGATTCATGTTGGACTGGGGAATTCAGGATTTGACTTGATAACCCAGGCATGGTATGTGAAAAGAGCTCCATGGAGTAATCTGAAGTGTGGGCTGCCGCATCCTTCACTTTTGGTGGGGTGAAGGACACAAGGAAAGGGGTTGTTCCTGACCATAAGCCTGCACTGATGACTCAGTGCTTGCATTTTTTGAAACTTCAGAAGAGGAGGAGATAGAGCTGGAGGCTGTTTCGGCAATGTAAGCCAAAACCAGTTCCTGATGCTCCGGCTTTAAAAGCGGTTTACCTACTCCCAACAAAAGGGAGCCTTCCAGGCCTTCCAGAGCCAGACCATGACGCAGGCTCAACACCTCCTGCCTTAGCTGCTATTGTGCTTTTGGCACTACCAGCAGATGCACCACCACCACCATCAGTACCAGCTGGCCCCCCAAGCCCACGTCCACTGCCTCTTCCACCATACGTCCTAATTTTTGTGAAAATGGACCCAAAATACCGGCAGATATATGGTACTGTATCAGAAGTGTACAGCTGTATACAGTCTAGGTATAATTGTAAATCTCCGTATATATTTCATGAGTCAGACACATGTTCACAGGCTCAGTATGGATTAGACAATAATATAAAAAGTTGAAAAAGGGTACAGTATCACCAGATACCAGGTATATATAGTATAGTTTAAACATTCTAAATCTCCGTATATATTTCAGGAGGCAGACACAGACGCTCTCAGTCCCAGTATGGATTAGACAAGAATATAAAAAGTAGAAAAAGGGTACAGTATCACCAGATACAAGGTATATAGTATAGTTTAAACATTCTAAATCTCTGTATATGTTTTACAGGAGGCAGACACAGACGCTCTCAGGCTCAGTATGGATTACACCACATTATAAAAAGCAGTAAAAGGGTAATGGATCAGAAGCGTACAGCTGTATACAGTGTAGGGGTCATTGTAAATCTGTATATATTTCCAGAGTCAGAAACAGACTCTCACTGGCTCAGTATGAATTAGACCAGAATATAAAAAGCAGTAAATGGGTAATGTATCACAAGCGTACAGCTGTATACAGTGTTGGGGTAATCTTAAATCTCCAAATATATTTCCGGAGTAACAGACAAACGTTCACAGGCTCAGCATGGATTACACCAGAATCTAAATAGCCCAAAAGGGTACTGTATCAGAAGCATACAGCTGTATACAGTGTTGGGCTAATTTTAAATCTCAGTTTATATTTACAGAGTTACCCTCAGACGCTCACTCAGTCTGGATTTGACCATAATACAAAATGTTGAAAAAAGGTACTGGATAACAAGATAGCAAGTATATATATTATAGGGTACAATTTAAATCTCCGTATATATTTCCGTAGTCACCCTCAGACGCTCACTCTGTATGGATTTGACTGTAATCCAAAATGTCGAACAAAGGTACTGTATCACAAGATAGGAGGTGTATATAGTATAGGGTAAAATTTTAATCTCCGTATACATTGAAGGAGCAAACCACACATGCTCACTCAGTATGGATTATACCATAAATCTCCCTATATATTTCCGGAGTCACAATCAGATAGTCAGCATGTAGTTCTCCGTGATACCAGACAGTACATGGTAGTGTGTGACGAGTGTACAGCTCTATACGATGTGGGAAATAATGAACATTCGTTCACTGTGCAGAAAAAAAAGAATAATAGTATTAGTGCTGTGTAAAAAGCAGTCTGCACAGCAGTGTACACACAGCAATACTGCTATAAGGCAGGCTAATAATCAGCGCTGCTGCACACAAGAAAATCCTCCCTGTCACTGGCAGGCAGCCTAATAACTAGCGCTGCTGCACACAAGAAAATCCTCCCCTGTCACTGCACACTAACTGTACACAACAATTGCGTTCAGCACAAGCACATAAGAACTTCTGTTTACAGGCCTAAGTGTCTCCCTAATGATAAACAGCGTCAGCAACCTCTCCCTACTGTAAAGATGGGCAGAAGAAAAATAGCGGTCGGCAGTGAGGGCTTTTATACACACTCCGTATATACTGTATTTCAGGAGATACCCTCAGACGCTCACCCAATCAGTATGGATTTAACCGTAATCCAAAATGTTGAAAAAAGGTACTGTATCAGCAGATACCAGGTGTATCCAGTCTAGGGGTAATTGTAAATCTCTGTCTATATTGCCAGAGTCAGACACAGACACTCACAAGCTCAGAATGGATTAGACAAGGATATAAAAAGTCTAAAAAGGGTAATGTATTACAAGCGTACAGCTGCATACAGTGTTGGGGTAATTTTAAATCTTATATTTTACCAGAGTCAGACACAAACTCTCACAGGCTCAGTATGGATTACACCAGAATATAAAAAATAGAAAAAGGGAAATGTATTCGAAGCGTACACCAGTATACAGTGTTGGGGTACTTTTAAATCTTTGTATATATTTCAGTCTCAGTAAGCCAGTCCAGACTCTCCGCTACAGGAAACTAGATGGATACAAGTACAGACGCAAAGACGAGTGATTGCAGAAATTTGGGAGTTACTAATCACGGGAAAACCTCCCAGGAGAATTCTCAGAGGCAATGCTGACGCTCAATTACTTTGTCTGTCGAGACAGCGAAAACGGTTCTTTGTGAAGAAAGGGTTGCTGTATCGCAGTAGCGTGGATACCATCACCGTTACTCGTCGCCATCAAATTGTGATCACAGGGAGAGATGAAGACATGATCCTCACTGCCTATCATGATCTGTCTGGTCACTTAGGAGTGCAAAAGACAGAAGCCACAGGCCGTAGGCAATTCTATTGGATTGGCATGAGAGGAGACATTGAAAAATGGTGGCAAGAATGTCACACGTCTGTGACTAGGAAACTGTGAAAACTGATCATAAAGCACCACTGCATCCAATTGTGAGTCGACGTCCATTACAAATGGCAGCCATTGATCATCTGAAGGTAGAGCCCAGCAGGACAGGCCATAGCTACGTCTTAACCATCATCGATCAGTTCACCAAATTTGTAGTGGCCGTCCCTGTGAAGGATTTAACTGCCCAGACTACACAGCGGTGGACCGGAAGAGGTAAGTATTGCAAGTGCTGGGGCCCTGAGCAAGCAGGGGGGCCCACTCGTGGGTGCCGGTACTGGCACAGGGCCCCTCATAGTATGCCAGTGTGTCTGACGGTGAGTGGGCCCCCCCACCATCAGAGACACCTTACTGTACTATGAGGGATCCTGTGCCAGTGCCGTCGACCAAGAGTGGGCCCACCCACCTGTTCAGGGTAATGGCACTTGCCCGGGTGCGCCAGGTGGTGACCCCGGCCCTGGGGGGGCAGCCAAGTTAGGGAGGTTGAAAAAATGGCATATGTTGATGTGTAGGCTGGAGGAATTGGAGAAGTATGAGGAAGAGGAGGACAAAAGCGAGTCATTTTTCTGGCAACCTACTGTATGTGTCATCAGGGGAAGGTGGGACAAAATCCTTTGAAACCCATGCATGGTTCATTTTAATGAAGGTTAGATCATCAACATTTTGGGTCGACAGATGGGTCCTTTTTTCTGTCAGGATTGATCCAGCAGCACTGAAGACTCAGCACACTACCAGCATGGCAAGTGAGCTCCTGTAAGACATATTGTGCCAATTCAGGCCATGTGTCCAGTTTACAGGCCCAATAGTCAAACGGGAATGACCTGTGAGTGAGAACATCGATATGGGAGGAGAATTAGTTTGTAACCATAGTTGACAACTGCTGTCTCCTGTCACTTGCAATCGATTCAGTATTACCAGTCGTGTGAGCGGTACTTGAGAAATCAGTCCACAACATGGTCATGAAACCTCTGTCTCCAACGCCACTTTGGCTGTGTGCACCACGAACACCTCTTCCATTTTGCCCACTATGGCTTGTGGGAGAACCAGCACCGCTGCTGTGTGCTGGGAATGCCTCAAACAAATGGTTTACCAGAGTTGCTTGCTTGTTAGCCAATATTAACTCTAGGTTCTCCTGTGGCATGATGTTCTGTAATTTGCCTTTATAGCGTGGATCGAGGATGCTGGCCAACCAGTAGTCGTCATCCTTCATCATTTTGGCAATGTGGGGGTCCCTTTTTAGGATTCGCAAGGCATAATCACACATGTGGGCCAATGTTCCAGGTGTCAATGATGCACTGCCAGTGGTGGGTGGAGGAGCACTTTCTGGCAAATCCACCTCCCTCCAGTCACGCACAAACCCTGTACCTGACCTTGGCACACCAACATTTTCTCTTGCCCCCTGAGACGCATCCTCCTCCCCAAAATAATCATCCCCCTCATCCTCCTCCTCATCTTCCTCTTCTTCCCCCACCTCGCCCAGGTCAGTTGCACTCACTGACAATGGCTGACTGTCATCAAGGCTTCCATCCTCTTCTTCCTCCTCCTCTGCTGCAGATGCCTGATCTTTAATGTGCGTCAAAGTTTGCACGAGCAGATGCATAAGTGGGATGCTCATGCTTATGATGGCGTCGTCTGCACTTACCAGCCGTGTGTATTCCTCAAAACACTGAAGGACTTTATAGAGGTCTTTCAGCTTTGACCACTGCACACCCGACAACTCCATGTCTGCCCTCAAACTGCCTGCCCGTGTATCCTCCCACAAATGCATTACAGCCTGTCTCTGTTGGCACAGCCTCTCAACCATGTGCATGATAGAGTTCCACCTTGTTACAACTTCTATGATTAGGCGGTGCTTGGGTAGGTGGAGCGATCGCTGCAGCTTCTGCATACGACTGGAGTGCACGGGCGAGCGACGGATGAGCGAGCACAGTCTTCGCACCTTATGGAGCAGGGCTGTTAACTCCGGATAATTATTTAGGAAGCACTGCACCACCAGGTTCAAGGAGTGAGCCAGGCAAGGTATGTGTCTGAGTTTTGCAAGGGCTATGGCTGACACAAAATTCTGACTACTGTTATGATTGAGTCACCGTAGGAGGCAAAAACAGAAATGCTAGCTAAGTCCAGAAAACCAGAGAGGTTGGCAGCTATCGGATTGCAGACCCCTGATCCTATCCACAATAACTAACAGTAGCCGTGGGGGGTTCCTACGATGCCCTAGACCCCTCGATCACAGCCGGAGAATTAAATAGGCCTAAAGAAAGAAAGGGGAAATCTAAACTGCCCCAGAGCAGACCCCAAAGCAATAGGCAGCCCCCAACATATAATGACGGTGAAGCAAGATGAAAACACTAACAAAGACAGAAAGATAGACTGAGCAAAGACGGGGCCCAAGCTAACTAGATAGGAAAGGACAGGAAGGCTGCTGTCTGCAATCCGTGAAAAACCCTATAAAAATAAGAGCCAACAGACTGACAGTGAAAAAGGCCCTGAAGACGCTAGGCTTCAAAAAAGCTATGTCAGTACTCAGGAATATTCTGAAGACAGAGCAACAGGCAAAAGGAGATTCAGCTCACCCCAGCAGGGAATGGCAGAATCCAGAAAAGCAAGGAAAACAAAAACAAAAAACAAATGCTAACAGGCAAAGCAGAAAACTTAGCTTTAGAGGAGCAGGAGTCAGACTGGTGTCCTAGAAGTCCACAGAGAAATCACCCGCAGGGCAGAAGGGCGTCGGCAGCCTTATATCCAGTCCGTGACTCCACTCAGCCAGTCATCCTCATTAGGCTCAGGTGCCTGATAATCAGGCTCATTACCTTCCTTTACCAGAATAGGGAGTTCACCAGACCTCAGTGATGAAGGGGAAAATAAACTCACAACAGACTACCCTGCCTGGCTCAAGATGTAGACTGCCCAGCCATGACTCAGTTTGTCGTTACAAGTAGTCGGCCAGTACCTCCGTGGTGTGTCTGTTGTCACCCAAAGACATCATCTTTAAAACAGCCTGCTGCCACTTACCACTAGCTGTTCGCTAGTGGGACACCTCATGTGTAACACTGGCAGCTGCGGATGGAGTGCTTGTGCGACTGCGCTCTGTCGATGAGCTTCCGCTTCTGGAGGAGGAGGGTCGAACGCCTACAGCCAACTGTTTCCTATACCGTGGGCTAGGCAGCACTGTTCCATCGCCGCTGTCCCCTGTGGAGCCTGCATCCACCATATTAACCCAGTGCGCAGTGATGGACACGTAACGGCCCTGGCCATACCTACTGGCCCATGCATCTGTTGTGAGGTGCACCTTTCCACTCAGTGATTGAGTGCATGGACAATGCGGTCTTTCACATGCAGGTGGAGGGCAGGGATGGCTTTTCGAGAAAAGAAGTGCCGACTGGGTAGGTCATAGCGTGGGACAGCGTAAGCCATGAGCTCTCGGAACGCTTCGCTTTCAACCAAATGGAAGGGCATCATCTCTAATGAGATCAGTTTGGCAATGTAGGCGTTCAAAGCCAGTGTACGTGGATGAGAGGATGCGTACTTTCTTGTCCTACTCAGTGCCTGGTAGGGTGGGCTGGACTTGAGAGCTTCATATGGGGAAACTAGCGGTGGACCTGACGGACTGAGAGGGGTTGGTGATGATGGTGGTGGTGATGGCCTAGATTCAGTCTTTCATTGCAAAAACATTGTGATTCCCTGAATGCTTTGGCCTTTGCGACGATGCCTCAATGTGTTTTGCTGGTGGTGTGCTTACCGGTGGGCTTACAGTGGGGAAAGCGATGGAGCATTGCTGGCTACCTTCAGTCAGAGCAGGTGCCCATGTGCTACCTGAGGTTTTGTAGTCCGTCCACGCTTGCAAGTGCATGGTGGTTAAATGTCTAAGCATGCAACTGTGTTATGATTGAGTCACCAAGGAGGAAAAAACAAAACACAAGCTCAGTCCAGAAAATCAGAGAGGTTGGAAACTAGCAGATAGCAGACCCCTAATCCTATCACACAACTAGCAGTAGCTGTGGAGTGTTCCTACGGTGATCCTAGACACCTCGTCACAGCCGGAGATCTAAATAAGCCTAAAGAGAGAAAAGGGAAAAACTGACTGCCCCAGAGCAGACCCCAAAGCAATAGGCAGCCCCCAACATATAATGACGGTGAAACAAGATGAAAACACTAACACAGATAGAAAGATAGTTTGAGCAAACGATGGGGCCCAAGCTAACTAAAAAGGACAGGACAAAAGCTGCTGTCTGTAATCCGAGAAAACCCTGCTAAAAATATTGCCAACACAACTGATAAGCAAAAAGGACCCTGAGGTCACTAGACTTCAAACCCTATATCAGCACTCAGAATATTCTGAAAGCAGAGCAAAAGAGAACACTGATCAAGGAATAAGAATCCAGCACACCCCCGGCCGGGGATGGCTGAACTCAAAATCAAGGTAAACAAAACCAAAACTAATAAGTTCAATAACGGAGCAAAAACTTATCTTTGGGAAGCAGGAATCAGACTGGTCTCCAAGAATCCAGCAGAGAATTCACCAGCCACTCAGAAGGGCGTCGGCTGCCTTATATCCAATCTGAAATTCCTGTTACCCAGTCACAATCCACCTGATCAGGTGTTTGGTTTCTTTCATTCAAATCAGCCTCACTACCTTCCTTCACCAGAAGAGGGAGATCCTCAGACACAAAAGGTGAATGAACAGATGAGCTCACAACAGCACCACCCCCTTGAGGAGGGGTCACCGAACCCTCATCCAAGCCACCAGGCCGATCAGGATGAGCCCGATGAAAAGCATGCACCAATCTTTCGGCATGAATATCAGAGGCAGAGACCCAGGAATTATCCTCCTGACCATAACCCTTCCACTTAACCAAATACTGGAGTCTCCGTATAGCCAGACGGGAATCCAGTATCTTCTCTACCTCATATTCCATGTTTCCTTCAACCAACACAGGGTCAGGAGGTGCCGCCATAGGAACCACTTGTTCAACAAACCTCTTCAACAAGGACTTATGAAACACATTATGAATCTTAAATGTGACAGGAAGAGCCAACCGAAAAGAGACTGGATTAATAATCTCCAAAGTCTTGTAAGGTCCAATAAATCTAGGTTTAAACTTTGGAGAAGCCACTTTCATAGAGATACTCTTTGATGACAACCAGACTATATCACCCACCTTAAACCGGGGACCAATGGTCCTATGCCAGTTAGAAAACCGCTGGGCCTTTTCCTGGGAAAGAGACAACTTATCCACCACTTGGTCCCAAATCTGCTGCACTCTTTCCACCACAGTGTCAAACCTTGGACAGGCAGAAGACTCCACCTGCCCTGAAGAAAATCGAGAATGAAACCCAAAGTTACAGAAAAAGGGTGACATCAAAGTGGCAGAACTAGCTCTATTATTTAAAGCAAATTCGGCCAAGGGTAAAAATGAGACCCAATCATCCTGATCAGCAGATATAAAACATCTCAAATAAGCCTCCAAAGTATGGTTTGTTCTCTCCGTCTGCCCATTGGTCTGAGGGTGAAATGCAGAGGAGAAGGACAACTGAATTCCCAACTTGGAACAAAAGGTCCTCCAGAATCTAGAGACAAACTGAACTCCTCTGTCCGATACAATGTTCTCAGGAATCCCGTGCAAGCGAACCACCTGTTGCAAAAACAAGGGCACCAACTCTGAGGAAGATGGCAACTTAGGGAGTGGTACAAGATGGACCATCTTAGAGAATCTATCACAAATCACCCAGATAACAGTCATTCTCTGAGAGACAGGCAGATCAGAAATAAAATCCATTGAAATATGGGTCCATGGCCTGGGCACCGGCAAAGGCATCAACAACCCACTAGAACGGGAACAAGGCTTAGATCGGGAGCAAGTCCCACAAGACTGCACAAAATTTCTGACATCACGAGACAAGGCAGGCCACCAAAAAGACCGACTCACCAAATCTCTAGTACCAAAAATACCTGGATGACCAGCCATCGCGGAGCAATGAACCTCAGACATCACTTTCCTCCTCCACTGGTCAGGAACATAGAACCTACCACTGGGACAATGCTCAGGCTTATCCTCCTGAAACTTCTCCAGAGCACGTCTCAAATCAGACGAGATGGCAGAAAGAACCACCCCCTCACCTAAGATGGTAGCAGGCTTGGTCACAATAGGAGAATCAGCCAAAAAACTCCTAGAGAGGGCATCAGCCTTAACGTTCTTAGTGCCCGGAAGAAAGGAGACCACAAAATCAAAACGTGAGAAAAACAAGGCCCACCTGGCCTGTCTCGGATTCAAGCGTTTAGCCGACTCAAGGTAGATCAAATTCTTGTGGTCAGTGAGGACCACAACTTGATGTCTAGCTCCCTCCAACCAATGTCTCCACTCCTCAAAAGCCCACTTCATGGCCAACAGTTCTCGATTCCCCACATCATAGTTGCGATCCGAAGGAGAGAACTTTCGGGAAAAGAAGGCACAGGGGTTCATTTCAGATGTTACAGGATCTTTTTGGGACAAAACAGCTCCTGCACCAGTCTCTGAAGCATCCACCTCCACCTGAAATGGAAGTGAGACATCAGGTTGTCGCAAAACCGGAGAAGAAGTGAACCTCTGCTTCAGCTCCTGAAAAGAAGAAACAGCCTCTGGAGACCAATTCAGCAAATCAGTGCCCTTCTTAGTCAAATCAGTCAATGGTTTGGCAATAACAGAAAAATTGGCTATAAACTTACGATAAAAATTAGCAAAACCCAAAAACTTCTGGAGAGCCTTCAAAGAAGTGGGCTGAACCCAATCATAAAAGGCCTGTACCTTGGCCGGGTCCATTTCAATAGTTGACGGAGACAAAATAAATCCCAAAAATGAAATCCTCTGTACACCAAAAAGGCACTTCGATCCCTTAACATACAGGGAGTTTTCCCTCAAAATCCGGAACACAGTCCGAACATGTTCCACATGAGAGTCCCAATCCCTGGAAAAAAATCAAAATATCATCCAAATAGATGATCAGAAACTTATCCACAAAGTCCCAGAAAATATCATTCATGAAGCACTGGAAGACAGAAGGGACGTTAGTGAGCCCAAAAGGCATCACCGGGTACTCAAAATGTCCCTCCGGAGTATTAAACGCTGTCTTCCATTCATCCCCATGCTTAATGCGAATAAGATTATACGCCCCCTGAGGTCAAGTGTGGTAAACCAGCAAGCACCTTCAACTCTAGAAAATAGGTCAGAAATCAGGGGTAACGGATACTGATAAGAACGCATAGCCTCATGTTCGGGTAAAGACAAATTAAAAAGTCGACCCTTGGGAAATTTACACCCCGGACTCAGCTCAATTGCACAGTCGTAACTCCTATGAGGAGGCAAAGACGCAGACTTACTCTCACTAAACACATCATAAAAATCAGCCATATAGTCAGGAACCTCATGCAACTGGGGAGAGGTGGAGAAAACAGGAGTGTCACTAAGAGCACACCGACAACCCCAACTCACCAGACACAGATTTCCAATCCAAAACTGGATTATGGATTTGCAACCAGGGGAACCCCAGCATGATGGTATCATGCAAATTATGCAACACCAAAAATCTGCAATTTTCTTGATGGTCTGGGGCGACCCGCATTACCACCTGGGTCCAAAACTGAGGTTTATTCTTCGCCAAAGGAGTAGCATCAATACCCCTCAAAGGAATAGGCGTCCGCAGGGGTGTCATAGGGAAACCACAACATTTAGCAAAATCCAAATCCATTAGGTTCAAGGCCGCTCCTGAATCCACAAAGGCTTTAGCAGAAAATGTGGACAGGGAGCAGATCAGAGTAATTGCCAGAAGAAACTTAGGTTGTACACCACCTACAGCAAATGTGTGTGCAAAACGTTTCTCTCGTTTAGGGAAGACAAAAATAATAAGAGAGGCATCTCCACAGAAAAAACACAGCTTATTACGCCTTCTAAACTCCTGACGTTGCACCCTAGACAAAACTCTCATTGCATAGGTTCAGACATTTGTTCAACAGGTGGCAGCATTTCCCGTGTAATTTTACGTTCACGTAAACGCCGATCAACCTGAATGGCTAATGACATAGAATTGTCAAGACCAGAGGGAACAAGAAATCCCACCATAGTATCTTTTACGGTTTCTGACAAACCCTTCCGAAAGAGAGCTGCCAAGGCACCATCATTCCAAGTGGTGAGGACCGCCCACTTTCGGAATTTTTGACAGTACAGTTCTGCAGAATCTTGACCCTGGCTCAATGCCAACAGGGTCTTTTCAGCTTGATCAATCGCATTAGGTTCATCATACAACAACCCCAAGGCCTGAAAAAATGCATCCACATTAGTTAGAATAGGATCATCTGGTACTAAAGAAAACGCCCAATCCAGGGGATTGCCGCGCAGCAAGGAGATGACAATTTTAACCTGCTGCGCAGAGCTCCCTGATGAGTTAGGCTTCAAGGCAAGAAAAAATTTACAATTATTCTTAAAATTCAAAAATTTAGACCGATCCCCAAAAAACACATCAGGAGTGGGGATTTTTGGTTCAGCAGCATGTGAATGAGCAAGATAGGCAGAAATTCCTCGCACTTCAGCAGCAAGCTGCTCCACACAATCAGACAATTGCTTAAACTCCATCAGAAAAAAAAACAAAAATATTCCTCCTATGGCCTCAGAGAAAAAGAGGAAAAAATATACACAAAAAAAAAATTCTGACACTTTTTTTTTTTTAACAATTCCCTCCTGCTTTTGAGTACCTTAGAATCTACGGTATGGCTGGGGATTCTGTTATGATTGACTCACCGAGGAGGAAAAAACAAAACACAAGCTCAGTCCAGAAAATCAGAGAGGTTGGAAACTAGCGGATTGCAGACCCCTAATCCTATCACACAACTAGCAGTAGCCGGAGATCTAAATAAGCCTAAAGAGAGAAAAGGGAAAAACTGACTGCCCCAGAGCAGACCCCAAAGCAATAGGCAGCTGTTGTGAGTTCATTTTCCCCTTCGTCACTGAGGTCTGGTGAACTCCCTATTCTGGTAAAGGAAGGTAATGAGCCTGATTATCAGGCACCTGAGCCTAATGAGGATGACTGGCTGAGTGTAGTCACGAACTGGATATAAGGCTGCCGACGCCCTTCTGCCCTGCGGGTGATTTCTCTGTGGACTTCTAGGACACCAGTTTGATTCCTGCTCCTCTAAAGCTAAGTTTTCTGCTTTGCCTGTTAGCATTTGTGTTTTGTTTTTGTTTTCCTTGCTTTTCTGGATTCTGCCATTCCCTGCTGGGGTGAGCTGAATCTCCTTTTGCCTGTTGCTCTGTCTTCAGAATATTCCTGAGTACTGACATAGCTTTTTTGAAGCCTAGCGTCTTCAGGGCCTTTTTCACTGTCAGTCTGTTGGCTCTTATTTTCATAGGGTTTTTCACAGATTGCAGACAGCAGCCTTCCTGTCTTTTCCTATCTGGTTAGCTTGGGCCCCGTCTTTGCTCAGTCTATCTTTCTGTCTGTGTTAGTGTTTTCATCTTGCTTCACCGTCATTATATGTTGGGGGCTGCCTATTGCTTTGGGGTCTGCTCTGGGGCAGTCTAGATTTCCCCTTTCTTTCTTTAGGCCTATTTAATTCTCCGGCTGTGATCGAGGGGTCTAGGGCATCGTAGGAACCCCCCATGGCTGCTGCTAGTTGTGTTGATAGGTTCAGGGGTCTGCAATCCGATAGCTGCCAACTTCTCTGGTTTTCTGAACTTAGCTAGCTTTTCTGTTTTTGCCTCCTACGGTGACTCAATCATAACAGGCAGCCCCCAACATATAATGACGGTGAAACAAGATGAAAACACTAACACAGATAGAAAGATAGTTTGAGCAAACGATGGGGCCCAAGCTAAATAAAAAAGACAGGACAGAAAAGCTGCTGTCTGCAATCCGAGAAAACCCTGCTAAAAATATTACCAACACAACTGATAAGCAAAAAGGACCCTGAGGTCACTAGACTTCAAACCCTATATCAGCACTCAGAATATTCTGAAAGCAGAGCAAACGAGAACACTGATCAAGGAATAAGAATCCAGCACACCCCCGGCCGGGGATGGCTGAACTCAAAATCAAGGTGAACAAAACCAAAACTAATAAGTTCAATAACGGAGCAAAAACTTATCTTTGGGAAGCAGGAATCAGACTGGTCTCCAAGAATCCAGCAGAGAATTCACCAGCCACTCAGAAGGGCGTCGGCTGCCTTATATCCAATCTGAAGTTACTGTTACTCAGTCACAATCCACCTGATCAGGTGTTTGGTTTCTTTCATCCAAATTAGCCTCACTACATTCCTTCACCAGAAGAGGGAGATCCTCGGACACAAAAGGTGAATGAACAGATGAGCTCACAACACAACTGGTATTCAAATTTTGGAGATTTTTCCCTCATCTAAAGGTCCTTCCGCACTTCTTACAGATAACCTTTGCCTCATCAATAGGATTTTGGACAAAAAAGTGCCACACTGCACTCTTCCTACTATGGTATAAATTTTCAGGGCTTGCACGCTGTGCTAATTTGACCATCTGGCCAAGCTGTCCTGCAACTCTTTTGTTTTTTTTACCAGGTTTTTGGACAGCTACGGGCCTGCCAGATAACCGCTGCTGCGATGTCGATGCCTGCAGCGGATCCTTCTCCTCTTCTGAGCTATTGCCAGCGGCACCCTCTTCCCCCAATGGATGCCAATCCGGGTCAACAACTGGGCCATCCATCACCTCCTCTTCAATTTCATCTGCACCTTCCTCTGTGTCACCGTGTAAGGTGGTATAGTATGCGGGAAGGGGCACCTGAGTTTCATCAGGGTCTGATTCTGGCTCAAAAGACTGCGAGGGAAATGTAGTGGTGTGGGTGAATGTACCAGCAGAATCATCTAGCAGTGGCTGTGCATCAGTGCACTCCATGTCAGATTCATGTTGGACTGGGGAATTCAGGATTTGACTTGATAACCCAGGCATTGTATGTAAAAAGAGCTCCGTTGAGTAATCTGAAGTGTGGGCTGCCGCATCCTTCACTTTTGGTGTGGGTGAAAGACACAAGGAAAGGTGTTGTTCCTGACCAGAAGCCTGCACTGACGACTCAGTGCTTGCAGTTTTTGAAACTTCAGAAGAGGAGACAAACAGCTGGAGGCTGTTTCAGCAATGTAAGCCAAAACCTGTTCCTGATGCTCCGGCTTTAAAAGCAGTTTACCTACTCCCAGAAAAGGGAACCTTACAGGCCTTGTGCCAGACGATGCCGCAGGCTCAACACCTCCTGCCTTAGCTGCTATTGTGCTTTTAGCATAACCAGCAGATGCACCACCACCATCAGTACCAGCTGCCCCCCCACCCACGTCCGCGGCCTCTTCCACCATACTTCCTCATGTTTGGGAAAATGTACCAAAAATACCAGCAGATATATGGTACTGTATGAGGAGCGTACAGCTGTATAAGGTGTAGGGAAAAATTTAAATCTCCGTATATATTTCCTTAGTCACAGACGCTCTCCCAGTATGTATTTGACCATTATCCAACTAGCAGATATACAGTACTGTATCAGAAGTGTACAGCTGTATACGTTTTTGGGAAAATGTCAATCTCCGTATATTTGTTTCCGGAGTCACACACAGACGTTCTCCCAGTATGTATTTGACCGTAATCCAACCAGCAGATATACGGTACTGAAAATCTATGTCTATTTTTTTACGGTCACACACAGCATGTGTTTGTCCATGATACCAGCCGGTGCATGGTAGTGTGTGAGGAGCGTACAGCTCTATACGGTGTATGTATGGAAAAATGAAAATCTACGTATATTTTTTTCCGTAGTCACACACAGATGCTGTCTCAGTATGGATTTTGCCATAATCTAAACAGCAGATACACGGTACTGTATCAGAAGCAGACAGCTCTATACGGTGTATGTATGGAAAAATAAAAATCTCTGTCTATTTTTTTACAGAGTCACACACAGATAGCATGCATTTGTCCATGATACCAGCCGGTACACGGTAGTGTGTGAGGATCGTACAGCTCTATACGGTGTATGTATTTAGAAATGAAATTCTATGTCTATTTTTTTACGTCGTCACACACAGACGCTGTCTCAGTATGGATTTTACTGTAATCTAAACAGCAGATATACGGTACTGTATCAGAAGCGGACAGCTCTATAAGGTGTATGTATGGAAAAATGGAAATGTCCATATATGTATTTACGGACTCACACACACACGCTGTCTCTGTATAGATTTGACCGCAATCCAAACAGCAGATATATGATACTGTTTGAGAAGCGGACAGCTCTATACGGTGTATGGAAAAATGGAAATGTTTGTATATGTATTTCCGGAGTTTCTCACACACACACACACACACACACACACACACACACACACGCTGTCTCTGTATTGATTTGACCGTAATTCCAAACAGCAGATATACGATACTGTTTGAGAAGCGGACAACTCTATTCGGTGTATGTATGGAAAATTTTAAATCTTCGTCTATTTTTTTCCGGAGTCACACACACACACGCTGTCTCTGTATAGATTTGACCATAATTCCAAACAGCAGATATACGATACTGTTTGAGAAGCGGACAACTCTATACGGTGTATGTATGGAAAATTTTAAATTTCCGTCTATTTTTTTTCAGAGTCAACAGCAGATATACGATACTGTTTGAGAAGTGGACAGCTCTATACGGTGTATGGAAATGTCCGAAAAATGTATTTACGGACTCACACACACACGCTGTCTCTGTATAGATTTGACCGTTATCCAAACAGCAGATATACTATACTGTTTGAGAAGCGGACAGCTCTATATGGTGTATGGAAAAATGGAAATATCCGTATATGTATTTACGGACTCACACACACATGCTGTCTCTGTATAGATTTGACCGTAATTCCAAACAGCAGATATACGATACTGTTTGAGAAGCGGACAGCTCTATACGGTGTATGTATGGAAAATTTTAAATCTCCATCTATTTTTTCCGGAGTCACACACACGCTGTCTCTGTATAGATTTGACCGTTATCCAAACAGCAGATATACTATACTGTTTGAGAAGCGGACAGCTCTATACGGTGTATGGAAATGTCCGTATATGTATTTCCGGAGTCTCACACACACGCTGTCTCTGTATAGATTTGACCGTAATTCTGAACAGCAGATATACGATACTGTTTGAGAAGCGGACAGCTCTATACGGTGTATGTTTGGAAAATTTTAAATCTCCGTCTATTTTTTTCTGGAGTCACACACAGATAGCACGTATTTGTCCGTGATACCAGCCGGTACACGGTAGTGTGTGAGGAGCATACACCTCTATACGGTGTGTGAAAAAATGAACGCTCGGTAACTGTGCAGAAAAAAAGAATAAAAGTAGGAGTGCTTTGAAAAAAACAGTCTGTACAGCAGTGTGCACACAGCAATGCAGCTATCAGCCTTATAAGGCAGCCTAATAACAACCAGCGCTGCTGCACACAAAAAAAATCCTCCCCTGTCACTGCACACTAACTGTACAGTGAAAATCGCTATCAGCAAAAGCATAGATTTTTTTTTCTTTCCTGCCTAACACTCTCCCTATTGACAAAGAGCGGCAGCAACCTCTCCCTATGCTAACATCAGCAGAAGTAAAATGGCGGTCAGCGGTCAGGGCTTTTTTAGCCACTGAGACACCACACAAAGCAAGCCAATCACTTGAATGCCCTTCTCTAAGATGGTGGTGGCCGCTGCCCATGTCATCGCGTTGCCCACAGTGTGCATCCTTGATCATTGGCTGAGAAAAGGTGCTGGAAGTATTATGGGAAACGCGACTTTGGCGCTCGGGTCGGCGACCGCATGGCCGACCTCACGCTATGGTCGGGTTTCGATCGGTGAAACCCGACTTTAGCGAAAGTCGGTGACTTTTGAATTTGACCGACCCATTTCGCTCAACTCTACTAATCAGTCCTTTGTAATCCTCCTGGCTCCAATTCTGTGGAATGCTCTACCCCAAGAAATTAGGACTAACCACAACTTACACAGTTTTAGGCGCTCCCTAAAAACACATCTGTTTAGAGCGGCCTATTACGTTCCTTAATCAAAGTCATTTTTATATACAGCCCATTCACTATCTCTCTGAACATAATTCTCCATCAAACTACACCGCTCCCAAAAAGACTACAAATACTAGCTGGTGACTAGCTCACGCAACCTTTTTCTTTCCCCCATTTCCTCAAAAAGGCTGGACCATCATTGTAAATGCGCACCTGTACTTTGTGTATCCCCGCCCTCATTGTAGATTGTAAACGCTTACGAGCAGGTTCATAATTCTTTGCTTTAATTATTGTATTATCTTTAACCCCTTAACCCCCAAGGGTGGTTTGCACGTTAATGACCAGGCCAATTTTTACAATTATGACCACTGTTCCTTTATGATGTCATAACTCCAAAGACATACTGATAGGGAATATAGATTGTGAGCCCCACCCGGGACAGTGATGAAAATGTGTGCAAAACTGTAAAGCGCTGCGGAATATGTTAGCGCTATATAAAAATAAAGATTTATTTTTTATTTATAACTCAGGAACGCTTCCATGGATCCCGGGGATTTTGCAATTTTCCAACTTTGAATTTTCATGCCCTTAAATCACAGAGATATGTCACGCAAATTACTTAATGAATAACATTTCACACATGTCTACTTTACATCAGCAGAATTTTGGAACCAAAATTTTTTTTGTTAGGAAGTTATAAGGGTTAAAAGTTGAGCAGGGATTTCTCATTTTTACAACACCATTTTTGTTTTGGGGCCACATCACATTTGAAGTCACTTTGAGGGGTCTATATGATAGAAAATAACCAAAAGTGACACCATTCTAAAAACTGCACCCCTGAAGGTGCTCAAAACCACATTCAAGAAATGTATTAACCCTTCAGGTGCTTCACATGAATTTTTGGAATGTTTTACTAAAATAATGAACTTTTAACTTTTTTTCACAAAAAATGTACTCCAGATCCATACTTATCAAGGGTAACAGGCGAAATTGGACCAAAAAGTTGTTGTACAATTTGACCTGAGTACACTAATACCCCATATATGCAGGTAAACCACTGTTTGGGTGCATGGCAGAGCTCGGAAGGGAAGGAGCGACGTTTGACGTTTCAATGCAAAATTGGCTGGAATTGAGATTGGACGCCATGTTGCATTTAGAGAGCCGCTGATGTGCTTAAACAGTGGAAACCTCCCACAAGTGAAACAATTTTGGAAACTAGACCCCCTAAAGAACCTATCTAGATGTGTGGTGAGCACTTTGAACCCCCAAGTGCTTCACAGAAGTTATAACGTACAGCCATAAAAATAAAAAATCATTTTTGTTATTTCTCTTTGTTCGGTGGTATGATAATAAAGCATTGTTTTTTTGCCTTGTTTTATTTCTGGGGTTCACTAAAGGGGTTAACTAGTGGGACACAATTATAGGTTGGGTCGTTACGGACGTGGTGATTCTAAATATGTGTACTTTTATTGCTTTATTATTTACATAAAGAAATGTATTTATTGGGGATTTTTTTTATTTAGGAATGTTTTTTAAAAATATGTTTTTCACGTTTTTTTATTTTAGTTTTGAGCATCATTTTTGCTGAGTTAATTTTTTCTGCTGATTTAGAATAATTTAGTCAAACTGGTTTCAAAACTGCAGTTAGTTTTCCTCCGTTAAGTCAGGTTTTTTTTCTGCAGCTTACCTTAATGCGAATATTCACGACTTGTTCGAGGGTAGTACTAGTGCTCTCTTATTGGCCAGGAGCGAACTTCCCTCATGTGGAATAGTTGCGGAGGGCAATACCCTGAAACAGCTGTCTGTGGATGGATACCATGTTTTGGCATAGGTGGTTTCCTTCATTGGAGACTGCCCTTCCCGTGGTTGTTTCTTCCCGGGGAAAGACCTAGCTAGTCATTGCTTGCGTTGAGAAACATGTGATGGTGTCTCCGTGGCTTGTGTTTTGCATATTTTTACATATTTCCCATAAGGTATGGGGGCTTTGCTCTAGAATCACTGCATTGAGAAACATGTGATGGTGTCTCCGCAGTGTTGGATGTTGATCTCCATGAGTTCATTCATCCTCATTTTTCCGGGATAAGAGCAGCTGTTAATTCAGAACTTCCAGGGTCGATTAGTTCACCTTAAACACACACGCAGAGCGGAGGTAAGGACAAGCATAGGAAGATGACAGTCCATTCAGGTACAAGAGCCTGTTGACCAGAGGGTCACAACCTGGCTTCTCCGAACATATCCATGGTGCTAGGTGACCAGATGGTTTCAACCTGGTTTCTCCAAACATGTCCTTAGGAGCCAGGTGACCGGATGGTCCCAACCTATTTTCTCCAAACATATCCATAGGTACCAGGTGACCGGATGGTCCCAACCTGGGTTTCACAAATGCATCCGTAGAGCAGATCTTTAATCTTCCAACCGGGTCCGAGGTACTCAAAGTTGACATCCTGTAGAATAATAAATCTGTGACGCTCGTGATGGAGCCATAATGTATTGGCTGCTGTCCTGTCTCTGGTCTTTGGATGTTTTGATGTCTTCACTGACAGACTGTCTCTGTCAGAGAGGCTTATCACCTCTTTTTATGTTTAACAAGTGTCTTCAATCCAGCATCACAAATAAGGAAAAGAATGGTGATGACCAAGTCGCATTGGTTGACTATGTAATATAGTTGCTTAGATTTTCCTTCTCTGACATGCCAACAAACTATCTGGCCTACACAATACATAATCAGCATATCAGCAAACATCACTAGTCATCAAGGATAAGAGCACAATATGTTATATCAAATGTCAACTTACAAGTCAATATTATAGGCTTACACAAGCACAAGTCTGTTTTCTTGACCAACCAAAAATAAACACATACATTCAAAAGTCAACACATAGGTAAGTCTATTCTTTCTGGCTTGCTAAAAATAGTCATCTGGTTAATTAAGATATAATGCAGTGTCTCCACAACAAGAATTTAGCAGAATGTATTATTTATATACATAATTCCTTTTTTCAGATCATGTGTGTCCCTACTATTTCTTGTCGCAAGTGCCTAATCATCCATGATTCATTTTGATATACAGTTAAAGCTGAAAATGTTGGCACTCTTAAAATTGTTACAGAAAATGAAATATTTCTCACAAAAAATTATTGCAATTACACATGTTGTGTTCTAAACATGCTTATCTCCTTTGTGTGTATTGGAATAACACCACAAAAACAGAGGGAAAGAAAGGCAAATTGAACATAATTTCACACAAAACCCAAAAAGTGGGCAGGACAAAATTGTTGGCACCCTCAACTTAATATTTTGTTGCACACCCTTTGTAATAAATAACAGCAATCAATTACTTTATATAACCATTTAGAAGATTCTTACACCTCTTAACTGGAATTTTGGACCCTTTTCTTTTGCAAACTGCTCCAGGTGTCTCATGTTTGAAGGGCACCTTCTCCCAACAGCAATTTTAAAATCTCTCCATAGGTGTTCAATGGGATTTCGATCCGGACTCATTGCTGGCCACTTCAAAACTTTCCATCTCTTTGTTTCCATCCATTTCTTTGTTTCCATTCATTTGTAAGACCCATGACCTAGGACATAAACCCAGCTTTTTGACACTGTGCACTACATTGTGACCCACAATCCTTTGGTAATCTTCAAGGCACCCAGTGCCAGAGGCAGCAAAACAGCCCCAAGACATCTTTGAACTTCCACCATATTTGGCGATAGGCACTTTAAGTTGTTGCAATATCACAAACATGGCTGCCACCAGGAATTTGATGGCTCTATACTGACTGGCAAAATTTTCAGTTTTTGAGACTCTGCCCAGGCTCCATTCCAGTTAGCCTCCACCCTTCAAACCTTCCACAGTCCACTACTCAATCTTGGCAACACTCCACTTCAGCACCACATCCTCACCAATCTCACAGTAACAGTTCCCATCGAACACCATATAACATACAAAGCCAGCAGCTTTTGTTTTGGTCAAAAGATTTTTAAGCCACTACCACAACAAGGTAGACTCTTCTGGCAGGCCAATACTATTTTGGGGTATTTTTTATTTATTTTTCTTTAAAGAATGTGTCACATAAATTTTTTAAAATGACTGGTAGTACAACATACAAGGGACAAATACCATCACTGCATGGCAGGACCACATATTACCACCACATAGTGAACAAATAATATCACATACAAGGAACAAATACTGCCATACCATGACCAGACCACATATTACCATCACATAGTGACTGAATAATACCACATACAAGGAACAAATCCTCTCCTGGACACATTTATCTCCATCATTCTGCCCAATATGAAAGGCTCCCATATATATGTCCTCTCACCTTGGCCCCATATGTCTCCATCCTGCCCCCCCATATATGTCCTCTCATCCTGCTGCCCCATATATGTCCTCTCATATGGCTGCCCCCCATATGTCTCCCCATATTACAGATTTATGTAAAGAAAAATAAAGTTTCTCCTTACCTGGCCGGGGTCCAGCGGCATCCTCTTCTCCTCAACCATTTGAGGTGTGGACACGTTAGCTGCTGGTCACTGTTTGGCATGCGGCTCCTACTGCAGTGCAGGAAGCGGTCCTGCTCGGCAATCGATTGCAACTGAACGTGCATCCGAGGACACATGTTCAGTTATTAGCGAACGGCCGAGAACTGCCCGCTCCTCAATGCGTCCCATACGACAGTAAGGACAGTAATGCCCTGATGGCGGCCCTTATCACAAATTCAATTTGATCATTCTTGTTCACCTTAAAATGCTATGTTTACTTCTTGGTCAGCAATTCGGATACACCAAGAATCCTTGTTTTCTGTGCATCTGGGACAGCAGAGCTCGTGAGAAGCATTTGGTGTATGGGAATTGGCCTCCAAGATCTGACCTCAAAAGTGGTGATCCAAATGTTCTACATAACCACTTGTTGACAGAATATTATATTCCCACATCTGCACATGAAACTGGGTCTCATGAAGAAATTCTTAAAACTTTGCCAACTTAAGGAGACTGTTACAAGTACCTCATTTTGACAATTCCTAGCCTGTCATTTGAAAAAATAAAGGGTGGTGTGTTTGATGGTCCAGAGATTCGGCAGCTCATCAGAAATGAACATATCATTGAGCTAATGTCAGAACTCCAAAATAATAATTGATTATCATTCAAAGACCTTGTCAAGGACTTTCTTGGAAATACACGAGCAAACAATTACACCAAAACTGTTCAAAAACTCTTGGAGCTACAAAATGTTTGTTTCCAACATGAGCATCAAGGTGCATTTTCTACATAGTCATCTTGCTAACTATAGTGAACGATTCCTCCAAAATTTGAAGATCATGGAGGTATGATATCAGGGTAGGTGGGATGTACAGTACATATGATGGCTGACTATTGGAGCATTAGGTGACGTTGTCCAGAGATTGAAAACTCTAGTAAAAGCTACACAATTTGACTTACAGTAACAATAAATCCTTTATATGAACGAAACAACTTTAAATAGACATTACACTCATGTTATTTTTTGCATTATTTACCATTGTATGTACATTTTGAATGGTTTTAGAGATAAAGGGAGGGTATTATGTAGCTTATAAAGTGGTGATAGCAAAAAACTGAGACACTTTTTGATTCGGAAGCCAAAAATTAGTCAAAACAAGTTTCAGATCTAACTCAACTAAAATTGTATTCCCCAACGAAATGTTACATACAATAATGTTATAGATGTAAAGGGAGGCTTACAGTTGTGGAAAAAAGTATTGACACCCCTGCAATTCTGTCAGATAATACTCAGTTTCTTCCTGAAAATGATTGCAAACACAAATTCTTTGGTATTATTATCTTCATTTAATTTGTCTTAAATGAAAAAACACAAAAAGAATTGTCCAAAAGCCAAATTGGATATAATTCCACACCAAACATAAAAAAGAGGGTGGACAAAAGTATTGGCACTGTTCGAAAAATCATGTGATGCTTCTCTAATTTGTGTAATTAACAGCACCTGTAACTTACCTGTGGCACCTAACAGGTGTTGGTAATAACTAAATCACACTTGCAGCCAGTTGACATGGATTAAAGTTGACTCAACCTCTGTCCTGTGTCCTTGTGTGTACCAGATTGAACATGGAGAAAAGAAATAAGTCCAAAGAACTGTCTGAGGTTCTGACTTCTCTACACCCTGAAACCCCTCTTGTAAACGGGAACCTTCTGTTTCTGTTCTTTGTGCTGTTGCAATATTTGTTCTGCTCCTATTTGTAGGCTGGAAACCTCTGCTAAATCTCTGTCCTCAGGGCTCATATTGGCAACACACACACCAGGAGACCTTTGGTCTGATTCAACAGGCTCAGTTTTACTAAACAGATCAGATACATTTGGCTGCAGCATACAGTATGGGGCACAGCCCACCCCGGTTGGTGTCCAATTAAACAGTATGTTACAAGATCTCTCTGGTCTGTCTGAACTGTCCCCACCTCAACAGCTTCTGTTGGCACTAGGGACTCCCTGCCAGGCAACCAAGCATTCTTGGGGTCTGCCACTATTCCCTCTTGCTCTTTCCCGACTGCCCACTTCCTCTTAAGAGAGAATGCCCACCCACAACCTACTCCAGGCCAAAGGTCCCAGACCATCCAGGGATCTGCTCAAGGCTCAGAGTGCGCACTCCTGCTGTTTGGAAGCTTGGTACTGTTAGGGCCTGTGACATGCGAGTGCTGGGGGGTTACAGATATCCCACCTCCGTCACCAATCTGTGACAGAGCTTACACAGTCACAGCTCTCTGGCGCCCCCTCACCCTCAGGTCACAAAGGGAACTGCACCAAGGATAAGTAGTCGCCAGACCATAATAAGATATAGATGTTAAAGATTTGCAAGTTAAAAAACACTCAACCTCCTATATCAAGCACATACTTACCAGATATTTGGGGGTTAGTTACATATCATTTGCATACTCCCTGTAACTTTATTATGATTAAAAGAAAAGTGTTCTTACTAAAGCATTCATTATTCAGGATTTAATGCATGTAACTAAGGTGATATGCCTTGGTTCTTTAGGTATTAAATAATTGTACACACAACATGCACCATAGATAATTGGCATATAACTAGTTGAAAGGCTAGATCTGTCATAGCGTGGCCATCTTGAGAAAAGACCTTTACATATAAAGCTTACTGAAGGCTAAATTACAATTGAAAAGAGATGTGATGTTTATAATTAATATAAATACTTTGCCTTACATAAATATATTTATTTAATTGTGTATGGATGAACTCACCTTGTACTCTCTTAAGACATGCTTGCAATCCTAAATGTCCTGCTCTCCTTGGCGTATTTTCAAAATGTTTTTAGACGAAATGAACATGTTTGTGCATCCTGTTGTAATGACTATAGTCTTTATATTTTAGCTTTATGAATTTATTCTCGCTCTATTTCGTAGAACGCATCTTGCTCAGATTTTTTTTTTCATTGTCTTAGGGTGGTTTCACATTAGCGCTTTTTAAGCGCACGCATGGCCGGGGGTAGCTCCGCCCCCGAGCCGGCTCTCTGCCCGGCGTGCCCGCCCCTTGCTTGTAGCGCCGCCTCCTAGCGGACAGCGGCGCCTGTGATCGGCGCACTCTATCTTTAGCATAGGGTGCGCAGATCGTGCGCAGGCCGTGCGCTAGTTGCGCTTTGACCTGCGCTGCGCACCTTTGACGGTGCGCCGTGCGCGCCAAAATCGAACTTTTCGGATTTTGGCGCGCACGGCGCACCGTCAAAAGTGCGCAGCGCAGGTCAAAGCGCAACTAGCACACGGCCTGCGCACGATCTGCGCACCCTATGCTAAAGATAGGGTGCGCCGATCGCAGGTGCCGCTGTCCGCTAGGAGGCAGCGCTACAAGCAAGGGGCGGGCACGCCGGGCAGAGAGCCGGCTCGGGGGCGGAGCTACCCGCGGCCGTGCGTGCGCTTAAAAAGCGCTAATGTGAAACCAGCCTTACACAACAAGTTTGAGATCAGCTCACAATCAGGATTGTCAAGCTGCTATTCAATTTTTCTGGACAATTGGTCCAAAATGCACTATACTGTGTACTTGCATCCTATACTGTTCTGTGCAGTGTACATAAATATAGGGTTTCACGCTCTCCAGTAGGCAGTAGGTAGCATTCACACAGGCGTTGGATTTTTGCATCCAAACAATGCAAAGTTTATTTTTCACTGACTAATTTTAACATACAATGACGTAATAGTCATTCACTTGTAACGGCATAAAACATTGACTCCGTGCAAGCGCTAACTACATGTAGAGCCAGCTGTGCAACTTGCAACATGATGTCAATTTCAATCAGCGGATTATGGTCTCTCCATGTGAAAGTATAAAGAGGGGATGGCTTTATTCACTGTATAATGGCTAGGTATCATAGATTGAGATTGCATCTAAGTGATTCTTTCACAAAAGGCAGTACAATGCCAGGCGGTTTGGCATTGATTCTGATGAACTTGATAGGTGGAAATTCAGTTTCCACACAAGCGGACGACTGACCGCACGTTACTTGGGCATACAAAAGACTAAAAATGCAAAGTAGAAGGAGGACAAAGAGTTTGGAAAGCAATAGATGAGGATGATGATGGGATTGACCCTTTTACGACCTTGGACGTATAGGTACGTCCAAAGTCGCCTCCCCCCTGTTTGATGCGGGCTTTGATTTTATAAGCTGACAAGTGCCCCTAATAGCCACGGGTGGAATAGTGATCCACCCATGGCTGTTAGCATGTTATATGCCACTGGCAATCTCTGACAGCGTCTTTTAACATGATTGCGCCAGAAGTGCGACACAAACCCCACCCGTCGTTCGCCCGTGTCACATGACTGTAAGTCGTCGATGGGTTGGCTTGACAACCTGGGGTTTGCAGGAGACCCCAGTTGTTGTTATAGCCGAACTGTCATGAGTGATGCTCAGTGGCTACCGTTCATAGCAAATGAGCATTTTAGCTACACATAGCAGGGCTACAGCCCCCCTATGTGTAGCACAAGGGATCAGAAGATCGCAGCTTCTAGTCTCCCATGGAAATTATTGAAGCCAGTAAAAAGTTAAAACAATTTTTTTTTTAAATATAAAAGTTTAAATCACCCCCCATTCGCCAAATTCAAAATAAAGCAATAAAAAATCCCCTGATCTATCTATCTATATATATAAACGCCTTATCGTGTCTGTCTGTAACCGAAATCGCGGGCCGCTGATTGGTCGCGGCAGCCAGGCCCCCGCCAGGCCGCGACCAATCAGCGGCAGGCGCAGGCCTTAATCTGTAAAAAAGAGAATTAAAATAAAAAAAAGTTATTCTCACCTTCCGACGGCCTCCTGTCTTCTTTCCACGCACCCGACCTTGCGTTCCCAGTAATGCTTTGCGGCTTAGACCGCAGATGACGTCACTCTCGCGAGAGCGAGAAAGAAGACCGACGTCATCAGCGGTCTAAGCCGCAAAGCATTACTGGGAACGCGAGGCCGGGAGTGTGGAAAGAAGACAGGAGGCCGTTGGAAGGTGAGAATAACTTTTTTTTTATTTTTTAATATTTTTGTACAGGGCCGCGGCAGTGATTGGTCGCGGCTACAGGGCAGTGTTGCTGATTGGTCGTGGACAGAGGGCCGCGATGCTGATTGGTCGTGGCTACACGGAAAGGGGGGTGAGGAGACCTTGCATACCAGGATAGGGGGGTGAGGGGACCATGCATACCAGGAAAGGGGGGGTGAGGATACCATGCATACCAGGATTGGGGGGGAGGGGACCATACATACCAGGAAAGGGGGGTGACGGTGAGCATACATTCCAGGATTGGGGTGTGAGAGGACCATGCATACCAGCAATGGGGGGTGAGGGGACCATGCATACCAGGATAGGGGGGTGAGGGGACCATGCATACCAGGATTGGGGGATGAGAGGACCATGCATACCAGGATTGGGGGGTGAGGGGACCATGCATACCCCGAAAGGGGGGTAAGAGGACCATGCATACCAGGAAAGAGGGGTGAGAGGACCATGCATACCAGGATTGGGGGGTGAGAGGACCATGCATTCCAGGACTGGGGGATGAGGGGACCATGCATACCCCGAAAGGGGAGTAAGAAGACCATGCATACCAGGAATGGGGTGTGAGAGGACCATGCATTCCAGGATTGGGGAGTCAGGGGACCATGCATACCAGGATAGGGGGTTGAGGGGTAGCATGCAGTTTTTTTAATTATTCCGGAATTACTTTGGATCGCGGCATAATGTTTAGCTTCGCAAAGATATTTTAAACCACAGTTTAAACCACAGTTTAAACCACAGTTAATTTATGTTTTAAAGGGGGGGGGCAACCACTTTTTCCCACATGGCACTGTAGGTTTGGATTTCTTTTTCCCTTAATAATAAAGACATTCAATTGAAAACTGCATTTTGTATTTACTTGTGTTATTTCTGTCTAACATTTAAATTTGTGTGTGTAAAGGATTTTAAGTGCAAAATAAGAAGACATGTACCATGTGCATTTTTCTAAATATCTCCCAGAGTAAGGGGATAAGCACAATCTTGTTTGCACATTATTGAATCACGGTGCCAAACTGAATACATTTGTAGATTTCGAGGAAACTCTGAGATTACCAATCCCATTTTCTACGTTCTACAGCACTGCCATAGCTCACTAAATTCTGACTTAGATCTTTCTATCTACTGTATTTTTTGGATTATAAGACGCACGTTTTTTCGCCCAAATTTTGGGGGAAAAATAGGGGTGCATCTTATAATGCGTATATACCTTATTGGTACCGTTGTTGAAGGCCGCAGGCTGGGATGAGGGGGGTGTCCAGCGGTGCTGCGAGTGCCCGGCGGTGCTACGGGGGTGTCCGGCAGCACCAAGATCTCGGGAAATGAGATCTCAGCACTGAAATCTCACCTCCCAAGATCCTGGTGCCGAGATCTTCACATGCGCCACCCCCGGCGGCAATTTTCCCAGAGTCCATTGCACAGGAAACCCATTGACTTGTATTGGCGAGTCTCATCAAAGAATTGCTGAGAAAAAGAAATTGCAAATGAGATGTAACACATTGAATAACATTGGTCCACGTGCAATCCGATTTTTTATCGGATTGCACTTGTCCGTGTTTCTCGCCAGTGAGTATGAGCCCTAATGCAGTTTCTGGCAATGTATGAAATCTCACCCAGCCTTGTTTCAAGCAATCCGCTCAAATGTAATAACAAATTCACTGGGACCTGCTAATTTCATGAAATTTGACTTGAAGTTGATTTGCATTGGATTGATTAGATCAGGGGCGCACAACCTGTTTTGGTCAAAGGGTCATATGTCATAATGAAGTAATCAATGGGCCGCACTAAAAATTTAAATTTAGACATTTGTGCATATCGAAGGTATATAACATAAATGTCTGATAGGAACAAATTATGCTTAGAGCACTTTTACCTTCAACAATCAGCACTCTAATGGTACTTTTACACTGAGTTTTCAAAGAAAATAAGGCACCCCCATGAATATAAAAGTGTGAAGCAGTAAAGCGCACCATATACATATTTTTTATTACAGGTAAAATACACACAACGCGTTTCAGCCTTCATCAGGCGTAATGCAACGGAAATGTAATGTGTGTCTTTTTTAATTTTAATAAAAAAAATATTTCTATGGTGATGTGAGCGCCTATCACCTGGCCTTATTTCCTTTAAATCTCAAAAACAGATATTTAAAAGTAAAAATAAAAAGTTATGGGGAGTTTTAGTATGAATGTAGGAAGGAGAAAACAAAAAAATTCTCATGTCCATAAATGAGTCATGTGTATATGCACGTGTATGCATATTTTTTGTGTACTTGTGCATACGTGTGTACATACGTATGTATACTATGTTTATGTCTGTGTATGTAATATGTGTGTTATATTTATGCATATGCATGTTTTAAATGTGTGTCTTTGTTTATATACTGTGGCTTGCGAACCCCCTTGGCATTTTTTGTGTTTTGCTACCTCACAATTTGAAATTTCACTTTTTTTTAGGGCTTACATCAGTTCATGTAACAGAAAACATCAGTGTGCATAACTTGTCACCACCCCCCAAAAGTCAATACTTTGTTAAGCCTCTTTTTATGGCAATTACAGCTGCAATTCGCTTTGCATAAGTCTCTATGAGCTTTCCATATTTCGACATCTTGCCACTGGGATTTTTGCCCATTCCTCAAGGCAAAACTGCTCCAGCTCCTTCAAGATAGATGGCTTCCTTTGGTGAACAGCAATCTGCAAATCTGACCACAGATTCTTGGGTGGATTAAGGTCTAGTGTTATGAACTGGTCACTGAGGAGGGTGGCAGGAATATGCTAGGCCACCAGGAAACCAGAAAGGTTGGTAACTTAGTGGATTGCAGACCCCTAATCCTAACAACACAACTATCAGTAGCAGACAACGGCCGTTGAAGCACTCGAGCAGCGCGAAACGGCCATTGTCAGCCTTTCTTGCACACCTTATGTCACTCCCCCGACTTGACATGTTCATGATATGTCAATAAATCAGTGAAACTTTCATCTCGATGAGTGCGACCTTTTCTCTTTGCATGGATTCCCAGGATTGACTGTTTCCAGGTCTGGCACCCGAGATTCCCAGCTGCTGGGCTTCTGTACGCCGCACATCATTTGAAGTCACACGGTAACAGCGGTGCCGTCCGCTTTTTATCTTGAGTTTTGTGACAACTATCAGTAGCCGTGGCTCGTACCTACGATGCCCTAGATGCCTCGGCACAGCCGGAGAGCTAACTAAGCCTAAAGCAAGAAAGGTGAAATCTAAACTGCCCCGGAGTAGAACCCCAAAAGAATAGATAGCCCCCAAACATATATTGTCGGTGAGACAAGATGAGACACAAATGCAGGCAGAAAATAGACTGAGCAAATGATGGGGCCCAAACTGACTAGATAGGATAGGAAAGGAAAGACACTGTCTGCAATCACGCAAAAACCCTAAAAAATCCAACACGTCTGATGTACAAAAAACACTGAGGTCTCACGACCTCTCCCCCACTATATCAGCTTTTTGGTGAGAACTGGCAGCAAAGCAAAAGAGACTAATAAAACAGGGGTCTGAACAAATTGACACAAGCTGTAACATATGGAGTGTGGTCTGTTATGAATGAGTCACCGTAGGAGGCAAAAACAGAAATACTAGCTAAGTCCAGAAAACCAGAGAAGTTGGCAGCTATCGGATTGCAGACCCCTAAACCTAACAACAACAACTAGCAGTATCCGTGGGGGGTTCCTACGGTGCTCAAGACCCCTCGATCACAGCCGGAGAACTACATAGCCTAAAGACAGAAAGGGAAATCTAAACTGCCCCAGAGCAGACCCCAAAGCAATAGGCAGCCCCCAACATATAATGACGGTGAAGCAAGATGAAAAAACACTCACACAGATAGAAAGATAGGATGAGCAAATGATGGGGCCCAAGCTAACTAAATAGGACAGAATAGAAAAGCTGCTGTCTGCAATCCGCCAAAACCCTCTCAAAAACAAGAGCCAACAGACTGATAGGGAAAAAAAAGCCCTGAAGACGCTAGGCTTCAAAAAGACTATATCAGTACTCAGGTATTATCTGAAGCAGAGCAAAAAGGAATTCAGCTCACCCAGCAGGGAAAGGCAGAAATCCAGAAAAACAAGGCAGAACAAAACCAAAACACAAATGCAAAAAGTAGAGCAGAAAACTTAGCTTTTGAGGAGCAGGAATCAGACTGGTCTCCAAGAATCCCTCAGAGTAATCACCCACAAGGCAGAAGGGCGTCGGCTGCCTTATATCCAGTCAGCAATCCCAGTCACCCAGTCATCATCATTCTGCTCAGGTGCTTTGTAATCAGCCTCACTACCTTCCTTCACCAGAAGAGGGAGTTCATCAGACCTCAATGGTGAAGGGGAAAATGAACTCACAACAGTACCTCCCCCTTGAGGAGGGGTCACCGAACCCTGTTATGATTGAGTCACCGTAGGAGGCAAAAACAGAAATGCTAGCTAAGTCCAGAAAACCAGAGAAGTTGGCAACTATCAGATTGCAGGCCCCTGAACCTATCAACACAACTAGCAGTAGCCGTGGGGGGTTCCTACGATGACCTAGACCCCTCGATCACAGCCGGAGAGATACATAGGCCTAAAGAAGGAAAGGGGAAATCTAAACTGCCCCAGAGCAGACCCCAAAGCAATAGGCAGCCCCCCACATATAATGACGGTGAAGCAAGATGAAAACACTTACACAGACAGAAAGACAGACTGAGCAAAGACGGGGCTCAAAAACTACCTAGATAGGAACGGATAGGAGGCCGCTGTCTGCAATATGCCAAAACCCTATCAGAGACAAAAGCCAACAAGCTGATATAAAAATGGCCCTGAAGCAACTAAGCTTCAAAAACTAAATCAGCACTCAGGTACTTTCAGTAGACAGAGCTCACGGAACACTGCACACTCCAGCAGGGAGTGGCAGAATCCAAAAAGCAAGAAAAACAAAAAAACAAATCTTAAATGCAAAAAGGCAAAACAGAAAACTTAGCTTTAGGAGAGCAGGAATCAGACTGGTGTCCAAGAGTCCACAGAGAAATCACCCGCAGGGCAGAAAGGGCGTAGGCTGCCTTAAATCCAGTCAGAGACTCCACTCAGCCAATCGTCTTCATTAGTCCCAGGTGCCTGATAATCAGGCTCACTACCTTCCTTCACTAGAATAGGGAGTTCACCAGGCATCAGTGACGGAGGGGAAAATGAACTCACAACAGTACCCCCCCTTGAGGAGGGGTCACCGAACCCTCAACAACGCCACCAGGGCGATCAGGCTGAGCCCGATGAAAGGCACGCACCAATCTTTTGGCATGAATATCAGAGGCAGAGACCCAGGAATTATCCTCCTGACCATAACCCTTCCACTTAACCAAATACTGGAGTCTCCGTCTTGCCAGACGGGAATCCAGAATTTTCTCTACCTCATATTCCAAGTTACCTTCAACCAATACAGGGTCCGGAGGTGCCACCTCAGGCACAACTGGCTCAACAAACCTCTTCAACAAGGACTTATGGAACACATTATGGATCTTAAATGTGACAGGAAGAGCCAAACGAAAAGAGACCGGATTAATAATCTCCAAAATCCTGTAAGGTCCAATAAATCTAGGCTTAAACTTAGGAGAAGCCACCTTCATAGCAATATTCTTTGATGATAACCACACCATATCACCAATCTTAAACTGGGGACCAATGGTCCTATGTCGATTGGAAAACCGCTGGGCCTTTTCCTGGGAGAGAGATAACTTATCCACCACTTGGTCCCAGATCTGGTGCATTCTCTCCACCACAGTGTCAACACCTCGGCAGGCAGAGGGCTCCACCCGCCCTGAAGAAAATCGAGGATGAAACCCAAAGTTACAAAAAAAAGGTGACATCAAAGTGGCAGAACTAGCTCTATTATTTAAAGCAAATTCGGCCAAGGGCAAAAATGAAACCCAATCATCCTGATCAGCGGAAATAAAACATCTCAAATACGACTCCAAGGTCTGGTTTGTTCTCTCTGTCTGCCCATTGGTCTGAGGGTGAAAAGCAGAGGAGAAGGACAACTGAATTCCCAACTTGGAACAGAACGTCCTCCAAAATTTAGACACAAATTGAACTCCTCTGTCAGATACAATGTTCTCAGGAATCCCGTGCAAGCGAACCACCTGTTGCAAAAACAGGGGCACCAACTCAGAGGAAGATGGCAACTTAGGGAGTGGTACAAGATGAACCATCTTAGAGAACCTATCACAAATCACCCAAATAACAGTCATTCTTTGAGAGACCGGCATATCAGAGATGAAATCCATTGAAATATGGGTCCATGGCCTCCTGGGGACCGGCAAACTCATCAACAACCCACTAGAGCGAGAACAAGATTTAGACCGGGAGCAAGTCCCACAGGACTGCACAAAATTCCTGACATCATGAGACAAGGTGGGCCACCAAAAAGAGCGACTCACCAGATTTCTAGTACCAAAAATACCTGGATGAGCAGCCAATGCAGAGCAATGAACTTCAGACATCACTCTCTTCTTCCACTGCTCAGGAACATACAACTTTCCACTGGGGCAATGCTCAGGTTTGTCCTCCTGGAACTCTTGCAGAGCAAGTCTCAAATCGGGCGAGATAGCAGAAAGAACTACCCCTTCGCCTAAGATGGTAGCAGGCTTGGTCACCACAGGAGAATCAGCAGAGAAACTCCTAGAGAGGGCGTCTGCCTTGACATTCTTAGTTCCAGGAAGGAAAGAGACCACAAAATCAAAACGTGTAAAAAACAAGGCCCACCTAGCCTGTCTAGGGTTCAAGCATTTAGCTGACTCTAGGCAAATCAAATTTTTGTGGTCAGTGAGGACCACAACTTGATGTTTGGCTCCCTCCAACCAATGTCTCCACTCCTCAAATGCCCATTTCATGGCCAACAGTTCCCGATTCCCCACATCATAGTTACGTTCAGATGAAGAGAACTTTCGGGAAAAGAAAGCACAGGGATTCATTTTAGATGTTACCGGATCCTTTTGGGACAACACTGCTCCTGCACCAATGTCAGAAGCATCCACCTCTACCTGAAACTGGAGTGAGACATCAGGTTGCCGCAGAACCGGGGCAGAGGTAAATCTACGCTTCAGCTCCTGAAAGGAAGCAACCGCCTCCGGAGACCAATTCAACACATCCGCACCCTTCCTGGTCAGGTCAGTCAATGGTTTGGCAATACTAGAAAATTTTGCTATAAATTTCCGATAAAAATTAGCAAAACCCAAAAACTTCTGGAGGGCCTTCAAAGAAGTGGGCTGAACCCAATCATAAATGGCCTGTACCTTTGCCGGGTCCATTTCAATAGTTGACGGAGACAAAATAAATCCCAAAAAAGAAATCCTCTGTACTCCAAAAAGGCATTTTGATCCTTTGACATACAGAGAATTCTCTCTCAAGATCCGGAACACAGTCCGAATATGTTCCACATGAGCATCCCAATCCTTGGAGAAGATCAAAATATCGTCCAGATAGATAATCAAAAATTTATCGACAAAGTCTCGGAAAATATCGTTCATGAAGCACTGGAAGACAGAAGGGGCATTAGTGAGCCCAAAAGGCATCACCAGGTACTCAAAATGTCCCTCCGGAGTATTAAACGCCGTCTTCCATTCATCCCCCTGCTTAATGCGGATAAGATTATACGCCCCCCTGAGGTCAAGCTTGGTAAACCAGCAAGCACCTCTGACTCTAGAGAATAGATCCGAAATCAGGGGTAACGGATACTGATATTTAATAGTAATTTTATTGAGGGCACGATAATCAATACACGGCCTCAAAGAACCATCCTTCTTGGCCACAAAAAAAAACCTGGCACCTAAGGGTGAAGAGGATGGTCTAATATGACCCTTCTCCAACGCCTCCTTAATATAGGACCGCATAGCCTCGTGCTCGGGTACAGATAAATTGAAGAGCCGACCCTTAGGAAATTTACACCCCGGGCTTAGTTCAATAGCACAGTCATAACTCCTATGAGGAGGCAAGGACGCAGACTCATTCTCACTAAATACATCATAGTAGTCCGCCAAATAGTCAGGAACCTCATGCGACTGAGGAGAGGTGGAAAAAACCGGAGCCTCACTAAAGGTACACCGGCAACCCCAACTCACCACAGACACAGACTTCCAATCCAAAACTGGATTATGAATCTGCAACCAGGGAAACCCCAGAACAACGGCATCATGCAGACCATGCAACACCAAAAATCTGCAATTTTCCTGGTGGTCTGGGGCGACCCGCATGACCAACTGGGTCCAAAACTGAGGTTTATTTTTAGCCAGAGGGGTAGCATCAATCCCCCTCAAAGGGATAGGCGTCTACAGAGGTGTCAACGGAAATCCACAACGTTTAGCAAAATCCAAGTCCATTAGGTTTAGCGCTGCTCCCGAATCCACAAAAGCCTTGGCGGAAAATGTGGACAGGGAACAGATCAGAGTAATCGCCAAAAGAAACTTAGGCTGAACCCCACCAACAGAAAACGTGTGTGCAAAGCGTTTCTCACGTTTAGGACAAACAGAAATAATATGCGAGGCATCTCCACAGAAAAAACACAGCTTATTGCGCCTTCTGAATTCCTGACATTGCGCCTTAGACAAAACTCTATCACATTGCATAGGTTCAGACGTCTGTTCAACCGGTGGCAACACCTCTCGTGTAATCCTGCGTTCACGTAAACGCCGATCAACCTGAATGGCTAAAGACATAGAATCGTCCAGACCAGAGGGAACAGGAAATCCCACCATAGTATCTTTTACGGCTTCTGACAAACCCTTCCGAAAGAGAGCAGCCAAGGCATTATCATTCCAGGTAGTAAGGACCGCCCACTTTCGGAATTTTTGACAGTACAACTCTGCAGATTCTCGACCCTGGCTCAATAACAACAGGGTCTTTTCAGCCTGATCAATCGCATTAGGTTCATCATACAACAACCCCAAGGCTTGAAAAAATGCGTTCACATTAGTCAGAATAGGATCATCTGGTTTCAAAGAAAACGCCCAATCCTGGGGATCGCCACGCAGCAAAGAGATGACAATTTTAACCTGCTGCGCAGAGCTCCCTGACGAGTTAGGCTTCAAGGCAAAAAATAATTTACAATTATTTTTGAAATTCAAAAATTTAGACTGATCCCCAAAAAAAACATCAGGAGTAGGGATCTTTGGTTCAGCAGCATGTGAATGAGCAAGGTAGGCAGAAATTCCCCGCACTTCCGCAGCGAGCTGCTCCACACGATCAGACAATTGCTTTATCTCCATTGAGAGAAAAAAAAAATTCCCCCTACGGCCTCAGAGATATAGAGGAAAAAATATACACACCTTTTTTTTTTTTTTTTTACAATTCTTTCCTGCTATTGAGTACCCTAGGATCTGCGGTATGGCGGGTGATTCTGTTATGAATGAGTCACCGTAAGAGGCAAAAACAGAAATACTAGCTAAGTCCAGAAAACCAGAGAAGTTGGCAGCTATCGGATTGCAGACCCCTGAACCTAACAACAACAACTAGCAGTAGCCGTGGGGGGTTCCTACGGTGTCCTAGACCCCTCGATCACAGCCGGAGAACTACATAGCCTAAAGACAGAAAGGGAAATCTAAACTGCCCCAGAGCAGACCCCCAAAAAATAGGCAGCCCCCAACATATAATGACGGTGAAGCAAGATGAAAAAACACTCACACAGATAGAAAGATAGGCTGAGCAAATGATGGGGCCCAAGCTAACTAAATAGGACAGAATAGAAAAGCTGCTGTCTGCAATCCGCCAAAACCCTCTCAAAAACAAGAGCCAACAGACTGATAGGGAAAAAAAGCCCTGAAGACGCTAGGCTTCAAAAGGACTATATCAGTACTCAGGTATTATCTGAAGACAGAGCAAAAAGGAATTCAGCTCACCCAGCAGGGAAAGGCAGAAATCCAGAAAAACAAGGCAGAACAAAACCAAAACACAAATGCAAAATGTAGAGCAGAAAACTTAGCTTTTGAGGAGCAGGAATCAGACTGGTCCCCAAGAATCCCTCAGAGTAATCACCCGCAAGGCAGAAGGGCATCGGCTGCCTTATATCCAGTCAGCAATCCCAGTCACCCAGTCATCATCATTCTGCTCAGGTGCTTTGTAATCAGCCTCACTACCTTCCTTCTCCAGAAGAGGGAGTTCATCAGACCTCAATGGTGAAGGGGAAAATGAACTCACAACAGTGGTCCAGCACAGCCCCAGCAGGGAGCTCGCTGAATCCTCACAGCAAAGCAGAAAGAGGCAAAACCAGATCAAATGCAAAGTATTAGCAAATGAACAACTTATCTGAAAAATGCAGAATCATGCAGGAGACAGCAGACCTCAGAATGCACAGGAAGAAACTAGTCACCAGCAGCCACTGAAGGAAGCCTGCTCACTTAAATACTCCAGTAAGTAACCCCTGATTTCCAATCATCGTCATCAGGTGGCAGACTTCGGCCAGCTCCACTACCCACAGTCACCACCAGAGGGAGCCCCGACTCAGAAGTCAAATCGAGAGAGTTCACAACAGTCTAGGCTTTGACTAGGCCACTCCAAAACATTTACATGTTTCCCCTTAAACCACTCGAGTGTTGCTTTAGCAGCATGCTTTGGATCTTTGTCTTGTTGGAAGGTGAACCTCCTTCTCAGTCTCAAATCATTGACAGACTGAAACAGGTTTTCCTCAAGAATATCCCTGTATTTATCACCATACATCTTCCCCTCCACTTAAACCATTTCCCCTGTCCCTGCTGCTGAAAAAAATCCCCACCACCATGTTTCACTGTGGGGATGGTGTTCTTGGGGTGATCAGTTGTGTTGGTTTGGCACCAGACATAGCATTTATCTTGGTAGTCAAAAAAGTAAAATTTTTGTCTTATTTGACCACAACACCATTCCCCATACATTTGGGGAATCTCCCGCATGTCTTTTGGCAAACTGAAAATGTGCCTTACAATTCTTGTGTGTGTGTGTGTGTGTGTGTGTGTGTGTAAAGGCTTTTTTATTCCCACTCTTCAATAAAGGCCACTTCTATGGAGTGTACAGCTTACTGTGGTCATATGGACAGATTCTCCAGTTTCTGCTGGGGAACTCTGCAGCACCTTCATGGTTACTTTTGGTCTCTGTGCTGCCTCTCATAAATGTCCTCCTTGCCCGTGCTGGGAGTTTTGATGGGCGTCCCTCCCTTGGCAGGTTTCTTGTGGTGCCATATTTTTTTCATTTGATGATAATGGGTTTGATGGTGCTCTGGGGGATCATCAGAGATTGGGATATATTTTTACAACCCATTCCTAACTTGGATTTCTCAACAATTTTATCCCTCACTTGCTTGTAGATCTCCTTGATAACCATGGTGTTGTCTGGTTAGTGATACATCTTTCTTAATGGTATTGCAACCTCTGTGGCCTTTCAGAAATGGTGTGTATATACTGACAGACCGTGTGACACTTAGATTGCACATAGGTGGACTTACTGTCACTAAGCATGTGACTTATGAAGGTAATTGCTTGCACTAAAATTTTTAGGGGCTTCATAGCAAAAGGTGTGATTTCATATGCTCATGCCAATTTTAGTTACTTAATTCTATACATTTCATTTATTCCTATATTTTTGTCACTTCACTTCACCAACTTAGACTATTTAGTGCTGATGCATCACACATAAATTCAATTACAAAGATTTTTAAACACAGGTTGTAATATAACAAAATATGTAAAAAGCCAATGGGGTGAAAACGTTCGCAAGTCACTGTATGTGTGCCCAATGGATGTGCCCCTTTCTGCCAGGGTCTCACCCTGTATGGCAGAAATGGTAAGATATCTCCCCCCACACACAAACACACACACAATAAACATTTTCTATTTAATAAATCAAATGTTTTTATATAAGGATTTTTTTTTTAAACAGTGATATAATATAAATTGGAGTTTCACATAGGACAACTATAGATTAATATTTTCTACCCCTGGACATATGCAGTAGTTTAGCTTTTATCACCTAATAGTGTATGATAATATGGTGATGCAATAAAATCAAAACTCAAAGTGCAGTGGTGGAACTGTATTTTGCTCGCAATATACCCCACTTGGATTTTTTCCCATTTTCCAGTGCATTGTGTGTTAAAATGAACACTATCATTCCAAACTATCACTTGTAGTAAAAAAAACAAGCCTTTATGCTGCTATTTTAAAAAAATAAAAAAGCGTAAAAACAAAAAATCGCCCGATCTTTGCATCTATGCAAAAAGAAGCAGGACTTGTTCATGTAATTGAGTTTTGTACACATAGAACACACACGTGCAAAATGGATGTTTCTATCTGTGTCTTTTTACAGACGCAAAATGTACACATTATAGTCTATGATGCTGTTTACATGTCTGTATTTTTTCATGGAGCATGTGCCAATCCAAGTCTATGGGTCAGTAAAACATATGTACAGCGCACGGATGGCATCCAAGTACCATCCGTGTGCTATCTCTATTTAGCATTTCAAAAGATTGGAGAAGATTTGTAATTAATTTATTTATCCATATATGAAAAACACTGACCAAACACTGATGACATATGTGTAAGGAAGTGGAGGTGCTGCCCATTCCCCCCTTGAACATACGTTGTTGGTATATAATGCATTGGACAGTTGTAAATGTGATTTTGTCCATTTAGTAATTTGTATGTACATAGTTGGGTACAGATAAGAGTGAACAGTTGGCACCAGCCCAGGATGGATAGGGCTATGTGGGGATACAGGAGACATCTTCCTGGTTGTGAGCCAGATAGTGCCCAGTTGTCAGCAGTTTAAGGCCGGGATCACACATGCAAGAAACTCAGATCAGTCTCACATGTTAATACCTGGCACTGCTGCCGGCACTCAGATCAGCAATACATGCAGCTGCACGCTCCGCTCCTGAGTGCCGGGTATTAATATACGAGACTCGTCCGAGTTTCTCACATGTGTGATCCCGGCCTAAGACTTAAGGACTGACAGTTGGCAGGACACCCATTTTCATGTAGCATTCCGAGTTGTAAAACACGAGTAACTCGCACACGGCTACCGAATGACACCACTTTATACACGGATCCAAAACACTGATGACATGGTATCATTTTTTGGCATATGTGAAAAACACTGATGCCTGACTGAGGCCTCAGAAAGCATGTATTTTGTTAATCAAAAGACCGTTTTTATAATATTCATTTATCTGCTTCTACATTTAGCTAAAATATTGGTGAACATAAACCTAAACAAAACTTTATCTAACTTCCGTGTGAGAACAATGAACAAGGAACTTCTAAATCTGACGGTAACAACTGTTTCCTGTGGACACAGAATCCTCTTATGACTAATGTTACTTGCTTAGCACACCGTAACATTTCACAGTTACTGAAAAAAAATAACATAATTGCAGTAATGTATCTGATAAAATAATTCTTTGCTAATTAACTGCTTTTCAGGGTGATAAATTGCTAGTGGTGCGTGTTTGGTATTTCATTGTAAATAGATGCCCATTATAAATGCTAGAAAACATTGCTTGATTCAAAGAGGTTTTAACCCCTTCCTGACATGAGACGTACTATCCCGTCCATGGGACCCGGGCCCCTATGCCCATGGACGGGATAGTATGTCTACCGCGATCAGCGGCGCCCACGTGGTGAGCGCCGCTGATCGCGGCAGGGTGTCAGCTGATTATCACAGCTGACACCCGGCACAATGTGTCAGGGGCGGTCACGGACCGCCCCCGACACATTAAACCCTTGCACACCGTGATCAAACATGATCGCGGTGTACCGGGGGTTAAAGGGAAGCATCGGAAGGGAGGGGGCTCCCTCCGTGCTTCCCTGAGCCCCCCACGGCAGCGCAATGTGCAGCGCTGCTGCGGGGGGCTCCTTTCCTGCAGGCCCCCGAATCCAAGATGGCGACGGGGGCCTTCGGGGGCCTGCAGGAAGCTGGCTTCCTCAGTGCCTGCAAAGCGCAGGCATGAGGAAGCCTTCTGCAGTGCCTGTGACAGATTGCTGATGTGTCACAGTGATCTGTGATGTGACAGATCAGCGATCTGTCACAGGACAGTGAGGTCCCACCTGGGACTATTTAATAAAGTAAAAAAAAGTAAAAAAAAATGTTAAAATAAATTTAAAAAAATCGCCAAATAAATTAGAAAAAAAAAAAAAATATTCCCCCAAATAAATCCATTTTTTAGAAATAAAAAAAAAACCAAACAATAAAAGTACACATATTAGGTATCGCTGCGTCCGTAACGACCCGCCCTATAAAACTGTCCCATTAGTTAGCCCCTTTAGCGAACCCCTTAAAAAATAAAAATAAAAAACGAAGCAAAAAATAATGATTTATTATCATACCGCCAAACAAAAAGTGTAATAACGCGCGATCAAAAAGATGCATATAAATATCCATGGTACCGCTGAAAACGTCATCTTGTCCTGCAAAAAACGAGCCACCACACAGCATCATCAGCGAAAAAATAAAAAAGTTATAGCTCGCAGAATAAAGCGATGCAAAAATAATTATTTTTTATATAAAATAGTTTTCATTGCATAAAACCGACAAAACATAAAAAACGACTTAAATAAGGTATCTTTATAAGCGTACTGACCCGAAGAATAAAACCACTTTATCAATTTTATCGCACGCGGAACGGTGTAAACGCACCCCCCCAAAAGAAATTCATGAAACGCTGGTTTTTGTTCATTCTGTGTCCCAAAAATCGGAATAAAAAGTGATCAAAAAATGTTACGTGCCTGAAAATGGTACCAATAAAAACGTCAACTCGACCCGCAAAAAATAATACCTCACATGACTCGGTGGGTCAAAATACGGAAAAATTAGAGCTCTCAATATGTGGTGATGCAAAAACTATTTTTACAATAAAAAAGCGTCTTTTAGCATGTGACAGCTGCCAAACATAAAAACCGCCATAAATAGTAAATCAAACCCCCTGTTATCACCCCCTTAGTTAGGGAAAAATAATAAAATAAAAAAAATGTATTTATTTCCATTTTTCCATTAGGGTTAGGGTTAGGGCTAGGGTTAGGGTAGGGTTAGGGCTAGGGTTAGGGTTAGGGCTGAGATTAGGGTTAGGGGTGTGTTGGGGTTTGGGTTGGAGTTAGAATTGGGGGTTTCCACTGTTTGGGCACATCAGGGGCTCTCCAAATGCAACATGGCGTCTGATCTCAATTCCAGCCAATTCTGAGTTGAAAAAGTCAAATGGTGCTCCTTCCCTTCCAAGCTCTGCCATGCGCCCAAACAGTGTTTTACCCCCACATGTAGGGTATCAGCCTACTCAGGCCAAATTGCAAAACAATTTTTGGGGTCCAATTTCTCCTGTTACCCTTAGGAAAATAAAAAATTGGGGGCAAAAATATCATTTTTGTGGAAAAAGATGATTTTTTTATTTTCACGTCCGAGCGTTATAAACTTCTGTGAAGCACTTGGGGGTTCAAAGTGCTCACCACACATCTAGATAAGTTCCGTGGGGGGGGGCCTAGTGTCCAAAATGGGGTCATTTGTGGGGGGTTTCAATAGTTTAGGTACATCAGGGGCTCTCCATACGCACATGACACCCGCAGACCATTCCATCAAAGTCTGCATTCCAAAATGTCACTGCTTCCCTTCCGAGCCCCGACGTGTGTCCATACAGTAGTTTTCTCCCACATATGGGGTGTCAGCATACTCATGACAAATTGGACAACAACTTTTGGGGACCAATTTCTCCTGTTACCCTTGGGAAAATAAAAAAATTGGGGACTAATTGATCATGTTTGTGGAAAAAATACGATTTTTTTATTTTCATGCCCGGGCATTATAAACTTCTGTGAAGCCCTTGGGGGTTCAAAGTGCTCACCACACATCTAGATAAGTTCCTTAGGGGGTCTTGTTTCCAAAATGGGGTCATTTGTGGGGGGTTTCCACTGTTTAGGTACATTAGGGGCTCTCCAAAGGCAGCATGACACCCGCAGAACATTCCCTCAAAGTCTGCATTCCAAAACGTCACTACTTCCCTTCCGAGCCCCGACGTGTGTCCATACAGTAGTTTTCTCCCACATATGGGGTGTCAGCGTACTCAGGACAAATTGGACAACAACTTTTGGGGTTCAATTTCTCCTGTTACCCTTGGGAAAATAAAAAAATTGGGGACTAATTGATCATGTTTGTGGAAAAAATACGATTTTTTTATTTTCATGCCCTGGCATTATAAACTTCTGTGAAGCCTTTGGGGGTTCAAAGTGCTCACCTCACATCTAGATAAGTTCCTTAGGGGGTCTAGTTTTCAAAATGGGGTCATTTGTGGGGGTTTCCTCTGTTTAGGTACATTAGGGGCTCTCCAAAGGCAACATGACACCCGCAGACCATTCCATCAAAGTCTGCATTCCAAAACGTCACTACTTCCCTTCCGAGCCCCGACGTGTGTCCATACAGTAGTTTTCTCCCACATATGGGGTGTCAGCGTACTCATGACAAATTGGACAACAACTTTTGGGGTCCAATTTCTCCTGGTACCCTTGGGAAAATAAAAAATGGTGACTAAAAGATCATGTTTGTGGAAAAAATACAAATTTTTTATTTTCACGCCCGGGCGTTATAAACTTCTGTGAAGCACTGGGGGGGTTCAAAGTGCTCACCACACATCTAGATAAGTTCCTTGGGGGGTCTAGTTTACAAAATGGTGTCATTTGTGGGGGGTTTCCACTGTTTAGGTACATCAGGGGTTTTCCAATCGCGACATGGTGTCCGATCTCAATTCCAGCCAAAAACGTCAAATGGCGCTGCTTCCCTTCCGAGCTCTGCCATGCGCCCAAATAGTGGTTTACCCCCCACATGTTTGGTATCAGCGTACTCAGGACAAATTGCACAATAACTTTTAGGGTCCTGTTACCCTTGGAAAAATAAGAATTGAGGGTGAAAAGATCATTTTTGTGGAAAAAATATGATTTTTTAATTGTACGGCTTTATGTTATAAACTTCTGTGAAGCCCTTGGGGGTTCAAAGTTCTCACCACACATCTAGATAAGTTCCTTAGGGGGTCTAGTTTCCAAAATGGTGTCATTTGTGGGGGGTTTCCACTGTTTTGGTACATCAGGGGTTTTCCAATCGCGACAAGATGTCCTATCTCAATTACAGCCAAAAACGTCAAATGGCGCTGCTTCCCTTCCGAGCTCTGCCATGCGCCCAAATAGTGGTTTACCCCCACATGTGGGGTATCAGCGTACTCAGGACAAATTGCACAATAACTTTTAGGGTCCTGTTACCCTTGGGAAAATAAAAATTGGGGTGAAAAGATCATTTTTGTGGAAAAAATATGATTTTTTAATTGTACCGCTGTACGTTATAAACTTCTGTAAAGCCCTTGTGGGTTCAAAGTTCTCACCACATATCTAGATAAGTTCCTTGGGGGGTCTAGTTTCCAAAATGGGGTCACTTGTAGGGGGTTTCCACAGTTTAGGTACATCAGGGACTCTCCAAACGTGACATGGCATCCGATCTGAATTCCAGCCAATTTTGCATTGAAAAAGTCAAACGGCGCTCCTTCCATTCTGAGCTCTGCCATGCGCCGAAACAGTCGTTCCCCCCCACATATCAGGTATCAGCGTACTCAAGACAAATTGCACAATAACTTTTGCAGTCCAATTTCTCCTGTTACCCTTGGTAAAATAAAAAAAATTGAACCTGAAGTATTTTTTTTGTGAAAAAAAGTTAGATGTTCATTTTTTTTTAAATATTCAAAAAAATTCCTGTGATGCACCTAAAGGGTTAATAAACTTCTTGAATGTGGTTTTGAGCACCTTAAGGGGTGCAGTTTTTAGAATGGTGTCACTTTTGGGTATTTTCTATCATATAGACCCCTCAAAGTGACCTCAAATGTGATGTGGTCCTAAAAATAAAATGGTGTTGTAAAAATGAGAAATTGCTGGTCAACTTTTAACCCTTATAACTTCCTAACAAAAACAAATTTTGGTTCCAAAATTGTGCTGATGTAAAGTAAACATGTGGGAAATGTTAGTTATCAAGTTTTTTGTGTGCTGTATCTCTTTGATTTAAGGGCATAAAAATTCAAAGTTGGAAAATTGCGAAATTTTCAAAATTTTCGCCGAATTTCCGTTTTTCCCACAAATAAACGCAAGTTATTTGAATGAAATTTTACCACTAACATGAAGTACAATATGTCACGAGAAAACAAAGTCAGAATCACCGGGATCCATGGAAGCGTTCCAGAGTTATGACCTCATAAAGGTACAGTGGTCAGAATTGTAAAAATTGGCCCGGTCATGAACGTGCAAACCACCCTTGGGGGTGAAGGGGTTAAAGTACTTTATATTGATGTCGTATCATTGGGTTACGTTGTAGGGAGTGGACTGACTTAAGGACCTGTCTGATAAAGAGGGGAATGTGAAAGAGATGATGTACCGTATTTTTCGCTTTGTAAGACACACTTTTTTTTCCCCTAATTTGGGGGGAAAATAGGGGTGCATCTTACAATGCAAACATATGTTTTTTGGGCTGCCGCTGTGGGTGTCCGTTACTTGCCGCTACCGCGCTTGGTCCTCTGGGTGCTGCCGCCGCTGCGCTGGGTCCCTCAGGTGCTGCTGCCGCCGCCGTGCTGTGTCCCCCGGTGCCTGCTGCCTCCACCGGGCTCTGTCCCGTGCTGCGTGGGGGGCTCTGCTGTTCCATTCATGCCTGCGCGGTGGCTTGCTTCTTGGAAAATGTCCGCCGCACAAGCGCAGATGGAGATCTCGGCACTGAAATCTCAGGAGACACAGGGGGACACAGCGCGGCAGTGGCAGCAGCACCCGAGGGACCCAGCGCGACGGCGGCAGCAGCAGCCGAGGGACCCAAAGCTGCGGCGGCAGCACCCGGAGGACCCAGCGTGGTGGCGGCAGCACCAGGTACAGAGTGGGCGACAGCACCCAGGGGACAGAGTGGGTGACAGCACCCCAGGGACAGAGTGGGCGACAGCAACCCGGGGACAGACCGGTAAGCAATAAGACGCCTGGATTATAAGAAGCACAACCATTTTATTAAATAACGTTTTTTCCTATTTTTCTCCTCAAAATTTGGGGTGCGTCTTATAATCCGGAGCGTCTTATAAAGCAAAAAATATGGTATACAATGCTTTATTCTGACTTGTATGTACAGTACAGACCAAAAGTTTGGACACACCTTCTCATTCAAAGCGTTTTCTTTATTTTCATGACTATGAAAATTGTAGATTCACTCTGAAGGCATCAAAACTATCAATTAACACATGTGTAATTATATAATTAACAAAAAAGTGTGAAACAACTGAAAATATGTCTTATATTCTAGGTTCTTCAAAGTAGCCACCTTGTTTTAAGTAGAACCTGAGCGGAAACTAAAAGTTTTTGAGGAGTTTTGACATTTGGAGGGTTTTCAGAGTTTCCTTTCAGTTTCTGCTACAAATACTCCTCAAGAAACTCAGTGTGTACCTAGCTTTATGCTGTGCTCACACGTGTTGTTTTTTCTGATTTATTTTCAGCAGCCAAACCTTTTTTCTGGACTTTAAAAATGCTGCATATAAAACGCAGCAAATAGCGTTTTTCACTGCGTTATTCAGGCGGATTGCATGTGTGTTTTGTCTACAGTACATGTTAAAGGGAATCTATCAGTAAGATCAAATCACCTATATGGGCACAAAGGTCATAGAAAGCGGAATAATATGATACCTTGAGATCTGCAATCCAATGCCTTATTCCAGAGAAATCAACATTTTTCCAAAGTAAAAATGAGCTGTTAAGATCTATTGGCCAGACACTGATCTGCACGAGAATGTGTCTTCAGAGATTATTTTAAATGACCTTTTAAATGACTGAGACCTGGTTGAATGACACCATCCCTGATTGTAGTCTGGATCTACCTGGTTTTGTTATCTACAGAGCTGACCGTGATTGTGTAGCTTCAGGTAAACAAAGGGGGGGTGGGGTATGTCTCTACATCAACACTAGCTGGTGCTGTGATGTTAACATACTGGGAAAAGGTTGCTCTCCAGATCTAGAGTACCTTGCACTCAATTGTAGACCATTTTACGCTCCAAGAGAGTTTTCATCTATGGTTCTGGTTGCAGTATATATTCCCCCTCAAGCATCTGTTAAAGCTGCTATTGGTGAATTAGCTTGCAAAATATCAGAATGGGAGAAAGGATCTCCTGAAGCATTTGTGATCGTAATGGGGGACTTTAACAAAGGAAAACTCAACCTGGATCTCCCCAAATTTACTCAACATATAAACTGCTTCACGAGAGAGAACAATACGCTTGATCACTGCTATACTGTCTTAAAAGGGGCCTACAGGGCAGTGAGGAGAGCAGCAGTGGGCTTTTCAGATCATTGTCTAATTCATTTAATTCCAGCCTACAGGCAAAGGTTGAAAACATCCAAACCTACAGTTTATACAAAGAAGACATGGTCTGAGGAGGCAAAATTGCAACTGCAAGCATGCTTTGAATGCACGGACTGGGAGGTATTCCAGGAAACATGCTCGGGTCTGGATGAATGGGTTGATGCAGTGTCCTCATATATCCGTTTTTGTGAAGACACGTTTATTCCATCCAAATCTGTCCACTTTCGGGGAAACAACAAGTTGTGGTTTACAAATAAAGTCAGGTTGATCCGTAAGAGAAAAGAGGAGGCTTATAAAGCAGGCGATATTACTGAATTCAAGAAACTTAGGAACTCGCTATCTAAAGAGATCAAGTTAGCCAAACACGAGTATGCAAAGATTCTGGAGGAAAGGTTCTCATCAAAAGATACTAGATCTGCATGGAGAGGATTAAGAGAGGTCACCAATTATAAAAGCCACCCCACTATAGTGAACCCCAGCAGAAGTCTGGCAGCAGAGTTAAATGAATTCTACTGCAGATTTGAGGCAAGCTCTACACACAGTGGCTATTCATCTCTAAGCTCCTCAGTCTGTTCATATAAAGATCATTCATTGTGCAACACCCAAGTAGTGATCTCCGAGGCAGAGGTGATACGCATCCTGAAGGGACTTAAGGTCAAAAAGGCACCTGGCCCTGATGGTGTATCTCCAATGTGTCTGAAAGTATGTGCTACCCAGCTTGCCCCTATACTGACAAATATATACAATGTGTCACTGAAAGAGTGCGTTGTACCTCAGTGTTGGAAAAATTCCACAATTATCCCTGTCCCCAAGAAAGTGGGATCCTCTGAGTTGAACGACTATAGACCAGTAGCACTCACATCTATAGCTATGAAAGTCTTCGAAAGAATTATGATGTCCCACCTGATAAAATTCACGCAGAAGCTATGGGACCCGCTTCAGTTTGCCTATAAGGAGAATCGTTCGGCAAACGACACTGTCAATCTGGCACTGAAGTACATTTTGGATCATACAGATGAACGGCACTCATATGTCCGGATTCTTTTCATGGACTTTAGCTCAGCGTTCAATACCATTGATCCGAATTTACTTCATAAGAAAATGGTAGCTCTTGGAGTCCCTCTCAACTTATGCTTGTGGATTTATAACTTCCTGACAGCCAGGATACAGAGTGTAAAAGTTGGACCATTCACTTCGGACACCTTGGTCACAAACATCGGGGCACCTCAGGGGTGTGTTTTGTCCCCGCTACTGTTTTCTCTCTATACGAATGATTGCATCTCTTCAGCAGACTCAGTAAAAATCTTGAAATTTGCCGATGATATGACACTGATTGGTCTCATCAGGGGAAATGCTGAAGACTTGTATCGGAGTGAGGTGGAAAGAATATGTGACTGGTGTAAAGCCAATAATCTTGTACTCAACACTAAAAAAACTGCTGAGATGGTTGTGGATTTTAGGAAAGATCAACATGAGATACTTCCAATCTACATCCATGACGAAGTGGTTCTTAGGGTCACAGAGACCAAATTCCTTGGTGTTATCATCTCTCATGATCTTAAATGGGGGAAAAACGTGGATGCTGTTATAAGAAAAGCACAACAGAGGATGTTCTTCCTGCGTCAGCTGAAAAGATATGGTTTGTCTAAGAATCTGCTGATCTTATTCTTTAATGCTGTCATCAGATCTGTGATTTGTTCCTCTCTGATAGTCTGGTATGGGGGAGCCACTGCGCATGACAAACTCCGCTTACAAAGGACTTTCAGAACAGCAGAGAGAATTATAGGCTCCCCCCTGCCTAAAATCCAGGATCTTTATGATAAGAGTATTCGATCCCACGCATTGAAAATTTCATCCGATCCCTCTCACCCGGGACACTCCTCATTCCAACTACTCCCTTCAGGACGTCGCTTCAGAGTCCCCAAATGCAGTACCAACCGCCATATGAACAGCTTCTATCCACTCTCTGTTCAACAATTAAATCGTCATGTATAGACTATATACTGTATCTGTCTTGTTAGATGTTACTTGTTGTATCTGTTGTTATATATTATGTTGCCTCTTTGCCACAAAGAATTCCTTGTATATATGTAATATGTACTTGGCGATAATAAATTTGATTGATTGATTGATTGATAAATGAAAGGAGGTGTCACTGAGACATGTAACTATTACAGAATAGTAGAACGGAACTTTGTCTAATTACAGACACATTTGCTGCAGCTTTCACTGCTGTATTGCAACACTGACTGCCTATGAGATGGAAGCTAAAGCACTGAGAGGAACCTGCAGATGTTTCAGAAATAATCAAACACAGCTCTGCAGTGAGACCAGGAGAGCAGACTGTCAGTCATTACATATCACACTGGTAATTCACCCTGGAACAGCTTATTTACAGATATTAAAGGGAAACTGTCAGCAGGATTGTGCTGTAGGTTACTCAGCACAATGCTGCTGACAGGTTCCCTTTGAAGTATATTTTTATTCAGCTTCCTGTGACTTGCATGCCCATAAAGATGACTTAGTAGGGTTCATCTTATTGACAGATTCCCTTTAAGGCCGGAATCACACATGTGAGGAATACGTCCGAGTCTCGCATGTTAATACCCGGCACTGCCGCCGGCACTTGGATTGGAGAGTGTGGCCGCATAGCAATACATGGAGCCGCACGCTCCGCTCCTGAGTGCTGGCTGCCTGCGCAGCCTTCCCGCCTGACCAGACATGAACTCATTAGCGTGGGAAAGTTTCTGAACATTTTCCAACGCTGTCAGTTTACCGCGAGTCAGACGGGGAGTCTGCGCAGCCACAGTGACTACCGCTGATGTTTTTTGTGCAAGCATCTTTTCATTTATTCCTCCGTGGTTTACAGCCGGGGCGATTGCATTAGCACTGCTCCCGGTTGCAAACTATTTAACCCCTTGAGATGGATTGCGGCGAGGGACATGACTGTACGGCGGGTAGATATGGGATATTGTTGCTTTTATATTTCGGATAAATATGGGATATTGTTGCTTTTATATTTTGGATTTTTTACAGGAGAACGATGGTTTAAGTTGGATTGGGAGTTTAATAAAGATAGTAAACCTGTGTCTTTAATTATTTCATTAAAAGTCTTTATTCTTAATGGGTGTGCTTTTTTTTAACCCTTTCAGACTATTGGACTAATAATGGATAGGTGTCTTATTGACACCTCTCCATTATTAACCAGGCTTAATATCACCTTAAAATAGCAAGGTGACATTAACCCTTCATTACCCCATTTGCCACCCGCTACAGGGCAATGGGAAGAGAGAGGCTAAGTGCCGTAATTGGCGCATCCTACAGATGTGCCTTTTGTGGGGTGGCTGGGGCAGATGTTTTTAGCCGGGGGGGCAATAACCATGGTCCCTCTCTAGGCAATTAATATCTTCCCTCAGTCACTGGCTTTTCCTCTCTGGCAGAGAAAATTGTGTGGGAGCCCACGCAATTTTTTTCCGTGAATGAATTTTTTATTTAACACCTATAGCGCCAATATTTTACACACACACACACTACTAACATTATTAGTGAGGGACATTTGTAAGTCTAACGGATATGCAGTGGTTTACTGCATATAAACCATGTCTCATATCTTGTCGGGTTCGGTAATGGTTTTACAGAAGCCGACAAATGAATTACCGGCTATTCTACTAAAATATAAAGATATATGTGTGTCCAGGGCCGTATATAGAGTTTATGCTGCCCTAGGCACTTTTAGTGCTGCCTCCCCCATTGGTGAGTATGACTAATGCAGACACTGTCGGCAGTGACTTAAGCTACTTTCACATCAGCGATTTTTGACATTCGCGGCAGATCCGGCAGTTTTTCCATATCTGCCACGTAACGGATCACTTACGGCAATGCTGCGTTCTGCCTCATTCATTCTCTATGGGACTTGAGGACATGTGCGGCACTTGCGGTTTTGCCGCGATCCCGCAAATGTGGTACTTGCAGCAACGGAAAAAAAACACTGCTAGCAGTGTTTTCTTTGTCTCACTGCAAGTGCAAAACCGCAAGTGCCGCGCATGTCCGCAAGTAGCCATCACTACCTGTCCCTGCACCAATGCTAGCTCATCCCTAACCATCCATCTCTGACCTAAAACTACACTATAAAGCTTTAGAAAAACAATTTATTAACTTACATATTCCTATGATAATGAGGCTACGATGTAAGTGCATTGTTTTCCCTGCGGAGGGCTTCAGGAAGACGGCTGCCATAGGCGGCGCATGTGCAGACTGAGATCGTATCTGAACCAAGATCCCAGTCTCCGCATGCGCCGCCTTCTGTGGCCCACAGCTTCAGAAACATGGCCGCCAGGAAAGCAATGCACTCCACTTAGCTCACCACCAACATCGGGCCCACAGCATGGCACCGCTGGGAACCCCCTCCTCCCATTCAGGGCCCGCTGCATTGCCCCACGTCTGCCGCTGCAGACTTCCAGAGGAAGGGACTCTGCCTCCTGTGATCCTGCTTACAAGACAGGAGACCATTATTACAGGACAGGGTATGTTATTACAGGACGGGGGATGTAATTACATGATGGGAGACTTATTTCGGCACATGGAACTTTATTACAGGACAGGAGACTTTTATTACAGGACAAGGGACGTTATTACAGGTCAGGGGATGTTATTACAGGTCAGGGGACGTGATTACAGGTCAGGGGATGTTATTACAGGTCAAGGGATGTTATTACAGGACAGGAGACTTTTATTACTGGACTGCGGACGTTATTACTGGACTGGGAATGTTATTACAGGACAGGGACATGTATATGTATCACACATACACTGCACAGGGGGCACAGTATACACATATGTATCACACACAGATACACTGCACAGGGGGCACAGCATACAGACAGATACACTGCACAGGGGGGCACAGTATACAAACATAAACTGCACAGGGGGGCACAGTATACACACATACATACACCGCACACACCCATCACAGGGCAGTGACACTGGCGCCCAGCAGTCTCCAGTGAGCAGTAGAGCTGGGTTCCCAACCTCAGCGGGATAACTCCGCTACGCTAGCCGGGCACAGCACACAGGAGCGGGTCTGTGTCTCCCGGCCCCCAGAGAACCGAGGCCGTGTCTGCTCGGCCCGGACCCGGCACTTCTGTGCTATGTAACTTGCCGGCATTCTCTGACCCGCTGCGGCATTACTAACTCACAGCAGAAAGTGAGCGGAGCAATGGGGGGAATGAGGAGACGTCTCATCTCCTGGCCTAGTGAGTCCCACCAGATCCTTGGCCTGTCCTACATTCAGCGTCCTGTGCCGCCAGCCGGCATGAGCGCCTCACTGCAGGCCGAGGCCTCCCTCTGGCCCAGTGTTCTTCACTTGCCTTTCCAAACTGCTTTTTTTCTCTCCTCCTTTCTCCCCCCTTTTCTGTTTGGCTGTCAGATTGCAGGACCTCCCTAGCTGGCTGTGATCAGGACTGGGGGTGCTGTGTTGCTCTGGATCTCCTTCCTGCCAGGTGAGTTTAGCAGACACTGACCACTCACAGTGTCGGCGTGTCTGCAGTGCAGGGATGCGGTTGCCGGCACCCAGCCTTTAACCCAGCAACAGCAAGCAACCTGAAACTGCTGCTGGGGGACCGTCCCAAGGGCATCTGCACCCTGCCTCCTGGCTCAGCCCCCCCCTGGCGGGATCAGAGACCCCCACAGCAGCCGGAAGACTGAGGCTCCGACCCCGGACTGTCAGGCAGAAACTGAACTTGGCGCCTCAGTGAGGAGGGGGTGGGACCTGCAGTGTGATGTTTTTTCACTTCTGGCTCCCTGTGCAGTACACATGACAGCGCTGGATCAGAGACCCCCGCAGCAGCCGGAAGACTGAGGTGGGTGGGGAGGTGAGCGGGAGGGCGGGCATGCCCCGGACTATTAAAAAAAAAACCCTTGCCTTGCTGCCTTGCTCAGGTGCCACCCCCCACATCCTTCCACCCTAGGCATGTGCCCTGAAGTGCCTAGTGAAAAACACGGCCCGGTGGGTGTCACTGACATATATAGTATATATTATATTTATATATATATTTGTATATATATATATACACCAATTCTACGTGTATATATCTATTCTATCTATTCTATTCTAACCTATTCTATACTGTACCCGGCATCTGCCGGCTTTTAAGCTATCTATCTATCTAGGATTATTTGGTTTTTAAACGATGTGTACAGTTGTGTTTTACAATGCTATTTTAACATGAGTTTTTACATAGAGAGAACTGCTATATGTAAAAGCTTATGTTAAAATCGCATTTCATACGAATTGCATGCGCATGTCATACGGCTGTTCCATGGAAAAATCGCACGGAAATTGCATTACACTCGCATACCACTCGTCCATTTTTTCGGTCCGGACATCGGACCTTTTTTTTCTGGCAAATGGGTATGTGCCCTTATACATAAAAAAGCACCAACTAAAAAAGCAAATGCTTGGACCCCAAGTGAGAGACAGTGAACCTCACTGACCATAGGAGCTTAGACTTGACAGGCAAGAGAGAGGATCCCGCTCACCACAAGATTACACTTTATAGGAAAGAGAGAGAGATAACCCCATTGCCCATAAGAGCTTACACTTTACAGTCAAGAAAGAGGAATCCACTTACCATAAGTGCTTACATTTTACAGGAGAGAGAACTCTGGTGATCATAAGAGCCTACAATTTATAAGTGAGAAAGAGAGGATCCCACTGACTATAAGAGCTTACACTCTACGGGAGAGACAGAGAGACGACCACACTGATCATAGGAGCTTACACTTTACAGGAGCGAGAACCTCGGTAACAATAAGAGCTTACCTTACACCCTATAGGAGAGAGAGGGGACCACACTGATCATAACCACCTTATTTATCTCTATAAATACTGAACATTTTCAGCCAATAAATTAGAAATCATTTGCGACATAACTCCTTGTATTTGTCCTCTGATTTCTCCGGCCGTAAGCCTCTCATATGCAATTTGGCAGCAGACCATTAAGATGACAACACATGCATCTCGTGTGCCCTAACAATGACGATGTCTGGCTGACACCTCTCCCTTACTAAACCTAGGGCTTGGTGTCAGAGACAGCTGCTGACACCAAGCCCTATTCTCATTACCTTGATGACACTGCATCAGAATGAAAAGAAGGTGTTGAACCAGATTACATCACAACACTTTTTTTTAAATATCTTAATTTAGCTCAAAAAATCAATCATTTCTGTACAAAAATGCATACAAAAATGCATGTTTTTGCTGCTAAGAGATGCAGAAACCTTGCAGAAGTTTCTGCAAGCAAATACTCAACTTTCGCACATACCCTTAGTCTGTCACGTTGGCATGCATTTCTCCTTTCCTTCTCTGCCAGAAACATGAACTGATAAGTAATAATAATAAATTTTATTTTAATAATAATACATTTTATTTCTATAGCACTGACATTTTCCGCAGCACTTTACATTTCAGAGGGGATTTGTACAGACAATAGACATTACAGCATAACAATAATCACATAGATTATAACAAATACCAAGAGGAATGAGGGCCCTGCTCGCAAGCTTACAGTCTATGAGGAAAGAGGTAAACAGGAAAGGTGGGTGGTAACAATTTCCCTGATTGTTTGGACCAGCCATAATGTTAAGTGTGTAACAGTACAGACACAGAGGGCTAATGGATGCATAAAGCATGTGGGAACATGATGTGGGGAACCTGGTTATGGTAAAACTTTTGACTGTGCCACTCAGGGATAGATTAGGCTAATGTGTTGAGGTGGTAGGCCAGTCTGAATAAATGCATTGTCAGGGCACGCTTAAAATTGTGGGGATTGGGGACTAATCATATTGACCTGGGAAGTGCATTCCAAAGAATTGGTGCAGCACATGTAAAGTCTTGGAGACGGGAGTGGGAGGTTCTGATTATTGAGGATGCTAACCTCAGGTCATCAGCAGAATGGAGGACGCGGGTAGGGTGGTATACTGAAACAAGGGAGGAGATGTAGGGTGGTGCTGAGCCATGGAGGGCTTTGTATGTGAGGGTAATAAGTTTATACTGAATTCTGGAGTGGATGGGTAGCCAGTGTAATGACTGGCACAAGGTAGAGGCATCAGTGTAACGATTGGTGAGGAATATGATCCTGGCTGCAGCATTCAAGACAGATTGGAGAGGGGAGAGTTTGGTAAGAGGGAGACCGATTGGAAGAGAGTTACAATAGTTGAGACGAGAATGAATAAGAGAAACAGTAAGAGTTTTGCGGAGTCAAAAGTAAGAAAAGGTCTAATTCTAGAAATGTTTTTGAGGTGCAGATGACAAGAGCGAGCCAGTGATCAAATGTGGGGGGCAAAGGAAGTCAAGTATGACCCCAAGACAGCGGGCATGTTGCTGGGGAGTAATAGTGGAACCACACACGGAAATAGCAATGTCGGGTATAGGTACATTAATAGCGGGAGGAAACACAAGGAGTTCAGTCTTTGACAGGTTCAGTTTCAGATATAGTGAGGACATGATGTTAGACACAGCGTTTAGACAATCGCCAGTGTTTTCTAAAAAGGCTGGCGTGATGTCAGGAGAAGAAGCGTATAATTGGGTGTCGTCAGCATAGAGATGGTACGGGAAACCAAATCTACTGATTGTTTGACCAATAGGGGCAGTGTACAAAGAGAAGAAGAGGGGGCATAGGACTGATCCTTGAGGAACCCCAACAGTAAGGGGAAGGTGAGAGGAGGAGGAAAAAAGATACAGTAAAGGGGCAGTCAGAGAGATAGGAGGAGAACCAGGAGAGAACGGTGTCCTTGAGGCCAATGGAACGGAGCATAGTGAGGAGGAGCTGATGATCCACAGTGTCGAATGCTGCAGAGAGATCCAAGAGAATTAGCATGGAGTAATGACCATTTGATTTAGCTGTTAGTAGATCATTAGAGACTTTAGTGAGGGCAGTTTCAGTAGAGTGTAAACAGCGGAAACCGGATTGGAGAGGGTCGAGAAGAGAGTTATCAAAGAGATAGCGGATAAGACGGGAGTGGACCAGGCGTTCCAGGAGTTTAGAGATGTAGGGAAGATTAGAGACAGGTCTATAGTTAGCGGCACAGTTTTGGTCGAGGGATGGTTTTTTAAGTAGTGTATGTACTGTATGATGGCATGCTTAAATGAGGAGGGAAAGATACCAGAAGAGAGAGAGAGGTTAAATATTTTAGTTAGGTGAGGGGTGACAGCAGGGAGAGAATGAAAGAAGATTGTGGTCAGAGAGTGGGAGAGGGGAGTTTGCAAAATCATCCACTCCACAAAGCCAAGAGAAGACCAAGTCGAGGGAGTTTCCGTCTTCATGCGTTGGAGAATTAGTAAGCTGTGAAAGGCCAAACGAGGAGGTTAGAGATAAAAGGTGAGTAGCAGATGGGGAGAGGGGAAGAGCAATGGGGATGTTGAAATCTCCCATGATGAGGGCAGGGATGTCACAGGAGAGAAAATGTGGAAGCCAAGTGGCAAAATGATCCAGGAACTGTTGACAAGGGCAGGGAGGACACCACTCGCATGGAGAAGCGGGTGTAGAGTCTGACGGCATGGACCTCAAAAGAAGGGAAGACTAGTAAGGGTAGTTGAGGGATAACCTGAAAGGTACATTTTGGTGATAGGAGCAGACCAACGCCTCCACCTGCTCTATTGTCTGATCTTGGGGTATGAGAGAAGTGTAGTCCCCCGTATGAAAGAGCAGCAGCAGCGGTAGTGTCTGACTGCTGGATCCAGGTTTCAGTAAGAGCCAGGAGGTTAAGAGAATTAGAAAGGAAAAAGTCATGAATGAAGCAGAGCTTGTTACACACTGAGCGAGAATTCCAAAGTGCACTATTAAGAGAGACAGATGGCATGCAGGGAATATTAATAAGATTAGAGGGGTTAGGGTTAGGGTTAGGGTTAGCAGTTGGGGGGTTTGACTTTCTGTAACATGGGGGACCAGGGTGGGGAGCAATGTCTCCTGCAACTAGGAGGAGAATAGAAAGAGTGAGCAGATGGTTAAGTGATTTGTGAGAGCGTCTCTTATGTTGCATGGTGGGACTGACTGGATCTGTGCAATTTAACAATGTGAAAAGAGCGTGAGTACTATACATAGGAGAGGAAAGGAGCGAGGTGCCGATATGGATGGAGTGTAGAGAGTAAATGCCAGGGCGGTGGATGTGTGTGAATGCAGCGGCCAGGATATAAATTACACAAATGCATATGGTATATATTTGTTGCACTCCAAATGTACAGGGAGTAGATGTATATAAATGTCTTACCTGTCTCCTGCCCTGTCTAACTGCCATGTTATAACTGCCTCGTACTTTGATACATGTACTTCGATTACATGTGCATAAATGCCCCCTGCATAAATGCTCCCCCAAGCAATGTCTGAATATATAGGAGGCTAAGGCTTAGATTTTTTTTTGCTCTCTCTCTCTTCTCATTAATCAATCAAACTAAATTGAGACAGCAGGACCCAATACATGTATATAAAAGTATATAGAGATTGCACAGAACTTGTTTTCAGCTGTAACTGATAAAAAAATTCTTTGGACATCTTAATGATGATTTGTTGTTATGGAAAATCTCTTGTGTAGCAACTCAGTGGTTTATGCAGCTCATCTTGATAGGACCCATATTAATTTAGCCTTATTATACACAGAGGGACTCTTGTCTGTAAAACAATCTGAAAAACAAATCACAATAATAACACCGGGTCATAGTAAAACAGTTCCTAAAGTAATTGTGGTGAATAAATTGTATTTTATGATCTGTGCAGGAAAATTAGAATCCCATGAATATAATACTTGTGTATATAATCCTCAGACAATAACAATATAACATTTTTCTGAAATTAAATGTCTAAAATTCTCTAAACCTCAGATACATTTATATCTTCTAATTTTTACATGTGTTACTTTTTGTAACTTTTTCAATGCTAAGCATTTTAATCCTGGCTTAGCAGGTTTAAAGGGAATGCAGAGTGGTTTGAAAAAGTATTCATACCCCATGAACTTTTCTACATGTTTTCACACTATACCACACAAATGTAAATATATTTTATTGGGATTTTATGCAGTGAAGTAACTTGAAGCTCATGAGCTCCAATGCAAAAGCTCCAACGGGGCTCGCAATTATTGCAAGTCTTTAACCCCTTCACCCCAAGCCTGATTTCACCTTCCTTACCAGGTCAAATTTTACAATTCTGAAATTTTGTAATTTTCAAAATGAAAATTTTTATGTCCTTAAATCAGAGAGTGATGTCACACGAAATACCGTAGCTAATAAATAACATTTCCCATGTGTTCCCTTTACATCAGCACAATTTTTGAAGCATTTTTTTAATTAGGAAGTTAAGGGTTAAAATCTGACCATCGATTTCTCATTTTTACAACAAAATTTACATAACCATTTTTTTAAGGGACCTCCTCACATTTGAAGCGACTTTGAGGGGCCTATATGACAGAAAATACCCAAAAATGACACCATTCTAAAAACTGCTCCCCTCAAGGTGCTCAAAACCACATTCAAGAAGTTTACTAACCCTTTAAATGTTTCACAGGAATTAATGGATGTGGAAGGAAAAATTGAGCATTTTACTTTGTCACAAAAAATGTATTGAGACCTTTTTTTTTATTTTCATAAGGGTTAGTCTGCAGTTATTTTATGCATTATCACTGCTAATTTATATTTATAAATTGTATAGCACCCGGTATGCTAATACATATTGGCCGAATAGGACAATTAAGCCTATTTCCTATCCCCTGATGATGCTGCTAGCGCAGTGAAACATGCTGAGGGGACGCTGGTGCTAAAGTTTGTTGTCCTATTCTATCAATATGTATTAGCATACAGAGTGTTATACACTTTATAAATATAAATTAGCAAGTATACTGAAATAACTGCTGACTTCTGAGACATATTAGGGACAAAATGTGTTATACCCTTTGTATATACTTTATTTTAATTAATAGAAATAAAAGTACATTTTATGGTCTTCTAGTGAGAATTTATCTGGGGTTTACCCCCAATTTGGAAATGACACCCACACACACACACACACACACACACACACACACACACACACACACACACACACACACACACACACACACACACACACACATATATATATATTTATATATCCCTCTAAAGACCATCTTAGTTCCTCCACTATCTTTGTTATACCATATAATTTGTTGTGCAATTTCTCTTGAGCATGCTGCTATGGCTGCTACCCCATATGTGACCATTTGACTTTTTGAATCCAAAATTTGCTGGAATAATTAACAGACGCCATGTTGCATTTGGAGAGCCCATGATGAGCTTAGGCTGGTTTCACATTTGCGTTTTTTAGCGCTGGAAAAAAACGCACACCTGCGCATGCGTTTTTTCCCCTATATTCAACATGGGTGCGCATACCTGCGCGCTGGTAAGCGCATTTATGCGATTTTCATGCGCTGCGTTTTTTTGGGGTGTGCGTTGGGATTTTCCAGATGCAGCATGTTGCATTTTTTGGCCCTGCAAAAAAGCGCATGCGCACATATGCGCACGTTTTGCGCTAAAAATGGCCATTATAGCCTATGGATGCACATATGTGCGCACTGGCATGCTCATGTATGCGTTTTTTTGCATATGCGTTTTTTTTTTTTAACCATGGAATTTAGGGGTTTGGGTTAGAGTTAGGGTTAGTTAAGGGGGTTTAGGGTTAGGGTTATGGTCAGGGTCAGGGTTAGGGTTGGGGTTTGGGTCAGGGTTAGGGTTAAGTATGGTTTGGTTAAGGGTTAGGGTCAGGGTTAGGGTCAGGATTAGGGTTAAGTATGGTTTTGTTAAGGGTTAGGGTCAGGGTTAGGGTTAGGGTTAGGGTCAGGGTTAGGGTTAGGGTTAGGGTTAGGGTCAGGGTTAGGGTCAGGATTAGGGTTAAGTATGGTTTTGTTAAGGATTAGGGTCAGGGTTAGGGTCAGGATTAGGGTTAAGTATGGTTTTGTTAAGGGTTAGGGTCAGGGTTAGGGTTAGGGTTAGGGTCAGGGTTAGGGTTAGGGTTAGGGTCAGGGTTAGGGTCAGGGTTAGGGTTAAGTATGGTTTTGTTAAGGATTAGGGTCAGGGTTAGGGTCAGGATTAGGGTTAAGTATGGTTTTGTTAAGGGTTAGGGTCAGGGTTAGGGTTAGGGTTAGGGTTAGGGTCAGGGTTAGGGTTAGGGTTAGGGTCAGGGTTAGGGTCAGGATTAGGGTTAAGTATGGTTTTGTTAAGGATTAGGGTCAGGGTTAGGGTCAGGATTAGGGTTAAGTATGGTTTTGTTAAGGGTTAGGGTCAGGGTTAGGGTTAGGGTTAGGGTCAGGGTTAGGGTTAAGTATGGTTTTGTTAAGGGTTAGGGTCAGGGTTAGGGTTAGGGTTAGGGTCAGGGTTAGGGTTAGGGTTAGGGTTAGGGTCAGGGTTAGGGTTAGGGTCAGGGTTAGGGTTAGGGTTAGGGTTAGTTAGGGTTTAGGGTTTGGGTTAGGGTTAAGTATGATTTGGTTAAGGGTTAGGGTCAGGGTTAGGGTTAGGGTTAGGGTCAGGGTTAGGGTTAGGGTTAGGGTCAGGGTTAGGGTTAGTAAAGTCATGGTTTGGGTAGTGTGAGGGGCCACCTAAAAATGTTGGAAAAAAACGCAAACGCGGTAAAAACGCACTAAAAACGCATACAAACGCATAAAAACGCTGCGTTTTTTTCATGCATGCTCATAAAAATGCTTGAAAAAAACGCAGCAGTTGTATGCTTATGTATGCGTTTTTTCAATGCGTTTTTTTGCGGGAAAAACGCGCTGCAAAAAAAAGCAAGTGTGAAACTAGCCTTAAACAGTAGAAACCCCCCACATGTGACACCATTTTGGAAATTAGACCCCTCAAGGAAAATATCTAGAAGGGTGGTGAGCACCTTAAACCTCCAGGTGCTTCATAGAAGTTTATAACATAGAAAATAAAAAAATCACATTTTTCCCACAAAAATATTTTAGACCTAATTTTTTTTATTTTCAAAGGGTAGTATGAGAAAATTGACCCCAAAATTTGTTGTCCAATTTCTCCTGAGTATGCTAACACCCCATATGTGGAGGAAGGCTACTGTTAGGGTGGGAGGCAAGGTTCAGAAATTAAGGAGTGACGTTTTGGAATGCAGACTTTGATGGCATGGTCTACGGCTGTCATGTTGTGTTTGGAGAGCTCTTGATGTGCCTAAACAGTGGAAAACCTGAACAAGTGACCCCATTTTGGAAACTAGACCTCTCAAGGAATTTATCTAGCTGTGTGGTGAGCACCTTGAACCCACAGTTGCTCACACAGAATTTTACAACATTGATCTGTAAAAATGAGAAAAATTTATTTTTCCCACAAAAATGTTTTTCGCCTCAATTTTGTTTTATTTTATTATTTTATTTTCACAAGAATAGCAAGAGAAAATGGACCTAAAAATTTGTTATGCAATTTCTACTAATTATACCGATACCCCATATGTGGTCAAAAACTAATTTTGAGGCACAGTGCAAAGCTCAGAATGGAAGGAGCGCCATATTGAAATTCTGATTTTGTTGGACTGATTTGAGGGTGCCATGTCACATTGGCATAGCCCCTAAGGTGCCAAAATAGCAGAACCTCCCATATGTGACTCCATTTTACAAACTACACCTCTAAATGAACTCATTTAGGCATGTAGTGATTATATTGACAGCACAAGTGTGTCACAGAAGTTTATACCATTGGGCAAGGAACAAAAAATAATTACATTTTTACCACCAAAATTTTGTTTTAGCTCCAGATTTTACAGTTTCACGCTGTAAAATGAGTAAAAATTGCACCAAAATTTGTCTCATAATTTCTGCTGAATATATTTGGCTGTACTGTACTGCTTAGCCATATGGCAAGAATCGGGAGTAGAGTTGAGCTAATAGAACCGCGCATGTTCGAATTTCGAACATTTTTATCGAACATTAGCGGTTTTTGTGCGGTTCGATCAATTTCGAACTGGTTGTGTGGTCCGATACTGTTCGAAATCGTGTTCGAAATCGTGTTCGAAATCGTGTTCGAAGTGGCTGTTGTGTTCGAAATGGCTGTTGCGCCGCACTTTCAGTTTCGCCGCCACGCCCGACATTGTATTACCGCGAATAGAACCAATCATCATGTAGCGAGGGAAGGGTGCCGTGGCCATGTTCGTTTCTGGCATTACACTGATTGGCTCAGAGCGGCGCGTCATCGGTCGCGTCAGCGCTCACGTCCTCGATCGCGTCATCGCCCGTATAAAAGACTCAAGAGCGCGTTCGCCAGACACTGTTTTGTGGGAGCTCAGATAGTAGTAGGTGGTTGGAGAGTTAGAGCAAGCAAAGCAGTCAGTTTCGCAGACATGTGGCAGTTAGTAGTCAGTGCAGTGTAGGTAGGGCTAGCTGATCCAGTAGGGCAAGTGCTGTTCTGTAGACTGGTCTAGTGTAGGGAGATCTGTGAATACAGATCGCGAATGCGGTCCAATTAGCGAGCGCGTTCACACGCGAACGCACTCGCAGATAAAAGTGTATTCGAACAATGTTCTATTTGAATTCGAAATGAAATCGAACATTTTCGAATCGAACCGCACTTTTTGCGGTTCGATTCGAAATTAGATTCGAATAGAACATTTTTTTGCTTGCTCATCTCTACTCGGGAGAGACAGAGCGCTATTTGCCTCAAGGAGCACAGATTTTTCTAGAATAGTTTGTGGACTCCATATACAGAGCCTCAAGTTCTAGAAGAGCAGAATGACCCCTAAAGTGACTCCATTTTGGAAATTATACCTCTTTGGAAATTTGTCTACAGGTGTAGTGATGATTTTGACTCCATGGGTGTTTTCCAGAAACAAGCAGCAGTGGATGTTGCAGAGTGAAAATTGTAAGCAGCCATTGTAGTGCACAATACGTTTTAGTCACTAGTACGTTCTAGTGCCCAGTACATGGTAGTGGCCAGCTCATGCTTCTGGAGACAGAACTGTAAATTAGGTGGGCTCTCATCGCTACAGAAATGCCAAACATGTGGACAGTAAATGTGGTTTAAGTACACTCGGGCTCAAAAGGGAGGGGGCATTTGGAATGGGGGTGCAGAATTTGCTGCTGGATTTCTTTTGGGGGGTGAGGAGCCATAGCGCTTTTCCAGAACCATTGTACTATCAGTAACATGGAAGCTGCCTATATTTAACAGATGATGGACTTGAGTGGGGACTTGCTTTTTTGCGGAGTAAGTTGAAGCATTTATTGGGAACACTTTACATAATGTTTGGGATCACATTTATCCGGTCCTCTTCTAAGCACTTACTTTGGTTTTTCCATCTAAATCTCAAAGCGACTTGATTCAGATGAAATCCTCGAGTGATTCATTCACTACAATGAGGTAGCAGAGCTCCTCTGGACTTAGTCTGGCCTCTGTTCAGTGTTGTCTTTCTTTTCAGAAATGCACAAAACTGTGGCCAACCGCACTTTTATGCACACCTAAAAAGACGTACACCAAAGGATCAAAGGCCAGATGGTATCCACAATGCCTCCATCTGCCTTATTATAGGGAATCTTCCTCTGGGAATTTTGTCTGAATCACATATTTCAGAGATTTACACGGAAACCCTGGTGTAAGCGCTCAGGGCAAGATCACAGGATAAATGTGAGCCGAGCCTTACTGCGATCTTTGAGACACAGAATGAAAAAATCTGCAGCAGGTGAAGAATTAGTTTTATTTTTTACACCGTACCTTGCATGGTATAAGTGATTGGAAGACTTTATTGTTCGGGTTTGTGCAATTACAGCGATACCAGTTTGGCTGCTATTACACACTAAATCACACTTTTTACACATTTATAATTTTTCCATATTTCAGCTGACAGAGTCATGTCAGGATTTGTTTTTTGTGGGACAAGTTGACGTTTTTATTGGTACCATATTTGGTCACATGACATTTTTGATTGCTTTCCATTCCAATTTGTGGGAGGAAGAATGAAGAAAAACAGCAGTCCGGGATTTTTTTATAGCATTTTGCGTGTGGTAAAATTAACAAGGCAGATATATTCTTCTGGTCGGTATAATTACAGCATTACCACATTTATATTTTTTAGATTTTGGCGCTTTTACACAATAAAACTATTTTATTGAAAAAATAGTAATGTTTGCATTGCTTTATTAAGAGAGCTACAACTTTTTTATTTTTTCGCTGATGGAGCTTTTTTTTTGCAGGACAAAATGTTTTTTCAGAGATACCATTTTTATTTACATTTGTTCTTTTGATTGTGTTTTATTCCACTTTTTGTTCGGCGATATGATGATGAATCGTTTTTTGCCTTGCTTTTTATGAAAAGGGGGCAGTGGAAAACCACTGATATACGACCACAGATCCGGTATAAAAAATATATATATCTTTATTAAGACAAGTATACAGAATTTAGACAAAAACAGTGCTCAGTAGTACATTAGAACAACCCACGCAACATGGGAAACATAGCAGACCTCCCTAAAGAACTCAAATAATATAGTCCAAATGGACACCACAATCTCCTCACATTAATAGATGCACGGTATTATCACTATATCATCACTTTTATGACACATCTTCAATATCACTTCATTAACACGCCAGCCCTGATGACATATTGCACAAATATACATGACCAATAGATATATGTGAGTAAATGTATATATATAGGGCACTGTATGAAAATATAGTACGACCTAATAGTATATATCTAGTGGTTACTATCAAAGAGCAACTCTAAAGGTAGACAGAGGGTGTCACTCTTAACATACCCCACCAAGATGGTTATACAATTGCCTCATTAAAACTGTTATTTCTATATAGAGGACCTTATCTGGCCCAAAGAGGCAATAGAGTGACAACAAATCATGGAACTAACGTCTCACCACACACAAGGCAAAATTGGAAAAATCCCAAAACATCCATCATCTTATGGGCGCTGTTCCATTGTTGCTTCTCTCTAACCCAAAGACACATTCGGTGATCATAGCGGTAATTTCTTACCAGCAAAGGTACCCCGACACGCGTTTCGGATGCTCGTCCTTCGTCAGAGGGCGTGAACTACAGCGGAGCCAGGGAGCTAAAAAGGCCGTGACCGGAAATGAGGCGGCGTGGACCGGAAATGACGCATCCGTCGTCATGACGACCAGGGACGCGAAGCGGCGCCGGCGTCAACCAGTGTGCGCCCCGGCGTCATGGACGCCACGGCAACACACCGGCTGAAGATGCCAGAAACCGCGTTGCAGCCCCATACCATGACGCGCATGCGTACTGGTCAAAACATCCTCTTTAAACGGCCACACAGTACTCTAATATGAGCAATACAGAACACAATAATCGCATCACATAAAACACAATAATCGCATCACATAATCCCCATTACTCGCATGGAACATAGAGGCGATATTGTTGCATATTCAGTTATCAATATAGAACCTAAGAGCATAATTACTACATATGTCATATAAGATAATAAATGTGTAGATTTGACCATATATATAGAGCACTATAGCAAAGGTATAAATTTCAACAATAATATGATGATAATACCGTACCTATTTACCTTATAAAAATAATACTATGCTACATGTAAGTCGTTACAGGTCTCTGAGTAATTAACCCCAAAAAACATCTCGAGGCCCATTGACTCATATAGGACTCTAAATTCCACATTTATCAAAAAATTTTAAAATTTTTTTTTTAAAAGATTATTTTTAATATGCAATAGATAACTGTATCCAGCAGGTATATAACTTTCATGGTTCCAGATGTTCACCCAATGTGGCTCCATGGTATACAATCCTGATATAGTAGTATGCGGTATACTGTGACTGTATTATGCAAATGCCTGGATCTCGTGGTTCAGATAAAGATGTTCTTCAACTGTGGCTCAATGCTGTAATTCAGTATAATAAACACGTGGCCTAAAGTATAGAATATATAATAGAAAAATAATGAATAAAAATCAATAAAAACAACTTATTAAAAACAACCACGCAAACGTGGATAACTAAATGCACTTCACAATACAGCCGGTGGGTGATCATAGAAATGATGCAAAATTTAAACATTCGTTTAGCCCATTAGGATGGACCGTATTTAAGGTCCATATCCATCTTGCCTCAATTTGAGCCAAGCGTTGTGATAATCTGCCTCCCCTGATACCAGGATCCAAAGCGTCAATCCCTTTAACTCTAAAAGTCCTGCTATCGCACTGGTGATATAATTTAAAGTGCTTTGGTATGGTCTTAAGCACAGATATGTCATTTTCACTTGCCGCAGCTTGTATACCTAGAACATGCTCCCTGACCCTGACTTTCAGCTGACGTGTGGTCAATCCCACATAGATCAGGGAGCACGGACAGGTGGCATAGTATATCACACATTTTGAAAAGCAGGTAATCCTCTTTTTGATTTGAAATACTTTAGAACCTGATGAATCCGTGAACGTCTCGCTTCGATCGATGTTAATACAGGCCACACATTGTCCACAAGAGAAGCACCCCTGTCGTGGGGTACTACCACTCAGGAATGTCAATGGTCTCATAGTGGCTCTTAATTAGGTGTCCCCGTAGGTTCTTTGCTCTTCGATACGCAATCCTAGGCTTACTTGGTAATATCTTAGCCATTATTGGATCAGCCAACAAGATGGGCCAGGACTTTTCCAATATCTTACTAACTCTATCTGATTGGGAATGGAAAGTTGTTACAAATCTTAATTGATCCGGTTTAGATATGGGGTCCTTATTCTTATACAATAAAGAATTACGCGTACTGTGTTTTGCACGATTGTACGCTTGTTCCACAAGCGGCAACACCAAAAATGTGTACTTTTTTTTCCTAAAAATATTTATTTACGGGTACAATACATTTTTTTTCTGATCACAGTTATAAAACATAACAATGCATAAGCATTTCTATGCTTTTTAACCTGTCAGTGCTGCAGACTCAAGCTTGACCATGTGTGAGCAGGTTGCGGGATGTAGTGCAGACCGGAGACAGATCAAGGGTTAACAGATTTACTTGAACAGGGATATACTCCATGCAGGGAGTTAAGCATTTTTGCAGAGTTATTACAGTAATTGGGGAAAACAACAAGGAAATAAGGTGAATGAAGCAACATCGGTGATCAGGTAGAAACGAGTTCTTAAAGGATAACTTATCTGGTCAGTCGGCTTCCAGGTGCTGGATACAACGATGCGGAGCGGTGACGCTAACAGCAGTCAGTGAAGGCTTGTTCCGGGGGCGTCCTGAGGTAAGCGAGGATCTGATGGAGCCTTGACAGTGACAGTTCATCCCTGATACCCTTCACAGGGTTCTGAATCTGGGGATTGTGGTCGTGGGTAAAATGTGGGCCACAACACAGTTCAGACCCGCCGTGGCTCAACAGATATGGACCAAGGAGTCAGTGCACAGCTCACAGTCACATACCCGGTCTTTCTCTGTTTCTCTGACATGGTATGAATGCGGCACAAGCAGGTCCACAGTGTTCGGCACCCTGGGTTGGGAGAGCCAGCGGGGGCACTCCAAGTCTCTGTCCACAGTCTCTGAGGGTGGCCAAGGGGATTCTCAGGTGAGGGCCTGCGCTGCACTGGTGCTGCAGGGACGGAGCACTTCTCCCTGCCGCATGCTGTCTCTTCCCACCAAGTCTCCTTGCTTTTGCGCGCGCTCCGCTCTCCCTGAGCTAACCATGCCTCCTGCTGCTGAGTGCAAAGGTCGGTCTGGTTGCTTAAGTTTTCTCCCGGACAACAGAGGAGACAGCCCTGACAGTTCCGGACTCGGCACAAGAAAGGTAACCCCAGCTTGGTCCGTCTGCTTACACTCCCCCTCTCCTTTTGCTCGCTGTTCCATGGGTGAGAGTTCTTGTAACAACCATTGACATACTTCTATTTCCTGGATGATTCTCTGCCAAATAAATTGGTCTTTATTGTATCTGTTGGGGGGGTCTTCCAGCTGTTGTCCGTTCGGTGCAGTGTAAGTCAGATTGCGAAGTAGAGTCAGGTTGAGTAGTAGAGTCAGGTTGTGTAGTAGAGTCAGGTGGAATGGGTGAGGATGGGGATGCATCCAGATCAAGTGGAACAGCCATCTCTGGAGCTTCAAGAACCTGTTCCTTTTCTTGGCTAGCATGGGGCGAGTCGAGAAATTCTTCTCCATCAGAGTCAACAACTGCAGGAGGAAGTACTTCAGGTGCACTTTGTGTTTCTTCCGTTTGATTAGGGTCCTTTGAGAGGCAAGGACGTAACATGTTTCGATGACCACCCAAGTGGGAGCTGTTATGAACAGGTCACCGAAGAGGATGGCAGGAATAGGCTAGGCCACCAGGAAACCAGAAAGGTTGGTCACTTAGCGAACTAACAGTAGCCATGGAGTCTACCTATGATGCCCTAGACGCCTCGACACAGCTGGAGAACTAACTAGGCCTAAAGCAAGAAAGGTGAAATCTAAACTGCCCCGGAGTAGAACCCCAAAGAAATAGCCCCCAAACATATATTGTCGGTGAAACCAGATGAGGGACAAACACAGGCAGAAAATAGACTGAGCAAATGATGGGGCCCAAACTGTCTAGATAGGATAGGAAAGGAAAGACACTGTCTGCAATCACGCAAAAACCCTAAAAAATCCAACACGCCTGATGTACAAAAAACACTGAGGTCTCACGACCTCTCCCCCACTATATCAGCATTCTGGTGTAAACTGGCAGCAAAGCAAAAGAGACTAATATAACAGTGGACTGAACAAACTGACACAAGCTGTAACATATGGAGCGGGGTCCAGCACAGCCCCAGCAGGGAGCATGCTGAACCCGCACCGCAAAGCAGAAAGAGGCAAAACCAGATCAGATGCAAAGGATTAGCAAAAGAACAACTTAGCTGAAAAATGCAGGATCAGGCAGGAGACAGCAGACCTCAAGTTGCACAGGAAGAACTAATCACCAGCTACAATTGAGGGAAGCCTGCTCACTTAAATACTTCCAATCAGTAACCCCAGATTTCCAATCATCATCGTCAGGTGGCAGACCTCTGTCAATCCGGCCAGCTCCACTACCCACAGTAACCACCAGAGGGAGCCCCAACTCAGAAGTAAGAGAATTCACAAAAGTACCCCCACCTGAGGAGGGGTCACCGAACCCTCATCCACGCCACCAGGCCGATCAGGATGGGCCCGGTGAAAAGCACGAACCAATCTCTCGGCATGTATGTCAGAAGCAGAGACCCAAGAATTATCCTCCTGGCCATAACCTTTCCACTTGACTAAGTACTGGAGTCTCCGTCTAGCCAGACGAGAATCCTATATCTTCTCTACCTCATACTCCCAATTACCCTTAACCAATACAGAGTCTGGGGGCGCCGCCATGGGAACTACTGGCTACACAAACCTTTTCAACAAAGATTTATGAAAAACATTATGAATCTTAAACGTAACTGGAAGAACCAAATGGAAAGAAACGGGGTTAAGGTTTTCCAAAATCTTATAAGGTCCAGTGAACCTTGGCTTGAATTTTGGAGACACAGCCTTCATAGGAATATTTTTTGAAGACAACCAAACCATATCACCCACTTTAAACCGGGGACCAATGGTCCTATGCTGGTAGAAAAACCGTTGGACCTTTTCCTGAGAGTGGGACAACTTATCCACTACTTGGTCCCAAATCTGCTGCATTCTCTCTACCACAGAATCCACACTTGGGCAGGCCGAAGCTTCCACCTGCCCCGAAGAAAATCGAGGATGAAACCCAAAGTTACAGAAAAAAGGAGACATCAAAGTCGCAGACCTAGCCCTATTGTTTAGCGCAAATTCGGCCAAGGGCAGAAATGAGACCCAGTCATCTTGATCAGCAGATATGAAACATCTCAAAGGATTCCAAAGTCTGGTTTGTTTTCTCAGTCTGCCCATTGGTCTGAGGATGAAATGCAGAGGAGAAAGATAACTGAATTCCCAGTTTGGAACAATAAGCTCTCCAAAATCTGGAAACAAACTGGACTCCTCTGTCCGACACAATGTTCTCAGGAATCCCGTGCAAACGAACCACCTGTTGTAAAAACAAGGGCACCAACTCAGAAGAAGATGGCAACTTTGGGAGTGGTACAAGATGGACCATCTTAGAAAATCTATCACAGATCATCTAGATAACAATCATTCTCTGAGAGACAGGGAGATCAGAGATAAAATCCATTGAGATATGGGTCCATGGCCTCCTGGGCACCGGCAGGGGTATCAACAAACCACTAGAACGAGAACAGGGCTTGGACTGAGAACAAGTCCCACAAGACTGCACAAAATTCCTGACATCACAAGATAAGGCAGGCCACCAAAAAGACAGACTCACCAAATCTCTGGTGTTATGAATGGGTCACTGAGGAGGAAAAAACCTAAACATGCTAAGCCCAGAAAAACCAGAGAGGTTGATAACAATGCAGATTGCAGATCCCTGATCCTACCACACAACTAGCAGCAGCCGTGGAGCGTGCCTACGATGAACCTAGACGCCTCGTCACGGCCGGAGGACTAAATAAGCCTAAAGCAAGAAAAGGGAAAACTAACTGCCCCAGAGCAGACCCCAAAGGAATAGACAGTCCCCACACATGTATTGATGGTGAAACAAGATGAAAACACAAACACAGGTAGGAAAATAGGCTGAGCAAATGATGGGGCCCAAACTAACTAGAAAGGAGAGGAAAGGAAAGACACTGTCTGCAATCTGCCCAAAACCCTACAAAATAATGTCCAACACTTCTGATAACAAAATTAACCCTGAAATCACTAGACTTCTCCCACCATATCAGCACGCTGAAATATTCTGAGACAGAGCAAAAAGAGGCCAATCTAATAAGGGACAAAAAGCAAATTGGCAATCCTCGTTATCAGGTGGCAGATCTCTACTGATTAAATCAGCCTCACTACCCCCTGTTACCACCAGAGGGAGCCTGACTGGTAGACCAGAAAATGAACTCACAACACTCTGGTACCAAAAATACCTGGATGACCAGCTAACGCGGAGCAATGAATTTCAGACATTACTCTTCTCCTCCACTGGTCAGGGACATACAATTTTCCCATAGGGCATTGTTCAGGTTTGTCCTCCTGAATTTCCTCCAGGGCACGTCTCAAATTGGGTGAGATGGCGGAAAGAATTACACGCTCATTTAGAATAGTAGTAGGCTCGGTCACATCAAGAGTATCCGCAAAGAAACTCCTTGAAAGGGCCTCCGCCTTAACATTCTTAGTGCCCGGAAGAAAGGAGACCACAAAAGTAAAACGCGTGAAAAACAAGGCCCACCTAGCCTGTCTAGGATTCAAGCGCTTGGCTGATTCAAGATAAATCAAATTCTTGTGGTCGGTGAGGACCACAACTTGATATCTAGCTCCCTCCAACCAATGTCTCCACTCTTCAAATGCCCACTTCATGGCCAACAATTCCCGATTCCCCACGTCATAGTTACGTTCAGATGGGGAAAATTTTCGAGAAAAGAATGCACAGGGATTCATCTTAGAGGTTACTGGAGCTCTTTGGGACAAAACGGCTCCTTCATCAATCTTAGAAGCATCTATCTCCACCTGAAATGGGAGTGAAACATCAGGTTGCCGTAGAACCGGAGGAGAAGTGAATCTCCGCTTAAGCTCCTGAAATGCCGAGACTGCCTCTGGAGAGCAATTCACCACATCAGCGCCCTTTTTGGTCAAATCGTCAATGGTTTAAGTATACTAGAAAAGAAAAATTATTTATAAATTTACGGTAGAAATTAGCAAAACCCAAAAACTTTTGTAGAGCCTTCAGAGAAGTGGGCTGAACCCAATCATAAATGGCCTGTACCTTGGTCGGGTCCATTTCAATAGCAGACGGGGACAAAATGAATCCTAAAAATGAAATCCTCTGTGCACCAAAGAGACATTTTGATCCCTTAACATGCAGAGTATTTTCCCTCAAAATCCAGAATACAGTCCGGACATGTTCCACATGAGAATCCAAATCACTGGAAAAGATCAAAATATCATCCAGATAAATTATCAAAACCTTATCCACAAAGTCTCGGAAAATATCGCTCATAAAAGATTGGAAGACGGAAGGGGCATTAGTGAGCCAAAAAGGCATCACTAGGTACTCAAAATGTCCCTCCGGGTATTAAACGCCGTCTTCCATTCATCCCCGTGCTTGATGCGAATAAGATTATATGCCCCCCTGAGGTCAAGTTTGGTAAACCAACAAGCACTTTTAACTCTGGAAAATAAATCAGAAATCAGGGGTAACGGATACTGATATTTAACAGTGGTTTTGTTAAGGGAACGATAGTCAATACATGGCCTTAATGAGCCATCTTTCTTGGCCACAAAAAAACGCCAGCACCTAAAGGTGAAGAGGATGGTCCGATATGACCCTTCTCCAATGACTTTTTGATATAAGATCGCATAGCAAACAAACTGACACAAGCTGTAACATATGGAGCAGGGTCCAGCACAGCCCCAGCAGGGAGCATGCTGAACCCGCACAGCAAAGCAGAAAGAGGCAAAACCAGATCAGAATCAAAGGATTAGCAAATCAACAACATAGCTGAAAAATGCAGGATCAGGCAGGAGACAGCAGACCTCATGTTGCACAGGAAGAACTAATCACCAGCAACAATTGAGGGAAGCCTGCTCACTTAAATACTTCCAATCAGTAACCCCAGATTTCCAATCATCAGAATTATCCTCCTGGCCATAACCTTTCGACTTGACAAAGTACTGGAGTCTCTGTCTAGCCAGACGAGAATCCAATATCTTCTCTACCTCATACTCTAAATTACCCTTAACCAATACAGTAACCCTAGATTTCCAATCATCATCGTCAGGTGGCAGACCTATGTCAATCCGGCCAGCTCCACTACCCACAGTGACCATCAGAAGTAAGAGAATTCACAACAGGGAACGTATTCTTCACCTTCAAGTTGAACTTCATAAACGGGACCTTCGGAGCAGATCATTCGCTTTACCCGATACAGGTTTTTTCCCACCGATACTCCAATTTGCCTCGAGGACGTTTGTCTTCGACTAGCACACGATCTCTGACCTTGAGAGCTGTCCCTTGTAGAGGAGCTGTCTCTGGGTGTTCGAGTTCCCGAAACGTGGTCTACACAAGCCAATGGAGCGTTTGCAACACTGACGATGTTCTCGGACCCAGGTGAACAACACCATCCGTGGGTAGTCCTCCTCTGGATCCAACTGCAGCTCGGTGATCTCTCGTCCTGGTTGGCCAAACAGTAGGGTGAAGGACGTGTATACAGTGGTGTGATGTACTCGGTTATTGTACACCCAAACAAGATCAGCCACAAATTCAGTCCAGCGCACTTTCCTGTCTTCCTCTAACGTTCTCAGCATCTGGATCAAGGTCTGATTGAACAGTTCACAGGCCCCATTCCCCTGAGGGTGATATGGCGTCCGAGAATTCTCGATCTGATACAGGCAATGCAGTTCTTCCATCTCTCATCCCTGGAAACAGGCACCTTGATCGGAGTGAATTCTCTTTGGACAGCCATAAACCTGGATGAAGTCCCTACAGATGACCTGAGCCGCTGATTCAGCAGTTTGATCTCGGGTCATTATCACCTCAGGGAACTTAGTGAAGTGGTCCGTCATCACCAATCAATGCTCGTATCCAAGAAGACCTGGGCCTATAGTTAGATAATCTATCAACAACACTTCCAAGGGGGCAGAAGCTACGACGGTCTGCCTAGGAGCTCTCTCTTCAAGAGGTTTAGCTAGCTCACAGCTTCTACACTGCCGGCAGGCTTCCTCTACAGCGGCCTTCAGTCAGGGATGATCTTTTGTAACCACTGAAATGTATTTTCTTGACCAAAGTGGGCCCCTCTTTCGTGTGCTTCCAAGGCTACTTTATGAAACAGCGTTTCAGGGAGCACCACCTGCCAAGTGGTTCCCAGTTCTCAGTTTAGCTGGATCTTCCGATAAAGTAAGCCATTTCGCAATTGAAGTCTTTCCCAATGGCGAAGGATCTGCAAAGGTCCTGTGGACAGTGCGTCTCTGTCTCCTTGATTGGGCAGCTGTTTCAGGGCCACCCACTGCCTTATCTGAGTGAGTTCACCATCCTCCTGCTGAATTCGTACCCATTCATCACGGGATCACCCCAGGGTACATTCTTTGAGTGCTGTCTGAATCTGTTCCTACATAGCTGCCATTGTCCTGGCGGAAGGTCGGAACTCAGGGATTTCTTCAGCCTCCAGATCTTCATCCTGGTTGGGTCCAGGTCGCTTGTGTGTCTGCAGCATGTACTTGCAATGATGATAAAACACCCAGGTGCCTGCCTTTCACTTTCCTTCCTATTAAATCTCTCCCAACGCTATCCCCACCTAACAAACAACTAATCTTCACAACCTTCAGCTCTTAGAGAGCTTTTTGGAAGGAATATTGCTCACCATAAGGTCCTATCACTTTCCCTATGCTCAATCTATGCTCTCCCTACACTGTTTCTGGCTGCAATGTGCACAAAATGGCACCGTCAGCCTTTAAATATCCCCTATGGTGCTGAAAGGCCAGCCAATCACAGTAATGCAACACCAAAGATGGCGCCGACATTACTATGATTGGCAAGCCAGCCCAGCATGTTTATTGTATGCAAATAATGCACCAAACATACAGGGTGGGTCACTTGAATGAGGCGAATACCTAATTACTTGCTGAGTATCGAATAGCCTGAATACCGTTGTCATGATCTAGGCTGGATCTGACAGTTTAAATGGAAAAGTGAACTTTTTTCCTTTGGCTTGGTGCCAAAGGGTGTTGTGATTGCCCCCGGTGGCCATTAGAATTATTACACGTGGTGTTTCATTCTAAGTTGCCCAGTGGTGGGGAGTGGTATCGCACCTTAGTTTTAGGTTTAATGTGCACTTAATTACAAATCAGGTGTTAGGCTCTATAAAAGGGAGCCAGGGGTGTTCAATCACTGTTGGTGATATTGTGTGTCATTTTGCAAGGAAGCCTGGGGAAGGAAGGAGCTGAACATGAGTCCTGCGCTGCCCAGCCAGAGGGAACCAGTGGCAGCTAGGTGGTCTGCAAGAAGGGCTGGCATGGCATGGTGGAGTCACAGTTTATGGTGTTGGCAGGAAGTGCTTGCATGGCTTGGTGGAGTGACGACTATGGAGAGAGTTGCACTCAGCATGTGGGACTTGGTTGCTGAGAGCTGGACTCAAGCATGCTGGACGTTTTGGCAGGAGCTTAACTCATCTTTGGGACTCTGTTACTGGACAGCTGCAATTGGTGGTGGACTCTGCTCCAAGGCTGCACTATGGTGAAGGATCCAGTTATGGTGATGGATCCGGGTGGAGGAGAAGATGCACACAGGTGGTGGGCTCTGTTGCTAGGAGCGTACACAACAGAGCAAAGCTAAGTGGTGTTTCCCCTGTTTTGTCATCTTTCCTCGTGTGTTTTAGTGCAGTGGTGGGATTAGTTTCTGCACCGACCAATTCCCTAGTGAGGGTTTAGGTCAGGGCGAGTTAGGGGTTTTAGGTTCCTGTTGCGCGCCCGGTGCGGAACCGGCTTAGGGAACGTTAGGAGTGCAGGGACACTGGCTCAGGGGAGCTCAGTAGGTATCCCCTTCCCTATTCCCTATCGCAGGGCCCACCATTGTTAATGTTTCCCAGGTTTCCCTTATTATTTAAATTCGCCTTACTGGAGGTGGGGTTTCCAGATTTACGTGTAGTACCTAAATTCACCTGTTGGAGGCAGCGTATCCAGCTGCACATTTTATTATTTAAATTCGCCCCACTGGAGGCGGTGTATCCAGGGTCACGCATGTCATGGGTTCGCCTTGCGGTACTTGCTGCGTCCAGACACACGTGAGCATGACAACCGTACTATTTGTGCGAGTAACAAATAGTGCCAAATGTATTCACTCATCACTAATGTTATCTTTTATTATGAGTTAAATTCAGGAAAAAAAAAAAACCAATTGCACCATTTTTAATGAGACCATTTACTCATCAGCATAAAGTAATGTACGGTATTCACTGAATTGTACAGGTTGCTACAATTACAACGGTACAGTATATGACTACACCATTTTCTGATGTGTGATGTTTATTGAAAAAAGCATTTTACTATTTTACAAAAATATATTTATTGCAATTATCTGACTTTTTTATGATGGCCACAAACAACTTACAAGAAGTGCAAAACTGCTGGAATGGTCTTTTTGCAACTTGTGTTCTTTGTGCATATGCTGGTCATAACGCGACCATATTCATTTTGTTTTTGCGGTGATGCAGCATTGGCTTATATGATGTTTGGCTGTGCAGCCAAAGCAATTATGTAGCCAAAGTCACTGGGTGCGTTTACAATGCATGGTTATCATGAACAAGTGTTTGCACAGCGCTTGTTCACAAGAGTTGTGCAGTCTAAAGAGGCTATCATCAAGCGAACAAGCAAAATACAGGTGCATCTCACGAAGTTAAAATATCATCAAAAAGTCATTACAAACAGAGTGATCTATTTCAAGTGTTTATTTCTATTAATGTTGAATCGCCAGAAGATTCACTACACTCGTCACGAAGGCGTTAAACTAGAAGAAGAGGGGACGGGAAGAAAAACATTAGACTCAAACATGAAGCCAGAAAATATACTGATGTAGGATATGAGGTGCGGCAAGGAAGACCCAAGACACATACTCAGAAGGGAGGTAAGAAAATTTCTGAAACAATCCACAGGGAGAAGATTGGAACAAAGCAAAATCCTCTAAACTGCATGCTCGCAAACGCCAGAAGCCTGACAAACAAGATGGAAGAACTAGAAGCAGAAATATCTACAGGTAACTATGTGGGAATAACTGAAACATGGTTAGATGAAAGTTATAACTGGGCAGTTAACTTGCAGGGTTACAGTCTGTTTAGAAAGGATCGTAAAAATCCGAGAAGAGGAGGGGTTTGTCTTTATGTAAAGTCTTGCCTAAAGTCCACTTTAAGGGAGGATATTAGGGAAGGGAATGAGGTTCGTGAGTCCATATGGGTCTGAATACTGTACATGGAGGGAAAAATAATAACAAAATTCTCATTGGGGTCTGTTACAAACCCCCAAATATAGAAATCATGGAAAGCCTACTACTAAGGCAGATAGATGAAGCTGTAACCCATAATGTGGTATTTGTTATGGGGGACTTTAAGTACCCGGATATTAACTGGGAAACAGAGACCTGCAAAACCTAAAAAGGCAACAGGTTTCTGCTAATAACTAAGAAAATTTATCTTTCACAATTGGTGCAGAATCCAACCAGAGGAGCAGCACTTTTAGACCTAATGCTATTTAATAGACCTGACAGAATAACAAATCTGCAGGTTGTTGGGCATCTAGGAAATAGTGACCACAGTGTTGTACAGTTTCACATGTCTTTCGCTAGGGAGACTTGTTGGGAGTCACAAAACCACTGATCTTTAGAAAGGCAAAGTTTAACCAGCTTAGAGATGCCCTTAATCTGCTTGACAATGTCCTCAGAAATAAAAATACAGATAATAAATGGGAAATGTTTAAGAACATCCTAAATAGACACTGTAAGCGGTTTATACCTTGTGGGAATAAAAGGACAAGAAATAGGAAAAACCCAATGTGGCTAAACAAAGAAGTAAGAGGGGCAATTAACAGCAAAAAGAAAGCATTTAAACTACTAAAGCAGGATGGCACCATTGAAGCTCTAAAAAACTATAGGGAGAAAAATACTTTATCAAAAAACTAATTAAAGCTGCCAAAAAGGAAACAGAGAAGCACATTGCTAAGGAGAGTAAAACTAATCCCAAACTGTTCTTCAACTACATCAATAGTAAAAGGATCAAAGTGAAAGTGTAGGCCCCTTAAAAAATTGTGAGGAAAGAATGGTTGTAGATGACAAGGAAAAAGCTAATATATTGAACACCTTCTTCTCCATGGTATTCACGGTGGAAAATGAAATGCTAGGTGAAATGCCGAGAGACAAAGGAAACGTTATATTAAGGATCACCAATCTAACCCAAGAAGAGGTGCGAAACCGGCTAAATAAGATTAAAATAGATAAATCTCCGGGTCCGGATGGCATACACCCACGAGTACTAAGAGAACTAAGTAATGTAATAGACAAGCCATTATTTTTTATATTAAGGGACTCTATAGCGACAGGGTCTGTTCCACAGGACTGGCGCATAGCAAATGTGGTACCAATATTCAAAAAGTGCTCTAAAAGTGAACCTAAAAATTATAGGCCGGTAAGTCTAACCTCTGTTGTTGGTAAAATATTTGAAGGGTTTCTGATGGATGTTATTCTGGATTATCTCAATGAGAATAACTGTTTAACTCCATATCAGCATGGGTTTATGAGGAATCGTTACTGTCAAACCAATCTAATCAGTTTTTATGAAGAGGTAAGCTATAGACTGGACCAAGGTGAGTCATTGGACGTGGTATATCTTGATATTTCCAAAGCATTTGATACCGTGCCAAACGAGAGGTTGGTACACAAAATGAGAATGCTGGGTCTGGGGGAAAATGTGCATAAATGGGTAAGTAACTGGCTTAGTGATAGAAAGCACAGGGTGGTTATAAGTGGGATATTCTCTAACTGGGTCGCTGTGACCAGTGGGGTATCGCAGGGGCCGGTGTTGGGACATATTCTCTTCAACATATTTATTAACAATCTGGTAGAAGGTTTACACAGTAAAATATCAATATTTGCAAATGATACAAAATTATGTAAATCAGTCAATACAAGAGAAGAAAGTATTCTGCTACAGATTGATTTGGATAAGTTGGAAACTTGGGCCGAAAGGTGGCAGATGCGGTTTAACAATGATAAATGTAAGGTTATACACATGGGAAGAAGGAATCAATATCACCATTACACACTGAACAGGAAACTACTGGGTAAATCTGACATGGAGAAAGAATTGTGGATCCTAGATAATGATAAACTTATCTGGAGCAACCAGTGTCAGGCAGTGGCTGCCAAGGCAAACAGGATCATGGGGTGAATTAAAAGAGGTCTGGATACACATGATGAGAGCATTATACTGCCTCTGTACAAATCCCTGGTTAGACCGCACATGGAGTACTGTATACAGTTTTGGTCACCGATGCTCAGAAAAGATATAATAGAACTAGAGCGGGTACAAAGGAGGGCAACAAAATTAATAAAGGGGATGGGGGAACTACAACACCCAGAGAAATTAGCAAAATTAGGTTTATTTAGTCCAGAAAAAAGATGACTAAGGGATGATCTAATAACCATGTATAAGTATATAAGGGGACAATACAAATATCTCTCAGAAGATCTGTTTAGACCAAGGACTGTGACGGTCACAAGGGGGCATTCTCTGCCTCTGGAGGAGAGAAGGTTTTTTCACCAACATAGAAGAGGATTCTTTACTGTTAGAGCAGTGAGAATCTGGAATTCCTTGCCTGAGGAGGTGGTGATGGCGAACTCAGTCAAGGGGTTCAAGAGAGGCCTGGATGTCTTCCTGGAGCGTAACAATATTGTATCTTACGGTGATTAGGTTCTTTAGAAGGACGTAGATCTGGGGATTTATTCTGATGGAATATAGGCTGAACTGGATGGACAAATGTCTTTTTTTTGGCCTTGCTAACTATGTTACTATGTTACTATGATTATGGCTTATAGCTAACGAAAACCCAAAAGTCATTTTCTCAGTAAATTAGAATACTTTATAACACCAGCTTGAAAAACTAATTTTAAAATCCGAAATGTTGGCCTACTGAAATGTATGTGCAGTAAGCGCACTAAGTACTTGGTCTGGGCTCCTTTGGCATCAATTCCTGCGTCAATGCGGCGTGGCATGGAGGCGATCAGCCTGTGGCACTGCTGAGGTGTTATGGAAGCACAGGTTGCTTTGATAGCAGCCTTCAGTTCGTCTGCATTGTTGGGTCTGGTGTCTCACATCTTCTTGTTGGCAATACCCCATAATAATAATAATCTTTATTTTGTTATATAATAATCTTGTAGATTATCTATGGGGTTAAGGTCAGACGAGTTTGCACGCCAATCAAGCACAGTGATACTGTTGCTTTTAAACCAGGTATTGGTACTTTTGGCAGTGTGGACAGGTGCCAAGTCCTGCTGGAGAAAGAAATTTCCATCTCCAATAAGCTTGTCGGCAGAGGGAAGCATGAAACGCTCTAAAATTTCCTGGTAAACGGCTGCGCTGACTTTGGTCTTGATAAAACACAATAGACCTACACCAGCCGATGACATGGCTCCCCAAACCATCACTGATTGTGGATACTTCACACTAGACCTTGGAAATCAAGGTCCCAGAGTCTGGAGGAAGAGTGGATAGACAGGCAATCCAAGCTGCTTAAGGTCTAGTAAGCCATAATTATCAACATTAACAGAAATAAACATTTGAAATAGATCATTCTGTTTGTAATGACTGTATATAATATATGAATTTCACTTTTTGCATTGAAGAACTGAAATAAATAAACTTTTTGATGATATTCTAATTTTGTGAGAGGCACCTGTACTTGTTCGTCAGGTGAAATGATCTTTTCGCTTGCCCAAGAAATAATAATTCTGTGCAGCGTATAGCCCTGTGTAAACAGGGCCTGCACTGCAGAGAACAATGGCAGCCTATATGCACTGAACAATCTATCACAAATCGTTCAGTGCATATCGGAAGCTGGGTCTATCTGTTTTAAAATAGACTCCAATAGAGATTGATGAAAATCACATTGTAGACATTTGCCATTGTATTTCATGGTACAGGGAGAGGAACCTACTATGAATTAATTACATTTTGTAACTGTCTGCACCTAGAAGTATCTGACAGAAACATTTTAGCATCATCATAAAATCCAAATCAAATCCATATTTCTAATATAAAACAGTACTTTATACTGGAATTGCATGTTGAATGTGTATACTATGTAATTATTAATAAATCGCTCCCACGTGTTAGAGGTGATATATTGCTGTCATTTTCTTTAGTAGATTTTATAATTACTGACAGCATAAAGATAAAAACAGATTTATCTTGAATATATTAAACTTTATAATTATTCCCAAGCAATTCACAATCAGACTATTTTAGGAAAAAGTTTTTGTTTTCTTTCCTTAACTCCTTCCCCTTATATGGATTATAGGTCCTAAGAACCAACGCAAATTTACGAGTTTTGCTATGCCTTTAGTTTATGTTTTAATGAAAAGGGTTTTCCACTATATCTACTATATCCACTAATGGACAACCCGTTCGTAATAGCTCTGCTGTCAGCACAAAATAAAGAGAGGATAGGCTGATCAGCTGTAGCCTTCACTATCCCGTTAGAGCAGACTTGATTCTCTGGCATTTTTTTTTGCCAATAATTATACAGGTTAGACATAGACTATGTCTGTAGGGAATGTATTGCTCACCAGTAAGTCTGACCTGACCGATCCATATAAGCAGGATACACAGCCACCCGTTGTCTGGGTGCATATATAAATCCAAGGGAAAAAAAGAGAATTATGCTGGATCCTTGAATTAAGAATATCCTTGCTTTTATTAGAAAGTCATTTAAAAAATCACATCAGGGTAGACAGTAACTGGTTAACGCGTTTCGGCGGAAACCTTAGTCGTTACTAATTCTCTTTTTTTTCTTTGGATTTATATATGCACCCAGCCAAAGGGTGGCTGTGTTTCCTGCTTACATGGATCAGTCAAGTTAGAGGACTTACAGCTGACCAACATATTCCCTACAGACATAGTTATATGTTTATAGCTGGGGTTAATACAGACATGGCAATTCCAATGTTTTATACTTTTTTTATCTTTTATTTGCAGTGACAGACAGGAGGCAGAGCAAGGGTTAACAAGTTTAACAGTTTTAATTTAACAGGGGTTTAACTTCTCGCAGGGAGATAAATGGTTAAATGAGGATTAAACAGTTTAATGGCAAGCAATAGGCAAAGTTAATGAGCAATAAACAAGATAACGGCAGTTCTTTAAATCATTTATCGTGTCAGAGACTTCCCAGTCCACAACTGAAGTTTTGAAGGCAGTGGCGCCAACAACGGCTGGCGCAGTGCTGTTCCAGTGGGGTCCTGCAAACAACGGTCTGTCTTCTGGCAGCAGCGGACGGTCTCCAGCTCCTTCCGCTGAGCCCCTAGTCCATAAGTTGATGCAGCCAAAGCAAACAGGGTCGAAGCACTGACAGAGTCCAACTTGGGTAGGCCGCAAATGTCTGTCCAGTACTCAGCTTTCTCTATGCGGCACGTGTGCTGTACTCACATTCACGAAGCGCACGTGTCTCTCTCTGAGCAGCTGCCGGGACCTGAATGGCTGCTCTGCACAGCTCTGCTCAGTTTGCGCTGCTCTGAGAGTCTGTCATGATCCCAGTGCAGGTTTTCACCTGCACGTCAGGGGTTAATGTCTTGAGCTCAGTGCAGGCTTTGACCTGCACGCCTGGGGTAATTATTGTGGCCTCTCTTTGGTTCAGCGAGAGCTTCGAGAAACTCAAACCCCCGTCAGTTATACTTTTGCCTTTGGCCGAGTGTGGTGACCCCTGTGTGCATGTTCATTGTCTTCCAGCTTGCTTATATGGTTCTGATCCGGTTCTGTCCCCGTTGTGAGGTTGCCTGTTGATTCTGTACAGTTTTACTGTTTATCTGTTTCTCTGGTTTCTGACTTCTTGGCTACGTCCTGGCTATCCGTTCTGTCTAATCCTCTGGTATTGTCATGCTATCTCGTGCTTTGACCCCGGCCTGATCTGTTTACGTCCCTGTCTATGCCCCTTGGTAACTTTGTCCCGTAGTTACCCTGCTAGGAGTTTTCCTGCAGCTCCTAGCTCTCTGAGGTTTCGGCCACGCCCCCAGCAGTCACGTGCTTCAGGTCCTGTGGGTCTGAAGCACGCACATTCTCTGCTGCTGCCCGCTCCACAGGTATCTCTGAGCACAGTTTGTCTTACTCAGGACACACGCACTGGCTCATTGAGCAAGCGCAGTGCGGTGTTCCTGACATTATAACTGACCGTGAACTTTTTTTTCCTCACTTCTGTAGCATGGATCCAATGCATGCTTTGTCTGAGCAGGTAAAATGCTTGACTCAGTCGCTGCAGAAGCTAAGTTTGGAACACAAAGCTCTGGCAAAGTACCAACGGCAGGTTGCGGTCTCAGTTCAGGGGGTGCTTTCAACAGGCTTTCAGCAGGTGGGTACAAAAAGAATTCCAAGACAATAGTGCTTATCCTGATTAAATATATTAGTTGTAATAAACCAATTTATGCACACCAATGGACAGATAGAGGATAATTCGGAAAACTAAACAAATCAAACTACGGAAAACCGAACTAGTATCCAAAATTTTATTATTAAAACATATAAAAAAAAATATATATATGCATACGTGTATATATATAAAAAAGGGGGGTGGAATCCCAATACCCAAATGGAGGAATACTGGAAAGCAATATGGCATCAATAAATTTACACAATAAATATAGTTGTAATAGAGTGTCCTCAATGAAATGCAAATATAGAAATTATTGGGTATGAAATAGCGCATATCATGATGAAAATTTTTTAAAATGTATACTGTAGTTTAACCAAATGTATACAACATAGCGTGATTAGCTTAAATGGTATAGTAACAAATAATGTGCAACAAATACCAGTACTAAATAATATGAGCATACATATTTCACTGCAGACTAGTGCCAATCTGAAAAAAATAAGTACACAATTACATAATGCACATTTATATACTGTAAACTAATGGCACTCTATATGCACCAATGTGCTGCAAGCTAAATAGCCGTGCCATATTGCATACAATTGAGAGAGACACATGTTAAAAAGAAAACAATAAAGTGTACAATACCACAATGCACTTTTATATACTATAAACTAGTGCCACTCTATATGCACCAATGTGCTGCAGGCAAAATAGCCGTGCCATAATGTATACAATCATGAGAAACACATGTTCAGGAAATAGCTGTAAATACCTAATGTCTGTTAGTGCCAGGTTCCCAGTACACGTCCGACCCCATATTTTTTGTATATGTTTTAATAATTAAATTTTGGATACTAGTTCGGTTTTCCATAGTTTGATTTATTTCAGCAGGTGGGGAATAGAGATGTCATCTTAGTCCCACCCGAATCCAAGATTAAGTTACCAGATACGTTTGCTGGTGACAAAAATGACTTTAGAGCATTTAAGGAGGGCTGTAAGCTCTTTTTCTCCTTGAGACCCCGCTCCTCTGGGGATGAGAAACAGAGGGTGGGGGTGGTTATGTCCCTGCTTAGGGGGGCCCCACAAACCTGGGCATTTTCTCTTTCCTCTTCTGCCCCGAAGATAACGACTGTGGATGCGTTTTTTGAGGCCCTAGGGCTTATTTACGATGAGCCCGATAGAGTGCGTTTGGCTGAGGACAAGGTGATGAGTGTCTGTCAGGGGAAGCACTCGGCCGAGTGGTTCTGTTCTGAATTTAGACGTTGGGCAGCCGACATCTCTTGGAGTGATGCCGCCCTTCGGGGGCTACTCCGTAGAGGCCTGTGTGAACGTCTGAAGGATGCCCTGGAACTCCATCCTACACCTGACTCCCTGGAGGATGCCATGACTCAAGCAGTTCGCATGGATTGCAGACTGCGGGCAAGAGGTGTTATGCAACTTGAAACACCATTATTCCCCAGTGGAGGGGAGACCCGGACTCCTCCTGTGGCTATGGAGGTGAGCGTTGTCACCTGTGAGGAGAAGGAAAGAAGATGCCGCTGGGAGAAGCAGTTGTGCTTCTATTGTGGGAAATCTGGACATTGGAAGAAGGACTGCCCCTCCTGTCCGTCATCCTCCAAGATGGCGGTAAACGACTAGGTCTGGGTAGTAGTCGAGGAGGCTACCCAGACCTTCAGGTACAATTTTCTTCACGTGCAAAAATGGTGCTTCAGGTGGAGCTGGAACTTGGTAATGGTCCAGTTCAGACTACTGCTTTTGTTGACTGGTTCGGCTGTGAACCTGATTGATACCAGGATGATGACTCTTAATAAGATAGGGACAGTCAGGCTTCAGGATCCTGTTAAACTTGTGGCAATTAACTCGTCCCCTCTTACCCAGGACTGTATCTGTCTCAGGTCTAAACTGTTTTCTCTGAAAGTGGGTCCCACTCATGTGGAAAAATTAAACTGTCTTGTGTTAGATAACTTGCCTGCAGGACTGGTACTGGGGATGCCTTGGCTTCAACGTCATAATCCTACCATTGATTGGGTGACAGGGGAGATCACTCAATGGGGATGCAAGGATAAATGTTGTAACCTGGGACCTCTTGTTAACTCTGTTAAATCCGTATCTGTGTCTTCTGTCGGTCTGGAAGGTATTCCGGAGTACCTGAAGGATTTCGAAGACATTTTTTCCGAAAGTGAGGCTGAGGCGCTGCCACCACATAGACCCTATGATTGTGCCATTGAGTTAGTATCCGGGGCCAAATTACCTAAGGCTCGATTGTTCAATTTGTCCGGGCCTGAGCGCCAAGCCATGAAGGAGTACATAGCTGAGAGTCTCCACAAAAGGCATATCAGGCCTTCTGTGTCACCCGTGGCAGCAGGATTCTTCTTTGTGAAGAAGAAAGATGGTGGTTTGCGGCCGTGCCTCTACTTTTGGGAACTGAACAAGATAACGGTTAGGAACACTTACCCGCTTCCTCTAATCCCGGACTTATGTGACCAGTTATCTGGGGCCCAATGGTTCTCCAAGTTAGATCTCTGGGGGGCCTACAACCTGATAAGGGTTCGGGAAGGGGACGAGTGTAAAACTGCGATCCTCACATTAGAGGGACTCTTTGAAAACCTGGTTATGCCGTTTGGGTTAACTAATGCCCCCGCTATTTTCCAGAACTTTATCAATGTTGTGTTTTCTGACCTGATAGGCCATTTTGTTATCATTTATTTGGATGACATTTTGGTGTATTCCCCAGATGGTCAGTCTCACTTGCAACACCTACGGACAGTCCTCCAGAGACCCAGAGAGAACCAATTGTTTGCAAAATTGGAAAAGTGTTCGTTTTTCGTACAGGAACTGTCTTTTTTGGGGTTGATTGTGTCCTGTGAGGGGTTTCGTATGGATCCTAAGAAGGTGCTGGCGATCCCTGACTGGGTTCAGCCTCGAGATCTCAAGGGGCTCCAGCGCTTCTTAGGGTTTGCGAACTATTACCGGAGATTCATTAAAGGCTTCTCACAAGTGGTTAAACCACTCACAGATCTTACCCGGAAGGGGGCTGATGTAAAAAATTGGTCTGTACCCACTAAGGAATCCTTCTCAGCGAATAAGAAATGTTTCATGTCTGCCCCGGTGTTGGTCCAACCAGACCCGTCCAAACCATTCATTTCATTGTGGAGGTGGATGCTTCTGAAGTGGGGGTGGGGGCTGTGCTGTCTCAGGCTCCGGCCAACCTTACTAATCTCAAACCCTGTGCCTTCTTCTCCAAGAAGTACTCTTCCGCCAAGAGAAACTATGATGTAGGCAATAGAGAACTTCTTGCGCTCAAGCTGGCATTCGAAGAATGGAGGCACTTTTAGGAACGGGCGGCTCACCCTATCACTGTTATCATGGACCACAAAAATTTGGCATACCTGGAATCTGCTAAGAGGCTTACTCCTAGACAAGCCCGTTGGTCACTTTTTTTTCACGATTTCAATTCTTCATTACTTTTCGACCGGGGTCCAAAAATGTTAAAGCGGATGCCCTGTCCAGAAGTTTTGATCTGGTGTCTCCCCCCGAGCCGCCGTCCTTCATTCTTCCCCCAGGGGTGGTAGTGGCGGGGGTCTCAACTGAGTTGCAACAAGAAATTTTGAGGGCTCAGTCCGTAGCTCCGATGACCAGGCCAGGGGATAAATTGTTTGTTCCAGATTTATTGCGGCCTAGACTTCTGCAGGCGTTTCATGAGTCTAGGCTGAGTGCTCATCCCGGTATCACAGCCACTAGAGAGGCAGTAGCCAGGGTTTTTTGGTGGCCTTCACTGGGCTCCGATGTCAAGAAATTCATTGCTGCTTGTGGAGTTTGTGCCCGTTCCAAAAGCTCACATAACCGGCTGGCTGGAGAACTCATACCTTTACCGGTTCCTGATAGGCCATGAACTCATATCTCCATGGATTTTATTACCGATCTTCCACCTTCCGGGGGCAATACCGTGATCTGGGTGGTGGTGGATAGGTTTTCTAAACAGGCCCATTTCATTCCCTTGGCAGCATTACCCTCAGCAGAAACATTGTCAAGGTTGTTTGTGCAGCATGTGGTCCGATTGCATGGGGTACCCCTGAATGTGGTGTCTGACAGAGGTGTGCAGTTTGTGGCTAAATTCTGGAGGGCATTCTGTATGAAATTGGGCATCTCACTCTCCTTCTCGTCGGCATATCACCCGGAGAGTAATGGTCAGACGGAACGCACCAATCAATCCCTGGAACAAATTCTCGGGTGTCTGACCTCCGCCAGACAGGAGGATTGGTGTGATGCATTACCGTTGGCGGAATTCGCTTTTAACAAACGGGTGAGTCAGTCCACCAACATGTCCCCATTCCTAATCAATTATGGGTTTAATCCTCATTTTGGGTAGTTTTCACGGGTGGAATCCGGTTGTCCAGGGGCAGAGGGGTCCGTCCAATGGTTAAAAAACCTCTGGGCTGAAGTCCAGCGTAATATCTCTCGGGCCCAGGGGAGGTACAAATATTTTGCTGACAAAAAGAGAGCCCCGGGACACATGTTTCAGGTGGGGGGAGAAGGTTTGGCTTTCCACACGTAACATCAACTTGAAGGTACCGTCAGCTAAATTGGGACCAAAGTTCATTGGTCCGTACGAGATTGTGGAGATAGTCAACCCGGTGGCATATAGGTTGCGTCTCCCCGCCTCCTTAAAGATATCCAATGTGCTCCATAAATCTCTGTTGAAACCCGTGGGGTCTGTCAAGGAGGACTCTGAGCCTGTTGTTCCTCCAGTGTTGGTGGAGGGTCACTTGGAGTATGAGGTCAGACATATTGTGGACTCTCGGCGGGTGCGCCACTCTTTGCAGTACCTGGTCCACTGGAAGGGATATGGACCGGAGGATCGCTCATGGGTCCCTGCTCACTCTGTACATGCAGATCGCATGGTTCGGGCTTTCCATGCCAAATACCCGGGGATGCCTGGGGGTCCAGAGGCCCCCCGTTGAGAGGGGGTAATGTCATGATCCCAGTGCAGGTTTTGACCTGCACGTCAGCGGTTAATGTCTTGAGCTCAGTGCAGGCTTTGACCTGCATGCCTGGGGTAATTATTGAGGCTTCTCTTTGGTTCAGTGAGAGCTTCTTATAGCCCTGAGAAACTCAAGTTACACTTTTGCCTTTGGCCGAGTGTGGTGACCCCTGTGTGCATGTTCATTGTCTTCCAGCTTGCTTATATGGTTCTGATCCAGTTCTGTCCCCCGTTGTGAGCTTTCCTGTTGATTCTGTACTGTTTATCTGTTTCTCTGGTTTCTGACTTCTTGGCTACGTCCTGACTATCCATTCTGTCTAATCCTCTGGTATTGTCGTGCTATCTCGTGCTTTGACCCCGGCCTGATCTAACTTTATCCTGTAGTTACCCTACTAGGAGTTTTCCTGCAGCTCCTAGCTCTCTGAGGTTTCGGCCACGCCCCCAGCAGTCACGTGCTTCAGGTCCTGTGGATCTGAAGCACACACCTTCTCTGCTGCTGCCTGCTCCACAGGTATCTCTGAGCACAGTTTGTCTTACTCAGTGAGCAAGTGCAGTGTGGTGTTCCTGACAGCGTCCACCGATACCAGTAAATCTCGCGGTTAGTCTCTCACATAGCTGTCCCAGATCTGTGCTCTGTGGCCGGGAGCTATTCCCAATCAACTCTCACTCAGAGTACTTTGCCCAACATGGGTTCTGCTGTGCATCTATCAGTCTTTGGGAAAACACCTCAGGATCCTGTACCCGGCCCCCACACATCCACGCGAGCAAAGCACTCTGCACAGCCGGGCACAAGTCGCTCTGCACAAAAACTATCTCACCAGAGCACTCGCTGAAGTTTGTGCTGGAGCACAGCTCCGCGCTGCCTCTCTTTCTGCGGAGCGCACCGTCGCACACCTACCTCCACTTTCACTGCTGGAGAGGAACTGAGCTTTCTTTAAGCGCTTTTTCCTCACTGCCTGGCAAATCCACACCCCCTCTTCCTGGGTCATGGGGCCTGTCCTGTCCCCTATTCTTTCCCCAGGCAACATGGGATACAGCCTCAGCAGTTCCAGTCCCAGCATGATATAGGCACCTGCAGCCTGGTCTTCGTCCTTACAGTACCATTTGGAAACTTGCACTTTTAATGAGCTCGATCACTGATATTATTAGCTGCTGTGGCACCCCAGAAGTTCGGTTGTCACAGTGGCCTTGCCTCCCTCCAGGGGGAGTGATGTCATGCCTGGAAGCAAAGAAGGAATCTCCTTACCAGGTAGTTCCAGCATACAACACAGTTCCTGTCCAGGCCAGCAGAGGGAGCTCTAAACCCAACTTCTGGGGAGCTGCTCTCTCGTCTGAAGCTGGAAGTTAGTGAGTTAGTTAGTGCATGAACAGGGTTGAGACAGGATGTGTGGAGAGGAGCTGGTGGACAGGAGCTGTAGCTGAGCTCACCCCCAGGCTTGAGCGCCAGAGACCGGGCCCCAGAGCCCGAGGCTGTGTGGGTACTAAAGCTCCAGCAGCAGAATCTGGAGGACAGAAGACCGTAAATCCTCTGTCTCTAACTGATATTCGATGACACAGCAGCACATGTGAGCCAGAGACGCCAGAGAGGAGCGATTCCTGACGCAGGCTACAGTTGCCTGTCATGCGAGAGGAGTTCTACCTAAGTAGCAGACAGAAAGAGGAACTTGAATAGAGTATACAGAAGCAAGTACCTCAGAGAATAGCACTAGAAAGGAGGCCTCACAACCCACCTGATAAAGGAGATCATCAAATTGCTTACAGGCTGACCTACTCCAGAACCATCTGTAACCTGAGTCCTGGACTGTACCTGCACAGCTCAGTAAAAGGTAAAGGAAACTGCACTCTGTTGTGTCCTCTAATTATTCCTGCTTCCCAACTCTGCTACATCTATCATCACCAAGTTCAACATCTTTTCTATCACAACTGCCCTGGGACAAAGCTCTGCCTGTGGAGAGCTGTACCAACTCTGCTGCATTACCATCAGTCCCAGAGGATCTGCTCTGCAGCGCTGAGTCACCTCTGAACAGAAACCACAGGTGGCGTCACCAACACTTTATCACAAACTCTTTATAAATTTTATCTCCCTTGTAAATATCCCTTTTTATTGGACGCCCTGGGTCATGGACCGGGTCACCGCTGCCGTGACACATCCCCTTTAAATACCGGCTCGGTACCGAGTACTCCCCACTGCCCTGCCGGGTGATTCACTGCGGTACTTCTGTATTGCGGTGTAATGTGTCTGGCAGACTTCCCATTAGACCCACCCCTGGTAGGGTATAATAGAGGGACTCGGATAGCAATCACGAGAGCCATTCTTAGGCATTCTGCATCTCCCTCCGCCAAGGACTGGGTTACAAAATTGATTGTTATGTTATTTCCAAGGGAGAGTTTTCTGTTTGGTAGTGTTCATGCCATATGGGGGCTTCTAAATATAGGAAGACAAGTACTGTACATGAATTAAGGGTGCAATTAATTGCATTAGACATAAGTTACCAAAAAGTTGGCTGATTTTTACAAACTAAAAGTGTATTATTACGTTTTACATTGACTCATAAGGTATTCTAAAATGTACATTTTTATACAATCACCTGCCAGTTTCTGGGTTCTGGGCACTGCATGTGATGATCACACTATTTCTTTATTTCATGGTGCATTTCCCATCTTCATAATGATATTTGATCTGCCTTGTTACATTTACTGGTAATTGTGCAAGGTCTAATTCCAGGATGCGCTTTTCAGCTGACTTACTTTAGGCCAGTCTTTATATTCATTTGTACACATTTATAATAAATTCAGAGTTGCTTGAGGTTGAAAATTTGTGCAACTAAGAACAAAAATGCAATCAGTCTTAATGCACAGGGGCGAAGGGCAAGGGAAGTTTATGGTGCTGGCAATGACTGACACCTTCCTGTAAATCATCTTTCTTGAATGTTTCTTAAAGGACTAGCTGCCTGGTTGCCAGTAAAAGATGTAAAAACAGACAGCAATGAATATGCTATCTCAGAAAAATATCACTGAGGCCTGGACTGCTAATCTGCCTTTTGGGCAGCAGTGTGGCACTGCTTGGGAGTCCACCAGCCAGTTTTTCCATCTGGTGTCAGTGTAAGGAGAAAGACCGAGCTGCAGGTGCCTGCATCATGCTGGGTCAGGAACTGCTGAGGCTGCATCCCATGTTACCCGGGGGAAAGAATAGGGGACAGGACAGGTCCCATGACCCAGGAAGAAGGGGCGTGACTAAGCCAGGCAGTGAGGAGAAAGCGTGTGAACAAACGGAGAGTTTGCCGTCAGCAGCGAGGACAGAGGCAGGCGTGCGGTGCGCTCTGCAGTATGAAAGTGTCATGATCCCAGTGCAGGTTTTTGAGCTGCACGTCAGGGGTTAATGTCTGGAGCTCAGTGAAGGTTTTGACCTGCACACCTGGGCTTAATGATTGTGGCCTCTTTCTGGTTCTGGGAGATTTTCTTAAACCCCTGGGAAGCTCCAATCCCTGCCAGTTATACTTTTGCCTTTGGCCAAGTATGCAGACCTCTGTGTGCCTGTTCGTTGTTATAGCTTGTTTATATGGTTCTGACCCGGTTCTGTTTCCCGTTGTGAGTTTGCCTGTGATTTGACTACTCTCTGCTCGCCCCTCTTGTATTTTGCAGCTATCTCTGTGTGACATGCGCACTGACTAAGTGAGCAAGTTCAGTGCGGTGTTCCTGACATTATAACTGGCCTGCTATTTTTTTTTCTTTCCTCACTTCTGCAGCATGGACCCAATGTGTGCTTTATCTTAGCAGGTGAAATGCTTGACTCAGTCACTGCAGAAGCTTAGTTTGGAACACCAAGCTCTGGCCCAGTCCCAACGGCGGGTTGAGGACTTAGTTCAGGGGGTACTTTCCGCAGGCTTCCATCAGGTGGGGAATAGAGATGTCATTTTAGTCCCACCCGAGTCCCTGGTTAAATTGCCAGATACGTTTTCTGGTAACAAAGATGATTTCAGAGCATTTAAGGAGGGCTGTAAGCTCTTTTTCTCTTTGAGACCCCGCTCCTCTGGGGATGAGAAACAGAGGGTGGGGGTGGTTATGTCCCTGCTTAGGGGGTCCCCACCAGCCTGGGCATTTTCGCTTTCCTCTTCTACCCCTGAGAGAATGTCTGTGGATGCGTTTTTTGAAGCCTTAAGGCTTATTTATGATGAGCCTGATAGACTGCGTTTGGCTGAGGACAAGGTGATGAGTGTCTGTCAGGGCGAGCACTCGGCCGAATGGTTCTGTACTGAATTCAGATGTTGGGCAGCCGAGATTTCCTTGTGTGATGCCGCTCTTCGAGGGCTGTTCCGTAGAGGCCTGTGTGAATGTCTGAAGGATGCTTTGGCACTCCATCCTCCGCCTGACTCCCTGGAGGATGCCATGACCCAATCGGTTCGCATGGATCGCAGACTGCGGGCTAGAGGCGCTATGCAATGGGAAACACCATTATTCTTCAGTGGAGATGAGACCCGGACTCTTCCTGTGGCTATGGAGGTGAGCGCTGTCACCTGTGAGGAAAAGGAAAGAAGACGCCTCCGGGAGAGGTAGTTGTGCTTCTATTATGGGGAATTTGGACACTGGAAGAAGGACTGCCCCTCCTGTCCGTCATCCTCCAAGATGGCGGTAAACGACTAGGTCTGGGTAGTAGTCGAGGAGGCTACCCAGACCTTCAGGTACAATTTTCCTCACGTGCAAAAATGGTGCTGCAGGTGGAACTGGAACTTGGTTATGGTCCTGTTCAGACTACTGCTTTTGTTGACTGTGGTTCTGCTGTAAACCTGATTGATACCAAAGTTATGACTCTTAATAAGATAGGGACAGTCAGACTTCAGGATCCTGTTAAACTTGTGGCAATTGACTCATCTCCTCTTACCCAGGACGGTATCTGTTGCAGGTCTGAACTTTTTTCTCTAAAAGTGGGTTCCACTCATGTGGAAAAACTAATTTGTCTTGTGCTAGATAACTTGCCTGCAGGACTGGTACTGGGGATGCCTTGGCTTCAATGCCATAATCCTACCATTGATTGGGTTACAGGGGAGATCACTCAATGGGGATGTAAGGATAAATGTGGTAACCTGGGACATCTTCTTAACATTGTTAAATCCGTATCTGTGTCGTCTGTCTGTCTGGAAGGTATTCCGAAGTACCTGAAGGATTTTGAAGACGTTTTTTCCGAAAGTGAGGCTGAGGCGCTGCCACCACATAGACCCTACGATTGTGCCATTGATTTAGTACCCGGAGCCAAGTTACCTAAGGCTCGATTGTTCAATTTGTCTGGGCCTGAGCGCCAAGTCATGAAGGAGTACATAGCTGAGAGTCTCCGCAAAGGGCATATCAGGCCTTCTGTGCCGCCTGTGGCAACAGGATTCTTCTTTGTGAAGAAGAAAGATGGTGGTTTGCGGCCGTGCCTCGACTTTTGGGAACTGAACAGGATAATGGTTAGGAACACTTACCCACTTCCCCTCATCACAGACTTATGTAACCAGTTAGCTGGGGCCCAATGGTTCTCCAAGTTAGATCTGCGGGGGGGCCTACAATCTGACAAGGGTTCGGGAAGGGGACGAGTGGAAAACTGCGTTCCTCACATCAGAAGGACTCTTTGAGAACGTGGTACTGCCGTTTGGGTTAACTAATGCACCCACTATTTTCCAGAATTTCATCAATGTTGTGCTTTCTGACCTGATAGGCCATTTTGTTATCATTTATTTGGATGACATTTTGGTGTATTCCCTGGACATCCAATCTCACTTGCAACATCTACAGACAGTTCTCCAGAGACCCAGGGAGAACCGATTGTTCGCTAAATTGAAAAAATGTTCGTTTTTTGTACAGGAACTGTCTTTTTTGGGGTTGATTGTGTCCTGTGAGGGGTTTCGTATGGATCCTAAGAAGGTGCTGGCGATCGCTGACTGGGTTCAGCCTCGAGATCTCAAGGGGCTCCAGCGCTTCTTAGGGTTTGCGAACTATTACCGGAGATTCATTAAAGGTTTCTCACAAGTGGTTAAACCACTCACGGATCTTACCCAGAAGGGCGCTGATGTAAAAAATTGGTCTGTACTCGCTAAGGAGTCCTTCTCAGTGATTAAGAAATGTTTCATGTCTGCCCCGGTGTTGGTACAACCAGACCCGTCCAAACCATTCATTGTGGAGCTGGATGCTTCTGAAGTGGGGTTGGGGTCTGTGCTGTCCCACGGTCCGGCCACCCTTACCAATCTCAAACCCTGTGCCTTCTTCTCCAAGAAGTTCTCCTCAGCTGAGAAAAACTATGATGTAGGCAATAGAGAACTTCTTGCGCTCAAGCTGGCATTCGAAGAATGGAGGCACTTTTAGGAACGGGCGGCTCACCCTATCACTGTTATCATGGACCACAAAAATTTCACGATTTCAGTTCTCCATTACTTTTTGACCGGGGTCCAAAAATGTTAAAGCGGATGTCCTGTCCAGAAGTTTTGAGCCAGTGTCTCCCCCTGAGCTGCTGTCCTCCATTCTTCCCCCAGGGGTGGTAGTGGCGGGGGTCTCAACTGAGTTGGAACAAGAAATTGTAAGGGCTCAGGCCCTAGCTCCGGCAACCAGGCCAGGGGATAAACTGTTTGTTCCAGATTCATTGCTGCCTAGACTTCTGCAGGAGTTTCATGAGTCTAGGCTGAGTGCTCATCCAGGTATCACGGCCACTAGAGAGGCAGTAGCCAGGGGTTTTTGGTGGCCTTCATTAAGGTCCGATGTCAAGGAATTTGTTTCTGCTTGTGGCGTGTGTGCCCGTTCCAAAAGCTCGCATAAGCGGCCGGCTGGGGAACTCATACCTTTACCGGTTCCTGATACTGTAGGCCATTGACTCATCTTTCCATGGATTTTATTACCGGCCTTCCACCTTCCAGGGGCAATACCGTGATCTGGGTGGTGGTGGATAGGTTTTCTAAACAGGCCCATTTTATTCCCTTGGCAGCATTACCCTCAGCAGAAACATTATCAAGGTTGTTTGTGCAGCATGTGGTCCGATTGCATGGGGTACCCCTGAATGTTGTGTCTGACAGAGGTGTGCAATTTGTGGCCAAATTTTGGAAGGCGTTCTGTATGAAATTGGGCATCTCACTCTCCTTCTCATCGGCATATCACCCGGAGAGTAATGGTCAGACAGAACGCACCAATCAATCCCTGGAACAAATTCTCAGGTGTCTGACCTCCGCCAGACAGGAGGCTTGGTGTGATGCATTACCGTTGGCGGAATTCGCTTTTAACAACCGGGTGAGTCAGTCCACTAACATGCCCCCATTCCTGATTAACTATGGGTTTAATCCGCATTTTGGGGAGTTTTCACGGGTGGATTCCGGTTGTCCAGGGATAGAGGGGTCCGTTCAATGGTTAAAAAACCTCTGGGCTGAAGTCCAGCGTAATATCTCTCGGGCCCAGGGGAGGTACAAATATTTTTCTGACAAAAAGAGAGCCTCGGGAGACATGTTTCAGGTGGGAGAGAAGGTTTGGCTTTCCACACGTAACATCAACTTAAAGGTACCATCAGCTAAGTTGGGACCAAAGTTCATTGGTCCGTACGAGATTATGAAGATAGTCAACCCAGTGGCATATAGGTTGCGTCTCCCTGCCTCCTTAGAAATATCCAATGTGTTCCATAAATCTCTGTTGAAATCCGTAGGGTCTGTCAAAGAGGACTCTGAGCCTGTTGTTCCTCCAGTGCTGGTGGAGGGTCAATTGGAGTATGAGGTCAGACATCTTGTGGACTCTTGGCGGGTGCGCCGCTCTTTGCAGTACCTGGTCCACTGGAAGGGATATGGACCAGAGGAGCGCTCATGGGTCCCTGCTCCCTCTGTACATGCAGATTGCCTCATTCGGGCTTTCCATGCCAAGTACCAGGGGAAGCCTGGGGGTCCAGAGGCCCCCCGTTGAGAGGGGGGTACTGTCATGATCCCAGTGCAGGTTTTTGAGCTGCACATCAGGGGTAAATGTCTGGAGCTCAGTGCAAGTTTTGACCTGCACACCTGGGCTTAATGATTGTGGCCTCTTTCTGGTTCTGGGAGAGCTTCTTAAACCCCTGGGAAGCTCCAATCCCTGCCAGTTATACTTTTGCCTTTGGCCGAGTGTGCTGACCTCTGTGTGCCTGTTCGTTGTTATAGCTTGTCTATATGGTTCTGACCCGGTTCTATTTCCCGTTGTGAGTTTGCCTGTTGATTCTGTACTGTGCTATCCTCTCTGTGTATGACTCATTGCCTGTGATTTGACTACTCTCTGCTCACCCCTCTTGTACCTTGCAGCTATCTCTGTGTATGACTAATTGGCTACGTCCTGACTATCCTCCCTGTCTATGCCCCTTGGTAACTTTGTCTCTCAGTTACCCTGCTAGGAGTTCTCTTGCAGCTCCTAGCTCTATGGAGTTTAGGCCACGCCCCTAGCAGTGACGTGCTTCAGGTCCTGCGGCTCTGAAGTACGCATCTATTCGGCTGCTGCCCACTCCACAGGTATCTTTGAGCACAGTTCGCTTTACTCAGGACACGCACACTGGCTCAGTGAGAAAGTTCAGTGCGGTGTTTCTGACAGAAAGACAGTGCGGGGCAGAACTGGGCAGAGCTTTTGCGTACGGGCCACTGAGCCAGTGAGAGCGCCGAGTGCCCATCTAAGCATAGTGCAGCGCTCGCACGGAGGAGCAAGAGCCCGATGCAGAACCCTGAGGTGCGTCCCGCATTTCTCACAGACGCACAGCGGCACCAGTGTGGGACAGAGACTACTGCAGCGATCCTCACTTCGGTTGGCACATAGAGAAGCGCATGCCGAGCAGAGCCATGCAGAGCAGCCATTCAGGTGACAGCAGCTGCTCCGAGAGACACGTGCCATGAGGAACCTTGCGGAGAGCTTTACTCTTTTGCTCTGCAGCTTTTCTCGCTTTGATTGCGCGGCTTATGGACTAGGCGCTCAAGCCTAGTCAGAAACCTGCCGTCAGAAGACGGATTGTTAACTTTGTACTCCATCTGAGGACCCTACATCGGCTGTTGCCGGTACTACTACTCCCATCGAACTGTGGACTAAGGACCCCACGAGGAGCTATGATAAGTGTTGTTTGAAACTTAAACTGTCATGCTCATTTTGCTTTTTTCATTTAACCCATGTTGTTCCAATAGCTCTTTGCTACTGCCTATTAACTCCCTGCAAGGAGAAAACTATAACTCTTACTGTTGAAAGAATAAATAGTATTGTTGTACCGTACTGTTCTGCAATCCCTGCGTACTGCATCCGTTTAACCTGCTTACACAAGCACCTGGTGGTGCAGCAACACTGAGAGCGGGATGGGGCTCACAATATTGGTGCCGGAACGTTGGATGGATTGAATGTCTGTTTTTCTACTATGTCGGTTGTTCATTGAATTGAATATCATTTGAAATTCTCATTCTTTAGTGACTTATTGAGTGCCGAAGGTCATCTTCTTATATTCACATGTGGTTAGAGCCATGGCCGGCCTCAGCTATGTACAGTGCCCCTGAGGGTTCAGTCGCCAAAGAGGTACTGCACCTCCTCCTGAGGTATAGTATCCCACTCCTCAGGTAAGATGGGGACACCTGACCAGATTCCAGCACCTGCACCCAGCACAGACACCTTAGAACAGCAGAGCACCCTCTATGGCCCCTGCTTGGTTCATCAAGGGTGCTGGGAGGTGGGTGGAGCTTAGTTGCACTAAAGAGGGGAAAGCTGACAGGAAGTTTGAGCAGTGGGGAGAGCAGAGAGAGGACATTTATGCAGCAGCCTCCTGTGAGCTGGAGCTGCTGGCAAGGAAAGAAAGGAAGAAAAAGATCAGTTCTTCAGAAGAAAGATAGAATAGGACGGAACATGAGGAGGAGAGAATTGGGGAATGGGGCTAGAGCAGAGCCCTTCCCTAAGTTTAATGCACCAAAGGCCGGGCGCCCGTATCCGAGGCTGTGTGAACGCTAATGGTTCTACAGCAGAAACCGGAGGAATACAAGTTGTGACCACTTTATTACCACCTAAGACTCGACAACACAGCAGCAACATGTGTGAGCCGGGACATGATTGTAAGGAGTCCCCGAAGTAGGCTACAGCTGCCTGTCATGCGAGTGGAGTTCTAAATAACAGCAAGAAAGAGGAACTTGAGTGTAATTCATAACTGCAAGTACATCAGATTAGCGCTAGAAAGGAGACGTTAAGAAAAGGCACACGGAAGGGAGTGCTGGAAGGGTGTATTCCATCTGCCTGGAAGTTGGCTGAGCCCCTCACCTGGAGGACACAGCACTGAAGCGGGCACCTGTGTATGCCAGAAACGTGAGTAAAGCTTTGGAACTGCATTCAGCTGTGTCTCTGCCTTCTTCCTATGTCACCTTCTCAGCACTGCTACATCTCTGTGCCTAAACACTACACCATCTACCTCAACATCTATTCTCATCTTCCCTGGGACTACAGCTCTGCCTGTGGAGAGCTATTACACCTCTGCTGCATCTCAACATCTGTCCCAGAGGATCTGCACTGCAGCGCTGGTCCCCTTCGGACCAGATACCACAGGTGGCATCACGAACTTATCTACGCATAAACTTTATTTAATCCCCTTATTTTACATGGACACCCAGGGCCACAGACCGGGTCACTGCCACTGTGACAAACCCCCTTTAAGACATTGGCCCAGTACCGAGTAAAAACCCCACTTGCCCTGGGGGTGATCCACATGCAGCATCATCCTCTCTGTGTGCCGAGCTGCCTCTAGTGTCCAATCAGCCAGGGGGCGATAACAAAGTGCAGGGAACTGTAATGACTGCTTTTTCTGGTGCCCAGTGCCCAGCACACTTCAGGTAACCTCTGCAGCTGGTTATCAGCTGCACTGTTCATCTCAGCTACTGTTGTGCTGAGATAGGTAGGAGGGGGAGGCGGAACTTTGACAAATTATAGTTTAACCCCGAGCCCCGAGCCTGTTTTCACTTTCATGACCATGCCAAATTTTACAATTTTGACCAGTGCTACATTATGTGGTAATCTGGAATGCTTCAGCAGATCCCTCTAATTTTGAGAATGTTTTTTCATGAATACTGTACTTGATCAGCAATTTCTAATTTTTCCAACAAAATTTACAAAACTTTTTTTTTCAGGACCACATCACATTTGAAATGACTTTGGAAGGGCCTATTTGACAAAAAAAAACACAAAAGTGACACCATTCTAAAAACTGCACCCCTCAATGTGTTAAAAACCACATTCAAGAAGTTTATTTCAGGTGCTCATCTGGCTCCTTGACACCTGATGAAGGCTCTGGTCCACAGCCAAAAAACGGTTTATGATTTTGACCCTAAATAAAAGGTACTTATTTTATTTACTGAATTCTCACTAATGTCATCGGCAGGGCACCAGTATAACCTTTATATTTTTAAAAATGACCTGTGTTGTTTTAAAAAATGTGATTTTTTTTCTTCTTTTTCCATTGATGAAGCTGTGCGAGCAGTATCATTATCAAGCCACCTGGATAAAAATGTCTGCTTATTCTATTTTCTTGATTAAAGGGAATCTGTCAGCATGTTTTTGCTATTTAATCTGAGACTACACTAATATACAGCAGGAGACCGTGATTCTATGGATGTATCACTTATTAGACTGTGTTTTGTAGTTTCAGTGCAATTATCCACTCCCGTCTGGGCTACTGCAATACTCTATTAATTGGCCTCCCCGTTATTCGACTTTCCCTTCTCCAGTCCATCCTTAATGCAGCAGCCAGGGTCATCCATCTGGCTAATTTTTCTCTAGACTGCAGAGGGAAAAAGAAGGGATCTCTCAGTATGCGACAGCACTGCAAAAAGTGTTAGCAGAAGTGCAGAGAAAGGAGTCAGATGGGATTGGTGGCATGGGCTCTAAAGACCGGATACTCCGGGAACAATTCATTCTGAGACTGCACTGCATGTCCTTGAGGAGAGCACTGTCAGAATGGGTCCGTGCAGATCCGGCTCTTTCATTTCATCAAATCCTGGCAGAAGTAGTGGCCCGAAGCAAAGAAGGCAGTTACGCATCTGGGGTGATGCGTGTCAAGGGCACCAATACCAGAGTGGACCCAAATCATCAGGAGGCACTGGTCCAGGTGGTGCAAGACTTGCAGCAGTCTCTTATCAGTATACAAGACAAATTAACCCGGATGGAGCTAAGAATGGGAGAACAATACTCTGACCCATTGTACTCATACAACCATTCTTCGGCCCAACCTATAAGGAATCTATGGGTGCAAGCTCCCTTCCGTCATGCATCGGAGGCACGAAGACAGGCTAGGGGTGCCCCTTGGTGAACAGGAGGCATCCAATGCTGGGAATGTGGGGGACAGGGGCACCTTGACAGAGACTGCCGGAATTATGCTCAAAGCCAACCACAGCAACCGTTAAACTACCAACCCCTGCAGTAATGCGGCACTCTGCGGGGAGGCAAGAAGAGAGGCCGCTCCTTATCATAATGAACACTTGATCGCTGGGAGTCCCATCCTACGTGCTGAATTTGAGGGTGTTCCAGTGTACTGCTTGATAGATACCGGGTCACAAGTGACAACGATGCCAGAAACTTATTTCAGACAGCATTTTTGGGCCCTGGCCAAGCTAGAGAAGGAGACATTGATCCAGTTGTTTGTTGCCAATCAACAACCGATCCCGGTCACAGGGGTCATGTGGATGAATATTCGAATCTGTGGACCAGAAGTGGGAAAAAATGGGATCCTGTTAGTCCCTGAGCCCATCAAAGAAGATGTGCCTGTAGTATTGGGAATGAATATCCTATGAGAACTCGATCAGATAATGTTTACCAAATGGGGACCCAGTTATTGGAATAAGGCTGCTACACACAAGCCTACTCAAGAAGCCCTTCAGTGACTGATCCGCGTCTGTGGGACGCAGAAGAGTGTGCCATCTTATCAGATGGTAGGAGTCATCAGGGCCCCTGGGAAAGAGCCTGTAATCCTGCCTCCCGAGAAAGAAAGTATAATACACCTTCCAGTGGTGACGCATTGCAACCTCGATGGGCTTGAAGTGATTGTTCAGCCTGTGGTAGGCGGAGGAGTGGACCAAGAAGTCATGATAGCTCATACGATAGCTGTGGTCCAGCAAGGACACGTCCCCATAAGAGCTTTGAACATGGGCTCCAGGGAAGTCACCTTGCCACGAGGGACAGATCTAGCCCTGGTGTATGTCATGGTTAGGACATGGTTAATGTCCTGTTCTGACAGGGTTAACATTGCCGGCCTCTCTTTGGATCTGGGAGGGGTATATATGATCAATCCATACTGGCATTCTCTGTCAGTTATACTGCTATTCTGGTGTGTCTGACCCCTGGTGTGCATGTACTCTGCATGGTTTGTTTGCTTTCCGTGTATGACCCAGCTTGTTCCTTCACTCTGTACTCCGTCTCTCGTTTTTGGTACCATTGTCTTTTCTGGTTCTGACCTCCTGGCTTGGCTATCGTTACTCCGTTACAGTTTACCCCAATTGTACCGTCTAATACCTGTTCTGGTTTCCTGATCTATTGCTACGAGCTGACTATTCTTTCTGTCTAAGCCCTTTGGTACTGTCCTGCTATCTCGTGCTTTGACCCGACTTGATCTGGTGTCTGTCTCTGTCTATGCTCCTTGGTAACATTGTCCTGTAGTTACCCTTCTAGGAGTTTCCCTGCAGCTCCTAGCTCTGTGGAGCTTAGGCCACGCCCCCAGCAGTCACGTGATTTAGGTCCTGGAGCATGCATTGTCACCACTGCTGCTCGCACCGCAGGTATCTTTGTGTACAGTCTTTGTACTCAGGACACGCGCCCTGGCTCAGTGAGCAAGTGCAGTGCGGTGTTCCTGACATTATAACTGACCGTTTCAGTTTTTTTTTCCTCTGAAGGAAAAAAAAAAAAAAGTGTCTGTTATCCTCATGGATCCCATACAAGCCTTGGCTGATCAGGTCAAGCACCTGACCCAAATGTTCCATAAACTCAATGTGGAACAGCGCACGATGGCCCATACCCAGCAACAGTTGGTGGTTACTGTGCAGGGGGCTGTTGATGCAGGGGCTTCTAGTTCTGGGGGTAGGAATGTGTCATTAGCGTCCCCCGAATCTCCAGTCAAATTGCCCGATCCCTTCTCAGGGGATAAAAAGGAGTTCAGGTCTTTCAGAGAAGGATGCAAGCTTTTTTTTTCTCTAAGGCCCCGCTCCTCCAGGGATGAGTTCCAGAGGGTGGGGGTCATTATTTCCCTACTTCGGGGGGCTCCGCAAGCATGGGCTTTCTCTCTGTCTTCCTCTGCTCCTGAACGTATGTCAGTGAACTTGTTCTTTGAGGCTCTGGGGCACATTTATGACGAGCCTGATAGAGTGCGTCTGGCAGAGGATATGGTGTTGAGTGTGACACAGGGGAGGCACTCTGCTGAATGGTTCTGCTCAGAGTTTAGATGTTGGACCGCCGAAGTATCCTGGAATGACTCCGCCCTGAGGTGGTTGTTTCGCAGGGGCCTTTCTGACCATCTGCAGGACGCTCTGGCATTACATCTGCCTCCTGATACCCTGGAGGACGCCATGATGCAGGCGGTCCGTATGGACCGGAGACTCCGTGCTAGAGGAATGATGCAACAAGAGTCTCCCTTGTACCCCAAATTGTGTGACACTTCACCCGCATCTGAGCCCATGAACGTTGGGTCAGTCTCGGTTAAGGAGAAAGAGAGAAGGCACCGCAGAGACAATCTACTATGTTTTTACTGTGGAGCCTCTGGACATTGGAAAAGGAATTGTCCCTCCTGCCCTTCTTCAGAGAAACCTTCAGAGAAACGACTGAGTCTGGGCAACAATTGAGGAGGTTGTCCAGACTCCCAGGTACATTTTTTCTCACGTATAAAATTGGTCCTCCAGGTTGAATTGGAAATTGCTGGCGGTCCTGTTATGACCACCGCCTTTGTTGACTGTGGTTCCTCCATTAATCTGATTGATGCCCAAGTTGTGACTCTTAATAAGATAGGGACAGTCAGGTTAAAAGACCCTGTTAAAATTGTGGCTGTGGATTCGTCCCCTCTTACCCGGGATGGAATTTGTTTTATGTCTGAAGTTTTTTCTATGAAAGTGGGTTCCACTCATGTGGAAAATTTAAGTTGTTTCGTTATGAATAATCTGCCTGCAGGACTGGTATTGGGAATGCCCTGGTTGCAACGCCACAATCCTCTTATTGATTGGGTGAAGGGGGAGATCACCCGTTGGGGATGTAATGATAATGGTCTGTGTGGTAACCCGGTTCCTTTTGTCAATCCGATAAAATCTGTATCTGTGTCATCTGTCGGTCTGGAGGGTATTCCGGAGTACCTGAGAGACCTTAAAGATGTGTTTTCCAAAAGCGAGGCCGAGGCGCTCCCACCACATAGACCATATGATTGTGCTATCGATTTAGTACCTGGAGCCAAATTACCCAAGGCTCGTTTGTTTAATTTGTCCGGGCCTGAGCGCCAAGCTATGAAAGAGTACATTAAAGAAAGCCTTCGCAAGGGGCATATTCGGCCCTCGGTCTCACCCGTGGCAGCGGGGTTTTTCTTTGTAAAGAAAAAAGATGGTGGGTTGCGACCGTGCCTCAACTTTCGAGAACTGAACAAAATTACTGTTAAGAACACGTACCCTCTCCCATTGATTCCTGATCTATGCAATCAACTCACGGGGGCCAAATGGTTTTCTAAGCTCAATCTACGAGGGGCTTATAACCTTATAAGGATCCGGGAGGGGGACGAATGGAAAACAGCGTTCCTGACAACTGAGGGGCTGTTTGAAAACCTGGTTATGCCCTTCGGCCTCACTAATGCTCCTGCGGTTTTTCAGAACTTTATTAATGTTGTTTTTTCTGACTTGATTGGACGTTATGTAGTCATTTACCTGGATGACATCTTGATTTACTCTGAGGACAGTCAGTCACACTTGCATCATCTGCGTACGGTGCTTATGAGACTCCGGGAGAACCATTTGTATGCTAAGCTGGAGAAGTGCTCATTTTTTATGCAAGAACTGTCTTTTCTGGGTGTAATTGTATCCGGGGAGGGATTCCGCATGGATCCAGGGAAGGTTCAGGCCATTACAGATTGGGTGCAGCCTCATGACCTGAAGGGGTTGCAGCGATTTCTGGGCTTCGCTAATTATTATAGGAAGTTCATTAAAGGGTTCTCGCAGGTGGTAAAACCCTTGACGGACCTCACTCTTAAAGGGGCAGATGTAAAAATTTGGTCTGTGGCCGCAAAAAATTCCTTCCTGGCATTAAAGAAGTGTTTTACTACAGCCCCTGTGTTGGTACAACCCGATTCGTCAAGACCTTTTATCGTCGAGATCGAAGCTTCGGAGGTGGGGGTGGGGGCAGTATTGTCACAGGGCCCCTCTACCTTGACTAACCTCAAACCCTGTGCCTTTTTCTCTAAGAAGTTCTCGTCGGCCGAGAGAAACTATGATGTCGGTAACAGGGAACTGTTAGCAGTTAAATTGGCCTTTGAAGAATGGAGGCATTTTTTGGAGGGGGCCGCTCATCCCATTACGGTCATCACTGATCATAAAAACCTGGCCTATATCGAGTCTGCTCAGAGATTGACCCCCAGACAGGCTCGGTGGGCACTTTTTTTTTCTCGATTTCAATTTACCATCACGTTCCGACCAGGGTCTAAAAATGTAAAGGCAGATGGCTTATCCCGAAGTTTTGATTCTGTGTCCCCTCCAGAACCTCCTTCCTCCATTCTTCAACCGGGAGTGGTTGTAGCCGAAATCTCCTCTGAGTTACAGAGAGAGATTCTGGAAGCACAAGCACAAGCTCCCAGGAATAAACCCCCAGGTAAACTGTTTGTACCCGAACAATTCCGTCCCACACTCCTTCAGGAATTTCATGACTCTATGTTAAGTGCACACCCTGGTATTGCAGCTACCCGGGGGGCAGTAGCTAGGGGTTTTTGGTGGCCCTCTATGGGTACTGATATAAAAAGGTTTGTGAATACTTGTGGGGTGTGCGCGCGCTCTAAAAGCTATCAGGTCCGGCCGGCCGGGGAATTGGTGCCTTTGCCAATTCTGGATAAACCATGGACACACCTGTCCATGGACTTTATCACTAACCTTCCACCTTCCAAGGGCAACTCAGTAGTATGGGTAGTGGTTGATAGATTTTCTAAGCAAGCCCACTTTGTGCCATTACCTGCGTTACCATCTGCTGAAACCTTGGCTCGTTTGTTTATACAGCACATTGTTCGACTGCATGGAGTGCCTGTGAACGTGGTGTCGGACAGGGGTGTGCAATTTGTGGCCGGGTTTTGGAGAGCGTTTTGTATGAAGTTGGGGGTCACGTTGTCATTCTCCTCTGCCTATCACCCGGAATCTAACGGACAAACGGAACGCACCAACCAGTCATTGGAGCAGATTCTGAGATGCCTGGCCTCCTCCAGACAGGAAGACTGGTGTGAGGTATTGCCCATGGCAGAATTTGCATTCAACTGTCGGGTTAATCAGTCTACCGGAAAGCCTCCCTTTCTGGTCAATTATGGGTTTGTTCCGCAGTTTGGGGAATTTTCCCGTATGGATTCGGATTGCCCTGGTGCCGAGGGGATGGTACAACAATTAAAAACCCTCTGGAAGGAGGTACAGGGGAACATCTCCAAAGCCCAGAAGAAGTTAAAACATTTTGCAGACAGGAGGAGGGGGTGGTTCCTGCGTTGACAGTGGGGGAAAAAGTCTGGTTGTCCACTCGTAACATCAAACTTAAAATACCCTCTATGAAGTTGGGCCCCAAATTTATTGGCCCATACAAGATTGTAGAGGTGATCAACCCGGTGGCATACAGATTACAGTTGCCCACCTCCTTCAAAATCTCTAACGTCTTCCACAGGTCGCTATTAAAACCTGTGGGGACAGTTAGAGAAGATCCCTCATCCGTGGCTCCACCAGTGTTGGTTGAGGGTCAACTGGAGTACGAGGAAGGGCGCATCATTGATTCGCGGTGGGTGCGCCGGAGACTTCAGTACCTTATCCATTGGAAGGGATATTCCGTTGAGGATCGATCGTGGGTTCCGGCCAGTTCGGTGCACGCTGATCAACTGGTGCGGGCTTTTCATGCCAGGTACCCTGAGAAACCTGGGGGTCCGGTGGCCCCCCATTAAGAGGGGGTACTGTCATGGTTAGGACATGGTTAATGTCCTGTTCTGACAGGGTTAACATTGCCGGGTTCTCTTTGGATCTGGGAGGGGTATATATGATCACTCCATACTGGCATTCTCTGTCAGTTATACCGCTATTCTGGTGTGTCTGACCCCTGGTGTGCGTGTACTCTGCATTGTTTGTTTGCTTCCCGTGTATGACCCGGCTTGTTCTTCACTCTGTACTCCGTCTCTCGTTTTTGGTACCATTGTCTTTTCTGGTTCTGACCTCCTGGCTTGGCTATCGTTACTCCGTTACAGTCTACCCCTATTGTACCGTCTAATACCTGTTCTGGTTTCCTGATCTATTGCTACGTCCTGACTATTCTTTCTGTCTAAGCCCTTTGGTACTGTCCTGCTATCTCGTGCTTTGACCCGGCTTGATCTGGTGTCTGTCTCTGTCTATGCTCCTTGGTAACATTGTCCTGTAGTTACCCTTCTAGGAGTTTCCCTGCAGCTCCTAGCTCTGTGGAGCTTAGGCCACGCCCCCAGCAGTCACGTGATTCAGGTCCTGGAGCATGCATTGTCACCACTGCTGCTCGCTCCGCAGGTATCTTTGTGTGCAGTTTTTGTACTCAGGACACGCGCCCTGGCTCAGTGAGCAAGTGCAGTGCGGTGTTCCTGACAGTGTACTTACATAAAGGCGTAGTGTTGAGTCAGAAGGAGATGTTTTTATCACCAATAGAAGGTGCTGGGTGGACCCTGGCAGTCGCTGCGGGGTCCGAAGAGACGCCATCCCCGAAGTGGAATGGGCAGGTCATCCTTGATCAAATGGAAGTGGACGTGAAGGCTCTAGGCCCTGAGCGTGTGCAGGCGATAGAAGCTATGCTGTGGGAAAATCAGGCCACATTCGCCCGTCACGCCTAAGATTTCAGCTGTACTGAATCGATCACACACAAGATACTGACTGGGGACGCTCGTCCAATTCGAGAACGCTACCGGCAAATCCCACCCAAGATGTACCAAGAGGTAGAGATATTACTGAGGCAAATGCTGGAGTCAGGAGTAGTGTAGAGTAGTCAGAGCCCTTGGGCGGCCCCGGTGGTGCCTGTCAAGAAGAAGGATGGGACCATCCGGTTCTGTGTAGATTACAGAAAACTCAATGCCTGCACTGTGCGAGACTCATACCCGTTACCCCGCATCGAGGAATCCTTGACCGCGTTGGAGAAAGCCAAGTACTTCTCCACCTTGGACCTAGCAAGCGGATACTGGCAAGTAGCTGTGGCAGAGAAAGACAAGGAAAAAAACGCCTTCATCCTCCCTATGGGATTGTTTGAGTTTAACCAGATGCCCTTCAGGCTCTCCAATGCTCCGGGCATGTTTCAGCGGCTGATGGAAAAGTGTCTGGGAGACTTAAACTTTGAGGCTACCCTGATCTACCTGGATGATACCATTGTATTTTCTGCCTTGTTCGAAGACCACCTTGCCCGGCTTTGACAGGTGCTTGGAAGACTGCGGGATCATAACTTGAAAGTGAAGCCAAAGAAGTGCCACCTCTTCAAGAGAGAGATCGAGTACCTGGGCCACATAGTGTCACAAGATGGAGTTATACCCTCACCAGAAAAAGTGGCTGCTATCCAGAAGTGGCCAGTCCCTCAAACAGTGAGGGAATTCCATTCCTTCCTTGGGCTCGCCAGTTACTATCGACAGTTTGTCAAAGATTTTGCAAAGATGGCGGCTCCTGTGAATGAGCTGCTGAGGGGGACCGCAGGAGTGCCAAAGAATCAGTGCATCCCTTGGGACCAGAGACAAGATGAGGCCTCCCAGGCTATAAAGAATGCTCTTACTTCAGCCCCGATATTGGCCTACGCAGATGTCAATCAACCATTCCTGTTTTACACAGTCGGTAGCCTTCATGGACTCGGTGCAGTACTTTCTCAAATACAGGATGGATACAAGAGAGTCATCGGGTATGCCAGTAGGTCCCTGCAAGACAGCGAAAGAAACCCCCCACAATTACAGCTCTTTCCGGTTAGAGCTCCTGGCCCTGGTGTGGGCCATGACAGAGAAGTTTGCGGGCTTCCTGACAGGGACCAAGATTCAAGTACAAATGGACAATAATCTCCTGGCCCACTTTGAGAATGCTAAATTGGTGGCCTTGGAACAATGGTAGGTGATCCGCCTAGCCAAGTTTGACTTTACCATATGTTATCGATCTGCTGCCGAAAATGCAAATGCCGACGGGCTGTCACGAGTGACGGTGGAGACTCCAGTGGGGGATCTCGATGAACAACTCGAAGAGGAAGAAATCCCAGACTTTTGTAAGTTTAGGTTCCCAGTGGTTGCGGTCCAGTCAAGTAGGGAGGCCCGCGCACTACTCCGATCCCTGGGGAGAACCAATGAAGAATGGGGACATGTTCAGGATGAAGACGAAGGGCTGAAACAGATGAAATGGTGGGTAACTCAGAAGCGGAAGCCGAGCAAACAAGAAAGAGATGGTCTGGATGCTGAGATGAAGAGTGCCTTACACCAGTGGGATAGACTGGAAGTGCGAGAATCAGTGTTATATCGCAAGAGACAACAGCCAAAAGATATGAAAGTAAGGTGGCAGGTGGTCATCCCAGGAGGAATGGAGCAAGAAGTAGCTAAAGAAGCCCACGAATTCGTAGCTCAATTTGGGTCCACAAAGACCTACCAATGGTTACATCAGTACATGTACTACCCCCATTTTGGAGTCTGTGGTGGAAGAGGCTTGCTGGCAATGTCCGGTATGCGATCTCATTACAAAGGGCACCCATTCAGACCATACAAACTAAGGAACCACTAGAAGTCTTGATGATCGACTATCTCCTCATGGGACACTCGGCCCAGGGGCTACAGTACTGTTTGGTAATGACTGACCATTTCTCCAAGTTCGCAGGAGTCACCCCGACTAGAGATCAAACTGCTGAGTTGGCAGCGAGGGCCATCTGTCAAGATTTCATCCGAGTGTATGGGTGCCCAAAGCACATCCACTCTGACCAAGGCGCATGTTTCCAAGGCAAGGTGATGGAAGAACTGCATCGTATGTATGGCATTGAGCAGTCCCGGACCACCCCTTACCATCCTCAAGGCAACGGAGCATGTGAACGCTTCAACCGAACCCTACTTAAAATGCTGAGAACTTTGGAGGAGGATAAGAAGGCATGCTGGCCAGAGTTGGTCTGGACCTACAACAATCGGGTCCACTCCACCACAGGTTACACCCCATATCTGCTGCTGTTTGTAAGAGCTGAACGAGGGATCATTGCGTTGAAGTTGGAACAGCCAGAGGAGCTGATGGAGTGAACTGTCACTTCATGGGTAAAAGAACATCGGCAACGATTGCAAACAATACGGCGGTTGAAGGGTCAGCAGCTACAGGAAAAAGAACATATGGGCTATAAACCAATTCAAGAGATATCGATTCAATCCGGGGACCGAGTATTAGTCAGAGAGAAATACCCCAAAACTAAACTAAGCGAGAGATAGGAAGTACAGCCTTACAGGGTACTCCAGCGAGTGTATGCTGAAGGCCCGGTCTACAAGGTGCAGATTGAGAGTCCGCCCCTAGAGAACTCCACAGAAATATGCTGCAGCCATGCCAGTCTGAGGCTCGTTCCATGCCATTGCCGCATGAAGGTGCTACTCCACTTCCTGAACCTGTCTTGCCTGCTGGTGGAATCAATGATGAATGATGGACCGTCCTTGACACCATGGCGGGTCCTCAGCCGGACAGAGATGGTAATCTTTTGGATGTACTACTACCGCTACGTGAGGGCGAGACCCGAAAAGAGCCTACTACGTCTCCTGCAGCAAGTGTTCCTCTGGAAGATAGCCAAGGACTACGGAGATCCCAGAGGTCTACTGCAGGGGTTCCACCAGTCCGATACATAGAACAGTGTTCTCTGTCTGTTTTTCCGATTTTGTTGCCTCCTCCATAGGTGTTGTTCCCGCATTGCAAGTTTCTTCATTTCACTGCAACCTTGATGCTGTGATGGCTGAGGATAACCTTCTTTAAGTAGGGAGGCATGTAAGGGGGTGGCGTTGCTATGGACAGCAGAGACACACTGCCACTTTAAGAGACAGTTCCCTCTTGGCTGGTGCAATGGTACGTTCTGTTCTCCCCTGCAAAAGACTGGTTGTGTTGTTCTGCCAGCACTGGAGAGGAGGCTGTTTCCACTGTGAGCGTGCTGGGCTGAAGTTTCTGCAGGATGCTGGTGTGCATGGAGCTCTGAGGAGAATATGCTCAGCCTGAGATTGATTGAACTTATGAGATTGTGTAGACTCTTCTGGGGATAACAAAGGTGGCTGTCCTATGTTATCGTGAGGAGCCACAAAGAAATACAAGAAAGGAATCTACAGTTTCCAGAAGCATCTCCAGGATCCTCAAGCAAGTAGAAGACCACGTTTCACAGAGCTTCCAGAAAGACGTGCGCTCTTACAGGACTGCTGGGGGGCCCGCGAGATTGGACTGAGACCTCAACATTACTGTGAGTTTTAACCCCATTTGTGCACTTGCTAGGGCTTAGGATAGGCTGCAATAGACAGAGCACGGCAGCTGTGTGGCTTCCTAGCAGCGGCTAGATAGGCTATAGTTAGAGTAGCATCACACTGCGTTTATTGTGTTGTTTTGCCTGTTGAAGGATGTATTGATCTGTGATAGTTGGAGCACTGTGCTATTTGATGGCCCAGCTAAAGAATATCACTCTTGCAAATTGTCTTTTGTCATTGCATACCCCTGTTTACACCTTCCTATCACTGCATTCTGTTGTGAGTTCATTTTCCCCTTCGTCACTGAGGTCTGGTGAACTCCCTATTCTGGTAAAGGAAGGTAATGAGTCTGATTATCAGGCACCTGAGCCTAATGAGGATGACTGGCTGAGTGGAGTCACGGACTGGATATAAGGCTGCCGACGCCCTTCTGCCCTGTGGGTAATTTCTCTGTGGACTTCTAGGACACCAGTCTGATTCCTGCTCCTCTAAAGCTAAGTTTTCTGCTTTGCCTGTTAGCATTTGTGTTTTGTTTTTGTTTTCCTTGCTTTTCTGGATTCTGCCATTCCCTGCTGGGGTGAGCTGAATCTTCTTTTGCCGGTTGCTCTGTCTTCAGAATATTCCTGAGTACTGACATAGCTTTTTTGAAGCCTAGCGTCTTCAGGGCCTTTTTCACTGTCAGTCAGTTGACTCTTATTTTCATAGGGTTTTTCACGGATTGCAGACAGCAACCTTCCTGTCCTTTCCTATCTAGTTAGCTTGGGCCCCGTCTTTGCTCAGTCTATCTTTCTGTCTGTGTTAGTGTTTTCATCTTGCTTCACCGTCATTATATGTTGGGGGCTGCCTATTGCTTTGGGGTCTGCTCTGGGGCAGTTTAGATTTCCCCTTTCTTTCTTTAGGCCTATTTAATTCTCCGGCTGTGATCGAGGGGTCTAGGGCATCGTAGGAACCCCCACGGCTACTGTTAGTTGTTGTGGATAGGATCAGGGGTCTGCAATCCGATAGCTGCCAACCTCTCTGGTTTTCTGGACTTAGCTAGCATTTCTGTTTTTGCCTCCTACGGTGACTCAATCATAACAGCATTCCTTGCCTGTCAATAAATTAACCCTTTGTTGTTTGCACCCCATCTTATGTACCGTAGTCTCCCTGCAAGGTGGTGGCTTCCCTGGCCATCGCTTCACATTTATCATAGGATGCAATTCAAAGTACTTGTTCTCAACCACAAAGCTCTCCACAGTGCAGCACCCCCTACATCTCCTCCCTCATTTCTGTCTATCAGCCTAACCGATTGCTGCTCTCTGCAAACGACTTTTGACTAACCTCTGCTCTAATTCGCACCTCCCACTCCCGACTCCAAGATTTCTCCCGCGCTGCGCCAATCCTCTGGAATGCTCTACCTCAAGAAATTAGGACTATCCACAATTTGCACAGTTTTAGGCGCTCCCTCAAAACGCATTTGTTCAGAGCGGCCTATCACGTTCACTAATCAAAGTCATTTTATGTGTAATTGTGCGTGTGTAGCCCATTCACTATCTCCATCTATCCCTCACTCCCTCAAGATGGCTGGACCATCATTGGAAATACAGTTAGGCCCATATATATTTGGACAGAGACAACATTTTTCTAATTTTGGTTCTAGACATTACCACAATAAATTTTAAACAAAACAATTCAGATGCAGTTGAAGTTCAGACTTTCAGCTTTCATTTGAGGGTATCCACATTAAAATTGGATGAAGGGTTTAGGAGTTTCAGCTCCTTAAAATGTGCCACCCTGTTTTTAAAGGGACCAAAAGTAATTGGACAGATTAAATATTTGTAAATAAAATGTTCATTTCTAGTACTTGGTTGAAAAGTCTTTGTTGGCAATGACTGCCTGAAGTCTTGAACTCAAGGACATCACCAGACGCTGTGTTTCCTCCTTTGTGATGCTCTGCCAGGCCTTCACTGCGGTGGTTTTCAGTTGCTGTTTGTTTGTGGGCCTTTCTGTCTGTAGTTTAGTCTTTAACAAGTGAAATGCATGCTCAATTGGGTTGAAATCAGGTGACTGACTTGGCCATTCAAGAATATTCCACTTCTTTGCTTAAATAAACTCCTGGGTTGCTTTGGCTTTATGTTTTGGGTCATTGTCCATCTGTTATATGAAATGACGACCAATCAGTTTGGCTGCATTTGGCTGGATCTGAGCACACAGTATGGCTCTGAATACCTCAGAATTCATTCGGCTGCTTCTGTCCTGTGTCACATCATCAATAAACACTAGTGACCCAGTGCCACTGGCAGCCATGCATGCCCAAGCCATCACACTGCCTCCGCCGTGTTTTACAGATGATGTGGTATGCTTTGGATCATGAGCTGTACCACGCCTTTAACATACTTTTCTCTTTCCATCATTCTAGTAGAGGTTGATCTTGGTTTCATCTGTCCAAAGAATGTTCTTCCAGAACTGTGCTGGCTTTTTTAGATATTTTTTAGCAAAGTCCAGTCTAGTCTTTGTATTCTTGATGCTTATGAGTGGCGTGCACCGTGCAGTGAACCCTCTGTATTTACTTTCATGCAGTCTTCTCTTTATGGTAGATTTGGATATTGATACGCCTACCTCCTGGAGAGTGTTGTTCATTTGGTTGGCTGTTATGAAGGGGTTTCTCTTCACCATGGAGATTATTCTGCGATCATCCACCACTGTTGTCTTCCGTCGGCGCCCAAGTCTTTTTGCATTGATGAGTTCACCAGTGTTTTCTTTCCTTCTCAGGATGTACCAAACTAGATTTTGCCACTCCTAATGTTGTAGCAATTTCTCGGATGGGTTTTTTCTGTTTTTGCAGCTTAAGGATGGCTTCTTTCACCTGCATGGAGAGCTCCTTTGACCGCTTGTTTCCTTCACAGCAAAACCTTCCAAATGCAAGCACCACACCTCAAATCAACTCCAGGCCTTTTATCTGCTTAATTGAGAATGACATAACAAAGGGATTAAAGTCCAAAAAAGAGAAACAGATTTGGCACCGCTGCACCACCGTGGTCTCTTAAACAAATCTAAAGAGACCCTTCACACACTATATAAACACCACATACCCCAAGGAACGGGTGCTTAATCCTGAAGAAATATAACAAAATCCAATAGCACAATGAAAGAAGTCCTCACTCTTTGCATTGCTCCCGAGGCCATGCATTTTTATCCATGAAATAAAGACTTCTACTTTTGGTAACGGTGAGTGCCATCCTTTTTTTCTTTCATTGTGCTATAACGAAGGGATTGCCCACACCTGTCCATGAAATAGCCTTGGAGTCAATTGTCCAATTACTTTTGGTCCCTTTAAAAACAGGGTGGCACATGTTAAGGTGCTGAAACTCCTTAAACCTTCATTCAATTTTAATGTGGATACCCTCAAATGAAAGCTGACAGTCTGAACTTCAACTGCATCTGAATTATTTTGTCTAAAATTCATTGTGGTAATGTCTAGAACCAAAATTAGAAAAATGTTGTCTCTGTCCAAATATATATGGACCTAACTGTGCCCACCATGCGAAAAGTAAGCAGAACATTTGCGGATGGTACCCATGGTCCGGAGGAGAGAAGACTGTCCTCCGGGCCCTGGGTACCATATTCCTGTAAAAAATAGAATTAAAATAAAAAAATTGTCATATTCTTACCTTCCGATGTCTTTTGCAGCATCACCAGGCTTCAGTGACGTCATCAAAGGTCATTGGCGCAATGCATCACTGGGAATGGGACCTGCTGGCAGCATCGCGATGATCGGGGACGCTGCGCGGGACGTCGGAAGGTAAGAAAAACACAATTTTTTTATTTTTTTTATTTTTAACATTAGATCTTTTTACTACTGATGCTGCATAGGCAACCTCAATAGTAAAAAGTTGGTCACACTCATCAAACACTGTGTTTGATGAGTGTGACCAACCTGTCAATCAGTTTTCCAAGCGATGCTACAGATCGAAATTAAATTGGTTGCCATACAACCTCCAGCCCATGTCTGAGTTTTTAAAAGCCTGGGAGTCATTACCACGGCGAAATGCTCCAATGTCCACTGCTACAAACATACATCCGGCATCCGCAATGGCCATGAGTACTATTGAAAAGTACTTTTTGTAATTATAGTACTCAGATCCAGTTCTTTTGGGCTTGATGATCCGTATGTGTTTACCATCAACAGCCCCCAAACATTTGGGGAAATTGCAGACTGTCCAGAATTTGTCAGCAATTTCCATCCACTTTTCAGCGGTGGGCAGGGGCATAAATTCTGGACAAAGAATGTTCCAGAGAGCCTGGCAGGTGTCCGCAACAATTCCAGACAAGGTAGAGATTCCAATACGGTACTGGAAGTGTAGTGAAGATAGGGTCTCTCCAGTCGCCAGGAATCTGCGAAACAGAGAAAGAAGAAAAATTAATATTTCTGTATATGGTTTTTTAAAACTATAAAATAAAAAATTAGTACATTCACGAAAAATAATTAGCCCAGGTTTTGAATAGTACATGTAAAAAAAAAACCATCAGACCCCACCCCTTGGTTTTTAAATATTACGTACCGTAATGTCACCAGGAGCCATTCCTCAGGAGGAATCACACGACGGAGCTGTGTGTCCTGCCTCCGGATGGATTCTTGGACACGAGCAAGCAAATCCCTGAAGCTTTCTTGGGACATCCGGATATAATCTGTAAATTTCTCCGGGTTTGCCTGTGGCTCACTGTAGAGGGTGTGGTACGCCCCACGGCTCTCCCGGAGTTCAACAATCGGATGTATCCACATACGCCGCCACTGCCGTCTTCGCTGTCTCTCTCTCTTCCTTTGTTCATGGCAAGCAACTGCATATGCCCTAGCCATCGCGTTGTCCAAATCCAAGTTGAAGTGAAAACTCTTCCAGCGCAGATCCATGTTGACATGAGAAAAATCAAGCAAATGTGAAGAATACTGTAGACAGGGTCTATATATTAACATACCACACCGCCACTGACGTCACATTGGTCATGTGTGTTGCAAGATTGTTATCTAGATTTTTTTTTTTGGTGAGGACAAACAATGTGCAAAAAAACGCAAACACACTAAAAACGCATACAAACGCATACAAATGCTGCGTTTTTTTTCTGCATGCGCCTAAAAATGCTTGAAAAAAATGCAGCGTTTGTATGCGTTTTTTTTCATGCGTTTGTGTGCGCAAAAAGCGCACCACAAAAAAGCGCAAGTGTGCAAGTAGCCTTAGCGATGCACCAGCGATCCTGACAACGATACGACCCGGTCAGGATCGCTGGTGCATTGCTAAATGGTCGCTAGTGAGCTGCCAAACAGGCAGATCTCAGCAGCGATGCAGCAGCGGTCGGCGGTCGATACTTACCTGTCACACACAGCGAGGGTGACGTCTTCTGCCCGCATCCATGGAGTCGCTCATCGGCGCCAGCAGGAAGCCGACGATGAGAAATGGACCAGGCCGATCTCGCGCGATCAGCAATATCCAGCGGGAAGCCGGGTCGGAGGTAAGTGTCACATGTAGCGAGATAGGTACCGATATCGCTGTTGTATCACAAAATTGGTGACGCTTTAGCGATATCGCTAGCGATCTCGCTATGTGTGAAGGGGGCTTTAGCTCTGCTACATCTACATTAGACAAAACAGGTATTTTATGAAAACTACACAAAGCAGCTCAGTAAGTGATACATCCCTGGAATCAGGCTTTCTTACCCTATTTTATAGTGTTCTCAAATTATATATCATAAACCTGATGACAGATTACCTTAAGTAATTTCTCTGTAATTTGCTCCACGCTAAAAACATGCCCCACATGTGCTAAAAACATGTCCCACTTGTTCCATTTTCAAGTATATTGCCTTTACACTGGCTACTTCTATTAAATAAGGCAGTTCCCTCTTATGAACTACAGTAGCATGTAAAAGTTTGGGCACAGCTGGTGTCACACACAGTGTGGGAAAGACTAAGTGCAACAAGAAGGGAAAGGGTGAGTGGAGACCCCTAGGCAGATCTAAAAAAATCCCTACCTGCCCAACTGTCCCTAAATTGGTTCCTCACCAATCACCAAGCAGGAAACCTAAGCCCTGTATCTCGATAGAGCTAAGTACTCTGAAACTGAAAACGGTTTAGGCCCACAAAGCAGGAGAAGGCTATAAGAAGATAGCAAAGCATTTTCAAGTTGCTCTTTCAGTTCAAAATGTAATGAAGACCAAGCAAACTTTCAGTAAGAGGTGCTCATAGGATTGCTAGAGAGGCAAATCAGAACCCCCGCTTGACTTCAAAAGACTTTCAGGAATATTTAGCAGACTCTGAAGTTGTGGTGTTCAGAGACACCTGCACATGATGCGCCCACCAGGGCCGTGGGATACCCGGAATCGGACCAGACAGTTCTATGGGGGAGGTCACGGGGCCATGATCTGTTTCTGTGGCTCTGGCCATGTCATAAAATAGAGGATAGTTATGTGGTGTTTAATCGAGACGCCACCTGTGGTGTTCGGCAATGGGTGGCCGACGCTGAGGTTTTGGTCCACTGGGGCAGATGGTGACGCAGCAAAGATGGTTCAGCTCCCCACGGGTAGAGCAGGGCCCCAGGGCAAATATATTTGATTGTTCAGATGGTGGTGAACGTTGGGGTGCAGAGAATAAGTGAAGGACACAGAGAGGTGCAGTTTTCTTTACCTTTTACTTGAAAGTAGATGCAATCTGGGGTACCAATTACAGATGGCGGATTGAGTCCGGCTTACCTGGAGGCATTCAGGGGATTCACCTTGGGGTTGGGGACCTTCCTTCTGCGCTCTCTTTTTAGGTCCCTGTTGCTGGTAGCTAAGCTGCGGCCCTCTCCTGCATGATAGTTTTTAACCTGTATAGCAGATAGCCTGAGCCTATATCACGGGCACTGTCCTTTTCACTGTAAGCCCCGGGCTCTTGGTCTGCTGCTGTGCCTTCAGGTGTTTGGTGTGGCCAGGGAGCTTGCAGTCCCCTGCCCTCCAGATTCGGCTGTCAGGGCATACAGCACCCTCCCAGCCAAGGACTCTGGCATCCTTTTTATCAGCGCTACGCTCTGGGCTCTGGGGTCAGCTATATGCAATTTTAGTTCCCAAGAGCCCTTGTCTCTGCTCCTGTCCCTTCCCTCTCCACAAACCAACTGCCATCTCTGCACTCTCACTGTCCTGTCACGAGCTCCAGCTGGCTCCCCTTTCCATGACAAATCTCCTGTTTACTCTCTCAGCTGACTTCTTTCTAACTCACTAACCCCACCTGTTGGCCAGAATTTATAAGGAAGCTCCCCTTTCTGGCCTGGTGCAGGAATTGACATGCACACTGGATTCATGGATGGATTGAATGAAATTTTCAACAAATTCTTGATGCAAACATAACATCATCTGTCAAAAAGCTGAAGTTGAAAAGAGGATGGCTTCTACAAATGGATAATGATTCTAAACACACGTCAAAATCCACAATAGACTACCTCAAGAGCCACAAGCTGAAGTTTTTACAATGGCCCACACAGTCTCCTAATCTCCTATATCATTGAAAATCTGTGGCTAGACCTCAAAATATGAGTGCATGCAACTGGAAGAATTTTCCAAGGAGAATGGAAAGAAGAATTGAAAGACTCTTGGCTGGCTACAAAAAGTGTTTACAAGCAGTAATACTTTCAAAAGGTGGTACTGACTATGCAGGGTGCCCAAACTTTTGCATTGGTCCATTTTCCTTTTTGGAATTTTTAAAATGGAAATATATATATATATGTGTGTGTGTGTGTGTGTGTGTGTGTATACAGTACAGACCATTATTTTCATGACTATGAAAATTGTAGATTCACTCTGAAGGCATCAAAACTATGAATTAACAAATGTGGAATTATATAATTAACAAAAAACTCTGATGAGCTTCAAGAGGTAGTCACCGGAAATGGTTTTCACTTCACAGGTGTGCCCTGTCAGGTTTAATATGTGGGATTTCTTGCCTTATAAATGGGGTTGGGACCATCAGTTGTGTTGTGCAGAAGTCTGGTGGATACACAGCTGATAGTCCTACTGAATAGACTGTTAGAATTTGTATTAGGGCAAGAAAAAAGCAGCTAAGAAAAACGAGTGGCCATCATTACTTTAAGAAATGAAGGTCAGTCAGTCCAAAAAATTGGGAAAACTTTGAAAGTGTCCCCAATTGCAGTGGCAAAAACCATCAAGCGCTACAAAGAAACTGGCTCACATGAGGACCGGCCCTGGAAAGGAAGACCAAGAGACACCTCTGCTGCGGAGGATAAGTTCATCCGAGTCACCCGCCTCAGAAATCGCAGGTTAGCAGCAGCTCAGATTAGAGACCAGGCCAATGCCACACAGAGTTCTAGCAGCAGACACATCTCTACAACAACTGTAAGAGGAGACTTTGTGCAGCAGGCCTTCATGGTAAAATAGCTGCTAGGAAACCACTGCTAAGGACAGGCAACAAGCAGAAGAGACTTGTTTGGGCTAAAGAACACAAGGAACAGACATTAGACCAGTGGAAATCTGTGCTTTGGTCTGATGAGTCCAAATTTGAGATCTTTGGTTCCAACCACCGTGTCTTTGTGCGACCCAGAAAAGGTGAACGGATGGACTCTACAAGCCTGGTTCCCACCGTGAAGCATGTAGGAGGAGGTGTGATGGTGTGGGGGTGCTTTGCTGGTGACACTGTTGGGGATTTATTCAAAATTGAAGGCATCCTGAACCAGCATGGCTACCACAGCATCTTGCAGCGGCATGCTATTCTATCCGGTTTGCGTTTAGTTGGACCATCATTTATTATTCAGCAGGACAATGACCCCAAACACACCTCCAGGCTGTGTAAGGGCTTTTTGACCAAGAAGGAGAGTGATGGGGTGCTACGCCAGATGATCTGGCCTCCACAGTCACCAGACCTGAACCCAATCGAGATGGTTTGGGGTGAGCTGGACCACAGAGTGAAGGCAAAAGGGCCAACAAGTGCTAAGCATCTCTGGGAACTCCTTCAAGACTGTTGGAAGTCCATTTCCAGTGACTACCTCTTGAAGCTCATCAAGAGAATGCCAAGAGTGTGCAAAGCAGTAATCAAAGCAAAACGTGGCTACTTTAAAGAACCTAAAATATAAGACACATTTTCAGTTGTTTCACACTTTCTTGTTAATTATATAATTCCACATGTGTTAATTCATAGTTTGATGCCTTCAGAGTGAATCTACAATTTTCATAGTCATGAAAATAAAGAAAACTTTTTGAAAGAGAAAGTGTGTCCAAACTTTTGGTCTGTACTGTGTATATATACACTCACTGGCCACTTTATTAGGTACACCATGCTAGTAAGGGGTTGGACCCCCTTTTGCCTTCAGAACTGCCTCAATTCTTCGTGGCAGAGATTCAACAAGGTGCTGGAAGCATTCCTCAGAGATTTTGGACCATATTGACATGATGGCATCACACAGTTGGCGCAGATTTGTCGGCTGCACATCCCTGATGCGAATCTCCCGTTCCACCACATCCCAAAGATGCTCTATTGGATTGAGATCTGGTGACTGAGGAGGCCATTTGAGTACAGTAAACTCATTGTCATGTTCAAGAAACCAATCTGAGATGATTCGAGCTTTATGACATGGCGCATTATCCTGCTGAAAGTAGCCATCAGATGTTGGGTACATTGTGGTCATAAAGGGATGGACATGGTCAGCAACAATACTCAGGTAGGCTGTGGCGTTGCAACGATGCTCAATTGGTACCAAGGGGCCCAAAGAGTGCCCAGAAAAAATTCCCCACACCATGACACCACCACCACCAGCCTGAACCGTTGATACAAGGCAGGATGGATCCATGCTTTCATGTTGTTTACGCCAAATTCTGACCCTACCATCCGAATGTCGCAGCAGAAATCGAGACTCATCAGACCAGGCAACGTTTTTCCAATCTTCTACTGTCCAATTTCGATGAGCTTGTGCAAATTGTAGCCTCAGTTTCCTGTTCTTAGCTGAGAGGAGTGGTACCCAGTGTGGTCTTCTGCTGCTGTACCCCATCTGCCTCAAAGTTCGACGCACTGTGCGTTCAGAGATGCTCTTCTGCCTACCTTGGTTGTAACGGGTGGCAATTTGAGTCACTGTTGCCTTTCTATCAGCTCGAACCAGTCTGCCCATTCTCCTCTGACCTCTGGCATCAACATGGCATTTCCGGCCACAGAACTGCCGCTCACTGGATTTTTTTTCTTTTTCTGACCATTCTCTGTAAACCCTAGAGATGGTTGTGCGTGAAAATCCCAGTAGATCAGCAGTTTCTGAAATTCTCAGACCAGCCCTTCTGGCACCAACAATCATGCCACGTTCAAAGGCACTCAAATCACCTTTCTTCCCCATACTGATGCTCGGTTTGAACTGCAGGAGATTGTCTTGACCATGTCTACATGCCTAAATGCACTGAGTTGCCGCCATGTGATTGGCTGATTAGAAATTAAGTCTTAACACACAGTTGGACAGGTGTACCTAATAAAGTGGCCAGTGAGTGTATATATATATATATATATATATATATATATATACAGCTCTGGCAAAAATTAAGAGGCCACCACATCAAAACCCTGTCATGGGCAGCCCATTCTTCAGACCTGAACCCCATTGAAAACCTCTGGAATTCAAGAGGATGATGGATAGTCACAAGCTATCAAACAATGAAAAACTGCTTAAATTTTTGTGCTTGTAGCAGTGTGAAAGACTGGTGGTAAGTAGACTTGAGCGAAACGGGTCGAAAAATTTCAAAAGTCGCCGACTTTTGGCAAAGTCGGGTTTCATGAAACGAAACCCGACCCTAGGATGAGGTCGGCCACGAGTTCGGCGACTTACGCGCCAAAGTTGCGTTTCAAAAGTTTGTTTTGCGCTCTTTTTCAGCCAATCAGGATCCACGGACACTGTGGGCAACGTGATGACATAGGCAGGGGTCACCACCATCTTTCAGAAGGGCATGCAAGTGATTGGCTTGCTTTGGTGGGCGTCACAGGGGGTATAAAAGGGCATGCACGCCGACCGCCATCTTACTTCTGCCGATCTCAGTATAGGGAGAGGTTGCTGCTGATTCTGTAGGGAGAGCGTTAGGCAGGGAAGAAGACAAAAAAACTGCTTCTGCTGCTAGCGATTTGGCCTGCACAACACACCAGTCACTGTGTGTGCAGTGCAAGGGGAGGCTATATAGTGGTGTATCAGTGGTGTTGGTTGTTGGGCTGCCTTCTAAGGCTTCCTGACATTCCTGCATTGCTGTTTACCCACTGCTCCGCAAACTGCTTTTTTAAAAGCAATCCCAATTTTTTTTTTTTGTCCTGCTGATAAGAAAAAAAAACTGCTTCTGCTGCTAGCAATTTGGCCTGCACAACACACCAGTCACTGTGTGTGCAGTGCAAGGGGAGGCTATATTGTGGTGTATCAGTGGGGTTGGTTGTTGGGCTGCCTTTTAAGGCTTCCTGACAGGCTGGCATTGCTGTTTACCCACTGCTCCGCAAACTGCTTTTTTAAAAGCAATCCAATCTCCCTTATCCTCTAGTCACTTCTGTCACAGCTGTGCCATCGAGCCTGTGACATAGCGCTCAGATATCAGTGGGCCTCACACAATCCAAAAGTGTCCAGTGTCCAAAAGTGTGTGCAGAGATTCAAAATCTCCCTTATCCTCTAGTCACTTTGGTCACAGCTGTGCCATCGAGCCTGTCACATAGCGCTCAGATATTCATTGGGCCTCACACAATCCAAAAGTGTCCAGTGTCCAAAAGTGTGTGCAGAGATTCAAAATCTCCCTTATCCTCTAGTCACTTTGGTCACAGCTGTGCCATCGAGCCTGTCACATAGCGCTCAGATATTCATTGGGCCTCACACAATCCAAAAGTGTCCAGTGTCCAAAAGTGTGTGCAGAGATTCAAAATCTCCCTTATCCTCTAGTCACTTTGGTCACAGCTGTGCCATCGAGCCTGTCACATAGCGCTCAGATATTCATTGGGCCTCACACAATCGCCTCACACAATCCAAAAGTGTCCAGTGTCCAAAAGTGTGTGCAGAGATTCAAAATCTCCCTTATCCTCTAGTCACTTTGGTCACAGCTGTGCCATCGAGCCTGTCACATAGCGCTCAGATATTCATTGGGCCTCACACAATCCAAAAGTGTCCAGTGTCCAAAAGTGTGTGCAGAGATTCAAAATCTCCCTTATCCTCTAGTCACTTTGGTCACAGCTGTGCCATCGAGCCTGTCACATAGCGCTCAGATATCAGTGGGCCTCACACAATCCCAAAGTGTCCAGTGTCCAAAAGTGTGTGCAGAGATTCAAAATCTCCCTTATCCTCTAGTCACTTTGGTCACAGCTGTGCCATCGAGCCTGTCACATAGCGCTCAGATATTCATTGGGCCTCACACAATCCAAAAGTGTCCAGTGTCCAAAAGTGTGTGCAGAGATTCAAAATCTCCCTTATCCTCTAGTCACTTTGGTCACAGCTGTGCCATCGAGCCTGTCACATAGCGCTCAGATATTCATTGGGCCTCACACAATCCAAAAGTGTCCAGTGTCCAAAAGTGTGTGCAGAGATTCAAAATCTCCCTTATCCTCTAGTCACTTTGGTCACAGCTGTGCCATCGAGCCTGTCACATAGCGCTCAGATATCAGTGGGCCTCACACAATCCAAAAGTGTCCAGTGTCCAAAAGTGTGTGCAGAGATTCAAAATCTCCCTATCCTCTAGTCACTTTGGTCACAGCTGTGCCATCGAGCCTGTGACATAGCGCTCAGATATTCATTGGGCCTCACACAATCCAAAAGTGTCCAGTGTCTAAAAGTGTGTGCAGAGATTCAAAATCTCCCTTATCCTCTAGTCACTTTGGTCACAGCTGTGCCATCGAGCCTGTGACATAGCGCTCAGATATCAGTGGGCCTCACACAATCCAAAAGTGTCCAGTGTCCAAAAGTGTGTGCAGAGATTCAAAATCTCCCTTATCCTCTAGTCACTTTGGTCACAGCTGTGCCATCGAGCCTGTCACATAGCGCCGCTCAGATATTCATTGGGCCTCACACAATCCAAAAGTGTCCCGTGTCCAAAAGTGTGTGCAGAGATTCAAAATCTCCCTTATCCTCTAGTCACTTTGGTCACAGCTGTGCCATCGAGCCTGTCACATAGCGCTCAGATATTCATTGGGCCTCACACAATCCAAAAGTGTCCAGTGTCCAAAAGTGTGTGCAGAGATTCAAAATCTCCCTTATCCTCTAGTCACTTTGGTCACAGCTGTGCCATCGAGCCTGTCACATAGCGCTCAGATATCAGTGGGCCTCACACAATCCAAAAGTGTCCAGTGTCCAAAAGTGTGTGCAGAGATTCAAAATCTCCCTTATCCTCTAATCACTTTGGTCACAGCTGTGCCATCGAGCCTGTGACATAGCGCTCAGATATTCATTGGGCCTCACACAATCCAAAAGTGTCCAGTGTCCAAAAGTGTGTGCAGAGATTCAAAATCTCCCTTATCCTCTAGTCACTTTGGTCACAGCTGTGCCATCGAGCCTGTCACATAGCGCTCAGATATTCATTGGGCCTCACACAATCCAAAAGTGTCCAGTGTCTAAAAGTGTGTGCAGAGATTCAAAATCTCCCTTATCCTCTAGTCACTTTGGTCACAGCTGTGCCATCGAGCCTGTCACATAGCGCTCAGATATTCATTGGGCCTCACACAATCCAAAAGTGTCCAGTGTCCAAAAGTGTGTGCAGAGATTCAAAATCTCCCTTATCCTCTAGTCACTTTGGTCACAGCTGTGCCATCGAGCCTGTCACATAGCGCTCAGATATCAGTGGGCCTCACACAATCCAAAAGTGTCCAGTGTCCAAAAGTGTGTGCAGAGATTCAAAATCTCCCTTATCCTCTAATCACTTTGGTCACAGCTGTGCCATCGAGCCTGTGACATAGCGCTCAGATATTCATTGGGCCTCACACAATCCAAAAGTGTCCAGTGTCCAAAAGTGTGTGCAGAGATTCAAAATCTCCCTTATCCTCTAGTCACTTTGGTCACAGCTGTGCCATCGAGCCTGTCACATAGCGCTCAGATATTCATTGGGCCTCACACAATCCAAAAGTGTCCAGTGTCTAAAAGTGTGTGCAGAGATTCAAAATCTCCCTTATCCTCTAGTCACTTTGGTCACAGCTGTGCCATCGAGCCTGTCACATAGCGCTCAGATATCAGTGGGCCTCACACAATCCCAAAGTGTCCAGTGTCCAAAAGTGTGTGCAGAGATTCAAAATCTCCCTTATCCTCTAGTCACTTTGGTCACAGCTGTGCCATCGAGCCTGTCACATAGCGCTCAGATATTCATTGGGCCTCACACAATCCAAAAGTGTCCAGTGTCCACAAGTGTCTGCAGAAATTCAAAATCTCCCCTGTCCTATAGACACCTTGTACCTTGTTTTACATTACTATATAGTTTGTTGGATTTTGTCTACATTTCTACCAAAAATGAGGAAGGCTGGTGGAAGAGGCCGTGGAATTGGGCGGGGGTTGGCAGCTGGTAATGATGGTGTTGGTGGTGGATCTGATGGTAGTGGCAAGAGCAAAATAGGACCGAATGCAGGAGGTGTTGAGCCTGCGTGATCGTCTGGCTACATAAGGCCTCGAACGCTTAGTTTTCTAGGAGTTGGCAAACTGCTTTTAAAGTCAGAGCATCAGGAAAAAGTTTTGTCTTACATTGCTGACTCAGCCTCCAGCTCTATCACCTCCTCTTCTTCAGTTGTAAAAAGTAAAAGCACTGAGTCGTCATTGGAGGCTCATGTTCATGAACCACACCTTTCCTTGTGTCCTTCACCCCAACCAAGTTTGAAGGATGACGCAGGCCATACTACTGATTACTCCATGGAGCTGTTTTCACATACCATGCCTGGATTATCAAGTCAAATGGTGAATTACCCAGGCCAAGATGAATCTGACATGGAGTGCACTGATGCACAGCCGCTTGATGGATGATTCTGCTGGTACATTCACTCAGAGCACTACATTGTCCTCGCAGTGTACAGAGCCAGATTCTGACCCTGATGAGACTCAGGTGCCCCTTCCCGCACACTATACCACCATACACGGTGACACAGAGGAAGGTGCACATGACATAGAAGAGGAGGTGATGGATGACCCAGTTGTTGACCCAGATTGGCATCCATTGGGGGAAGAGGGTGCTGCTTCCAATAGCTCAGATGAGGAGCATCCACAGCAGACATCGACATCGCAACAGCTGTTATCTGGCAGGCCCGTAGCACTCCAAAGACAGGTTCCAAACATCAAATGAGTTGCTGGACAGCTTATCCAGAGGGTCAAAAGATCACAGCGTGCTAGGCCGCAAAATGTCTGCCAAAGTAGGAAGAGTGCAGTGTGGCACTTTTTTGAACAAAATCCTCATGATCAGGCCAAGGTTATCTGTAAGAAGTGCGCAAAGACCTTTAGCTGAGGGAAAAATCTGAAAAATTTGAATACCAGTTGCATGCTTAGACATTTAACCAGCATGCACTTGCAAGCGTGGACACAACACCAAACCTCAAGTGCCACATGTGCAACTGATCACAACGAAGGTAGTCAGCAACGCTACATTGTTTCCCCCACTGTAAGCCCACCGGTTAGCACAGCAGCAAATGTTGAGGTGTCGTTGCAAGGCCACAGCAGTCAGGGAATCCCACTGTTATATCAACGAAAGACTGATTCTAGGCCATCAGAAAGAACACCAACTCCATCACCATCATCAACCCTCTCTCAGTCCGCCCTGTCCACCGCTACTTCCACCATATGCAGCTCTCAAGTCCAGCTCACCCTCCCAGACACTATGAGTAGGTCAAGAAAGTACTCAGTCTCTCATCCGCGTACACTGGGTTTGAACGCCCACATTGCCAAACTAATCCCGTTTGAGATGATGCCCTTTCGGTTGGTGGAAAGCACAGCTTTCCGCGAACTCATGGCCTATGCAGTACCACGCTATGACCTACCCAGTCGCCACTTCCTCTCTCGCAAAGCCATCCCAGCCCTCCACCATCATGTGAAAGCCCGCATTGTCCATGCACTCAAGCAGTCAGTGAGCGGAAAGGTGCACCTCACAACTGATGCATGGTCCAGTCGGCATGGCCAGGGCCGTTACGTGTCCATCACTGCGCACTGGGTTAAAGTGGTGGATGCAGGGTCCACAGGGGACAGCGGTGGTGGGACAGTGCTGCCTAGCCCACGGTATAGGAAACAGTTGGCTGTAGGCGTTCGACCCTCCTCCTCCTCCTCCTCCAGAAGCGAAAGCTCGTCCACAGAGCGCAGTCGTACGAGCACTCCATCTGCAGCTGCCACTGTTGCACACGATGTGTCCCCCTATCGAGCAGCTAGTGGAAAGCGTCAGCAGGCTGTGTTGCAGATGATGTGTTTGGGCAACAGACACACCGCCGAGGTGCTGGCCGAGTACTTGAAGCGACAAACTGAGTAATGGCTGGGCAGTGTACATCTTGAGGCAGGCAAGGTAGTTAGTGATAACGGCCGTAATTTTGTGGCAGCCATAGCCCTTTCAAAACTCAGCCACATACCTTGCTTGGCTCACACCTTGAACCTGGTGGTGCAGTGCTTCCTCAAAAATTATCCGGAGTTAACAGCCCTGCTCCAGAAGGTGCGAAGACTGTGCGCGCACATCCGCCGGTCGCCTGTACACTCCGTTCGTATGCAGAAGCTGCAGCGATTGCTCCACCTTCCCAACCACCGCCTCATTATCGACATTGCAACAAGGTGGAACTCCACCCTGCACATGGTGGAGCGGCTGTGCGAGCAGAGGCAGGCCATAATGCATTTGTGGGAGGATACATGGCCAGGCACTTTGAGAGCAGACATGGAGTTGACAGGTGTGCAGTGGTCGAAGCTGAAAGACCTCTGTAAAGTCCTTCAGTGTTTTGAGGAATGCACACGGCTGGTAAGCGCAGACGACGCCATCCTAAGCATGAGCATCCCACTTATGCGTCTGCTCATGCAAACTTTGATGCACCTTAAGGAGCAGGCGTCTGCAGCCAATGTTGATGAGGAGGAAGAGGAGGAGGGAATCCTTGATGACATTCAGCCATTGTCTGCTCAGGGACCTCTCCTGGACGAGGTGGAGGAAGAAGAGGAGGAGGAGGATGATGATGGGGATGATTACTTAGGGGAGGAGGATGCATCTCGTGGGGCAAGTGAAAATGTTGGCGTGGCAAGGTCTGGTACAGGGTTTGTGCGTGACTGGAGGGATGTGGATTTGCCAGAAAGTGCTCCTCCACCCAGCACTCGCAGTGCATCATTGACACCGGGAACATTGGCCCACATGTCAGATTATGCCTTGCAGATCCTAAAAAGGGACCCCCGCATTGCCAAAATGATGAACGATGACGACTACTGGTTGGCCAGCATCCTGGATCCACGCTATAAAGGCAAATTACAAAACATCATGCCACAGGAGAACCTTGACCTAATATTGGCTAATAAACAAGCAACTCTGGTAAATCGGTTGCTTGAGGCATTCCCAGCACACAGCAGCGGTGATGGTTCTCACACGAGCCGTACGGGCCGGGGGCAGCTTGGCAGAGGTGTTCGTGGTGCACACAGCAGAAGTGGCGTTGGAGACAGGGGTTTCATGACAATGTTGTGGACTGATTTTTCAAATACCGCTCACACAACTGGTAATACTGCATCGATGGAAAGTGACAGGAGACAGCAGTTGTCAACTATGGTTACAAACTACTTTTCCTCCCATATCGATGTTCTCCCACACAGGTCATTCCCCTTTGACTATTGGGCCGCTAAACTGGACACCTGGCCTGAATTGGCCCAATATGCCTTACAGGAGCTCGCTTGCCCAGCTGCAAGTGTGCTATCGGAAAGAGTCTTCAGTGCAGCTGGATCAATCCTGACAGAAAAAAGGACCCGTCTGTCAACCCAAAATGTGGATGATCTAACCTTCATTAAAATGAACCATGCATGGGTTTCCAAGGATTTTGTCCCACCTTCCCCTGATGACACATAGGGTGACAGAAAAATGGCTTGCTTTGGTCCACCTCTTCCTGGGACTTCACCTATTTCGCCTTTTGCATCAGCTGAATTTCCAACATCAACATATGCCACTTTCTAAAACTCCCTAACTGTGCTGCCTCCCCCCCCATGGCCAGGGTCACCACCTAGCGCACGACACCGTGCGAGTGCCGTTGCCCTGGACAGGTGGGTAGGCCGACTCTTGGGTGCGGGCACTAGCACAGGGTCCCTCATAGTGCAATCAAGTGTCTCTGACGGTGGTGGTGCACACCCGCCGTCAGACACACCGCTGTACTATGAGGGGCCCAGTGCCAGTACCGACGCCCACGAGTGGGCCCCCCTTGCTTGGGCAGGGCCCCAGCATTTTCAATCTTTACCTCTCCCTGCTCCTCCGCTGTGTAATCTGGGCCGTCAAATCCATACTGTGCCTGACACCGTCTGAGCCTGCCTCCTGATGTATAGACATATATTTTGAATGTGTACGCTATCCATACATGTTATCTGGGGATACGGTACCCTTTCTAAACTTTGTGCAATCACTTGCAATCCATACTGGGCCTAACACCGTCTGAGCCTGCCTCCTGAGACATATATTTTGAATGTGTACGCTATCCATACATGTTATCCGGGGAAACGGTACCCTTTCTAACCTTTGTGCAATCACGTGCAATCCATACTGGGCCTAACACCGTCTGAGCCTGCCTCCTGAGACATATATTTTGAATGTGTACGCTATCCATACATGTTATCCGGGGATACGGTACCCTTTCTAACCTTTGTGCAATCACGTGCAATCCATACTGGGCCTAACACCATCTGAGCCTGCCTCCTGAGACATATATTTTGAATGTGTACGCTATCCATACATGTTATCCGGGGATACGGTACCCTTTCTAACCTTTGTGCAATCACGTGCAATCCATACTGGGCCTAACACCATCTGAGCCTGCCTCCTGAGACATATATTTTGAATGTGTACGCTATCCATACATGTTATCCGGGGATACGGTACCCTTTCTAACCTTTGTGCAATCACGTGCAATCCATACTGGGCCTAACACCGTCTGAGCCTGCCTCCTGAGACATATATTTTGAATGTGTACGCTATCCATACATGTTATCCGGGGATACGGTACCCTTTCTAACCTTTGTGCAATCACGTGCAATCCATACTGGGCCTAACACCGTCTGAGCCTGCCTCCTGAGACATATATTTTGAATGTGTACGCTATCCATACATGTTATCCGGGGAAACGGTACCCTTTCTAACCTTTGTGCAATCACGTGCAATCCATACTGGGCCTAACACCGTCTGAGCCTGCCTCCTGAGACATATATTTTGAATGTGTACGCTATCCATACATGTTATCCGGGGATACGGTACCCTTTCTAACCTTTGTGCAATCACGTGCAATCCATACTGGGCCTAACACCGTCTGAGCCTGCCTCCTGAGACATATATTTTGAATGTGTACGCTATCCATACATGTTATCCGGGGATACGGTACCCTTTCTCACCTTTGTGCAATCACGTGTAATCCATACTGGGCGTGAGAATGGCTGGCGAGCTGTTAAGCAAGCTACAGCACCTGTGGTTTGCACACGTAAGTTTTTCATTTTTTCAGGAATGACGGTTAGGCCTAATTCCGGAACTGCAGTTGACCTGCACTTACTGGGAAATCATTGTTCGCGGGTAATAATTGTAATCAGTGATCCCCATCACTAACGTTGTTCAGCGGGTTATCTGCACCTGTAAGCGACAAACGCTGGCCTTTTCAGTGTAGCGCACATGCAGCCACAGACATGTAAGGGCATGACACACTAGTTATTGGCCAATCTCATGTGCCAGAGCCTCACGTGTCCCTCTAGTAAGCCGGACTCGGACCGTGGGGCATGACGGAGTCTCGTTCGTTAACGGAATTAAGCTTGCAATGTGTGCATCTGTTCTGTAGCTTGCATGGTTGAGGTTTCCCAGGTGGAGTCGAATTAAACCGTAGGCTCCACTCCTGGTGGTGCCCTTCTGGACATTCCTTTAAGGTTCAGCTTTGCAACCATACTGCCCACGTAAAACAAACACTTTGCCTTCATGAACGCTGTTTGGAGGGTCATGACTCGTGGGAATAACGCCGCCCAATCAGTTAACCTGCTAGAGAGATCCTTCGTTGCTCCCAAGCATGACATCACACTCCCTAGGAAGAAGGTAATGCCACTGTGGCGACCGTACTCCTGGGGGCGACACAAGTGCACTGATGCCCAGCCACTGCTCGATGAATCTGCTGGTACATTGACCCAGACCACTACATTCCCCTCGCACGCTACCCGGCCTGAATCTGACCCTGATGAAACTCAGGTTACCCTTCCCATATACAGTTCCATCTTACACGGTGACAAAGAGGAAGCTGCAGATGAAAGTGCAGGTTCGGCCCACCCGCCATCAGACACACCACCGTACTATCAGGGGCCCTGTGCCAGTGCCTTCGCCAATGAGGGGCCCCCCCTGCTTGCCCAGGATCACAGCACTTGCAAAGTTGAAATACTGTGCAGTGAGATGGGGACGACGAGGAGTCTAGACTAGTACAGGGATTCCCTAGCGAGGAGACTTATTTGATTGTTTTCAATGTTGGGACAGCAATTTTTGGGGAGCACTATACTCTGGAGAATGATAGATGGGGCCCACCATACACTGGAACATTCCAAAGGTGGACATCAGACACTGGAGCAGCATTTACAGGGCCCATTATACACTAGAGCATTAGAAATGGGGCCCATTATGTTTGGAGCATTATTTGGGCCCATAAGACAGTGGAGCTTCATCCATGGGGACCAACATATACTGTAGCATTATGTGGAGCTCATCATATACTGTTTCAAACATTATATGGGACCAATGATTCTGTATGGAGAAATAGATGGGCCTTGTTATGAGATGTAAAAAGTGAAGTATTTTTCATTGTACTATACCGCTATTTCTCTGCCGTATCGGAGCATGATGAGTTGTGGTATGTGTTAAAGGGGCGCTCTTTCGCCCAGGGCACATGAAAACCTGCAGCCAGCCCTCCCCCCCCACAACTTTAGCCAAATAACCCCCATTTTTCAGTGCGTAACTTGTATTATGAAGTTAATTAAGGTTGACAAGCTTAAGTAAGAAGAATTGATGCTTTTGGCATTCAAATGGGCACTGTAGGTGTGTTTCCAGTCCTCCTCTCACTGCCGACTTTTATTCCCCATTGACTTACATTGGGTTTCGTGTTTCGGGACGACCCCGACTTTTCCCTATAATCGGACGATCTTGCTCGACCCGACTTTTGGAAAAGTCGGGTTTCACGAAACGAAACGCGACCCTAAAAAACCAAAAGTCGCTCAACTCTACTTATTATCTCTCCGGTTGGTATCCGATTGATTTGCAAGGCGTCTTTTGTAAGGGTGAAAAGAGTGATCCCTTAGTCTATGAGACCCATCTATTCCATAAGAAGAGACCGAAGTCTGAGATGTATCAGAAAGGCCACTTAGGGATGAGACTGAAATATCAGAGGTTGTACGATGAAGTTTGGAATTGTTCACACTCCTCCACAGATAGACCTTCTTATTTTGATAGTCTCTAGAATCTCTATTAAATTTGGAAAGCTGATTTTCTTTAATATTTTTGACCAATAAGTCCATGGCCTTGTCCAGTTCTGATTCGAAGACTTTAACTCTATCAGCAGGGCAATCCCTCCGTATCTCTTCCTGAATTAAGTCAATGGACTTATCCAGTGTTTCTATGTTCACTGTATTAAAATTAATAAGAAGTTGTAGAAACACTAAGGAGCATGTGTTACATGCTTCTTCCCACCTATTGGTGAATTTGTCATCCTCTATTGGAAAAGTGGGGATCACTTTCACAGGTAATCCACTTGGAATCATGTTACTTGCTATATACTTCTCCAGAAATGCTCTGTTCCACCATAGTCTGGATCTCCTAAGTAATAGTGTTTTAACATTTTGAAATTTAGTGTCCCAATTCAAAGTGCCCGCCTGCTGAACAGCACCCCCCCAGACCCAAAAACCTGGTCCACTTGATCGAGCCAAGTCTTTTCTTTAGCTCGAAAGTCCATTTTGTCCACAATTAGGCCACCTGTGCATAACACAGTAAAAATACAATAAATGAAAATTGTGGAATTCATTATGTGCATGGGACCAAAAGAATCTCAATTAGTCACATGGCAGATATATATAACCAGTACACATGCACATGAAGGACAAATGATCTGGACAACTGCAATCACAAGAAATAAAAATGAAACGGCCAGCAGTCAAAATGTCACATAAAAATCAATACTTTATTAATGATCTGTAATTGGACAAAGGTACATGAGAGGGGGGGAAAAAGACCTCACCGAAGGCTAGACAAAGGGCCTAGTATGTCAACCACATCAACCAGGATATCAACCCCATATGGTCACAACACTCAGGAGTTCATACAAAGTTGCCCCATAGTTGGTAAATAAAGTATGCATCGGCATGATAACCGGGGACACCAGGAACTCACTGACAGTAAAGAATATAAATAATCTAGAACAAATGTTCAAAATCCATAGACCTACACAGGGTCTACAGTATTACCTGGACGAAGTGGGAGTGAAGCATACAGCGGCCGGACCCCGACGCGCGTTTCGGAGCGTACTGCTCCTTCCTCAGGGGGCGTGGCTGGCACCATCAGTGAATGGAGTTTATAACGTGCCAGCTCGGCAGTTATTGGATGCGCCGGCTGCATGTCATGACTGAGGCAGCGCCCTCCTCTAGACGAAGCGGAAACACGCGGGCCCCACGTGATCCGGAACGTCAGAGGGAGGAACCGCCATCAGGCCGACCAGTCAGCGCATACACAAAACCGGAAGTGCAATATCCGCCATTTTGAAAGAGGGTAAATGTAAGGGAATGGACACACAATAAATATAAACAGACAAAATACAGGAAAACAATTTGAGTAAGCCAGACATCGAATAGCGGTATATAGAAGCATGTATAGTTACAGTGCCAATAAATAAACACAAAGTGGGAAGAAAAATGCTTTCCACCTATATCGATGTGTAGTAGTCCTGGCACAAACCACACATACCTCCATAAAGAAAAAGGAAAAAGTTACATCATACAAGATCCAACCAAGAAAGACGACAATGAATAAATAAGCAGCAAATGTAAGTTGTCCCAAAAGGGTTACCGCATAACAAATTCTACATCAAATGTCATTAATTAATAATTGATCGCAATAGTACTCACGGTGGGTAACATGTACAGTGCACATCTGTCAGGTGAACTATCAACATAAACAGAGATGACATCATAACATATGGTGGCATGTACACATAAAGACCCAAGGCTGATCCTATTTTAGCTAAATTTCTTCCCAAGTCTCCTCCCATTACATTCAGACGGGCCAGCAACTTACGGGACAAACTGGTTACTAGTCACTATGTCCATCGTCCGGCGTCCATTTTTTTGGATGCGTTTCCAACTGGGCATGGCTGTTTGCCATGTGGGAAATGTGTGGCCTGTCCGAACATCGAGCGCTGTAACTCGTTTGTCAATCATGATGGTACAAAAACATTTAAGATCAAGTGTCGGATATCGTGCATCACTCGATATGTGATATACCATGCTACGTGTCCCTGTGGATTAATTTATGTGGGCATGACTACAAGGCAGCTTAAAGTCCGCACAAGGGAACATGTTTTAGGTATACAGGCCGCTCTGACCTGTACTGATGATTCCCTTTTAAAAACATTGCCCAGACATTTTAAGGAGTACCATCAGTGCAATTCTGCACTACTCAGGATTCGGGGCATTGATTCCCTTAAAATAAACATAAGGGGTGGTAAATTGTCTGGTCGCCTGGCTCAACTTGAGACTCGGTGGATATGGAGACTAGGTACTATGTATCCAAACGGTCTAAATGAGAACATATCCTATGCTCCGTTTCTATAGTCCCCGCCTGCTGAACATCAGCGACATCACTGTGGCTTTTTTGGTTTTGTTTATTGTGTTTTTTCTGATGACTTTTATTGATTTTAACCCTATTTCTCTCTAACATCTAGGCACGTCTTTTGAAATATTGGACTGTGCAGTACGGATGATTTGGAAATTGTTGGAGGAATGTCTTTTAACAACAAGTTGCTGAGTTGGCCGGAATATCATTAATGAAGATGTTTCCAAGAAGACAACTGTTTCTCTTTTTTGTGGCTAATGTAGCGTGCCATATGGACATTTTTATTCTTTTTTTGCTTTTGTTCTATGTGGTTATCCGTTCAATTTTGCATTCTGTGCGCTTGCGTGTACAATTTTGTTTACGTACAACATTAGTCTTTTGGGGGTATGCCCCTCTCTTGGGCATGTTCCTTTTTGGACATTTACTTGGCCAAGGTATGTGCGTGTTATATGTGTACATATAACGGTGTGTGTAGCGCACGCGTATATATGCTGACATATACATGCCCACTTGGGGTATTATTTCGTTACACATTGGCTCTCTTTATGCCTTTGTTGTTTTTTGCATATATTGCTTCAGTTGGGTCTTTATGTGTACATGCCACCATATGTTATGATGTCATCTCTGTTTATGTTGATAGTTCACCTGACAGATGTGCACTGTACATGTTACCCACCGTGAGTACTATTGCGATCAATTATTAATTAATGACATTTGATGTAGAATTTGTTATGCGGTAACCCTTTTGGGACAACTTACATTTGCTGCTTATTTATTCATTGTCGTCTTTCTTGGTTGGATCTTGTATGATGTAACTTTTTCCTTTTTCTTTATGGAGGTATGTGTGGTTTGTGCCAGGACTACTACACATCGATATAGGTGGAAAGCATTTTTCTTCCCACTTTGTGTTTATTTATTGGCACTGTAACTATACATGCTTCTATATACCGCTATTCGATGTCTGGCTTACTCAAATTGTTTTCCTGTATTTTGTCTGTTTATATTTATTGTGTGTCCATTCCCTTACATTTACCCTCTTTCACAATGGCGGATATTGCACTTCCGGTTATGTGTATGCGCTGACTGGTCGGCCTGATGGCGGTTCCTCCCTCTGACGTTCCGGATCACGTGGGGCCCGCGTGTTTCCGCTTCGTCTAGAGGAGGGCGCTGCCTCAGTCATGACATGCAGCCGGCGCATCCAATAACTGCTGAGCTGGCACGTTATAAACTCCATTCACTGATGGTGCCAGCCACGCCCCCTGAGGAAGGAGCAGTACGCTCCGAAATGCGCGTCGGGGTCCGGCCGCTGTATGCTTCACTCCCACTTCATCCAGGTAATACTGTAGACCCTGTGTAGGTCTATGGATTTTGAACATTTGTTCTAGATTATTTATATTCTTTACTGTCAGTGAGTTCCTGGTGTCCCCGGTTATCATGCCGAAGCAAACTTTATTTACCAACTATGGGGCAACTTTGTATGAACTCCTGAGTGTTGTGACCATATGGGGTTGATATCCTGGTTGATGTGGTTGACATACTAGGCCCTTTGTCTAGCCTTCGGTGAGGTCTTTTTCCCCCCCTCTCATGTACCTTTGTCCAATTACAGATCATTAATAAAGTATTGATTTTTATGTGACATTTTGACTGCTGGCCGTTTCATTTTTATTTCTTGTGATTGCAGTTGTCCAGACCATTTGTCCTTCATGTGCATGTGTACTGGTTATATATATCTGCCATGTGACTAATTGAGATTCTTTTGGTCCCATGCACATAATGAATTCCACAATTTTCATTTACCTCCTGTTACCACCAGAGGGAGCCTGGAAGGAGAACTCACAACTTGTAGACCAGAAAATGAACTCACAACACACAACATTACACCAGGGTCACGCGACCGGGCACTCACTACAACTTGCCCCACAGGTCGAGAGAACTGTCTCCATCTGTCATACGGCCTCGTTCCTATGTTAGACCTCCCCCGCCTCCAGCGGTCAGAATATCGGTCATTGGCTCCAGTCACGGCCTGTCTGCGTCGTCAGACACTGGTTAGTCACCATCCTTTCTCTATCTAAGCGTCTTGTAACACATGGTACCCCACCACATCTAAGTTTACTTTTCAGTGCATTAACCTCACAGTTCTTTGCATCTGCTCTCTCTGTAGCAACCTCCAGTTCACACTGCAATCTACGGTGCAACGTATTGGCACGTTGAGCCTCTTTCTCTGCTTCTTCCACATGGCGTTTCAACTGCTTCAGACGCACATCATTTCCCTCCGCCAGGTCTTGGAACTGCTCAGAATTACGCCTTTCATCATCCATTTGCCTTAGTACAACCTTCAGTTTTTTCTCCGTACGACGTACTTGTTTGCTAGCAGATTGTCGCACTTTAATTTCTGCATCAAGCTGTTCCTCCTGTAGTGCAACCTTTAATAATAATAATCTTTATTTATATAGCGCCAACATATTCCGCAGCGCTTTACAGTTTAACAGTTTCAAAACACAAGTCATAAGTAACAACGCTAACAATACAATAATTAAAGCAAAATAAGACGAAATAAGACGACCCTGCTCGTGAGAGCGTACAATCTACAATGAGGTGAGGGAGATACAGAGTACAGGTGTGTATTTACAATGGTGTATTTACAATGAAGGTCCAGCCATCTTGCAGGAGTGAAGGATGGATGGAGATAGTGAATGGGCTACGCACGCACACTTACACAGAGAATGACTTTGATTAGTGAATGTGATAGGCCGCTCTGAACAGGTGTGTTTTGAGGGAGCGCCTAAAACTATGCAAATTGTGGATAGTCCTGATTTCTTGGGGTAGAGCATTCCAGAGGATAGGAGCAGCACGGGAGAAGTCTTGGAGTCGGGAGTGGGAGGTACGGATTAGTGCAGAGGTTAGTCGAAAGTCGTTTGCAGAGCGCAGCGATCGGCTAGGCCGATAGACAGAAATGAGAGAAGAGATGTAAGGGGGTGCCGCACTGTGGAGAGCTTTGTGGGTGAGAACAAGTACTTTGAATTGGATCCTATAATGAATGGGCAGCCAATGTAAGGACTGGCGAAGAGCGGACGCGTCCGAGTACCGATTACCCAGATGGACGATCCTGGCTGCTGCATTGAGTATGGACTGGAGAGGGGATAGTCGAGTGACGGGGAGGCCAATTAATAGAGCGTTGCAGTAATCCAGGCGAGAGTGGATCAATGCAACAGTGAGGGTTTTTGTTGTTTCCATAGTGAGAAAAGGGCGGATTCTAGAGATGTTCTTTAGGTGTAAGCGGCAAGAGCGGGCAAGGGATTGTATATGGGATGTAAAGGAGAGATTGGTGTCAAACATAACACCAAGACAGCGCACCTGCTGCCGGGGTGTTATTGTGGTACCACCCACGGAGAAGGAAATGTCAGATTTAGGGAGGTTAGTAGACGGCGGGAGCAGAAGAAGTTCAGTTTTGGAGAGGTTGAGTTTCAGATAGAGAGCGGACGTGATATTGGAGACTGCGGACAGACAGTCACTGGCGTTCTGTAGTACAGCGGGGGTAAGGTCGGGGGAAGACGTGTATAGTTGTGTGTCATCAGCATAAAGATGGTACTGAAAGCCAAATCTGCTGATGGTCTGACCAATTGGGGCCGTGTAGAGAGAGAAAAGAAGGGGGCCAAGGATTGAGCCCTGAGGTACCCCGACAGCAAGAGGAAGAGGAGATGACGTGGAGCCAGAGAACAAAACACTGAAGGAGCGGTCAGAGAGATAGGAAGAGAACCAGGAGAGTGCAGTGTCCTTAATGCCGAGTGACTGGAGCCTAGAGAGTAGGAGATGGTGGTCAACAGTATCGAAAGCTGCAGATAGGTCAAGAAGAATGAGCAGAGAGTGGTCACCGTTACGTTTTGCTGTCAGAAGGTCATTGGTCACTTTGATGAGTGCAGTTTCAGTCGAATGTAGGGGGCGGAAGCCGGACTGTGAAGGGTCTAGAAGGGAGTGAATGGAGAGGTAACGGGTAAGGCGGGAGTAAACTAGGCGTTCCAAAAGTTTAGAGATGAAGGGGAGATTGGAGACTGGTCTGTAGTTGTTTGTGCAGGATGGGTCGAGAGCAGGTTTCTTTAGTAGTGGAGTAACGATGGCGTGTTTGAAGGAGGATGGGAAAATGCCCGAGGAGAGGGAGAGATTAAAGATTGTAGTTAGGTGGGTTGTGACGACTGGAGAGAGAGACTGGAGGAGATGTGAGGGAATGGGGTCGGTAGTGCATGTAGTCGGACGAGAAGAAGAGAGGAGTCTGGAGACTTCTTCTTCTGTTATGGGATCAAATGTGGAGAGTGAGCCAGGGGAGATGTAGGAAGGGATGGGAGTCACAGCACTTGGTGGTTGGGAGCAGATTTCTTGACGGATATTATCTATTTTTTCTGTAAAGTGGGAGGCCAGGTCATCAGCACAAATGTCTGTGATAGGGGCTTGTGCTTTTGGCCTGAGGAGGGAGTGAAAAGTGTCAAAAAGTTTCTTGGGGTTGTTGGCTAGTGAGGAGATCAGGGTGGTGAAGTAGGTCTGTTTGGCAAGGTGAAGGGCAGCGTTATAGGTTCTTAACATAAATTTGAAGTGGATGAAGTCTTCTGGTGTGCGGGTTTTTCTCCATAGGCGTTCAGCACTCCTGGAACATCGCTGGAGAGGTTGAGTTTGCGATGTGAGCCAGGGCTCTTTTACTCTGTGTTTGGAGGTTCTGAGGGTGAGGGGAGCTACTTGGTCAAGGGTGCTTCTAAGAGTGTCATTGTAGTGATGAACAGCCAGATTAGGACAGGAAAGAGAGGAGATTGGGGACAGAGATGAGTGTAGGGAATCTGAAAGTGTCTGAGGGTTAATAGCTTGTAGATTTCTGACTGTGTGGTAGGTAGGAATGAGCTGGGGTGGGCGAGGATTTGTGAGCGTGAAGGAGAGAATGTTGTGGTCAGAGAGTGGAAGCGGTGAGTTGTTTAGGTGGGAGATTGAGCAGAGCCGGCAGAAGACCAGATCAAGGGTGTTACCGTCCTTATGTGTCTCAGAGGTTGAAAGCTGTGAGAGGCCTAGAGAGGTGGTTAGTGATAGAAGCTGGGATGCAGATGTGGAATTAGGGCTGTTAATGGGGATGTTGAAGTCTCCGAGGATGAGGGTTGGTAGTTCTGAGGACATGAAGTGTGGCAGCCAGGCTGAAAAGCGGTCAAGGAAGAGGGTGGGTGAGCCTGGGGGCCGGTATATGACCGCTACCCTGAGGGAGAGGGGACGGAAGAGCCTGATGGTGTGGACCTCAAAAGAAGGGAATAAGAGTGATGGGACTGGGGGGATGACCTGGAAAGTGCATTGTGGGGACAGGAGTATGCCAACTCCACCACCAGGTCTGTTTGTGGGTCTCGGGGAGTGAGAGAATTGTAAGCCACCGTAGGAAATGGCAGCAGGAGAGACAGTGTCAGAATCCTGAATCCAGGTTTCAGTGAGGGCCAACAGATTAAGAGAGTTGTTCAGAAAGTAGTTGTGTAGGAAAGGAAGCTTGTTACAAGCAGACCGTGGATTCCAGAGGGCACAATTAAAAGATTGAGATGAGGGAGTGCAAGTAATGTTAATCAGATTATTGTGGTTTCGATATGAGGTAGGGTAGGGGTCGAGGTTGGGGGATGGTGGACCAGGGTTGGGGGAGATGTCCCCTGAAATCAGTAGGAGAAGGAAGATAAAGAGCCAATAGTTGTTGGAATTGTAAGTAGTTTTTTTCTGCGATGTGTTTGGGCAAGATGGGCTGAGGTTTCTCAGGAAGGTGAGGAGTGTGTGGGAGCTGTACATGGGAGAGGGAAGTATAGAGGGGCTGATGTGTATGAGTCGTGATGGAGGGGGGATAGGGTGATGAATGTGGATGGCAAGGGAACACAGGAGGATAAAAATAAAGCACATGGTTAAAGGGGAAGGCAAGGTGTGGGTTACCTGACTCCTGCCCTGACTAACTGCCATGTATAACTGCCGTTTTGCTGGATGCTTATCTTCTGTGATGCTTTGCTTATGGGATGCTTGCGTGCAGTACCCCACACTGCGTGCTTCCCCTTAGCAACTACTACATATATAGGCCACACTACAGGGTCAGGAGAGAGGGATTGTGGGAGATGGTTGGGTATAATTTGGCAGCTGGGGCCAGCACACCAGGGGATGGTTAGATGATCAAAGGCACTAGACCAAGATGTGGCAAAATGCTATAGCACCTTCCACCTGATAAGATCTAGAAAGGACCCAGTCACAGATCTAAAGAAGTAAGTATTACATACAGTGCAACAAATGAATTATACCAAAGCTTTAGAAAGCACATTTAAATATGCAGCAAAATGGTCAAGCAGCAGAAGTATGGAGTTGTACCATTTGGATATATTACAGCAGAGAAATAGAGGCAGCAGAGGTGGGAAGTTGTATCATTCAGGCTGCTTGCTGGCAGTGAATGGAGTAAATACATGCAGGGTGGCTCAGTTGATTACCTGTGTGAAGAGAGAAGATGAATGTTAATTCCATGCCATGTATAACTGCCGTTTTGCTGGATGCTTATCTTCTGTGATGCTTTGCTTATGGGATGCTTGCGTGCTGTACCCCACACTGCGTGCTTCCCCTTAGCAACTACTACATATATAGGCCACACTACAGGGTCAGGAGAGAGGGATTGTGGGAGATGGTTGGGTATAATTTGGCAGCTGGGGCCAGCACACCAGGGGATGGTTAGATGATCAAAGGCACTAGACCAAGATGTGGCAAAATGCTATAGCACCTTCCACCTGATAAGATCTAAAAAGGCCCCAGTCACAGATCTAAAGCAGTAATTATTACATACAGTGCAACAAATGAATTATACCAAAGCTTTAGCAAGCACATTTAAATATGCAGCAAAATGGTCAAGCAGCAGAAGTATGGAGTTGTACCATTTGGATATATTACAGCAGAGAAATAGAGGCAGCAGAGGTGGGAAGTTGTATCATTCAGGCTGCTTGCTGGCAGTGAATGGAGTAAATACATGCAGGGTGGCTCAGTTGATTACCTGTGTGAAGAGAGAAGATGAATGTTAATTTCATGCCATGTATAACTGCCGTTTTGCTGGATGCTTATCTTCTGTGATGCTTTGCTTATGGGATGCTTGCGTGCTGTACCCCACACTGCGTGCTTCCCCTTAGCAACTACTACATATATAGGCCACACTACAGGGTCAGGAGAGAGGGATTGTGGGAGATGGTTGGGTATAATTTGGCAGCTGGGGTCAGCACACCAGGGGATGGTTAGATGATCAAAGGCACTAGACCAAGATGTGGCAAAATGCTATAGCACCTTCCACCTGATAAGATCTAGAAAGGCCCCAGTCACAGATCTAAAGCAGTAAGTATTACATACAGTGCAACAAATGAATTATACCAAAGCTTTAGCAAGCACATTTAAATATGCAGCAAAATGGTCAAGCAGCAGAAGTATGGAGTTGTACCATTTGGATATATTACAGCAGAGAAATAGAGGCAGCAGAGGTGGGAAGTTGTATCATTCAGGCTGCTTGCTGGCAGTGAATGGAGTAAATACATGCAGGGTGGCTCAGTTGATTACCTGTGTGAAGAGAGAAGATGAATGTTAATTCCATGCCATGTATAACTGCCGTTTTGCTGGATGCTTATCTTCTGTGATGCTTTGCTTATGGGATGCTTGCGTGCTGTACCCCACACTGCGTGCTTCCCCTTAGCAACTACTACATATATAGGCCACACTACAGGGTCAGGAGAGAGGGATTGTGGGAGATGGTTGGGTATAATTTGGCAGCTGGGGCCAGCACACCAGGGGATGGTTAGATGATCAAAGGCACTAGACCAAGATGTGGCAAAATGCTATAGCACCTTCCACCTGATAAGATCTAGAAAGGCCCCAGTCACAGATCTAAAGCAGTAAGTATTACATACAGTGCAACAAATGAATTATACCAAAGCTTTAGCAAGCACATTTAAATATGCAGCAAAATGGTCAAGCAGCAGAAGTATGGAGTTGTACCATTTGGATATATTACAGCAGAGAAATAGAGGCAGCAGAGGTGGGAAGTTGTATCATTCAGGCTGCTTGCTGGCAGTGAATGGAGTACATACATGCAGGGTGGCTCAGTTGATTACCATTTGGATATATTACAGCAGAGAAATAGAGGCAGCAGAGGTGGGAAGTTGTATCATTCAGGCTGCTTGCTGGCAGTGAATGGAGTAAATACATGCAGGGTGGCTCAGTTGATTACCATTTGGATATATTACAGCAGAGAAATAGAGGCAGCAGAGGTGGGAAGTTGTATCATTCAGGCTGCTTGCTGGCAGTGAATGGAGTAAATACATGCAGGGTGGCTCAGTTGATTACCATTTGGATATATTACAGCAGAGAAATAGAGGCAGCAGAGGTGGGAAGTTGTATCATTCAGGCTGCTTGCTGGCAGTGAATGGAGTACATACATGCAGGGTGGCTCAGTTGATTACCATTTGGATATATTACAGCAGAGAAATAGAGGCAGCAGAGGTGGGAAGTTGTATCATTCAGGCTGCTTGCTGGCAGTGAATGGAGTACATACATGCAGGGTGGCTCAGTTGATTACCTGTGTGAAGAGAGAAGATGAATGTTAATTCCATGCCATGTATAACTGCCGTTTTGCTGGATGCTTATCTTCTGTGATGCTATGCTTATGGGATGCTTGCGTGCTGTACCCCACACTGCGACCTTTGCAACCTTTGCAACCTTTGCTTCTAAGTCCTTATTCTGGCAAACTAATTGCTGATGGGCATTCTCATTCTTCTGAGCATTACTACGTTCTGTCTTCAGATCAGCATCCATCTGGTCAACCTGAAGTGTGGCCTTTCTCAGCTTGTCAATGGCTAATTCAACGTTGCCGTGTTCTTCCTCCACTTCTTCTTCAAGCTGAACAATGCGAGACTCTAACCGCCTCTTTTTCTCCAAAGCCAGAGCACCTTTACCTCTGTTGTTGGCAATCACATCAGCCAGTTCATCTTTTTTCTGCTGTGCTTGTCTTTAGCACACTATGCAGCAGCAAGCTCCATCTGCAAACAAATCACCTCTGCTTCCATACTTTTCAGTTTCTTTTTGTCTTCACACTGTTCCTTACTCAGGCCTGGCCACTGTAAGTCTTCGTCCCACTTCTTCTCCCGCAGGAGACCTCTTACAGTTGCTGTTAGTACTCCTACCTCTTCTCTGAGGGACTTATTCAGACCTTGCCACGATGCCAGGTGACCTTTGAGCTCAAAGACTTCTTTCTCTAGCTCATCCAGTCTGTGCTCCCTTTCTCTCTCAGAGCCACAGTCACCGCTAGAGTCTGAGTCACGCCGATCATCCGAGTCAACCCTCCAGTTACCCTCTGACCATGTGTCCACTCCAGTCACCTCATCTCCCAGCCCACCATCTGTCTTGTCACGAGACGTCAGGTTCGTCAGTTGGGCAGATGTACTTCTTTTCCCGGTCAGTTTTACTTCTGACCTGTCCACTTTAGGAGGCGTCACCGTCTCAGCGTCCGCTGGCCCCACAGTCGAAACATCTCCATCGTCCGACCATATGTCATCAAACAACACAAAGTCCCAGCCCCTCTCCAAGGCATAGACTAAGTCTCGTGGTATCCCACCCCCTTGGCACACACCACCTTTGGTCCCCTCAAACATTACTCGGTCTACTGCATAGTTCACCGTGACCCCATGTTTACAGCGAACACTGGCGTTTTTCTAGGTCAGAGATAAAACGAGCGGAGTTCCTGTCAGAGTCACCTGACTCTCTGAGTCCAGTCTACAAGAGACTCCTTCCCAGTGCAGCATCACGGTACACACCTGTGGCCCGTCATTATCCGGAAAATACAAGCCGCTCTCCTCAAAACTCATACAGACACACTGCGGTTCCCCAGACATACCCACTGAGGCAACCTGTGCTGCCATTTCCTGAACCATCCCAATTAGGGTCACCACCCCCTCCTGGGACTCCACCTCTTTTTGGGTTACCACCCCAGTTTGGGTCACCGCCCCTTCTGGGACTCCACCCCTTTTGGGCTACCACCCCGATTTGGGTCACCGCCCCCCTCTGGGACGCCACTTCTTTTTGGGTTACCACCCCAATTTGGGTCACCGCCCCCTTCTGGGACTCCACCCCCTTTTGGGCTACCACCCCGATTTGGGTCACCGCCCCCCTCTGGGACGCCACTTCTTTTTGAGTTACCACCCCGATTTGGGCCACCGCCCCCTTTCGGAATTTCCCCATGTCCATTATACCGGTCTTCTCAGACCACAGTTCACACAACACAGTTTGTCTCTTTTACGATACCACCCAAGTCCTTGCTGGCAACACCACAGCTCCTGCTGTCACCGATTACCGACACCACACCAGTTCCTTCTGGCGCTGTCTTCGTGGACCCGCTGATCCACCGGAAGCCGCTTGTCCCCTTCGTAACTCAGCCGAGTTACCGGAAGCTGCTTGTCCCCTTCGTAACCCCGCTGAGTTACAGGAAACCGCTTGTCACCTTCTTGACTCCCACTGAGCCACCGTAGGCTGAGTTTAGAAAAGAAGAAAAAAAACACACCAAAAAACCTCACATGTACTTTCTGTGTGCTCTTCAGGACGTACCGTCTCCGCCTGAGACCGTCAACACACAGGGAGCACTGGATGCTATTCAGGGAGCCGACTCTCCTCTCAGGGTTTCCCAACACACTGGCCTCACCAGGTCCAGGGGCTCGGCGGGTGCTATTCAGGACATCCGTCTCTGCCTAAGACTGCCCAACACTCACGCCTCACCAGGTCCAAGGTCATACCACGTGCTCCATGGATCTGATTTTTCTCCCAGAACCTCCCAACACTGACCCTCCAGGACCTTGCCCACTGAACCCTCTAGGTACACAGTCTTTCCCACTGACCCAGGTCAGTACCACACGAACACCTGTCCGTTACCTGTATCGGCCACACAGGTCCTAGGGTACCTCTTCTCCACAGAGGCACCCTATCAATCACCAGTCTCTTTCTCACTGACCCCGGTCAGTACAACACGGTTTTCATGACCGTCACCTGCTGGCTGCACAGGTTCTCGGACCCCTCTACTGCAGAGGTGTCCTATAAGTCTCTTTCTCCTTGGGAAACAGCCGCACTGGGCTCACCGATCCAGACAGTGCCTTACTCACTAGGCCGCCCCACGTTTCCAGAACCACAGCCGGGCAGTGGCTTCCCCAACCGTCAGCCCTCCTGGCTCAGCGTTGCCAGCACTGCAACATGCGCTTTTTGGAAACCGTTGCCCTTAGCAACCAACTTTGCAGTCCTCTTCCGTTGCTCCTAGCAACAAGGCTACAACATTGCCCATAGCTTTCTCCACCAATTGTGAGGTAGCGCTGTTATTCAGATAGGGGACACTCGCTCAGCAGCCACAAAAACCGATCCGGCGCAGGTTTTCATAAAGCACAACACAGTCCATGCGGTTTATTCCTCCTTCATAAACCCACAGAAGCAACATAAACAGCATTACAGCATAGCGTCCATTATAGCTTCACTCTGGTTAAGCCGGTGATCACACAGGTGGCTCAATGTCCATACTCAGGCTCTTCAGCCTCATCATTAGCTCACCCACGTCAGGGTTTCCTCATGGCTGTTTCCCCACGCTGCAGACATCCACTCTCTTCTCTGGGACACTTAGACGCTGGCAGCCATGACACACAGCCACTCCACAGGCTGTTAGCCAGGAGATGCTTCTCCTAGTGGGACCCTCCACACTGGACCAACCGGGTCCCAGCATTCACACCATGTGACCTACCCTGGCCACATTATATGGTTCATAGCCACGCCCACTGGGTCACATGACTCTGACCTCATCACAGGTCCTTCAAGCCTTTACACACTCTTTACAACAGTGCTTTAAACACACCCCCTGGGTGGGTTTGTAGGTAACCAGGCCCACTCATCTCTCTAGTTACGTGGAGACTTCTCCCTTACACATTGAAACAACACCTCAGCAATATCATTGCTGAACAACACATAAGTCTCCATCCCAAAGCCACCCACTTTGGGATACATAACGGCCATTCCGTATTCTGCCATTCATCCTTTCTCCTGGGACATCCACACAGCGCTCCCTAGCGAACTCAGTGGTTACTACACCACATTATATATATATATATATACAGTATATAATACAAAGGAAATCTGTCAACTTTAACTTTAGACTCTTTAGAAATCATTTCATCTTCAACTTGCTAAACTGTTTACAATAACAGTAGTTTTGACCAGGGGTACCTAAACTTTTATATGCCAATGTATAACTTCGCACCACTCCTTTCTTGTGAACTATGGCATCTGCATTTCACCCTCTTCATACTGTACCCTCACACTGCCCCCTCTCTGCACTGTGACTTCTCACATTTCTGTGACCTCACACTACATGCTGTGCTGTGCACCTCAAACTGCCATCTATCCATACTGTGATATCACACTGCTCCTTGTTCATACTGTGCCCTCACACTGCCTCTTCTCTATAATATGCCCCCTCTTATACATGTCCCTCTCCATATTGTGCCCTCACACTGCACCCTCTTGATAGTGTGTACTTTGCTCTGCCCTCTGCATATTATGTCTTCTAAAAAATCTTTTCCCTTCTCGGCCTTTACCATACTGAGACCTCACATTTAACCCACCCTTCACGATTACAATAAGTCTGTTTTATCTTTGGGTTCAGTCCATGGGGCTGTTACTTTACTCACTGTTTTTGCTGCCTCTGTGGTGATGTTAGTAGTGTGATGGGGTGACCTCTTCACACCGCTGCACATCGGGGCTGGCATCTAATTCACACTCCTCTGCCACTGCAGCTCTAATAGCTTCAAATCGATATAGAAAGCAGGGAATCAGTGTTGTACTGCTTCTCAAAACTGACTGTCAGTTTAACAACAGGTTCAGAGCACAGCTGAGAACTGGCTAAATCCTCAGCCCCTTCATTACTAGGCAATTTTTATTTTTGCTTTATTTAAAACAAATTATTATTTAAACAGAAATTGCCAATTTTTTTTTCATATACAATTTTTTTAATACAATAAAAAATAGGGATCTTGCAATTATCACACTGTCAATTTGAACTAATTTCAGCCCTAGCTCTACCCATTTTTACGGAGGTGGCCTAAACTGGCGTGAAAGCACCAAAAAGTTTCAAAATCTTTGCTCAACTCCATGTTGAAAATATTCTTACTTTTTGAAGCCTTTTACACCAGAGCGTAATTGCTTTGATGAATTGAGGCATAAGTTCCTGTCATTTCAGTATCTTTACAAACCTGGGAAAAGGTCGTTGTGAAGAGAGGGGAAGCAGGGGAGGCGAGACATTACCTGTAGTTATTGGTGGACCCTGTGTTATCAGCTGTGTATAGAGGTGTTACCTGTCACTGTAAAGCCCCCGTTACACATAGCGATATCGCTGTAAAGTCACCAATTTTGTGACGTAGCAGCGATATTGCTAGCGATATCGCTACATGTGATACTTAGCTCCGACCGGCTCCCCCGCTGATTATCGCTGGTCTCGCGAGAAGGTCCTGGATCATTTCTCGTCGGCGCCACAGGAAGCCCAGCAGGAAGCACCCGACGCGTGGACGCGGGTGGGAGGACGTCAGGATCACCGCGTCTGACAGGTAAGTAGTGACCCCCGACCCCTGCGATGTCGCTGGTGAGATCTGCCTGTGTGGCAGCTCACTAGCGACCACTCAGCGATGCACCAGCGATCCATATCGTTGTCAGGATCGCTGGTGCATCGCTAAGTGTAACGGTACCAATACTGTCTCTGCTGACAAGCAACCTTGCTCGAAAAGAGTATGTATTGAAAAAAAAGCCCCAGTGGCTGTTAGGAAAAACAAAATTGGAAAAAAATTAATAAAATGTAACGAATAGGTCAAGTTCTGATAATAGCTTCCCTTCTAAAGGGGGGAAGGCAGAAGTGTTGATTCTAGTTTTCATACTTTTTTATATATATTTTATATTTTTAAATACCTTTATTGCTTACTTTTTATTTTTGTTTCTTTCATAGACTGAAACCTGCTATTGTTTGATAATTTATCCTATATGCTGCAATACTGATGGGTGCCACACACTTACAATTGTGCCATTTGTGCCTCTCTCTTAGCAATCTCTCAGCTCCCTGTTATTGAGTCGTAGGGGAAAGATGGGAGCCGTGGCCAGGACTGTGGCGCTTAAATGCCGCTGTCAGTGACTAACAATTAATAGGCTCTAAAGTTCATGACGGGTTCCATGATGTAATAGTACATTAAATGACCCAGTACTTAGCCTATGAATGAGCACTTTGGATTACCTATACATACTCAGGTTAAAATACTTTGGTCATTTAAGGAGTTGCCCACAAATTTTACACTGATGACCTGTGCTAATATAAGCAGCATCTAATAGGGTCAGAGAGTTCTTATAATGGCGTTACGTGCAGAGTACATGCAGGGATGAACAGAGCATGGCTAGGTTCCTAATACAATCTTACAAGAAAGAATAGACTTGCACAGTTGAAATAAACATCGATAAACCTTAGAATATGAAAGACATGCTAAATTAAAGCAGGACGTGTAAAAGTAATGCATTAAATAATGAAGATAATGTACATAATTGCTGTCTGCTTTTGCTGTCTCTGTCTGCATTTATGGTGACCTTAAAAGACTTCCAGACACATGGCGGTAGCTTACATAAGGCTAGAAATCCCATTTCTCATGCTGCCCTCAAAGAACACAGACTTCTGTAATTAAATTGTCACTAATCAGTGAGAAGAACTCATACATTAGATTCATTAGCTGCCATTGCCACACACATCGCCTATATTGTTTAAATCAAGAGCTGAAGGACAACAATCTACTTGTGAATTTCAATGTAATTTCCCAATACCTGTTAAGTCAGGACCAAGTTAGATAAGTTTACTTTTTTTGTTTTGATAACAGCTGTTTGACTTTTATTGAACTCGGCTAATTCACTAAATGTATTAATATGTATATTATTCATGAATTAACACAAATCAACAGAGAAAGGAATCACATTTCTGATAGAAAACAATGCTCATGACTCAAATAGCTGTTTTACCAAAAAGTTCATGTTTAAATGAATTGTTCAAAACTCGGACAACCCCTTCTCAATTGCAATATTCCCCCTTATAAATAAAAACAACCTGCACTCACCTCTATTGCCTGCACTGCTCCAGCTATCACAACACTAGGTCTCCCAGGGCTTGCATGATGTTGTTATGCCATGTGAGCCCTGCAGTCAATCGGTGGCTTAAACCCTCTCACTTCCTTTGGACGAAGCTGACATTCAGAGAGAGTCAAAGAGCAGCAGTGGTTCTCACTTCTTCCAGGTATCAGTTTTGTCCAAAGGTAGTAAAAGGGAATAGGCTGCTGATTGGTTGCAGTGCTCACATGGCATAACAATGTCACGCAAGCCCCGGAGACCTAGAGCCGTCATCGCTGCATCAGCACATGCATTGTATTGGAGGTGTGAATAGGCTGATATTATTCTATAGGGGGAATATAGAAATTAATGAGGGGTTGTCTGAGTAGTGGACAACCCCTTTAATCATGATAAAGTACTTTATTGAAGGGCTATTTTCAAAACCCAAGTTATAGTATATCAATGGGATACTTGCTTTGGGACAGACCTCTGCGACCCCACACGTATCCTGAGAACGGGGCTGTGGAAAACCAAGAGTGAAACTCTGCATCTCTGTCCTGAATAGAGTACAGGTGTCAATGAACAAACCTCAACTCTGCTCATTGTCAATGGGACAAGTGAAGGTTAAATCATCTGCACTTTCAATCATTTGCAAAAAGTATTTAATATATGAAGATATTTACACCACATTGAAGAGACAGAAAAAATATTTCTTTGTGATGAGCAGAAAAAACAAGTAGCATGTGACGTTTCGACCCCGTTTTCTATTTCATGGTGGATACCTCTCCACTTTTTTACCCTCCATTTCTAAATGCTGTTCATGTTTATACCTTAGGTACACTGATGTCACCTCCTTTGGCTTATATAGTAATGATAGCAATGATGGACAAATGTGCTTGGATAACATCTCATCCAAGCATGCTCAGGTGTTATCCAAACATCTGGGGAGCTTGTAAATTATGTTTGGGTCCCCTCGACTGTTAGACAGCCTGATCATATGCAGAGATTGCCTGTTTGTTAGGGAATCCCTACATGCTGAGGCTGTCTAACAGCCGCAAATCATGCAGCCGCAGGAACTCAAGCATAATTTACCTGCACTCCTAAATGCTCGGACAAGACGTCATCCATGCACGTTCGCTCATCATTATAATATAGTCATTTCCATATTTTGTTTTGCATTCTACATATTTATGTGACAACAAATTGTTATTTGGTTTCCATTTTAGCTTTTTTCTGTTTTGTTTTTGTATATAAAACTAAAACTTAAACTAAAAAAATGTTGGGGAAATAAGGAGATGAGGTGCAGCCCTTCAGTTGGGGTCTATTATCTAAAAGTTAAATCAAATATAGGAAAAAAACATTGAGGCACAAGTATGAAAGTGTGTTGGGGTGCTGAAATGTCACAGACACTATTTGAAAGAAGATTAGAAGCTTTATTTCTTTGCATATAGAAGAATGTACATCTCAGTGGTTAAATATGAAAATTGCATTTTCAGAGAGGAAGAGGACTTGAACTTTAGTGCCATCTATTGGAAATAGCAATACTAAAAGTCAATATCGACCCTGTAATAGGTATTGCCACATGACTTCGCATAAAAGCAAAACCAGACACTATATTTGCAGACACGTGTTTAAGGATATTTGTCCCACATCAAGTGTTCTGATTTGGCTGGATGAGAGGCTTCTGAAGGGCGTTTAAAGGGAACCTGTCAGCAGGATTGTGCACAGTAACCTACAGACACTATCAGGCCGGTGCCGTTATACTGATTAATATGATACCTGTGTGATGAAATCCATCTTGTGGTTGTTGTTTAACCTTTATTTTCAGTTTTCAGTTAATGATATGCCCGTGCTCCGGGGCGGCCTGTGGGGTCTTCATGTGGTGCTCTGATTAGATATTAATCAGTATGGTTTCTGACAGGTCACTGATTCCTGAGTGACTTGACCCCTAGTTTACATAATGAATCTAATATATACCCGAGATGGGTATACCGTGACGTTGGTGAAGTGGCTTAGTATACATTTTTTGCAAAAAACGTATCAACTAAATACCCTGTTTTTGTTATCATTCTTTTACTAGCACTTGCTGTCTACTGGTTATATATTTTTACAACAAAGTATTTTTGCACGTTTGTCATACTGTGTTTTTTCTTTGTGTTTCAGTCTTTGGGTGGTGTGAACACTGTCCAACCAATCTGTTCACTTTTGTGTATGTCACATGTGTTTTAATCTATTAGTTTCTTGCTTATGCAAGGCTTGGGAGATTCCCGCCCCTCTCTTGTGTGACATGCACATTAAGAGCCGTCTTACACAGCGTGCCCACATCAGGAAGCGCCTTTCTATATCCTGCTTATATAGGTACTGTTCACATGATCAGGTTTTAAATACATTAGATAGGACTGCTCTGAGATGGGTATACCGTGACGTTGGTGGAGTGGCTTAGTATACATTTTTTGCAAAAAACGTATCAACTAAATACCCTGTTTTTGTTATCATTATTTTACTAGCACTTGCTGTCTACTGTTATATATTTTTTTACAACAGAGTATTTTTGCACGTTTGTCATACTGTGTTTTTTCTTTGTGTTTCAGTCTTTGTTTGGTGTGACACTGTCCAACCGACCTGTTCACTTTTGTGCATGTCACATGCGGTTTTAATATGATACCTGTGTGATGAAATCTGTCTTGTGGTTGTTGTTTAACCTTTATTTTCAGTTTTCAGTTAATGATATGCCCGTACTCCTGGGCGGCCTGTGGGGGTCTTCATGTGGTGCTCTGATTATATATTAATCAGTATGGTTTCTGACAGGTCACTGATTCCTGAGTGACTTGACCCCTAGTTTACATAATGAATCTAATATATACTTACCTTGTAATGTCTTCACATCCTGTTCCATCCAAATGTGTCCAGATCCCAGAATTCTAAGTGGTGGAAGTTCATCGACTGCCATAACGGGACATCCAAGTGATGGGTGTCTCAATATGGAAACTGCTGGTGGTAACAGCCTCTTGCGCGGTACCACCAGCGGAACACCGTTGCAACACACACACACACACACACACACTGTATACGCCGTTTGTAACACACACACACAAACACACACTGTATATGCCATACGCACCACACACAAACACACACACACTGTATACACTGTATGCAGCCTCTTGAATGGTACCACCAGCGGAACACCGTGGCGAACACGTCACCGTCAGGATCAGCCGAATGATTCACTGACTGCCGCCATCTTTGTACAGTAGGAGTGCATGCGCAGTTTTAATTTGACCACCGCTATCTGTCTGCACAAAGATGTTGGCGGTCTGATTTACTGCCCCTGAGCAGACAAAGGGGAGAGCACATGGGGTACACAGGTCAAAGAAGAGATGACATGAGAGGAGAAGACAGCATATGGGGAGAGAGAAAGCGCACAGGGGTGAGAGAGGCAGAGCACAGGGGGGAGACAGCTCAAACGGACATCACATTAGGGGAGAACACAGCACAGGAAGCAGAGAGACAGCAGACAAGGGTCAAAGAAGAGAATACCAACGGGAGGATTCAGCACATGGGGAAAGAGACAGTGGGTAGGTGGGAAAGCACACGGGGGGAGAGATTTTCAATTTCTCAAAGCCTGCCTCATCGTGACATTACCGCCCTCCCGATGCGATAGCATCGGGCCCTCCATCTAGTATTATCTATATTAAAAAAACAACAACTCCTCTTCTGTAGGCAGGGGCCAGCGCTGCACCATGATCGCATTCATATTGTGCATTTATTTATTCATTTGATGGTATCCAACAATTTAAAAAAAAAAATCAGTTTGAAAATGGCTCTGGCGTGCGCCTGCATAGTAGCAGCTGTCGGTGATCTGATAGCTGCTACTGCACAGGAGCCGGTGCCGCCATCTTGCTAGAGAAAAATAACTTACCTCTTCCAAGATGACGCCGCCTGCACAGTAGAATCTATCAGATCGCTGATAGATGCCACTTCATAGGTGTGGCTGGTGCCATTTTAGTGGAGACCATTTTTTTCTCCAGCAAGATGGCACCACCGGTGCCTGCACAGTAGAAGCTATCGGTGATCTGATAGATGTTACTGTGCAGGCGTTGATGGCGCCATCTTGGAGGAGGCATCTTTTTCCTTAGCATGATGGCACCGCCAGCGACTGCGCTGTAGTAGCTATCGGATCTCCGATAGCTACTACTGTGCAGGTGCGTCCTGTGCCACTTTCAAACTGATTTTCTTTAGGAATTTATGGATACCATCAAAAAGAATAATTAAATACACAATATGAATGTAATCATGGTGCAGCGCCGGCGACTGCATGCAGAAGGGGATTTATTTTTAGATATATGTAATATTCATTAAGTAAAATAGGGGGCAGGCCAATGATGGAACAGTGAGTGACCTGTCAACAGCCATACTGATGAATACCTAAGCAGAGCACCACATGAAGACTCACCACAGGCCGCTCCAGAGCACGAGAATCTCATTAACTCAAAACTCCAAATAAAGATTAAATAACAACCACAAGATGGATTTAATCACCCAGGTATCATTTTAATCCGCATAACGGCGCCGACCTGACACTGTCTGTAGGTTATTGTGCACAATCCTGCTGACAGGTACGCTTTAAGGGGTAACTTCTCTCATTGTGATGAATGCCAAGCTGCCCTAAGGAAACTTGTAAGTTATGCAAGGCTAACCTAGGATATCAAATAGGCAATTGCCTCTTCAGGAAAGAATAACTCTTGAACGCTAGTGCCACCTATTGGCAGTAGCAATTGTAAAAGTGAATATTGTCCCTTGCAACATGACTAAAGCCCCCGTCACACACAGCGAGATCGCTAACGAGATCGCTGCTGAGTCACAAGTATTGTGATGCAACAGCGATCTCACCAGCGATATCGCTGTGCGTGACAGGTATCAGCGACCGGCCCCCCTGCTGGGATCGCTGATCGTGCTCAAAAGCCGTGGACTTTTTTTTGATTGTTGGTCTCCCGCTGGCCAGCACGCATCGCTGCGTGTGACAGGCGGGAAAGCAACGATCAGCGAGCTCCCAGCTCGTATCCAAGGTAAACAGCGGGTTTCTAAGCGCCGCACGGCGCTCAGAAACCCGCAGTGCACCTTAGATACCAGCGCGCTGGTGCAGGGAGCTGGTAACCAAGGTAAACAGTGGGTTTCTAAGTGCCGCGCGGCGCTTAGAAACCCGATGTTTACCTTGGTTCCCAGCTCCCTGCACCAGCGCGCTGGTATCTAAGGTGAACAGCGACGCGTGAGCTCGTTGTTGCTGGTGCTGATCACTGGTGAAACTGCCTGTTTGGCAGCTCACCAGCGATCATGTAGCGACACACCAGCGATCCTGACAAGTTCATATCGTTGTTGGGATCGCTGGTGAGTCGCTATGTGTGACGGGGCCTTTAGAATAAAAGCTAAACCAGACACTTTATTTTCAGATGCATATTTTGGGTGTTTACTCTTCATCAGCATACAGCAACAGGTCTAATTATAGGTTACGTTCATTTTAAGTCATACACATGCTTTGCTACACTCACACAAAGTGGGAAACAGTTGCAAGAGTAGCGGCAGTCTCTTGCCAACAGAACTGTGCAGTGAACCACAAATTTTATAGTGGGTAAGGTTACTCCAAAGATGGCTGAAAATCCTTGCTCAAACCAATTCGATGGATCCAAGCCTCCATTTTGTCAGGCACAGCCTCCTAACCACCCACAGCTTGTAACTGAACAGGTGTGCGTGCCATTAATACTTGCTTAACAACTTGATCATTATTCCTGAACAATGCATGGTCAATACAGCTCTAGGCTTCGAGGGGGTTTCCCACAAACAAAAGTTCATTTTTGTCAATAGATCCCGGAATAATAATAATTTCCACAATTGGATGCGTTTAAATAAAATGTTCCTGTGCTGTGATAATCTTATAAATGTGACCCTGCTGTGTACTGTGTAATGGCTGTGTCTGACTGTACAGAGACATGGTCTAATCACAACACAGCTCCTGGCCAGGGGAGGAAAAATAAAAGGATACAGACATTACAAAATGGGACCATAATTGACTCTTTATTTGAGGTAAAACATTGTTTAAGAACACAATATGTGAACATAGCCTAAGGGTACATGTCCACGTTCTGGAGTTTTGGCGGGTTTGACGCTGCGTATTTATGCAGCATCAAACTCACAGTGGCCAGATGTTATAGCATAGTGGATGGAATTTCTAGACCTGCTGATCACCTGCGGAGACTGACAGACTGCAGCATGTCAATTTCACTTGTAAGAGTAATTTCACCAATACAATGTTTAGGATAATAATAATAAATTTTATTTCTATAGCGCCAACATATTCCGCAGCACTTTACATTTCAGAGGGGACTTGTACAGACAATAGACATTACAGCATAACAATAATCACATAGATCATAACAAATACCAAGATGAATGAGGGCCCTGCTTGCAAGCTTACAATCTAGGAGATGCGGTAAATAGATGGCAGCACTTTGGACACAGAGAACAAGTGCTAAGTCCAAAGTGTTACTAGTTCCTAATCGTGGGCACCCGACCTTAGTCACTAAGTAGACCTGGAGCACCAATGCTCAGCAGGTTTATTGACCACACATGCATTTTGTTGCACACATTTCTCAGAGGAGCCAAATGAGTCTTCTGGAATCACAGAGTCCAGGATCAAGTAAATGCAGTGCAAGAGAACATTGCCCCCCCACTAATTTACACTTCCTCCTTTGGCAAGATGGCATTTTGGAACACTGATCCTGGTGTCAATAAGCAATGGTTACAACTGAAAAGGCAATGGTTCTCTAGTTATTATTGTACATGTTAGATGCTAGTCAAAATATTGTATATTGCAATTCAGTTTACAACATTAATACACGGTGTTTATTTTGTATTGAGTAAGGCTGGTTTCACATTTGCGTTTCTGTGCACAGCGTAGGCCTGCGTACTATCCGCATGCGTCTTGCGTACCTATCTTTAACATTGTGTATGCAGGGACATGCATTGGCATCAGTTTGTGTGCGGATGCGTCCTAGTGAGTCGTTTCGTGGTGTCAGTCGAACGCAAAATGTTGTATTTTTTGAGGCGTTAAATATGCGCAGGCATACGCATGCGGATGAGTGCATATAAACAACACATTACTGTCTATGGGAATGCATTGGTATGCAAGGACATGCGCATTGATGCGTTCAATGCGCATGCATACTTCACTGAAGACTGAACATGGCCACGAACTGGTTTCAGCCACTCCAAAAACCAAGCTGTATAAAAGGGGATGTAGACACTGGAAGTCCAGGACTCTCAAGACTCTGGATGTGATCACAAGACTCTGGATGTGATCACAAGACTCTGGATGTGCTCTCAAGACTCTGGATGTGAGTATAGAAGCTATGAAAATATCTGTCTGTCTCTTTCACTGCAGTCTGTACTCTGTCTCTTTGTGTATGTCACGTTATGCAGTATGTACTCTGTCTCTCTTGCAGCCTTCCATTCCAACATGTCCTCCAGTGAAGACCTGAATGCTTCCCAGAGTGGACATGACACTGATGAAGTGAGTACATTTGCTATACTGATTGGTATGTATTGACTGTCAATACAACACATGTGGTAAATCATGTATTTTCTCTACAGGACACTTCCAGTGCGGAAGAGCTGGAGCAGTTGAGTGGAAATGATTCTTCCCAGGGTCGTCAGACCAGAGTTCCTGAGGTGGAAAGACGGCGTATAAGTAGTCTTGATTGTTTTTGGTTTAAGTGTTTTATCTTTAAAAGTATATGACTTATAATTTATTTTTTGCTTTATTTTTTGGGTTTCTTTGATGTCTAGGTTCCACAACGTGAGGAAGCCTACCCCATCATTGGCAATGATCAACTGATTCCTCTTGTGAAAGAGCGAGTACAGTTGTGGGACACCCGTGATAGTCAGCATTCGGACTTAGTAGTGATTCGACGACTCTGGGAAGAAGTGGCCAGATCGCTGTTGGCTGATTGGGACCATGCCATGCAACAAGTCAGAAAGGATTTTCGTAAGTATTGCAATGTGGTCTGAAGCGGAAGTGAACCTGTAAATATAGGTGCATTGTTTTACACTTTATTTTTTTTTCCCCTTCACAGTGAAGAGAGTTAAAGTCCGTTGGCGTTCGATGAAGGATCAATTCAATAAAGATATGAGAGAGGAGATTCATGTTCGAAGTGGTGCTGCTCCAAAGGTCACGAAATACAAATACCATTGCATGCTGTCTTTCCTGAGGCCTGTGGTTGCTCATCGAACATGAGTATCTTTGTGTAGTATTCCATGGTATAACATCTGAATTGTTCAGTTCTACAGGATATGTTGGCGCTGTTTAAATTTGTTTTATTTTTTTTAGTAATGCTTTTCATTTATTTTCCACACAGAACCTGGATCATCCTCAGTTGGAGCGGCCCCTCATCGACCAGCCACCGAACACTCGCAATCATCCACCAGCGATGCAGCCACTGGGCAGGCTTCACAGGCTGGGGAACAGGCAGCCAGTCCATCAGGTTTTCCCCTCTCCCAGTCCTCTACCACTGGTTTTATTTGGTCTTCTCGCCAGAGGCAGAGGGCCAGGGAGAGGTCAGTCATGCCCGTGTTTATTCACTTAAGCTTGATCTTCCAAGATAAAGGTGATTGGAGATAGACTGGACAGTGGGTTCACTCACGTGAACACACTTTTCCAGGAAGTCAACAGACGCTTGACCACCTGGAAGCCGACCTTCAGAGACCGGCGCAACATTTTTTTCCACAATAGAGCGGGAAGTGTCAGAAAACCTGCCACCTGAACTCCAGCTGAACATCATGCAGGCCTGCCAGGCTGCTTACAGCGTGGCGTTACAGCAGTCCTGAACCTACCATCCGCAGTCCGGATATTACCAGCAGGTGTAAATTTCTTTTCCGACACAGCAACAAGGGCAAGAACAGCATCAGTGGCAGAAGACATGAGCACCGAACTATCCTCCACCACCACCGCTGGATATTACGGCAGTTCCTCCAGTCCCGAGCTACACTACGCTACTGAGTGCAGCACCCCTGCAGCATGCAGCATCCACCAAGCTGCTGAGTGCAGCACCACGCCAGCACACTGCAGCATCCACCACGCTGCAGAGTCCAGCACACTGCAGCATCCACCATGATGCCGAGTTCAGCACCACGCCAGCACACTGCTACAGAGGCCACCACTCCCACTCAGCCAAGCAAGAAACGCAGAGGTACCAACAAAAAACAGATGCCCAGTACTGCTCAGCACTGGAAAATGAAGACCCAGAGCAAAAAATGTCGCCCAAAAAAGGACCTACCACCTCCACCCTCACATCCCAATGTATCTCTGTTGTCAAATCTGTCTCTACCTTCCCTTGGGTCTCTCCCTTCCAATGTGTCTATCCCTTCCCACCATTCAACTCCTAATGTGTCGTCTACTCCCAAAGTGTCATCTTCCCATTTTAATCCCATCTATGACATTGTAGACTACACCATCCGTGAGCCAATCCTGCATTATATTGCCCTTTCCCCTGTAACCCTTTCATCACCGACTCATACCCAATCATCCCACCTCAACACCACCAAGGTCCACAATATCTCACCATCGGACAGACCCCGAACATAAACCCAATTGTTGGTTAATAGAAAATAAACAATTGTTTATTGTTGTTGGGATATAAAAATTGTCTTTTGTTTGCACAATCCCTGTATTTTCTTTGTCTCTTTATGTGAAAACACACACGTGTGTATTGTATTGTTGAGTGAAGTAGTGACGGGTGTTTCCCTGGAGGTATTTTATTATTATTAAAGTCAGCAAACATTACAGGCACATTAACTTACAAGCAGATTAAACCATTTCATCTTGCCATGCCACATATCCACTATCAGAAACAAAGAAAGCAGCAAACTTATCCCTCATTTGGGCAACTTCCACTGTAGTCCTCAGAGGGTGATCTCGGTAATCCTGCAATGTGCTAGCAACAGGTTCGTCAAGTTCTACATGTAGTCGCTCTTTTGCCAGGATGTAATTGTGCATAACAACACACGCTTTGACCACCTCATTAATTTTCTCAGTTTTTAGATTGATGGCTGTTCCCAAAATGCGCCATTTAGATGCCAGCAAACCAAAGGCACACTCCACAGTTCCTTGTGCCCTTGTCAGACGTTAGTTATAAATCCTTTTGGTGTGATTCAAGGCCCAAAATGTCCTGGAATTTTGCAGCATTTTCCAGCCACAGTTCAGTTGTGGGTTGGGGGAGGAATTCTTCACCCAGAACGTCCCTCAAAGCACGGCAGGTGTCTCCAACAATCCCAGAAAGGATGGACACTCCAATCTGGAATTGAAAATCTAGAGATGATAAGGTCTCTCCGGTAGCCAGGAATCTGCAGAACAGAAAATGGAAAAAAAAATAAGTACATGGCTTTTATAACAATAATACTAATGACATGTGTTTCTTTTTCAAAATGATGTACCTCAGGGTCACCAACAGATATTCCTCAGCAGGAATTGCTCGCCATAGTTGTCGTGTGTCCGTGTGAACTGTTCTCCGTGTGCACGTGTGCAGCACGTTTTGTGGACCGTGCGCTCCCACAAACACTGACATGTCTCCATGTTTTGCACACGGACACACGGTCCATTAAAACACACTGACGGGCATAGGCCCATTCATTTGAATGGGTCTATGTGTGTCAGTGTCTCCGCTACGTGAGAAAACTGTCACTACACGTACCGGAGCCACTGACGTGTGAAACAGGTCTTAAATAGATTAAAACAAAGACGCTATCCTAACTGGAAGTTGCAGAGCAAAAAACATAGTGGGAAATTTAGAGAAAACATATTACAAGATAAAATTGATTGTGATAATTTGGAGGGTATTAATTTTATTACAAGCTACAGACCATAATTTGTAAAAATTAAGAAAATCATTTAAAGAAATGTACAGTACCTATGTTACTGCAGGATAAAAAGTTAAATGCGATTCTAAAAGTGTCAGTTAATTTTATATCTAAAAGAGCTCCTGGATCGCCTGCCAGGGCAGAGGGGTTACTCGGTACCGGGCCGGTGTCTCAGAGGGATGTGTCACAGTGGCGGTGACCCGGTCCATGGCCCTGGGCGTCCATGCAAAAGGGGTGAAGCGTAGCTGAAGAAAGTTTATAGGAGGATGATACGTGACGCCACCTGTGGTGCTCGGCAATGAAGGGGTTAAGCCGACGCTGCGGTGCAGATCCTCTGGGACAGATGGTATAAGGCAGCAAGATGTATTATCTCTCCACAGGTAGAGCTGTAGTCCCATGGCAGTAGTAATAGGTGTTAGGCACAGAGATGAAGCAGTGCTGAAGGGGTTGCAGGAAGAAGGCAATGACACAACAGGGTGAAGTTTCCTTTACCTTTACTTTGCTTTGTAAGTGCAGTCCAGGATCCAGATTACAGATGGAACAGGAGTTAATCAGCCTGGTAGCAACTTAGGAATCTCTCTATGCAGATGGGTTGTGTAGTCTCCTTCCTAGTGCTTATCTGAGGCACTTGCAGTTCTGAGTTACACTGAAGCTCCTCTTGCTTGCTCTCTTTTAGAACTCCCCTCGTATGGCAGGCAGCCGTAGCCTCCTTTCTCTGGCTAACACAAGTTGCTGCTGTGCCTCCGAGTCTTAGTTGGGACCAGAGAATTTACAGCCTCTTTTTCCTCCGGTTATTGCTGCAGGATCATCAGGATCCATACAACCTCGGATACCGGACTTCGGACCATGCACTACAGCTAGAAGTGAGCCTGAATTCTGCTCAATCCTCCAGCTCCTCTCTCCCACATCTACACGCTTCGCCTTCTCCACAGGAACTCCACTAACTTCCCCTTCCTGGCCCCTGAGAGCAGCTCTTCCCCCAGTTTGGTTCAGAGCTCCCTCTGCTGGCCTGGAGTGGGAACTGTGGTGTGTGCTGGATTTACCTGATGGAGAGACCATTTCATTGCTTCCAAGCATGACATCACACTCCCTAGGAGGAAGGTAATGCCACTGTGGCGACCATACTCCTGGGGGCGCCATATTCCCCCCTAGTGCAATTCAGTACTCCCGGACTGAAGAAAACATGCAAACATATTAAGCAAATGAACATTTGTAACTGTTACAAGATTTCAAAAATGAAAAATTACAAAAACCAAAGCTCAAAAATAGTCCTTGTGACGATTAGTCCATGCGTCAATGTCCATGGTTCAATTCCTGAGCAGTTGGTAACTATGTACAAGTAGAGTTTTGGCCACACATAGTCCTGTGGCCCAATTGTCCATCAAAACAAAATAAGATTGATCAAAAGATTCTTACAGCGCCTCTGTAGGCACGTAAGCTTGAAAAGTTGCATATTTACATTTTACCATTTACATAACTTATTTATATATGAAACCTTAGGGGTGGTATACCTTGGGTACTATGGACAGACCTATGTAGCACTGGTGTTGTTGGGGACCTTACTGGATGCCTTGTGTTATCTACTACTGGTGTAATGCGTGTTGTACTAGCTACACTACTGGTGGTTCTGCGTAGCACAGGGATACTAGATTTCCTAGGACCAATTCTACTCACCGTGAGCATGACAGATTCACCACTGGCAGGGCGAGGGTTCTCTTGCTCCACTGCTGGTGTGGCATCTGCTGCCTGTACTTGCTGGTTTTCAGGGTGGTCTGGAGTCACTTCTTCTTGCACTACCAGTTGGGGAAAGGTCAAAACTGGCACCACTATGGCCTGATTCTCTCTAGTCCAATTTACAGGGATTTCTCCGAGTACAGTGTTGACCTTTTCTTCTTCTTCCTCTATGGGCTGAAGGTTGTTTTGCTGTTCCATCCTGTCTTTTAGTTGGTCAGGGCACAGTTTCAGATGATCCCTTGACACTGCTGATGAGGTTTCTCCTCCATCCTTACTGATAAGGCACACTTTGGTGTTGTCAAAGTTTGATGGTAGGACGGTGTAGGGTTCAGCTTCCCATTGGTCATCCAATTTATGCATCCTCCTTTTCCTCTTTATGACTTGCTCTCCTGGTGACAGGGGAACTGCAGGTGCATGTTGATTGTAGTTCTCCTGTTTTTGTCTTGCCTGCGCTAGACTCTTTTCCACCACTCTTGTAATCTTTGATATTGCTGCTGCCTCTCTGTGTTCCAGTCAGCATCTGGTGATGTCACCTCAGGTGTCAGGACTCCCATATCCAAATCGATAGGCAACTTTCCAGGCCTCGCTCTTATTAGGTAGGCTGGTGTGCAGTTGGTGGAATTCACAGGAATGTGATTGTAGAGGTCTACCAGATCTGGCAACTTCTCTGGCCACAGATTCCTCTCTTCCAAAGGCAACATCTTCAGTAGATCGATCACCACCTGATTCATCTTTTCACACATGCCATTGGTCTGTGGATGGTACGGTGTTGTCCTGATCTTCTTGCAACCACACAAGTTACAGAATTCCTGGAACACTTCTGCCTCAAAGGCTGGACCTTGACCTGTAAGCACTCGCTCGGGATATCCGTGTGGTCAACAAAAGTGCTGTTGGAATGCTCTGGCTGCTGTCCTGGCTGTTTGATCCTTGACAGGCACAACTACCAGGAATCTTGAGTAGTGGTCAACGATGGTAAGAGCATAAACGTAGCCTGAACGGCTTGGTACCAGCTTCACATGGTCCAGGGCTAACAACTCGAGTGGCTGCTTAGTTATTATTGGCTGCAAAGGAGCTCGCTGGCTGTTATGGTCCTTCCTGCGCAGGTTACATTGTCCACACTCCCAGCACCAATTTTCAATGGCCTTCCTCATACCAGCCCAATAGAATCTCTCCCGGAGCAAGGCCTCCAACTTCTTCCATCCGAAGTGTCCAGCTCCATTGTGGTATGCTTCCAAGACCATTGATGCCTCACTCTTTGGGACTACCACCTGCCAGACCAACTCATGTGTGCGTACATTGATACTCCTCCGACACAGCTTTCCCTCATAGATGAACAGCCTGCCTCTTTCCTTCCACAACTGCTGGGTTTCTTCAGGAGCATCTGGACCTGGGCGTGAGTCAGCTTGTGACAGTAGCTCCTTTACCAGGCGGACTGCGATGTTGCTATCCTGCGCTTTTGTCCAGTCATGATGAGGCAATGGATTTAGGGTGGCCTCTTTCATGATAGATCGTCTGTTTCTCACTCCTTGGGCACGTTGGGCCGCAATTGGCCAGTGGAAGGCAGGTAACTCTATTTCTTCGAGTGCCTCAGGGTCTTCTCCTCCATCTGGCAGATTGGGCATCCTGGACAGCGCATCAGCATTGGCATTCTTGTGCCCCGCTCGGTACTTGATGGTAAATTCATAGTTAGACAGCCGGGCCATCCATCGCTGCTCCAGTGCACCTAGTTTTACAGTTTCCAAGTGAGTCAGCAGGTTGTTGTCCGTGAAGATGGTAAACTTGACTGAAGCTAGGTAATGCTTGAATCGTTCAGTCACAGCCCAGACTATGGCGAGGAACTCCAGTTTGAAGGAACTGTAGTTGTCAGGGTTCCTTTCAGTGGGACGAAGCTTCCTGCTGGCGTAGGAGATCACTCTTTCTTTGCCATTCTGTACCTGTGACAGTACTGCTCCCAGTCCCACGTTGCTGGCATCAGTATACAGAACAAATGGTTTGTCATAATTTGGGTAGGCCAGAACTTCATCTCCTGTGAGTGCCATTTTCAGTCGAGTGAAGGACCTCTCCAGTTCCTCATTCCATTCAAATGTAGGACACTTCTTGTTGGCTTTCTTGGGCTGGCCCACCAGAAGATTTTGCATAGGTGTGGCTATCTCAGTGAAGCCTTTGATGAACCTTCGGTAGTAGCCTACCAACCTGAGGAATTGACATACCTCATGGAGGTTGCTGGGCTTCTGCCAGTCCCGGATGACAGTGACTTTGTCAGGATCCGGTGCCACACCTTCTGCACTCACTACATGACTGAGGTGCTGCACCTTGGACTTCAGGAGGGGGCATTTGGATGGCTTCACTTTCAGGCCAAAGTTGGACAAGGCTTCAAACACCTCAGCCAGGTGCTCCAAATGGTCTTCATTAGTCTTGGAGAAAACAATGACATCATCAAGGTACAACAGAATTGTCTCGAAGTTCTTGTGTCCAAAACAGCACTCCATTAGCCGTTGAAATGTCTCTGGGGCGGTGCAGAACCCGAACGGCATGTAGTTGAACTCGCAGAGACCCATGTTTTCTCCTTGTCTGCCTCTGCCACGGGAACCTGCCAATACCCACTAGTGAGATCCAAGGTGGAAAAATAGTTAGCAGTTTTAAGTGCAGATAATGACTCTTCAATTCTGGGTAATGCATAGGCATCCTTATGTGTAATGCTGTTAATGTTTCTGTAATCAACACACATTCTCATGGTACCATCTTTCTTTTTCACAAAGACTATTGGGGCTGCCCAGGGGCTACAACTATCTCTGATCACCCCAGTTTCCTTCATTTCCCGCAACATACTATTGGCACATTGATATTATGTTGGGGGTATAGGCCATTACCTTTCTTTAATGGATGATCTCCAGTGGGGATATGGTATTGAACCCCTTTTGCCTTCCCAAAGTCTAGAGGGTGTTTGCTGAATACCCGCTCATACTCCTGTGCCACTTGGTAAACCCCATTCTTTTGGTATGTAGGGGTGGAGTCAGTTCCCACTTGCAGCTGCTGACACAACTCCTCCAGCTGCTTTACAGAGCCATTGTCCCCTGCCTGGTCAGATGAGACCAAGAGCTCTGCTGCCTGTATTGCGTTGTTACTGACAGTAAACAGCTTAGCAACTGTGTCATACCGAGGTATTGTGGCCTCTTCCTCCCCACAATTCAAGAGGCGTAAAGGTACTCTCCCTTTGCGGACATCAACTACCCCTCTGGCTGTCAGGACAGTGAGCTGGCTATCAGAGTACACTGGCTCTACCAATGCTTGGTAATCTTTTCCTCTGAGGGCTGTGGCTGCCCGACACCAAATTAACATTTCACATCTGTGGGGTATCGCAATGAGGAAAGAATCACTCACTCTGACGCTGCCAATTTCTCCGCCAGACAGTTCTACCTGCTGTCTTTGCATCAGGGCCTTGATCTCCTTCTGCAGGACTCATTGTTCACTGGAACTAGCAGTCTCGGCTACCTGTTGCAACAAAACAATAACCTCAGCAAGACAATTTTCAATCACATTAGTACCTAAGGTCATCATTGGGTTACATTCTCGTCGATCAATGTCTACAACTATCAGACCTTGAGATTTTAACTCCATTCGCCCCAACTTAATGGTAACATCTTTACATCCTACTTGCGGCAAAGACTGACCATTGCTGGCAACTACTGTCAGCTCATCACTTGGGCCGTGGGTAAGCTCAGAGTCAGAACAATACCGTTTGTAAAGGATATATGGCATAGTTGTCACCTGAGAGCCAGTGTCCAGCAAAGCCTTCATGGGGATGCCGTCAATCGTGGTGGGAGGATCGGTCGCCCTCCAACATACTTGGCACACCAGTTCTTTGGGCCTTGTGGTCCTACTCCTGGGGGTTGGCCCTCTGCCCCAGAGGTTGCTCGTTTAAATAGCAGAATCTTGCAATGTGGCCTGCCTTGCGGCAGTGACGACAGATGGGACGTCTGTCCTGGTCATAGCGATCGTTGTTTCTCCCTCAGAGTGGCGGGATCCTCTTCTTCCGTAGCCACGGGATATCCTCTGGACTGGAGGCCAGCTGGATCTTCTCCTTTGAGGACACCTGCATGGACTGCACAGTTTTGGCAAGTGCAGCCATATTTTTGGTCAGCTGTAGGACCTGAAGGCGCAGTTCTTCAGATAGATCACCATCTAGAGTCTGTGCGTCAGCCTCCACAGGGCTTGGAGGGAAAGATGCTGCTTCTTGGTGGTATGTGATTGCTTGGCTCCTAGGGGGCACTGGACGGCTGACATTTGGTTCATGTGTGGGAAGGAGGTCCCCCGCAGAGTGTCCGGGCCGGAACCAAGGGGACAGCCATCTAGGTTCCTAAGGGAACTGTACCCGGGGGGTGGAGGAGGAAGGTGGATGGCTGAGAGGGATAGAGCAGCAGGGGGAGGGGCGAGTATAAAAGGGGCAGGGAACGTGCAGGAGGGTCAGTCAGCAGACCGGCAGAGACGGAGCAGGAGTCTGTGGGAGCGTCAGAGAGCTGGAGCCACAGTGACCAGAGAGGAGGCCAGCAGCAGAGGGGAGACTTACAGTGGCCTGCTATGAGGAGGCGCTGAGCTTACCGACAGGAGACTGCCGCTTCACTCCAGTCCGGAGTCGTGGCCTGCCCACTGTCGTCCGCGGCCATTGCCGCTGTACTCCAGCCCATTGTGACCTGTCCGCGGCCACTGGCGGCCGCTGCCGCCCCACTCCAGCCCGCGGTTGCGGCCTGCCTGCTGCCACTGGCAGACGTTGCCGCTCCACTCCAGTCCACAGCTGCGGCCTGTCCATTATCGCCCGCAGCTGCCATCACCCCGCTGCAGTCGGCAGTTGGGGCCTGCTCCTCGCTAACAAAGAAACTCAGCACAGCCTCAGGCCGTGCACGTGGCCTACCAACCACCACTCCACGTAACTATGACTCACCTCTGCTCGGAGGCTGGGGTCTCCTTAACCCGCTAACCGGCAGAACCCCACTGCCTTCACAGGGGGTTGCCTCATCAAAGGACTCGCCAGGCGCCTGTTGAGCCCCCACCCCCTCCTGGGCATCAGAGCACCCAAAGACTATGCCAGATCCTCAGCTGCTGGGCCCAGCGGCTGCGACGCCGAAGCAACATCATCCGAGACGTCGAGGGACGTCAGGACGGATAAGTGATATTATAAAAACTAAGGACCCGTAGTCGGCCATGCCGCGGCCCTATAGTAACCGGCCTTTGCCGGGGTAGTCGTGTTCTCCTTAATAGTGTTTGTTTGTGCTGAGTCCCTGCGAGGACAATTGCTGTTATTTTGTTTTGGGTTGCTTAGGATAGCCCTAGCGGCTTCCATTTATAAAAGTTACGGTCCAAAGTACAAATCAGTCTCGCGTCTCGTCACTGCATCCTGCGTACCTGATGTAACCACATTTGTCGTAGTCGGCAGGATGCAGTCTCCGAGCGTGGACAACTACGCCCCAGATCAGGGAAGGGCCGTGAACTCAACAGATAACGAGGGCCCCCAGTCCAGCATTTCGTTGGGGGCTATGCTGAGCAACCTGCCTAGGTTTTCCGGCTCCAATACCATGCTATGGAGCTGGACAGAGCAAATGTGGGGGCTCTTTCGGATGCACCCGATGACTCCTGACCTAGAAGCCGAAGTAGCTCTCATGGCATTAGACGGGGAGGCTCGGGATTCAGTAATGTTGAGGCCCCCGGGACACCGCAACCTTTGGTAGTTTTGCAGATTTTAGAACAGACCCAACCAACGTGGGAGAGTTAAGGACCCGGTTGTCCAGTCGGATGCAGGGGGAGGGGGAGACCATCACCCAGTATATGAATGTCCACCAAGAGTTAAACACGGCCATCGAACAGAAGGACAGCGTAGGGGTAGGACCTATCGACATTACACTACGCGACCTGTTAGTGACTGGACTGCGGGACCCATTAATAAAGCAGGCATTACGGGAGCAGGTAAGAGTGAACCCGCGTATGGACATTTCAGAGGTGGGAAGTCAAGCATGCGCTCGAGAGCAGGAGCAGGGAATGGCGGTCCCTGTGGGTTAGGTCCGGAGTGTAGAGGCAGTCGAGGAGCCCCAATGGGTAGAAGAGATGAAACAAGAGTTGAAGAAGATCAAGGGCGAGTTGGCCGAAGTGAAAAGAAGGACCGAGTCTGGAACTGGACAGTCTAGTTTCAAACCTGGTCCCTGGGGGCCTCACCCTACCCGGGGCAGCCAGTCATCGCAGACCCTGTGCTATGAGTGCGGGGAGCCGGGCCACTTCGCCCGAGAGTGTCCGCGGCATGGGAGATACCCACCCCGGTGGCCATTAAACTAGAGCGCTCCAGGCTGGGGGGACGCCGCTCGGAGCCAGAAACCACGATTAGGGGTGGTGGAAGTCGCAAAGATTTGGTCGCAAAGTGTACGGTGGTATGGGCAGAAGTCGGGGGCCGTGCCGTCCGGTGCCTAGTGGACACAGGGTCACAAGTAACAACTATGCCTGCAACTTATTTCTGGCAGTATTTCCCTGAGGCAGCGAGACCCCAGTAGGGGTCCATGATCAGACTGGTAGTCGCCAATCAACTACCGGGCCCTGCTGTAGGAGTGGTATGGGTGCAGGTGACACTGTGTGGTAAATCCCTCGGCTGCAGGGGAGTCGTTCTGACTCAAGGGGAAACCAATGAGCAGCATCCAGTCATTCTGGGCATGAACATACTGCGGGAGTTCGGCAATCTGCTCCTCTATGATCCCACGCACGAGACCCTGAAGCAGTGGGGTTCCCGCACGGCCCAAGGACAGGTATTCCAGCAGTTGTTGTGGGAAGCGCGAGTACTCCAGGACTGCCGGGAGGACGAGGCTCTGGGCAAAGTCATCGTGCCAGTGACTCCCCTGCTTGTGCTGCCCCCTGGGCAGACGGTGGTGACCCTGCCGATCCAAGCATCGATACCATTGGAGGGCGTAGAGATGCAGGTTCAGCCATGCTACTTGGAGCACTTGCCTCCTGGCATACTGGTGGCTCGCTCCCTGACCACAGTGTGGAAGGGGACCGTCCTGGGGCGCTGCGTCAACCTTGAAGACCAAGACATCGTCCTGAAGCCCCAGACCAAAATGGCCAAGTTAGTAAGGCCTTTGGAAGAAGTGCTGCCGGCCCCTGCGGTCCAATTGAGAGTGCAACCCGAGGACCCTTGGGCAGTGACTATCTGGACTCTACAGGCTGCCGATACCTCAACTCAGGAGAAGGGTCGAAACATCCTGGAACAAATACGGGTCGAGCTCTCCGGCCTGACTTCAGCTCAACTTTCCCAGATAAAAACACTGCTTGGACAGTACCATTTGGTATTTGCTAGTCACGAGGATGATTTTGGATGTACAGTACCATCGCCATTACTCTAGGAATTCCCACGGCAGGAGCGGCCCCATCCACGAACGGTATCAGCAGATTCCTCCACAGCTCTACCAAGAGGTGAAAACTTTACTGGCTCCCATCGTGTTGGTCCTCATAAAAGATGGCACTCTGCGGTTCTGTGTGGACTATCGAAAGCTGAACGCTTGTACCATCAAAGACTCGTACCCACTACCCAGTATAGAAGAATCCTTGTCCGCCTTGGGGAAGGCAACGTACTTCTCGACTCTGAACCTGGTTAGTGGGTACTGGCAGGTGCCCATGTCGGAAGAAGACAGGGCTAAGACGGCATTCATTCTTCCCATGGGACTATTTGAGTTCAATCAAATGCCGTTCGGGCTGGCCAATGCCCCGGGAACCTTTCAGTGGTTGATGGAGCGGTGTCTGGGGGATCTCAATTTCGAGGCCATGTTAGTATACCTAGACGATACCATCATCTATGCCGCCACGTTTGAGGACCACCTGAGGCAGTTGGGGCAGGTACTCGGCCGGCTGCAAAAGTACGGGTTGAAGGTAAAACCCCAGAAATGCCACGTATTTTGCACCCAGATCGAATATTTGGGGCATATCATCTCGGCGGAGGGCGTAAGACCATCCCAGGAAAAGGTTGCTGCCATCCAGGGATGGCCTACCCTCGAGACGATAAAAGACGTGCTGGCCTTCCTGGGGTTGGCAGGATACTACCGTGGTTTCGCAAAGAATTTTGCACGTCGAGCCCGAGCCCTGCACGACTTGCTGAAAGGGGCTCCCACTGGGGCAAATGGGTGGAAAGTCCAGTGGCCACAGCCACAAGAAAAGGCCTTCCAAGACTTAAAGGCTGCGCTCTCGGGTGCCCCGGTGTTAGCTTATGCAGATTTCTTGCAACCGTTCATCCTACACACTGATGGGAGCCTCCACAGGCTAGGGGCTGTATTGTCACAAGTTCAAGACGGCCGGGAGAGAGTGATCGCGTATGGAAGCCGCTCATTTCATGATTCTGAGCGCAACCCTGACAATTACAACTCCTTTAAGCTCGAGCTCCTTGCAGTAGTGTGGGCCATGACGGAGCGGTTCGCAGAGTACCTGGCGGGCTCCGAAGTGGTGCTGCGGACCGACAATAACCCGCTGGCCCATTTGGAGAACACCAAACTGGGGGCTCTGGAACAAAGGTGGGTGGCCCGGATGGCTAAATTCAGCTATAAGATTATCTACAAAAGAGGGGCCAAAAATGTACACGCTGATGCCCTCTCCAGGATCTGACATACAACTCCTGGGAGGAGTCGAGACGACGAACTGGAAGGGGAAGAGCTACCGTTCGCCCTCACCTCCGCCGTGCTCATAGCTGCTACCCAGAAAGTATCCCCCTTGGAACCCCTAAGGGGCATGCTGGAGCAATCCCGTGATAAATGGATCCAACAGCAGCAAGAAGACGAAGAAATTGGGCTCCTACAGCAATGGGTAGTTGCTGGCAAATTACCCACTGACTCTCAAAGACAGACTTTGACTCAGGATACGTCGCTGATGTTGCGACAATGGGAGAGACTGGTAATCAGAAGAGGACTATTGTATCATAAAATGACATCACGGACAACATCTAAGACGATTTGGCAGGTAGTTGCGCCCGGAGCCCATCTCAACACACTGGCCCGAGAAGCCTACGAAAAAGGGGCCCACTTCAGGGCTCAAAAGACCTTGCAATAGTTGCAGCAGATAATTTACCATCCACGCTTGCATGCTGCTGTGGACGAGATGTGCTGGGCCTGCCGCCTATGCGAGCTAGCCAAACCGCCCGCACAGCGAGCCCCAGTGCAAACAATAGTGACCTCAGCGCCCCTCGAGCTTTTGATGGTGGATTACTTGACCATTGGTCCCGCATTCCAGGGGTATGAACACTGCCTCGTCATGGTGGACCATTTCACTAAGTTTGCCATGGTCACTCCCACCCGAGACCAAACCGCTGAGTCCGCCGCCTCCGCAATTTGTAGAAACTTTATGCAAGTGTACGGCTGCCCTCAATGTATACATTCCGACCAAGGAGCATGTTTTTTGGGAAAAGTTATGGAGGAGCTACATCGTCTCTACGGTATCGACAAATCCCGGACCACGCCATACCACCCGCAGGGAAACGGGGCCTGCGAACGATTTAATCGGACATTAATTCAAATGTTGCGTACCCTGGAGAGTGACAGAAGGCATGCTGGCCCGAATATGTCCCTGAACTAGTATGGGTCTATAACAACCGGGTGCATCGAGTTATCGGCTATACCCCCTACTCCCTACTATTCGGGCGAGAAGGCAAAGGGATCACGGAGGTAGAGTTGGACCCAGAGGAGCCCCAGCCCTGGACCGGAGTATCATCATGGGTACGAAAACACCGACACCGGCTGCAAACCCTCCACCGAATTGCTCATACCAAGCTCCAAGACTTAGAACACCCAGGAAGGAATCTATCTCCACCCCCCAACCTCCAACCTCCAAATCGGAGACCGGGTACTCGTACTAGACCAACGCCCCCAGAACAAATTAGAACCACGCTGGAAAGAAAGTCCCTACCAAGTCTTACGCTGCATAAACCCCGATGGACCTGTATACGAAATACGACCCGAGAAAGACGGAACACTGCCCACTCGCATTGTGCACCGTAATATGTTACGCCTATGTATTTCCACTGACCCTGTACAACCTGAGCCTACTCTAATAATAATAATCTTTATTTATATAGCGCCAACATATTCCGCAGTGCTTTACAGTTGAACAGTTTCAAACACAGCAGTCATAAGTAATAACGTTAACAATACAATAATTAAAGCGAAATAAGACGACCCTGCTCGTGGGAGCTTACAATCTACAATGAGGTAGGGGCGATACAAAGCACAGGTTTGTATTTACAATGATGTATTTACAATGATGGTCCAGCCATCTTCAGGGGGTGGGGGATAGATGGTGATAGTGAATGGGCTACACACACACAAGCATAAAATGACTTTGATTACTGAATGTGATAGGCCGCTCTGAACAAATGTGTTTTGAGCGAGCGCCTAAAACTATGCAAATTGTGGATGGTCCTAATATCTTGGGGTAGAGCATTCCAGAGGATTGGCGCAGCACGGGAGAAGTCTTGGAGTCGGGAGTGGGAGGTACGGATTAGGGCAGAGGTTAGTCGAAAGTCATTGCAGAGCGCAGTGGTCGGTTAGGCCGATAGACAGAAATGAGGGAGGAGATGTAAGTGGGTGCTGCACTGTGGATAGCTTTGTGGGTGAGAACAAGTACTTTGAATTGTATCCTGTAATGAATGGGCAGCCAGTGTAACGACTGGCGAAGAGCGGACGCGTCCGAGAAACGATTAGCCAGATGGACAACCCTGGCTGCTGCATTAAGGATGGACTGGAGAGGGGAGAGTCGAGTAAGGGGGAGGCCAATTAATAGAGCATTACAGTAGTCCAGGCGGGAGTGGATCAGGGCGACAGTGAGGGTTTTTGTTGTTTCCATGGTGGGAAAAGGCTGGATTCTAGAGATGTTCTTTAGGTGTAAGCGGCACAAGCGGGCAAGAGATTGTATATGGAAGGTGAAGGAGAGATCGGAGTCAAACATAACGCCCAGACAGCGCGCCTGCTGTTGGGGTGTTATTATGGTGCCACCCACGAGAGGGAAATGTCAGATTTAGGGAGGTTAGTAGATGGCGGGAGCAGAAGAAGTTCAGTTTTGGAGAGGTTGAGTTTCAGATAGAGAGCAGACATGATCTTGGAGACTGCAGACAGACAGTCAGTGGCGTTCTGTAGTACAGCGGGGGTAAGGTCAGGGGATGATGTGTATAGTTGTGTGTCATCAGCATAAAGATGGTACTGAAAGCAAAATCTGCTGATGGTCTGTCCAATTGGGGCCGTGTAGAGAGAGAGGAGAAGGGGGCCAAGGACTGAGCCCTGAGGTACCCCGACAGTGAGAGGAAGAGGAGATGAAGTGAAGCCAGAGAACAGAACACTGAAGGGGCGGTCAGAAAGATAGGAGGAGAACCAGGAGAGAGCAGTGTCCTTAATGCCTAGTGACTGGAGCCTAGAGAGTAGGAGAGGGTGGTCAACACTGTCGAAAGCTGCAGAAAGGTTGAGAAGAATAAGCAGAGAGTGGTCACCGTTACGTTTTGCTGTCAGAAGGTCATTGGTCACTTTGATGAGTGCAGTTTCTGTCGAATGTAGGGGGCGGAAACCGGACTGTGAAGGGTCTAGGAGTGAGTGAGTGGAGAGGTAACGGGTAAGGTGGGAGTATATCAGGCGCTCCAAGAGTTTAGAGATGAAGGGGAGATTGGAGACTGGTCTGTAGTTGTTTGTGCAGGATGGGTCGAGGGTGGTTTTCTTTAGTAATGGAGTAATGATGGAGTGTTTGAAGGAGGAGGGGAAAATGCCAGAGGAGAGGGAGAGATTAAGGATTGTAGTTAGGTGAGTTGTGATGACTGGAGAGAGAGACTGGAGAAGAAGTGAGGGAATGGGGTCGGTTGTGCATGTAGTCGGACGAGAAGAGAAGAGGAGCCTGGAGACTCTACAGGTCTCTGAACCACTGCCAGTGGCCTGGGACCCGGACAACGAGGAAGACTTCTCCACGATATCCGTGGGCTCTCCACTCAATGACAACTCAATTGACCCAATTAGCCTGCCCGAACCAACTAGCCCACCACCGTCCACCACCCCGGAAGACTCCACCATAGTCAAACTTAGACGCTCCGAGCGGTCAACAGCTGGCAATCCCCCCCAAATGACACAAACAGGACCAGTTCATATGGCAACAAAAATTGACGTCTCCACAGGCCAATCCGAGCCTACTAAGGCCCTCGCCCGATGACTGGTGAGCATACAGGATGGGGGAGAGTGGGAAGGAGGGCCCCGCAGAGTGTCCAGGCCGGAACCAAGGGGAACGCCATCTAGGTTCCTAAGGGAACTGTACCCGGGGGGTGGAGGAGGAAGGTGGACGACTGAGAGGGACAGAACAGCAGGGGGAGGGGTGAGTATAAAAGGGGCAGGGAACGCGCAGGAGGGTCAGCAGAATGGCAGAGACGGACCAGGAGACTGTGGGAGCATCAGAGAGCCGGAGCCACAAACAGTGACCAGAAAGGAGGCCAGCAGCAGAGGGGAGACTTACAGTGGCCTGCTACGAGGAGGCGCCGAGCTTACCGACAGGAGACTGCTGCTTCACTCCAGTCCGGAGTCATGGCCTGCCCACTGTTGTCCGCGGCCGTTGCCGCTGTACTCCAGCCCGTTTGGACCTGTCCGCTGCCACTTGCAGCCGCTGCCGCCCCACTCCAGCCCACGGTTGCGACCTGCCTGCTGCCGCCGGCAGACGTTGCCGCTCCACTCCAGGCTGCGGCCAGTCCATTACCGCCCCCGCAGCTGCCATCACCCCGCTGCAGTCGGCAGTTGGGGCCTGCTCCTCGCTAACAGAGAAACACTCTGCACAGCCTCAGGCCGTGCACATGGCCTGCCAACCGCCACTCCACGTAATTGCGACTCACCTCTGCTTGGAGGCTGGGATCTCCTTAACCCGCTAACCGGCGGAACCCCGCTGCCTTCACAGGGGTTTGCCTCATCAAAGGACTCGCCCGGGGCCTGGTGTGCCTCCACCCCCTCCTGGGCATCGGAGCGCCTGAAGACTATGCCAGATCCTCAGCAGCTGGGTCCAGCAGCTGCGACGCCGAAGCAACTTCATCTGAGACGTCGAGGGACGTCAGGACGGATATGTGATATTATAAAAACTAAGGACCCGTAGTCGGCCATACCGCGGCCCTATAGTAGCCTTTTCCGGGGTAGTTGTGTTCTCCTTAATAGTGTTTGTTTGTGCGGAGTCCCTGCGAGGACAATTGCTGTTATTTTGTTTTGGGTTGCTTAGGATAGCCCTAGCGGCTTCCATTTATAAAAGTTACGGTGTAAAGTACAAATCAGTCTCGCGACTCGTCACTGCATCCTGCATACCTGATATAACCACACATGCAGCACCCGGATAGCCCTGTCTTTAAAGTCTGCAAATTCTAGATCTGGGTTTTGTAGGGCTATGATGCGCAGCCGTGCTCTGTGGGTACTGGATAGGAGTCCCTCAATAAATTGCTCCTTTAACAGTCTGTCCCCATCTTTCACGCTGTCTGGGTAAATCTGCTTTATGGCTCGCAGCGCCTCCTGCAGGTTAAGAGCATAGTCCCATATACTGTCCTGCACTCTTTGCTTACACCCAAGGAATCTCAGTTTTATTTCAGCTGTAGTGTGGGTGTCAAAGTTGCTTCTTAGCTTAGCCAGAATCTTTTTAACAGTCTCTTTATCAGTGTCCTGCCAGGACTTTACTTCTCTTTGCGCTGCACCAGTTAGCTGCCCAATAAGGATGTTCACTTTTTGGCTTTCAGACAGAGGATACACCGCAAACAAACTGCACAGTCTCTCTTTGAATTCACTCAGGGTATGTGACTCCCCTGAGTACTGCGGTAACCAGGCCACTCCCGGTATATAGGGCATGGACAGCGGCATTATGGGGACTGCTGCAGTAGGCGCTTGTTCTTACGGTGCTCTGGAGGCGGCGCTGGCCGCTGGATTCTGCCGTGCCATTGGAGCCACAGATGCACTAGCCCTTGCATCTTGCGGCGCTGTGGGGGGTGCGGTGGCGTTCACTGCTGCATCTTCTCTTGCCTCAGACATTCTCTTCCTCCCTAGTTAACGTTGGCCAGGCCCCGTGTTTCACTGGCTTACCGGTTGCCGCTCTGCAGGCTGGATGATCGGGGGACGCCGGGACTGCAGGCCTCAGCTCCTTATTTCCCGCCAGCTGGTCTCTTCACGCACAGCACCTCACTTTTTGCACTGTCTTGCAGGCTCCACCCACGACGGCACGCCCCTCTGGCTTCCTGCGCGCGCAAAGTGGTGGGGTAATGGCGGCAATTGCACAATAAGTCTATGGCACACAATACAGTCTCTGGCACACAGGACCCGGTGGCACCGGGCTTTGTCAATACTGTTTGTGATGCCAAAATGGATCGCCCGCCAGGGCAGTGGGGTTACTCGGTACCGGGCCGGTGTCTCAGAGGGATGTGTCACGGTGGTGGTGACCCGGTCCGTGGCCCTGGGCGTCCATGCAAAAGGGGTGAAACGTAGCTGAATAAAGTTTATAGGTGGATGATATGTGACGCCACCTGCGGTGCTCGGCAATGAAGGGGTTAAGCCGACGCTGCGGTGCAGATCCTCTGGGACAGATGGTATAAGGCAGCAAGATGTAATAGCTCCCCACAGGTAGAGCTGTAGTCCCAGGGCAGTAGTAATAGGTGTTGAGGAAGAGGGTGTAGTGTTAGGCACAGAGATGTAGCAGTGCTGACAGGGTCGCAGGAAGAAGGCAATGACACAACAGGGTGCAGTTTCCTTTACCTTTACTTTGCTTTGTAAATGCAGTCCAGGATCCAGATTACAGATGGAACAGGAGTTAATCAGCCTGGAAGCAACTTAGGAATCTCTCTATGCAGATGGGTTGTGTAGTCTCCTTCCTAGCACTTATCTGAGGCACTTGCAGTTCTGAGTTACACTGAAGCTCCTCTTGCTTGCTCTCTTTTAGAACTCCCCTCGTAAGGCAGGCAGCCGTAGCCTCCTTTTTCTGGCTCACACAAGTTGCTGCGGTGCCTCTGAGTCTTAGTTGGGAACAGAGCATTTACAGCCTCTTGTTCCTCCGGTTTTTGCTGCAGGATCATCAGCATCCATACAACCTCGGATACCGGACTCCGGACCATGCACTACAGCTAGAAGTGAGCCTGAATTCTGCTCAATCCTCCAGCTCCTCTCTTCCACATCTACACACTTCGCCTTTCCCACACGAAATCCACTAACTTCCCCTTCCTGGCCCCAGAGATCAGCTCTTCCCCCAGTTTGGTTCAGAGCTCCCTCTGCTGGCCTGGAGTGGGAACTGTGGTGTGTGCTGGATTTACCTGATAGAGACACCCTTTCGTTGCTTCCAAGCATGACATCACACTCCCTAGGAGGAAGGTGATGCCACTGTGGTGACCATAGTCCTGGGGGCGCCACACCCCACACTAGGAAATATACTTCCGCCCACATTGTTTTCGATATAAGAATACTAATAGTCCCATATAGTTACGCAGCACAGGTTTTTATAAATGCGGTCATAATAAATGCACATGTTGCAATTATGTGACAAAATCAAATAAATTCAAATAAGTTCAGTTCAGTAAGTACAAGAAAAGAATCCAATATTAAACCATGCATCAATTGCAATACTGTGTTTGTAATATATCATTATTATCTTTTACCACAGGAGGAAAATAAAGAGCCTAAAGGTGTCTAAAGATAAAAGACAAATTTTTTATTTTATAAATAGTCATAACATATATTTCAGTAACAATATGTGAATCCCAGTGATAAAGCAGAAAAAGAAAACTATCCCTGGGTGCCACGTTGCTTTGTAGGTGGATTAGAAGCATGACACATAATTAATAGAAGCCAAATGAGCCAAAGCAGTGAATGTTAAATCCAATGAGGTGACAACAAACATGGCGCTGAATGCACCAAGCGTTTAGTAGTAGTAAGTAAACACAGGCTCAATATGCGATAACACAAATTGTCAAGCTTACCAAAAGAAAGCAGCGGGCACCAGTAGGAGGGTGTGAGGCTCCCCTACGCGTGTTTCGCGGCCACAAAGAGCTGCTTCCTCAAGGGGAAGTGAGACAACAGACCGGGCAGGACCCTGAAGTAACCCGGTGAACTGGGTCACATGATCGTATATGGCCAATAGCAGTGAGCAAAGCGGCGCATGCGCGGTGCGCCAAGGAAGCCCCGTGTGCATCAAAGGCGTCACATGCACGGGAGCCGCCACAGGGATTAACCCTGTGTGCAGCGCGCGCAAGGTAAAGACGCCCTGGCACAGACAGGACCCCAAAGGAAGCACCGCCATGCGCACTGTCACCGCCAATTAATAAAGAATCATATCGTCAAGAGATGTATATAGGGAAGGGAGGGAGGGGAGGAAAGAAGAAAATATGAAAATATATAGTTGGGCTCATGTTGGAATAGAGCAGATATACAGCGACAATGTATTGTGGAAAAACACCCTATATATAAATTAGATAACTCCAATAAAAAGACCATGTGTCGTATCGAAAACATCTTTAGTAAAAGAGGTGAAAACACATAAATAAATATTTCCACAGAAGAAAATAGGCTGTCTGTATCCTCCATGATGGAAAATCCAAAATCCCTTCCATCCGAATGGTTGGTGTCAGAATCCCACTGGATCTAGATGAGTAGGAATGATGGAATGAACAAAATCACTGGTAAAATAAAACAAAAATAACATAAAAATCAAAACATGTTAAAAAGATCACACTCCCTAGGAGGAAGGTAATGCCACTGTGGTGACCATACTCCTGGGGGCGCCACATTCCCACACTAGGAAATATACTTCCGCCCACATTGTTTTCGATATAAGAATACTAATAGTCCCATATAGTTACTCAGCCAGGTTTTTATAAATGCGGTCATAATAAATGTACATGTTGCAATTATGTGACAAAATCAAATAAATTCAAATAAATTCAGTTCAGTAAGTACAAGCAAAGAATCCAATATTAAAACATGCATCAACTGCAATACTGTGTTTGTAATATATCATTATTATCTTATCTATGATTTGCAACCTGCGATACATAGGTTGCACTTTAGGACCGCTAGAAATTACAATAAAAAGGCAAGTCTCGGATGCAAGTAATAGATTAAGATTTAAAAGCTCTGCAGCTTCCAAACATTTTATCGACCATCATAATGGAAATACAGATAGTTTAAAAATAATTGGCATAGAGAGAGTATTCAGACTGGTCTGAGGAGGAGATCACAAAATGAAATTAATAAATACAGAATCCTGGTGGATGTATGCATTGAAAGCGCTAGTACCACTAGGTATGAACATGAGGCAAGATATACGCCACCATTATGAATAATTATCAAGTACAGGTGCTTCTCACTAAATTAGTATATCATCAAAAAGTTAATTTATTTCAGTTGTTCAATACAAAAAGTGAAACTCATATATTATACAGAGCAGCGATGGCGAACCTATGGCACGCGTGCCAGAGAGGGCATGCAGAGCCCTCTCAGCTGGCACGCGGCATTGCCTCACCCTTGAGCTGCAGCTTCCTGCCTCACACATTGACCGGCGTGGCCATGGCTGGATGACATCATCATTCAGCTTTGCGGCCGCTGTGCCAGTGAGAGGAAGGAAGCTGTCGGCGTGGAGCGGTGAGTGTGGCCCCTGTGCCAGTGAAGCTGTTGTGGTGTATGTGCCAGGGAAGCTGCTGTGGTGTGTGTGTCAATGATGGGGAGAGGCCCAATGAAGGGAGTGATGGGGAGAGAGCCAGTGATGGGGAGAGGGCCAATGATGGCGGTGATGGGGAAAGGGCCAATGATGGGAGTAATGGGGAGAGGGCCGATGATGGGAGTGATGGGGAGTGGGCCAATGATGAGAGTGATAGGGAGAGGGCAACGATGGTGGTGGGGAGAGGGCCAATGATGGGGTGATGAGGAGGAGGAAATGATGGAGGTGGTGGAATGGGCAATTTCTACATTTCTACTTGAAGGGGATCATGTGGCATGGGGAGAAGGCCAATGAAGGGAGTGATGGGGAGAGGGCCAGTGATGGGGAGAGGGCCAATGATGGCGGTGACGGGGAGAAGGCCAATGATGGGAGTGATGGGGAGAGGGCCAATGATGGCGGTGATGGGGAGAGGGCCAATGATAGGAGTGATGGGGAGAGGGCTAATGATGGGAGTTATGGGGAGAGGGCAACAATGGTGGTGAGGGAGAGAGCAATGATGGGGTGATGGGGAGGAGGAAATGATGGAGGTGGTGGAATGGGCAATTTCTACATTTCTACATGAAGGGGATCATGATTGGGCATATTTCTGCAAGAAGGGGATCATGATGGGGCATATTTCTACATGAAGGGGATCATGATGGGGCATTTGGCACGTGTTGGCACTTCGTCATAAATAATTGGGTTTTAGGTTGCAGTTTGGGCACTCAGTCTCAGAAAGGTTCGCCATCACTGATATAGAGTCATTACAAACAGAGTGATCTATTTCAAGTGTTTATTTCTGTAAATGTTGATGATTATGGCTTACAGCCAATGAAAAAACAGAAAGTCATTATCTCATTAAATTAGAATAATTAGTTAAAAACCCCTGCAAAGGCTTCCTAAGTGTTTAAAAAAGTCTCTTAGTCTGTTTCAGTAGGCTCCACAATCATGGGTATTACTGCTGACTTGACAGAAGGCAGTCATTTACACGTTCCACAAGGAGGGTAAACCTCAAAAGGTCATTTCTCAAGAAGCTGGCTGTCCACATAGTGCTGTATCCAAACATATTAAGGGAAAGTTGAGTGGAAGAAAAAAAGTAGAACAAGGTGCACAAGCAACCAGGATAACCGCAGCCTTGAAAGGATTGTTAAGAAAAGGCCATTCAAAATTTGGGTTTGATTCACAAGGAGTGGACTGCTGTTGGAGTCATTGCTTCAAGAGTCACCACACACAGACGTATCCAGGACATGGGCTACAAGTGTTGCATTCCTTGTATCAAGCCACTCATGACCAATAGACAACGCCAGAAGCGTCTTACCTGGACCAAGGAAAGAAAGAACTGGGCTGTTGCTCAGTGGTCTAGGGTGTTGTTTTCAGATGAAAGCAAATTTTGCATTTCATTTGGAAATCAAGGTCCCAGTGTCTGGAGGAAGAGAGGAGAGGCACACAATCCAAGCTGCTTGAGGTCTAGTGTGAAGTTTCCACAATCAGTGATGGTTTGGGGAGCCATGTCATCTTCATCTGCTGGTGTAGGTCCACTGTGTTTTATCATGGCCAAAGTCAGCGCATCCGTCTACCAGGAAATTTTAGAGCACTTCATGCTTCTCTCTGCCGACAAGCCTTTTGGATATGGAAATTTCATGGTAACACAAGCCCCACCCCATTCATTTAAATAAAAACACAGAATACCATATGTGTGGAATTAAAATGGCCATGGCATTTATTTTTGAGTTACTCATGAAAATTTAATTTAACCAAAAAGATAATCCACTTTAATTTTAGTAAACTAAATAATATATTAACCAACCAAAGACCAAATTCACCCGGAAGAAGGATCGGGCAATTTTCCCACAACATAAAAGCAAGACATAAAATACAGCAAAATTATGGGGAGGGACTCTTCCTGAGGTGAATGAATGACAGCCGTTAGACAGCTGGGTATTTATAGATCTTCTTTTCCCCCACTTTCTCCTGTCCACCAATCAACATTCAAATAAAAAGGCGGGCAACAACACCGGCTCAAACCGGTTAGAACCTGCTCGTGTGCTGACACAGCTTACCAGAGACTCAACCCTTTCATCCTTATTTCAGAAAATATTGTCTACCAGAACCATATATTAATTATAATGGGGGCTGTGTTATCATGCAACCCCCTTGTAACCAAGGGGAGGATGTCCATGGTAACACAAGCCCCACCCCATTCATGGAAACAAAAAAACACATATTCCACATATGTGTGGAATAAAAATGGCCGTGGCATTTATTTTAGAATTATTAATGAAAATTTAATTCAATCAAAAAGATAATCCACTTTAATTTTAATAAACTAAATAATATATTAACCAACCAAAGACTAAATTCACCAGGAAAAAGGACCGGGCAATTTTCCACATGCCATGCCTAAAAGGCCTGCCCCCCCCCCAAAACGCCAAAGCCATTTTTCGATAATGGCTTGGAGATCCAAATTGAAAATGTCCAAGCCAATATCGGAAAGGTGCACCAAATCCCTCCTGTAGATAAACATCCTCTAAGGCCTCTTTCACACATCAGGTTTTCGCCGTCAGGCGCGATCCGGCGCTTTTGACAGAAACCGGATCCGGCGAAATGCAATGCCGGATCCGTTTTCCCCCCCATTGACTTGCATTTGCGCCGGATCGCGCCGGATGGCCATGCGTTTCATCCGGTTTTCGCCGGATCTGGCAATGTGTCGCGATCCGGCGTCTGGAAAAAACGGTGACTGTAACGTTTTTTGTCTCCGTCGAAAAAGCCGGACACGCCGGATCCGGCGCGTCCGGCTTTTTCACACAATGAAAGCCTATGAGCGCCGCAATGCGCCGGATCCGGCGAAAGCCGGATCCGTCGGCCGGATCCGTTTTTTTTGGTCTGAGCATGCTCAGTAGCTCTGCCCACAAGACATATATAAAAGCAAGACAGTGGGACCCACAGCCACACCCAACATGCCACCCAAGACAGCAACCAGGCGCAGGAGAAGGCAGGAGACCACTGCAGCACCATCCGCACCACCACCACCCCAAATGGAGCAGCAAATAGAACATGCTGAGGAGGGGAGGCCAGCAGCAGATGAGAGACGGTAATTATCAAATCCCCCATTCCTCCAAACTAGGGCTATTGAATATCAAGATATTCATTGGCCCTTTGTTTCTCTTTATTCAACAGCCGCCCAAGAGATGCAGCAGCAGCAGCAGCAGCACTGGCTTCACTGGCAGCAGCTGTAACACCACCCACAGCCATGGAGTCTGGCCAGCAAGAGGACAGCACATCTTCTGGGAGCCCTCCCTTGCAACGTCAGCGTTTGACGGTAAGTTTTTATTTCCAAAATCCATCTTCTCTGTAATATATGTCTATTCATTGCCTTTTATTTCAAAACAGGAATCACAAGATGAAGAGGAGCTCCCAGAAGAAGAAGGAAGGGGTGGACAGACACTTGGAGTGGGCTCACAATTCGTAAGTTTTTTGCATCAAACGCAGAAACACAACATCACACTACACACAACACATAGAAAACAATGTTCTGCAGACCACACACAGCAAACAAATGCCTACATCCAAAGACATAACTTTTTTTGTTTTCTTCTCTAGTCTTCCCAATCTGGTGCTTGGCCAAGAGGTCCTCGCAGTGCCTCCCAGGGTCGTCGGCGACAGCAACGCGGCGGTCACCAGCGTGTAAGTATAAATATTTTTGCTTTGTTTTTTTGCACTTTTTATTTCATTTCTTTTGTGGAGGCTAATTATGTTATTTTTGTCTTTTTCTTTAACAGCCTTCACAGCGTGCTCCCGACTCTGACGGTGAGGATGGAGGGATTGATGTGGACCGCCTCATCGATCTCGTCAGAGAAAGGGAGCCGCTCTGGAATATGGCTGACCGCCGCCACGCTGACCTGATTGTTACCCGACGACTCTGGGAGGAAATCTGTTCTCTCCTTGTGGGCCGCTGGGAGGACCTCGAAGCTCGGGCCCAGATTAAAGAGCGTAAGTATATACAGTACCGGTTGCTTGATGTAAACCAGTGTTTCCCGAACTCCAGTCCTCGTGGTCCCCACGGATCATGTGTTCAGGATTTCTATTTACTATAGAAATCATGAAAACATGACCCCTGGGGACCATGAGGACTGGAGTTTGGGAAACACTGATGTTGTATACTAACCACTCCTTTCTTGTTTCAGGGAACAGAATTGTGAATCGGTGGCGGTCTGTGAGGGATCGTTTCAAGAAGGAGTTCAATAAAGAGATGCGGGCCCCGAGTGGATCTGGAGGACGCAGGAGCAAGTACAAGTACGCAGAAGCCCTGTCGTTCCTCCGGGAAACAATGGTCACCAGAAGGTAAATATTACACACCACATGTGAAAAAAAATGTTATATGTAAAAAATTTTTTCGGCCAGGGCCATACCATGTCAGTATTTTAATTGTTTTTTTTTCTCTTTATTCCACAGCACGGTGAGCAGCACTCGGGAGCCGGCACGATTGGACCCTTCTGAGGCGATCCCTGAGGAGACCGGCACCGAGGGACACTTCGACCGCCCCGGTACATCTGCACCTTCCCAGCCTTCCCACACATTCGACCCATCTGTCCCATCCACCAGCACAGGAGCATCGTGGCCGCCTACATTACATGAAGCTGCTGGTGAGGAGATCGCTTTCCCTTTACCCCACCCTTCTGCCCCTGCCACCTCTAGTACACCTGCGGGTACTGGGCGGCAGAGGGGTCAGGAAAAGACTTGTGCGCCAGAGTTCTTGCATCTGAATGCATCTTTCCAGAACTGTCTCAAAGTCTTGTCAGAGCAAATATCCGCAGGCTATCAGCAGATCAACTCCAGCATTCTGGAGGTGAAGACACTTCTGCAAACCATGCATTCAGAAGCAAGATCTTCGCCAAACCACACCTTTTTCAGGTCTGTTGTGGAGCGCATGGAAACGCTCTCTCCTGCCCAGCAGATGCATGTAATGCATTCATGCCACGCTGCTCTCCAGCAAGTTACCTCCCAACCTCCTCCTCCTCCCACCACAGTAGTTCCTCCACCTGCACCCCCTCCAGCCACTTTCCATCCTCCCCCTCCTATTACATCTACACCCCCTCCAGCCACTTTCCATCCTCCCCCTCCTATTACATCTACACCCCCTCCAGCCACTTTCCATCCTCCCCCTCCTATTACATACCATCCACCTCCAGCCACTTTCCATCCTCCCCCTCCTATTACATACCATCCACCTCCCCAGCACCATCCACCTCCCCAGCACCATCCACCTCCCCAGCACCATCCACCTCCCCAGCACCATCCACCTCCCCAGCACCAGCAACCTCCCCAGCACCAGCAACCTCCCCAGCACCAGCAACCTCCCCAGCACCAGCAACCTCCCCAGCACCAGCAACCTCACCAGTACCAGCAACCTCCACAGTACCTGCAAACTCCCCAGTACCAGCAACCTCCCCAGTACCAGACATCTCCCCACTTCCAGCAACCTGCCCCGTACCAGACATCTCCCCACTTCCAGCAACCTGCCCCGTACCAGACATCTCCCCACTTCCAGCAACCTGCCCCGTACCAGACATCTCCCCACTTCCAGCAACCTGCCCCGTACCAAACTCCTTCCCCATACAACTTGCCATCAACATCATCTGCTCCTACAGTCCCTGCCCAACCCTCCACTCCACCACCCACCACCTCTTCTGCTTCCCACATGTCCACCCATTCTGTAGTTTTTTCCACACCTTCACCTCTAACTGTTCCTTCCCCACCACGATCCCAGTCCTCTCTCCACACTCCCAGTGTCGAAGTGTCCCGCAGCCCCTACAGCAGTATTTCCACCACACACTACACAGAATTATAATGTGTGTATTTAAATAAAAATGACCAGTTTTATGGTTTCAGTTTTATAGTTTCAAAGTTTTATTAAACAAGTTTATTAAAATTTTAAAAAAGTTTACTAAAAAAAACATTTTTCAATAAAAGTTAAATTATTTTACACTGGTTGTCTGTCATTTCTTTCTGCGGCGAAAAAGGTTAAATACAGGGTATTTAAAAGGTGAAATGGTATTCAAAACTAGGTATATAACTGTGGGTAAATTTTAGCTTTTTGCCACAGTTGTGTTCCTGGTTGTGTTTGAAGCAAAGTATTTCACCTAAAAAGTTGTGTTTATTGTTGGTGATTTCCTAACAATGTACACAACTTTTGTTAAAAGGTGAAATACTTTGCATAAAACACAACCAGGTACACACCTGTGGCCTAAAGCTAAAAATAGAGACCATGACAAGATAGCCAACTTTGGTTGGCAAAGGTATATACTGTTGGTCCAGAAGGTACACAAGTTTGGTTAGGGCACAAATCTTTCACACTCTGTCATCCTGCCAGTGTACTCTGCCTTGAGGTGACATAAAGTATAGTGCAAAATTGTCCCTCATTACTGAAACCGTCACAGAACTTCTAGTGGTAATGTCATGGTAATCTTGCAAGGTGGTTTCTTCAGAGGTGTCCTCAATGGAAATGGGTTCCTTGCAGATAACAAAATTGTGGAGTACCACGCACGCTTTGATCACCTCGTCCACAGTTTCTGTCTTGAGGTTGATCGCAGTCAATAGGACCCGCCATTTGGCTGTCAGAATACCAAAGGTACATTCAACCATTCTTCTTGCTCTTGTGAGGCGGTAATTAAAAATGCGTTTTGGTCTTGTCAATCCTCTGCTAGAGTACGGTTTCAAAAGGTGTTCTGACAGCTGGAAGGCTTCATCCCCTACACAGACAAATGGCATAGGTGGACCAGATGTTTGCGGCAGCGGTCTAGGTGGTGGGAACTGGAAGGTGTTTCCATACAGTTTACGCCCCATGGCAGACAGTTTGAAAACTTGAGAGTCATTGGAGCGGCCATAGGCCCCAATATCAACCGCAATAAATTTGTATTCCGCGTCAGCGATGGCCATGAGGACAATTGAAAAATATTTCTTGTAATTGAAATATTCCGATCCCGATCCAGCTGGCTTTACAATGCGGATATGTTTCCCGTCCACAGCGCCCAAGCAGTTTGGAAACTGACATATCTGTTGAAACTTGTCAGCAATTTCAATCCACCTCTCTGTTGTGGGCTCTGGTAAAAACTCTTCAGCTAAGGAGTCCCACAGTGCACGGCATGTGTACTTCACAATTCCAGATATGGTGGAAATCCCGAGTCTGTACTGGAAATGCAGTGACGAAAGGGATTCTCCAGTTGCAAGAAATCTGTGGGGAATTAAAAAACAATAAATTAGTTTTAAATCACAGCATTACATACCAAAACTGACCTATAACACTTGGAGATACAAATTACCACCAACAAGATTGCAGTGAAAGTGTGCTCTGATGCGATCACATCCAATAAAAGTGGCTTACCTTAAAGTCACCATCAGATGCTCTGCGGGTGAAACAGAGAAGCGGCAATAGGTGTCCGCTTTTCTTATGAGGTGTGCAATGCGCTCCACCAAGTAATCAAAATTCTCCATTTTCATCCTAACATATCCAAAAAATTTATCCGGGTTTCGTCGAAGGTCCATGCATAGTGTAGAATAGACCCCACGCGTCATTCTCTTGGCTGTGATGGGGTGGATCCACAAACGTCGTCTACGATGCCTGATGCGCTGCTGTCTCGCTCTCTCCTTCTCCAGAACAATCACCCTCAAACGATTCGCCTCCGCTGTAAAATCCGCCAAATTCTTCAAAATATTTCCAATCACAACATCCATCTTCGCCAGTAACTTGCTCTTCTCTCCAACCTGCACTTTCTCCTCTACAACCTGTCAAAGAAGGGCTGTAGGAACACGCTATATATAGTTTTCCAGTAGCCAATCCCGTTCGGAAGGCCACAAGGGTCAATTTTAAAAACCGGATCCGGCGTAATCCGTCGAAAAAACGGATAGAAAAACGGATGAACCGGATGAGACGGATCCGGTTTTGTCTGTCCAGAAAAAGACGGATCCGGCAGAAAACCGGATCCGTCACATCCGGTTTTCAGAAACATTTGCCGGATCCGGCGTTCCGGCACGACGCCGGATCGCGCCTGACGCCGAAAACCTGAAGTGTGAAAGTAGCCTAAGTCAACGTGCCTGAAGGAAAAACCATGGATTAATGTCATAAATTTTTCTAAATTCCTATTGACTCTTTTTCTGATCTCTAAAAATAACGTATTTTGATTAAACCACAACAACCTAGGAATAATTTCTGAAAACACAAAAACAGTGTTGAAAAATTCCATCTTTAACAAAGAAATGTCCCTTCTCATGCCTGCTATAAAATCAAGGGTATTAATTTTCCCTAGATCATTTCCTCCAAGGTGTAGTATCACCAAGTCCGGATTAGGCAAACTTTTTGCTAGCTTACGCATATCAGCGATCAGATGTTTCCAAAGCATTCTTCTCCTGCTGTGCCAAAAATTTGAAGAAAAGAGGTGTTAAAGGGCAGATTTTCAGAATAGGACCTCACGATGGCCTGTTTTTCGGCCCAAAATACAAATGAATTTCCGATGACCCAAACTGTAGAAACACCTATAAGATGAATAAAATGTTCACAAATATACAAATCTGGACGAATGTACAATTTAAACCTTGATTCGCACCTTCCAATTCTTTTTATACTATCCTCTTGCATTCCTAACCTAGAGGCTTCGGTAGCTGCACCAATCCGGAAAGAGTTTGAAGAGATTCTGAGAACATCCAAATTCAATTTTTTTAAACATTTTTTAAGAATAAAATTTAACTGAAAGACTGTTGCTGGTTCACCATTTGAACGTACAGTATAAAAAGCGGGCCATCCTTTTTAGATCTGTTCGCATACCGTTGCTTTGTATTCATTACAGGGCATATAACAGGGTCAGATATAGCATTAAGCCGTACTGAAGAACCTCTACGCAACTGATCTGTTTTTTATCTCCTAATAAATAACATAATATGAGACTTCAGGATCTTAATATCACCAAAAAACAAACCAGAAGGCATAGATTTCTTCTGGGAAACAATTTCCCCAACTCGCAAGGCTGCGAAAAATGCCAAGGAAAAAGCGGCAGAAAAAAAGAAGATTCAAAGCTATTAGAACAAACCAATGGAAGAGTCGAGCAAAGGTCTTTCAACAATTGAAAAGAGATGGGGTGACGGTTGTCAGGTTTAAAATTAGCTTTTTTAAAATCCTTAAGAAATTGTCTAACCGGGAATAAATCGGATAAAGCATGTTCGCCTAACATCTTGAGAAAAAATGAAACCCCAGCAATATTTTTTGCTACTGCTGTATAAGATAGACCTCTTAAAACTAAGTGTTCCGCAAATTTCAGAGCTGGTCCAGTGTTACATTCCATATGGGAATAGCCATTATCAGAACAAAATTTCAGCCACGTGTGCCAAGCGACTGAATAATCAGCCCAATTTCTATTGGCCAGGGAATTCTCAATGAATTGTGGGATTATACCCAAAATATGTCCCATAGCCTCCGTGGGCATACCGCTCCTTTGCTGTCTGAGAGTTATTATTACCCATCATTGGAGCATACGAAGCTTTATCCCAAATATTACATTCTAGACAAAGAAAAATCAGCTTTCTAATAATTTGGGCAGCCAGTTTGTTTTTGGAAGACAGTGTATTTAATGAGAAAACTACTGCTTGATTAGCAGAGCAAAATATTATTTTCTTATCCCTGAGTGAAGAACCCCAAAATTGAATACATAACAAAGTAGAAAAAAGCGCTAATACTGAAGGATTCTTTGTGATTCTGTTGTCAATCCATGACTCAGGCCACCTTTCGCAAGCCCAATGGGGACCAAATACTACCCCAAAGCCTCTGAACTCATCCGTGAAAGTTGATAGGTTTAAATCTTCGGCTAACATGAATGGGCTCTGCCATACTGATTTCCCATTGAAGTTAGTCAGAAAATTCAGCCAGACCCTCAAATCCTCTTTTGCTTCTTTGCTTAATCTAATATGATCATGAGTTGAACTATATCCTGCCGGTGACTCATATAAGCGCCTGGAAAAAACATGGCCTATAGGTATGATTCACAGGGCAAAATTTAAACAGCCTAAAAGAGACTGCAGTTCTTTGAGTGTAGCCTTCCCCTTGCTTAGGCCTGTTTCACACATCTGTTTGTGCCCATCAGTCAAAATCCGCCGTTTTGCAAAAAAAACGGATCCGCCATTTTTGTTGGCGGATCCGTTTTTTTCCCATTGAGTTGCATTACCGGCGGACCTTGACGGATGGCCATCCGTTGGATCCGTTTTTTTGCGGATCCGCCAAAATTTTGACGTCCGCCGACATGCCTGAACGGACCATGCAACGTTTTTTCGGGCGGCCGGATCCGCATTTGTCACTGCGCATGCCTGAAAGACTTCACTCAGCCGCAAATTTAACCCTAAACTCTGTTCTGGCAGCTGAAAAATTCTCTCTCTCTCTTTCTCTCTCCCTTTTCCTCTCTCTCTCTCTCTCTCTCTCTCTCTCCTTCCCCAAGCAGCGGTTCCTTTAAAATTCTTCCATTGACGGATCCGTTAAAATAACGGTCCGGTGCCAAACGTTGTGGTCAGTACAGGAACGGATCCGTTATCCACCATTTTAGCGGATTTTGACTGACCAAAAAAACTGATGTGTGAAACAGGCCTTAGACAAAGGCTGATTGAAGATCGAAGCTTAACAAGCTTGTCATGAGGAAGGGAACATGTTATGTTTTCAGAATCGATCAAAATACCAAAAAATTCAAGGGAAGTGCGAGGAGAAAACGTCTTCTCCTCTGCAAGGGGAACACCAAAATGATTGCAAACTCTAACAAATGTATCTAGTAAATTAAAACAAGCATTTGAGTCTTTTGGTCCTAAAAATAAAAAATCATCCAAATAATGGAGGATTTCTCCTTCAACTGAATTGTATTCGACTACCCATTGTAAAACCGAGGAAAAAGTTTCAAAATAAAAACATGACAACGCAAAACCCATCAGAAGGCATTTATCAAAGAAAAATTTGCAGTGAAACCTAAAGAAGGAAAACCCTCTGGATGAACAGGTAAAAGTCTGAAAGCGGATTTGATGTCCGATTTAGCTAAAAGGGATTGCCTTCCAAATTTTTGTAAAAATTCCAGGGCCACATCAAAAGAAGTATAGGAAACAGAACATGTGTCGCTATCCACCTCGTCATTCATAGAAAAACCCTTAGGGAATGACAAGTGGTGAATCATCCTATAAGACTCTGGGTCTTTTTTGGGAACTATCCGGAGAGGGGAAACCCGAAAATTGACAAATGGGGGGGAATCAAAGGGGGCCTTCAACCCTACCAGCTTCCAATTCTTTCACAATTTTCTCTTTAACAATGTAAGGAAACTTTAATGCAGAAGGTAAATTGGAAATCAATTTACATCCTGTACCATTAAATGGAGGGACATAAAAACTATAACAAAAACCTTCATACAGCAACAAACTACTCTCCTGGTTTGGATAAATGTCTAACCAAGGAGCTAGCCTTTCCAATATCACTGGACGCAGTGCTTTTTGAAAAAGGTTCCTTACCAATTCCGTGTTGAGCAGTTTGAATTTGCTTTTAAAGCATTTGGACATTAGGTGAATGCCCCCACAGAAAGAGCACTCGTGAAGAAAACGACAGTTATGAGACCACTTACAAACATTCTCATTAAAAGCAGAGCAAACTAACTTTCTGATAGGGGCATTCAAACTTTGTCTGGACACAGGTAATTTTTGAGGTAACATTAAATTCAGCCATAGGCCTACGTCTTTCGTCCCCCAAGCTAAAGTTGGGTACATTGCCAATTTCTGTCTAAATGACTCGTCATATTGCAACCAAGTCATACCTCCAAAGTTGCGGTAAGCTTCGAGGATAGAATCAAGGTGCTGAAAAAGACCCGAACATAGGCTGGGGTACTTTTCGCCCAAAACAGCAGCATAAATGGAAAAGGCCTGGAGCCAATTGTTTAAAGATTTAACAGAGGCATTCTTCCTCCTCTCATCTAGCTCCTCTTTTTTCACCTCTTTGCTGCTGCTCTTTCACAGATGGCAACAAAGAAAAAATATCTATATAATCCCTGTTCCAGATTTGTTCTTCAAGCGTGACACCTAAACGAAAACCTAACGGCGTTACCTCATATGTAAGGGATTCTTTTAAATGAACTTCTGGCAGCCCAGGTCTTAAAATGAAATTACAGTTGCCAGAAGCAGTATTTCTGGAAGAATATCCAGGAGGGGGCACAAATTCAGCACCACCCAGACATTCTACCAGAACCTCCCTAACTATAGACTTTAGATTAAGAGAGGTAACAGATGAGGAAACATTCAAAGTCTCACCCCTTGGCTGAAGATTCGTATTCTGGTCCATCGGATCACCAGCACTCAAGCCCAACATAGCAGGCGAATGCGGCTGTGGTGATGATGAATGGCTCTCCTCCGGCTCTGATTGGGGAGAAACGTCTCCCCATGACCCGGCTGCTGCCCTGGCGACAGATGTTCCTGTTGTTGGTCTCCTTTCATCCTGTCGACTTGCTGCCACTGGAGTTCCCTGGGCCACTGCAGCGCTTATAAGGTTGCGGCGGCTAGATGCTCTGCGGGCACCTCTGCTAGGCGCTGAGGTATTTGAATTTTCGCACTGCAGCGATGACGCTGAGCTGCCGGCACCTTCCTCTGATGCGGCCGTGCCGGGCACCTGACCGCGGTGAAAATCCCGCCATGGGCTCCGGGATCTTGGCCGCGGTAACTTCCGGCTTCTGATGCACACCTCCTGTGCGTGGTCTGGCTGTCTGGGAGATGGCGGCGATGGGGAAAAGGCGATCCTCACCCTGCGATTCCTCCTGGATGACCAGCTCTGCCTTGGTGGGACGGAAGGCTCCCCTGGCTGAGGAGAAGAGCGGCGATCGTGGTGCAGGAGCAGCCATAACCTCTGAGACAGAGGTAGGTTTTACAGCTGGTTCCATAGCTAGGCAGCTCAGCAACCACTCAACACCGCCCCCCTCCTCAGCTCTCCAGATCAGCTGTTGCAGTAGAGGTTCCATCAGCTGTTCTTCAATCTTCACTCTTCCTGAGGTGAATGAATGACAGCTGTTAGACAGCTGGCTATTTATAGATCTTCTTTTCCCGCACTTTCTCCTGTCCATCAATCAACATTCAAATAAAAAGGCGGGCAACAACACCAGCTCAAACCGGTTAGAACCTGCTCCTGTGTTGACACAGCTTACCAGAGAATCAATTAACCCTTTCATCCTTTGTTTCAGAAAATATTGTCTACCAGAACAATATATTAATTATAATAATAATGGGGGCTGTGTTATCATGCGACCCCCCTTGTAACCAAGGGGAGGGCATTCATTCTCCAGCAGGACTTGGCACCTGTCCGCACTGCCAAAAGTACCAATACTTGGTTTACAAACAACAGTTTCACTGTGCTTGATTGGCCACAAACTCGCCTGACCTTAACCATATAGAGAATTTATGGGGTATTTTCAAGAAGAAGATGAGAGACACCAGACCCAACAATGCAGACAAGCTGAAGGCTGCTATCAAAGCAACCTGGGCTTCCATAACACCTCTGCAGTGCCACAGGCTGATCGCCTCCATGCCACGCCGCATTGATGCAGTAATTGATGCAAAAGGAGTCCCAACCAAGTACTGAGTGCATTTACTGAACATACATTTCAGTAGGCCAACATTTCAGATTTTAAAATCATTTTTTCAAGCTGGTGTTATAAAGTATTCTAATTTACTGAGATAATGACTTTTGGGTTTTCATTGGCTGTAAGCCATAATCATCAACATTAACAGAAATAAACACTTGAAATAGATCACTCTGTTTGTAATGACTCTATATAATATGAATTTCACTTTTTGTATTGAAGAACTAAAATAAATTAACTTTTTGATGATATTCTAATTTAGTGAGAAGCGCTTGTATATAAATATAGGATTATATGTATTTGGAGTATATTCATGTTTATTTCTTGTGAGGGGTTAACTCACTCAGCTGCTTGCAGAGATAAACACAGGAACTCATCTTGTGGTAAATCACCTGCTGGCTTATTAAAGCACAGCATAAACTGTAGGAGGGTTGAACAAAGTAAACATGGCCTTCCTGGCCTTATGGCAAAACAACACAAAGACAAAGTTCAATAGAGTCCTTTTTCCTGCAGGATTCACCCACAGGTAACACCCAAAGTCCTCAAAACTCCTCTTGGAGCCACATCTGGAGACTTTCCTCTCCAAACACACAACACAGAAAAAAAAAACAGTGGCTTAATTTTTAACTCCCCAGCCACTGCCTTGAGGTGGAGATATGGTGAGTAGGTGTCCCACCCATATCTGAACTACTCACCTAAAAAACCTATCCCTTATCATGGCTGATTAACCCCTTCAGGACATAGCATGCTGGAGAGAAACTTATTTGTTTCTAGATAACGGAAGAAAGCAGTCTTCGTGACACATACACACGTGGTCAATGTTGTTGGTACCCCTCTTTTAAAGGGAATCTGTCACCCCATTTTTCGAGTATCAGCTGCCAGTACCGCCATCAGGGACTTATCTACAGCATTCTGTACTGCTGTAGATAAGCCCCCGATGTAACCTGAAAGATAAGAAAAATGAGTTATATTATACTCACCGGGGGGACGGTCCGATCTTGGGCCGATGGGTGTCGAGGTCCGGCACCTCCCATCTTCTAACAGTGACGTCCTCTTCTTTGCTGCCTGTTGTGGCTCCTGCGCAGGAGCACTGCTCTGCCCTGTTGAGGGCAGAGCAGAATACTGTAGTGCGCAAGCGCCGGACCTCTCCCGGCACCTGCGCACTGCAGGACTCTGCTCTGCCCTCAACAGAGCAGAGCAGTGCACCTGCACAGGAGCCACAACAGGAAGCAAAGAAGAGGACATCACCGTTAGAAGATGGGAGGCACCGGACCGCGACACCCATCAGACCAAAACCGGACCAGGACCGCCCCTGGGTGAGTATAATATAACTCATTTTTCTTATCTTTCAGGTTACATCGGGGGCTTATCTACAGCATTAAGGAATGCTGTAGATAAGCCCATGATGGCAGTGCCAGCAGCTGATACTCAAAAAATTCCCTTTAATAACAGAAAAACCCACAATGGTCACAGAAATAACTTGAATCTGACAAAAGTAATAATAAATAAAAAAATCTATGAAAATGAGCAAATGAAAGTCAGACATTGCTTTTCAATCATGCTTCCACAGAATTTAAAAAAAAAAAAAATACATGAAATAGGCCTGGACAGAAATGATGGTACCCCTGAAAATAATGTGACAAAAGGGACATGTTAAATCAAGGTGTGCCCACTAATTAGCATCACAGGTGTCTACAATCTTGGAATCAGTGAGTGGGTCTGTATAGAGGGCTACAGATACTGACTGTGCTGTTTGGTGACATGGTGTGTATCACACTCAACATGGACCAGAGGAAGCGAAGGAAAGAGTTGTCTCAGGAGATTAGGAAGAAAATTATAGACAAACATGTTAATTTATAAGACCATCTCCAAGCAGCTTGATGCTCCTGTGACTACAGTTGCACATATTATTCAGAAATTTCATCTCCATGGGACTGTAGCCAACCTCCCTGGACATGGCCGCAGGAGGAATATTGATGACAAATCAAAGAGACAGATAACCCAAATGCTAACAAAAGAGCCCAGAAAAACTTCTAAACAGTTTATAGGTGACCTTCAAGCTCAAGGAACAGCAGTGTCAGATCGCACCATCTGTCATTGTATGAGCCAAAGTGGATTTCATGGGAGATGACCAAGGAGGACACCATTGTTGAAAAAAAAAATCATAAAAAAACAGACTGGAACTTGACAAACTACATGTTGACAAACCACAAAGCTTCTGGGAGAATGTCCAATGGTCACATGAGACAAAAATGGAACTTTTTGGCAAGGCACATCAGCTCTATGCTCACAGATGAAAAAATTAAGCATATATCAAGAAAAGAACACCATCTCTACTGTGAAACATGGAGGAGGCTCTGTTATGTTCTGGGACTGCTTTGCTGCATCTGGAACAGGGTGTCTAGAATCTGTGCAGGGTACAATGAAATCTCAAGACTATCAAGGGATTCTAGAAAGAATGTGCTGCCCAGTTTCAGAAAACTTGGTCTCAGTCGCAGGTCATGGCTCTTGCAACAGGATAATGAACCAAAACACACAGATAAAAACACCCAAGAATGGCTAAGAGGAAAACATTGGACTACTCTGAACTGGCTCTATGAGCCCTGACCTAAATCCTATTGAGCATCTTTGGAAACATCTGAAACATGCCGTCTGGGAAAGGTAACCTTCAAACACGAGACAACTGGAGCATTTTGCTCTTGAGGAGTGGGCCAAAATACCTGTCGAGGGGTACAGAAGTCTCATTGACAGTTACAGGAATCGTTTGATTGCAGTGACTGCCTCAAAAGGTTGTGCAACAAAATTTTAAGTTAAGGGTACCATCATTTCTGTCCTGGCCTATTTCATGAATTTTTTTTTTAATTCTGTGGAAGCATGGTTGAAAAGCAATGTCTGATTTTTATTTGCTCATTTTCATAGATTTTTAATGTATTCTTTTGTCAGATTCAAGTTATTTCTGTCACCATTGTGGGTTTTTCTGTCATTAAACGAGGGGTACCAACAATTTTGACCACGTGTGTATCTCCCCTCACATTCAGTGCCAGTGACCCTGTGACATATTTCCCCCTCTGCCCAAAGCTGGGGGTTTTGACACATTCAGACACCAAACAGGGGATTCAGGAGAGAGCATCCATGTTACGATGTAAGTTGCCTGGTCTATGTTGTACGAGGAAACTCAAATCTTGAAGGGCTAAGAACCACCTAGTCACCTAGGCATTTTTAACCATCTTTTCTCTTAACCATCTCAGAGGTGCATGGTCTGATACTAGCTTAAACCTATGTCTTAGAAGGTAATATTTCAGTGTGTCCACTGCCCACTTTATGGCTAAGCACTCCCTCTCAACAATCGCATAATTGTTCTCACAGGAAAAGAGTTTCCGGCTCAGATACAGGATGGAATGCTCTTCCCCATTTATTTTCTGTGACAACACAAATCCCAACCCGACTTCTGAAGCATCTGTCTGGACCACAAATTCTTTGTTAAAGTCTGGTGTGACGAGAAACGTATGTTTGCACAGAGCCCACTTCAGCTCCTGAAATGCCACCTCTGTGTCAGTAGTCCATTTTACCATCGTCATCTTGGTGCCCTTGAGGAGATCCATTAACGGTGCTGCAATTATGGCTAAACTTGGGATAAAATGCCGGCAATACCACACAATTCCAAGAAACGCCCTCGTTTGCTTCTTGGAAAGCGGTTGCGGCCACTTCTGAATTGCCTCGATCTTGTCTAACTGTGGCTTGATTTGCCTTTCCTGACAATGTAACCTAAGTACTTGGCCTCTTACTTCCGTATGGCACACTTTTTCAGATTTGCAGTGAATCCAACATTTCTTAATGTATCCAGGATCGCCTGTACCTTTGGTAGATTACTACTCCAGACAGGGCTGAAGACCACAATGTCATCAAGGTAGGCTGTGGCATACTTCTTATGTGGTGCAAAGAAATGATCCATCGCCTCTGGAAGGTATCTGGGGGCCCCTGCAGTCTGAAGGACATTTTGGTGTACTGGAAACATCCATCAGGTGTCGAGAAGGCTGTCTTCTCCTTGGGACTCTGGGACATGGGGATCTGCTAGTAGCTCTTTGTCAGGTCATGGGTTGTAATATACCTCATGGGTCCAAGTCTCTCAATGAGTTCGTCCACGTGGGGCATCAAACCTGAACACTTCGCTCAGCCTGTGGTAGTCATTTCAAAACTGCCACTCACTGACGTGCTTTGGTACGAGGATGATGGGACTTGATCATGCGCTTTTTGACTCCTCTATCACACCGAGATCTAGCATTCTCTTAACCTCCTTTGATATTATCTCCCAGTGTGCTTCGGGAATTCTATAGGGCTTGAGGTTCACCCTTACATGTGACTCTGGAAACATGTCGTTCTCCACCACCTGTGTACACCCTGGCAACTCAAATAATAGGTCACGGTTCTGTTGGTGCTGTTCCCGACACTATTGCTTCTGGGCCAGCATTAGGGCCTCTGCAATTGTGACTTCCTCTGCTTTGGCTTTGGGACGGGCTCCCAGGCAAGGAGTTTCCAGTGATTCCCGGTCTCACCATGCCTTGAGCAAGTTGACAAGATACACTTGGCGCTGCTTCTTTCGACCGGGCTGGTGTACCTTGTAATTCACCTCACCTAGTTTTTCCACCACCTTGTATGGGCCTTGCTACTTGGCTAGGAACTTGCTTTACACCATGAGGATAAGCACTAGCATGCGGTCCCTGGGCTGGAACTTCCTCAACCTTGCTGATACCTTTGCCTGTGACTCCTGCGCTTGGAGAAGATTCTCCTTCACGATAGGTATTATTTGCGCTATCCTCTCCTGCAACTGGGCGACATGCTCAATGATGTTCTGGTGTGGCATGACCTCAGCTTCCCTGTTTTCCTTGGCAATGTCCAGGAGCCCACATGGATGTCAACCGTACAAGTTCGAAAGGCGAGAAGCCAGTGGAGGCTTGAGGAACTTCTCTGATTGGAGAAGAGCAGAAATGGAAGCAAACAGTCCCAGTATTGACCGTCCATCTCAATGACCTTCTTGAGCATAGCCTTTATGGTCTTATTGAAGCACTCTACAAGGCCATTGGTCTGCGGATGGTAAACTGAAGTTTGCAGCTGAGCAATCTTGAGGACTCTACACAACTCCTTCATCACTTTGCTCATAAAGGGGGTTCCCTCGTCCGTGAAAGTCTCCTTTAGCAGGCCCATCCTTTCAAAAATATGGACTAGGTCCCTGGCGATACTCTTACACGAAAAGTTCCTTAGTGGCACTGCTTCAGGGTACTGGGTTGTATAGTCCATGACCACTAGGCTTAACTGGGGAACCAACTAGGGCAATGGCAATCCTTTCAAAGGCGACCTCTATCACAGGTAACAGGACTAAGGGACTTCGGAAGTGAGAAGTAGAAGCGGTTATCTGGCAGGTGGGGCAGGACCTACAATAATTTAGGATCTCCCGGTAACATCCTAGCCAATAGAAGGGGTCCATCCCTTCTGAGGAACAAAGACATTGAAATGCGTGTTAAGGGGTACACTAGGACTTCTGACACTCTGGGTAACTATTTATCCCTCTGGCTCCATATTATATAATTATGATTGATATTGATTTTTCTGCTCTGCACCTTGAGCCATGGTATGCATTTTTCTCTTTCTCTGGCTTCCCTCATGAGATGTTTTGAGGTATTTACCCATTGCATTCATAGTATTAACCCTCTGCAAGCCTCATTAGGGGCAGCCAGGGATGTAACCCCAATAGTGTGCAGGTATATTTATTTATTTACTTATTTTGCACCCTATTGTTGCAATTTTTTGCACTCTGCACTTTATTTATCTCTCTATTTGATTATTGCTGACTACTGCTTTATAAGAGCACCTTGTAACTAAAACTCATTATGCAGGTAGTTGCAGATTGCATATAATTATGGATGCAATATAATTACTCTTTTGCTATTATCCATCCATTTTTGAGTCCAGTGTTTTGCTTTTTTTTTTTTTTTTCTGTATGGTCTGTATACATCTGCAAAATGCTTCCTTTTAACATTTTTAAGTGTATGTTTCAATAAAATTTATTTTTTATGCATTACTATTACTATTACTTTCCGTGTATATCAGCCGAGTCTCGCCAATGCAAGCCTATTGGTGCGATAAAAAAATCAGACACCACATAGACCATGCGAGTGCTGTCCGATGTTTACGCACCGGTGTCCTTTGAAATGCAGGCAATTCATGTGCGGTGTACAGTAAAATCACACTGACAGGTTAGAATAGGATAGAATAAATATATACATATAGAATACATAGATATAGATTTGACCCGCCCCGGAGGCAGTAGGGGACTCGGTGCCGGGCCCGTTGATTTCAATGGGAGATGTCACAGTGGCAGTGACCCGGTCCGTGGCCTCAGGTAGTCAATGTAAAAGGGGTAGAGTGATGGGGATAAAGTTATTGAGATGATTCGTGACGCCACCTGTGGTTTCTGGTCAGTTTGACCAGCGCTGCAGGGTAGCTTCTCTGGGACAGATGGTGTGGTGCAGCAATGATGTTGAAGCTCCCCACAGGTGGAGCTGTAGTCCCAGGGCAGTAGTAATAGGTGTTGAGGGAGAGGGTGCAGTGTTAGGCACAGAGATGTAGCAGTGCTGAAGGGGCTGCAGGAAGACGGCAATGACACAACAGGGTGCAGTTTCCTTTACCTTTACTGTGCTTTGTCAGTGCAGTCCAGGATTCAGATCACAGATGGAACAGGAGTTGATTAGCCTGGAAGCAACTTAGGAATCTCTCTATGCCGATGGGTTGTGTAGTCTCCTTCCTAGTGCTTATCTGAGGTACTTGCAGTATTGAGTTACACTTAAGTTCCCTTTTCTTGCTCTCTTTAGAACGCCCCTCGTATGGCAGGCAGCCGTAGGATTCTATCTCTTCTGGCTCACACACGTTACTGCTGTGCCTCCAAGTCTTAGATGGGAACAGAGCATTTACAGCCTTCTGTTCCTCTGGTTTCTGCTGCAGGACCATCAGCATCCATACAACTTCAGATACCGGACTCCGAACTATGCGCTTGAAGCCAGAAGTGGGCCTGAATTCCCCTCAATCCTCCAGCTCCTCTTTTCCACAACCACTCATTTTGCCCTCCTCACAGAACTGACTTAACTTCCCCTTCGCAGTCCCCAGAGAGCAGCTCCTCCCCCAGTTTAGTTCAGAGCTGCTGGCCTTGAGTGGGAACTGTGCTGTGTCTTGTATTTAACTGATAGAGAGACCCTTCATTGCTTCCAAGCATGACATGACACTCCCTAGGAGGAAGGTAATGCCACTGTGGCGACCATACTCCTGGGGGCGCCACATTCCCCCCTAGTGCAATTGAGTACTCCCAGACTGAAGAAAACATGCAAAACATTAACAAATGAACAATTGTAACTGTTACACGATTTCAAAAATGAAAAATTACAAAAACCACAGCTCAAAAATAGTTCTTGTAACGATTAGTCCATGCGTCAATGTCCATGGTCCAATTCCTGAGCAGTTGGTAATTATATACAAGTAGAGTTTTGGCCGCGCATAGTCCTGTGGCCCAATTGTCCATCAAAAACAAACTGAGATTGCTCAAAAGATTCTTACAGAGTCTCTGTAGGCACGTAAACTTGAAAAGTTGCATATTTACATTTTACCATTTACATAACTTATTTATATACGAAACCTTAGGGGTGGCATACCTTGGGTACTGCGGACAGACCTACATAGCACTGGTGTTGTTGGGTACCTTACAGGATGCCTTGTGTTAACTACTACTTGTGTAATGTGTGTTGTACTGGCTACACTACTAGTGGTTCTGCGTAGCACAGGAATACTAGATTTCCTAGGACCACTTCTACTCACCGTGGGCATGACAGATTCACCACTGGCAGGGCAAGGATTCTCCACTGCTGGTGTGGCATCCACTACCTGTACTTGCTGGTTTTCAGGGTGGTCTTGAGTCACTTCTTCTTGCACTACCAGTTGGGGAAAGGTCAAAATCGGTACCACTATGGCCTGATACGCTCTAGTCCAATTTGCAGGGAATTCTCTGAGTACAGTGCTGACCTTTTCTTCTTCCTCTATGGGCTGAAGGTTGTTTTGTTCTTCCATCCTGTCCTTTAGTTGGTCAGGGCACAGTTTCAGATGATCCCTCGATACTGCTGATGAGGTTTCTCCTCCATCCTTACTGATAAGGCACACTTTGGTGTTGGCAAAGTTTGATGGTAAAACAGTGTAGGGTTCAGCTTCCCATTGGTCATCCAATTTATGCATCCTCCTTTTCCTCTTTAGGACCTGTTCTCCTGGTGACAAGGGGACTGCAGGTGCATGTTGATTGTAGTTCTTTTCCTGCTTTTGTCTTGCCTGTGCTAGACTCTTTTCCACGCACTCTTGTACTCTTCGGTATTGCTGCTGCCGCTCTGTATCCCAGTCAGCATCTGGTGATGTCACCTCAGGTGTAAGGACTCCCATATCCAAATCAATAGGCAACTTGCCAGGCCTCGCTCTCATTAGGTAGGCTGGAGTGCAGTTGGTGGAATTCACAGGAATGTGATTGTAGAGGTCTACCATATCTGGCAACTTCTCTGGCCATAGATTCCTCTCTTCCAAAGGCAAGGTCTTCAGTAGATTGATCACCACCTGATTCATCTTTTCACACATGCCATTGGTCTGTGGATGGTACGGTGTTGTCCTGATCTTCTTGCAACCGTACAAGTTACAGAATTCCTGGAACACTTCTGCCTCAAAGGCTGGACCTTGATCTGTAAGCACTCGCTCGGGATATCCGTGTGGTCGACAAAAGTGCTGTTGGAATGCTCTGGCTGGTGTCCTGGCTGTTTGATCCTTGACAGGCACGACTACCAGGAATCTCGAGTAGTGGTCAAAGATGGTAAGAGCACAAACGTAGCCTGAACGGCTTGGGACCAGCTTCACATGGTCCAGGGCTACCAACTCGAGTGGATGTTTGGTTATTATTGGCTGAAAAGGAGGAAGGTAATGCCACTGTGGCGACCATACTCCTGGGGGCGCCACAGATGTCAGTGTCACACACACACACACACACACACACATATATATATCTAATATATAAAGCTCAAAGTGTGTATGTATGTATGTATGTATGTGTGTGTATGTATGTGTGTGTGTATGTCCGGGATAGGCATCCGCACCGTCGCAGCTACTGCCACAAAATTTGGCACAGTCACACGTCTGGACCCCGAGAGTGTCCTAAGCTATGTTGTGGGGCGAAATTTTAACCCCGCGTGTTCCAATTCACCAATTTTGCCCCTATCTACATACTGGGGAAAAGTGTGTGCGCGTCAAGCCCCACCCCTCATTATGATGTCATAATGCCCCTATTTGCATACTGGGGAAACAGTGTGTGAGTATCAAGCCCCGCCCCTCATTATGATGTCACAATGGTTGCTATGGCGATGCTGATGTCATCATAGGTTGCAAGCCCTGACGCCGCTTATTATGATGTTATAATGGTTGACTATGGGATGGAGGATGTGTGATGGGTATATGGGCACTGGACTATGGGATGGAGGATATGTGATGGGTATATGGGCACTGGACTATGGGAAGGACGATATGTATGACGGGTATATGGGCATGGGACTATGGGATGGCGGATATGTTTGATGGGTATATGGGCATGGGACTATGGGATGGAGGATATGTATGATGGGTATATGGGCACGTGACTATGGGATGGAGGATATGTATGATGAGTATATAGGCACGAGACTATGGGATGGAGGATATGTATGATGGGTGTTGTGAGTTCATTTTCCCCTTCACCATTGAGGTCTGATGAACTCCCTCTTCTGGTGAAGGAAGGTAGTGAGGCTGATTACAAAGCACCTGAGCAGAATGATGATGACTGGGTGACTGGAATTGCTGACTGGATATAAGGCAGCCGACGCCCTTCTGCCTTGCGGGTGATTTCTCTGAGGGATTCTAGGAGACCAGTCTGATTCCTGCTCCTCAAAAGCTAAGTTTTCTGCTCTGCTTTTTGCATTTGTGTTTTGGTTTTGTTTTTCCTTGTTTTTCTGGATTTCTGCCTTTCCCTGCTGGGTGAGCTGAATTCCTTTTTGCTCTGTCTTCAGAAAATACCTGAGTACTGATATAGTCTTTTTGAAGCCTAGCGTCTTCAGGGCTTTTTCCCCTATCAGTCTGTTGGCTCTTGTTTTGAGAGGGTTTTGGCGGATTGCAGACAGCAGCTTTTCTATCCTGTCCTATTTAGTTAGCTTGGGCCCCATCATTTGCTCAGCCTATCTTTCTATCTGTGTGAGTGTTTTTTCATCTTGCTTCACCGTCATTATATGTTGGGGGCTGCCTATTGCTTTGGGGTCTGCTCTGGGGCAGTTTAGATTTCCCTTTCTGTCTTTAGGCTATGTAGTCCTCCGGCTGTGATCGGCTGTGTGTCTAAGGCACCGTAGGAACCCCCCACGGCTACTGCTAGTTGTTGTTGTTAGGTTCAGGGGTCTGCAATCTGATAGCTGCCAACTTCTCTGGTTTTCTGGACTTAGCTAGTATTTCAGTTTTTGCCTCCTATGGTGACTATTTCATAACAGATGGGTATATGGGCATGGGACTATGAGATGAAGGATGTATGATGGGTATATGGACACTCGACTATGGGATGGAGGATATGCATGACGGGTATATGGCCACGGGACTATGGGATGGAGGATATGTATGATGGGTATATAGGCATGGGACTATGGGATGGAGGATATGTATGATGGGAATATGGGCATGGGACTATGAGATGAAGGATGTATGATGGGTATATGGGCACTCGACTATGGGATGGAGGATATGCATGATGGGTATATGGGCACGGGCCTATGGGATCGTGTATATGTATGATGGGTATATAGGCATGGGACTATGGGATGGAGGATATGTATGATGGGTATATGGGCATGGGACTATGGGATGGAGGATAATTATAATTATATTATAATTATATATTATTAATGTTATAATATATATTATAACCACAATTAGTTACTATCCCCGGGCAGCGCCAGGCTTCTCAGCTAGTATATATATATATATCTATATATATGTATTTATTTTGCATAGATAGATACAAGAAAAGCTGTCAAATCATCTGCCACGTACAGTATAATCATAGAGTGACAAGTTAGAATAGTAGAATAGATAGAATAGATATATACACATACAATATATTTATATATATATATATATACAGTATATATATATTTATATTGCGTACAGAGATAGATAGAAGAAAAGCCAGTAATTCATCTGTCGTGTTCTGTAAAATCACTGCAGAAACCAACAGGAGAGAAGAGATGAGTTACATACAGTAAATACAAATAGAATAGGTAGATATATAGATGTCAGTGACAAATACAATTAGTACAGTGTGTGTGCAAATTACTGTACATGTATTTAATTAATAAAAGATTATTTTTCGGAATAAAATGGCATGGGCTTCCGCACAATTTTTGTAACCAGCAGAGGGAAAGCTGATGACTGGGGGCAGATGTTTATAGCCTGGGAAGGGGGTAATACCCATGGAACTTCCCAGGCTATTAATATCAGCTCAGAACTGTATATTTAGCGTTCATTGGCTACTAAAATGGGGGACCCCCTAAAAAAATGATGTGGGGTCCCCCTATAATTAATTATACAGGGCAAGTGAGTAGAGCGAGGATAAGTACCAGAATTGGCGCATCTTAGAGATGCTCCTTTTCTGGGGCAGCTGAGAACTGATGGTTTTAGCCAGGGGGTCAGTATCCATGGCCCCTTCCTCGGCTATTAATATCAGCCCACAGCTGTCTGCATATCCTTTGCTGGTTATTAATTATAGGGGATCCCATGTCATTCTTTTGGGGGTCCCCCATTTTAATAGCCAGTAAAGGCTAAGTATACAGTTGTAAGCTATTGTGAGATATTAATAGCCTGGGGAGCTCCATGGGTATTTTCCTCTTCCCAGGCTATAAACATCTGCACCAGTCGTCGGCTTTCCCTTTGCTGGTTATGAAAATTGCACAGGAGCCCATGCCATTTTTTTCTGAAAAATAATCTTTTATTAATTAAATACATATACAGTAATTTGCACACACACTGTAATAATTGTATTTGTCACTGACATCTATATACAGTATCTACCTATTCTATTTGTATTTACTGTATGTAATCCATCTCTGCTATCCTGTTGGCTCCTGCAGTGATTTTACAGAGCACGGCAGATTAATTACCAGCTTTTCTTCTATATATCTCTCTATGCAATATAAATACATATATATATTTATGTGTGTCACTGACATATATATATATATATATATACACACACACATAGAACAGTTATATATATATATATATAAATCAAGAAAAAAAGGCAGCACTACCAAAATAATACAGCAGGTGCAAAACCTATTCAGCAGTGTCCAAACAGCCAAAATGACAAAAGGAAAAAAAAATAGGCAGCACTCAAATTAAATGTGAAAAAAGTGGATACTTTACTGATCCTCAGATGGCAACGTTTCAACGGTGACCCATCTTTGTCTATTATATATATATATATGTGTGTGTTTTGAAGGATATTTCATTTGAAAACGATGTGTAAATGACAGAGAATTGCTGTATATAAAAGCTCATGTTATAATCGCATTGCAATCGGATAGCAATCGCACTGCATTCGGATGTAACTTGGATGCTAGGTGTGAGAAATTGGATTGCACTCGCATGACACTCATATTACACTCGCATGACACTCCTGCGACTCTCGGCAGGGAGACTCGGACTGATTTTTCATACGGTAAGGCCATGTGCACACATTGAGTATTTGGTGAGCTTTTTACCCAGTATTTGTAAGCCAAAACCAGGAGTGGAAGGGTCAGAGGAAAAGCATAATAGAAACATTTGCACCACTTCTGTATTTATCACCCACTCCTGGTTTTGGCTTACAAATACTGGGATAAAAAACTCAACAAATACTAGATGTGTGCACGTGGCCTAAGTGTGACACTGCCTAACAGTAAAAACACTCAGTTTCTGCAGAACATAGACTTTCATTGCCTCATATTACCCTAAAGGAGTCGACAGCGTTGTTTAAATATTAAAAGCCTATTGATTCTTAGACAATGGTACGTTATATTGATCGATAAATGATGCAGTAGCTAAAGAAAGCAAAGTTTAAAGATGCCATATTCACATGCCCACGCTGTGCAAAGAATGTGACTCACAGATCTTATTATTGATTGTGAGGATCTATTGACATGCTCAACTTAAAGATAAATGCTCTTATAACGACAACTTGATTCTCAAAGTCACACAAATATTTGCTATGTTCTGTCATTTTGCTGCACAGGATATTGCTTATGTGACCCACCTAGACGAGAACCATAAAGTACGTATAATTATAATAATTTTTATTTAGAAAGTGGCTACATATTCTTTAGCACTTTAGAATCATAGAATCGTAGAGTTGGAAGGGACCTCCTGGGCCATCTGGTCCAACCCCCTGCTCAAAGCAGGATTCGCTAAATCATCCCAGTCAGATGTCTGTCCAGCCTCTGTTTGAAGACTTCTATTTATAACTAAAAAAGTTAGGAATTCTCACAAAATTACATAAAATCAAAACAAACAGAAGATGGTCTGGTTCAGACGGCTGTGTTAGGCCGGTTTCACATTTGCGGTTGTGTCTGCAGCGTTTCATCTGCATACATCCGCATGCATCCTATTTTCATATCTTTAACATGGTGGACACAGGGACATGCGTTTGCATGCGTTTGCCTGCGGATGCTTATGCATACGTCGTTTCGGGGTGTGCAGCGGGGTGCGGCTAACGCACCATGTTGCATTTTTTGAGGTGTCAAATTTCCGCAGTAATCCGCATGCGGATGACTGTGGATGAAGTGTGTAAAAAATGCTTTACTGTCTACAAGAACACAAGGGTACGCAACGACATGCGCACGCTTTGTGAATGCCAGAATTTACATAAGACACGCCCATTGGGCGTGGCTTGAGTCTAGGAAATTCCAGTGGAAAAAGCATTGTCCTATCGAACACAACCGCAAACGCATTTGCATGTGGTTGCGGACGATACGCTGCGGACTCAATCGCAACTAGCCTTGGTCAGTGTTAGCCAATGCGCAAGTGCACATGAGCTATTTTACACACAGACTTAACCCTCCGTCAGGAACAATGGATCTGACAGGCGCAGCTCTTCTACTTTCATTTCTCCCTTCTCACCAGATTTTCAGGAAACCCCCTCCCTCTAGATAGTCTCCTGGCTCTAGCTGCTGTGTGAAACCTGATACCACAGTTGGTCTGCAGAGCTTCAGGAAGGAAGATATAGCTGTGCTGGCTTCTCAGGCTCATTGGTCCCGAACACATCACACTTTATAAGGTTGGTATGTAATGTTTTTAGTCATTACTATTGTTTATTTAGCTTGTTTTATGAATGGATAGAGAAAGGTTTGTGGATATTTCATATAAATAAGGCAGATTTTCTTACAAATGAAAGTGTACTTCTCAGGAGTTTTGAAATTTGTGTATATCAAAGTTATTACTTTTATGTTGAGTAAATGGGTTTGTTTTGCACCTGATAATGTGTAGTCTCTTTTATTACATCCCTATGAAGGTCTCTGATCACTTTTAGATCACTGAAATTGAGAAAATTAGATATTCTAGGCATTTTTCTAGCCTGCGCTTGACAGGCACATTGTTCCATTACGAGTTAGTGCGAATATTGTTCCTGACGGAGGGTTAAAGGGCATGTCCAGTGAAAACAAAGCATTACTGATCCACAGGAAAGGTGATTACTCACTGATTGGTGGAGGTCCGACCACTGGGGCCCCCAATGTTCGGTACAATGGGGTGTTTTTATTCCTGACTGGACACTTTTATCCATGTTACAAAAAGTAGCTCGGATGCTCAACTGTTGCTCCATTCAGTCTGTACGCGCTTGCTGGAAAAAGCAGAGAACAGCACACGGCAGCCCCATAGGAGGAAATTAATGGAACGGCTGTCGAACATACGCACTGCCACTCCATTCTAATAGGGATAAAAGTGCCCCATTCTGCCAATCAGTGGGGGTCTCAGTGGTTGCACCTCCACTGATTAATATCGCCTATCTATGAATAGGTTATAACAGTCCCTTTAAGGTCCATGTGAAAAAAATGCCCTGTTCTGGTCTGGTTTAGAGACAGTACTTGTTTTTATGGCAGGTAGTTTTTGTACCTGTCCATGATGATGAAGAGTGCCCAGAGCTGTACACAGACATGTCTAGACCGAGAATAGTGACATTGGTCTTACTCAACCAAAATGAGAGATCCCTGTTCATAAAAAGGTAAAGTCTGCAACTTGTCTGTTTTATTTACAGTAAAATCACAACTCTAAGATAGTCACGTGGCATCAAGTCACAGACAAGCTGTACAAATGTTTTTGTTGCGACTTTTCAGGAAAATGCTGTCGCACGATTCATGTCACCATGTATCCCCAGCAAAAAACATGGATGAGCAAGTTCTCTCTTTCCTTTTTTATCCCTTCAGGTTCAGGAGGGTCTTAGAGATCAGATCTTCTAATGATCGACTGAGGATATCCTAGCAATATGTCATTACATAACAAGATTCAAGAGTAATCATCTCAGAGAGATCTGCATCTTTCTCTGCAGGGACTGATGAATCATTACCAAAATTCTCAATTCTGAGGTGAAATCTGTATTCAGTGACGACACTTTCCCATTACTGAGATAGGAGATGGCTGCTGCTTCTGATAAGATTCTATCTGGATAGGAGGAGGGAGGAGGAGGTGGAGGGAGGAGGAGTATGGAAGAGGAGGAGTGAGGAGAGAGGAAGAGGGAGGAGGAGGAGGGAGGAGGTGGAGGGAGGAGGAGGGAGGAGGGAGGTGCTCTGCCTTTATCTCCTCCCTCCTCCATTTACATAGAGTTGTATTCCCAGTAAACTGCCACCTCCGATCTCAGTAATGGGAAAGTGTCATCACTGAATACAGATTGCACCTCAGAGTTGACAATTTTGATAATGACTGATCAGTTCTGGCAGAGAAAGAAGCAGATTTAAAAGATATTCTTATCTATTACAAAGTTGTTTATTTTCACGTCTACTATTGATTTAAGAAATAAAATCCATATAGTTTGTCTAAATCTCTGTCCATTTAAAGGAATTCCGGTGATCACATGAACAGTAACCACCCATCCTTTGGTCTATACACAGAGAATGATTCACTAGAATCTTAAGATGCATTAATTTACAACTATACAATTTATGAAAAATGTCGTATATAGCCCAATATATTTATTTATACTTCTTAGCCAAACAACTCATTTTTACATATCCTAATGGCTTCACAATGATCTTACCAATGACCTGGCTCTTTAGATACTTCAATACAAAAGATGTCCATGTGTTGTTTCTGGAAACATTAGGAAGTTAGAGTGTAAAAAGGACCCAATGTCCTGTGTGAAAATGGCATCATTTCTATTTATTTTTAATACCCATTTTGATATTTTAAAAAAATTGTCGGATATTTAAAAAAAATACATTTAACACAAAAAAACACAAAAAAACTGACTTAAGCTCACTGCCAATGACTGACAGGTCTGCCCCTACACACGCATTTCGGGAGAGACCTGTCACCCAAAGGAGACAGGGAGAACCCGCTACAGACCGACCTTTTTGACTAGTGTTCTATGTGGCTCGGTACTTGGCGGCTTTTAAAGTATATTTTTCTCTGAAACACCACAGCATTTCAGAGTCAACAAAGGTGACTGAATCTTGCAACCCGTGCCTGATACATGCGGCCATGTATCCGCTGTGAGAGTTCCTATAAGGTTTTCGTAAATACATAATGTGAGTTGTTGCTGAGTTTCATGGCTCATAATGTCACTTCTTTCATCCTTCTCCATCCCATCACAGTTTTGTTTTCGGTAACGGCTCTTCTGGACAAGTCCCAAATAAAGTTCACGTGTATGTAGGAACATACTGGAGAATATTGCTTCTTACTTTACAGTGATTCACTCTATTAGGAAGCAGTGCGTATAGTTTACTTTGTATAAATGTGACTGCTGTTGCTATGGAAGTGCCTTTGAATCTGGTATTTTTTTTGTAGTAAGGACATTTTTAACATTGGATCGAATGGCCGCTAAAAGCATTTCTATTAAAAACAAAGGACTGTTAACCCACGTTGCCTTTATACCTACGTAGCATACACATCAAGAAATATTAGAAGCCCAGATTTCACATATTCTCTCATATATCACTCTTGGTTGTCAGGAGACTGTGAATGTGTTCATTGCTTGGTGTACATAAAGGTAGGAAATGTTTGTAAATCTTGTGTGATTTCTCATATTCCCAATGTAAAAAGATGGAACTGACATACAGCCGAAAAAATGAAATCTAGTGGCCCATACTGTATCTCCATGAGCCTCTGATTTTTAGAGGAGCTATATAGCATGGCTTTGTGGATGAGACCTAAAAGGGAACCTCTGGTAAAAAAATAGAATTTCCTTTGCATTACTGATAATCCATCATGCAAGAGGTATTGCATGATGGATAATTATCTGCCAGCATTGAAAAACAATAATAATATTGACCAAATTCCCCAACTAAATTTGCTGAAATGCTGCATCAAACTTGCTAGGAACCTCCATTTGCTTCGCTGTTGCCTGCAGACATTAATTATTGTAACACTTTTTGCTTCCTTTTGCTGTAGTGAAACCTTTCACATTATATCTCATCAGCCCAGAGCACCTGCTGCCATTTTTCTACACCCAAGTTCCTGTTTTTGTACATAGTTGACTCATTTCGCTTTGCTTCCATGAAGACCACTTCTGGCCAGAATTCTCCGAACAGTAAATGGGTGTAAATGGGTCACAGTGGTTGCTGCCAGTTCTGAGTTGAGGTAACTGCTGGTCATCTTTCAATTTCAAAGGGATGTAAGAATATTACCTTTTTCATCTGCTGCTCTTAGTGTGTTTCAGTAACCACTGCTTCCTCGATCCTTAACATTGTCAATGTCTTGGTGTTCTTAATGCTGAGAAAAACAGGTAGATGCTTATCCATCATGCAATACCATCAAGGAGGCATCTGATTCTTCAGAAGGACAACAATCCCAAACATACAACCAATGTCATTAAAAACTATGTTCTGCATAAATAAGTACAAAGAGTCTTGGAATTGATCATATTTTCCACACAAAGCGTTGATTTGAACATCAACGAGTTTGTTTGAGATTTGAAGAGATAGATGGATTTGCACAAACCTACATCCACAGATCTGTGGTTGGTTCTCCAATATGTTGGAACAACCTCACAGAAGAGTTCCTTCAAAAATTGTATGAAAGTGTAATTAGAAGAATTGATGCTGTTTTGAAGGCAAAGGATCACACCAAATATTGATTTGATTTAGATTTCCATTTAATTCATTCACTTTGCATTTTTTTTTATTGCTTTTATCAATTTATTAACACTTCTATTTTTTAAAGCATTCTTACTTTGTAGCATTTTTTCTGCACCTGCCTAAAACCTGTGCACTGGTGATGTGATTTTGTCACACAGCGTAACTTGATGTTATATATAACGTCATGTTAGTCTTCATGCTATAGCCAACTAGAGTGTAACTATTAATTGTGAGTAGGGATGAGCGAGTATGCTCGTTAGGATTCGGTACTCGGCGAATATTGCTGTACTCGTGGTACTCGAATCCTTGTGAGTAAATTTCACTACTCACCTCGCAATATTCGGCACAGCCCGCACAGTCTCCGCACAGCCTAGCACAGTCCCGCACAGCTCGGCACAGTCCCCGCACAGCCCGGCACAGTCCCCGCACAGCCCAGCACAGTCTTACACAGCCCGGCAAAAGTCCCTGCACGGCCCAGCACTGTCCCGCACAGCCCGGCACAGTCCCCGCACAGTCCCCACACAGTCCGGCATAGTCCCCGCACAGCCCAGCACAGTCCCGCACAGCCCGGCACAGTTCCCGAACAGCCCAGCACAGTTCCGCACAGCCCGGCACAGTCCCCGCACAGCCCAGCACAGTCTCACACAGCCCAGCATAGTCCCCACATAGCCCAGCACAGTCTTTCACAGCCCGGCACAGTCCCCGCATGGCCCAGCACAGTCCCGCACAGCCCGGCACAGTCCCCGCACAGTCACGCACAGCCCGGCAAATTTCCCCACATAGTCCCCGCACAGTCCACCACACAGTCCGGCATAGTCCCTGCACAGCCCAGCACAGTCCCGCACAGGCCAGCACAGCCCCACACACACACACACACAGCCCATTACTCGCATTTCCCATAGACTTACATTGGACTCGCTACTCGTTACGAGTACCCAAGTATTAGGAGCTACTCGTAACAAGTACAGCGAGTCCGAGTTTTTCACTATTCACTCATCCCTAATTATGAGGCCTCATAAAAAGCAGTGGAATAAGGAATCAATTCTTAATAACCAACATCAGCAAGTAAAATCAAGACATAAGAAGATCTAATTGAAAAAGTAATGGTGAGCCACCTCCTGAGCTCCATAGTAGCTATTCTATCTGCTACACCGTTAGTTACAATCATGCTTAGTTTGTTTGTATACGCTTTAAAGCTTCCCATATAGCAGATTTTCAGCTACTGAAAAAATAAAACACTGACAAGCAAAGGTTTCTAAGTCATACTGGACGTTATTGGTATGCAACAGCTGAAGAACCACAAATTGGGGGACATTGCTTGAAAGAAAGCAGATATAACAAATTAGAATTCCATTTTAACACAGAAAAACTGAATCCTGTATATAACTATGGTGGGTATTTATTATTCTGTCATTTTCTACTAGTAGTCATAAACTGATACACGGTATAAAAAACCCCAATGTACTATAGTTAAGCCTGGGTTCACTATGTAATATAGTTACCATATTTCCAGAGGCTTTGTCATATACAGCTGATGTTGCTTGTTGGCATTCTCTTCATAAATAATTGGCCAAAGCATCAGCAACATGAATCACGGTCCATTAGATAACTATGGAATGTGAGAACATCACATCTATGTGCTAATTGGCCTCTAGTTGAGTGACATTTCTAAAAGCCAAAGGCTATTATACTGTATGTTACAGGCAAACTCTCTGAATGCCTTTTCTGCAGTAATTACGCTCACACATTCATTTGGAACCATATGGACCTTTGGCTAAAAATATGAAGGGCCAATCTGATACTTTTACATTTCACCACCTTTCATACATCATTCTGAGTAAATTGTTTAATCAAAGAAACTGATGGATGGACTACATTACTTCTCCATTAATTGAAACATTAATAATTAATGGATATTGCACTTACTTTGTAGATTGCTTGAAATGGAGGTTATTTTTTTCACCCTTTTTTCTGTTGCCCCTCAAACATAACATGTATATATATATTTCCATACACACATACCCCATTCTACCAGGCAGACAATATGTGAAGACAGAAAGCATTCAATAGACTTTATCTATAGCCCGAAGACGTTTCTGTAGTCACAACCTCATTCTAAAAATGCATGGTCTGGTCATACACAACAGATTAAGGCAGAAATGTCAGCAACTATTCATCTCATTGGAGTTCACAGAATTCCCTAAAAATTAGTGATGAGCGAACATGCTTGTGTAAGGAGATAGACCGGACCTCAGGTACCTGCATACCGGGTCCGGAACTAGAAAGGCTGCATCCTCTGTTCCCAGGGGGAAGCCTGAGCAGGGCAGACCTTCCCCTGTTGCCTGGGGGAAGCCGGAGAGAGACGAGCTTCCTGCTGACAGGAGGGGGCGGGGAGAGCCAGAAAAGGGCATGCAGCAGTCGGGAGATAAAAAATGGAAAGCGGGCAAAACAAGGGAGTTTGGCGCCAGAGCAGAGCAGCGCACAGAGCAGTGAGTGGCGCGTTCTGCTTCCCTTGTCCCCTGCACAGAGTACCAATGCTGCGAGGGGTCACATAGAAAGAGGCCTGTCGCCTGCAGAGCCAAGCGTGTACATTAGCACGCCAGAGAGAGACTGCAGCGGAGCAGTGCAAAGCAGAGCCGAGCTGTGTACAAAGAGCTGAGACATGCACACTGAGTAGAGCTGAGCCAGCCGTGCAGTAGCCAGAGAGAGAAATGCCAAGCCCTGAGAACATCGGCAGTGTGCAAGCTAGTGCCAGACGTCGCCCATCGCCAACAGCGCATTTCTTCCTGCATTCACGTAGTGGACAGCGCCGATATTTTTCAGCGCCGTCTATGCCTCAGAAGTCACATGCAGGACACACTTCCGGGGCAAAGACCACGCTGAAAAACACCCGCGCATGCACAGTAACGATTATGTGCTTTGCCCACAGTTTGGCAAAGCATACTGCGCAAGCGCCGGAGGCTTTTGCAATGCGCAAGCGCTGTCCACTACGTGAACGCAGGAAGAAGAAAGAAGAAATGCGTAGAGCAAGACAGGGAGGGGGGGAGCAGGCGAATAAGCCCCGCCCATCGGACCGGACCGCGGCAATTTACATACATCTGAACCGATATAAAAAAGGTATTTATGCATGAAAGGTGCGGGGTCAGGGGGAAGCAAAAGTACTAAGAGAATCCTTATGTGACACACAATTGAATGATATCATTATATGATATCTCAAAAAAGGGTGACAGATTCCTTTTAAACCCACAATTTGGAAAATAACATAATTTCTAAAGTGAGAATAAACCATTTAAAATTTTATTACCATAAGGAAAGGTTAGTGGCATAATTAATTTCATTTCAACTAAGCCTGTGTGTTATTTTCAGTGTGAAACGTAAAGTTCAGAGCTCAGTTTTAGGGCAAGCTATGTCTAATGAAATGGTGGAATAAAGAAGAAAACAAGAATTAATTAAAAAGAAATTGATAAGTTACTAATGGACACTTGTAGTGTAGATCAAAACAATAATTTCTTTTAGCTTCCATAATAGATCTTATATATATATATATATATATATATATATATATATATATTCAATAAATGTTACTTTGTTGTTGTGTGTTAGGGCCCACAGCATCCAATTTTTTCAGAGGAGAACCAGGATGATCAGAAAGCACTGCAATGTTCAGCATCTACCCAGGACATAAACTGTGCCAATACAAAGAGAAATCACCATCAAAGTGCCAGATCAGCTTGCTGGCATACCTCACCTATGCCTTCTACACCATGAACCCTTGTGTGGCTGCATATGCAGAATGTCTGTCCTCTATTGGACCCTCAGGATTACATTAATTTGTTTTTGTTTCATTAGAAGTTTGGTTGTCTACTATTCATGCACTCCTGCCTCTGATACTTGTTTGGGAATAGCGGCAGTGTCTATGCAATCACCTCAAAGTTAAAGCATTTCTGCGTATACAATCCTTAAAAAAGCCCTTGACAAGGTGCAAATACAGGGATAATATTTTTATAGATGTTTATAATGTATGGGGAGATCATGTGAAAGCTTTTATTTGCTGTACAGTTAAAGGAAATCTGTCCTCTACAAAGCACATGCTACAGGGTGGAATGTTAGTCAAGATGCAAGGGGAGTGACTACAGTGCGATCACAGTACAGTGATCGGTGACTGTTACAGCTCCTTACACTGCCCATAGACTGGAAGTTGGCAGCTGCAGGGAGAATAGAACTGCATTTCCTCCCTGTAGCCACTCATCCAATAAACTAGCCTAACATGATTTAAACACTATTTACCTGTAAATTATTATTACTATATCTGGAGGAAATAATGTTTGCAGCTCACAGGTTCCCTTCAAAGAAGTACCCCCATAAAAATCCTCTTAATATATTGCAATCATCATTTTATAAGGCACTGTGTACTTACAACTGCTCATTTTGCCTTTCTACCCAGTAAATTCTTCTCTTTTTCCATTAGGTATATGACATCACGTGATTATTAATTACTGACTAGCTGAATTCTTCTACGCTCTATGTAGAAACAGGAGGTCAATTTTTCCTGTATGAGTCATAAGTCACTGCAAAAGTCCTTGGTATGGGGAAGAGCTGAGCAGCTGGGTCAGGAGTTGTAAAAGGAGAAGAAAAATGCAGGGACTAGAGACTTCCTGTTTCTAAATAGAGAAAAGAGGAGAATTAGATGGGTAACGACAAAATATGCAATTGTAAGTACACAGTGCCATATAATATGATGACTGCAATATAATAAGAGGATAAAAACTTTGTTCGGAGGAGTGCTGCTTTGAACAAAATGTCCTTTTAATACAAAAGTTTACAGTGATGGCAGCAATGATGACGGATTTATGTAAGAGATGGAAGCATCGACTCCATGGTTTATCTGAAAATTTCAATTGTAGCTCAGTTTCCTAGGATTTGCAAAAATAGGGGAAAGATTCTAGATTGTGGGTTAAGAACAATTTGAATAAAGCCATAATTCCGAGGCCAGTGTTTGATAGGAAAATGCAAAATTTTTGAAAGTACCTCATCATCTGTACAAACAAATATACGCGTACACAAGTACAAACAAGATGGGAATGTCCAGCCATCATACCACTCAGAAAGATAACTTTGTTATCCTTAAGCCACTTTGATACCATTTTGGCAGTATACTTCGGGTCATTGTCCATGTGGAAGACCCATTTCTGCCCAAGCTTTAACCTTCTGGCTGATGTCTTGAGTTGTTGCTTCAGTATAGTTTTCTTTACTCATGATGCCATCTATTTTGTGAAGTGCACCTGTCTCTCCTTCAGCAGAACAACTGCACAACATGATGCTGCCACCCCAATGTTTCACAGTTGGTATTGTGTTCTTAGGCTTCCAAGCTTTCTCCTCCAAATGTAACGATGGTCATTATGCCAAAAAAGTTCAATTCTAGTTTCATCAGACCACAGGACATGTCTCCCCAAATTAAGGTACTTGTTCCTGTGCGCATTTGCAAACATTAATCTGTTTTTTTTAAAAAAAAATTTATGTTTCTTTTGGAGTAGTAGATTCTTCGTAACAGACTGGCCTTTCAGCCTATGTTGATACAGTACTCGTTTCACTGTGGATATTGACACAATCTTACCAGTTTCTGCCATCATCATCACAAGGTCTTTTGCTTTTGTCCTTGGAATGATATGTACATGTCGGACCAAAGCACGCTCATCTCTGGGACACAGAACCTATCTACTTAAAGAGCAGTATGATGGCTGGACATTTCCATCTTGTTCGTACTTGTGGGTCGTCCTCCCAGGGCTGTGGGGTACTCGGTACCGGGCCGGTGTCAGCGGGATGTGTCACAGCAGCGGTGACCCGGTCCGTGGCCCTGGGCGCCCAAGTATTAGGGGAGATTGAATGGTGGAATGTAGTTAATGGAATAGTTCGTGACGCCACCTGTGGTGTTCGGCAAGTGAGATGTTAAGCCGACGCTGCATGCAGATCCACTGGGACTGATGGTATGGTGCAGTAAAGATGTAAAAGCTCCCCACAGGTGAAGCTGTATTCCCAGGGCAGTGTGGACGCTGGTACCCAGATTTAGCGGTACTAGGTGTGTTGGCGCAGGAATGAATGGAGGACACCGGGGCTTGTAGTTCCAAAGCTTTACTCACAGTCTGTAGTACACACAGGTGCCTGCCTCCGTGCCGTGTCCTCCGGGTCAGGGACTCAGTCAACCTCCAGGTCAGATGGAATGCTCCCTTCCAACACTCCGTCAACATGTACCTTTCTGAACGTCTCCTCTTATAGCGCCCTTTAGTGTGAAGATCTCATAGTACTGAGTTACACTGGAGTTCCTCCTGACAGATGTTCCCAAGAACTCTACTTGTACGGCAGACAGCTGTAGCCTGCTTCGGGGACTCCTTACTCCTGAATCCCGGCTCACTATCAATCTTGCTGTTGTGCCCCCAAGCCTTAGATGGGAGTAGTGCACTTACAGCCCACTACTCCACCGGTGTCTGCTGCAGAATCATTAGTGTCCATACAACCTCGGGGACCGGGCCCCGGCCTTACGCTTAGAACTTCTACGCAGGGTTCTTCCTCTAACCCACGTCCTCTGTTCCCTTTTACTCCTACGTTCCATACTAGTCTTTCCTTCTTATGGAAGATCAGGTTTCTGTTCAACGTCTTACTCCTTCTTTCCTTTCCTGTGCCAGCTGGCTGAGATCACTGAGGCAGCTGCAGCACTCCTTCTTCCATCCCTCTCTCAGGGATCTTCTCTCCTCACTCCTCTCTGAGTGACTCTCCGACTGACTGACCTGAAATCCTACACCTTCCCGCTCTTTTATGTATTTTAAACTCCACCCGCCTCCCAGCACGTTTCGTGTTCCAAGCAGGGAGCCACCAAAGGTGCTCTGCTACACTCCAAGCAGGGAGCCGCAATGTGGCTTTGCTGAACTACTGTGTTGTGTGGGATGCAGGTGTTGGAGCGTGGTCAGGAGCCTCCAACCTACCTGTATGGTGGGGTACCACACCTCAGGAGGAGGTGCAGTACCTCTGTGGCAACTGAATCCTCAGGGGCACCACACTTGCGTATAATTGTTTGTACAGATGAATGAGGCACCTTCAGGTATCTTGAAATTGTACCCAAGGATGACTCAGACTTGTGCAAGTCCATAATTCTCTTCCTGATATTTTGGCTAATTTCTTTAGACTTTCCCATGATGCTACACAAAGAAGCAGTTTGTTTCAGGTGTGCATTAACCCCTTACTGCCATAGGATGGCATAGTACTGTCAAGGACCACGGGTGTAACTACAACAGGAAGGCTACTGGCAGCAGTAAGGGAGCCTAGAGCAGAACGGCAGAGAACTCACCAGCTAACGAGCAGGACCTGTACCATGTGACAGAGGGGGGAGTGACCAAGGGCAGAGTCAAGCGCTGGAGTGCAGGGGAGTCAAACGCTGGAGTGCCGGAAAGTAATCAAACGTACCAAGGTCAAAAACCGGGAGGAAGGCGAGGTACTGGAGGGTGAGACAGTAGGATAGTCAGGTAGAAGCTGGAGGTCAGAAAACCGAGTAAGCGAGCGAGCAACTAGTATACAAAGCAATGGACCAGATCAACCATGTTGAGCAAACAAACAAACGAATTATGCACCCGCACTCCAGGGGGTCAGGCACACGACAATCACAAAAGTATAACTGACAGAGAAACCTAGTCCAGTGTGGGTATAATTGTCCCTCCCAGATCCAAAAGTAGGCCACAACAAATAACCCTAAGAGGGCAGGGCATTAACCCTTTCCAAACCATGACAAGTACGGCCGATGGCAGTATCCCCTGCTTTGATGTGGGCTTCGGTGGTGAGCCCACCTCAAAGCCAGGACATGTCAGCTGTTTTGAACAGCTGACATGTGTCCGCAATAGCCATGAGTGAAATTGCGATCCGCCCATGGCTATTATCTAGTTAAATGACACTGTCAAACTCTGACAGCGGCATTTAACAAGCGCTTCCAGACATCCGGCTTGAAATGAGCTCACTGGTGACACGCGTCATGTGATCGCTGGTCACCGGTGTGTTGGCATGACAATCAGAGGTCTCCTTGAGACCTCTATGGTTGTTGATACCAGATTGCTGTGAGCGCCACCCTGTGGTCGGCGCTCATAGCAATGTAGTATTTCTGCTACATAGAGGCGATCTGAGCATCGCCTCTATGTAGCAGAGCCGATCAAGTTGTGGCAGCTTCTAGCCTCCCATGGAGGCTATTGAAGCATGCCAAAAGTAAAAAAAAATGTTTTTTAAAAAATGATAGAAATAAAAAACATAAACGTTCAAATCACCCCTCTTTTGCCCCATTCAAAATAAAACATTAAAAATAAAATCAAACATAGACATATTTGGCATCACCGCATTCAGAATCGCCCGATCTATCAATAAAAAAAGGATTAACTTGATAGCTAAACGGCATAGCGAGAAAAAAATCAAAACGCCAGAATTACTTTTTTTGGTTACCCTGATATTGCATTAAAATGCAATAACGGGCGATCAAAAGATCATATCTGCACTAAAATGGTATAATTAACCCCTTCCTGACATGAGACGTACTATCCCGTCCATGGGACCCGGGCCCCTATGCCCATGGACGGGATAGTACGTCTGCCGCGATCAGCGGCGCCCACGTGGTGAGCGCCGCTGATCGCGGCCGGGTGTCAGCTGATTATCACAGCTGACACCCGGCACAATGTGTCAGGGGTGGTCACGGACCGCCCCCGACACGTTAACCCCTTGCACACCGCGATCAAACATGATCGCGGTGTACCGGGGGTTAATGGGAAGCATCGGCAGGGAGGGGGCCCCCTCCTTGCTTCCCTGAGCCCCCCACGGCAGCGCAATGTGCAGCGCTGCTGCGGGGGGCTCCTTTCCTGCAGGCCCCCGAATCCAAGATGGCGACGGGGGCCTTCGGGGGCCTGCAGGAAGCTGGCTTCCTCAGTGCCTGCAAAGCGCAGGCATGAGGAAGCCTTCTGCAGTGCCTGTGACAGATTGCTGATCTGTCACAGTGATCTGTGATGTGACAGATCAGCGATCTGTCACAGGACAGTGATGTCCCACCTGGGACTATTTAATAAAGTAAAAAAAAAATAAAAAAAAGTGTTAAAATAAATTTAAAAAAATCGCCAAATAAATAAAAAAAAAAAATATTCCCCCAAATAAATCCATTTTTTAGAAATAAAAAAAAAAAACAATAAAAGTATACATATTAGGTATCACCGCGTCCGTAACGACCCGCCCTATAAAACTGTCCCATTAGTTAACCCCTTTAGTGAACTCCTTAAAAAATAAAAATAAAAAACGAAGCAAAAAATAATGATTTATTATCATACCGCCAAACAAAAAGTGTAATAACGCGCGATCAAAAAGACGCATATAAATATCCATGGTACCGTTGAAAACGTCATCTTGTCCCGCAAAAAACGAGCCACCACACTGCGTCATCAGCGAAAAAATAAAAAAGTTATAGCTCACAGAATAAGGCGATGCAAAAATAATTATTTTTTATATAAAATAGTTTTCATTGCATAAGACCGACAAAACATAAAAAAACGACCTAAATGAGGTATCGCTGTAACCGTACTGACCCGAAGAATAAAACCGCTTTATCAATTTTATCGCACGCGGAACGGTGTAAACGCACCCCCCCAAAAGAAATTCATGAAACGCTGGTTTTTGTTCATTCTGCGTCCCAAAAATCGGAATAAAAAGTGATCAAAAAAGTCACGTGCCCGAAAATGGTACCAATAAAAACGGCAACTCGTCCCGCAAAAAATAAAACCTCACATGACTCGGTGGGTCAAAATACGGAAAAATTAGAGCTCTCAATATGTGGTGATGCAAAAACTATTTTTACAATAAAAAGCGTCTTTTAGCGTGTGACAGCTGCCAAACATAAAAACCACCATAAATAGTAAATCAAACCCCCCGTTATCACCCCCTTAGTAAGGGAAAAATAATAAAATAAAAAAAATGTATTTATTTCCATTTTTCCATTAGAGTTAGGGTTAGGGCTAGGGTTAGGGTTAGGGTTAGGGCTAGGGTTAGGGCTAGGGTTAGGGTTAGGGCTAGGGTTAGGGTTAGGGTTAGGGCTGAGATTAGGGTTAGGGGTGTGTTGGGGTTTGAGTTGGAGTTAGAATTGGGGGTTTCCACTGTTTGGGCACATCAGGGGCTCTCCAAATGCAACATGGCGTCTGATCTCAATTCCAGCCAATTCTGAGTTGAAAAAGTCAAATGGTGCTCCTTCCCTTCCAAGCTCTGCCATGCGCCCAAACAGTGTTTTACCCCCACACGTAGGGTATCAGCCTACTCAGGTCAAATTGCAAAACAATTTTTGGGGTCCAATTTCTCCTGTTACCTTTAGGAAAATAAAAAATTGGGGGCAAAAATATCATATTTGTGGAAGAAAATGATTTTTTTATTTTCACGTCCGAGCGTTATAAACTTCTGTGAAGCACTTGGGGGTTCAAAGTGCTCACCACACATCTAGATAAGTTCCGTGGGGGGCCTAGTGTCCAAAATGGGGTCACTTGTGGGGAGTTTCAATAGTTTAGGTACATCAGGAGCTCTCCAAACGCACATGACACCCGCAGACCATTCCATCAAAGTCTGCATTCCAAAATGTCACTGCTTCCCTTCCGAGCCCCGACGTGTGTCCATACAGTAGTTTTCTACCACATATGGGGTGTCAGCGTACTCATGACAAATTGGACAACAACTTTTGGGGTCCAATTTCTCCTGTTACCCTTGGGAAAATAAAAAAAATTGGGGACTAATTGATCATGTTTGTGGAAAAAATACGATTTTTTTATTTTCATGCCCGGGCATTATAAACTTCTGTGAAGCCCTTGGGGGTTCAAAGTGCTCACCACACATCTAGATAAGTTGCTTAGGGGGTCTCGTTTCCAAAATGGGGTCATTTGTGGGGGTTTCCACTGTTTAGGTACATTAGGGGCTCTCCAAAGGCAACATGACACCCGCAGACCATTCCATCAAAGTCTGCATTCCAAAACGTCACTACTTCCCTTCCGAGCCCTGACGTGTGTCCATACAGTAGTTTTCTACCACATATGGGGTGTCAGCGTACTCATGACAAACTGGACAACAACTTTTGGGGTCCAATTTCTCCTGTTACCCTTGGGAAAATGAAAAAATTGGGGACTAATTGATCATGTTTGTGGAAAAAATACGATTTTTTTATTTTCATGCCCGGGCATTATAAACTTCTGTGAAGCCCTTGGGGGTTCAAAGTGCTCACCACACATCTAGATAAGTTCCTTAGGGGGTCTCGTTTCCAAAATGGGGTCATTTGTGGGGGTTTCCACTGTTTAGGTACATTAGGGGCTCTCCAAAGGCAACATGACACCCGCAGACCATTCCATCAAAGTCTGCATTCCAAAACGTCACTACTTCCCTTCCGAGCCCTGACGTGTGTCCATACAGTAGTTTTCTACCACATATGGGGTGTCAGCGTACTCATGACAAACTGGACAACAACTTTTGGGGTCCAATTTCTCCTGTTACCCTTGGGAAAATGAAAAAATTGGGGACTAATTGATCATGTTTGTGGAAAAAATACGATTTTTTTATTTTCATGCCCGGGCATTATAAACTTCTGTGAAACCTTGGGGGTTCAAAGTGCTCACCACACATCTAGATAAGTTCCTTAGGGGGTCTCATTTCCCAAATGGGGTCATTTGTGGGGGTTTCCACTGTTTAGGTACATTAGGGGCTCTCCAAAGGCAACATGACACCCGCAGACCATTCCATCAAAGTCTGCATTCCAAAACGTCACTACTTCCCTTCCGAGCCCTGACGTGTGTCCATACAGTAGTTTTCTACCACATATGGGGTGTCAGAGTACTCAGGACAAATTGGACAACAACTTTTGGGGTCCAATTTCTCCTGGTACCCTTGGGAAAATAAAAAATGGTGACTAAAAGATCATGTTTGTGGAAAAAATACGAATTTTTTATTTTCACGCCCAGGCGTTATAAACTTCTGTGAAGCACTGGGGGGTTCAAAGTGCTCACCACACATCTAGTTAAGTTCCATGGGAGGTCTAGTTTACAAAATGGTGTCATTTGTGGGGGGTTTCCACTGTTTAGGTACATCAGGGGTTTTCCAATTGCGACATGGTGTCCGATCTCAATTCCAGCCAAAAACGTCAAATGGCGCTGCTTCCCTTCCGAGCTCTGCCATGCGCCCAAATAGTGGTTTACCCCCACATGTGGGGTATCAGCGTACTCAGGACAAATTGCACAATAACTTTTAGGGTCCTGTTACCTTTGGAAAAATAAGAATTGAGGGTGAAAAGATCATTTTTGTGGAAAAAATATGATTTTTTAATTGTACGGCTTTATGTTATAAACTTCTGTGAAGCCCTTGGGGGTTCAAAGTTCTCACCACACATCTAGATAAGTTCCTTAGGGGGTCTACTTTCCAAAATGGTGTCATTTGTGGGGGGTTTCCACTGTTTTGGTACATCAGGGGTTTTCCAATCGCAACATGGTGTCCGATCTCAATTCCAGCCAAAAACGTCAAATGGCGCTGCTTCCCTTCCGAGCTCTGCCATGCGCCCAAATAGTGGTTTACCCCCACATGTGGGGTATCAGCGTACTCAGGACAAATTGCACAATAACTTTTAGGGTCCTGTTACCCTTGGAAAAATAAGAATTGAGGGTGAAAAGATCATTTTTGTGGAAAAAATATGATTTTTTAATTGTACGGCTGTATGCTATAAACTTCTGTGAAGCCCTTGGGGGTTCAAAGTTCTCATCACACATCTAGATAAGTTCCTTAGGGGGTCTAGTTTCCAAATGGTGTCATTTGTGGGGGGTTTCCACTGTTTTGGTACATCAGGGGTTTTCCAATCGCGACATGATGTCCGATCTCAATTCCAGCCAAAAACGTCAAATGGCGCTGCTTCCCTTCCGAGCTCTGCCATGCGCCCAAATAGTGGTTTACCACCACATGTGGGGTATCAGCTTACTCAGGACAAATTTCACAATAACTTTTAGGGTCCTGTTACCCTTGGGAAAATAAAAATTGGGGTGAAAAGATCATTTTTGTGGAAAAAATATGATTTTTTAATTGTACCGCTGTACGTTATAAACTTCTGTAAAGCCCTTGTGGGTTCAAAGTTCTCACCACATATCTAGATAAGTTCCTTGGGGGGTCTAGTTTCCAAAATGGGGTCACTTGTAGGGGGTTTCCACTGTTTAGGCACATCAGGGACTCTCCAAACGTGACATGGTGTCCGATCTGAATTCCAGCCAATTTTGCATTGAAAAAGTCAAACGGCGCTCCTTCCATTCTGAGCTCTGCCATGCGCCGAAACAGTCATTCCCCCCAACATATCAGGTATCAGCGTACTCAGGACAAATTGCACAATAATTTTTCAGTCCAATTTCTCCTGTTACCCTTGGTAAAATAAAAAAAATTGAACCTGAAGTATTTTTTTTGTGAAAAAAAGTTAGATGTTCATTTTTTTTTAAATATTCAAAAAAATTCCTGTGATGCACCTAAAGGGTTAATAAACTTCTTGAATGTGGTTTTGAGCACCTTAAGGGGTGCAGTTTTTAGATTGGGGTCACTTTTGGGTATTTTCTATCATATAGACCCCTCAAAGTGGCCTCAAATGTAATGCAGTCCTAAAAATAAAATGGTGTTGTAAAATGAGAAATCGCTGGTCAACTTTTAACCCTTATAACTTCCTAACAAAAAAAAATTTTGGTTCCAAAATTGTGCTGATGTGAAGTAAACATGTGGGAAATGTTATTTATCAAGTTTTTTGTGTGCTGTATCTCTGTGATTTAAGGGCATAAAAATTCAAAGTTGGAAAATTGCGAAATTTTCAAAATTTTCGCCAAATTTCCGTTTTTCCCACAAATAAATGCAAGTTATTTGAATGAAATTTTACCACTAACATGAAGTACAATATGTCACGGGAAAACAATGTCAGAATCACCAGGATCTATGGAAGCGTTCCAGAGTTATGACCTCATAAAGGTACAGTGGTCAGAATTGTAAAAATTGGCCCGGTCATGAACGTGCAAACCACCCTTGGGGGTGAAGGGGTTAAAAACGTCAGTTCAGCACGCAAAAAATAAGCCCTCAACCAACCCGAGATCACGAAAAATGGAGACGCTACGGGTCTCGGAAAATGGTGCAATTTTTTTTTCTTTTTTTAGCAAACTTTGGAATTTTTTTTCACCACTTAAATAAAAAAGAACCTAGACATTGTTGGGGTCTATGAACTCGTAATGACCTGGAGAATCATAATGGCAGGTCAGTTTTAGCGTTTAGTGAACCTAGCAAAGAAGCCAAAGAGAAAACAAGTGTGGGATTGCACTTTTTTTGCAATTTCACCACACTTTAAATTTTTTTTTCTGCTACACGACATGGTAAAACCAATGATGTCACTCAAAAGTATAACTCATCCTGCAAAAAATAAGCCCTCACATGGCCATATTGACTGAAAAATAAAAAAGTTATGGCTCTGGAAAGGAGGGGAGTGAAAAACCAAAATGCAAAGCCGAAAAAGCTCCGAACCTGAAAGCTTCCAAACACATGACATCATCATATGGGCCATCCAGAATTGTTTAAAGGCATAGTAATCTTAGTGTATGTAATCTTTTGACTTTGCAGTAAGTAATAAAAATGCCTTAAAACATTCTCTCTCTCATTGTTCTGGCATTTGGCAAATATTAATAACTAGCTGAAGGGCCCGGCGCTGCCCGGGCATAGTAACTAACTATGGTTAGCTATAACAAATTATAATGATTATATCTCTATATAAAAAGCTGAGTGTAGAGCCCTGCCCACTCCACATAGCCACATTCACTATAATATTCCACATCATCCTGTCAGCCAGAGCTACCGGACTACTACCCCTAATTTCCCACATCATCCCGTCAGCCAGAGCCACCGGACAACTACCACTAATATCCCACATCATCCCGTCACAGCCGCCGGGCTACTACCCCTAATATCCCACATCATCCCATCAGCCAGAGCCACCGGACTACTACCCCTAATATCCCACATCATTCCATCAGCCAGAGCTTTAAGAGGGAAGATGTGCCTATAGGATGGAGGATGTGTGATGTGTATATGGGCAGGGAGGGGGGATTCATTTCTGTCATGTGCGCTCTGCTCCTTTTTGGGGGGCAAACAATGGCTGGGAGCTTATGTTCCCAGGGATGCTAGATTTCTCTCACCATGTCAGTGTCTGCTGAGGTGTTGTCAAGTGGGAAGACTTGCTCATAGCAACCATTCACAGTTCAGCTTCTTTTAACCAGCTCTGGTGAAATGAGAGATGCTTAGTGAATGGTTGCAAGGAAAACTGTTGCTCATAGCAAACAATCACAGCTCAGCTTCTTTTGAACAGCTCTGGTGAAATGAAAGATGCTTCATGATTGGTTGGTGATACACACATACATACATTCTGTTTTTTATATATATAGATTATAGTAATCCTATTTGACCTAAAGCAGGAAAGGTATATTCTGATTTCATGTCAGATATTGAGAAAAAACATGTATATGTTTTTATATAGTGTATGTAAACTTCTGGCTTTAACTGTATGTTCGTATTCATGCATTTGCAGAATGTGGTGATATACCTGCAGAGGTATACTATGGTACTGCAATGAGGGACGGATAGTGACAGTCTGATAGGGCCTCTGTAAGCACAGGTGTTTAATGCCATGTCAGTGCCCTCATGAAGTTTATTTTAGAGCTGAGCCCCGATAACATTTCTTTGGGAGCATTACCGGTATGTTTATTTGTCGTCTTGTAAACAATATAAATTTTGATGATCCTTATGCTATATTTTGTAAATGCATTAGCATCGTTTCAGAACAGGCACCCCTGATGGGTTTGAATCCTTTCAAAATATTCTCTGAACACTTGTTTTTTTTTCTAGCTTTAGTTCAATGCATCTTTAGAGTTCAGTCTTCAGTAACGGAATATTAGAGGTGCTAGTGATGACCGCTACATTGTCCACATTACGACAAGCATGGGCTCTTACTGTTTCCTACCCCGGACCTAGAGACCTGACCATCAAAGAGACGTAAAGCTTATTTCGCTTTCCCTTCTGGAGCTTATCTTGCATTATTCTGATGATAGGCTGCTCTGTATGGCAGCTTCTGTGTTATTATCTCTGGTGTGTAAGATGTCAGTGTCTGCGGCATCACTGAGCCTCTGCTTGCCAGTTTGCTTGCCATGGACGTCAGTGGCTTAAGTCATCCCCTTGTGCCATGCAGTGCAGTACAAGCAGAATTCTCAGTGTATGAGACCTATGTGAGAGCAGCCACAGCCAGTCCCAGTAATTCTCTTGCCTCCTCCTCTTAGACACAGCCCACTCCTTCTCACAACATACAGCCTGAGACTCCAGTACAATATCCTCTGCCAGACTGCCACAGCACCAGTCCCTTACTCATCAGGTTAGAGGACTGCAGTGCATCCAGGCTGGCAGATCACATCGCATTGCTGATGCCAGGACCCTCCATGCCTTCTACTGCTGATTTATGAAATGCCCTGCTAAGCCTTTGTAGAGGTAAGCACAGAAACCAGCCATTCAAAGAAATGCACATATTATAGGATATATTTAATTTTCTGCATTTTGTCTAAACTATGCATGTATAAATATATATATTTATTATATATAATATTTACTATATTATATTTGATTCTATATTATGTTGTAGGTTGATGCATGTCATGATAACACTTCGTTTCAATGTGTGCCGGTTACTATGACCTGAAGCTTCAGCACCATGGACAGTGGTAGCCCTGCTGCTGTGCAATGTGCTGTGCATCATTACAGACATCGTGCTCAATTCCTAAAAATTTCTCTCTATAATTCCCAGGCGATCATACGCTGGAGAAATGAATGAAAGCCTTAATGACAGCGACACCAGCTTCTCCGAACCTTGGGTCCAGACCAGCGATGTCAATGGTTCCTTGGAGTTGTCAGCTTTCTTCTCAGTGTTTACCATCAACCCATGGGATATTATGCTATGTATCTCAGGGACCATTATTGCCTGTGAGAATGCCATTGTGGTGGCCATCATCTTCTACACCCCAACACTTAGAACCCCTATGTTCGTGCTGATCGGGAGCCTAGCTACAGCAGATCTCCTTGCTGGGTTTGGCTTGATCCTTAATTTTGTATTTCAGTATGTGATTCAATCAGAGACTATCAACCTGATCACAGTGGGGTTCCTTGTGGCTTCATTCACAGCTTCAGTGAGCAGCTTATTGGCCATCACAGTGGACCGGTATCTCTCATTGTACAATGCACTGACTTACTCTTCAGAGAAGACAATCTTATGGATTCATCTCATGCTGGTTGTCACCTGGGGGGTCTCCATATGTCTAGGTCTCCTTCCAGTATTAGGCTGGAACTGTTTAGATGACATCTCATCGTGTAGCATTGTAAGCCCTCTGACCAAAAGTAATGTGACTTTATTATCCACCTCATTCTTTTTCATCTTTATTTTAATGCTGCATCTATACATAAAAATCTGCAAAATAGTCTGTAGACATGCTCACCAAATAGCACTACAGCAACATTTCCTCACAGCATCCCATTACGTAGCCACAAAGAAAGGAGTGTCCACTCTTGCCATCATTCTTGGGACTTTTGGGGCTAGTTGGTTGCCTTTCTCCATTTATTGTGTGGTGGGAGACCATGAATACCCCTCAGTGTACACATATGCCACTCTCCTACCTGCCACTTACAACTCAATGATCAATCCTATTATTTACGCCTACAGAAATCAAGAAATACAGAGATCCATGTGGGTTCTTTTCTGTGGCTGCTTTCAATCCAAAGTGTCCTTTCGCTCCAGATCACCCAGTGATGTATAAGTGACTGCACAAATGACAATCTAGTGACTACAATCGTGCCTGCTATGGACAACTAGATGTGTGCTAAGTAGTTGTTAAGAAGAAACCTTGGACCTTTAGCACTTTATCTTTTTTGATATCTCTGGGAATGGTCCATCCTGAGTATGAACAATGTGCAAGTCTTTATAGGACCAATGTGTGAAGAGAATATGCTTCAATATTGCACTTTATATTGAGCTGCTGTACTGCCAAATCAGTGTTGTGAGGGCTGACTGAGAAAGAATGTGTCTTTGTTTTATGTTATAATATATTTTGTCACTAATGCCGAGAACTTTTGTACTAACGAAATAAAAGTCGTTGACATGTAGTTATTATGACTGTGTCAATCTCTTCTTCCATATGGCTTGCATGCAGGTAGAGTAGTGAGCCGAGGATTAGTCACTGAAATATTCCATGAGAAAAACGGATGATGGCTTTAGAAGCATCTAATCACCCAGTAAATACGTCCAGTCATTACTATGAGTGCTGTATTGTAGGTAACCTACCATGAAATAGCCTGATGCCCGGAATTTTTTTTCAAACCTAAAGATTCCCCCAGCTCTTGTGCTGTTCCCGTCAGAAGCTTTACGTCATGGTGGCTACCTGAGCAGAATACCAATAACGCCCCCACTATACTCACCCTGTGGTGCTCACTGTATATAATTCTGTCTCTCACTATTAGAGGCAGCTAAAAGGTTAAAAAAAATGGCAAACGCTTTCAGCATGAGAGGTGGAGAAGATTATTCCTTGTAATAGCTTTCGAACTAAAGCTGGCCATAAATGTACTCATTTTTTTTTGCACCAATTTTGTTAATGATAATTAAATGATTTGTTGTGAGAAGTGGACATTTATTCCTGAAAATATATACTACTCACTTTGGTTTGTCTCTATACAGTGATTTACACTGATAATAGTGTTTATATTAACTTTTTTTGGCAGAAATGCCAATGGTTGCTCAGGTAATTCAAAGTATATGTCATTTTTCCAAAGTCAGGTTGCATAACTTACACTGATCTTTACTTGCAGTAATGACCACTGCTCCATTTAATAGAAAAGGGCATTGATAACACTGTTTTACTGATCAAAGGGGGGTCTGAGAAATCAGCAGCTTCTAACCTCTCCTGTTGACGATACTCCTTTAAATAATGCAATGCATTCTTCTAAACCTTTCAGATATCTTACATTAATTTATAAATTATAAAATAGTATTAAAAGAGACATATGTTTCTAACTTGCAAAGCGTACATGCGTACTTTCAGAATCGCACCAGAGAAAAAAATGAGAAGACCATTTAAAATTTTTTTTTTTTTTTGCTTATTTTCTTAGGTCTGAAATTGCATAGCCTTTCCTTGTTTTCCTTTTTTGTTTTATCTATTTTACATTCAAAAAAGGAAGATGAGTGTAATGAACATTTTTTTTACCAAATCTGTGCATATATATACACAGTGTATATATAGGTATGCAGTGTATATATATACATATATATACAGTGGGTATGGAAAGTATTCAGACCTCTTTATATTTTTCACTCTTTGCTTCATTGCAGCCATTTGGTAAATTAAAAAAGTCCATTTTTTTCTCATTAATGTACAATCTGCACCCCATCTTGGCTGAAAAAAAAACAAATGTAGAAATTTTTGCAAATTTACTAAAAAAGAAAAACTGAAATATCACATGGTCATTAGTATTCAGACCCTTTGCTCAGTATTGAGTAGAAGCACCCTTTTGAGCTAGTACAGCTATGAGTCTTCTTGGGAATGATGCAACAAGTTTTTCACACCTGGACTTGGGGATCCTCTGCCATTCTTCCTTGCAGATCCTCTCCAGTTCCGTCAGGTTGGATGGTCAACGTTGGTGGACAGCCATTTTCAGGTCTCTCCAGAGATGCTCAATTGTGTTTAGGTCAGGGCTCTGGCTGGGCCAGTCAAGAATGGTCGCATAGTTGTTCTGTAGCCACTCCTTTGTTATTTTAGCTGTGTGCTTTTCAGAGGAAAAGAAACAAGGCTCCATAGACTTATATTGTAAGGCCTCGCTCACACGAGCAAATAAATCGGACGAGTGCAATAATAATCGGATTGCACTCAGCCCAGTGTAATTCTATGGGGCTGTGCAGATCTGCCATTATTTTCTCATGCTTTTCAGAATGATTTGACATGCGAAAACAATTGCAGCATACTGCGAATAGCTGCAAGATTCAGAACGCATGCACACATATTAGTCTATGAGTGTGCATGACACATCACACTGCATTTGGATATCACCCGAGTGCAGTGCGATTCCTGCTGATGCTGGCAATTGAGAAGATGGAGAAATTACTTTCTCCGTCTCCTCCAGACCTGTGCTGTGATTCTTTCATGCGATTGGATCGTAGTACAGAGCATTGACACCCGGCTCAGGCTCGTAGCAGAGTTGGAGCCAACAGTCATAAGCATATCGCATCAGCTATTATATGCTAGTGTGTCTCCGGCCTAAATGAGACTTCCAGCTGAATGAGCCTGATAGTCTGAAGGACGGTGACGTCATTGAGAAGAGGAACAGAACGGCGCTGGATACCAGAGAAAGTGGTGATAGGGGAGTAGATTAACAAATACTCACTACATGTAAAAATAACTTCATGGGGGTGCTTCTTTAAGGCTACACAGATAATAAAGTACAAGCTTGGTCTCAATTGTCCCATTTTGATGTTTATTTATTTATTTTGTTCAGTTATCGCACTTTTTATGCCAATAGCATCTTCAGTAATACCAATGACTGACATTCCTAGCTGTCATGGTGCAAATAGATTAATATACAACATACTTGAAGATGGTTGCTTGACATGTAATTGGCCTTGACTATTGAGAACCATGAATAATTAGGCCTAAAGGCCCCATTTAGACGTCAGTTTTTCATATATCTGTGTTTGTGCTGTTCACACGTCCCCTGTTTTTTGCCGTTCGTGTGTGTTCATTAAGCAAAAACATAACACATATCCGTTTTTGATCCAAATGACAGGTCAAAATCACACATAACAGGCTATAGGTCTGTGAAAATCATGGACAGCCCATGGGTAATATTAGAATGTGTAGGAAAAGCTTAGCAATTTTTATTTTTGTGCATATGAGAAAAACATTGATCGAAAAATCGGACACTGTAGACAAACACTGATGGAAATCTGATCCAAATCATTAATGAAGACTGGTTCATTTTTTCATGTACGTGAAAAAAATTAAGTCTGAATGAAGCTTAAGGAGTGTCATATGGAGATTTTTAGGTAGAAAAATCCAATTTGGTTGTTAAAAGAAATTCACGTCAGAAGTCCATTGTAGTGTTCAGTTCTGACACTGTTTGTGAAGCATTTTTGCAATGCATTTTATTTTCAGTGTTTTGACTTCAGTATAAGCTTTGGTGCTGATGCCATAGGGAATCCACATAAAAGAACTGTAACGTCACTACTTTTCTGCTGCATGGGTATTAAAGGGAATCTGTCAGTATGATAAACCCTTCTAAGCCTTTTATATGGACATGCAGATCATAGGAAGCTGAGTAAAATGATACCTTGAAACCTGGAATTCAATGTCTCATTCCATAGAAATTCAGGTTTTTCCTATATGCAAATAAGCTGATCGAGACTATGGGCAGGACATAGATCTCCTATAGATTCTTCTTCTATAGCTTAATTTAAATAAAAGGAGACATTACCCATGTGAAACATGTAACTAACACGTGAGACATGTAATTAACACAGAACAGTAGAACTGAACCTTGTCTTCTTATAAACAGCTTTGCTGAAGCTTTCACAGCTCTGCTGTAAAGCAACACTATAGCAACACTGGCTGCCTGTAAGATGGAAGCTGAGAGGAACCTGCAGATGTGTCGTGATAGTCAAGCAAGAATCAGGAATGTAAGGAAGCCAGCACACCATTACATATGCAGTCCATGATGCAGGGAGCAACATTCTAACAAAACTTGCAGAAATGTGGAGAAAAACAGTAAGGTTCCAACTTCGGGGTAAAAAATATTAATCCAACTTTATTCAATAGCTGAAAAGCCCGGTGTTTCCCCGTCATAGTAACTAACTGTGGTTAGTTGTAACAAATTATAATGACTCTCTCTCTCTCTCTATATATATATATATATACAGTGGGGCAAAAAAGTATTTAGTCAGTCAGCAATAGTGCAAGTTCCACCACTTAAAAAGATGAGAGGCGTCTGTAATTTACATCATAGGTAGACCTCAACTATGGGAGACAAACTGAGAAAAAAAAATCCAGAAAATCACATTGTCTGTTTTTGTTTGTGCCAAGGAGTCTCTTATAGAGCCGAATTGTATAAAGGTCAAGTTGGAAAGCCCTGATTGCTTCTTCAGTTCCTGAAAGGAGGGGAGTGCCCCGTCCGTTAAGAGTTCATCAACCGCTACATTTGCCAGGGAACCGGGTTTGATTAGATCATTGTCTCGGGAATAAGATGCGTGTGGCATTATATCTGCCAACTTGAGTAAGGGGGACAAAGGGGGAACTAGAGTTTTCACCAATCCCTTCCATAATTTTAAGGTAGCTTTGGTGTGTATATTAGGTAAATTTTTGTTTATGTTTTTACAAGGATATGCCAAAAGGATGGATCTCAGGGGATAAGGCGCTAGGGCTTCCTCCACCTCAATCCACTGCTTATTGTTAGGAGACCGCAACAGGTCTACCACTCTGGTAAGCATTGTCGCTTGGTAGTACCTTACTATGTCTGGTGCACCCATCCCACCCCTCGATTTGTTTAATGTTAATGTCCTGTATGCTAATCGGGGCTTTTGCTTTTTCCAAACATATCTGCGGAATAATGTATTAATTTTAAAAAGATACGATTTGGGGATGGTTATAGGGAGCATTTGGAAGATATATATGAACTTGGGTAAGATTAGGCTCTTCAGTAAATTTTTCCTTCCCATCCACGACACATACGAGTCCCTCCATGATTTCATGATGGTTTCTACTGAGGCAATTAGGGGGGGAATATTCTGTTGAAAAAGGTCTCTATCCGATCTTCCTATCTTTACACCTAAATATTTGATATATTGTTTTGGCCAGGTGAATGGGTATGTACTTTTTAGATTAGCTAAGGTATTCGGGGATATATGTATGTCTAGCGCTTCCGACTTAGACATATTTACTTTAAAATTGGAAATTTTGCTATATTGATCTATGAGATCCATCAATGTTGGGAGTCCCAGCAAAGGATTAGTCATCAAGACTAAGAGATCGTCCGCAAATGCCGCTATTTTATAGTGTGTCTTATTGATACGAATACCCTCTATTCCCTCATGTATTTGTATGGCCTTTAAGAGAGGTTCCATTGCTAGCACAAATAACAACGGGGATAGGGGACAGCCCTGTCTTGTTCCGTTCTTTATAGTAAATGCATCTGTTGTAAAATCGTTAATCCTAATATGTGCCTTGGGCTTATCGTACATTGCCATTACGCTTCGGGTATCTCAAACTTGATCAGCACTTCCCGTAGGTATACCCAGTCCACCCTGTCAAAGGCCTTCTCTGCATCTGTTCCAAGAAGCATCAATGGGAGTTTACGATTTTTTGCGTATTGAAGGTGTAATACTTTGTGGACATTATCCCTTCCCTCCCTTCCACCAACAAACCCGGTCTGATTTAAGGAAATCAAATTTGGCAATGACTTGGCCATTCTTTTTGCCATCAGCCCTGCTAGGATTTTTAGGTCCACATTAAGGAGAGAGATTGGCCTATAGCTACTACATTGTTCAGGATCCTTCCCCGCTTTGTGTATTAGGGATATTCTGGCTGTAAGCATTTGGTTTGGCAATGGGTGGCCTTGTAAAACTGCGTTGCAAACGTTCAATAAATGTGGGAGTAGGAGGCCAGAGAAGGATTTATAGTAAAGTGCTGAGAATCCATCTGGACCGGGCGCTTTCCCCTTCGGGCACTTTGACAGGGCGGACTGCAACTCCCCTAGTGAAAAAGGTCTAGTGAGATATTGTTTTTGGGAATCAGACAAGACAGGCAGATCTAAAGTGCTTAGGAAGGACCTAGTGTCCATGCTTCTTTTAAGTGCGGAATCGGCGTTATCTTCCGGACGGAGATTATATAATTTCTTATAGTAGTCAAGGAATGCCCGCTCCATGTGCTCAGGAGTTTGCGAGCTTAACCCTTGTTCATTCTTGATTGAGATAATCAGCGTACGTGACTGCCGCTTCCTTAGTTGTGATAACATTAATTTGGATGCTTTGTCTCCATGGACGTACATTCTGTTTTTCCATGTTGCATAGAGCTTAGCAGATCTCGAGTTTAATATGTCTTTAAGTTGCTGTCTTTTTTGTTGCAGCTTCTCTAAGCTATGTTGATCTATTTTATGTTTATGTGTAAGCTCCAGCTGTGATATACTGAGCACAAAATTATAATTATACAATAGGACACCTATATAGATTTTGCTCCATAACACATATACTGTAAATAACGCTATAATCCATGTATTCTTAAATAATGGTGACAATGAATACAATCAATATTATTAATCAGCAGTGCAATAGTTAAGTGTGTACTGAGAAACGCATGAAAAAATAACACTTACTCAAATGAGCTACCAATCTCACATGCACTACACATCCAAGTCACTGTCAAATTAGTGTATATATGTATCAAAAATTGCCCACTAGCATATGGAGCCAGGTGGTAATGCTAATTAGTAGCATAAAAAAAGTGCCTTGATAACAAAAAGATAGAACCAGCCTAAAGCTGCAGGCTGGCAATAAAGATAAGACAGATCCACATGTGCAATGACACTGATGAATCCTATAGTGAAAAGGGAATTCCCCCAGCCCTTAGCCATCCAGATCCAAGGTATACTATCCTAAATGATTATATTTACGGGTGTATGTAGGTGCCCGTGGTGTCCCCTCACCCCGATGCGTGTTTCGCTGCCAGCTTCTTCCAGGGGGCGTGTCTAAGGTAAGGGGCGGCAGGTTTTTATATGAGCGCCGTGTCGCTGAAATCCAGTCTGCAGTAACGGCGCTTGAAGCCATAGCCCCGCCCCTTGTGATGTGCTTCCTCACAGCGCTCTATGACACGCAAGCTAAACCCTGCGTGTCAGTGTCAGAGCGTCATAGGAAGCAACGAGGGCCGAGGATACAGGCGCATGCGCACAGAGCTAGACCGCGATCTTAGTAAATACATGAATAAGACTTAATGCACAGATAAGTCCCCTAAAAAATCTAAATAATCTACTTATACAATCATTATCATATTCATCCATTTCTTCCTATGATCTACTGTGATGTGAGTAACAATATCACAATTATGTGTAAAAAGACATATATACAGTGGGGCAAAAAAGTATTTAGTCAGTCAGCAATAGTGCAAGTTCCACCACTTAAAAAGATGAGAGGCGTCTGTAATTTACATCATAGGTAGACCTCAACTATGGGAGACAAACTGAGAAAAAAAAATCCAGAAAATCACATTGTCTGTTTTTGTTTCATTTTATTTGCATATTATGGTGGAAAATAAGTATTTGGTCAGAAACAAAATTTCATCTCAATACTTTGTGATATATCCTTTGTTGGCAATGACAGAGGTCAAATGTTTTCTGTAAGTCTTCACAAGGTTGCCACACACTGTTGTTGGTATGTTGGCCCATTCCTCCATGCAGATCTCCTCTAGAGCAGTGATGTTTTTGGCTTTTCGCTTGGCAACACGGACTTTCAACTCCCTCCAAAGGTTTTCTATAGGGTTGAGATCTGGAGACTGGCTAGGCCACTCCAGGACCTTGAAATGCTTCTTACGAAGCCACTCCTTCGTTGCCCTGGCGGTGTGCTTTGGATCATTGTCATGTTGAAAGACCCAGCCACGTTTCATCTTCAATGCCCTTGCTGATGGAAGGAGGTTTGCACTCAAAATCTCACGATACATGGCCCCATTCATTCTTTCATGTACCCGGATCAGTCGTCCTGGCCCCTTTGCAGAGAAACAGCCCCAAAGCATGATGTTTCCCCCACCATGCTTTACAGTAGGTATGGTGTTTGATGGATGCAACTCAGTATTCTTTTTCCTCCAAACACGACAAGTTGTGTTTCTACCAAACAGTTCCAGTTTGGTTTCATCAGACCATAGGACATTCTCCCAAAACTCCTCTGGATCATCCAAATGCTCTCTAGCAAACTTCAGACGGGCCCGGACATGTACAGGCTTAAGCAGTGGGACACGTCTGGCACTGCAGGATCTGAGTCCATGGTGGCGTAGTGTGTTACTTATGGTAGGCCTTGTTACATTGGTCCCAGCTCTCTGCAGTTCATTCACTAGGTCCCCCCGCGTGGTTCTGGGATTTTTGCTCACCGTTCTTGTGATCATTCTGACCCCACGGGGTGGGATTTTGCGTGGAGCACCAGATCGAGGGAGATTATCAGTGGTCTTGTATGTCTTCCATTTTCTAATTATTGCTCCCACAGTTGATTTCTTCACTCCAAGCTGGTTGGCTATTGCAGATTCAGTCTTCCCAGCCTGGTGCAGGACTACAATTTTGTTTCTGGTGTCCTTTGACAGCTCTTTGGTCTTCACCATATTGGAGTTTGGAGTCAGACTGTTTGAGGGTGTGCACAGGTGTCTTTTTATACTGATAACAAGTTTAAACAGGTGCCATTACTACAGGTAATGAGTGGAGGAAAGAGAAAGACTCTTAAAGAAGAAGTTACAGGTCTGTGAGAGCCAGAAATCTTGATTGCTTGTTTCTGACCAAATACTTATTTTCCACCATAATATGCAAATAAAATGAAACAAAAACAGACAATGTGATTTTCTGGATTTTTTTTTCTCAGTTTGTCTCCCATAGTTGAGGTCTACCTATGATGTAAATTACAGACGCCTCTCATCTTTTTAAGTGGTGGAACTTGCACTATTGCTGACTGACTAAATACTTTTTTGCCCCACTGTATATGTGTCTAAGACATATATAAAGTGACAGTGCATAATTAATCAAGTAACCACTGATCAACATGAAATCCATGTATAATCCATGAATGACAATATCACAATTAAGTGTAAAAGGACATATATATTTGTCCGAGACATATTTAAAGTGACAGTGCATAATTAATCAAATAACCATTAAAATAATTAATCAACACCAAATCCATATATAAGAATAACAGTAATGACCATCATAGAATATACTGTGCCAAAAAAATTAAATTAATAAAATTAATTTAATAAAGTGACAGTTCTTTAAAGTGATAGTATTTCAATAATAATATATCATTGGGTCTAATTTATCAAGAAGAAATAAAAGTGCAATCTATAAACACATAATGCAATTAATTATCCTAACTAAAGTGACCAGTGACAGTGACCATGTGTATACCATAAAAGTACATGTACATTAATATAAGGAAGAATAAAAAATAAAAAATAAATAAAAATGAAACGAAAAAAATGAAAAAATATATATTTATTTTTACAAAAAATAAAAATACAAAAAATAAATGAAATAATAATAAATAATAATATTTAGTGGAAGAAAAAATCTTGCTAGTAGATTCCAAATTCAGGCCATGATCTTGTACCTGATACATCAAGTCCAAACAATGTAACCATCAATGTCTGGAAGGCGACAGCTCATGTACTAAAATTGATAAATAAACAAAATTAATAACAAATATGACCAGAGAAAATAAAACACCCAAATAAACCCTTACCCATAAAAAGGATGCCAGTTTACAAAAACGCAGAAAAACCCATATTTTCATTTAATCCATAAGGATTAAGTGTACCCAGATGGTAAATCCAGCGACATTCCAGCTGAGAAAGAGATTTGAAAATGTCGCCACCCCTGGTACCTAAATCAACCTGGTCAATGGCCCTAATCCGTAACCCTTGAGGATTACAATTATGGTACTTTTTGAAGTGCCTGGGTAATGTCTTCAATTGGGCACAATCTTCAATGGTAACAGCTTTCTCTATGTCTAAAACATGTTCCCTAACTCGAATTTTTAGCTCTATAGTAGTTAGGCCGATATATACTTTTTTGCAAGGGCACTCTGTGTGATATATCACCCCTTTAGAGGAACATGTGAGATGTTTCCTGATGTCGTACTGGTGACAACCATCTGAGTTCCCAAACTTTTTGCATTTTACCAGGTTGAGACATGCCTTACACAGGCCGCAAGGGAAAAAGCCAAGCGATAAAGATCCCAGATTCAATTTTTTCTTTTTCTCATAGTGACTTTGCACCAACAAATCCTTACAATTAGCCGAGCGTCTGGCTACACATTGAGGAGCTGAGGGTAAAGCCTTACTCAAAACCGGATCGGTGAGCAAAACCTTCCAGTGTTTATGGATTATATCCTTCAAATTCCGCCATTGGCCATTAAACGTGGAAATAAATCTTACTTGGTTGTTAACAGCTTTTTCCATTTTTTTATTGTTATATAGCAATTCATTACGTGATATACCCACAGCTCTCTTATAACCTCTTCTTATCATCCTGCAGCTATATCCACGATCCTCAAATATCCTTGTTAAATCCAAACATTGTTTTTCAAAAGTAGCAGTTTCGGAACAGATACTTTTTGCCCGCAAAAACTGACCTATTGGAATTCCACGGATAGTGCTGATGGGGTGAGCGGAGTCGGCCAGGAGATATGAATTGATAGCCGTAGGTTTTCTGAAAATGTCCGTATGAATCCTTCCATCACTCGAAGCCTCTATCCAAATGTCAAGAAACTCCAAACACCTGCCAGATTTAAATGTACGCTTCACGTTAAGGTCATTGTCATTCAATTCCTTCATCAAATTTCCCAGTTCAAATTCCGTACCCTCCCAGACGAATAGCACATCATCTATATACCTCATCCAATTGTTCACTTTCGCCATGTTAACAATTTTGTCCCCCAATAAAATTTCTCTCTCCCACAGCCCTAAAAATAAATTGGCATAGGAGGGGGCACAAGAGGCCCCCATAGCTGTACCTTGGCATTGGAGAAAAGTCCTGTTGTCAAATGTGAACACGTTATGATTCAGTATAAATTGCAAAAGGGTCAAGATGAAGTTCACCATGGAATTTTCAATGTTACTAACTCGCAAGAACCAGGCTGCAGCAGCCAACCCATCTTTATGTCTGATCGAGGTGTAGAACGCCTCTACATCCGCTGTCACTAGAATCTGGTTGTCTTCTAATTGCATCTGATCAATTCGTTGCAAAGCCTGATTAGTATATCTAATGAAGGAAGGTAAGGTAGAAACAATAGGCTTTAGAAAATAATCCACTACATCAGAGATTATTTCACATAAACCCCCATTCCCAGCCACAATGGGCCTACCAGGCGGATCCAGGGCAAGTTTTGGTTCAAGATCACGAATCCTGTCCAAAAAAGGCTTTGGAAATCAAACCCTCTGTAAATGCCTTTTCCAAAATGGAAATCAGATTCTGCTGAAAAGAAGGAATAGGATTATGGAATAATCTTTTATAGCATTTCTCATCATTTAACAACTTGTAGGCCTGTTATTCGTACAATTCCTTGGGCCATATCACCAAGTTCCCCCCTTTGTCCGCTGGCTTAAATAGGACATCGTCCCAACCTTTTAGCTCCTGTAGGACATCTATTTCTTCTTTGGATAAATTATCCCTATTTTTTGGGTCTGTGTCAATCTCTCAACATCTTTAGTTACGAGCCAGGTAAACACTTCAACAGCTAGACATAAACTGAGGGGAGGAAAATGTTTTGATTTACCATAAAGGTTAGAGGGGCTAGTACTCACCTCCTCAGGCCCACTTTCTCCAGCTAAAGATTCCAAAATTTCAATCGCTTCTTTCTCCAAAGCTGTGGTAGAAGTATCAAAAATCGGGACATCCATCTTGAAATGCAATTTTTTTAGCACAATTTTCCTAGCAAACAGATTAAGATTCTTTATCGCAGTAAAGGAGTCTAAACGAGAAGATGGAGAAAAATTAAGACCTTTCTCAAGTAATCTAACTTGGGGTGATGTTAACATATGTGTTAACAAATTAATCACCTTTAATTGAGCCTTAAATTTTCTTGGTTTATAAGGTCTCTGAAACATGTCATGGTGTTATGATTGAGTGACCGTAGGAGGCAAAAACACACTCACTCTAATATTCCACATCATCCCGTCAACCAGAGCCACCAGACTACTACCTCTAATATCCCACATCATCCCATCAGAGCCACCGGACTACTACTCCTAATATCCCGCATCATCCCGTCAGCCAGAGCCACGGGTCTACTACCACTAATATTCCACATCATCCCATCAGCCAGAGCCACCGGACAACTACCCCTAATATCCCACATCATCCCGTCAGCCAGAGCCACCAGACTTCTACGCCTTGTCATGGTTTATTCAGGATTCTGGACAGATGGTGCAGGGGTTAATAGGGAGAGCCTCTTTTTGACACCAGGGAGGGTTTTTATAGCTTCAGGTGAGCACCCCTCCCTGCGTTTATACTCCTAACTTGAGTGTGCCCGACCCTGCATCGCTAGTGCCTCTCGCCTGTTCTCGTATGTTGGTTGGTGTATGATCTGTTCTGGACTTGGTTTACGTCTCTTGGTTTCTGATTTGGTACCGTACTGCTCGACCCATGTTTGACCCTCTGCTTCTCCTGACTACTCTCTATCATTCTGATTCTGTACTGCGTTGCCTGACCCATGTCTGACCCTCTGCTTCACCCGACTATCCTCTGCCAATCTGAATCTGTACAGTGTTGCTAGACCTGTGTTTGACCCCCTGTTTTGTCTGACCATCACCTCTGTTCATCCCCTGTGTAACCGAGTCCCCTGCCTGCCACCGCTGCGTCCGGAGGTAAGCTCCGCCCCCTCCTCTGACGCGCGATCACATGGTGGAAGGTCCTGCGGGCACTGAGCGCCTTTCTGTTGCTCCTCCCCTCCCGCAGGTCCTAGGACTGATTTCCTGATACCAGATACTGCACTCCTACCCGGCCACCAGGAGTAACCATCCTCTGGATTCTCAGCACCTTCACAGGGCCTGCTGACGCTTACCTATCACGCCACTCCTGACAACTACAATGGTGAGCGTGACACCCCTAATATCCCACATCATCCCATCAGCCAGAGCCACCAGAATACTATCACTAATATCCCACATCATCCTGTCAGAACCACCGGACTACTACCCCTAATATCCCACATCATCCCGTCAGAGCCACCGGACTACTACTCCTAATATCCCACATCATCCCGTCAGCCAAAGCCACCAGACTACTTCCACTAATATCCCACATCATCCCGTCAGCCAGAGCCACCGGTCTACTACCACTAATATTCCACATCATCCCGTCAGCCAGAGCCACCGGACTACTACCCCTAATATCCCACATCATCCCGTCAGCCAGAGCCATCAGAATACTATCACTAATATCCCACATCATCCTGTCAGAGCCACCGGACTACTACCCCTAATATCCCACATCATCCCATCACAGCCATCAGAGTACTACTCCTAATATTCCACATCATCCAGTCAGCCAGAGCCACGGGACTACTACCCCTAATATCCCACATCATGCCGTCAGAGCCAACATTGTAAAATGATAACTGGGTTGGAGAAATCCATCTTGTGATTCTTTTTTAATCTGTGTTTGAATTTTTAAGTTAATGAGGATGCTTCATGCTAGACAAAGAGAAGTTCCTGATTCTTGAATCCCCCTGCAGTCTGTGTCAGAGGGTGGTCTGTGTCGGCACGGTAATAAATTGTGTTATTTCCAGCTTTACAGATGGAAGATAACACCATATAAATGATAATAATAATAGGCCTCAGTTATCACAACTGTCTACAAGGAAAATTGTTGTTCATAGCAACCAATCATAGCTCAGCTATCATCTTTTAAACAGCTCTGGAGAAATTAAACATGCTTAGTGATTGGTTGCTATGGGCATCACAGGCAGTGTAGCCTGTTGTGGTCAAGAAGATGTGCCTATGAAATATATATTACATATTTTATATATATACAGTATATATATATATATGATATATATTATACGTGGCTTTACGTGTGGAGTGAGTGTGCCTATGTGGAGTGGGCGGGGCTATGTGGAGTGGGCGTGGCTTGATACACACACATACATACATACATACATACATCTACTCATTTTTATATATATAGATTAACAGGTCATATCAAAATGTGATGTAGGTGTGATAGGAAGCTTGTGCTGTCTGAATAATGCCTAATTTTGAAAAAAAAACAAACTACTAAACACCTCTTCATCAATAACAACAGATGCATAAATGTTTAATCGCTCTCATTACATACAGTTTATATAAAAATAATATATAGTGGGGAAAATAAGTATTTGATGCACTGCTGATTTTGCAAGTTTTCCCACCTACAAAGAATGGATAGGTCTGTAATTTTTATTGTAGGTACACTTAAACTGTGAGAGACAGAATCTTAAAAAAATCCCAAAAATCACAATGTATTATTTTTAAATAATTAAATTGCACTTTATTGCATGAAATAAGTATTTGACCATCTACCAATCAGCAAGAATTCTGGTTCTCACATACATGTTAGTTTTTCTTTAAAAAGCCTTCCTACTCTGCATTCATTACCTGCATCAATTGCACCTGTTTGAACTCATTACCTGTATAAAAGACACCTGTCCACACACTCAATCAATCACACTCCTACTTCTCCAGCATGGAAACAACGGAAGAGCTGTCAAATGACACCAGGGACAAAATTGTAGACCTGGTCAAGGCTGGGATGGGCGACAGTACTATAGGCAAGCAGCTTGGTGAGAAAGCAACAACTGTTAACACAATTATTAGAAAATAAAAGACACACAAGATAAATGTCAATCTTCCTCAGTCTGGGACTCCAAGCATGATCTCGGCTCGTGGAGTAATGATGATTCTGAGAAAAGTTAGGAATCAGCCCAGAACAACATAGAAGGACCTGGTTAATGACCAGAAGAAAGCTGGGACCTCAAACATTACCGTTAGAACATACTACACCGTCATGGATTAAAATCCTGCAGGGCAGGCAAGGTCCCCCTGCTCATGCCAGCACATGTCCAGCCCCCTGTGAAGTTCGCCAATGACCATCTGGATGAGCCAGAGGAGGCATGAGAGGTCATGCAGTCAGATGAGACCAAAATAGAACTTTTTGGCATCAACTCCACTCAGAGTGTTTGGAGGAAGAAGAATGATGAGTTCAACCCCCAGAACACCATCCCAACCATGAAGCATGATGGTGGAAACATCATACTTTGTGGGTGCTTTTATGCAAAGGGTGACTGCATAGTATTGAAGGAAGAATAGATGGGTTCATGTATCGCTTGGTTTTGGCCAACAACTTCCGTCCCTCAGTAAGAGCATTGAAGATAGGTTGTGGCTGGGTCTTCCAGCATGACAATGACCCGAAACACACAGCCAGGGTAACTAAGGAGAAGGTCTCCATAAGAAGCATTACAAGATCCAAGAGTGGCCTAGCCAATCTCCAGACCTGAACCCAATAGAAAATCTCTGGAGGGAGCTGAAATTCAATGTTGCCCAGCAAAGCCCCGGAACCTGAAACATCTGGAGACAATCTGTATGAAGGAGTGGGCCAAAATCCCTGCTGCAGTGTGTGCAAAACTGGTCAAAAACTACAGGAGACATCTGACCTCTGTAATTGCAAACAAAGGTTTCTATACCAATTTTTAGTTCTGTTTTTCTATTGCATAAAATGCTTATTTCATGCAACTTCAAATTAATTATGTAAAATTCATACTATGTGATTTTCTGAATTTTTTTTAAAAAGATTTTGTCTCTCACAGTTGAAGTGATAAAAATTACACACTTCTCCATTCTTTGTAGGTGGGAAAACTTGCAAAATTGGCAGAGTTTCAAATACTTATTATCCACACTGTGTGTGTGCATATTGTAAGGTAGCGCTTGTCTTTATGGTAGGGGATACTCGCTTTGCAGCCAAATAACCAAATCCAGCACGGGTTTTCCATAAAGCAATAACAGTCCATGCAGTTTATACAGGCATCATAAACCCAAAGCAATAGAAAGTTCATATCAAACAGCATAGCGTCCATGACAGAGCTCCACTCTGTTAACCCTGTAGTGACACAGGCTATGCAATGTCCAATACGCAGGCTTTCTAGCCTCACAGTTATCTCACCCCATCAGGGTTACCTCATGGTTGCTTCACCACACTGCAGACGTCCATTCCCTCCTCTGGGAACTCTCAGACACGTGCAGCCATTATACACACAGGCACTTCAGGAAGGCAGACACATCTTCCAGCGAGACCTTCCAAACGGACCAACCGGGTCCAAGCATTCACTCATGTGACCTACCCTGGCCACCTTAAATGGTCCATAGCCACGCCCACCGGATCACATGGCTATGACCTCATCACAGGTCCTTCAATCATTCACACACATATACATTACTATGGCATTCTAGATGCACACCCCTAGGTGGGTTTGTAGGTAGCTGGTACGCCCATCTCACCAGCTACCTGGAAAGCTCCCCTGACACAGTGCAACGAAAGCTCAGCAGTACCTCTGCTGAACAACACACATATTCAAGCTTCCATCCCAAGGTCACCTACATTGGGATACATAACGATCATTCAGCATCCTGCCACTCATCCTCTCTCCTGGGACACCCACACAGCGCCACCCTAGCGGACACAGTGGTCACTACACCACAATATATATATATATATATACATATATATATATACTGCTCAAAAAAATAAAGGGATCACAAACAGCCTCTGGCAAAAATTAAGAAGAGACCACTGCACAGTTTTATAAAAATCAGCTTCTCTACATGTCTGACAGCCATTTCATTCCTGTGTCAGTTGAATTCCAACCAGAGTACACCTCATTCAACCTAATGTGCTTCTGATTAGGTGGTCAAATCTTATTTAATGAAGGAAAGTATAAAAAACCCTGCTGTGGTGTTTACAGTCCTCTTGCAATAGGACAAGCTGGATGACAAAACAAGTGCTAGTAATATCCCAAAAGTAATAGGAATGAAAAAATAACTTTTAACCATGCCAAAGGAGTTGAAAAGAAAAGTCTTGAGTGAGGAAAAGAAAGGTTCAATTGTGGCTTTACTAGCAAAGGGATACATTGAGCGCCATGTTACCTTCATCCTTAAAACTTCTAAGACGGCAGTCCATTACAACAAGGTCAAGCAGCAGACATTGGGGACAACAAAGCTACAGATCATGAAAGGGCAAAAATGACTCCACTGACCGGGATAACCTTCATCTTATTCGAATGTCACTCAGCAACCCCAGGATGACATCAAGTGACCTACAAAAGGAATGGCAAATGGCAGCTGGGGTGAAGTGCACAGCAAGAACAGTTTGTAACAGGCTCCTAGAGGCAGGGCTCAAGCCATGTAAAGTTAGAAAAAAGCATTTCATCAATGAGAAGCAAAGGAGAGCCAGGCTAAAGTTTGCCAAAGACCATAAGGATTGGACCATCGAGGACTGGAGTAAGATAATCTTCTCTGATGAGTAAAATTTTCAGCTTTGCCCAACACCTGGTCATCTAATGGTTAGACGGAGACCTGGAGAGGCGTGCAAGTCGCATTGTCTTGCACCCAGGGGTGGGATTCGGCTGGTTCTCCCCGGTTCAATGGAACCACTTAAAAAAGCAGCCAGTTCCCCGAACTGGGGAGATTCAGAGCCGTGATCTGATACTGCCATGGGGGGCCCTGCAGGGTGGCTAATGATGAGGGCAATCTGGTCGGTTTCTCTGGGCCTGAGGCTCTGGGGGCCCCTGGCCAGATTGCCCTCATGTGCGGCGGGCAGGGAGCGATCCAAATAGCTCAGCTGCCTGCAAGAGAAAGTAGCAGCAGAGCTGCAAGGATCCATCCTGCTTCCTGCCCGCCGCCCACGCTTCCTGTCTCTGACACAGAGAGGAGCGCTGTTGAATGACATCATCATTCAGCAGCCGCTGCTGTGCCAGAGCAAGGAAGCGCGAGCGATGCTGCGGACAGGTGAGAGGTGCTGCTGTGTGTGTATGCTGTGTGTGTGTCTATGTATGTATGTGGGTATGTCTGTGTGTGTAGGTGGAGCCGGACCCTAGAGAAGGCAATGATATGATGGGGGATATGGGGAGAAGGCCGTGATGGGGAGAGAAGGCCATGATGGGGGTGATGGGGAGAGAAGGCCATGATGGAGTGATGGGAGAAGGCCATGATGGGGTGATGGGGAGAGAAGGCCATGATGGGGTGATGGGGAGAGAAGGCCATGATGGGGTGATGGGGAGAGAAGGCCATGATGGGGGTGATGGGGAGAAGGCCATGATGTGGTGATGGGGAGAAGGCAATGATGGGAGTGATGGGGAGATGGCAGTGAAGGGGTGATGGAGAAGGTCATGATGGGGTGATGGGGAGAAAGCAATGATGGGAGTGATGGGGAGAAGGCAGTGATGGGGTGATGGAGAAGGCAATGATGGGGTGATGGAGAAGGCAATAATGGGAGTGATGGGAAGTGTAACGAATGGAAGCAGAGGCAGAGATGGTGAAGTTCACATTCGTTTTTATTTTTTAAGTGGAACCTCAGGACCACGGTCTGGGGGGCTCCGAAGGGGGCGTGACTAGTGAGCCCCGGGCACCCGAAGTAAAGCCCCTCAGGCAGGGCCAGAATGGAATACCCAAAGGACACAGGTGCTACCTCCAGTTAGACCCCGAACATGTGGCAGCTGTCCCAGCGGGACTAAAAGGGATAACAAAAGTTACAGCAGAGTCCGTAATGCGCTGAGTCCTGGATCCGGGTAGTTGGTAAGGAGTCAGTTCCAGTGACCTTCACACAGTCCTTGGACTCGGATGGCTGTAGGCGGAACGGGATGGCTTAGGCCCAGATAGTTGCTGATATAACCAGGTAACACAGGATACTGATATGCTGTGGAAACAGAGAGCATTAGACAATGCACAGAGACTGCAGATGCAGCGCAGACAGGTTAGCATGAGAACTGGATGTAGCAATGATAGATACTCGTTGCTCCGGCGCTCTCCCTATGGAGGAGAGGCCAGAAATAGCAGCCAGTGCGCTGCCATTGGTTAATTGCACTTTTTGAATAATGCACGCTGCTCCTTTAAGAAGGCAAGAGAGCGGGCGGGCATGCCCTAATAGCCTTAGCTACAGAACTCCTCACAGGATGCCAGGAGGAGGAGGCAGGAGGGAGGACAGAACGCTGAGCAACAGCATGAGAGGCTTGAGGTGAGTGCCCAGAACGGAGAGCAGCGGCAGGTCTGGACGCAGCGCCAGGACAGGGGCCAGGTGTAACTGTGGCAGACCGGGGCGCAGCGCCAGGACGGGGACCGGGTGTAACAGGGAGAAGGCAATGATGGGGGTGATGGGGAGAAGGCAATGATGGGGGTGATGGAGAGGGAAATGATGGGGTGGTGGGGAAAAAGAAATGATGATGGGGTGGTGGGGGAGAATGCAATGATGGTGGTGGTGGAAAGGGCAATAATGGGGGTGGTGGAGGAGGAGGAAATGATGGAGGTGGTGGAATGGGCAATGATGGGAGTGGTGGGGGAGAGGACAATAATGAAAGCAAAGATAGTGGTGTGGGAGAAGAAAATGATGGAAGTGGTGAAGAGGGCAATGATGGGGTGGGGGAGAGGACAATAATGGGATGTGAGGGGAGGAGAACAATGCGTTTTTTTTCACCCAACCACCCAGTATAGTCTATGGGTGCACTGACGTGCGCATGGTAATGCGCACATCAGCGCAATAAAATGCATGCGTTTTTAAAAAAAACGTGCACAAAACCGCAAAAAATGCATGATGCGTTTGTTATGTGCGTTTGCACTGCGCACGGTGCGCAGCGCAAAAAAACGCAAGTGTGAAAGTAGCCTTAGTATATAGTGTACTCACTAATTCTGTATAACACCATCCTTAGTTACATAGTGTCCTCTTTTATTATGTATAACACCGTTCCTTATTACATACCATCCTCTCTAGTTATATATGGTGCCGTCCCTTATTATATGGCTTCCTCTGCTGTTATGTATAGTGCTGTCTCTTACTTAGTGTATTCTTGTTAATTTTGTTATTCACAGTGCCATCTTTTATTACATAGTCCCCTCTCTTTTTAGATATAAAATGACTGCTGATCGAGGAGTCGGTGACTAAACTACCAGTCTATCAGCTCCTCCATTAGAAAGGAAACTTTCCTATGCTCCATTAGCCATCATTGCATTATACAGCTAACAAGACACTATGGTATGTAATAAAAACAGGGCTCTATATAATTCAATATGTAAGGGACAGCACTGTACATAACAAGAGAGGGCACTGTGTAAGGCACTGTGTACAGCAATATTCATAATAAAGGATACTATGTAATATATATACATGTATGTGTGTGTGGCTATATAATATATATATATATATCTAATATATAAAGCTCAAAGTGTGTGTGTATGTATGTATGTATGTGTGTGGGTATTTATGTGTGTGTGTGTATGTCCGGGATAGGCATCCGCACCGTTGCAGCTACAGCCACAAAATTTGGCACAGTCACACGTCTGGACCCCGAGAGCGTCCTAAGCTATGTTGTAAGATTTTAACCCCGCGCATTTCAATTCACCAAACAATTTTGCCCCTGTCTACATACTGGAGAAAAAGTGTGTGCGCGTCAAGCCCCACCCCTCATTATGATGTTATAATGCCTCTATCTACATAATGGGGAAACAGTGTGTGCGTATCAAGCCCCGCCCCTCATTATGATGTCACAATGGTTGCCATGGCGATGCTGATGTCATCATAGGTTGCAAGCCCCGCCGCTCATTATGATGTCATAATGGTTGAATATGGGATGGAGGATGTGTGATGGGTATATGGGCACTGGACTATGGGATGGAGGATATGTATGACGGGTATATGGGCATGGGACTATGGGATGGAGGATGTGTGATGGATATATGGGAACTGGACTATGGGATGGAGGATATGTATGACGGGTATATGGGCACGGGACTATGGGATGGAGGATATGTATGATGGGTATATAGGCACAGGCCTATGGGATGGTGGATATGTATGATGGGTATATGGGCACGGGACTATGGGATTGAGGATAATTATAATTTGTTATAACTAACCACAATTAGTTACTATGCCCGGGCAGCGCCGGGCTCTTCAATGGAGGATGTGTGATGGGTATATGGGCACTCGACTATGGGATGGAGGATATGTATGATGGGTATATGGGCACGGGCCTATGGGATGGTGGATATGTGTGATGGGTATATGGGCACGGGACTATGGGATGGTGGATATGTATGATGGGTATATGGGCACAGGCCTATGGGATGGTGGATATGTATGATGGGTATATGGGCACGGGCCTATGGGATGGTGGATATGTATGATGGGTATATGGGCACGGGCCTATGGGATGGTGGATATGTATGATGGGTATATGGGCACGGGACTATGGGATGGAGGATAATTATAATTTGTTATAACTAACCACAGTTAGTTACTATGCCCGGGCAGCGCCAGGCTCTTCAGCTAGTATATATATATATACACACATGTAGCTTTGACTCCATAAAAGGAGTGGGGCCCAGACACATTTCTTGCACAAGGGCCCCAAGCTGTCAGTGTCCGCCCCTGGGTACTGCCACTAACGTCTCGCAGTCTCCTATCATTATGGCCACATCAGTACTGACTACTCCTCCCACGGCCCACACACAAGCCTGGATGTGACGGTAGCGTCCCTTAAACTAGCATAACCAAGCCTTCTAGCCTGGCAGAGCTGGATGGTTATGGACCTTACTGGTTACATCATCAGTGTGCGCCGTTGGATTGCGCGCATCCTCAGGAGAGCCGCTGGACAGAATGTGCACTGTTCTAATCTCATTCAAATTTATTTTTTTTCAACTGTTTGACTGCGCCCCTACTTGTATATGTTTGAGGAAAAGGTGTGTGGAAATGGGTGTGGCTTAAAAATGGGTGTGGTTTTCCTATACACAAACACAGAACCTGTTATTAAAAATTTGAATCCCACCCCTGCTTGCACCCACTGTGAAATTTGGTGGAGGATTGGTGATGATCTGGGGATGCCTCAGCAAGGCTGGAATTGGACAGGTTAGTCTTTGCGAAGGACTTATGAATCAAGTCGCATACAAGGTTCAAAATTTAGTGCTTGGAAATTCGAAGACATGTTGTCAGTAGTTTATAGAATATAAGAGCAATTTACATTTTACTCAAAAAGATACCCATAAAGAGAAAAATCAGACAAACTGAAAATTTTGCAGTGGTCCCTTAATTTTTGCCAGAGCTGTATATATATACATATATATAAATATATATAAATACAAATACAACTAAGAAATATGATATTATAGTTAATTATTTATCACAGTCAAAAATATAGATTAATATAAGGTTATGAATGTAAATCCTCCAAACCCCTTTTATGTTTGCTGTCACACTTAGCGATGTACCAGCGATCCCGACCAGCGATATGACGCGGTCAGGATCGCTGGTACATCGCTAAGTGGTCGCTAGTGAGCTGCCACATAGGCAGATCTCACCAGCGACATCGCTGGGGTCGGGGGTCGCTACTTACCTGTCACACTAGGCGATCCAGCGTCCTCCCGCCCGGCTCCACGCTCGTCTCTCCACAGGAAGCACAGCAGGAAGCTGACGACGAGAAACAGTCCTGGACGTTCTCGCGCGATCAGTGATAAGCAGCGGGGGAGCCGGTCGTTGGTAAGTATCAGACACAGCGATATCGCTAGCAATATCGCTATAACGTCACTAGTTATAGCGATATTGCTAACGATATCTCTTAGTGTGACATGCCCTTAAGCAAAATATTTGCAGTTAGTAAATCACTAAAGGGTTAATTAAATCAACAATTCATCTTGGCAGTGCTTGCCACTAAACTTCATCCAATTGTCTGATATTTTTGTTTAATCTGCCAAGAAATGAAGTGGATGGAGCTATAGGAGACTGCATGGGGTGGTGAAGCTGGCTGGTGCTATCCCCAAGCCTCAGTTAATATGTAACATAAACCTCTCATGATGACAGCATTGATTCCTAGTCTCATTCCTCAAATCGGTCATTGACACCCTGGGTTGGTTTTAATTCTGGAGCTGCATTCTCTAAGTTATCTCACTATATCAACAATTATAGATCCTGCATTTTTTTATCCAAACCCTTTTCTCATAAAGCAATCAAATGATGTGCTGCAGTGCGTTTTCCCTGGTGATCGATGATTGTTTACTTTCATGACATTAGATTTAATACTCTACAATTATGTTCTTCCAATACAATATAATAAATGTGTAATATAGAAAGTCATATCTGCTTGCCAGCACAAGCATGACAGCCTTGTCTAAGGAAACAACATATTGTTATGAAACATAGGAGGCTTATTTATAGCATTCAGGGGTCTGGAAGCTAACAATGATAGTACCAAATCAAGCATATGTCAATACTAGAGTTGAGCGAAATGGGTCGAAAAAATTCAAAAGTCGCCGACTTTTGGCAAAGTCGGGTTTCATGAAACGAAACCCGACCCTAGGATGAGGTCGGCCACGAGGTCGGCGATTTACGCGCCAAAGTCGCGTTTCAAAAGTTTGTTTTGCGCTCTTTTTCAGCCAATCAGGATTCACGGACACTGTGGGCAACGTGATGACCTAGGCACGGGTCACCACCATCTTTCAGAAGGGCATGCAAGTGATTGGCTTGCTTTGGTGGGCGTCACAGGGGGTATAAAAGGGCGTGCACGCCGACCGCCATCTTACTTCTGCCGATCTTAGTATAGGGAGAGGTTGCTGCTGATTCTGTAGGGAGAGCGTTAGGCAGGGAAGAAGACAAAAAAACTGCTTCTGCTGCTAGCGATTTGGCCTGCACAACACACAAGTCACTGTGTGTGCAGTGCAAGGGGAGGCTCTATTGTGGTGTATCAGTGGTGTTGGTTGTTGGGCTGCCTTTTAAGGCTTCCTGACACGCTGGCATTGCTGTTTACCCACTGCTCCGCAAACTGCTTTTTTAAAAGCAATCCAATCTCCCTTATCCTCTAGTCACTTTTGTCACAGCTGTGCCATCGAGCCTGTCACATAGCGCTCAGATATCAGTGGGCCTCACACAATCCACAAGTGTCCAGTGTCCAAAAGTGTGCGCAGAGATTCAAAATCTCCATTATCCTCTCGTCACTTTGGTCACAGGCAGCTGTGCCATCGAGCGTGTCACATAGCGCTCAGATATCAGTGGGCCTCACACAATCCACAAGTGTCCAGTGTCCAAAAGTGTGCGCAGAGATTCAAAATCTCCATTATCCTCTCGTCACTTTGGTCACAGGCAGCTGTGCCATCGAGCGTGTCACATAGCGCTCAGATATCAGTGGGCCTCACACAATCCACAAGTGTCCAGTGTCCAAAAGTGTGCGCAGAGATTCAAAATCTCCTTTATCCTCTCGTCACTTTGGTCACAGGCAGCTGTGCCATCGAGTGTGTCACATAGCGCTCAGATATCAGTGGGCCTCACACAATCCACAATTGTCCAGTGTCCAAAAGTGTGCGCAGAGATTCAAATCTCCATTATCCTCTCGTCACTTTGGTCACAGGCAGCTGTGCCATCGAGCCTGTCACATAGCGCTCAGATATCAGTGGGCCTCACACAATCCACAAGTGTCCAGTGTCCAAAAGTGTGCGCAGAGATTCAAAATCTCCATTATCCTCTCGTCACTTTGGTCACAGGCAGCTGTGCCATCGAGCGTGTCACATAGCGCTCAGATATCAGTGGGCCTCACACAATCCACAAGTGTCCAGTGTCCAAAAGTGTGCGCAGAGATTCAAAATCTCCATAATCCTCTCGTCACTTTGGTCACAGCTGTGCCATCGAGCCTGTCACATAGCGCTCAGATATCAGTGGGCCTCACACAATCCACAAGTGTCCAGTGTCCAAAAGTGTGCGCAGAGATTCAAAATCTCCATTATCCTCTCGTCACTTTTGTCACAGGCAGCTGTGCCATCGAGCGTGTCACATAGTGCTCAGATATCAGTGGGCCTCACACAATCCACAAGTGTCCAGTGTCCAAAAGTGTGCGCAGAGATTCAAAATCTCCATTATCCTCTCGTCACTTTGGTCACAGCTGTGCCATCGAGCCTGTCACATAGCGCTCAGATATCAGTGGGCCTCACACAATCCACAAGTGTCCAGTGTCCAAAAGTGTGCGCAGAGATTCAAAATCTCCATTATCCTCTCATCACTTTGGTCACAGGCAGCTGTGCCATCGAGCCTGTCACATAGCGCTCAGATATCAGTGGGCCTCACACAATCCACAAGTGTCCAGTGTCCAAAAGTGTGCGCAGAGATTCAAAATCTCCATTATCCTCTTGTCACTTTGGTCACAGGCAGCTGTGCCATTGAGCGTGTCACATAGCGCTCAGATATCAGTGGGCCTCACACAATCCACAAGTGTCCAGTGTCCAAAAGTGTGCGCAGAGATTCAAAATCTCCATTATCCTCTCGTCACTTTGGTCACAGCTGTGCCATCGAGCCTGTCACATAGCGCTCAGATATCAGTAGGCCTCACACAATCCACAAGTGTCCAGTGTCCAAAAGTGTACGCAGAGATTCAAAATCTCCATTATCCTCTCGTCACTTTTGTCACAGGCAGCTGTGCCATCGAGCGTGTCACATAGCGCTCAGATATCAGTGGGCCTCACACAATCCACAAGTGTCCAGTGTCCAAAAGTGTGCGCAGAGATTCAAAATCTCCATTATCCTCTCGTCACTTTGGTCACAGGCAGCTGTGCCATCGAGCGTGTCACATAGCGCTCAGATATCAGTGGGCCTCACACAATCCACAAGTGTCCAGTGTCCAAAAGTGTGCGCAGAGATTCAAAATCTCCATTATCCTCTCGTCACTTTGGTCACAGGCAGCTGTGCCATTGAGCGTGTCACATAGCGCTCAGATATCAGTGGGCCTCACACAATCCACAAGTGTCCAGTGTCCAAAAGTGTGCGCAGAGATTCAAAATCTCCATTATCCTCTCGTCACTTTGGTCACAGGCAGCTGTGCCATCGAGTGTGTCACATAGCGCTCAGATATCAGTGGGCCTCACACAATCCACAATTGTCCAGTGTCCAAAAGTGTGCGCAGAGATTCAAATCTCCATTATCCTCTCGTCACTTTGGTCACAGGCAGCTGTGCCATCGAGCCTGTCACATAGCGCTCAGATATCAGTGGGCCTCACACAATCCACAAGTGTCCAGTGTCCAAAAGTGTGCGCAGAGATTCAAAATCTCCATTATCCTCTCGTCACTTTGGTCACAGGCAGCTGTGCCATCGAGCGTGTCACATAGCGCTCAGATATCAGTGGGCCTCACACAATCCACAAGTGTCCAGTGTCCAAAAGTGTGCGCAGAGATTCAAAATCTCCATTATCCTCTCGTCACTTTGGTCACAGCTGTGCCATCGAGCCTGTCACATAGCGCTCAGATATCAGTGGGCCTCACACAATCCACAAGTGTCCAGTGTCCAAAAGTGTGCGCAGAGATTCAAAATCTCCATTATCCTCTCGTCACTTTTGTCACAGGCAGCTGTGCCATCGAGCGTGTCACATAGCGCTCAGATATCAGTGGGCCTCACACAATCCACAAGTGTCCAGTGTCCAAAAGTGTGCTCAGAGATTCAAAATCTCCATTATCCTCTCGTCACTTTGGTCACAGCTGTGCCATCGAGCCTGTCACATAGCGCTCAGATATCAGTGGGCCTCACACAATCCACAAGTGTCCAGTGTCCAAAAGTGTGCGCAGAGATTCAAAATCTCCATTATCCTCTCGTCACTTTGGTCACAGGCAGCTGTGCCATTGAGCGTGTCACATAGCGCTCAGATATCAGTGGGCCTCACACAATCCACAAGTGTCCAGTGTCCAAAAGTGTGCGCAGAGATTCAAAATCTCCATTATCCTCTCATCACTTTGGTCACAGCTGTGCCATCGAGCCTGTCACATAGCGCTCAGATATCAGTAGGCCTCACACAATCCACAAGTGTCCAGTGTCCAAAAGTGTACGCAGAGATTCAAAATCTCCATTATCCTCTCGTCACTTTTGTCACAGGCAGCTGTGCCATCGAGCGTGTCACATAGCGCTCAGATATCAGTGGGCCTCACACAATCCACAAGTGTCCAGTGTCCAAAAGTGTGCGCAGAGATTCAAAATCTCCATTATCCTCTCGTCACTTTGGTCACAGGCAGCTGTGCCATCGAGCGTGTCACATAGCGCTCAGATATCAGTGGGCCTCACACAATCCACAAGTGTCCAGTGTCCAAAAGTGTGCGCAGAGATTCAAAATCTCCATTATCCTCTCGTCACTTTGGTCACAGGCAGCTGTGCCATCGAGCGTGTCACATAGCGCTCAGATATCAGTGGGCCTCACACAATCCACAAGTGTCCAGTGTCCAAAAGTGTGCGCAGAGATTCAAAATCTCCATTATCCTCTCATCACTTTGGTCACAGGCAGCTGTGCCATCGAGCGTGTCACATAGCGCTCAGATATCAGTGGGCCTCACACAATCCACAAGTGTCCAGTGTCCAAAAGTGTGCGCAGAGATTCAAAATCTCCATTATCCTCTCGTCACTTTGGTCACAGGCAGCTGTGCCATCGAACGTGTCACATAGCGCTCAGATATCAGTGGGCCTCACACAATCCACAAGTGTCCAGTGTCCAAAAGTGTGCGCAGAGATTCAAAATCTCCATTATCCTCTTGTCACTTTGGTCACAGGCAGCTGTGCCATTGAGCGTGTCACATAGCGCTCAGATATCAGTGGGCCTCACACAATCCACAAGTGTCCAGTGTCCAAAAGTGTGCGCAGAGATTCAAAATCTCCATTATCCTCTCGTCACTTTGGTCACAGCTGTGCCATCGAGCCTGTCACATAGCGCTCAGATATCAGTAGGCCTCACACAATCCACAAGTGTCCAGTGTCCAAAAGTGTACGCAGAGATTCAAAATCTCCATTATCCTCTCGTCACTTTTGTCACAGGCAGCTGTGCCATCGAGCGTGTCACATAGCGCTCAGATATCAGTGGGCCTCACACAATCCACAAGTGTCCAGTGTCCAAAAGTGTGCGCAGAGATTCAAAATCTCCATTATCCTCTCGTCACTTTGGTCACAGGCAGCTGTGCCATCGAGCGTGTCACATAGCGCTCAGATATCAGTGGGCCTCACACAATCCACAAGTGTCCAGTGTCCAAAAGTGTGCGCAGAGATTCAAAATCTCCATTATCCTCTCGTCACTTTGGTCACAGGCAGCTGTGCCATCGAGCGTGTCACATAGCGCTCAGATATCAGTGGGCCTCACACAATCCACAAGTGTCCAGTGTCCAAAAGTGTGCGCAGAGATTCAAAATCTCCATTATCCTCTCGTCACTTTGGTCACAGGCAGCTGTGCCATCGAACGTGTCACATAGCGCTCAGATATCAGTGGGCCTCACACAATCCACAAGTGTCCAGTGTCCAAAAGTGTGCGCAGAGATTCAAAATCTCCATTATCCTCTCGTCACTTTGGTCACAGGCAGCTGTGCCATCGAGCCTGTCACATAGCGCTCAGATATCAGTGGGCCTCACACAATCCACAAGTGTCCAGTGTCCAAAAGTGTGCGCAGAGATTCAAAATCTCCATTATCCTCTCGTCAGTTTGGTCACAGGCAGCTGTGCCATCGAGCCTGTCACATAGCGCTCAGATATCAGTGGGCCTCACACAATCCAAAAGTGTCCACTGTCCACAAGTTTGTGCAGAAATTCTAAATCTCCCCTGTCCTATAGACACCTTGTACCTTGTTTTACATTACTATATAGTTTGTTGGATTTTGTCTACATTTCTACCAAAAATGAGGAAGGCTGGTGGAAGAGGCCGTGGAATTGGGCGGGGGTTGGCAGCTGGTAATGATGGTGTTGGTGGTGGATCTGATGGTAGTGGCAAGAGCAAAATAGGACCGAATGCAGGAGGTGCTGACCCTGCGTCATCGTCTGGCTACATAAGGCCTCAAACGCTTAGTTTTCTAGGAGTTGGCAAACCGCTTTTAAAGGCAGAGCATCAGGAAAAAGTTTTGTCTTACATTGCTGACTCAGCCTCCAGCTCTATCGCCTCCTCTTCTTCAGTTGTAAAAAGTAAAAGCACTGAGTCGTCATTGGAGGCTCATGTTCATGAACCACACCTTTCCTTGTGTCCTTCACCCCAACCAAGATTGAAGGATGACGCAGGCCATACTACTGATTACTCCATGGAGCTGTTTTCACATACCATGCCTGGATTATCAAGTGAAATGGTGAATTACCCAGGCCAAGATGAATCTGACATGGAGTGCACTGATGCACAGCCGCTGATGGATGATTCTGCTGGTACATTCACTCAGAGCACTACATTGTCCTCGCAGTGTACAGAGCCAGATTTTGACCCTGATGAGACTCAGGTGCCCCTTCCCGCACACTATACCACCATACACGGTGACACAGAGAAAGGTGCACATGACATAGAAGAGGAGGTGATGGATGACCCAGTTGTTGACCCAGATTGGCATCCATTGGGGGAAGAGGGTGCTGCTTCCAATAGCTCAGATGAGGAGCATCCACAGCAGACATCGACATCGCAACAGCTGTTATCTGGCAGGCCCGGAGCACTCCAAAGACAGGTTCCAAACATCAAAAGAGTTGCTGGACAGCTTGTCCAGAGGGTCAAAAGATCACAGCGTGCTAGGCCGCAAAATGTCTGCCAAAGTAGGAAGAGTGCAGTGTGGCACTTTTTTGAACAAAATCCTCATGATCAGGCCAAGATTATCTGTAAGAAGTGCGCAAAGACCTTTAGCCGAGGGAAAAATCTGAAAAATTTGAATACCAGTTGCAAGCTTAGACATTTAACCAGCATGCACTTGCAAGCGTGGACACAACACCAAACCTCAAGTGCCACATGTGCAACTGATCACAACGAAGGTAGTCAGCAACGCTACATTGTTTCCCCCACTGTAAGCCCACCGGTTAGCACAGCAGCAAATGTTGAGGTGTCGTTGCAAGACCACACCAGTCACGGAATCCCACTGTTATATCAACGAAAGACTGATTCTAGGCCATCAGAAAGAACACCAACTCCATCACCATCATCAACCCTCTCTCAGTCCGCCCTGTCCACCGCTACTTCCACCATATGCAGCTCTCAAGTCCAGCTCACCCTCCCAGACACTATGAGTAGGTCAAGAAAGTACTCAGTCTCTCATCCGCGTACACTGGGTTTGAACGCCCACATTGCCAAACTAATCTCGTTTGAGATGATGCCCTTTCGGTTGGTGGAAAGCACAGCTTTCCGCGAACTCATGGCCTATGCAGTACCACGCTATGACCTACCCAGTTGCCACTTCTTCTCTCGCAAAGCCATCCCAGCCCTCCACCATCATGTGAAAGACCGCATTGTCCATGCACTCAAGCAGTCAGTGAGCGGAAAGGTGCACCTCACAACTGATGCATGGTCCAGTCGGCATGGCCAGGGCCGTTACGTGTCCATCACTGCGCACTGGGTTAATGTGGTGGATGCAGGGTCCACAGGGGACAGCGGTGGTGGGACAGTGCTGCCTAGCCCACGGTATAGGAAACAGTTGGCTGTAGGCGTTCGACCCTCCTCCTCCTCCTCCAGAAGCGAAAGCTCGTCCACAGAGCGCAGTCGTACGAGCACTCCATCTGCAGCTGCCACTGTTGCACACGATGTGTCCCCCTATCGAGCAGCTAGTGGAAAGCGTCAGCAGGCTGTGTTGCAGATGATGTGTTTGGGCGACAGACACACCGCCGAGGTGCTGGCCGAGTACTTGAAGCGACAAACTAAGTCATGGCTGGGCAGTGTACATCTTGAGGCAGGCAAGGTAGTTAATGATAACGGCCGTAATTTTGTGGCAGCCATAGCCCTTTCAAAACTCAGCCACATACCTTGCTTGGCTCACACCTTGAACCTGGTGGTGCAGTGCTTCCTCAAAAATTATCCGGAGTTAACAGCCCTGCTCCAGAAGGTGCGAAGACTGTGCGCGCACATCCGCCGGTCGCCTGTACACTCCGTTCGTATGCAGAAGCTGCAGCGATTGCTCCACCTTCCCAACCACCGCCTCATTATCGACATTGCAACAAGGTGGAACTCCACCCTGCACATGGTGGAGCGGCTGTGCGAGCAGAGGCAGGCCATAATGCATTTGTGGGATGATACACGGCCAGGCACTTTGAAAGCAGACATGGAGTTGACAGGCGTGCAGTGGTCGAAGCTGAAAGACCTTTGTAAAGTCCTTCAGTGTTTTGAGGAATGCACACGGCTGGTAAGCGCAGACGACGCCATCCTAAGCAAGAGCATCCCACTTATGCGTCTGCTCATGCAAACTTTGACGCACCTTAAGGAGCAGGCGTCTGCAGCCAATGTTGATGAGGAGGAAGAGGAGGAGGGAATCCTTGATGACATTCAGCCATTGTCTGCTCAGGGACCTCTCCTGGACGAGGTGGAGGAAGAAGAGGAGGAGGAGGAGGATGATGGGGATGATTACTTAGGGGAGGAGGATGCATCTCGTGGGGCAAGTGAAAATGTTGGCGTGGCAAGGTCTGGTACAGGGTTTGTGCGTGACTGGAGGGATGTGGATTTGCCAGAAAGTGCTCCTCCACCCAGCACTCGCAGTGCATCATTGACACCGGGAACATTGGCCCACATGTCAGATTATGCCTTGCGGATCCTAAAAAGGGACCACCGCATTGCCAAAATGATGAACGATGACGACTACTGGTTGGCCAGCATCCTGGATCCACGCTATAAAGGCAAATTACAAAACATCATGCCACAGGAGAACCTTGACCTAATATTGGCTAATAAACAAGCAACTCTGGTAAATCGGTTGCTTGAGGCATTCCCAGCACACAGCAACGGTGATGGTTCTCACACGAGCCGTACGGGCTGGGGGCAGCTTGGCAGAGGTGTTCTTGGTGCACACAGCAGAAGTGGCGTTGGAGACAGGGGTTTCATGACAATGTTGTGGACTGATTTTTCAAATACCGCTCACACAACTGGTAATACTGCATCGATGGAAAGTGACAGGAGACAGCAGTTGTCAACTATGGTTACAAACTACTTTTCCTCCCATATCGATGTTCTCCCACACAGGTCATTCCCCTTTGACTATTGGGCCGCTAAACTGGACACCTGGCCTGAATTGGCCCAATATGCCTTACAGGAGCTCGCTTGCCCAGATGCAAGTGTGCTATCGGAAAGAGTCTTCAGTGCAGCTGGATCAATCCTGACAGAAAAAAGGACCCGTCTGTCAACCCAAAATGTGGATGATCTAACCTTCATTAAAATGAACCACGCATGGGTTTCCAAGGATTTTGTCCCACCTTCCCCTGATGACACATAGGGTGACAGAAAAATGGCTTGCTTTGGTCCACCTCTTCCTGGTACTTCACCTATTTCGCCTTTTGCATCAGCTGAATGTCCAACATCAACATATGCCACTTTCTAAAACTCCCTAACTGTGCTGCCTCCCCCCCCATGGCCGGGGTCACCACCTACCGCACGACACCGTGCGAGTGCCGTTGCCCTGGACAGGTGGGTAGGCCGACTCTTGGGCGCGAGCACTGGCACAGGGTCCCTCATAGTGCAATCAAGTGTCTCTGACGGTGGTGGTGCACACCCGCCGTCAGACACACCGCTGTACTATGAGGGGCCCAGTGCCAGTACCGACGCCCACGAGTGGGCCCCCCTTGCTTGGGCAGGGCCCCAGCATTTTCAATCTTTACCTCTCCCTGCTCCTCCGCTGTGTAATCTGGGCCGTCAAATCCATACTGTGCCTGACACCGTCTGAGCCTGCCTCCTGATGTATAGATTTTGAATGTGTACGCTATCCATACATGTTATCCGGGGATACGGTACCCTTTCTAACCTTTGTGCAATCACGTGCAATCCATACTGTGCCTGACACCGTCTGAGCCTGCCTCCTGAGACATATATTTTTAATGTGTACGCTATCCATACATGTTATCCAGGGATACGGTACCCTTTCTAACCTTTGTGCAATCACGTGCAATCCATACTGGGCCTAACACCATCTGAGCCTGCCTCCTGAGACATATATTTTGAATGTGTACGCTATCCATACATGTTATCCGGGGATACGGTACCCTTTCTAACCTTTGTGCAATCACGTGCAATCCATACTGGGCCTGACACCGTCTGAGCCTGCCTCCTGAGACATATATTTTGAATGTGTACGCTATCCATACATGTTATCCAGGGATACGGTACCCTTTCTAACCTTTGTGCAATCACGTGCAATCCATACTGGGCGTGAGAACGGCTGGCGAGCTGTTAAGCAAGCTACAGCACCTGTCCAGACAAGTACAGGGATTCCCTAGCGAGGAGACTTATTTGATTGTTTTCAATGTTGGGACAGCAATTTTTGGGGAGCACTATACTCTGGAGAATGATAGATGGGGCCCACCATACACTGGAACATTCCAAAGGTGGACATCAGACACTGGAGCAGCATTTACAGGGCCCATTATACACTAGAGCATTAGAAATGGGGCCCATTATGTTTGGAGCATTATTTGGCCCCATAAGACAGTGGAGCTTCATCCATGGGGACCAACATATACTGTAGCATTATGTGGAGCTCATCATATACTGTTTCAAACATTATATGGGACCAATGATTCTGTATGGAGAAATAGATGGGCCTCGTCATGAGATGTAAAAAGTGAGGTATTTTTCATTGGACTATACCGCTATTTATCTGCCGTATCGGAGCATGATGAGTTGTGGTATGTGTTAAAGGGGCGCTCTTTCGCCCAGGGCACATGAAAACCTGCAGCCAGCCCTCCCCCCCCCACAACTTTAGCCAAATAACCCCCATTTTTCAGTGCGTAACTTGTATTATGAAGTTAATTAAGGTTGACAAGCTTAAGTAAGAAGAATTGATGCTTTTGGCATTCAAATGGGCACTGTAGGTGTGTTTCCAGTCCTCCTCTCACTGCCGACTTTTATTCCCCATTGGCTTACATTGGGTTTCGTGTTTCGGGACGACCCCGACTTTTCCCTATAATCGGACGATCTTGCTCGATCCGACTTTTGGAAAAGTCGGGTTTCACGAAACGAAACGCGACCCTAAAAAACCAAAAGTCGCTCAACTCTAGTCAATACAGATGGAATTGTATGGAGTAAAGCCCCCCACCCCCCAGCCCATACACTCCTAACAGCTGACAGCCAAACCATTGTTTGTCTGGAAGCTATCTCCCTTCACAATCTCATCGTCAGGGGAATGTGCACTACCAAGTGCTACTATGTTCTCTTTGAGAAAGCCACCGCCAGACTTCTCTGGCTACAGCTTATATCTCTTAAAGAACTAAAAGTTAGACAGTTCAAAATCAAACATGCCGAATCCGTCTGTTCTCAACATCATCTATTGGGGGAGAATTGTGAGACACAATAGACTGTTAAAATTGGCAGGTTTGGCCAACATTAGTCTAGACTTTAATGTCTATGGGGGCCTTAATGCCCCGTCTCACATAGTGAGATCGCTAGATAGATCGCTAATGCGTCACCGATTTGTGTCACAACAGCGATCTCGTCTGCGATCTCGCTGCATGTGACAACGCAACAGCGACCGTCCCCCCTGCTGAATATCGCTGATCATGCAGGAATGTCCTGGGCCATTTTTTAGTCGTCGGCGTCCCGCTGGCCAGCATGCATCGCTGTGTTTGATCGCTGGATCGTTGCTTCGTCGCTGAAGAGATCTGCCTGTTTGGCAGCTTACTAGCGATCATTTAGCAACGTACCAGCGATCCCTACCAGGTCGTATCGTTGTCGGGATCGCTGGTGCATCGCTAAGTGAAACGGGACCCTTATTGTCACGATTTGCTTTTGCAGACAGACGCTTTGAATGCCTCTGGTCGAAATGCATTAGAAGATACAAAAAAGTCTCATGTCCCTCTATGAGAGTCCTTTAATGTTCAGCACATGCTAATAATAAAGCCCAAAACAAGAGAGATGCTATATGAACGCTATCCTTTTGGTGTCCATTTTTAATGGATAAACTGCTAATATTAACACTGGAAACTATAGTTAGCTTCGTCAGATCTTTCATTATTGATGTATTAAAATGGATGCCAAATGAGTTGCACAATCAATGGAAATGAAAAAAATTCAGTTTTTTTCTAGAGGAAAAATAGAGAATTTTTTCATAAGTTAGTGTGAACGTAGCGTAAGACTTTGCCCTGTCAGCACAATTTTAAAGGTTACTTCTTCAAAAAAGGTGAAAGGATGCCGTGAACTTTTTGGTACAGCACAGTGCATATCCAGTTCATCTCATTCTTTTTTCGCTGCACTAATTATAATTTAATCCCTGCAGTTTCTTCTGTCTATGTGTCAGCTGAAGATGCATTGAGTTTAACATTTAATCATTGCCAGCTTATAACCATACAACTGTCCATCACCCAGAAGTCGATTGTCATCAGAAAAAGTTTGTTAAGATCATAGTTCACGTAGTTCACTTATTGTTCGCTCTTGTTATGTCTCCTGATAATTAACCCCTTAACAACCAGAGGTATTTTTGGTTTTGCATTTTCATTTTTTGCTCCCCTTCTTCCCAGAGCCATAACTTTTTTTTATTTTTCGGTCAAAATGGCCATGTGAGGACTTGAAGTAACAAATAAACACTGGCGCTTCCTAGTGTGGAAAGGTTGGATATATAAGGTAACCGCTGCTGGTATATATATTGGGTCTGTGCACACCCAAAAGAACAAACAATAGGCAATAGAACAAAATACCTGCGCTGGTTAACTATATCCAAATATAGGAATACTAGACGAATCCCCTTCAGGGACAAAAAGAGCATAAATGAAGAATCAAAAATCAAATGCAGCATAAAATAACCTTGATAAATATGTATAATAAGAGCCACCAATTAGGTGAATGTGGGTTAATGTGCCACTTACTTCATATTGGTTGTAGAGCTGCAAATAGATCCAGTGTGTGCCGCATGGAATGATGGCTGTATCGCGGTAATGGGAGCAGAGACGCGACACCAAGGAGGCGTCCCTCCTATAGATGGTGGTGTACACGCGTCTCTGGGGGTAACAGCCGCTGGATGTAAAAAACAATGGCGGCGCACTCCGGCCAAGAGCCGCCGCCGGCGTGCAGCGGCTGGAGCAAGGGCGGGGAGGTCAGGTGACGTCACCAGAGGGAAAGGATGGGAGCGCGTGCAGGCAGCTGTTACCCCCAGAGACGCATGTACACCACCATCTATAGGAGGGATGCCTCCTTGGTGTCGTGTCTCTGCTCCCATTACCGCGATACAGCCATCATTCCATGCGGCACACGCTGGATCTATTTGCAGCTCTACAACCAATATGAAATAAGTGGCACATTAACCCACATTCACCTAATTGGTGGCTCTTATTATACATATTTATCAAGGTTATTTTATGCTGCATTTGATTTTTGATTCTTCATTTATGCTCTTTTTGTCCCTTAAAGGGATTCGTCTAGTATTCCTATATTTGGATATAGTTAACCAGCGCAGGTATTTTTTCTATTGCCATGTGAGGACTTGTTGTTTTGTGGGATGAGTTGAACGACAACATTGGTTTTGCCATGTCGTGTACTCAAAAGTGGGAAAAAAAATTCCAAGTGCGGTGAAATTGCAAAAAAGTGCAATCCCACACTTGTTTTTTGTTTTGCTTTTTTACTAGGTTCACTAAATGCTAAAACTTACCAGCTATTATGATTCTCCAGGTTATTACGAGTTCATAGACACCAAACTTGTCTAGGTTCTTTTTAATCTAAGTGGTGAAAAAAATTTCCAAACATTGTTGAAAAAAAAAAAAGAAATGGTGCCATTTTCTGATACCCATAGCGCTTCCATTTTTCATGATCTCGGGCTGGATGAGGGCTTATTTTTTGCATGCCGAGCTGACATTTTTAATGACCATATTTTGGTGCAGATACGATCTTTTGATCGCCCGTTATTGCATTTTAATGCAATGTCGCGGAGACCAAAAAAAGTTATTCTGGCATTTTTACTTTTTTCTCGCTACGCCGTTTAATAATCAGGTTAATCCTTTTTTATCGATAGATCGGGCAATTCTGAAAGCGGCGATACCGAATATGTATATGTTTGATTTTTTTTATTGTTTTATTTTGAATGGAGGAAAGGGTGGTGATTTGAACGTTTATATATATTTTAGTGTTTCATATTTTTAAAAACTTTTTTTTCCCTTTTGGCATGCTTCAATAGTCTCTATGGGAGACAGGAAGCTGCCATAATCCAATCGGCTCTGCTACATACAGGTGATGATCAGATCACCTGTATGTAGAAGATTTGCTCACTTACTATGAGTGCCGACCACTGGGTGGCACTCACAGCACGCCGGCACTAACAACTATAGAGGTCTCCAGGAGACCTCTGGTTGTCATGCCAACCCATCGGTGACCCGCGGTCACGTAACGGGGGTCACCGATGGGCGGATTTCCGGCATGATTGCCGGAAGCACATGTTAAATGCAGCTGTCAGAGTTTGACAGCGGCATTTAGCGGGTTAATAGCAGCGGGTGGAACGCGATTTCACTGGCGGCTGTTCTGAGAAAATGTCAGCTGTTCAAAACAGCTGACATGTGTCGGGAAAGATGTGGGCTCACCACCGGAGCCCACATTAACGGGAGGGAGTCCGGCAACGGCGTAAATTTACGCCCGATGTCTGAAAGGGGTTAATGCTTGCCTCTAAAAATAACTATGCTAATGTATAATGAAAAAAAAAAGCTTTAACTATTATAGAATTATATAATTATCTACTCTTCAACACTGAAATTGCAACACCAGTAAGGAAAGTCGTGGAATTATGGAAATCACAGAATTGATAAACAAAAAAACATGTTAATGATATGCACATAGTGAAAAAATGGATACAAAATGTTCAAAACGTTTCGATTTATTTAATATCTAGTATAAGCATGACATACAGAAATAACAGCACTTACATGCCTTGACATGCTATCAATGAGGGTATTAATGGTTGCCTGAGAAATATTCTATCACGCTAAATTCAGTTGGGCATGCAATGCATGAAGGTTTGTTGCTGGCAACTTCATAAGCAATAGTTGACTGATAATTTCCCAGACATGCTCGATGAGAGACATGTTCCGAGATACTGCATGCTATGGTAACACTTTTAGGTCACAAAGGCTGCCCATCAACTTTTGGCCTGGCATGTCAAATTAAAAAAAAACAAATGGCTCCAGGGACACATTGGAGAAATGGCTATACCACTGATTCCACGACTGAGTTAATGTAAGGCTTAGCTGCTGATTTACCTGGAATAAACGCTAAAGCTGTATGACTGCTGTACATTTTGGCAACCCACACAATAATCCTGGGAGTAGGACCAGTGTGACATTCCCTTATGAAGGCCTCTTGGCATTGCCCATAGAGTCTCCAGATGGAAAATGGAGTCTGGATTTGAGCAATATAGTGCTACCCTCTTCAATGATGAGTCACACCTTTCTCTAGACGCAATGATAGCCAGAGATTGGTCTGCAGACTCCATCAGCAACACCATGAAGACAAGAGAAAATCACACCTGCCCTCCTCCCTATATTATAATGTGGAGTCGTATAATTTACAGTAGTCATATGCTTATAGTCTTCATATCAGATGCACCAATAACTTACCGTGACATTGATTTGGTCATGGAATCAGTGGTGTGGCCATGTCTCTAACGTGTCACAGGAGCCATTTTTTCAATTTGATACACCAGGTCACATGTAGATGCTAGTATGAGCAGCCTGTGTGGCCTAAAATTGGTACCATGGCCTGCAGCATCTCCAGACTTGTCTCCTATCGAGCACGTCTGAAGCAGTATTGGCTGGAAATTGCAAAGGTAGCTGCCAGCAGTGAATTTTGATTATCTGCAATCCCAACTGCATTCAGTGTGGCAGAATATTCCTCAGATAACCATTAATAACCCTATTGATAACATACCAAGGTGTAAAAGTGCATGTATTTCTGCACGTGGTGCTCATACTTGCTACTGAATAAATCAAAATGTTCTAAAAATGTTTCCATTTTTTCCTCATTTTCATATCAAATAAATGTCTATCAATCCTGTAATTTCTATAATGCAACAACTTACCCATCTTGGCTTTGCAATTTCAATATTTAGGAGTGTAGCTATATGAATTTAAATTCAGGAAATCCTAATATTAGGGTGGAAACAATCTTCATAAAGTTAACGTAATAAGACAATATACAGTATGTGCTCAGATAATGATTAACAGTAGCATTTAGAATAGCTGCCAGAATTCCCAATTTTGTAAAGCCCCCGTCATGCAAATTTTGTGACGCAACAGCGATCTCACCAGCGAGATCGCTGTGTGTGACACTGACCAGCGACCTGCCCCCCTGCCGGTATCGCTGATCGTTGTTGGAATGCCCTGGACATTTCTTTGATCGCTGGTCTCCCGCTGGTAACTAACATGCACAGCGACGTCGGGCGCTCGGCGTCGCTGGTGCTGATCGCTGGTGAAGTTGTCTGTTTGGCAGCTCACCAGCGATCATGTAGCGACTCACCAGCGATCATGACAAGTTAATATCGTTGTCGGGATCGCTGGTGAGTCGCTATGTGTGACGGGGCCCTAAGAATAGGACTGCAAAATACATAGGATTTATGCTAGTTTTCATTAAAAGGGTATTTTTGGTAGTTTTAGCATTTTAGTTACAGAAGTAATGGTATAAGAATATAAAAAACATCTTCAGGGTCCACATAAATGTAATATTTCAAGAGCCTGCCCAGCTTTAAGAGAGAGGACATCTAAGTTGCATTACTTCTGTCATTTGTGTTGTCTACAGTTTCTGAGAATTCCAGAAGATACTATACACTTTCTGGAGAAAATGAAATATATCAACTTCACAAAACCCTTTAGTAATGAGCACTGAGTCAGTAAAGTTCATACTTCTTTTTCTCATATTTATTTAGCTCTTAGCAACGCGTACTTTCTGTAATATCCTTCTCTGATTCATTGTCACTGTGGTGAGGGCAGCTGGTGATAGGTAGTAATTAACGATATATTATTTACAGTGGGTTTGTGAAAAGAGGTGATGTGAACAGCATAATAGGTAGAATATACAATGGTATGCCTCTTTAAATAAAATATGATGTAGTAGCCCTAGGTATGGTAGTTTTCCATGTTGAGATTACAGAAGAATGCAGGTATATAGATGTGTAAATTGAGGAACTTTACTAACAAGGAAGCAACGGGCATAGTGGTCACAGTCTTCTAGATGATAGCAGTGCCAAATGTAGCTTGTCAGGTCAATTTGGTACAAGAGTTAGGCTACTTTCACACTTCAGGTTTTCGGCGTCAGGCGCGATCCGGCGTCGTGCCGGAACGCCGGATCCGGCAAATGTTTAGTAACACCGGATGTGACGGATCCGGTTTTCTGCCGGATCCGTCTTTTTTTTGACAGACAAAACCGGATCCGTCTCATCCGGTTCATCCGTTTTTCTATCCGTTTTTCGACGGATTACGCCGGATCCGGTTTTTAAAATTGACCCTTGTGGCCTTCCGAACGGGATTGGCTACTGGAAAACTATATATAGCATGTTCCTACAGCCCTTCTTTGACAGGTTGTAGAGGAGAAAGTGCAGGTTGGAGAGAAGAGCAAGTTACTGGCGAAGATGGATGTTGTCATTGGAAATATTTTGAAGAATTTGGCGGATTTTATAGCGGAGGCGAATCGTTTGAGGGTGATTGTTCTGGAGAAGGAGAGAGCGAGACAGCAGCGCATCAGGCATCGTAGACGACGTTTGTGGATCCACCCCATCACAGCCAAGAGAATGACGCGTGGGGTCTATTCTACACTCTGCATGGACCTTCGACGAAACCCGGATAAATTTTTTGGATATGTTAGGATGAAAATGGAGAATTTTGATTACTTGGTGGAGCGCATTGCACACCTCATAAGAAAAGCGGACACCTATTGCCGCTTCTCTGTTTCACCCACAGAGCGTCTGATGGTGACTTTAAGGTAAGCCACATTTATTGGATGTGATCGCATCAGAGCACACTTTCACTGCAATCTTGTTGGTGGTAGTTTGTATCTCCAAGTGTTATAGCTCAGTTTTGGTATGTAATGCTGTGATTTAAAACTAATTTATTGTTTTTTAATTCCCCACAGATTTCTTACAACTGGAGAATCCCTTTCGTCACTGCATTTCCAGTACAGACTCGGGATTTCCACCATATCTGGAATAGTGAAGTACACATGCCTTGCACTGTGGGACTCCTTAGCTGAAGAGTTTTTACCAGAGCCCACAACAGAGAGGTGGATTGAAATTGCTGACAAGTTTCAACAGATATGTCAGTTTCCCAACTGCTTGGGCGCTGTGGACGGGAAACATATCCGCATTGTAAAGCCAGCTGGATCGGGATCGGAATATTTCAATTACAAGAAATATTTTTCAATTGTCCTCATGGCCATCGCTGACGCGGAATACAAATTTATTGCGGTTGATATTGGGGCCTATGGCCGCTCCAATGACTCTCAAGTTTTCAAACTGTCTGCCATGGGGCGTAAACTGTATGGAAACACCTTCCAGTTCCCACCACCTAGACCGCTGCCGCAAACATCTGGTCCACCTATGCCATTTGTTTGTGTAGGGGATGAAGCCTTCCAGCTGTCAGAACACCTTTTGAAACCGTACTCTAGCAGAGGATTGACAAGACCAAAACACATTTTTAATTACCGCCTCACAAGAGCAAGAAGAATGGTTGAATGTACCTTTGGTATTCTGACAGCCAAATGGCGGGTCCTATTGACTGCGATCAACCTCAAGACAGAAACTGTGGACGAGGTGATCAAAGTGTGCGTGGTACTCCACAATTTTGTTATCTGCAAGGAACCCATTTTCATTGAGGACACCTCTGAAGAAACCACCTTGCAAGATTACCATGACATTACCACTAGAAGTTCTGTGACGGTTTCAGTAATGAGGGACAATTTTGCACTATACTTTATGTCACCTCAAGGCAGAGTACACTGGCAGGATGACAGAGTGTGAAAGATTTGTGCCCAACCAAACTTGTGTACCTTCTGTACCAACAGTATATACCTTTGCCAACCAAAGTTGGCTATCTTGTCATGGTCTCTATTTTTAGCTTTAGGCCACAGGTGTGTACCTGGTTGTGTTTTATGCAAAGTATTTCACCTTTTAACAAAAGTTGTGTACATTGTTATGAAATCACCAACAATAAACACAACTTTTTAGGTGAAATACTTTGCTTCAAACACAACCAGGAACACAACTGTGGCAAAAAGCTAAAATTTACCCACAGTTATATACCTAGTTTTGAATACCATTTCACCTTTTAAATACCCTGTATTTAACCTTTTTCGCCGCAGAAAGAAATGACAGACAACCAGTGTAAAATAATTTAACTTTTATTGAAAAATGTTTTTTTTAGTAAACTTTTTTAAAATTTTAATAAACTTGTTTAATAAAGCTTTGAAACCATAAAACTGGTCATTTTTATTTAAATACACACATTATAAATCTGTGTAGTGTGTGGTGGAAATACTGCTGTAGGGGCTGCGGGACACTTCGACACTGGGAGTGTGGAGAGAGGACTGGGATCGTGGTGGGGAAGGAACAGTTAGAGGTGAAGGTGTGGAAAAAACTACAGAATGGGTGGACATGTGGGAAGCAGAAGAGGTGGTGGGTGGTGGAGTGGAGGGTTGGGCAGGGACTGTAGGAGCAGATGATGTTGATGGCAAGTTGTATGGGGAAGGAGTTTGGTACGGGGCAGGTTGCTGGAAGTGGGGAGATGTCTGGTACGGGGCAGGTTGCTGGAAGTGGGGAGATGTCTGGTACGGGGCAGGTTGCTGGAAGTGGGGAGATGTCTGGTACGGGGCAGGTTGCTGGAAGTGGGGAGATGTCTGGTACTGGGGAGGTTGCTGGTACTGGGGAGTTTGCAGGTACTGGGGAGGTTGCTGGTACTGGGGAGGTTGCTGGTACTGGGGAGGTTGCTGGTACTGGGGAGGATGCTGGTGCTGGGGAGGTTGCTGGTGCTGGGGAGGTGGATGGTGCTGGGGAGGTGGATGGTGCTGGGGAGGTGGATGGTATGTAATAGGAGGGGGAGGATGGAAAGTGGCTGGAGGGGGTGTAGATGTAATAGGAGGGGGAGGATGGAAAGTGGCTGGAGGGGGTGTAGATGTAATAGGAGGGGGAGGATGGAAAGTGGCTGGAGGGGGTGCAGGTGGAGGAACTACTGTGGTGGGAGGAGGAGGTTGGGAGGTAACTTGCTGGAGAGCAGCGTGGCATGAATGCATTACATGCATCTGCTGGGCAGGAGAGAGCGTTTCCATGCGCTCCACAACAGACCTGAAAAAGGTGTGGTTTGGCGAAGATCTTGCTTCTGAATGCATGGTTTGCAGAAGTGTCTTCACCTCCAGAATGCTGGAGTTGATCTGCTGATAGCCTGCGGAGATTTGCTCTGACAAGACTTTTAGACAGTTCTGGAAAGATGCATTCAGATGCAAGAACTCTGGCGCATAAGTCTTTTCCTGACCCCTCTGCCGCTGCCGCACAGTACCCGCAGGTGTACTAGAGGTGGCAGGGGCAGAAGGGTGGGGTAAAGGGAAAGCGATCTCTTCACCAGCAGCTTCATGTAATGTAGGCGGCCACGATGCTCCTGTGCTGGTGGATGGGACAGATGGGTCGAATGTGTGGGAAGGCTGGGAAGGTGCAGATGTACCGGGGAGGTCGAAGTGTCCCTCGGTGCCGGTCTCCTCAGGGATCGCCTCAGAAGGGTCCAATCATGCAGGCTCCCGAGTGCTGCTCACCGTGCTGTGGAATAAAGAGAAAAAAAAACAATTAAAATAGTGACATGGTATGGCCCTGGCTGAAAAAAAAAAGTTACATCTAAACATTTTTTTGTCACATGTGGTGTGTAATATTTACCTTCTGGTGAGCATTGTCTCCCAGAGGAACGACAGGGCTCGTGCGTACTTGTACTTGCTCCTGCGTCCTCCAGATCCACTCGGGGCCCGCATCTCTTTATTGAACTCCTTCTTGAAACGATCCCTCACAGACCGCCACCGCTTCACAATTCTCTCCCCTGAAACGAGAAAGGACAAAGTGGTTAGTATACAACATCAGTGTTTCCCAAACTCCAGTCCTCATGGTCCCCAGGGGTCATGTTTTCAGGATTTCCAAAGTAAATAGAAATCCTGAACACATGATCCGTGGGGACCACGAGGACTGGAGTTCGGGAAACACTGGTTTAAATCAAGCAACCGGTACTGTATATACTTACGCTCTTTAATCTGGGCCCGAGCTTCGAGGTCCTCCCAGCGGTCCACAAGGAGCGAACAGATTTCCTCCCAGAGTCGTCGGGTAATGATCAGGTCAGCGTGGCGTCGGTCAGCCATATTCCAGAGCGGCTCCCTTTCTCTGACGAGATCGATGAGGCGGTCCACATCAATCCCTCCATCCTCACCGTCAGAGTCGGGAGCACGCTGTGAAGGCTGTTAAAGAAAAAGACAAAAATAACATAATTAGCCTCCACAAAAGAAATGAAATAAAAAGTGCAAAAAAAACAAAGCAAAAATATTTATACTTACACGCTGGTGACCGCCGCGTTGCTGTCGCCGACGACCCTGGGAGGCACTGCGAGGACCTCTTGGCCGAGCACCAGATTGGGAAGACTAGAGAAGAAAACAAAAAATGTTATGTCTTTGGATGTAGGCATTTGTTTGCTGTGTGTGGTCTGCAGAACATTGTTTTCTATGTGTTGTGTGTAGTGTGATGTTGTGTTTCTGCGTTTGATGCAAAAAACTTACCAATTGTGAGCCCACTCCAAGTGTCTGTCCACCCCTTCCTTCTTCTTCTGGGAGCTCCTCTTCATCTTGTGATTCCTGTTTTGAAATAAAAGGCAATGAATACACATATATTACAGAGATGATGGATTTTGGAAATAAAAACTTACCGTCAAACGCTGACGATGCGAGGGAGGGCTCCCAGAAGATGTGCTGTCTTCTTCATGGCCAGACTCCATGGCTGTGGGTGGTGTTTCTGCTGCTGCCATTGCTGCTGCTGCTGCATCTATTGGGCGGCTGTTGAATAAAGAGAAACAAAGGGCCAATGAATATCTTGATATTCCATAGCCCTAGTTTGGAGGAATGGGGGATTTGATAATTACCGTCTCTCATCTGCTGCTGGACTCCCCTCCCGTTGTTCAGCATGCTGCTCCATTTGGGGTGGTGCTGATGGTGCTGCTGCTGCAGATGTCTGCTGCCTTCTCCTGCTCCTGGTTCTTGGCTTGGGTGGCATGTTGGGTGTGGCTGAGGGTCCCATTGTCTTGCTTTTATATATGTCCTGTGGGCAGAGCTACTGAGCATGCTCAGACCAAAGAAACCGGATCCGGCGCATTGCGGCGCTCATAGGCTTTCATTGTATGAAAAAGCCGGACACGCCGGATCCGGCCTGTCCGGCTTTTTCGACGGATACAAAAAACGTTACAGTCACCGTTTTTTCCAGACGGCGGATCGCGTCACATTGCCGGATCCGGCGAAAATCGGATGAAACGCATGGCCATCCGGCTCGATCCGGCTCTAATGCAAGTCAATGGGGGGGAAACCGGATCCGGCATTGCATTTCGACGGATCCGGTTTTAGTCAAAAGCGCCGGATCGCGCCTGAAGCAGAAAACCTGATGTGTGAAAGAGGCCTTAAACAGTTTAAAAGGAATATGTGATTAGAAAATAATATATTAGAATAAATGTATGTTTTTAATTTTGATCATATTTTCCTCTTTTATACATATCAGTTCAGTGCCATTAATATCATTACATGCAGGATAAAACTGACAGATAACACCATTATATACAGTGGAAAACAAGGCATTGACCATACACAATACGCGATGGCATAGCTCACTTTCTTGCCCTCCCATCACAAAGACCTTTGTGTAGATAAGGACATGCCTGGGTAATACCGTATTTTCCAGATTATAAGATGCACTTTTTTCCCCAAAATTTGGGGTGAAAATGGGGGTGCATCTTATAAAGCAGATATACCTTACTGACCGTAGCGGAGCAGGGCTCCAAGGTCGCGGCTGGAGAAGGAAAGAGTGGAGCGTTGCTGTAGGCCGCAGCGATGAGATCTCATCTCCCGAGTTCTTGGTGCCGAGATCTCCATCTGCGCATGCGCCGCCCCCCCGGCGGCCACTTTCCATGGCATAGGAAACCATGGAACTGTGGGGGCTCTGGCCTTTCACAAAATGTCGGCAGAGCCCCCTACAGAACCACAGGAGACACCCGCAGCAGCACCGGACACCCGCAGCAGCATCAGAGATACCCGCAGCAGCGCCACAGACACCCGCAGCAGCGCCGGAGACTCCCGCAGCAGCACCAGAGATACCCACAGCAGCGCCACAGACACCCGCAGCAGCGCAGGAGACTCCCGCAGCAGCACCGGACACCCGTAGCACCAGAGACACTCGCAGCACCGGACACCTGTAGCGGCGCGTCGCAACTCCGAAAATTCCCTCATCCCAGCCTGCGGCGTGCAGCAACACACCACTCTTGCCTCCTCCAGCAGCGACCCTGAGACCCCCTATTCAACGCAGCCAGTTTTTTCTTATTTTTATCTTCAAAATTGGGGTGCGTCTTATCATTCGTAGGGTCTTATAATCCGCAAAATATGGTACTTTTATAGAAGTCAGTGATTCAAAGCCTAACTATTGTTGGCTATGATCTATGCAGCTACTGTAAAAGATATCTCTAAATACTGTTAACAGAAGCTCAGGCAAAATGGAGCACCCTACATTCATTTAAAGAAAATATAATAAAAAAATCTACAATTATAAGATAAACAGATTAGAGGAAAAAACATATGTATTACTATCTAATCTTAATTATTTAAACTATTATATGTGGCACATTTACCTTTAATAAAAATTGCTTACTCACCCCCACTGCTAGATAACTATGGTGACACTTTTTCTCAGCACAACCTCCTCCTTTGCCATCTATGAGTCTAAACCCTAGTGTGAGGAAAGTTGCTTTCTTTTAGACTCCCTGTAACGATACAGGAAATCTGAGGATGTATTCCATTTGACCCCATGGGGACTCATAATTCAACTTTTTCACTTGGGCCAGTGTACATTTTACTTATAGATCAAAGAACAAATCTCTCAATAACTACTGGTTTATGTTACGCTAGTGCCCAAACTGGTTAGTGCAAGTGTGGATCATGGCCGCACTGTGCCACGAACCAGACTTACCCCAGAGAGGGGTGACTAAGTGGTGAGGTCAGACTTGTGAGGCAGGTAGCTGCCAGGTACCACTCCAAGATGACTTCCGGCACTAACAGCTGACTCCCAAGGGGACGGGACATTGTAACGACAGGTGCAAACAAGAACTGTAGATATACTGTCTGGCTCAGCTGATATGTAGACAGGCAAGTACTGGAAGCCATGGCTGGAATGCAGGCAGGCGCTGGCAGATACAGGTGAGTACAAGCAGGTTGGTACAAGCAGACACGGCTGGTATATAGGCAGGTCAGTGCAGGCGGGCATGGCTGATATGCTTGCAGGCAGGCATGGCTGAAACACTGGCAGGCAGGCGGGAACAGCTGATACACTGGCAGAGGTAGGAGCCAGTATAGACTGGAGGAACAGGAACAGTTTATCTTTGTACTCTAATATCCCACATCAGGATGGATTAAATGCCTCAAAATTCTTCATAGAAATCCCAGGAACTGATGCTGATTCTGTTGTGAAACTTATAAAATTCATCCTCCCCCACAACTACTTTGACAACATGATATATCTGAGGGGGAGATAGTTATTTGGTTCGAGGGTGCAGGGGTTTGGGGATAGCAAAGGAGAGTAAGGATTAGTGGAGCAAAAATGGTGAGGGCAAATGTGAGCATGGTTAAAGAGCAGGGTAAAAAGAAAGGCAAGTAAAATTAGAAGGCAGTGATTATTCTTACCTTCTGACCAATTTCTGGACTATTTCTGATGTTACACTTTAAAGATGCCACACTTCAAATGATGTCACATCTGACCAAGGTCATATCTGACCTGAAAACAACAGGATTAGCAGGGAGTAACGGAATCTCTCGCTGTATAACACCTCTCTCCCTCAGTCTCTGATCCATACGGATAGCCTGAGTCAGCTTCCAATGAGCTGGGTGGTGGATGGAGAGCCAGAGCGTCCTTCAAGTGATCTGACAGTCCTCTCCTGAACTGGCATCTCAGTTCAGAGTCATCCCAGGACACCTCAGTGGACCATTGACGGAACTCTGAACAATACCATTCAGCCAAGAGCTTTCCCTGAAAGAGATTCATGATTATGTCCTCTGCCATTCTGACCTGGTCAGGCTTGTCAAAAATAAGTCCTAAGATCTCAAAGAACTTATCCACAGACATACGTTCAAGGGGAAGAAGCAGGTAAAGAGAAAACCCACAATTGAGATCCCCCCACAGTAAGGAAATGATTATCCCCACCTGCTGGCTCTCATCTCCAGAGGATCGGGGTCTAAGAGAAAAAAATAGCTTGAAACTCTCCTTAACCCCTTCATGACCAAGCCTATTTTGACCTTAATGACCAGGCCATTTTTTGCAATTCTGACCAGTGTCCCTTTATGAGGTAATAACTCAGGAACGCTTCAACGGATCCTAGCGATTCTGAGATTGTTTTTTTCATGACATATTGGGCTTCATGTTAGTGGTAAATTTAGGTCGATAATTTTTGCGTTTATTTGTGAAAAAATCAGAAATTTGGCGAAAATTTAGAAAATTTCGCAATTTTCAAATTTTGAATTTTTATTCTATTAAACCAGAGAGTTATGTGACACAAATGGTTACTAAATAACATTTCCCACATGTCTACTTTACATCAGCACAATTTTGGAAACAAAATATTTTTTGTTAGGAAGTAATAAAGGTTAAAAGTTGACCAGCGATTTCTCATTTTTACAATAAAATTTACAAAACCATTTTTTTTAGGGACCACCTCACATTTGAAGTCACTTTGAGGGGTCTATATGGCAGAAAATACCCAAAAGTTACACCATTCTAAAAACTGCACCCCTCAAGCTACTCAAAACTACATTCAAGAAGATTATTAACCCTTCAGGTGTTTCACAGGAGCTAAAGCAACGAGGAAAGAAAAAATTGACATTTTAATTTTTCCAACAAAAATTTTATTTTAGCATCAATTTTTTCATTTTCACATGGGCAACAGGATAAATTGGATCCTAAAATTTGTTGGGCAATTTCTCCTGAGTACACTGATACCTCATATGTGGTCATAAACCACTGTTTGGGCGCACGGCAGGGCTCAGAAGGGAAGGAGCACCATTTGACTTTTTGAATGGAAAATATGCTGGAATATTTAGCGGTTGCCATGTCGCGTTTGGAGAACCCCTGTGTGCATAAACATTGGAGCTTCTCCACAAGTGACCCCATTTTGGAAACTAGACCCCCCCAAGGAGCTTATCTAGATGCATAGTGATCACTTTGAACCCCCAGGTACTTCACAAATTCATCTGTAAAAAAAAAAAGTACTTTTTTTTCACAAAAATTTTCTTCTAGCCTCAGTTTTTTCATTTTCAAATGGGCAACAGGATAAAATGGATCCTAAAATGTGTTGAACAATTTCTCCTGAGTACACCGATACCTCATATGTGGTCATAAACCACTGTTTGAGCGCACGGCAGGATCCGGAAGGGAAGGAGCACCATTTGACTTTTTGAATGGAAAATTAGCTCCAATCGTTATCGGACACCATGTAGCGTTTGGAGAGCCCCTGTGTGCCTAACCATTGGAACGCCCCCACAAGTGACCCTATTTTGGAAACTAGACCCCCTAAGGAACTTATCTAGATGTGTAGTGAGCACTTTGAACCCCCAAGTGCTTCACAAAAGTTTATAACACAGAGCAGTGAAAATAAAAAATATTTTTTTTTCCTCAAAAATGATTTTTAGCACACTATGTTTAATTTTCACAAGGCTAACAGGAGAAATTGGACCACAAAAGTTGTTGTCCAGTTTGTCCTGAGTATGCTGGTACCCCATATGTGGGGGGAACCACTGTTTGGGCACACGGCAGGGCTCAGAAGGGAAGGAGCACCATTTGACTTTTTGAAATGCAAATTACTTCTAATCGTTAGCGGACACCATGTCGTGTTTGGAGAGCCCCTGTGTGCCTAAACATTGGAGCTCCCCCACAAATGACCCCATTTTGGAAACTAGACCCCCTAAGGAACTCATCTAGATGCATAGTGAGCACTTTGAACCCCCAAGTGCTTCACAAAAGTTTATAACGTAGAGCCATGAAAATAAAGATATTTCTTTTTCCTCAAAAAATTATATTTTAGTGCGCAATTTTTTATTTTCACAAGGGTAGCAGGATAAATTGGACCCCAAAAGTTGTCCAGTTTGTCCTGAGTATGCTGGTACACCACATGTGTGGGTGGGGACCACTGTTTGGGTACACGTCGGAGCTCGGAAGGGAAGTAGTGACATTATGAAATGCTGACTTTGATGGAATGGTCTGCGGGCATCATGTAACATTTGCAGAGCCCCTGATGTACCTAAACTGTGGAACCCCCCCACAAGTGACCCCATTTTGGAAACTAGACCCCCAAAGGAACTTATCTAGATGTGTGGTGAGTACCTTGAACCCCCAATCGCGTCACAGAAGTTTATAACGCAGAGCCGTGAAAATAAAAAATAATTTTTTTTCCTCAAAAAATGATTTTCAGCCAGCAATTTTTTATTTTCACAAGGGTAGCAGGATAAATTGAACCCCAAAAGTTGTTGTACAGTTTGTCCTGAGTACGCTGGTGCCCCATATATGGGGGGAAACCATTGTTTGGGCACACGTCGGGGCTTGGAAGGGAAGTAGTGACGTTTTGAAATACAGACTTTGATTGAATGGTCTGCGGTCGTCGTTACGTTTGCAGAGCCCCTGATGTGCCTAAACAATAGAAACCCCCCACAAGTGACCCCATTTTGGAAACTAGACCTCCCAAGGAACTTATCTAGATGCTTGGTGAGCACTTTGAACCCCCAAGTGCTTCACAGAAGTTTATAACGCAGAGACGTGAAAATAAAAAAAATATATTTTTTCCACAAAAATATTTTTTTAGCCCCCAATTTTTTATTTTCCCAAGGGTACCAGGAGAAATTAGACCGCCAAAGTTGTTGTGCAATTTTTCCTGAGTACGCTGATACCCCATATGTTGGGGTAAACCACTGTTTGGGCACACGTCGGGGCTTGGAAGGGAGGGAGCACCGTTTAACTTTTTGAACGCAAAATTGGCTTGAATCAATGGTTGCACCATGTCACGTTTGGAGACCCCCTGATGTGCCTAAACAGTGGAAACTCCACAATTCTAACTTCAACCCTAACCCCAACACACCCCTAACCACAGCCCTAACCCCAACACATCCCTATCCCTAATCCCAACCCTAACCCCAACACACCCCTAACCCTAATCCCAGCCCTAACCATAACCCTAACCACAAGCCTAACTCTAATTCCAACCCTAACCCTAATTCCAACCCTAACCCTAATTCCAACCCTAATTCCAACCCTAACCCTAATTCCAACCCTAACCCTAATTCCAACCCTAACCCTACCCCTAATTCCAACCCTAGCCCTAACCCTCTTTCCAACCCTAACCCTCTTTCCAACCCTAACCCTCTTTCCAACCGTAACCCTAACCCTCTTTTCAACCCTAACCCTAACCCTAATGGAAAAATAAAAATAATTTCTTCATTTTATTAGTTGATCCTGCCTATGGGGGTGATAAACGGGGGGTTTATTTACTTTTCATTCTATTTTGAACACTGTGAGAGTTTATCACAGTGATCAAAATGAATGAATGGAAATTGCAGAAGGCGGGCGCACTGCGCATGAGCCCGCCATTTTCCAATATGGCGGCGCCCATGGTCCGGGACCGCGGGACACCGGGAGCCATAACGGCACTCGGCAAGTACCGGGGGATGGGAGGAGGGGTGATCGGAAGCCGGGGGAGCGGAGGGAAGGCGGGGGGGAGATGATGACAGCGGCGGCACATCGCCGCTGTCATTCAGTGGCGGGGGCAGATCGCCCCCGTTAATCGGTGGGGGGGACGGATCGCTGTCACCAGCCACGTCCGATGCTACAGCAGCTTTGGGCATGCCTGGATTGTAATATTTCATCAATTTTAATTGATGAAATATTACTATCGCTCTGATTGGCTGTTTCACTTTTAACAGCCAATCAGAGCGATCGTAGTCACGTGGGGGCGAAGCCATGCCCCCTTTGGTGAAGAACAAAGCCCCCTGTATCTGCCGGTCGGGTGGCCTTTCAGTGACCTAGGTCACCTGACCCGCAGGGGGGCTTTAAAGTCATGATGCCACATAGGCATCACTGATCAGATTGGCACCAGTTTTCATGACACCTATGTGGCGTCATTGGTCATGAAGGGGTTAAATGTACGGAACCTCTCCTTTTCCCCAGGGAAGGTATCTGGGAGCCTGACTGTAGGTTCAGGAGAGTGCAATGAGACATCAGTGTTAGAGTAGTTACAGACAGACTGGGAAGAAAATCCCTACAAAGATTTTGCTGAGTCAGAAAGTTGCCTTTGCAGGTGGTTATGAGACGAGGCCAAGGCCCTATGTTCCACAGACAGATCCTGCATCGTTTGTGTCAAACTATCCATTTCATATGCCAATGTATGGAGCAGATCCATAGAAAGCAGAGCAGAGAAAAAAAACTAGCTGTTTCTGGTTGGCTATAATGTCAGGGCTGCTGCAATACAGATAGGTGCAGGTCCCACTAGATGGAAGTAGAGTGGATGAAGAACTGCACCCAAACAGAGCAGGCTTGCAATGCAGCAGCCAGGCTACCACAGGTGGCAGCAGATTAGTCAGACAGGCTGAGTCAAGCAACACACTGTAGCGCAGTACAAATTGGAATAGACAAACTCAGGGTCAGAGGCAAACCAAGAAGGTCAGTAGCAGTCAGGAGCGGATAAGGCAGAGGACAAAAGACAGAAACAGGTCAGGATACAAGCCAAGTCAGAACCAGGAGGTCAATACACTAAAGGGGAATACTGAGTCAAAATGGGAAAGGGGGAAAACAGAGACACGGGTTCAGACAGCAAACATAGGAAGACAAATCAGAGCAATCAGAGTCAGCTACAGCAGCCCTAGGCAAAACTATAACCAACATAGCCTACAGGAAGCAACGGCAATAAATAGCAAACCTGATCCCAGACTGAGGCTGAGAAAGGTTAACCCCTACATGACCAGACCGGAAAAAGGGAAAACTGGACTCCAACCACGGTCTGCATCATGACTACAAGAGAAACTTTTCCTCACAAGTTAATTATATTTTCAATGAATACATTGTTTTAATAAACCATCCACATGTCTTGGAGTAAGAACATTTCCCAGCCTTGAATATGCCACACAGACATTCTGGAAAAATACACCACCACACAAGAAAATCTTACATGTCAGCAAAATAATGAATATAGACTTTATATTATGTTAAGCTATTAAATATCAATACAAGATTTTATAATATTAAGCTATCAAAGATTAAAATAAGATTAAGATTTCTATAACATTCCATCCTGTTATTCATTATCCAGCCTCTTTTCTTCAGGTATCTTGCTTCCTTTTGGTTTTACAAGCGCTGCCATTGTCAGAGAGGTGGATTTTTCTTAGCTCAAGGTAGGGAGCTCATCTACTTCTTGGCATTAGGCTGAATGCCCATCTTCTTCAACACCAAGGTGAGTGTCCCTTAGGTCGATGTCATCATTAAGGCCTTCGGTGAGGGCTACTTCTTGAAACATTGCTCTGGTTATGGCTGTGTTAATTATTCTTTGAGCTAATCCTCTGATACAAGGTATACAATAGCAACCACAAGTGATTAAAATAGCGTTCATTACACCTAGAGATATCAAGAATGAGGTAATTAAACCAGCCCATTTTCCAAACCAGTTTTCTAACCAATCTTCGACCTAAAGGTGAGTGTCCTTTAGGTCGATGTCATCATTAAGGCCTTCGGTGAGGGCTACTTCTTGAAACATTGTTCTGGTTATGGCTGTGTTAATTATTCTTTGAGCTAATCCTCTGATACAAGGTATGCAATAGCAACCACAAGTGATTAAAATAGCGTTCATTACACCTATAGACATCAAGAATGAGGTAATTAAACCAGCCCATTTTCCAAACCAGTTTTCTAACCAATCAGAAAAGGATAATTTATTCCTGCATTATTTGCCAATACTTTGGACAAGGATATCAAACCCTCAAGAGCTTTGGTTATGCTACCGTCAGGAGCAGTGTTGTTAGGGATGAAGGTACAGAAAAAAGTTCGAAACATCTTACATACGCCACCTCTCTCTGCCAGCAACATAACTAATGCCATTCGATTTTGCCAAGCCATTAGGGATGTCAGACCCAGCTGGCTGCAAAGCCTTTTATCACATCTCGAGTAGAATTAACAAATCTTTGTTGATTGCAATAAATGTAATTTATCCGATCTACATTTTTATTTATCGTATTCTACCACATCAGAAAGGATTCAAACCTTGCAGCAACTTGATTTCTTTCTTTAAATTCACTAGGGACCCCCCTTGGAACACCTATGTCATCTCTATATATCTGTGGGTCAAAGGACCCACCAGGCATCCGCTCCCTCTTAATTCTGTGCACTCCCTCCATGGTGTTTTTCTGATCCCTTTTAGGTCACCCACTGAGAACAGGTGGAAGGGCATTAGAAGGTATATCAAGGCACAGCTCTCCTTCCATTTGGCCGGAAGGCTTGGCCTCAACCTCCGATCCCCGCATCACCACCATATATCCACCCTCGGGGTGTCCTGGTTCTCAAACCAGTCCTTAGGATAGTTAGACCCAGGATCAGTTATATTTATGGACTGGGCACAGAAGTTTTTACCCAAGGTCTTTAAGTTCCTACCAGTGCCTTTTTTCTGGAAGCAAGTGTAATTCCTGGGGTAGGCAGTCACCAATGGTGGTAGGTCCCTCCTCAACATGGGGGGATGCAACAAGGAAAGTGTCTTACATTTGTCAGTTGTTGTATTGTAAGTAGAGTTGTATAGCTGTAAAATGCATTCAGTCCCTCTGGGTCATTATTGTCGCTGTAAGAGAAAGGTGAAGTACCACGCTGTGGTTGTGCTCTTGCTCATGCAAAACAATTATTTTTTTCCATAGTTAATAGTTAATACTGTATATTTCATGCATTCCAACCATTCATTCTTTTCAGTGTACCCAGTTTCTAGGGCCAGTTTTTCTTCATATGTCTTGTCATAAAAATGAACTACTGGTCCTAGTTGTTCCTCTACTTCTGTATGGTTTAATTCTATTTTGTTTTCATTTTCTCTTATCTCTATATAGAAGTGGCCTATGGGGTCTGTTCCTGAAACATAAGCTCCTATTGCATATAACCGTTGATCTCTGGGGTCAGGTTTTTCTAATGTGATTAGGAGCTTATTGCAATTAAAATTGGTGGTGCATTCTGAACTAGCCTTTTTTTATAATCTTGAATCTTTTCTGTAGTTTTGTGTCAGGATTTGTCCCACCCCAGTATATCTTATACCCATAATCTGTCCCTGTATTCCATTTGGTGAAGGTCCAATCTTTACACCAGATAGAAGCCGGGGTTATTGAGCTGGGGAGACACACATATTTATCTGCCCATGTTAACTTAGCTGCATTCTCTTTTGTTCCGCACTTATCTTTAACCAGCGAGCAGAAATCTACTTCCACTGTAGATGTTTCTTCCTGGTAAAAGGTTATATTAGTTAGCGGGTAGTCTAACTCAAAATTACCATAGTTTCTTGTAGGTGGAATATATGACCCTTGGATTCTTAGTGTGATTACAGCAAACGATCCTAAAATTAATGAAAATTCTTTTATCATATTGCTCATGTTCTTTTTAGGGTTTCCCTTTCTTATTCAGAATCCTACCCAGCCACCGTTCCACCGGAGAAGGGGTTTTGGGACTCTTTACCGGGTTGAGATGGACTCTCCCTAGTGGAGAGGTCCCCTTTGTATCCGGACTTAGGCTTCAGATGGGCGGGTTGCTTCCCTCTCTATCCCTGCTGCTTCCCTTAAATGTTTTAACAGTTTACAATGTGACAGTGTAGTGACCCAGTCCAGAGTGTGTCTGTCCCTTTAAGTATTACTGAATTGTGAGTAGCTTCTGTACACTACTGCTCACTCTCTAACTGGCCCTTTACATTATTTGTGAGCTGTAATTCTCCATTTCTAGTCACCTTCATTTTAGATGCAATGCATTTCTCGTTTGCTGTGTTCTGTCGCCATCTAATGGTGAAAGTGTACAATGACTTAATTATTGTTTTGTAAGGATCTGAGATGTGAATTTGGTCTCCTATTGGCCAGCTCCTAGTTACATGGTCAATAGGAGGAGCTGTTTTTCCAGGCAAGTCTAGAATATTCTTTAGTCTGAGGGATGCCTTCAGGGAGAGCAGAACACATGTGGAGGAGGTTTTTACCTCAAGATCTCCTGCAGGTGTAAAAGCCTAAGTTCGCTCTAACTTGTACAGACATCATTCTATTTCAGACAGGATTCACCACATCTAAAGTATTGCTGACTGGATTCACCACATCTAAAGTATTTCTGACAGAATTCACCACAGTTTCTACATTCACCTATAAGTACTTGTGCAGGTGCCGTGACACACTGTGGAGATAACCCCAAGTACAGGTCTGTAACCTCTAATTGCTGCGTCTACCTCCCTCTGTGAAATACCAAAAGACACTGTCCAGTGCTCATAAATCTCCAGACCCCAATCACATCTCAGCATCTAACTGTGAACTGTAATTGCCATGGACTACCCATGAGAGACTGTTCCTTATTTGTTCCAAGTTATAATTCCCATTCCTGCTGAAGTAAAAGCAACTGTTATCCCCGAGACCGGTGTGTGTCATAATTAGAGTTGAGCGATACCGTCCGATACTTCAAAGTATCGGATCGGAATGGATCGGCCGATCTTTAAAAAAAGTATCGGTATCGCCGATTCCGATACCGGAAGTCCCATTCAAGTCTATGGGACTTCCGGTATCGGAATAAGAAAAACCCTGTTTTTGCCTTGTACAGCCTCTCTGGGGTCTGTACGGGCCTTTCGGGGGGTCTGTGCAGGCTCCGGTGGTCTGTGCCGGCCTGCCGGGGGGCTGTGCCGGCCTGCCGGTGGTCTGTGCAGGCTCCGGTGGGCTGTGCCGGCCTGCCGGGGGGCTGTGCCGGCCTGCCGGTGGTCTGTGCAGGCTCCGGGGGGCTGTGCCGGCCTGCCGGGGGGCTGTGCCGGCCTGCCGGTGGTCTGTGCAGGCTTCGGGGGTCTGTGCAGGCATCGTCCGATGGGACTACAAGTCCCATCGGGCGATGCCTGCTGCCATGACAGTGATTGACACATTAGCCAATGATGGGACAGTAGTAGTCCCATCATCCGGCTAATGTGTTAAATGTAAAAAAAAAAAAAAAAAAAAAATACTACATACATACTACATGCATGCTACATACATACTACATGCTACATACATACTACATGCTACATACATACTACATGCTACATACATACTACATATATACTACATGCATGCTACATACATACTACATGCTACATACATACTACATGCTACATACATACTACATGCTACATATATACTACATGCTACATACATACTACATATATACTACATGCATGCTACATACATACTACATGCTACATACATACTACATGCTACATACATACTACATATATACTACATACATACTACATACATGCTACATACATACTGCATGCTACATACATACTACATACATACTGCATGCTACATACATACTACATACATACTACATACATACTACATGCATGCTACATACATACTGCATGCTACATACATACTACATACATACTACATACATACTACATGCATGCTATATGCATGCTACATACATGCTACATGCATGATACATACATACTACATGCTACATACATACCACATACATACTACATACATACTACATGCTACATACATACTACATATATACTACATGCATGCTACATACATACTGCATGCTACATGCATGCTACATACATACTACATACATACTACATACATACCACATATATACTACATACATACAATACATTCATACAATACATACATAGACATACAGTACATATAACATAGAGTAACATACTTACCAATACTTGTCACATTGTTCCCCGAACACTTTTTTTTTAAGTGGCGGAGGAATACAGTGCGGAAGGATACCTACCTTCCGTCATTGGATTCCTGCAGCCCGTAGAGAACGGCAGCATCATCTGATGCTGCAGTTCTCTACCCAAGATCGTCGTGGGACACACTCGTGGACTGCTTCGGATCGTGGGTGAGTATTTTTGTGGTTTGTTATGTTAATATTTATTCCGGAAAAGACAATGGCTTCGGGGAACAACGTGACAAGTATTGGTAAGTATGTTACTCTATGTTATATGTACTGTATGTCTATGTATGTATTGTATGAATGTATTGTATGTAGTATGTATGTAGTATATATGTGGTATGTATGTAGCATGTAGTATGTATGTAGTATGTATGTAGCATGCATGTAGCATGCAGTATGTATGTAGCATGCATGTAGTATATATGTAGTATGTATGTAGCATGCATGTAGTATATATGTAGTATGTATGTAGCATGTATGTAGTATGTATGTGGTATGTATGTAGCATGTAGTATGTATGTAGTATGTATGTAGCATGCATGTAGTATGTATGTAGCATGCATGTAGTATGTATGTAGCATGCATGTAGTATGTATGTAGTATGTATGTAGTATGTATGTAGCATGCATGTAGTATGTATGTAGTATGTATGTAGTATGTATGTAGCATGTAGCATGTATGTAGTATGTATGTGGTATGTATGTAGCATGTAGTATGTATGTAGTATGTATGTAGTATGTATGTAGTATGTATGTAGTATGTATGTAGCATGCATGTAGCATGCATGTAGTATGTATGTAGCATGCATGTAGTATATATGTAGTATGTATGTAGCATGTAGTATGTATGTAGTATGTATGTAGTATGTATGTGGTATGTATGTAGCATGTAGTATGTATGTAGTATGTATGTAGCATGCATGTAGTATGTATGTATGTAGTATGTATGTAGCATGCATGTAGTATGTATGTAGTATGTATGTAGCATGCATGTAGTATGTATGTAGTATGTATGTAGTATGTATGTAGCATGTAGCATGTATGTAGTATGTATGTGGTATGTATGTAGCATGTAGTATGTATGTAGTATGTATGTAGTATGTATGTAGTATGTATGTGGTATGTATGTAGCATGTAGTATGTATGTAGCATGCATGTAGCATGCATGTAGTATGTATGTAGCATGCATGTAGTATATATGTAGTATGTATGTAGCATGTAGTATGTATGTAGTATGTATGTAGTATGTATGTAGCATGCATGTAGTATGTATGTATGTAGTATGTATGTAGCATGCATGTAGTATGTATGTAGTATGTATGTAGTATGTATGTAGCATGCAGTATGTATGTAGCATGTATGTAGCATGTATGTAGTATGTATGTAGTATATATGTAGTATGTATGTAGCATGTAGTATGTATGTAGCATGCATGTAGTATATATGTAGTATGTATGTAGCATGTAGTATGTATGTAGCATGCATGTAGTATATATGTAGTATGTATGTAGCATGTAGTATGTATGTAGCATGCATGTAGTATATATGTAGTATGTATGTAGCATGTAGTATGTATGTAGCATGCATGTAGTATATATGTAGTATGTATGTAGCATGTAGTATGTATGTAGCATGCATGTAGTATATATGTAGTATGTATGTAGCATGTAGTATGCATGTAGTATGTATGTAGTATTTTTTTTTTTTTTTTTTTTTAACATTTAACACATTAGCCGGATGATGGGACTACTACTGTCCCATCATTGGCTAATGTGTCAATCACTGTCATGGTAGCAGGCATCGCCAGATGGGACTTGTAGTCCTATCGGACGATGCTTGCACAGACCCCCGGACATCAGCACAGCCCCCCGGCAGGCCGGCACAGTCCCCCGGCAGGCCGGTACAGACCCCCACAGGGTGCACAGACCACCGGCAGGCCGGCACAGCCCCCCGGCAGGCCAGTACAGACCCCCACAGGGTGCACAGACCACCGGCAGGCCGGCACAGCCCCCCGGCAGGCCGGTACCGACCCCGGGCAGTCCACACAGCCCCCCGGCAGGCCAGCAGAGACCCCCGGAAGGCCCGAAATGACGGCGCATCATGATGCGCACACACCGCGCATCATGATGACGTCAGGCCGTCAATCAACTTTGAACTTCCGATTCCGATGCCGAATTCCGATATTGAAAAAATATCGGAAGTCGGTATCGGAATTCCGATACAGCAAGTATCGGCCGATACCCGATACTTGCGGTATCGGAATGCTCAACACTAGTCATAATTCCTTCGGCTGCAGACACTATGTGGGGGTGGTAGCAGGGAACATTCGGCTTGGTTATTACAACAGGTGTATCCATGAGGTTCTTTCTGCTATCTTCACTTCTGTAGGTATGGCTAATAATACCTGGTATGGTCCTTCCCACTTTGGCATGTGCCAATGTTTTTTCTTTATTACCTTCACTAGTATCCAATCAGCGGGTTTCACTGTTTCAGGTACAGACAGTGGGTCTCCTGGAATAGAATTAGGAGTAGAAATGTCTTTATGGTTTAACATTTTTGCCATATATTCTGCTAGTGTATAATCTATTTCTTCATCTACCCTCTTAAATGGTTCTAACTGCGGGAGCAGGAAAGGCCTTCCATAGATGATTTCAAAAGGAGTCACTCCAGCCAGAGTCAGGGTTACATGCATATTCAAAACCACTAATGGAAGGCAATAAAGCCAGTTTTTACCTGTTTCCTGCATGGTCTTTCTCAGTTTACTCTTGAGAATTCCATTATGCCTCTCTACCAACCCAGCTGATTGGGGATGATAGGCACAATGATTCTTTAATTCGATAGACAGTGTCTTGGCCAATAATGATATCACTTGATTTACAAAGAGTTGGCCATTGTCACTGTATGTCTTCTCTGGGATACCAAATCTAGGTGTTATTTCTTTTTAAAGAGCCTTTGCTACTGTCATTGCATCAGGGTGTGCAGATGGAAATACTTCAACCCATTTACTGAATGCATCTATTATTATTATGACAGTATTTTTTCCCTTCACATTTATTAAGTTCAATAAAATCCATACAAATGTGTTGAAAGGGATACTGTGGGTGTGGGAATTGACCTGCTTTCGGTCTTATATTGCCTTGAGGATTGTTTTTAGCAGAGACTAAAGGGTGTTTTACACATAGCGATATCGCTAGCAATATCGCTAAAACGTCACTGATTTTGTGACGTTATAGCGATATTGCTAGCGATATCGCTATGTGTGATACTTACCTCCGACCAGCTCCCCCGCTGTCTGTCGCTGATCGCACGAGATCGGGCGGCTCCATTTCTCGTCGTCAGCTTCCTGCTGGGCTTCCTGCTGTGTGAGACGAGCGACGCTGGACGCAGGCGGGAGGACGTCAGGATCGCTGTGTGTGAAAGGTAAGTATCGTCCGCTGCGTCGCTGCTGCATCGCTGTGAGATCTTTCTGTGTGAAAGCTCACTAGCGATCATTTAGCGATGCACCAGCGATCCTGACCGGGTGGGATCGCTGGTCGGATCGCTGGTGCATCGCTGAATGTAAAAGGGCCTTAAGCATGTACAACAAAAATTTTTTTGAGTAGTTATTGAAGTCATAGGCTGTAAATACCTTATTTATTACCTGTACCATCCCTCCTGTTGAGATATGGCTAATACCATGACTCAATATTGCAGCATACCTAAAAAGATTAGCTGGTAGAATGTATTTATTTTCAGAGGACACATATAACCCATTTTCTAGAATTGCTCCTTTATTTGTCCTTTTAGCTTGTTCTGATATTGGAGATGCTTGTTGCATATCCTTAACGATTTGTAAATCAATAGTATTTAGAGTGATTTCTTCTACTGCTAATATATTTGCTATTGCTGCTTGTTTTGCAGCAGTATCTGCTCTTTCATTACCTCTGGAAATGGGATCTTCCTTTCGTGTATGTGCTGCACATTTACATATAGCTATCTTTTTGGGAAGCTGTGTGGCATCTAATAACTGTAAAATGAGACCTTTGTGGTTTATTTCTTTTGCTGTGGAGGTTTTTGTGTAGGGGAAGTGGATTGACGCACGGACCTGTCTGCAGTAGAAAGGTAAAGGTATAGTGTGCTTTATGTGGACTGTTGTATTGAAAGAAGGGAGACAGCTGGAGATAGGAGAGGTGGGTGTAGTACTGCAGTTTTGCCACAAGATGGGAGTAGAGAGTTGTGAGCAAAGGACTGAACATCAGCTTAGGGCTAAAAAAACGCACAATCATGGGGGGCGGGGTTGCAAGAACTCTAGGGGGAATTCCCAAGGAGGTGGATAAAAGGTGGCTGGAGAGTTCTAGAAGCGGTCAGTCCAGGGAGAGGAGCTGAGGAGTAGAGAAGACCTAAGGAGGCGAAGCACAGTGAAGAAGCTCCAGAGGGGACTGACAGCTGAGACAGTCAGGGGGGTGGCCCTGACAGGAGAAGCTGCAGACGGAGAGACAAAAGAAGCCACAGATGGAGAGAGCCTGGAGATACCACAAGACGGATGGACTCGGGCAGGCAAAGCTCTGTAGTGGTAGGCCTAGGGCAGCTGCTGTGAAAGAGCCGCGAGGGCCGTCATACAGAAGTAAGGAGGAAGCAAAGGTACCCGGGCCTGTGTGTGGAGAGTGTCTAGCCGCTGTTTTATGTTGCTGCTGGTTGTCGAGAGGACGGCCAATAAGGAGGACCTGTTGGATGCACTTCAGTCTCCGTCTCAGTCTGTTCGCGGTGGTAAGAGGACTACACCCCATTTGGCTCACCTACCTACATTTGGCATAGTCGGCAGGATCCTCACCGCCAAAACACCATCTTCAGCGGTATGCCTGCACCGAAGATCCAAAGGAATCAAGCTGCACGGGTTGAAGATTTTTCCCTTTGGATTACAAAATTTGACTGTGTTCAGGATTGCTGGCTTCCATCAGGCGGATCCGGAGCGGAAAAAGGACTTGACTGGATGGCTGTGGCACATCAGCGCCAGAAAGAATCCCAGGAGTTTGCAGCCACATTGGACAATCTGGGGCGATGTTGAACCCGCCCCTGGGGGGAGCGGCATACATCTGGAGACGGCTGCCACCTCTTGCTGGACCCTGGAAGATGGGTGGAGAGGCCGACCAATGCCCCACCCAAGAATGGGAGTGGCCCAGGTGGAGAGGCTGGGTGCAGCTGCTTGGCGCCATTGAGCTTCTGGAACTCGGACGAGATGCGACGTCGCAGCTGCCGTGGCCTCGGACGCCTGGAATTGAGGTGGCGTCAGGAGATCGAGTCCCGTCGGGAGGCCTGCCCATGGGAGCCACTGTCAGTTCCCCTTACGCGTACCAGAGAGGAGGAGCGACCCTGGACCCTGCTGGAACAGCCGCTGGAAGAAGCAGCCTGGAGTCTCCCGCGGAACCACCGGGCCTGGAGGCTGGCCCTGCGGGACAGCGGGGTGAAGATCATCGGTTGCGAGAGGAGCTACGGAATGGCCTGTCGGGAGCCGCGGTGCTGGGGAAGGTGAGCGTTCCCCCGGCCCAGCCAGCGGCACCACAGACAGCTCTCGCCACTCGGTCTCCCCGCGCGACCTCATGCTCTCCAGCGACCCCGGCTCCTGAGGACTTTGCGGCCTCCGCCGGGCCGACCGACGCTCCTGCCCTGACCCTGAGCCACCCTGCCTGGCGGCACATTGGCCCGCGTCACCAGCGCAAAACCAACCCGCGGCCTCCCCTGCTGAGCTCCATCCTCTGCTGCGACCGACTTGCTGCTGACCGCGGCCGCCCTTGCCCTGTCTGTGACTCCGGATGCGGCCTCCTCCCCAATGCCTGCGGCCGCTTCTACTCTGCTCTAGGCCCTGGTTGCAGCCTGCTCACCTGGACCCACGGCTGCCCCTTCCCTTTGCCCAGGCCCAGCTGCGGCTGGTCTGCCGGCACCTCCGGCCGCCTCTGCCCCGTGCCCGACCCCGACTGCGGCCAGCTCGTTGGGCTCCGTGGCCTACACCAGGCCTTCCACCTGGGTTGCTGAAGTTATCGAGCAAAAGAAGGCCAAAAAGCGGGAGATCTGGGCACTGCTCCACGAAAAAGGCGAGGCCACCATACCGGTCCCACGGTCCACCGGCCGGCTCGTGCACACCAACATTGCACAGGGCTATGGCTTTATCCGGGACACTGAAACCGGCCACAAGGTATATCTTAATTTGTCCTCCATCAGACACGGGCGGGCTCTGCGGGAGGGGGACCTGGTCTCCTACTACAAGGAGTTCTACCCCCACGGCTACTACGCTATAGCAGTCGTCGACTACCCCGAAGGATATGAGCCCCCATAAAAAGATGAAGGACTCCTGGGTCCCGGGCACCAGGGACACTCAGGGCCCAGAGACACTTCAAGCATCCCGGAGGCTCCACGGCTGTGGAATTCCTTGCTGCCGGCAGAACATCGGCCATCAGGAGATGGCTCGGAATATCCTTAAAATTGGACTGCCGGGACTGCTGTGCGCTGTTGCACAGCCTGGGGACAGTTCGACATCCTCTTTGGGGTAAAAGTAGAGGCACTCCTGAGGTAGCGCGGATGCATACGGGGAGGGGTGCTCTCTTCAAAGGAAGGGGGAGTACCAATGTTTATGCTTTGTTTAAAAAGGAAAAAATGTTATGTTTTACTTGGAAAAGATGCAAAACAAAAAAAAGAGGTTAACCATGGTAGTATTAAACATGGCATAGTTAAAACTATAAATAATTGTTGAAATGTCATATGTATGAAAAAAAAATGAAAATGTTCAACAGGTCCCGGGTACTAAGTATGAAGAGAAATGCCGACCATGATTTATTTAATTTGATAGGACAAAGAGACAGGTGGAATGGAAACAGACAGTGGTCCCTAGGTCAAGTCTCCAGTACCACAAACACCTCAAAACAAAGGAGGGAAGCGGTCTGTGACCTGGTAGGCTACAGCCTCGGACATTGTGCCCCAGATTGTAGAATGTTGCAGAATGGGAGAAAAGTGGGAGGAACGCACCCGTAGAGAAGTCCGGATGGACCTGGCCCAACCAGTGGGAATTGTCTTAAAGTCGTACGCGCCGGCCAGTAGCCATAAGCTTCTCGGGGCATGGATGCTCCCGGTTTTATTCGGCACCCCTACGTAGAGAAAATGGGCTCAGGGCTTGCTCGACAAACGGCTAGACAGAAAGACAGTGGCAAAGCTTCAGAATGACAAAGGGGAACAAGATTGTCAAGGACGACAATGGACAAAGGAAGGGAGAGTGTAAGGGAAGTGGACTGACGTACGGACCTGTATGCAGTGGGAAGGTAAAGGTATAGTGTGCTTTAGGTGGACTGTTGTATTGAAAGAAGGGAGACAGCTGGAGATAGGAGAGGTGGGTGTAGTACTGCAGTTTGGCCACAAGATGGGAGTAGAGAGTTGTGAGCAAAGGACTGAACATCAGCTTAGGGCTACAAAACCGCACAGTCATGGGGGTGGGGTTACAAGAACTCTAGGGGGAATTCCCAAGGAGGGGGATAAAAGGAGTTCTAGAAGCGGTCAGTCCAGGGAGAGGAGCTGAGGAGTTGAGAAGACCTAAGGAGGTGAAGCACAGTGAAGAAGCTCCAGAGGGGACTGACAGCTGAGACAGTCAGGGGGGAGGCCCTGATAGGAGAAGCCGCAGACGGAGAGACAAGAGAAGCCGCAGAGGGAGAGAGCCTGGGGGTACCATAAGACGGATGGACTCGGGCAGGCAAAGCGCTGTAGTGGTAGGCCTAGGGCAGCTGCTGTGAAAGAGCCGTGAGGGCCGTCATACAGAAGTAAGGAGGAAGCGAAGGTTCCCGGGCCTGTGTGCGGAGAGTGTCTAGCCGCTGCTGTATGTTGCTGCGTGTCATTGAGAGGACGGCCAATAAAGAGGACCTGTTGGATGCACTTCAGTCTCTGTCTCAGTCTGTTCGCGGCGGTAAGAGGACCACCCCCCATTTGGCTCACCTAGCTACATTTGTGCAAACACATGTGTGGTAGAAAAGGCATATTGACTGTGAGCGTAGATAGTCACAATTTTGTCTTTAGCAAGTTTACAAGCTTCTGTAAGAGCGATAAGTTCCGCAGCCTGTGCTGACAGGTGTTTCGGAAATGCTTTTGCTATTAGGATCTCAGATAGTGTTACTACTGCATATCCTTTAGATTTTTTTGTACCATCTGGGTTCTTTTTACACGATCAGTACTAAGTCACTGTTTGGAATTGGTGTATCTTTGAGGTCAGCTCTTGGCAGTACTTTCTCAGAGATTAAACCCAAACAGTCATGTGGTTTTCCATCCTGAGGTGTAGGTAGAAGTGTGGAAGGATTTAATGTGGTACATCTCTCTATGACCAGGTGTTGTTGTGACAACAACAAGGTCATACAGGAAAGATACCTGGAAGGTGAGAGATATGAAATCTTATTCTGCAGGAGGATAATGGCCACAGCATGTGAGACTCTGAGCGTGAGAGGGTGGAACAAGACCAGTGAGGCAGATGATTTCACAGCCTCAGCTGCCGCCACCACAGACTGCACATATGGAGGCAAAGCTCTTGCCACTGTGTCCAATTTTGAAGAATAGTAGGCTAGTGGTCTGTTTTTGTCGCCATACTCCTGCAGAAGCACAGATGACATATACCTACTGTATCTTTACAATCAACTGTTTGGGTAAAGGGTTTATTGTAATCTGGCAGTCCGAGTACTGCAGAGAAGACTAAAATTTGTTTCAGTTCACAGAAGGCTTTTTCTGCTTCTGGAGTCCAGGAGATATGATCTTGTGCTGCCAGTGGTTCATCATAGATCAGAGCAGTGAGGGGGCTTGTGATGGCAGCATAGTTGGCTATCCAGCTCCTGCAGAAATGTATCATCCCTAGAAAGGACATCATTTGTCGCTTTGTAATTGGTTTAGGAGCCTGCGGAATGGCTGTTTTTCTACCTTCATCAAGGTGTTTCCCCTCCTGGGATACATTATATCCCAGATATCTGACAGTTGCTTGGCATAATTGTAATTTACTTTTATTTAATTTATGTCCTTGTTCAGACAGGAACCACAGCAAGGTCTTGGTATCTGCCTTACAATCTGTTTCATTCTTGGATGCTAACAAGATGTCATCCACATACAAGAGTATTTCACTCCCTTTTGGTGGGTCAGATTGAACTAAGTTAGCTGACATTATCTGAGAAAAAATGGTAGGTGACTCACAATACCCCTGTGGAATCCTAGTGAATATGTGCCTCTTTCCTTTGTATGTAAATGCGAACCAGAACTGCCTGTCTGGATGCACTGGGATGCTGAAGAAGGCATTACTAATGTTTATTACTGAAAAAAACGTATTTTATGGTTTTAGGTCATATAGCAAGGTGTGCGGGTCTGGTACTGTGGGAGCCCATGGAATCACAGCCTTGTTTACAGCTTGTAGGTCTTGTACCATGCGCCATCCAACAGTAGGGGGTGCCTTCTTAACTGGAGACAAGTGTCTGTTACAAGGTGAGTCAGGACACGGTATTATGATATGACTCCTGCCTTCAGAAGCTCATGTACAATAGGTTCAATGCCTTCCTCTGATTCTGGCTTAAGAGGATATTGTCTTTGGTGTGGTCTAAAGGTAGATTTTAGTGTTAATTTTATGGGTTCTATCCCTTTAACCTCTTCCCGACCGCCCACAGTAGATAAACGTTCGCGCTTGCTGGGCTTTGCGCAGCGCCGACGTTTATCTACTGTCGCCGGTTTTGTGCCCCCCGGGACCCCCACATACCTTACAACGCGGGGATCCCGGTGCACAATGCATGCTGGGACCCCCGACGTCATTGAGACCTGATTGGTTCAGGTCCTGATGACGTCAGCGTCACAGCAGCCAATGGGAGCGATCGCTGGGAAAGCTGCTTGTTTCCCGGCGATCTCACTCATTGTAACGCGGCTTCTCCTCTGATCTAACACTGACAGATGATCAGAGGTGAAGCAGCGTTACTGTGTGACTAGATCGCTGCCTGGCACAGCTGATCGCTGCCTGGCACAGCTGTGCCAGGCAGCGATCTTGTCACACAGTAACGCTGCTTCTCCTCTGATCATCTGTCATTGTGAGATCAGAGGAGAAGTTGCGTTATTATGTGCCAGGCAGCGATCTTGTCACATAGTAACGCTGCTTCACCTCTGATCATCTGTCAGTGTGAGATCATAGGAGAAGTGGCGTTACTATGAGTCAGATCGCAGTGTAGCAATCTTGTTACAAAAATAAAAAAAAGTAAAGAAAAAAAAAAAGCAGGTACCCAGGTTAGGGCTAGGGCTAGGTGTTGTGAGTTCATTTTCCCCTCCGTCACTGAGGCCTGGTGAACTCCCTATTCTAGTGAAGGAAGATAGTGAGCCTGATTATCAGGCACCTGGGACTAATGAAGACGATTGGCTGAGTGGAGTCACTGACTGGATTTAAGGCAGCCTACGCCCTTTCTGCCCTGCGGGTGATTTCTCTGTGGACTCTTGGACACCAGTCTGATTCCTGCTCTCCTAAAGCTAAGTTTTCTGTTTTGCCTTTTGGCATCTAAGATTTGTTTTTGTTTTTCTTGCTTTTTGGATTCTGCCACTCCCTGCTGGAGTGTGCAGTGTTCCTTGAGCTCTGTCTTCTGAAAGTACCTGAGTGCTGATTTAGTTTTTGAAGCTTATTTGCTTCAGGGCCATTTTTATATCAGCTTGTTGGCTTTTGTCTCTGATAGGGTTTTGGCAGATTGCAGACAGCAGCCTTCCTATCCGTTCCTATCTAGGTAGTTTTTGGGCCCCGTCTTTGCTCAGCCTGTCTTTCTGTCTGTGTAAGTGTTTTCATCTTGCTTCACAGTCATTATATGTGGGGGGCTGCCTATTGCTTTGGGGTCTGCTCTGGGGCAGTTAGGTTTCCCCTTTCCTTCTTTAGGCCTATGTATCTCTCCGGCTGTGATCGAGGGGTCTAGGTCATCGTAGGAACCCCCCACGGCTACTGCTAGTTGTGTTGACAGGTCCAGGGGTCTGCAATCTGATAGTTGCCAACTTCTCTGGTTTTCAGGACTTAGCTAGCATTTCTGTTTTTGCCTCCTACGGTGACTCAATCATAACAGAATCACCCGCCAAACCGCAGATCCTGGGGTACTCAATAGCAGGAAAGAATTGTGTTTAAAAAAAAAAAAAAAGTGTGTGTATATTCTTTCCTCTATATCTCTGAGGCCGTAGGGGGAATTTTTTTTTCTCTCAATGGAGATAAAGCAAGTGTCTAATCGTGTGGAGCAGCTCGCTGCTGAAGTGCGAGGAATTTCCGCCTATCTTGCTCGTTCACATGCTGTTGAACCAAAGATCCCCACACCTGATGTATTTTTTGGGGATCGATCTAAATTTTTGAGTTTCAAAAATAATTGTAAATTATTTTTTGCTTTGAAGCCTAACTCGTCAGGGAGCCCCGCGCAGCAGGTTAAAATTGTCATCTCTTTGCTGCGCGGCGATCCCCAGGATTGGGCGTTTTCTTTGAAACCAGATGACCCTATTCTGACTAATGTGAACGTATTTTTTCAAGCCTTGGGGTTGCTGTACGATGAACCTAATGCTATTGATCAGGCTGAAAAGACCCTGTTGGCATTGAACCAGGGTCGAGAATCTGCAGAGTTGTACTGTCAAAAGTTCCGAAAGTGGGCGGTCCTTACTACCTGGAATGATAGTGCCTTGGCTGCTCTCTTTCGGAAGGGTTTGTCAGAAGCCGTAAAAGATACTATGGTGGGATTTCCTGTTCCCTCTGGTCTGGACGATTCTATGTCTTTAGCCATTCAGGTTGATCGGCGTTTACGTGAACGCAGGATTACACGAGAGGTGTTGCCACCGGTTGAACAGACGTCTGAACCTGTGCAATGTGATAGAGTTTTGTCTAAGGCGCAACGTCAGGAATTCAGAAGGCGTAATAAGCTGTGTTTTTTCTGTGGAGATGCCTCACATGTTATTTCCGTTTGTCCTAAACGTGAGAAACGCTTTGCACACACGTTTTCTGTTAGTGGGGTTCAGCCTAAGTTTCTTTTGGCAATTACTCTGATCTGTTCCCTGTCCACATTTTCCGCCAAGGCTTTTGTGGATTCGGGAGCAGCGCTAAACCTAATGGACTTGGATTTTGCTAAACGTTTTAGATTTCCGTTGACACCTCTGAGGGGGATTGATGCTACCCCTCTGGCTAAAAATAAACCTCAGTTTTGGATCCAGTTGGTCATGCGGGTCGCCCCAGACCACCAAGAAAATTGCAGATTTTTGGTGTTGCATGGTCTGCATGATGCCGTTGTTCTGGGGTTTCCCTGGTTGCAGATTCATAATCCAGTTTTGGATTGGAAGTCTGTGTCTGTGGTGAGTTGGGGTTGCCGGTGTACCTTTAGTGAGGCTCTGGTTTTTTCTACCTCTCCTCAGTCGCATGAGGTTCCTGACTATTTGGCGGACTACTATGATGTATTTAGTGAGAATGAGTCTGCGTCCTTGCCTCCTCATAGGAGTTATGACTGTGCAATTGAACTAAACCCGGGGTGTAAATTTCCTAAGGGTCGGCTCTTCAATTTATGTGTACCCGAGCACGAGGGTATGCGGTCCTATATTAAGGAGGCGTTGGAGAAGGGTCATATTAGACCATCCTCTTCACCCTTAGGTGCCGGGTTTTTTTTTGTGGCCAAGAAGGATGGTTCTTTAAGGCCTTGTATTGATTATCGTGCCCTCAATAAAATTACTATTAAATATCAGTATCCGTTACCCCTGATTTCGGATCTATTCTCTAGAGTCAGAGGTGCTTGCTGGTTTACCAAGCTTGACCTCAGGGGGGCGTATAATCTTATCCGCATTAAGCAGGGGGATGAATGGAAGACGGCGTTTAATACTCCGGAGGGACATTTTGAGTACCTGGTGATGCCATTTGGGCTCACTAATGCCCCTTCTGTCTTCCAGTGCTTCATGAACGATATTTTCCGAGACTTTGTCGATAAATTTTTGATTATCTATCTGGATGATATTTTGATCTTCTCCAAGGATTGGGATTCTCATGTGGAACATATTCGGACTGTGTTCCGGATCTTGAGAGAGAATTCTCTGTATGTCAAAGGATCAAAATACCTTTTTGGAGTACAGAGAATTTCTTTTTTGGGATTTATTTTGTCTCCGTCAACTATTGAAACGGACCCGGCCAAGGTACAGGCCATTTATGATTGGGTTCAGCCCACTTCTTTGAAGGCCCTCCAGAAGTTTTTGGGTTTTGCTAATTTTTATCGGAAATTTATAGCAAAATTTTCTAGTATTGCCAAACCATTGACTGACCTGACCAGGAAGGGTGCGGATGTGTTGAATTGGTCTCCAGAGGCGGTTGCTTCCTTTCAGGAGCTGAAGTGTAGATTTACCTCCGCCCCGGTTCTGCGGCAACCTGATGTCTCACTCCCGTTCCAGGTAGAGGTGGATGCTTCTGAGATTGGTGCAGGAGCGGTGTTATCCCAAAAGGATCCGGTAACATCTAAAATGAATCCCTGTGCTTTCTTTTCCCGTAAGTTCTCTTCATCTGAACGTAACTATGATGTGGGGAATCGGGAACTGTTGGCCATGAAATGGGCATTTGAGGAGTGGAGACATTGGTTGGAGGGAGCCAAACATCAAGTTGTGGTCCTCACTGACCACAAAAATTTGATTTACCTAGAGTCGGCTAAACGCTTGAACCCTAGACAGGCTAGGTGGGCCTTGTTTTTTACACGTTTTGATTTTGTGGTCTCTTTCCTTCCTGGAACTAAGAATGTCAAGGCAGACGCCCTCTCTAGGAGTTTCTTTGCTGATTCTCCTGTGGTGACCAAGCCTGCCACCATCTTAGGCGAAGGGGTAGTTCTTTCTGCCATCTCGCCCGATTTGAGACTTTCTCTGCAAGAGTTCCAGGAGGACAAACCTGAGCGTTGCCCCAGTGGAAAGTTGTATGTTCCTGACCAGTGGAAGAAGAGAGTGATGTCTGAAGTTCATTGCTCTGCATTGGCTGGTCATCCAGGTATTTTTGGTACTAGAGATCTGGTGAGTCGCTCTTTTTGGTGGCCCACCTTGTCTCATGATGTCAGGAACTTTGTGCAGTCCTGTGGGACTTGCTCCCGGTCTAAATCTTGTTCTCGCTCTAGTGGGTTGTTGATGCCTTTGCCGGTCCCCAGGAGGCCATGGACCCATATTTCAATGGATTTCATTTCTGATATGCCGGTCTCTCAAAGAATGACTGTTATTTGGGTGATTTGTGATAGGTTCTCTAAGGCTGGTTTCACATTTGCGTTTTTTTTCGCGGTATTTTAGCGCTAAATAGCACATGCGTTTTTTTTTCCTATACTTTGCATGGGATGCGCTTATGTGCGCATACACATGCGTTTGTACGCGTTTTACCGCGCATGCGTTTTTTTGCGGTATGCGCTCGGGCGCACAAAATGCAACCTGTTGCATTTTTTGAGCGTCCGACTTGCCTCAAAAAAACGCATGCGCGCGCAATGCGTTTTTTTACAGCAAGACACCCATTATAAGTCTATGGTGAGCATATGTGCGCATTGGCATGCTTATGTATGCGTTTTTTTGCACATGCGTTTTTTTTTTTACCATTAGTTTAGACAATGGAATTTAGGGGTTTGGGTTAGAGTTAGGGTTAGTTAAGGGGGTTTAGGGTTAGGGTTAGGGTCAGGGTTAGGATCAGGGTATGGTTTGGTTAAGGGTTAGGGTCAGGGTTAGGATCAGGGTATGGTTTGGTTAAGGGTTAGGGTTAGGATCAGGGTATGGTTTGGTTAAGGGTTAGGGTCAGGGTCAGGGTTAGGGTTAGGGTCAGGGTTAGGGTCAGGGTTAGGGTCAGGGTTAGGGTTAGTAAAGTCATGGTTTGGGTTAGTGTGAGGGGCCACCTAATGTTGGAAAAAAACGCAAACGCGGTAAAAACACACTAAAAACGCATACAAACGCATAAAAACGCTGCGTTTTTTTCATGCATGCTCATAAAAATGCTTGAAAAAAACGCAGCATCTGTATGCGTTTGTATGCGTTTTTTCAATGCGTTTTTTTGCGGGAAAAACGCGCTGCAAAAAGAAGCAAATGTGAAACTAGCCTAAGATGGTTCATCTTGTACCACTCCCTAAGTTGCCATCTTCCTCTGAGTTGGTGCCTCTGTTTTGGCAACAGGTGGTTCGCTTGCACGGGATTCCTGAGAACATTGTATCTGACAGAGGAGTTCAATTTGTGTCTAAATTTTGGAGGACGTTCTGTTCCAAGTTGGGAATTCAGTTGTCCTTCTCCTCTGCTTTTCACCCTCAGACCAATGTGCAGACAGAGAGAACAAACCAGACCTTGGAGTCGTATTTGAGATGTTTTATTTCCGCTGATCAGGATGATTGGGTTTCATTTTTGCCCTTGGCCGAATTTGCTTTAAATAATAGAGCTAGTTCTGCCACTTTGATGTCACCTTTTTTTTGTAACTTTGGTTTTCACCCTCGATTTTCTTCAGGGCCGGTGGAGCCTTCTGCCTGCCCAGGTGTTGACACTGTGGTGGAGAGAATGCACCAGATCTGGGACCAAGTGGTGGATAAGTTATCTCTCTCCCAGGAAAAGGCCCAGCGGTTTTCCAATCGACATAGGACCATTGGTCCCCAGTTTAAGATTGGCGATATGGTGTGGTTATCATCAAAAAATATTGCTATGAAGGTGGCTTCTCCTAAGTTTAAGCCTAGATTTATTGGACCTTACAAGATTTTGGAGATTATTAATCCTGTCTCTTTTCGTTTGGCTCTTCCTGTCACATTTAAGATCCATAATGTGTTCCATAAGTCCTTGTTGAAGAGGTTTGTTGAGCCAGTTGTGCCTGAGGTGGCACCTCCGGACCCTGTATTGGTTGAAGGTAACTTGGATTATGAGGTAGAGAAAATTCTGGATTCCCGTCTGGCTAGACGGAGACTCCAGTATTTGGTTAAGTGGAAGGGTTATGGTCAGGAGGATAATTCCTGGGTCTCTGCCTCTGATATTCATGCCAAAAGATTGGTGCGTGCCTTTCATCGGGCTCACCCTGATCGCCCTGGTAGCGTTGTTGAGGGTTCGGTGACCCCTCCTCAAGGGGGGGGTACTGTTGTGAGTTCATTTTCCCCTCCGTCACTGAGGCCTGGTGAACTCCCTATTCTAGTGAAGGAAGATAGTGAGCCTGATTATCAGGCACCTGGGACTAATGAAGACGATTGGCTGGAGTCACTGACTGGATTTAAGGCAGCCTACGCCCTTTCTGCCCTGCGGGTGATTTCTCTGTGGACTCTTGGACACCAGTCTGATTCCTGCTCTCCTAAAGCTAAGTTTTCTGTTTTGCCTTTTGGCATCTAAGATTTGTTTTTGTTTTTCTTGCTTTTTGGATTCTGCCACTCCCTGCTGGAGTATGCAGTGTTCCTTGAGCTCTGTCTTCTGAAAGTACCTGAGTGCTGATTTAGTTTTTGAAGCTTAGTTGCTTCAGGGCCATTTTTATATCAGCTTGTTGGCTTTTGTCTCTGATAGGGTTTTGGCAGATTGCAGACAGCAGCCTTCCTATCCGTTCCTATCTAGGTAGTTTTTGGGCCCCGTCTTTGCTCAGCCTGTCTTTCTGTCTAAGTGTTTTCATCTTGCTTCACCGTCATTATATGTGGGGGGCTGCCTATTGCTTTGGGGTCTGCTCTGGGGCAGTTAGATTTCCCCTTTCCTTCTTTAGGCCTATGTATCTCTCCAGCTGTGATCGAGGGGTCTAGGTCATCGTAGGAACCCCCCACGGCTACTGCTAGTTGTGTTGATAGGTTCAGGGGTCTGCAATCTGATAGTTGCCAACTTCTCTGGTTTTCAGGACTTAGCTAGCATTTCTGTTTTTGCCTCCTACGGTGACTCAATCATAACAGCTAGGGTTAGGGCTAGGGTTAGGGCTAGGGTTAGGGCTAGGGTTAGAGTTAGGGTTAGGGCTAGGGCTGGGATTAAGGCTATGGGTGTGTTGGTGTTAGGTTTTTGGTTAGGGTTATGGTTAGGGCTGAGATTAGGGTTAGGGGTGTGTTGGGTTTAGGGTTGGAATTAGAATTGGGGGTTTCCACTGTTTAGGTACATAAGGGGCTCTGTAAATGCAATATGATGCCCGCAGACCATTCCATCAAAGTCTGCATTCCAGAACGTCACTACTTCCCTTCCGAGCCCCACCGTGTGCCCAAACAGTAGTTTTCTCCCACATACGGGGTACTACCGTACTCAGGACAAATTGGACAACTCTTAGGGTCCAATTTCTCCTGTTACCCTTGTGAAAATAAAAATTGGGGGCTAAAAGATCATTTTTGTGGAAAAAAAATGATTTTTTTATTTTCACGGCTCTACATTATAAACTTTACTGAAACACTTAGGGGTTCAAAGTGCTCACCACACATCTAGATAAGTTCCTTGGGGGGTCTAGTTTCCAAAATGGGGTCACTTGTGGGGGATTTCCACTGTTTAGGTACATCAGGGGCTCTGCAAACGCGACATGACACCCGCAGACCATTCCATCAAAGTCTGCATTTCAGAACGTCACTACTTCCCTTCCGAGCCCCACCGTGTGCCCAAACAGTAGTTTTCTCCCACATATAGGGTACCAACGTACTCAGGACAAATTGGACAACAACTTTTGGGGTCCAATTTCTCCTGTTACCCTTAGGAAAATAAAAATTGGAGGCTAAAAGATCATTTTTGTGGAAAAAAAATGATTTTTTTTTATTTTCACGGCTCTACATTATAAACTTTAGTGAAACACTTGGGGGTTCAAAGTGCTCACCACACATCTAGATAAGACCCTTGGGGGGGTCTAATTTCCAAAATGGGGTCACTTGTGGGGGGTTTCGACTGTTTAGGTACATCAGGGGCTCTCTAAATGCGACATGGCATCCGATCTCAATTCCAGCCAATTCTGCATTGAAAAAGTCAAACGGCACTCCTTCCGTTCTGAGCTCTGCCGTGTGCTCAAACAGTGGTTTAGCCCCACATACGGGGTATTGGCGTATTCGGGAGAAATTGCACAAAAAATTTTGTGGTTCATTTTCTCTTTTTGCACTTGTGAAAATAAAAAAAATGGTTTTGAAGTAAAATGTTTGTGAAAAAAAGTTAAATGTTTATTTTTTCCTTCCATATTCCATTCATTCATGTGAAGCACCTGAAGGGTTAATAAACTTCTTGAATGTGGTTTTGAGTACATGGAGAGGTGCAGTTTTTAGAATGGTGTCACTTTTGGGTATTTTCTGTCATATTGACCCCCCAAACTCACTTCAAATGTGAGGTGGTCCCTAAAAAAAATGGTGTTGCAAATTTTGTTGTAAAAATGAGAAATCGCTGGTCAACTTTTAACCCTTATAACTTCCTAAAAAAAAAAATTATGTTTCCAAAATTGTGCAGATGCAAAGTAGACATGTGGGAAATGTTATTCATTAACTATTTTGTGCGATATCACTCTCTGATTTAAGGGCATAAAAATTAAAAGTTTGAAAATTGTAAAATTTTCTAAATTTTCGCCAAATTTTGATTTTTTTAACAAATAAGCGCAGATCATATCTAAAAATTTTTACCACCATCATGAAGTACAATATGTCATGAGAAAACAATGTCAGAATCAGTAGGATCCGTTGAAGCGTTCTAGAGTTATGACCTCATAAAGTGACACTGGTCAGAATTGAAAAAATTGGCCCGGTCACGAAGGCAAAAACAGGCTCGGGTGCGAAGGGGTTAATTATTCCTACATCTGTATGTCCTTTCCACCACAAGGATTCTGGATATTCTGTAATATCCTTTTCTTGTTCAGGAGTTAGTACTAGGATCTGTCACTGTCCTGTCCTTGCTTTCTGTAGATGTACTCGGGGCTGTGCAAGTGTAACCCAATTGAGGAGTTTTGAATATGCCTCGAGTTTTTCATTATATTTAAGGTTTTTGTCTCTTTCAACCCATCCATAGCTATCTGCATAGTGTTCTACAAAATCTGCCACTTCCTTCCAAGACCCGCCTTGCCTTTTTGACAATGGTATATGAGGAATTACTTCTCTAAACAGTTTTTTCTCGTCTCCAGATCTCCAGATAGTTTGACCTTAACTGCACAATTTCCCTAATCATCCCAGTACATTTTTTCAAGAAATATTTTGACACATGAGCTCTTAAGGAACATTTGTTCATAAGTCTCATGAGGCCCCCTGAAGTGTCTGAAGTACATGGTTATGTGCATTTTCTGAGAGTTATAGAACTTCCTTCGTGTGTGTTTGACTACTTCTGCCTGTTGGTGCAGGGCCTCAGACACTGCAGAATGTCCTGTGTTGATTATATCCAGGCTGTAGTAATATCTGGGTTCCCCAAGGCCTTGCACTACCAGTACGTCTGCTATTGATTTTACTAGGAGTCCTGTAGGAGTGGGTACTATACCTAGACCTAATGCCTGCATCATGTCTCTCCCCAGCAGATTGCAGGGGCATACAGTGGATAGTACTGTATTACTTGAGTTGTTGCCCTCTTTCCAGTATTTGGGTCATGTATCTCAATTGGGACAGATTGAGATTCTTTGTGCGTCTTCCTGTTTGCTCTTTTTACTATATGTGCCGCCGACAGTCCCGAGGTGGACATATCGTCTGGATGATTCAGGGTGTGTGTAGCACCAGAATCTACCAAAAAAGTGTCTTTGTGCTCCCCCACCATGAGAGTGACTTCAGGCAGTGAAACAGTTTACACGTATATCTCTATTTCTCGCAAATTAAACACTATCCTCATGTGGCTGGTCTGATTCTATTTTCCAGAATGGGTCTGGGGAGGGCAAGGGTGCTGTCTTTTGGGGGACATCTCTGTCTAGTCATTGAGTAGGGTGATAGTCTTCGAAGTTCCCATAATGCAAAGAGCCACTGCTGTGGCTCTCATTGGCTGCCGAAATGACGTCACCATGATGCGCGGTCTGTGCGCATCATGATGCGCCGTCAGTTCGGGCCTTCCGGGGCGTCTGTGCCGACTGCCCGGGGGTCTGTACCGACTGCCCGGGGGTCTGTGCGGACTGTCCGGGGGTCTGTGCAGGCTGCGGGGGTCAGTACCGGCCTGCCGGTGGTCTGTACCGACTGTCCAGGGGTCTGAGCGGACTGCCGGGGGTCTGTACCAACTGTCCAGGGGTCTGTACAGGCTGCGGGGGTCTGTACCGGCCTGCCGGGCGGCTGTGCCGGCCTGCTGGTGGTCTGTACCGACTGTCCGGGGGTCTGAGCGGCCTGCCGGGAGTCTGTACCGGCCTGCCGGGGGGCTGTGCCGGCCTGCCGGTGGTCTGTACCGACTGTCCGGGGGTCTGAGCGGACTACCGGGGGTCTATACCGGCCTGCCGGGGGGCTGTGCCGGCCTGCCGGTGGTCTGTGCCGACTGTCCGGGCGTCTGTGCAGGCTGCGGGGGTCTGTGCAGGCATCGTCCGATGGGACTACAAGTCCCATCGGGCGATGCCTGCTACCATGACGGTGATTGACACATTAGCCAATGATGGGACAGTAGTAGTCCCATCATCCGGCCTATGTGTTGAATGTAAAAAAAAACAAAAAAAACATACTACATGCTACATACATACTACATGCATGCAACATACATACATACTACATATATACCACATATATACTACATATATACCACATGCATGCAACATGCATACTACATATATACCACATATATACTACATGCATGCAACATACATATACACTCACTGGCCACTTTATTAGGTACACCTGTCCAACTGTGTGTTAAGACTTAATTTCTAATCAGCCAATCACATGGCGGCAACTCAGTGCATTTAGGCATGTAGACATGGTCAAGACAATCTCCTGCAGTTCAAACCGAGCATCAGTATGGGGAAGAAAGGTGATTTGAGTGCCTTTGAACGTGGCATGATTGTTGGTGCCAGAAGGGCTGGTCTGAGTATTTCAGAAACTGCTGATCTACTGGGATTTTCACGCACAACCATCTCTAGGGTTTACAGAGAATGGTCCGAAAAAGAAAAAAAATCCAGTGAGCGGCAGTTCTGTGGCCGGAAATGCCTTGTTGATGCCAGAGGTCAGAGGAGAATGGGCATACTGGTTCGAGCTGATAGAAAGGCAACAGTGACTCAAATTGCCACCCGTTACAACCAAGGTAGGCAGAAGAGCATCTCTGAACGCACAGTGCGTCGAACTTTGAGGCAGATGGGCTACAGCAGCAGAAGACCACACTGGGTACCACTCCTCTCAGCTAAGAACAGGCATCTGATGGCTACTTTCAGCAGGATAATGCGCCATGTCATAAAGCTCGAATCATCTCAGATTGGTTTCTTGAACATGACAATGAGTTCACTGTACTCAAATGGCCTCCTCAGTCACCAGATCTCAATCCAATAGAGCATCTTTGGGATGTGGTGGAACGGGAGATTCGCATCAGGGATGTGCAGCCGACAAATCTGCGCCAACTGTGTGATGCCATCATGTCAATATGGTCCAAAATCTCTGAGGAATGCTTCCAGCACCTTGTTGAATCTCTGCCACGAAGAATTGAGGCAGTTCTGAAGGCAAAAGGGGGTCCAACCTGTTACTAGCAAGGTGTACCTAATAAAGTGGCCAGTGAGTGTATACTACATATATACTTCATGCAACATACATACTACATATATACTACATAGTGTTGAGCATTCCGATACTGCAAATATCGGGTATCGGCCGATATTCGCTGTATCGGAATTCCGATACCGAGTACCGATATTTTTTCAATATCGGACATCGGAATCGGAAGTTCCCATAATGCAAAGAGCCACTGCTGTGGCTCTGATTGGCTGCCGAAATGACGTCATCATGATGCGCGGTCTGTGCGCATCTTGATGCGCCGTCAGTTCGGGCCTTCCGGGCGGTCTGTGCCGACTGCCCGGGGGTCTGTACCGGCCTGCCGGCGGTCTGTGCCTACTGCCCGGGGGTCTGTGCTGACTGCCCGGGGGTCTGTACCGGCCTGCCGGCGGTCTGTACCGGCCTGCCGGCGGTCTGTGCAGGCTGCGGGGGTCTGTACCGGCCTGCCGGGGGGCTGTGCCGGCCTGCCGGTGGTCTTATTCCGACTGTCCGGGGGTCTGAGCGGACTGCCGGGGGTCTGTACCGGCCTGCCGGGGGGCTGTGCCGGCCTGCCGGTGGTCTGTACCGACTGTCCGGGGGTCTGAGCGGACTGCCGGGGGTCTGTACCGGCCTGCCGGGGGGTTGTGCCGGCCTGCCGGTGGTCTGTGCCGACTGTCCGGGGGTCTGTGCAGGCTGCGGGGGTCTGTGCAGGCATCGTCCGATGGGACTACAAGTCCCATCGGGCGACGCCTGCTACCATGACGGTGATTGACACATTAGCCAATAATGGGACAGTAGTAGTCCCATCATCCGGCCTATGTGTTGAATGTAAAAAAAAAAAAATACATACTACATACATACTACATGCTACATACATACTACATACATACTACATACATGCTACATGCTACATACAGCGTCGGACTGGAACACCTTGGGCCCACCAGAGAAAATCATTCTTGGGGCCCACTACGTAGCTGCATAGAGTTAAATACCAGACCACCAATTATGCGGTAAAACACGCTAATATCCGGGTATAATATAAGGTTGTACATGTCTTAATTATGTAGCAGGAGTTGGGGTAGCCCCCTCATATAATATAAAGCAGCCCCCTCACATAGTATAATGAAGCCATCTGATAGAATATAATGCAGCCATCTCATAGAATATAATACTGCCCCCTCATAGGGTATAATACTGCCCCCCTCATAGGGTATAATACTGCCCCCCTCATAGGGTATAATACTGCCCCCCTCATAGGGTATAATGCACCCCCTCATAGGGAATAATGCACCCCCTCATAGGGTATAATGCTGCCCCCTCATAGGGTATAATACTGCCCCCCTCATAGGGTATAATACTGCCCCCCTCATAGGGAATAATGCACCCCCTCATAGGGAATAATGCTGCCCTCCTCATAGGGTATAATGCTGCCTCCTCATAGGGTATAATGCTGCCCTCCTCATAGGGTATAATGCTGCCTCCTCATAGGGTATAATGCTGCCCTCCTCATAGGGTATAATGCTGCCTCCTCATAGGGTATAATGCTGCCCCCTCATAGGGTATAATACTGCCCCCCTCATAGGGTATAATGCTATATAGATATATAGATATAGAGTTAGATAGATATAGATAGAAAGATAGATGTAGAAATAGATAGATATAGAGATAGATAGTAGATAATGGATAGAAAGTAGATAATGGATAGATATAGATAGAAAGATTCATAGAGATAGATAGATATAAAGATAGATATAGAAAGAAATATAGATAGATAGATAGATCGATAGGTAGATAGATATAGAGATAGATAGAAAATAGATAATGGATAGATAGATAGATATAGAGATAGATAGCTATAGATAGAAAGATATAGAGATAGATAGATATATAGATAGAGATAGATAATAGATAGAGATATACAGATATAATAATAATAATAATAATATAGACATATATAGATAGATATAGAGATAAATATATATAGATAGATGGCTATAAATAAAAATAGATATAGAGATATATATAGAGATAATAGATATAGAGATAATAGATATAGAGATAGATATAGAGACAGATAGCTATAGAAAGATAGATATAGAGATAGATATAGAGATAATATCTAGATATAGAGATATGTATAGAGATAGATAGATATAGAGTTAGAAAGATAGATAGATAGATATAGAGAGAGATAGAGATAGATAGAGATAGCTAGATAGATAGATATAAATAATAGAGATAATAGATAGATATAATAGATAGATATAATAGATAGATATAGAGATAGATGGATAGATCAATAGATAGATAAAGAGAGAGATAGAGATAGATAGATAATGAGATATAGAGATAGATATAGAGATATAGTGTTAGATAGAAAGATAGATATAGAGATAGATAGATATGGATATAGAGATAACAGATAGATATAGAGATAGATAGATAGATATAGAGATAATATATAGATAGATAGATATAGAGATAGCTATAGAGAGAGAGATATAGAGATAGATATAGAGAGAAACAGATATAGATATAGCGATAGATAGGTAGATAGATATAGAGATAATAGATAGATATAGAGATAGATATAGATATAAAGATAGATAGAGATAGAGAGAGCGGTAGATAGAGAGATAGATAGAGAGAGATAGATACAGAGATCGATAAATAGATAGAGAGATAGATATAGATATAGATAATAGAGATAGATAATAAATATAGAGATAACAGATAGATATAGAGAGAGTAAGATAGAAAGATATAGAGATAGGTAGATATAGATAATAGAGATAGCTAGATAGATAGACATAATAGATAGATAGAAAGATAGATATAGAGATAGATGTAGAGATAGAAAGATAGATATAGAGATAGAGCGATAGATAGATAGAGATAGATATAGATAATAGAGATAAATAGATAGATAGATAGAGAAAGATAGATAGATATAAAGATAGAAAGAAAGATAGATATACAGAGAGATAGAGATAGAGATAGAGATAAATAGATAGATATAGAGAGAGATATAGAGAAATAGATATAGATATAGAGATAATAGATATATATAGAGATAGATATAGAGAGAGATAGATACAGAGAAAAGATATAGAGATAAATAGATAGAGAAAGATAGATAGATAGATATATAGATAGAAAGATAGATATAGAGATAGAGCGATAGATAGATATACAGATAGATATAGAGATAGATAGAGATATATAGATAGACAGCTATAGAGAGAGATAGAGATAGATATAGAGAGAAATAGATATAGATATAGAGATAGATATAGAGATAGATATAGATATAGAGATAGAGCGATAGATAGCGAGAGATATAGATATAGAGATAGATAGATACAGAGAAAAGATATAGAGATAGATAACGGATAGATAGATAGATAGATAGGTATAGAGATAGATAGATATAGATATTAGATAGAGATATATATAGATAAAGATAGATATAGATGGTAGCTAGATAGATAATAAATATAGAAATAATAGATATAGAGATAGACATAATAGATATAGAGATATATATAGAAAGATATAGAGATATAGAGATAGATAGATAGATATAGAGATAGAGCGATAGATAGAGATAGATATAGAAATAGATAGATATAGATAATGGATAGAGATAGATATAGAGAAAGATAGATATAGATAATAGAGATAGAAAGATAGATAGATATAAGAGAGATAGAGAGATATATAGAGATAGATAGAGAGAAACAGATAGAGAGAGCGAGAGATATAAAAAACAAAACAAAACACAATACTCACCTCTCCTCCTCGCTCCCACGCTGATCCCGGCTTCAGTGTCAGGAGCTGCCCCCTCTGCCAGACACACAGCGGGTGCGCGATGTAGTGACGTCATCGCGCACTGGCTGTGAGCCAGGAGCAGAGAGGACTGAGGGCGGCGCCGGCCCTGATGCAGAGCGGCTTACTGGGCTGGGGGCGGGGGGCAGGGCCCCTGGGTGTGGAGACCTGAAATGATATTCACTGCTTCGCAGTGAATATTCATTTCTCTTTAGCAGCGGGGACAGGGGCTCCTGCCTCCTGACACCCGCTGCTGCTCCGCTGGCAGGGGCCCCCATAGCAGCTGCATGGTGTGCGACACACCACTGGCTGGGGGCCCCTGGAGCAGCGGGGGCCCTAGGCAACTGCTGGCCCTGTATGCCAGCAGGTGCCAGGGCCCACCAGATGCCAGGGCCCACCGGAGAATCCACCGGTTCTCCGGTGGGCCAGTCCGACGCTGGCTACATACATACTACATGCATGCAACATACATGCATACTACATATATACCACATATATACTACATGCATACTACATATATACCACATGCATGCAACATGCATACTACGTATATACCACATATATACTACATGCATGCAACATACATATATACTACATATATACTACATGCAACATACATACTACATATATACTACATAGTGTTGAACATTCCGATGCTGCAAATATCGGGTATTGGCCGATATTCGCTGTATCGGAATTCCGATACAGAGTACCGATATTTTTTCAATATCGGATATCGGAATCGGAAGTTCCCATAATGCAAAGAGCCACTACTGTGGCTCTGATTGGCTGCCGAAATGATGTCATCATGATGCGCGGTCTGTGCGCATCATGATGCGCCGTCAGTTTGGGCCTTCCGGGGGGTCTGTCCTGACTACCCGGGGGTCTGTACCGGCCTGCCGGGAGTCTGTGCCGACTGCTCGGGGGTCTGTGCGGACTGCCGGGGGTCTGTACCGGCCTGCCGGTGGTCTGTACCGACTGTCCGGGGGTCTGTGCAGGCTGCAGGGGTCTGTACCGGCCTGCCGGGGGGCTGTGCCGGCCTGCCAGTGGTCTGTACCAACTGTCCGGGGGTCTGAGCGGACTGCCGGGGGTCTATACCGGCCGTCCGGGGGGCTGTGCCGGCCTGCCGGTGGTCTGTGCCGACTGTCCGGGGGTCTGTGCAGGCTGCGGGGGTCTGTGCAGGCATCGTCCGATGGGACTACAAGTCCCATCGGGCGATGCCTGCTACCATGACGGTGATTGACACATTAGCCAATGATGGGACAGTAGTAGTCCCATCATCTGGCCTATGTGTTGAATGTAAAAAAAAATACATACTACATACATACTACATGCTGCATACATACTACATGCCTGCTACATGCTACATACATACTACATGCATGCAACATACATACATACTACATATATACCACATATATACTACATGCATGCAACATGCATACTACATATATACTACATGCATGCAACATACATGCCTACTACATATATACCACATGCATGTAACATGCATACTACATATATACCACATATATACTACAAGCATGCAACATACATACATACTACATATATACTATATGCATGCAACCTGCATACTACATATATACCATATATATACTACATGCATGCAACATACATAAAACATATACTACATGCATGCAACATACATATATACTACATGCAACATGCATACTACATGCATGCAACATACATACATACTACATATATACCACATGCATGCAACATACATATATACAACATATATACTACATGCAACATACATACTACATATATACTACATGCATGCAACATACATACATACAACATATATGCTACATGCATGCAACATGCATACTACATATATACTACATATATACTACATGCAACATACATACTACATGCATGCAACATGCATACTACATATATATACTACATGCATGCAACATACATATATACTACATGCAACATGCATACTACATATATACTACATGCATGCAACATACATACATACTACATATATACCACATGCATGCAACATGCAAACTACATATTTACCACATATATACTACATGCATACTGCATATATACCACATGCATGCAAAATACATATATACAACATATATACTACATTCAACATACATACTACATATATACTACATGCATGCAAAATACATACATGCAACATATATACTACATGCATGCAACATGGATACTACATATATACTACATGCATGCAACATAATATATACTACATGCAACATGCATACTACATATATACTACATGCATGCAACATACATACTACATATATACCACATGCATGCAACATGCATACTACATATATACCACATATATACAACATACATACATACAACATATATACTACATGCATGCAACATGCATACTACATATATACTACATGCATGCAACATACATATATACTACATGCAACATGCATACTACATATATACTACATGCATGCAACATACATACTACATATATACCACATGCATGCAACATACATATATACAACATATACACTACATGCAACATACATACTACATATATACTACAGGCATGCAACATACATATATACTACATATATACTACATGCAACATACATACTGCATATACTGTATACTACATGCATGCAACATACATACTACATACATACTACATATACTACATGCATACTACATATATACTACATGCATGCAACATGCATACTACATATATACCACATACATGCAACATACATACAACATATATACTACATGCATGCAACATGCATACTACATATATGCCACATATATACTACATGCATGCAACATACATATATACTACATATATACTACATGCAACATGCATACTACATATATACTACATGCATGCAACATACATACATACTACATATATACCACATGCATGCAACATGCATACTACATATATACCACATATATACTACATGCATGCAACATACATACAACATATATACTACATGCATGCAAAATGCATACTACATATACACAACATATATACTACATGCATGCAACATACATATATACAACATATATACTACATGCAACATACATAGTAGATATATACTACATGCATGCAACATACATATATACTACATGCAACATGCATACTACATATGTGCTACATGCATGCAACATACATACATACTACATATATACCACATGCATGCAACATGCATACTACATATATACCACATATATGCTACATGCATGCAACATACATATATACTACATAAATACATTCATACAATACATACATATAGACATACAGTACATATAACATAGAGTACATACTCACCATCACTTGTCACTTTGATCCCCGAAGCCATTGTCATATGTGGAATAAATATCAAAATAACAAACCACCAATATTCTTACCCCTGATCCGCAGAAGTCCACGAGTGTCCCACGACGATCTTGCGTGGAGAACAGCAGCATCAGCTGATGCTACCGTTCTCTACGGGCTCCAGGAAACCAGTTTCGGGAGGTAGGTATCCTTCCGCCCTGTATTCCTCTGTAAAAAAAAAAAGTCCCTAGTCTCATTTTATGGCATTGCTGTGTGAGAAATTTCCCACGCAGCCTGCACAGACCCCCGGACAGTCGGCACAGACCACCGGCAGGCCGGCACAGCCCCCCTGCAGGCAGGTACAGACCCCCGGCAGTCCGCTCAGACCCCCGGACAGTCGGTACAGACCACCGGCAGGCCGGCACAGCCCCCCGGCAGGCCGGTACAGACCCCCGCAGCCTGCACAGACCCCCGGACAGTCAGTACAGACCACCGGCAGGCCGGCACAGCCCCTCGGCAGTCGGTACAGACCACCGGCAGGCCAGCACAGCCCCCCGGCAGGCCGGTACAGACCCCAGCTGCCTGCACAGACCCCCGGACAGTCGGTACAGACCACCGGCAGGCCGGTACAGACCCCCGGCAGTCCGCTCAGACCCCCGGACAGTCGGTACAGACCACCGGCAGGCCGGCACAGCCCCCCGGCAGGCCGGCACAGCCCCCCGGCAGGCCGGTACAGACCCCCGCAGCCTGCACAGACCCCCGGACAGTCGGTACAGACCACCGGCAGGCCGGTACAGACCCCCGGCAGTCCGCTCAGCCACCCGGACAGTCGGTACAGACCACCGGCAGGCCGGCACAGCCCCCCGGCAGGCCGGTACAGTCCCCCGCAGCCTGCACAGACCCCCGGACAGTCGGTACAGACCACCAGCAGGCCGGCACAGCCCCCCTGCAGGTCAGTACAGACCCCCGGCAGTCCGCACAGACCCCCGGGCAGTCCGCACAGACCCCCGGGCAGTCAGCACAGACCCCCGGCAGGCCGGTACAGACCCCCGGGCAGTCGGCACAGACCCCCCGGAAGGCCCGAACTGACGGCGCATCACGATGACGTCATTTCGGTAGCCAATCAGAGCCACAGCAGTGGCTCTTTGCATTATGGGAACTTCCGATTCCGATATTGAAAAAATATCGGTACTCGGTTTCGGAATTCCGATACAGCGAATATCGGCCGATACCCGATATTTGCAGTATCGGAATGCTCAACACTATGTAGTATATATGTAGTATGTATGTTGTATGTAGTATATATGTAGTATATATGTATGTTGCATGCATGTAGTATATATGTGGTATATATGTAGTATGCATGTTGCATGCATGTGGTATATATGTAGTATGCATGTAGTATATATGTGGTATATATGTAGTATGTATGTTGCATGCATGTAGTATATATGTTGTATATATGTAGTATGCATGTTGCATGCATGTAGTATATGTAGTATATATGTTGCATGCATGTGGTATATATGTAGTATGTACGTATGTATGTTGCATGCATGTAGTATATATGTAGTATGCATGTTGCATGTAGTATATATGTAGTATATATGTATGTTGCATGCCTGTAGTATATATGTAGTATGTATGTTGCATGTAGTGTATATGTTGTATATATGTATGTTGCATGCATGTGGTATATATGTAGTATGTATGTTGCATGTAGTATATATGTTGTATATATGCATGTTGCATGCATGTAGTATATATGTTGTATGTATGTATGTTGCATGCATGTAGTATATATGTAGTATGCATGTTGCATGTAGTATATATGTAGTATGCATGTTGCATGCATGTAGTATATATGTAGTATGTATGTAGCATATATGTAGTATGTATGTTGCATGTATGTAGCATGTAGTATGTATGTAGTATGTATGTATGTTGTATGAATGTAGTATATGTAGTATGTATGTAGTATGTATGTTGCATGTATGTAGCATGTATGTATGTAGCATGTAGTATGTATTTTTTTTTTTGTACATTCAACACATTAGCCGGATGATGGGATTACTACTGTCCCATCATTGGCTAATGTGTCAATCACCGTCATGGTAGCAGGCATCGCCCGATGGGACTTGTAGTCCCATCGGACGATCCTGCACAGACCCCCGCAGCCTGCACAGACCCCCGGACAGTCGGTATAGACCACCGGCAGGCCGGCACAGTCCCCCGGCAGGCCGGTACAGACCCCCGCAGCCTGCACAGACCGCAAGACAGTCGGTACAGACCACCGGCAGGCCGGCACAGCCCCCCGCAGCCTGCACAGACCCCCGGACAGTAGATACAGACCACCGGCAGGCCGGTACAGACCCCCGGCAGTCCGCACAGACCCCCGGGCAGTCGGCACAAACCCCCGGAAGGTCCGTACACCCCCCCGAGAGGCTGTACAAGGACAGAAAAGGGTTTTTCTTATTCCGATACCGGAAGTCCCATAGACTTGAATGGGACTTCCGGTATCGGAATCGGCGATACCCGATACTTTTTTCGTATCGGGCCGATACCATCCGATCCGATATTTTAGGGTATCGGATGGTATCGCTCAACACTAGTCTTAAATGAAAAAACACAAAAAGAATTGTCCTAAAGCCAAATTGGATATAATTGCACACCAAACATAAAAAAGAGGGTGGACAAAAGTATTGGCACTGTTCGAAAAATCATGTGATGCTTCTCTAATTTGTGTAATTAACAGCACCTGTAACTTACCTGTGGCACCTAACAGGTGTTGGTAATAACTAAATCACACTTGCAGCCAGTTGACATGGATTAAAGTTGACTAAAGAAAGAAGACCAAAGAACTGTCTGAGGACTTGAGAAACCAAATTGTGAGGAAGCATGAGCAATCTCAAGGCTACAAGTCCATCTCCAAAGACCTGAATGTTCCTGTGTCTACCGTGCGCAGTGTCATCAAGAAGTTTAAAGCCCATGGCACTGTGGCTAACCTCCCTAGATGTGGACGGAAAAGAAAAATTGACAAGAGATTTCAACGCAAGATTGTGCGGATGTTGGATAAAGAACCTCGACTAACATCCAAACAAGTTCAAGCTGCCCTGCAGTCCGAGGGTACAACAGTGTCAACCCGTACTATCCGTCGCCATCTGAATGAAAAGGGACTGTATGGTAGGAGACCCAGGAAGACCCCACTTCTTACCCCGAGACATAAAAAGCCAGGCTGGAGTTTGCCAAAACTTACCTGAAAAAGCCAAAAACGTTTTAGAAGATTGTTCTCTGATCAGATGAGACAAAAGTAGAGCTTTTTGGGCAAAGGCATCAACACAGAGTTTACAGGAGAAAAAAAGAGGCATTCAAAGAAAAAAACACGGTCCCTACAGTCAAACATGGCGGAGGTTCCCTGGTGTTTTGGGATTGCTTTGCTGCCTCTGGCACTGGACTGCTTGACCGTGTGCATGGCATTATGAAGTCTGAAGACTACCAACAAATTTTGCAGCATAATGTAGGGCCCAGTGTGAGAAAGCTGGGTCTCCCTCAGAGGTCATGGGTCTTCCAGCGGGACAATGACCCAAAACACACTTCAAAAAGCACTAGAAAATGGTTTGAGAGAAAGCACTGGAGACTTCTAAGATGGCCAGCAATGAGTCCAGACCTGAATCCTATAGAACACCTGTGGAGAGATCTAAAAAATGTCAGTTTGGAGAAGGCACCCCTCTAATATCAGGGACCTGGAGCAGTTTGCCAAAGAAGAATGGTCTAAGATTCCAGCAGAGCATTGTAAGAAACTCATTGATGGTTACCGGAAGCGGTTGGTCGCAGTTATTTTGGCTAAAGGTTGTGCAACCAAGTATTAGGCTGAGGGTGCCAATACTTTTGTCTGGCCCATTTTTGGAGTTTTGTGTGAAATGATCAATGTTTTGCTTTTTGCTTCATTCTCTTTTGTGTTTTCTCATTTTAGACAAATTAAATGAAGATAATAATACCAAAGAATTTGTGATTGCAATCATTTTCAGGAAGAAACTGAGTATTATCTGACAAAATTGCAGGGGTGTCAATACTTTTGGCCACAACTGTACAATCATCACAGTCTTTCCTCAAATTCCCTCATGTTTATTTTTGAGTGAGGGATCCTCTGTGTAGCCTCAATGACATCCTTATCTGTCCTTGGTCTGTACACATGTACCATTCCTCCTTGGCCACTTGGCACCTCAATCATAGGTAAGATGTCTTCAGGTGCATCAATTAGCTGTGTTAAGCCTCCCCAAGGAGTCAAGCTCCATAACCCATAGGGAGTGCCATGTCGGGTGCTACTCCTCTGGAGCTTTATTGGACTTATTCTAGGAGACCCTGGGTAATAAGGATGTCCCTGAGTGTCTAACTGTTCTCCTGACACAGAGTTTAAGGCTACTTTCACACATCCGTTTTTTTAAATCAGGCACGATGCGGCGAAAATTGTGGAAACTGGATCCGGAATTGGATCCGGTTTTTTCACATAGAATGTAATGATCGCCACATCGTGCCGGATGGATATGTGGCGCCTCTGGATTTTGCCGGATACGGCAAACATGCGCCGTCCGGCGTCTGCAAAATACGTTGGCTGCAACGTTTTTTTGCAGCGCCGGACCGGTTTTTTCAACAGCGCATACCCGGGCACTGTGAGTTTTAACCCCACAAGTGCCCGGCGCGCATCTCTGTCTCTCTCTCCCCCTCCCCTTCTCTCTCTCCCTCTCTCTCTCTCTCCTTACGCTCCATACCTTTCTTTGGCTGGCTCTCTCATCCCCCGCTGCCTCTCTGGCTGCTCTCTCATCCCCCGCTCTCTCTTTGGCTGCTCTCTCGTTCCCCGCTCTCTCTTTGGCTGCTCTCTCGCCCCCCGCTGTCTCTCTGGCTGCTCTCTCGTCTCCCAATCTCTCTCTGGCTGGCTCTCTCGTCCCCCGGTGCTGCGGCTCCTTTAAATGTCCTCCAAGCCGCATCAGGCGCCGCATGTACATCCGGTGTCACCGATGCAGGGCGGATCCGGCGGCCCGGCTTTTCGCTGCACGCCGCCGGACCCCTGACACCGGATGTGTGAAAGAGGCCTTACTGAGGAGGTACAGGAGAGGAGGGAGGAGGACCATTGTAGGGAGGAGGTCGGGTGGTTATGGACATCATTAAATCTTCGTTCCTAATAACATAAAAGTGACAACTCACTTTATTTACCTCCTTTTTTTTCTTTTTACCCTTTTCTCGACTTTGTGCCACTTGTAACCATTTCCTTGCACTTTCTAAACCATACTTTCTTTTATCTTTATCATTGCACTTTTCAATTTCCTTCACCAACATCTCACACTGATTCAAACTGAGCATTCCTTTGAAACCATACCTCTTCTCCCACCTATCAACATACTTTACACATTCTGGATCAACTTTATGCATATACTTTACATCATCTTCTAGTGGTCTGTCCTTGTGACACATCAAACAGTCAAATTTTATTCTTTTATCTGACACGTTACCCACTTTATAGTTTGAATCCACTGAGGAAAACAAAAAGTTTTACAGACTGGTTGTGATCCTCTGGTTTTCCATTATTTAGAGAACACCAGACAGTATGTTTTTAGGATACCACAGATTATGTTCCTCTATGTTATTCAACAATGTTCCAGGGGTCCACTGAACAATGGGGATCCCATGAACATTAAGTCAGAATACTTTAAACTCTGGATATCTTTCTGACAGAAGTCCAAACCCAGTGTACACTTGACTATAACCTTTGTTAACAATTTTAACAATTCTCTAACCTTCAGATGATATAGCTAACATCAATCCAAATTTACACTCAGGGCATGACATCTACAAGATATTTGCCGGAGGTCGTCCTTTCACTATATCCCAGGTAATCCCAACTGCTACACACAATGCAAATATCACAATTCCCAGAAAAACAAGAGCAGTGCCTTCAGCACAATGTAGATTAACGTATTTCTATGGTTGTTGACAACCAGTACTGTTTTCCATGTATTCATATAAATATATACTGTATATATGTATATAGATATATACATATATTTAATTAGGAGCTCTGTTTCTAACACATATGCGTTTGGTGTGAAAGACCTGTCCGTCCAGACTTTGATGTAAATACAGGGCGTTGTTTTTCCAGTCTGTTGGGGTATGGTTTAAATGAAAAATACTTATAAGGGAATGGATATTCACATATCAGAGTGCGCACCGACTATTCCCTTGTTTTACAAATCTTATTTTTGCCCGTGTGGTCTTTGGAAATACTTTGTTTAGTAACCACCTACCATAAAGGACACGATTCTCATCTGTTCTTTTTCTCTGAAACATGCACAACCCGCACAAAATCTGCAGAGCATTTAGCACAGTTGTTTCACTTGCAGCCTCCCCAAATATTAGTTTGATTATCGCAAAACCATAGTGGGTCACCCTCCCAGGGCTGTGGGGTACTCGGTACTGGGTCGGTGTCAGTGGGATGTGTCACGGCAGCTGTGACCCGGTCCGTGGCCCTGGGCGCCCAAATCAATGGTGGTTTGAGATACCCTGCTGGGTAGTAAAGGGTGTTGGTAGGTGGGTGGAGTTTGTAGGTTCAAAGCGAGAAAGTAGAGTTTTAGTTAGAACAGTCTTCCCATAAGGGAAGAAGGGAATGGAAGTGTGTGGAGCAGCTCCTAGTCAGGAGGAGCTGCTGCAAGGAAAAGGACAGAAGGAAGCTCCCTGTAGTGGTTAGGGATCCTAGATGCACAGAGCAGCGACCATACTGCCCATGGGGCTCGTTCTACGCTGATGGACGTTGGGTGGAGGGATCAGGTCGCAGAGGGGTATTGGCCCCCTAGCTTAGTGGAGATATCATCAGACTCAACTAGAAAGCCGAAGGTTGAGGCTCCTTTAGGGACCTTAGCTACAAGCCACAGTTATCTTCTCTGGAAAGGCAGCCATAAGGGAGCAAGGGAATGCAGCAAGGACATTTGACGCTTGATTTTGGCAGTTTGACGCTTGATTTTCCTCAATTAATGGGCAGTTATTTTGCGCCTTTTTTTATCAACACACGTCTTGCAACCCTGTTGGCTATTTGCCATGAAACGCTTGATTGGCTGGTGATCATGCTTAAAAGTTTGGCAATTTCAAGACTGCTGCATCCCTCTGCAAGACATCTCACAATTTTTGACTTTTCAGAGTCTGTCAAATCTTTCTTCTGACCCATTTTGCCAAAGGAAAGGAAGTTGCCTAATAATTAAGCACACCTTATATAGGGTGTTTATGTCATTAGACCACACCCCTCCTCATTACAGAGATGCAAATCACCTGATTTATATAATTGGCAGTTGGCTTTCAAGCCTATACAGCTTGCAGTGGGACAACATGTGTAAAAAGGATGATGTGATCAAAATACTCATTTGCCTAATAATTCGGCACACAGTGTATAAAGAATAATGACACTTTATTAGACAATATTACAAAAAGCAAAAAAGCACACAATGCATATTAAAAACATTTAAAATACAAAAAGGACCTACAATGAGTCATGCCTTATTATAGAAGCAATGACTTACCACACCTACTAATCTTCAAAGAACCAGATAAGTACATAAAGCCACTGTCAAAAGTATTGCACATCATAAATATAATACATATGTAGCAGCATCAGATAATACTTCAGTGGCTATAAAGTGCATATGAGAAATACCATGTGGGCCCAGAGATCCACAGAAAAAAAACCTTTTACTCACAGTTCTTCCAGTTACATTCCCCAGCCGCGGTACTGTGTCCTCCAGGTCGGTGGTCCAGCCAGCTCACAGGTAATTTGTAGTACACCGTGTCAGAACCCCCTTCAGATGTTCCTTTCCTGGCTGTCTCAATGAGCTGGCTCCCACCTCTCCTGCCCTGCACCGTCACACACAGTGTCCCAAGCCAGCAGACTCAGATCCTGTCGGGCGACATTCTCTTAGGCTAGTTTCACATTAGCGTTTTTTAGCGCAGCGCTTCGTGCGCAATAAAAATGCATGCAAGAAAAACGCATCATGCGTTTTGCATGCGTTTGCTTTTTAGGCACATGCGTTTTAACCAGTTTCTAGCCATGTTAACTCTTAAAACGCATGCGATTTTAAACGCTGGCGTGCGCATGTGCATGCGCACGCCTGCGTTCCCATAGACTGTAATATGATTTTTTTTTGTGCATTCCATGCGCATGCATTTTTTTGACACAGGTTGGACGGACCAAAAATGCAACAGGTTGCGTCCAGCACACCTAGGCGCACACAACGAAAAAAGCATGCGCACAAAAATGCATACAAATACGTGCAAACGCTGGACCATGCGCCCCCATGTTAAACATAGGGGAGCATGGCACATGCGCATGGACGCGCACGATGTGCTGCGCTAAAAAATGCTAGTGTGAAACTAGCCTTAGTCCCCTTGATCCTGTCTGTCTGCCTTTTCAGTGAATGTGTATGGAGTTGGCTGTAGCACTTGCAGATACTGCAACCTCATGTTTGCTAGCTGAGTCCTTAGTTTCTCCACTAGTCTGGGGCCGGTCCTCTACTGCGACCTGGTCCCTCCACCTGAATAAAGTCAGCGTGGATTCGAGTGCCACGGGTGGATTCCTCACTTCCCATGCCCCTAGGACTCCTTCTGTTCACTTCTCTTTCTTCTCTAGTCCAGCCTAGGTACGAGCTCCTCACTGCTCCAGTCCCCAGCACTAACTGTCTCACTCTCTCACTGTCAGTTTCATCAGCTCTCCCCCTGCTGCTTTCTCCACCCACACCCTCTGCCAAGTCCCTCCCTGGTTTGGAGAGGTCTGGTGTTGAATGCAAGTGTCTGGGTTCTGGATAGTGGCCCCCTACTTACCTGAGAGCGGAGTACCACACCTTTGGCTGAGGTGCTGTACCTCTGTGGCGACTGGACCCTCAGGGGCGCCACACAACCCCATGGATAGAGATGAACACCTTGGTCATCTCAGAAACACTTTTTTGAATCAGGGCTACCATCCAAGAACAATTCAGAACCAGATTACAAGAGCCACCAGAATATCAAGGAATCACCAGCTACATTACAAAGCTAATGAAGAAAATAACTGGGTGCTTCTAGAAGTTACCTACAATCCAAATCTGAAGGTGCTAAGGGGAGCTGCATGGAAATTAAAACCTTTACTACAAAATTATGCCTGATTACAATCCATTTTTACAGACCCCCCACTACTGTGTTTTAGGCAGCCCCCAAATCTAAGAAGCATTATTGTCAGAAGTTCTCTGTCCTCTCCCACAGCTGCAGGAACCTTTCCTTGCAAACAGAAAAAATGTAAAACCTTTCCATTTATAATGACCACGGACAAGAAAAAGATCCCCAATTCACATCAGGACTACAAGATCACAGGTACTTTCAGCTGCATCACATCTAATGTGGCGTACTTAATTATTTGTACTAAATGTCCAACTGGGGTCTGTATGTGGGGGAGACCGGGCAAAAGCTGCGAACAAGGATGAATTCTCATCGCCCTACAATAAGAGAAAAAAATAATGGATCTACATGTGGACAAACATTTTTGTATGCCTGATCATAACACCATGGGCATGAAATTACTTGTATTAAAAGGTAACTTCAAATCTCAAAACTTCAAAGCTCAGAGAGACAGAAGAGTTTGTGAGTATAAACTTATGGCAACCTTTGACACACTTCAGTGCAGGAATGAATGTGTTACATGGATTTATGTCTTTTTACATCAATAAAGGAATTTGCTCCTCAGACCTTGTGGGGGCATCACAACACAGAACCAGACCCCAATCAGAGGACAATAAAACTTTTACACTCCTTATCTACAAACTGTTCCAATATTTATGGCCATAAATGTTTATTACTCTCCCATAATGATAGTTCTGCTTCACGTCACTTGTCTTATTTATTGCATTATTTCTGAGCTGTGCTGTGCATAAATATGTGATTCTTCAGATATTGTATTAGTCTAAATACCTGAATAGTCTCGAAACCTTGCAATGTGTTACCATCTTTTCAGTTAGCCATTAAAAGGTATCAAGCACTGAGGATTCTCAGTTCTAAATATTTTTCTATCTACTGGCTAACATGGTACAAATATATATATATCTTTCCTGTATCACACTGTGAGAGTAACTGCAGACTTGTACACCAAGCCAGGACAACGCCTATAATACAAAAAGCATATCAGAAAGCTGACCTTTAAAATTCACTTCATTGTCCATTGAACTTTACTATTTTTTGTGGTATGGGGTGTGGGCTGTGCGATACTGCATGGGCTGGTGGAGCTTTTGTGCCGGGGCTACTTTTTAAACCCAGCCTTTCCCTGCTGGTGTGATAGTTAATACCCTTATGATAAGACCCACACATGGGTTGAAACACGTAAAAGTTTTATGCCCATGTGGGACTAGCTATCCCCTTTTGTCTTGATCTCTAAGAATGTTTTTAAGAGGAATTGAATAAAGAAGATGTGCTGGATAATTATGGATTCATTTTGCTTGTGGGCTTGAACGCCATTACCTGCACCTTCATGGATAACTGCACCTGCTGGGTACAATTCAAGGGTGAACTGATAAACTTTTCTTTATATTTTAGTGATAGTTAATACAGTATTTGTATGTCAATTAAATAAAAATAGATAATTTGCGCTAACAGGATAAGTGATAGTTTTTGGTCCTTTTTGCGCTCACTAGCCAGTCACGTGGTATTCCGCGTGACCGTGACGTCACGCAAGGTCCTGCACCTCTTGCTACCTTGCCGGCTTTTGAATTCTATTCGCGCGGTTATACTCGCTGGGTGTCGGCGGCGGCCACGCTATTAGAAGGACGCTTGCTACCGGCCGGAGCAGCGTCCAATACCTGCACTCTCCAACTGAGCTTTTACGCTCTAAAGCTTACCACCGTCATTTTCACCACTGCTTGCAACGTTATTTCTTCACCGGGACCCTGCTTGAGGAAGGAGTCTTCTACTAGTTCCTTATTCATCCGAACGAAGGTATTGCTATATACATTTTGTAAACCAGTTCCACTGTGGGTATTTCTTTGTAACGTTTAAACCGGACTACCCCTGGTGTGAGAAGGGTCTTGTGTGTGCTTACACACTGTGTGAGTTCATATACTGTTCGTTCAGCACTTATCCTGTTAGCGCAAATTATCTATTTTTATTTAATTAACTTTTATTGTTGGACAAATTGGGTGGTTGTTGTCCCTATTTGCAGCTGCAGGCATTATCACCTAGGAACCCGCGCCTCTGTGCATATGTTTTTATAGTATTTGTATGTCCTCCTTATTTTATCTATCTTTATACAGTAAATTATGTTAAATGTTATGTGCATTTCTAATTTTAACTCTGCATTAAATAGGATTTAAAAAGGTTGTCCAGTGAAAATAATTTATCACTTATCCTTAGGCTAGGTGATAACTTGTTAATCAGTGGGTGTCCGCTGGGACCCTCATCAATCAACAGAACAAGGCCATTTTATCCCTGGTAGAATGGAATTGGGTCGCCCCCCCAGGGCTGTGGGGTACTCTGTACCGGGCCGGTGTCAGCGGGACATGTCACAGTAACGGTGACCCGGTCCGTGGCCCTGGGTGCACAAGTAATGGGGGAGATTGTATGGTGGAATGTAGTTGATTAAATGAATAGTTCGTGATGCCACCTGTGGTGTTCGGCAAGTGAGATGTTAAGCCGACACTGCATGCAGATCCTCCGGGACTGATGGTATGATGCAGCAAAGATGTAAAAGGTATGGTGAAGCTGTAGTCCCAGGGCAGTGTAGATGTGGTTGGCACGGGGATGTAGCAGTGCCGGAAGGGTAGGAAGCAGACAAAGACACAGCAGGGTTCAATTTCTGTACCTTTCTTGATAAATGCAGTCCTGGGTCCTGATTACAGATGGTACCGGAGCAGGCTAGCCTGGAAGCAGCTCAGGATTCTCTCTCAGCAGATGGGCTGTGCAGTCTCCTTTCCTAGCGCTTATTTGAGTGTACTCCTAGTACTGAGTTATACTGAAGTTCCTCCTAATTCTCTTCTACTAGCACTCCTCGTATGGCAGACAGCTGTAGCCGCTATTCCTCTCTTGGCTCACTCTGTGCTGTTGTGCCTCCGAGTCTTAGATGGGGGTAGGGCATTTACAGCCTCCTACTCCTCTGGTGTCTGTTGCAGGACCATTAGTATCCGTACAGCTGTGGAGACCAGGCTCCAGTTCATGCGCTTTCACTGGGAGGGAGCTCTCTTTCCTCAGCTCAACCTCCAGCTTCTCTCCACACGTCTACACACGTGGCCCTCCTCACACTAACTGACCACTCCTTCCTCTTGGCCCTCAGAGAGCACTCCTCCCTTCAATTCCAGTTCAGAGTCCCCCCTGTTGGCCTGGAGTGGAACTGTGTTGCATGTATAGGTTAACTGCAAGATAGACCCTTCACTGCTTCCAAGCCTGGCATTACCCTCCCTGGAGGAAGGCAAAGCCACTGTGGTGGCCATACTCCTGGGGGCACCACATTTCCCCCTAGTGCAAGTCAGCACTGCTGGGCTGATAAAAGAAAACATGAATAACATATAAACATATAAACACTATGAAGGTTACAAGATTTTGAAAAATGAAAAATTGACAAAAACCACAAGCTCCAAAAACAGTCCTATGATGGCAAGTCCAAGCATCAATGTCCATGGTCCATTCCTGGGCAAATGGTGAACTAATTACAAAGAAAGTTTTTGACCACACACAGTCCTGTGGTTCAGTGTCCATAAAACAAGGTAAAAACTGGAAAATTCAAAGGAAACTCTTACAGGTTACCTGTAGGCACAAAACTTGAGAACAGTTACATATACAGTATATATACAATTTCAACATTCACATAAACTTAGCTATATACGATATCTGATGGGTGGTATACCTTGTGTAGTACGGGTAGACCTGCGCAATACTGGTGCGGTGTGTAATGTACTGGATACACTACTGGTGGTTCTGCATGGCGCAGGGATACTAGATTGTCTGTGAACTCTTAGACTCACCAGGGGCATAACAGGTTCACCACTGGCAGGGCGAGGGTTCTCTGGCTCCACTGCTGGTGTGGCATCTGCTGCCTGATTTTCCTGATCTTCAGGATTTTCTTGAGTCACTTCTTCCTGTGCTGTCAGCTGGGGAAAGGTCAACACTGGCACCACTATTGCATCATTTACTTTAGTCCAATTTGCAGGGATTTCTCCAAGTATGGTGCTGACCTTTTCTTCTTCTATGGGTTGGATGTTATCTTGTTATCTTGTTCTTCCATTCTTTCTTTTAGCTGATCAGGGCATAATTTCAAATGATCTCTTGATATTGCTGTTGATGTTTCTCCTCCATCTTTACTAATAAGGCAAACCTTGGTATTGTAAAAGTTTGACGGTAGAATGGTATAGGGTTCAGCTTCCCATTGGTCATCCAGCTTATGCAGTCTTCTTTTCCTCTTGAGGACTTGCTCTCCTGGTGACAAGGGAATTGCAGGTGCATGCTGATTGTAGTTCCTTTCTTGCTTTTGTCTTGCCTGAGCTAAACTCTTTTCCACACATTCTTGTACTCTTCTGTACTGCTGCTGCCTCTCTGTATCCAAGTCAGCATCTGTTGATGTTACTTCAGGTGTCAGGACTCCCATGTCCAAATCAATAGGCAGTGTACCAGGCCTTGCTCTCATTAGGTAGGCTGGAGTACAGTTGGTGGAATTCACAGGGATGTGGTTGTAGAGGTCTACCAGATCAGGCAACTTTTCTGGCCACAGATTCCTCTCTTCCAAAGGCAAGGTCTTCAGCAGGTCTATCACCACCTGGTTAATCTTCTCACATATGCCATTGGTCTGTGGGTGGTACGGTGTTGTCCGGATCTTCTTACAACCATACAAGTTACAGAATTCCTGGAACACTTCTGCCTCAAAGGCGGGACCTTGATCTGTAAGCACTTGCTCAGGATATCTATGTGGTCTACAGAAGTGCTGTTGAAAGGCTCTGGCTGCTGTCCTGGCTGTTTGATTTTTCACATGCACAACTACCAGGAATCTTGAGTAGCGGTCCACGATGGTAAGAGCATAGATGTAGCCTGACCGGCTTGGAACCAGCTTCACATGGTCCAGGGCTACCAAATCGAGGGGCTGCTTGGTCACTATTGGCTGCAGAGGAGCTCTCTGGCTGTCTCGATCCTTTCTGCGCAGGTTACATTGTCCACACTCCCGGCACCACTTTTCAATGTCTTTCCTCATACCAGCCCAGTAGAACCTCTCCCGGAGCAATGCTTCCAACTTCTTCTATCCGAAGTGGCCAGCTCCATTGTGGTATGCTTCCAGGACCATGGATGCCTCTCTCTTTGGGACTATCACCTGCCAAACCAGCTCATGAGTGTGGGCATTGATACTCCTCCAACACAGCTTTCTTTCATAAATGAACAGCCGACCTCTTTCCTTCCACAACTGCTGGGTTTCTTCAGGAGCATTCGACTCTAGGTGTGAGTCAGCTTGTGACAGTAGCTCCTTCACCAGGTGGACTGCGGGGTCATTATCCTGAGTTTCTGCCCAGTCATGATGGGGCAATGGATTTAGGGTGACCTCTTTCAAGCCAGACCATCTGTTTCTCATTCCTTGAGCACGCTGGGCCGCAAGTGGCCGGTGGAAGGGAGGTAATTCTATTTCTTCAAGAGCCTCAGGGTCTTCTCCTGCATCTGGCAGATTAGGCATTCTGGACAGCGCATCATTCTTGTGCCCTGCTCGGTACTTGATGGTAAACTCATAGTTAGACAGCCGAGCCATCCATCGCTGCTCCAGTGCACCTAGTTTTGCAGTGTCCAAGTGAGTCAACGGGTTGTTGTCCGTGAAGATGGTAAACTTGGCTGAAGCTAGGTAATGCTTGAATCTCTCAGTCACAGCCCAGACTATGGCGAGGAACTCCAGCTTGAAGGAACTATAGTTGTCTGGGTTCCTTTCAGTGGGACGAAGCTTCCTGCTGGAGTAGGAGATCACTCTTTCTTTGCCATTCTGTACCTGCGACAGTACTGCTCCCAGTCCCACGTTGCTGGCATCTGTATACAACACAAATGGTTTGTCATAATCTGGGTAGGCCAGAACTTCATCTCCTGTGAGAGCCATCTTCAGACAGGTGAAGGACCTCTCCAACTCCTCAGTCTATTCAAATGTGGAATTCTTCTGTTTGGCTTTCTTGGACTGCCCCACCAGAAGATTTTGCATAGGAGTGGCTATTTCAGCGAAGCCTTTGATGAACCTTCGGTAGTAGCCTACCAACCCGAGGAATTGGCATACTTCATGGAGGTTGCTGGGCTTCAGCCAGTCCCGGATGACTGTGACTTTGTCGGGATCTGGTGCCACACCTTCTGCACTCACTTCTTGACCGAGGTACTGTACCTTGGGCTTCAGGAGGTGGCATTTGGAAGGCTTCACCTTTAGGCCAAAATTGGACAAGGCTTCAAACACCTCAGCAAGGTGCTCCAGATGGTCTTCATAAGTCTTGGAGAAAACAATGACATCATCAAGGTACAACAGGACTGACTCAAAGTTCATGTGTCCCAGGCAGCACTCCATCAGCCATTGAAATGTTCCTGGGGCAGTGCAGAGCCCAAATGGCATATAATTGAACTCACAGAGACCCATTGGGGTGGTAAATGCGGTTTTCTCCTGGTCTGCCACTGCCACGGGAACCTGCCAATACCCACTAGTGAGATCCAAGGTGGAAAAGTAGTTAGCAGTTTTAAGTGCAGCTAATGACTCTTCAATTCTGGGTAATGGGTAGGCATCTTTATATGTAATGCTGTTAATTTTCCTTTAATCAACACACATTCCCATGGTACCATCGAGTTTCTTTACAAAAACTATTGGAGCTGCCCAGGGGCTACAACTGTCTCTGATAACCCCTGCTTCCTTCTTCTCTCTCAACATACCTTTAGCACATTGGTATTGTGTTGGGGGTATAGGCCGGTACCTTTCTTTTATGGGTGGATGATCTCCAGTGGGGATATGATGTTGAACCCCTTTTGCCTGCCCAAAATCTAGTGGGTGTTTACTGAATACCCGCTCATATTCTTGTGTCACTCTGTAAACCCCATTTTTCTGGTATGAAGGTGTAGAGTCAGTCCCCACCTGCAGTTGCTGGCACCACTCCTCCATCAGCTTCACAGAGCCATTGTCCTCCACCTGATCGGATGAGACCAAGGGCTCTGCTGCCTGCAAAGAGTTGTTATTAACAGTGAGCAGCTTAGCAACTGTGGCGTACCGAGGTATTGTGGCCTCCTCCTCCCCACAATTCAAAAGGCGTACAGGTACTCTTCCTTTACGTACATCAACCACCCCTCTGGCTGTCAGGACAGTGGGCCTGCTATCAGAATATACTGGTTCTACCAATGCCTGGTAATCCTTTCCTCTGAGGCCTATGGCTGCCCGACACCAAATCAACATTTCACTTCTGGGGGGTATTGCAATGGGGAAAGCATCACTCACTCTGACACTACCAATTTCTCCGCCAGAGAGTTCTACCTGCTGTCTTTGCATCAGAGCCTTGATCTCCTTCTGCAGGACTCGTTGTTCACTGGAACCAGCAGTCTCAGCCACCTGTTGCAACAAGACAATAACCTCGGAAAGACAATTTTCAATTACATTTGTACCAAGAGTCATCATGGGATTACATTCTCGTCGATCAATATCCACAACTATCAGACCTTGAGATTTCAACTCCACCCTCCCCACTTTAACAGTAATTTCTTTACATCCCACTTGTGGTAAAGACTGACCATTACTGGCAACTACTGTTATTTCATCAGTTGGGCCACGGGTGAGTTCAGAATCAGCGCAATACCGCTTGTAGAGGATATAGGGCATAGTGGTCACCTGGGAGCCAGTGTCCAGCAAAGCGTTCATGGGGATGCCATCAATCACCACAGGAAGGACCGGTCTCCCTCCCACATACTTGGCTCGCCAGTTCCTTGGGCCTTGTGGTCCTACTCCTGGGGGTTGGCCCTCTGCCCCACGGGTTGCTCGTTTAAAGGACAAAATCTTGCAAGATGACCTGCCTTGTAGCAGCGACGACAGATGGGACGTCCGTACTGGTCATAGCGATCGTTGTTCCTTCCTCGGAGTGGCGGGGTTCTCCTCCTCCGGAGCCATGGGACATCCTCTGGACTGGAAGCAAGCTGGATCTTTTCTTTGGAGGACACCTGCAGGGACTGCACGGTTTTAGTAAGTGCAGCCATACCTCTGGTCAACTCCTGGACCTGAAGACACAGCTCCTCAGTTGGATCTTTATCCAGAGTCTGTGCATCAGCCTCCACAGGGATGGAAGGAAAAGATGTGGCTTGCTGATGGTAGGTGATTGCTGGGCACCTAGGGGGCACTGGACGGCTGTCAGTTGATTCCTGCAGGACCCGAATAGCCCTGTCCTTAAAATCAGCAAAGTCCAGATGAGGGTTTTGCAGGGTTATGATGTGCAACTGTCCTCTGTGGGTGCTGGATAGGAGTCCTTCAATGAACTGCTCCTTTAACAGTTTATCTTCCTCCTTCACACTGTCAGGATCAACTTGCTTAACTGCTCGCAGCGCCTCCTGCAGGTTAAGAGCATAGTCCCTGATACTGTCCTGCGTTCTCTGCTTACATCCAAAGAACCGCATCTTGATTTCAGCTGCAGGGCGGGTGTCAAAGGTGCTTCTCAGCTTGGCTAGAATCTTTTTAACAGTCTCTTTGTCAGTGTCCTGCCAGGCTTTCACCTCTCTCTGTGCTGCACCCTTTAGCTGTCAAATAAGGATGTTCACTTTCTGGCTTTCAGACAGAGGGTATACTTTAAACAAACTGCACAGTCTCTCTTTAAATTCACTCAGGGTATGTGACTCACCCGAGTACTGCTGTAGCCAGGCCGCTCCCGGAAGGTAGGGCATAGACAGCGGCATTATGGGGACCGCTGCGGTGGGCGCTACTCCTTGCGGCGCTGAGGGGTTGGCGGCGGCATCCACCGCTGCATTGCTGCTTGGCACAGACATTCTCTTCCCCCCCTAGTTAACGGTAGCCAGGGCTGCGGGTTGAGTGAGCTTACCGGCGGCCGCTTCACAGGCCCGATGCTCCGGGCTGTAGGCCTCAGCTCCCCCCCTTCTCACGCGCTGTCCTCTCTTCCCGCGCGGCACTTCACGTCTTCGCGCTCTATGGCAGGCTCCACCCATGAAGGCCCGCTTCTTTTGGTTCCCACGCATGCCAAGCAGCGCGGCAATGGCGGCAATTGGCACCAACACAGTCTTTTACACAAACACAGTCTATGGCACACAGGACCCGGGGGGTACCGGGCTCCGTAATCCTGTTCGTGATGCCAAGTTTGGGTCGCCCTCCCAGGGCTGTGGGGTACTCGGTACCTGGCCGGTGTCAGCGGGACATGTCACAGTAGCGGTGACCCGGTCCGTGGCCCTGGGCGCCCAAGTAATGGGGGAGATTGTATGGTGGAATGTAGTTGATTAAATTAATAGTTCGTGGCGCCACCTGTGGTGTTCGGCAAGTGAGATGTTAAGCCGACGCTGCATGCAGATCCTCTGGGACTGATGGTATGGTGCAGCAAAGATGTAAAAGCTCCCCACAGGTGAAGCTGTAGTCCCAGGGCAGTGTAGATGTGGTTGGCACGGGGATGTAGCAGTGCCGGAAGGGTAGGAAGCAGACAAAGACACAGCAGGGTGCAATTTCTGTACCTTTACTTGATAAATGCAGTCCAGGGTCCTGATTACAGATGGTACCGGAGCAGGCTAGCCTGGAAGCAGCTCAGGATTCTCTCTCAGCAGATGGGCTGTGCAGTCTCCTTTCCTAGCGCTTATTTGAGTAAAGTACTCCTAGTACTGAGTTACACTGAAGTTCCTCCTAATTCTCTTCTACTAGCACTCCTCGTATGGCAGACAGCTGTAGCCGCTATTCCTCTCTTGGCTCACTCTGTGCTGTTGTGCCTCCGATTCTTAGATGGGGGTAGGGCATTTACAGCCTCCTACTCCTCTGGTGTCTGTTGCAGGACCATTAGTATCCGTACAACTGTGGAGACCAGGCGCTTTCACTGGGAGGGAGCTCTCTTTCCTCAGCTCAACCTCCAGCTTCTCTCCACATGTCTACACAAGTGGCCCTCCTCACACTAACTGACCACTCCTTCCTCTTGGCCCTCAGAGAGCACTCCTCCCTTCAATTCCGGTTCAGAGTCCCCCCTGCTGGCCTGGAGTGGAACTGTGTTGCATGTATAGGTTAACTGCGAGAGAGACCCTTCACTGCTTCCAAGCCTGGCATTACCCTCCCTGGAGGAAGGCAAAGCCACTGTGGCGGCCATACTCCTGGGGGCACCACAATATCACAGTGTGCTTGCTTGACTTCTTCTCCATTCTTTTCCTATGGGGCTGCCGAGCACTGTGCTTGGATTTTCCAGAAGCCCAACAGAGAATGAATGAAGCAGTGGTTGGGTATCTGACCTGCCGTACTATGTTGTAACGAAATTAAGAATTACCTGTATGGAGAAAAATTCCAATCTGACAGTTGGTGGGGGATACCAGCAGTGGAACATTCACTGATCAGCAATTGATTACCTTTAGTGTGGATAGGCGATAACTTAATTTCACTGGACAACCACTTTAACAATGCTGGATAAAAATTACAGATATATTCAGGTATAATGTAATACTGTGATTAGGCAGCAACACTTGGAAATGTGGTCACAGTACACCCACTGCTGTCTGTTAACATCTGATTGAAGTTGATCTGTTGCTAAGTAATTGCCGATTATACTTGGAGAATATCGCTTTAAACTTCTCTAACAAAACACGGGCTCGATATAATAAATGCAACAATTCTGCTCCCAACATAACAAAAGATGTGTAAATTTAACACCATTAGAGTGGAAAGTAACAACTACAATTTTCACATTGTGAAGTGCAATTAACAACTTTGTAATATTTGTCTTCAATATAATTGCTTCATTCTTCTAAAAGGGTAAAAAGTTCTAGATTTTAATCACATTAGAGATAGTTATGTGTGTTAAATTACACTACCTTTTAAACTTCCCTTGCTACATCCATGTTGTGAGGTCTTGTGCAACTGACGAGCACATTCTGATGATACTGTTGATAACAAACCAATATTGTAAATCACAGGTCAGTAAAATAACTATGAAACGTGATGTAGATCAAGTGAAAATTGTCCTTTAATTTATAATAAAAATTATCAAATTCTGTTTCTTTACATTGACTAATCGTTCATCTTGTCCAAGCTAATTTTCTGACATCCTAAAGCAGGACCGGACTGAGACTGAAATTCAGCTCTGACAATTTGAAAGCAGGCCCACATTATAAATATTACCCTGACTGGAGTAAATCAAATCCTACTACAAGACCAATATTACCAATAATACTGCTATATAAGCTTAATCAATACTGCTATGCCATGACAACATATTACCACCAAATAGTGACTGAATAATGAAATCATACTGATCATTAAAGGGGTTGCACACCTGAGTAAATTATTCATCAAGAAGTAATGCAGCATGCCAAATTCTAACAGTGTGTAATATATATATCATTAGGATTTACCTCTGTTTGCCAGTATCGGCAGTGGTCATGCGATCACAAGTATGCATGTTGACTAGTGCCTCATCTGCTCCTCTCATTGTTCAATCCTTTTCAGCACATGACTACAAGGGTGCAAATCACATACTTCCAAACACTTGACAACTGGTGGAACCAGCAAGTAGAGCAGAATTCTAACGGTGTGTAAATATCACACTGTGACTGTACGTAAACAGGGAAGGAGCCCTGCCCTGTCCCTAGGGCTGGGACCCTAATTATCCCTGTTCCCAAAGGTACCTCTAAAAGTGAGGAGGTTTGAGTCACCAGCCTTACTGTTCTCCTATTATACCCTAAGTTTCCCCTCCCGAGGAGGGCAGGGACAGCAATGCTAGTGTATAAAGAGGGATAACAAAAGGCAACTAACATATAAAACACTCACCAAAGGTAAAGAGGTATATCGGGAAGGGTATTAATGTACAAACCAAATGGGAATAGGACAACGAGGAAAGCATGTGCCCAAAAACAGCATGTAACAATCTCCAGCCACAACAATGATCCAGCTCAGCACATTGACTTCAAGGAGCTAGGAAGTGAAACTTTCACTGGCGAGGGAGAGAAAGTCTTGCCAGATTTTATTGGGAAAGCAAATGACCAGGTCAGGAACAGATGTGAGTTGAAGCTGCAAGTTTCTATCCAGCATGGAAAGGGTTGTTAACCTCTTCAGCACCAAAGCAATCAAAATCCATTTAATATGAAACACAAACACCCAGGCTAAATGGAAGATCTGAGAGTCACAATACATAGTGATTTTGTAACCCCAGATCTCCCAGCAGATTTACACACTGTTAGGATTCGGCATGCTGAGCTGCTTGCCGACAATTTACTCAGGTTGGGACAACTCTTCTATCAAATATGACAGTACCAAGACCAAAAGTAGCATTAATATTTTAAAATAGTAGACAAATAATTCCAATAGTCCATCATCAAATATTAGCAAGGTATATAATAGTTATAATACTGCCATCCTGACTTTCAAACAAAAGCTTTGCACTAGGACTGATATCACCAGCATCAGACTGGAGCACCTTGGGCCCACCAGATAACATCATTTTTGGAGCTCACGATGTATCTACAAAGAGATAAATACAAGACCACCAATTGTGTGGTAAAACAAGCTAATATCAGGGTATAATTTAAGGTAGTACACGTCTTGATATTTCAGGAGTTGGGGTAGCCCCCTCATAGAATATAATGTAGCCCTGTCATAGAGTATAATGCAGCCCCCTCAAAAGGTATAATGTAGCCCTCAAATATAGTATAAAGTAGTCCCCCATAGAATATAATGCAGCCCCCTCATAGGGTATAATATAGCCCCCAAATAGAATATAATGTAGCCCCCTCATAGGGTATAATGCAGCCCCCTCATTGGGTATAATGCAGCCCCCTCATATAGTATCATGCAGCCCCTGATAGAATATAATGTAGACCCTCAGAGTATAATACAGCCCCCCTCCATAGAATATAATATAGCCCTCTCATAGGGTATAATGCAGCCCCCCATAGGGTATAATGCAGCCCCCCCCATGGAATATAATCTAGCCTCCTCATAGGATATAATGCAGCCCCCAAGAGAATATAATGTACCCGCTCAAAGTATCAGAGAATAATTCAGCCTCCTCACAGCGTATAATGCAGTTCCCCCATAGAATATAATGTAGCCCCCTCATAGGGTATAATGCAGCCCCCTCATAGGGTATAATGCAGCACCCCCATAGAATATAATGTAGCCCCTTCATAGAGTATAATGCAGCCCCCTCATAGGGAATAATGCAGCCCCCCTCATATAGTATCATGCAGCCCCCTCATATAGTATAATGCAACCCTCCCTCAGAGTATAATGCAACCCCCTCATAGGGTATAATGCAGCGCTCCCAAAGAATATAATGTAGCCCCTCACAGGATACAATGCTCCCCCCTCATAGGGTATAATGCAGCCCCCCCATAGAATACAATGTAGCTCCCTCATAGGGTGTAATGCAGCTCCCCTCAAGTTTAATGCAGCCCCCATAGAATATAATATAGCCCCCCTCCTAGGGTATAATACAGCTCCCCTGTAGAATATAATGTAGCCCCCTCAGGGTATAATGCAACCCCCTCATAGAGTATATTGCAATCCCCCCATAGATTACAATGTAGCCCCCTCATGGAGTATAATGTAATCCCCCATAGATTATAATGTAGACCCTCATAGAGTATAATGCAGCCCCCCTCCATAAAATATATTGCAGCCCCCTCCACAGTGTTATAGCCATCAGTACTCACTCACTGATATACTGTATATAAAAAACCCCACAATACTTACCTCACCTCCTCGTTCCCCCTCTGATTCTAGCTCTGCTTTGGTCTCAGCAGCTGCTCTGTCGTCTGCCCGGCACACATAGCATGCTGTGTGATGAAGTGACATCATCGCGCACCAGCTATGTCAGAGGCAGAGGAGAATGATGGGGGAGGAAGCATCATCTGATGCCCTCTCCTCCATTATTGCCAATACAGTTTAATGTGGCGTGTGCTGGGGGCAGCAGCGGTGGAGCAGCTGGTGACAGGAGGTGAGAGTCAACACAAAGCACTATAGGGTGCACCAGAAACCAGATATTAGTCCATGCAGGTGCAAAAACCATGCATGGAAAAATGAACCATAAATTTGAAAAGAGAAAAGACCAAGCAATAAATGGTTTGCACACCTGAATGAATATCAAATATATAAATCACAATTTATTAGGGAAACAACACACCATCTTAAAATCTTAAAACCATTTAAAAACACATACAGAATTAAATCACGACACCCCTGGCCCAATATACATGTGTAATGATAATGCAACCTTCTATTGCACTATAGCACTGGTATATGAGACCATGTGTATAAATCACGTTCAGTAAACAGGCAATAATTATGACAGAATCAAAACATAAGGAAGCATACACATGTATATGTGGCGCCCCTGAGGTTCAGTCGCCACAGAGGTACTGCACCTTCTCCTAAGGTGTAGTGCCCCACCATCCAGGTAAGGTGGGATTTCCTTTTCACGCTCCAACACTCGCACCCCACACAACCGGGTAGTTCTGCACATCCACATTGCGGCTCAGTGCTTAGAGAGTAGCAGAGCACCTTTGTTGGTTCCCTGCTTGGAACACTGGATGTGCTGGGAGGTGGGTGGAGATGAGCTATATAAAAGAGTGGGAAAGTGTAGGATTGGGGTTGAGTCTGACAGAAGGTCAGTGAGGAAGGAAGCCACTCGGGAGCAGTGGGGATTCCTGGAAGGAGGGATGGAGGAAGGAGTGCTGCAGCTGCCTCAGTGATCTGAGCCAGCTGGCACGGGAAAGGGAAAGAAGGAGAAAGACGTAGAACTGCAACCTAAGCTTCCATAAGAGATCAGTACGGAACGAAGGAGTAGGAGAACAGAGAGGAGACATGGGTTGGAAGAGGAACCCTGCCTATAGGTTCTCAGCGCAAGGCCGGGGCCAGGTCCCCAAGGTTGTATGGACACTTATGGTTCTGCAGCAGACACCGGTGGAGTAGTTGGCTGTAAATGCACTACTCCCATCTAAGACTTGGGGCACAACAGCAACACGGATAGAGAGCCGGGACTCAGGAGAAGGGAGTCCCCGAAGCAGGCTACAGCTGTCTGCCATACGAGTAGAGTTCTTGGGAACATCTGACAGGAGGAACTCCAGAGTACCACGGTACTGGAGATCTTCACACTTTAAGGCGCAAGAGAGGAGTCGTTCAGGAAAGGCACATGTTGGCGGAGTGTTGGAGAGGAGCTTTCCATCTGGCCTGGAGTTTGGCTGAGTCTCTGATCCGAAGGACACGGCCCGGAGGCAGGCACCCTTGTGTACCGCAGACTGTGAGAAAAGCTTTGGAACTGCAAGCCTCGGTGTCATCCATTCATTCTTGCACCAACCCGCTCAGCACCGCTACATCTGGGTACCATCTTTTACACTGCCTGCGCCTTTCCACAACCATTACAACTACACTGCCCTGGGACATCAGCCCTGCCTGTGGAGGGATATACCATCACTGCTGCACCACACCATCTGTCCCAGAGGATCTGTCTGCAGCGTCGGCTTAACACCTCCCTTGCCGAGCACCACAGGTGGCGTCACGAACTATTCCATTCCATTAACTACATTCCCCCATTGCTTGGGCGCCCAGGGCCACGGACTAGGTCACCGCTGTTGTGACACACTCCCCCTGACACCGGCCCGGTACCGAGTACCCCACAGCCCTGGGAGGGCGACCCATATACAAATGTCCAAATATAGCTGAAGAGAAAACAGTGAACCCCCATATATTAGAAAGCCATAAATGCCCAAACCCGGGATGAATAACCCATGCCTATAGCAAAAAGTGAGATTGCTATATAAGAGCCCCTTAACCAAAAGAGGCTAAGGACGAAATGAAAGGCAAGGCCCAAGCTCTGATAATATTTACCAAGCCGGTTTGAATAAAGGCAAGGAGCAAGTAGAAATGCGCTGAGGGGCCACAAAACAATAGGGAATAGGGGTGTGGGGAGAGCCCCATGCGTATCGCTGCACAGGACAGCTTCGTCAGGGGAAGTGTGTCAAAATCCCCAGCATATACAAATTTATACAAGAGTACTAATACCTAAATCCAAAACTGGTGTGTAGAAGTCACCACCCAATTGGGAAGAGAGGCCAGGTTGCAGACGGGTGTAGCAGACGGGTGTAGCAGACGGGTGTAGCAGACACAGTGTCTGCAAATTGAGATTCTGGTTTGGCTTTTATCTTAAGTCATGTAGCAAGGCTTCTTAAAGGGTCTACATTGACTATTAGCATTGCTACTTTCAACAGGTAGCACTAGAGTTCTAGTCCTTTTCCTCTCTGAAGAGACAATTTGCATATTTTCCTGAGAAGCATTAAGTCTACTCATCTCGGCATGCTTAGCATGTAAATCTCCACAAGGAGAAACAATGCTTCTTGGATATCGGTCAGACCCCTCTCACACAGCCAAACCAGATCTCACACTTTGCACTGACGAAGGGCAGTACCCCGAAATACAGCGTCTGCAAATTGTGATTCTGGTTTGGCTTTTATCCTAAGTCATGTAACAAGGATCGTTCAAGGGTTGACATTGGCTTTTAGGATTGCTACTTCCAATAGGTGACACTAAAGTTCTAGTCCTCTTCATCTCTCCAGAGACAATTTGCACAGCACCGTATAGAAATATTAGAGAAAGAAAGATTTTGTTCAGCACACCAAGCGGGTAAAATGCAAAAACTTTATTAAGGCTGGGTTCACATGTAGCTTTTTTTGCGGCGATTTTAGACGCGCGATTTTGCCGCGAAAATGCAAAAAAAACAGCATGCAATCCTATGGGATTCGGCAATGCTGTGCTAATGCTGCACATTTTCCTGCGGCGGTATCGCATCGCGGTAAAATACGCAGCATGCTCATTAATTTAGCGAAATCGCGGCGATCCCCCAAACATAGGAATGCATTGTTCTGCTTACTTTCCGCATGTGGCTGTGCCCACCATGCGAAAAGTAGGCAGAACATTTGCGGATGGTACCCAGGGGGTGGAGGAGAGGAGACTCTCCTCCAGGCTGTGGGTACCATATCCCTGTAAAAAATTGAATTAAAATAAAAAATATTGTTATTCTCACCTTCCGACAGCCGGCGATCTTCTTCCCACCTCGCTCCATGCTCCCGACATCTTCCGATCCCAGTAATCCTTTGCGCGAATGACCGCGATGATGTCGCGGTCTCGCAGGGGTGCGATATCTTGCGGTCATTCGTGCAAAGGACAGGAAGATGTCGGGAGCGTGGAGAGAGGCAGGAAGAAGATCGCCGGCCGTCGGAAGGTGAGAATAACAATATTTTTTATTTTTTTTATTATTTTTTACATTTTATCTTTTACTACTGACGCTGCATAGGCAGCCTCAATAGTAAAAAGTTGGTCACACTCATCACACACTGTGTTTGATGAGTGTGACCAACCTGTCACTCAGTTTTCCAAGTGATGCTACAGATCGCTTGCAAAACGCTAGCATTCTGCAAGCTAATTATGCTTGCAAATCGCTAGTTTTTCCACGGGAAAATTGCGGGAATTTAAAATGCGATGTTCCCGCGGAATGGAATTCCGGAATTCTCGCAGTAACTTCCGCGGGAATTTCGCTACATGTGAACCCAGCCTAAGGCATATTAAGCCATGTTTAAGAAAAATAAATAAATATAAAAACAGGACTAAGGGTGCATCAACTGAGCCAGAAAACGCGTCAGGTGTTTTTATATATATTTTTGTAACATGGCTTGATATGCCTTAAAAAAGTTTTTGCATTTTACTCGGTTGGTGTGCTGAACAGAATCCTTCCTTTCTTCTCTACTACTCACCAGTGGGATTGACACACACCTGTGGTTTTCTTCATACTCAGCCTCATGTGGACAGAACTTCTGCTACGTCTTAAGCTCCCTGACCCTCTCTCCTTTTCTCCCATATAGAAATATTGTCCCTTTTTGCTGCCTTATATTAATAATCCCATCTGAGTCTCATTAATAATTCACCTGTGATCATTTATAAGAATACCCCTTCTGCTTGCCTATAATAATGATACTACTGTGCTTCCCTATAATGATCCCCCATTGTGCCTCCTTATAAGGATGCCTCACAGCCCCACATATGTAGTATGATGTCACCTACAGTTCTCCAAACAGTACAATGGACCTACAGCCCTCCTATAGACATTATTATGCACCATCACCCCCATACACAATATGATGGCCCATAGGATCCAATACACAGTATGAGGTCCAGTAGCCCCTATACACATTATGAAGGCCCCTAAACCCAGTATGATGGCTTCACAGTGAGCTGTATACAAGTATATAGTATGATGGCCCCACAGTCTCCTCCACCTCAAGTCCCATAATAAAAATAAAAATATATATACTCACTCAATTCTGGTACATTTTTCACCACAGTCTAACTCTCTTGATAAGGTTTTTCTACCACTGGAACAGAGCAGCGGAAATTTTGTAGCGTAATTACATTACTGCATCGCTCTGTCCGATGTCCCCACATGGTGCTGGCATTCATCAAGCCATAGGCGGGAAGTAGTTTACAGCGTGTCAGAGTACTGAGCGCAGCTGGGAACCAATGGTTCTCTGCCCCTCTCTAGCTATTAAAAATATTGGCATCCTGAGGACACCAACACTCTTAGGCCTCTTTCACACATCAGGTTTTTTCCATCAGTCGCAATCCGTTGGATTTTGAAAAAAATGGATCCAGCGACTGATGCCGCTGGATCGTTTTTTCCCTCATTGACTTGTATTAGCGACGGATCGTGACGAATGGCCACACGTTTCATCGGTCGCTCGACGGATCCGTCAAAAATTGTTTGTCCATCATCAGGAGACGACGGACAAAGTAACGTTTTTTGTCTACGTCAAAAAATCGGACAGCGACGGATCCGTCGCCATCCGTCTTTTGCTAGAATGGAAGCCTATGGCCGCAGGATCTGTCGTAATCCGTCAAATGACGGAATCCGGAGACGGATTCCGTTTTTTTTACTGAGCATGCTCCAATTTAATTTTGAAGCAAATTAGCCAGACAGCCCCAAATGTATATAAACCTGCCAGGTAGGGCTTCACTGATCAGTGTCCCAGGAAGCAAGCCAGCAAGCCAGCCTGCATCCAGCCAGCGGGAGTCAAGCCAGCCCGCAGCCAGCGGGAGTCCAGCCAGCCCGCAGCCAGTGGGAGCCAAGCCAGCAGCCAGCGGGAACTCAGCTAGCAGCCAGTGGGAGCCCAGCCAGCAGCCAGCGGAAGTCCAGCCAGCCCCAGTCCAGGCAGCCCCAGTCCAGCCAGAGTTGCAGTGTCCAGGAAAGCATTTTTTTTTCATTACTCTCTATATTGGAGTGCTTGTTTTCTTTTGCATGCTTTTTCTGTCTTATCATAGAATCATAGAATTTTTTAGTCTTTTTGGGTATGTTTTGCATACGCTGCTTTTTTGGGGTTTTTTTTGCATACGCTGCTTTCTTGTGGATTTTTTATAGTATTTATCTCAAATAATATTTTGATAGGCGGGTTTCATGTATGTGGTGCTCTGGTTTTTAGATAGTTATAATGCAGACTGCTGACAGGTAACTGATCTTTCGGCAATCTCTGAGATGCAGTGTCCAGGCAAGCATTTTTTTTCTCATTACTGTCCTTGTATTTCAATAAAGAGCTGTGTAGCTCCTACTTTTTAGGAAAAAAAATTACAAAAGTGAGGTAAAAAAATTATTAAAATTGTTCCAAAACCTTTCCATCCGTAGTATCATGTCACCAAGGTAACTTTAAATTTTTGGGTTATGTCTCACAGGAGGAGCACCTGTAGTGGTTATTTTGGTTTACGTGCAATACAGAGGTGTTTGAGGTTGTATTTTAAAAAAGCAATGGTGTTTGCAAGGTACGACTTGGGTGGATGTGTTACGTTTGTTTTTTTTAGAAATAGTGCAGGGGGAGGGTTATGTTTGCTTGCGCATCTTGCCTATATAAAACCTTTTAATTACAGAGGGAGTGGTTTAGCATCTTACTAAAGCAGTTAGCATTTTTTTGTTTTGGGGGGCATAGGGGGATTTTTTTTGGGGGGGAAGGGTTGAAATCCTAATAGCTATGGAGCCACCTTTTTTTTTCTAAATCGGCATACAACACAGAAAAAAATCTTAGTATAATAGCTAACAATCGTGTTTATTTCTTGCAGAGAGTTGCCTAGGCCGACCTACCAGGGACACAGCCAGGCCAGTCAGTGGCAAATATGTCATCTTCTGGGAGCCCTCCCTCACATCGGCAGCAAACTGAGGTAAATTTTTTTTTCTTTTTCGTGATAACTTTTTTGTACATATAACATAACCCTATACATTATGCAACCACAAACGAACACAACAGTATAAATTGCCAGTAAAACATATACATTTTATTGTATGTGTTTAAAACATAATATACAAGTAAAACATACAAATAGGGATACTGCTACCCAAGCGGGAAACTATTTGCACGTGGCCCTGAAAAAACACATCAAAAACTCGAGTGCTTCTGTATTTTATAGTAGATATGGAAAACACATATAAAAAGTATTTTACTAGTAGCCGGCATAACCTGCACCAGTATCACAATGGCGTCCCCGCTGCCCCAACGCACATTTCGCTTCTTCGTCAGGAGGCGTGTGTTGGGGAGGGGTGAGTAGCCATTTTATAATGCGGGCACCAAATCTAAATAGGAATAAAATAGCCGTCACTTAATTGCGTTGTGGTACAGCTGTGGAATGCAGTTCCATTTCTTGGTAATACGGCGCATGCGCGGTCGACGTCACACTCTCAAAAGATGACAGCGGGATCGCGACCATAGAGCGCAAGCCAACTTGTGCCGTTATGGAGATGGCACACTCGTGCTTACCTCCTAATGGCCACTTGCCCGGATGTTAGTGAATGAGAAAGCGGGGCATGCGCACTACAGGAAAGGTTCTCGGACATGCTTAAAGCCAGAGTGAAATATAATAAAGATAATTTTTAAATTATATGGTGTTAAACAGCAGCATAAAGAATTATAATTAAATGATACATAGAGTTGTGCAATAAATGTACAATAAATTAATAATTATATATACTATTAATCCTCAATGAATTTAAACTATAATACAATACTAAAATTAAAATACAACACAAAATACATCATTGTATACATAATAAATATATAAAATATATACAGTGGGGCAAAAAAGTATTTAGTCAGTCAGCAATAGTGCAAGTTCCACCACTTAAAAAGATGAGAGGCGTCTGTAATTTACATCATAGGTAGACCTCAACTATGGGAGACAAACTGAGAAAAAAAAATCCAGAAAATCACATTGTCTGTTTTTTTTTCATTTTATTTGCATATTATGGTGGAAAATAAGTATTTGGTCAGAAACAAGCAATCAAGATTTCTGGCTCTCACAGACCTGTAACTTCTTCTTTAAGAGTCTCCTCTTTCCTCCACTCATTACCTGTAGTAATGGCACCTGTTTAAACTTGTTATCAGTATAAAAAGACACCTGTGCACACCCTCAAACAGTCTGACTCCAAACTCCACTATGGTGAAGACCAAAGAGCTGTCAAAGGACACCAGAAACAAAATTGTAGCCCTGCACCAGGCTGGGAAGACTGAATCTGCAATAGCCAACCAGCTTGGAGTGAAGAAATCAACTGTGGGAGCAATAATTAGAAAATGGAAGACATACAAGACCACTGATAATCTCCCTCGATCTGGTGCTCCACGCAAAATCCCACCCCGTGGGGTCAGAATGATCACAAGAACGGTGAGCAAAAATACCAGAACCACGCGGGGGGACCTAGTGAATGAACTGCAGAGAGCTGGGACCAATGTAACAAGGCCTACCATAAGTAACACACTACGCCACCATGGACTCAGATCCTGCAGTGCCAGACGTGTCCCACTGCTTAAGCCTGTACATGTCCGGGCCCGTCTGAAGTTTGCTAGAGAGCATTTGGATGATCCAGAGGAGTTTTGGGAGAATGTCCTATGGTCTGATGAAACCAAACTGGAACTGTTTGGTAGAAACACAACTTGTCGTGTTTGGAGGAAAAAGAATACTGAGTTGCATCCATCAAACACCATACCTACTGTAAAGCATGGTGGTGGAAACATCATGCTTTGGGGCTGTTTCTCTGCAAAGGGGCCAGGACGACTGATCCGGGTACATGAAAGAATGAATGGGGCCATGTATCGTGAGATTTTGAGTGCAAACCTCCTTCCATCAGCAAGGGCATTGAAGATGAAACGTGGCTGGGTCTTTCAACATGACAATGATCCAAAGCACACCGCCAGGGCAACGAAGGAGTGGCTTCGTAAGAAGCATTTCAAGGTCCTGGAGTGGCCTAGCCAGTCTCCAGATCTCAACCCTATAGAAAACCTTTGGAGGGAGTTGAAAGTCCGTGTTGCCAAGCGAAAAGCCAAAAACATCACTGCTCTAGAGGAGATCTGCATGGAGGAATGGGCCAACATACCAACAACAGTGTGTGGCAACCTTGTGAAGACTTACAGAAAACGTTTGACCTCTGTCATTGCCAACAAAGGATATATCACAAAGTATTGAGATGAAATTTTGTTTCTGACCAAATACTTATTTTCCACCATAATATGCAAATAAAATGAAAAAAAACCAGACAATGTGATTTTCTGGATTTTTTTTTCTCAGTTTGTCTCCCATAGTTGAGGTCTACCTATGATGTAAATTACAGACGCCTCTCATCTTTTTAAGTGGTGGAACTTGCACTATTGCTGACTGACTAAATACTTTTTTGCCCCACTGTACATATATAGAACTATATTCTAGTGTAAAAGAGTGAATATATTAAATATTAAACATAAAAACTATACAAAGTGCAAAGTGCATGAAGTGCAAGACATAATTATGAAAAAAGAATGTCCGAAAATACACAAATCCACTGAATATAATGATCCACAGCACGAAAAAACTCCAATGAAGACAAAGGATCCGCAATGGGATATATCCAAACAAACCCAAGAAAATGCATCAATATGGGCCACATAGCACTAAAGAGACCTAGATGACAAGAATTTATTGTGTTAAAATACATAGAAATTAAAACATGCAAAGCCCACCCGACCCCAAAAAATGATAAAAAAAGCGAAATTTTTTTTTTAGACATGAGGATGGTTTACGTGTCGTCTCTTGGTTTCTTCATTCAAGTGATTTGGATAAGTCCCTGATTAAATTTCTATTATGTCTTCTTGAGTTCATATTGAAGCACAACTGTTTCACATTCAATAACCAGATCTACCTCCAGTTCCAAGGAACGGTTATGGGGGATTCTTGTGCTCCATCGTGTTGTGAGTTCATTTTCCCCTTCACCTTTGATGTCTGATGAACTCCCTCTGCTGGTGAAGAGAGGTAGTGAAATTGATTGGGATGGGAAGAACCTGTTATCTGAACAGGCGGAGTGTGATTGGACATCTGGAATTTCTGAGTGGATATAAGGCAGCCAACGCCCTGCAGGGTTTGCTGGTGATCCTTTCTGCTCTGAGCTCTGGCATCCAGTTTTAGTTCCTGTTCTACTAAAAGCTAAGTTTTGCCCTGCTATTGTTCCATGAGATTTTGTCTAGTTTCCTTGGTGTTTGTATTCAGCCAGTCCTGGTTGGGACTGGCTGAATTCCATTTTTGTCTCTGATCAGTTGATCTCTTTGCTCTGTTTTCAGAATATACCTGAGTGCTGATATAGTGATTTTGAAGTCTAGCGACTTCAGGGCCTTTTTTCCTATCAGACGGTTGGGACATTTTTGTAGGCCCCAAGTGGATCGGGAGGACGCAGATCAAAGTACAAATATGCAAGAGCCCTGTCGTTCCTCCGACTATGGTGAGCAGAAGGTAAATATTCCCCACCCCATTAACTACATAAAAGTGTTTACATGTGTAACCTTTTATTTTGTTTCAGCCAGGGCCAAACAATAGCAATATATTAATTACGTTTTTTTTTTCTTTGTACCACAGCACTGTCTGCAGCACTCGGGAGCCTGCAGAGTTGAACTCTTCTGGAGCGATCCCACAGGAGTCTGCCATCGGGGACCACTTCGACAGACCCGACCCATCTGCACCTTCCCTGCCTTCCCTCACATCTGGTCCCTCGGTCTCATCCACCAGCGCTGGAGCATCGTGGCAGACTTCGTTACATGAAGCTGCTGGTGACGAGGTAGCTTTTCCTTTACCCCACCCCCTTGACACTGCTGACACCTATGGAACACCTTTGGGTTCCAGGCGGATGTGCCAGAGGGGTCAGGAAAGGAACTATGCACCCGAGTTCTTGCATCTAAATTCATCCTTCCAGAACTCGCTAAAACTGTTGTCAGAGCAAATGAGTGCTGGTTTCAACCTCTTGAATAACAGTATGCTCGAATTGAGCACGCGTCTGGATAGGATGCATTTAGATGCAAGTAAATCGCCCAACCATTCTTTTATCCAGGCAGTAGTCGAGTGCCTAGACAAGTTATCTCCTGACCAGCAGATGCATGTAATGCAAGCCTGCCAGTTTGCTCTAGCGCAGGTTAGCTCCCAAGACCCTCCACCCACCACGGTAGTTCCTCCTGCACCTGCCCCCCCTCCTGCCACTGTCCCTCTTCCCCCTCCTGTACAATACCATCTTCCTGCCCCATACTAGTGTCCTGCCCCTTACCAGTTCCCAACCACAGCATCTATGCCTCCACTCCCTGCCCAACCTGTTCTCCATGCCCAACCTGAACTCCCTGCCCAACCTGTACTCTCTGCCCACTACCACCAGTCTCCTTTCACACCCATCATGCCCCAAATACAACCCTCTACTCCACCCACTACCTCTTCTGTCTCCCAATCCCTCCACTCCACCCCTCAAGCCATACCAAATCCCAACCCTAGTCACGTTTTCTTGTCTACCCATCCCCTTTGTTTCTCCACCCCTTCACCTTCTCTTTTACCTTCCAGTCCATCACCAGCACAATCCAATCTCCATACCCCCACTGTCGAAGTGATCCAATCTGTCAGCCCCTCCAGTACTATCTCCTCCCCAAACTATACGAATTTATAATTTGTTAATAAATAAAAATATTATTTTTTTTATAAAAAGCTTTGTCTTTCATTTATTTAATGATAAGGTACAAAACTTGTGGTAACAAGGTACAAAACTTGGGGTGGGTGACAATGTACAATACTTGGAGTGGGTGACAAGGTACAATACTTGGAGTGGGTGGCAAGGTACAAAACTTGGGATGACAAGGTACAATAATTGGGGTGTGTGACAAGGTACAATACTTGGGGTGGGTGACAAGGTACAATACTTGGGGTGGGTGACAAGGTACAATACTTGGGGTGGGTGACAAGATACAATACTTGGAGTGGGTAACATGGTACAATACTTGGGGTGACAAGGTACAATAATTGGGGTGTGTGACAAGGTACAATACTTGGGGTGGGTGACAAGGTACAATACTTGGGGCGACAAGGTACAATAATTGGGGTGCGTGACAAGGTACAATAATTGGGGTGTGTGACAAGGTACAATAATTGGGGTGGATGACAAGGTACAATAATTGGGGTGGGTGGCAAGGTACACTACTTGGTGTGGGTGACAAGGTACAGCACTTGGACCAATGTTAATCTATGGGGCAGCTTCCATCATCTGATTTTTCCCCGCCCGTATTATACGTGCTGAGGAAATCGCAGCATACTGCGATTTGCATTGTATTACGCCCGAGACTCGGCAATGCAAGTCTATGGGTGTGAGAACAAAATCAATCGGATTACACACAGACCATCAATGTGACTTGCGAGAAATACACACCGGTGTCCTTTAGAAAAGCCAGCAATTAAGTGCGCTATACTGTCAAATCACACTGACATGTTTAATAAAGAATCGAAATAATAGATATATACACATAGAATATAAATATATATATACATATATACACATATCATTGAGACACATAAATATATATATATATATATATATACAGTGGGGCAAAAAAGTATTTAGTCAGTCAGCAATAGTGCAAGTTCCACCACTTAAAAAGATGAGAGGCGTCTGTAATTTACATCATAGGTAGACCTCAACTATGGGAGACAAACTGAGAAAAAAAAATCCAGAAAATCACATTGTCTGTTTTTTTTTCATTTTATTTGCATATTATGGTGGAAAATAAGTATTTGGTCAGAAACAAAATTTCATCTCAATACTTTGTGATATATCCTTTGTTGGCAATGACAGAGGTCAAACGTTTTCTGTAAGTCTTCACAAGGTTGCCACACACTGTTGTTGGTATGTTGGCCCATTCCTCCATGCAGATCTCCTCTAGAGCAGTGATGTTTTTGGCTTTTCGCTTGGCAAAACGGACTTTCAACTCCCTCCAAAGGTTTTCTATAGGGTTGAGATCTGGAGACTGGCTAGGCCACTCCAGGACCTTGAAATGCTTTTTACGAAGCCACTCCTTCGTTGCCCTGGCGGTGTGCTTTGGATCATTGTCATGTTGAAAGACCCAGCCACGTTTCATCTTCAATGCCCTTGCTGATGGAAGGAGGTTTGCACTCAAAATCTCACGATACATGGCCCCATTCATTCTTTCATGTACCCGGATCAGTCGTCCTGGCCCCTTTGCAGAGAAACAGCCCCAAAGCATGATGTTTCCACCACCATGCTTTACAGTAGGTATGGTGTTTGATGGATGCAACTCAGTATTCTTTTTCCTCCAAACACGACAAGTTGTGTTTCTACCAAACAGTTCCAGTTTGGTTTCATCAGACCATAGGACATTCTCCCAAAACTCCTCTGGATCATCCAAATGCTCTCTAGCAAACTTCAGACGGGCCCGGACATGTACAGGCTTAAGCAGTGGGACACGTCTGGCACTGCAGGATCTGAGTCCATGGTGGCGTAGTGTGTTACTTATGGTAGGCCTTGTTACATTGGTCCCAGCTCTCTGCAGTTCATTCACTAGGTCCCCCCGCGTGGTTCTGGGATTTTTGCTCACCGTTCTTGTGATCATTCTGACCCCACGGGGTGGGATTTTGCGTGGAGCACCAGATCGAGGGAGATTATCAGTGGTCTTGTATGTCTTCCATTTTCTAATTATTGCTCCCACAGTTGATTTCTTCACTCCAAGCTGGTTGGCTATTGCAGATTCAGTCTTCCCAGCCTGGTGCAGGGCTACAATTTTGTTTCTGGTGTCCTTTGACAGCTCTTTGGTCTTCACCATAGTGGAGTTTGGAGTGTGACTGTTTGAGGGTGTGCACAGGTGTCTTTTTATACTGATAACAAGTTTAAACAGGTGCCATTACTACAGGTAATGAGTGGAGGAAAGAGGAGACTCTTAAAGAAGAAGTTACAGGTCTGTGAGAGCCAGAAATCTTGATTGCTTGTTTCTGACCAAATACTTATTTTCCACCATAATATGCAAATAAAATGAAAAAAAAACAGACAATGTGATTTTCTGGATTTTTTTTTCTCAGTTTGTCTCCCATAGTTGAGGTCTACCTATGATGTAAATTACAGACGCCTCTCATCTTTTTAAGTGGTGGAACTTGCACTATTGCTGACTGACTAAATACTTTTTTGCCCCACTGTATATATATATATATATATATATATATACGGTTTTATATATATATATATATATAAAACCCATGTGGCAAACAGTAAGGTTCGCATTGGGGAAAAAAATTCCTTCCTGACTCCACATACGGCAATCAGACTAGCTCCCTGGATCAACGCAATATTAAGGAAACTAGTGTATATAACCTGTAATATTATACTTTTCAAGAAAGGCATCCAGACCTCTCTTAAATTTTAGTAGGGAATCACTCATTACAACATCACATGGCAGAGAGTTCCTTAGTCTCACTGCTCTTACAGTAAAGAATCCGCATCTGTGAGTATGCTTAAACCTTCTTTCCTCCAGACGTAGAGGATGCCCCATTGTCCCCGTCACAGGTCTAAGAGTAAAAAGATCATTAGAAAGGTCTTTGTACTGTCCCCGCATATATTTATACATTGTAATAAGATCACCCCTAAGCCTTCGATTTTCTAAGCTAAATAACCCCAAGTGTAATAACCTGTCTTGGTATTGCAGACCCCCCAGTTCCCTAATAACCTTGGTTGCTCTTCTCTGCACCCACTCCAGTTCAGCTATGTCTTTCTTATATACCGGAGACCAGAACTGTACGCAGTATTCTAAGTGGGGTCGCACTAGTGACTTATATAGAGGTAAAATGATGTTCTCCTCATGAGCATCTATGCCTCTTTTAATGCATCCCATTATTTTATTTGCCTTTGCAGCTGTGGTGCCCCTGAGGGTTCAGTCGCCACAGAGGTACTGCACCTCCTCCTGAGGTGTAGTATCCCACTTCCCAGGTAAGATGGAACACCTGACCAGCCTCCAACACTCATGTCCAGCACAGACAACTTAGAACAGCAGAGCACCCTTTATGGCAGTTGCTCTGGTTCATGAAGGGTTCTGGGTGGTGGGTGGAGCTTAGAGACACTAAGAGGGGAAAGCTGACAGGAAGTAAGAGTCAGATGGAGAAGGAGATTCAGAAAGGCAAGAAAGAGAAGCAGAGAGGGGAAGAAAGAAGTCAGTCCTTCAGAAGGAAGAGAGATTAGTACTGGACGTAAGGAGAAGACAACTAAGGACTAGGGTGAGAGCAGAGCCCTTCCTCAAGTTTAAGGTGCATGGTCCGGAGTCTGGTCTCCGAGGTTGTATGGATACTGATGGTCCTGCAGAAGAAACTGGAGGAATAGAAGTTGTCACCACTTTATTCCCATTTAAGACTTGGGGGCACAACAGCAACGTGTGTGAGCCGGGACATGACAGCAAGAAGTCCCCGAAGCAGGCTACAGCTGTCTGCCGTACAAGTGGAGTGTTGAGTAACATCAAGCAGGAGGAACTTCAGTGTAACTCAGTACTGCAAGTACCTCAGATAAGCGCTAGAAAGGAGATGTTCAGAACAGGCACACGAAAGGGAGTGCTGGAAAGGTTAATTCCATCTGCCTGGGCGTTGGCTGAGCCCCTGGTCTGGAGACCGCAGCATTGAAGCGGGCACCTGTCTGTGCCAGGAACGTGAGTAAGAATAAAACTAAGGAAAGAAAAAGCGCAATAGGGTCTTATCTGGGTGGAAAAAGGAATAAATTCAGATGGAATCTACTCACCTTTTCCAGAGGGGATAAAAGCATGTAAATCAATGTCAGCCTGCTGCACGCCCGAAGGTTCACAAACGTGACCGCCAATATAACTCCTTTTGGATAAGATATTTTAACTCAGGCTTACTGTGCGCTGCTGAAACCAGGATAAAATCACCACATGAGAAGTTTAACTATTTATTCCCAACGCGTTTCAAAGTGTAAAACCACTTCTTTCTCAGGGAATGACATGTAGTGAATAGATACAGCCTTCTCTGGTTAAATACATACAATATTTGAATTTAGGCGCCAAAAATCACATGTGATGAGAGGACAGATGTCAAAGTTCAAGGGTTAATGGAGCGTAAAATACATTTACAATTGTTCTTATTACTTAACAATTAAACCTTCTTGATTTCTGTTACAGGTGATATGTAAAAATATATTGAAAGGAATATATATTTTAATAAAAAACAAGGAAAATATACAATATACAAGGAAAATATATTTTTATTAGAGTGTTTTTTGTTTTTTCCTTGTTTTTTATTAGAGCGTTCTCACTGAATTATCAATTTAAATTTTAATTATTCTTCACTTTCTTCTAAAAAATATTGCTAATATCAAATGTAACTTCTGTTCCAGGGATTTGAACTCGTTCTCATGAAGTATTTTTGGAGTGATATTTTTGTAGGTCCGCTCCCTTTGCCATGCACCAATCAATCATTTTGATATTTCCACCGGAGTTATATTCCCAATTTTATACAATAATTTTTATTCACACACATATCAATTCAACGCATTTTTATTATAAATATTTTTTATTTACATTCACACTTTTTAATAAAAGGAATTTTAATGTATTTTATTAAACATATTTTCATGTAATACTTTTTTAACTTTTTTAACTTTTTCTTCCATTTGACGTTATCTTCCTTTCCCAAACGCAATCCGCTTTAGCCGAGTGGCATTGGCTCTGGACTATGATATATATATATTTTCTCAATGGGTTCGTTCCATCTCCCATATTATTCCTTTTCTTCAGCACACGAAATGAAAAAATTTTTTCTCTTTTTTCAATATATTCCTTTCAATATATTTTTACATATCACCTGTAACAGAAATCAAGAAGGTTTAATTGTTAAGTAATAAGAACAATTGTAAATGTATTTTACGCTCCATTAACCCTTGAACTTTGACATCTGTCCTCTCATCACATGTGATTTTTGGCGCCTAAATTCAAATATTGTATGTATTTAACCAGTGAAGGCTGTGTCTATTCACTACATGTCATCCCCTGAGGAAAAGTGGTTTTACACTTTGAATCGCGTTGGGAATAAATAGTTAAACTTCTCATGTGGTGATTTTATCCTGGTTTCAGCAGCGCACAGTAAGCCTGAGTTAAAATATCTTATCCAAAAGGAGTTATAGGAACGTGAGTAAATGAACTGGAACTGCACTCAGCTGTCTCATTGCCTTCTTCCTGCGCCAACCTACTCAGCACTGCTACATCCCTGGGCCCAACACTGCACCCTTTCCCTCAACACCTATTACTACTGCCCTGGGACTACAGCTCCACCTGTGGGGAGCTTCAACATCATTGCTGCACCACACCATCTGTCCCAGAGAAGCAACCCTGCAGCGCTGGTCAAACTGACCAGAAACCACAGGTGGCGTCACGAATCATCTCAATAACTTTATCCCCATCACTCTACCCTTTTTACATTGACTGCCTGAGGCCATGGACTGGGTCCCTGCCACTGTGACATCTCCCATTGAAATCAACGGGCCCGGCACCGAGTACCCCACGGCCTCTGGGGGCGAGTCACAGCAGCTGCCTGACACTGGCCACTAAATGTGAGTTTGTCGTCCACCCATACACCCAGGTCTTTTTCAGTGACAGTTTTGCCCAGTGTTTTACAATTAAGCACATAATTATACATCTTGTTCGTTCTACCAAGTGCATGACCTTACATTTATCCCCATTAAAGCTCATTTGCCATTTATCCGCCCAAGCTTCTAGTTTACATAAATCCTCCTGTAATATAAAATTGTCCTCCTCTGTATTGATTACCCTACAGAGTTTAGTGTCATCTGCCTGCAAATATTGAAATTCTACTCTCTATGCCCCCTACAAGGTCATTAATAAATATGTTAAAAAGAAGCGGGCCCAAAACTGACCCCTGTGGTACCCCACTGCTAACCGTGACCCTGTCCGAGTGTGCTCCATTAATAACCACCCTTTGTTTCCTATCCCTGAGCCAGCTCTTAACCCACTTACACATATTTTCCCCCATCCCCATTGTTCTCATTTTATGCATCAACCTTTTGTGTGGCACCGTATCAAAAGCTTTTGAAAAGTCCATGTGCACCACGTTCACTGCGTTCCCTTGGTCCAGTCCTGAACTTACCTCTTCAGAAAAGCTTATCAAATTAGTGTGACAGGAATTGTCCCTTGTAAACCCATGTTGATATTGGGTCATGAGTAGAGTTGAGCGACTTTTGGTTTTTTAGGGTCGCGTTTCGTTTCGTGAAACCCGACTTTTCCAAAAGTTGGGTCGAGCAAGATCGTCCGATTATAGGGAAAAGTCGGGGTCGTCCCGAAACACGAAACCCAATGTAAGTCAATGGGGAATAAAAGTCGGCAGTGAGAGGAGGACAGGAAACACACCTACAGTGCCCATTTGAATGCCAAAAGCATCAATTCTTCTTACTTAAGCTTTTCATGTGCCCTGGGCGAAAGAGCGCCCCTTTAACACATACCACAACTCATCATGCTCCGATACGGCAGAGAAATAGCGGTATAGTCCAATGAAAAATACCTCACTTTTTACATCTCATGACGAGGCCCATCTATTTCTCCATACAGAATCATTGGTCCCATATAATGTTTGAAACAGTATATGATGAGCTCCACATAATGCTACAGTATATGTTGGTCCCCATGGATGAAGCTCCACTGTCTTATGGTCCCAAATAATGCTCCAAACATAATGGGCCCCATTTCTAATGCTCTAGTGTATAATGGGCCCTGTAAATGCTGCTCCAGTGTCTGATGTCCACCTTTGGAATGTTCCAGTGTATGGTGGGCCCCATCTATCATTCTCCAGAGTATAGTGCTCCCCAAAAATTGCTGTCCCAACATTGAAAACAATCAAATAAGTCTCCTCGCTAGGGAATCCCTGTACTTGTCTGGACAGGTGCTGTAGCTTGCTTAACAGCTCGCCAGCCGTTCTCACGCCCAGTATGGATTACACGTGATTGCACAAAGGTGAGAAAGGGTACCGTATCCCCAGATAACATGTATGGATAGTGTACACATTCAAAATATATGTCTCAGGAGGCAGGCTCAGACGGTGTTAGGCCCAGTATGGATTGCACGTGATTGCACAAAGGTTAGAAAGGGTACCGTATCACCGGATAACATGTATGGATAGCGTACACATTCAAAATATATGTCTATACAGCATGAGGCAGGCTCAGATGGTGTTAGGCCCAGTATGGATTGCACGTGATTGCACAAAGGTTAGAAAGGGTACCGTATCCCCAGATAACATGTATGGATAGCGTACACATTCAAAATATATGTCTCAGGAGGCAGGCTCAGACGGTGTTAGGCCCAGTATGGATTGCACGTGATTGCACAAAGGTTAGAAAGGGTACCGTATCCCCGGATAACATGTATGGATAGCGTACACATTCAAAATATATGTCTATACATCAGGAGGCAGGCTCAGACGGTGTCAGGCACAGTATGGATTTGACGGCCCAGATTACACAGCGGAGGAGCAGGGAGAGGTAAAGATTGCAAATGCTGGGGCCCTGCCCAAGCAAGGGGGGCCCACTCGTGGGTGTCGGTACTGGCACTGGGCCCCTCATAGTACAGCGGTGTGTCTGACGGCAGGTGTGCACCACCACCGTCAGAGACACTTGATTGCACTATGAGGGACCCTGTGCCAGTGCCCGCGCCCAAGAGTCGGCCTACCCACCTGTCCAGGGCAACGGCACTCGCACGGTGTCATGCGCTAGGTGGTGACCCCGGCCATGGGGGGGGAGGCAGCACAGTTAGGGAGTTTTAGAAAGTGGCATATGTTGATGTTGGACATTCAGCTGATGCAAAAGGCGAAATAGGTGAAGTACCAGGAAGAGGTGGACCAAAGCAAGCCATTTTTCTGTCACCCTATGTGTCATCAGGGGAAGGTGGGACAAAATCCTTGGAAACCCATGCGTGGTTCATTTTAATGAAGGTTAGATCATCCACATTTTGGGTTGACAGACGGGTCCTTTTTTCTGTCAGGATTGATCCAGCTGCACTGAAGACTCTTTCCGATAGCACACTTGCAGCTGGGCAAGCGAGCTCCTGTAAGGCATATTGGGCCAATTCAGGCCAGGTGTCCAGTTTAGCGGCCCAATAGTCAAAGGGGAATGACCTGTGTGGGAGAACATCGATATGGGAGGAAAAGTAGTTTGTAACCATAGTTGACAACTGCTGTCTCCTGTCACTTTCCATCGATGCAGTATTACCAGTTGTGTGAGCGGTATTTGAAAAATCAGTCCACAACATTGTCATGAAACCCCTGTCTCCAACGCCACTTCTGCTGTGTGCACCACGAACACCTCTGCCAAGCTGCCCCCGGCCCGTACAGCTCGTGTGAGAACCATCACCGCTGCTGTGTGCTGGGAATGCCTCAAGCAACCGATTTACCAGAGTTGCTTGTTTATTAGCCAATATTAGGTCAAGGTTCTCCTGTGGCATGATGTTTTGTAATTTGCCTTTATAGCGTGGATCCAGGATGCTGGCCAACCAGTAGTCGTCATCGTTCATCATTTTGGCAATGCGGGGGTCCCTTTTTAGGATCCGCAAGGCATAATCTGACATGTGGGCCAATGTTCCCGGTGTCAATGATGCACTGCGAGTGCTGGGTGGAGGAGCACTTTCTGGCAAATCCACATCCCTCCAGTCACGCACAAACCCTGTACCAGACCTTGCCACGCCAACATTTTCACTTGCCCCACGAGATGCATCCTCCTCCCCTAAGTAATCATCCCCATCATCATCCTCCTCCTCCTCTTCTTCCTCCACCTTGTCCAGGAGAGGTCCCTGAGCAGACAATGGCTGAATGTCATCAAGGATTCCCTCCTCCTCTTCCTCCTCATCAACATTGGCTGCAGACGCCTGCTCCTTAAGGTGCGTCAAAGTTTGCATGAGCAGACGCATAAGTGGGATGCTCATGCTTAGGATGGCGTCGTCTGCGCTTACCAGCCGTGTGCATTCCTCAAAACACTGAAGGACTTTACAAAGGTCTTTCAGCTTCGACCACTGCACACCTGTCAACTCCATGTCTGCTCTCAAAGTGCCTGGCCGTGTATCCTCCCACAAATGCATTATGGCCTGCCTCTGCTCGCACAGCCGCTCCACCATGTGCAGGGTGGAGTTCCACCTTGTTGCAATGTCGATAATGAGGCGGTGGTTGGGAAGGTGGAGCAATCGCTGCAGCTTCTGCATACGAACGGAGTGTACAGGCGACCGGCGGATGTGCGCGCACAGTCTTCGCACCTTATGGAGCAGGGCTGTTAACTCCGGATAATTTTTGAGGAAGCACTGCACCACCAGGTTCAAGGTGTGAGCCAAGCAAGGTATGTGGCTGAGTTTTGAAAGGGCTATGGCTGCCACAAAATTATGGCCGTTATCACTAACTACCTTGCCTGCCTCAAGATGTACACTGCCCAGCCATGACTCAGTTTGTCGCTTCAAGTACTCGGCCAGCACCTCGGCGGTGTGTCTGTCACCCAAACACATCATCTGCAACACTGCCTGCTGACGCTTTCCACTAGCTGCTCGATAGGGGGACACATCGTGTGCAACAGTGGCAGCTGCAGATGGAGTGCTCGTACGACTGCGCTCTGTGGACGAGCTTTCGCTTCTGGAGGAGGAGGAGGAGGAGGAGGGTCGAACGCCTACAGCCAACTGTTTCCTATACCGTGGGCTAGGCAGAACTGTCCCACCACCGCTGTCCCCTGTGGACCCTGCATCCACCACATTAACCCAGTGCGCAGTGATGGACACGTAACGGCCCTGGCCATGCCAACTGGACCATGCATCAGTTGTGAGGTGCACCTTTCCGCTCACTGACTGCTTGAGTGCATGGACAATGCGGTCTTTCACATGATGGTGGAGGGCTGGGATGGCTTTGCGAGAGAAGAAGTGGCGACTGGGTAGGTCATAGCGTGGTACTGCATAGGCCATGAGTTCGCGGAAAGCTGTGCTTTCCACCAACCGAAAGGGCATCATCTCAAACGAGATTAGTTTGGCAATGTGGGCGTTCAAACCCAGTGTACGTGGATGAGAGACTGAGTACTTTCTTGACCTACTCATAGTGTCTGGGAGGGTGAGCTGGACTTGAGAGCTGCATATGGTGGAAGTAGCGGTGGACAGGGCGGACTGAGAGAGGGTTGATGATGGTGATGGAGTTGGTGTTCTTTCTGATGGCCTAGAATCAGTCTTTCGTTGATATAACAGTGGGATTCCCTGACTGCTGTGGTCTTGCAACGACACCTCAACATTTGCTGCTGTGCTAACCGGTGGGCTTACAGTGGGGGAAACAATGTAGCGTTGCTGACTTCCTTCGTTGTGATCAGTTGCACATGTGGCACTTGAGGTTTGGTGTTGTGTCCACGCTTGCAAGTGCATGCTGGTTAAATGTCTAAGCATGCAACTGGTATTCAAATTTTTCAGATTTTTCCCTCGGCTAAAGGTCTTTGCGCACTTCTTACAGATAACCTTGGCCTTGATCATGAGGATTTTGTTCAAAAAAGTGCCACACTGCACTCTTCCTACTTTGGCAGACATTTTGCGGCCTAGCACGCTGTGATCTTTTGACCCTCTGGACAAGCTGTCCAGCAACTCTTTTGATGTTTGGAACCTGTCTTTGGAGTGCTCCGGGCCTGCCAGATAACAGCTGTTGCGATGTCGATGTCTGCTGTGGATGCTCCTCATCTGAGCTATTGGAAGCAGCACCCTCTTCCCCCAATGGATGCCAATCTGGGTCAACAACTGGGTCATCCATCACCTCCTCTTCTATGTCATGTGCACCTTCCTCTGTGTCACCGTGTATGGTGGTATAGTGTGCGGGAAGGGGCACCTGAGTCTCATCAGGGTCAGAGTCTGGCTCTGTACACTGCGAGGACAATGTAGTGTTCTGAGTGAATGTACCAGCAGAATCATCCATCAGCGGCTGTGCATCAGTGCACTCCATGTCAGATTCATCTTGGCCTGGGTAATTCACCATTTCACTTGATAATCCAGGCATGGTATGTGAAAACAGCTCCATGGAGTAATCAGTAGTATGGCCTGCGTCATCCTTCAATCTTGGTTGGGGTGAAGGACACAAGGAAAGGTGTGGTTCATGAACATGAGCCTCCAATGACGACTCAGTGCTTTTACTTTTTACAACTGAAGAAGAGGAGGCGATAGAGCTGGAGGCTGAGTCAGCAATGTAAGACAAAACTTTTTCCTGATGCTCTGCCTTTAAAAGCGGTTTGCCAACTCCTAGAAAACTAAGCGTTCGAGGCCTTATGTAGCCAGACGATGACGCAGGGTCAGCACCTCCTGCATTCGGTCCTATTTTGCTCTTGCCACTACCATCAGATCCACCACCAACACCATCATTACCAGCTGCCAACCCCCGCCCAATTCCACGGCCTCTTCCACCAGCCTTCCTCATTTTTGGTAGAAATGTAGACAAAATCCAACAAACTATATAGTAATGTAAAACAAAGTACAAGGTGTCTATAGGACAGGGGAGATTTTGAATATCTGCACACACTTTTGGACACTGGACACTTTTGGATTGTGTGAGGCCCACTGATATCTGAGCGCTATGTGACAGGCTCGATGGCACTGCTGTGACAAAAGTGACTAGAGGATAAGGGAGATTTTGAATATCTGCACACACTTTTGGACACTGGACACTTTTGGATTGTGTGAGGCCCACTGATATCTCAGCGCTATGTGACAGGCTCGATGGCACTGCTGTGACAAAAGTGACTAGAGGATAAGGGAGATTATGAATATCTGCACACACTTTTGGACACTGGACACTTTTGGATTGTGTGAGGCCCACTGATATCTCAGCGCTATGTGACAGGCTCGATGGCACTGCTGTGACAAAAGTGACTAGAGAATAAGGGAGATTTTGAATATCTGCACACACTTTTGGACAGTGGACACTTTTGGATTGTGTGAGGCCCACTGTTATCTCAGCGCTATGTGACAGGCTCGATGGCACTGCTGTGACCTAAGTGACTAGAGGATAAGGGAGATTTTGAATATCTGCACACACTTTTGGACAGTGGACACTTTTGGATTGTGTGAGGCCCACTGTTATCTCAGCGCTATGTGACAGGCTCGATGGCACTGCTGTGACCTAAGTGACTAGAGGATAAGGGAGATTTAGAATATCTGCACACACTTTTGGACACTGGACACTTTTGGATTGTGTGAGGCCCACTGATATCTCAGCGCTATGTGACAGGCTCGATGGCACTGCTGTGACAAAAGTGTCTAGAGGATATGGGAGATTTTGAATATTTGCACACACTTTTGGACACTGGACACTTTTGGATTGTGTGAGGCCCACTGATATCTCAGCGCTATGTGACAGGCTCGATGGCACTGCTGTGACAAAAGTGACTAGAGGATAAGGGAGATTTTGAATATCTGCACACACTTTTGGACACTGGACACTTTTGGATTGTGTGAGGCCCACTGATATCTCAGCGCTATGTGACAGGCTCGATGGCACTGCTGTGACAAAAGTGACTAGAGGATAAGGGAGATTTTGAATATCTGCACACACTTTTGGACACTGGACACTTTTGGATTGTGTGAGGCCCACTGATATCTCAGCGCTATGTGACAGGCTCGATGGCACTGCTGTGACAAAAGTGACTAGAGGATAAGGGAGATTTGGAATAACTGCACACACTTTTGGACACTGGACACTTTTGGATTGTGTGAGGCCCACTGATATCTGAGCGCTATGTGACAGGCTCGATGGCACTGATGTGACAAAAGTGACTAGAGAATAAGGGAGATTTTGAATATCTGCACACACTTTTGGACATTGGACACTTTTGGATTGTGTGAGGCCCACTGATATCTCAGCGCTATGTGACAGGCTCGATGGCACTGCTGTGACAAAAGTGACTAGAGGATAAGGGAGATTTTGAATATCTGCACACACTTTTGGACAGTGGACACTTTTGGATTGTGTGAGGCCCACTGTTATCTCAGCGCTATGTGACAGGCTCGATGGCACTGCTGTGACAAAAGTGACTAGAGGATAAGGGAGATTTTGAATATCTGCACACACTTTTGGACAGTGGACACTTTTGGATTGTGTGAGGCCCACTGTTATCTCAGCGCTATGTGACAGGCTCGATGGCACTGCTGTGACCTAAGTGACTAGAGGATAAGGGAGATTTTGAATATCTGCACACACTTTTGGACACTGGACACTTTTGGATTGTGTGAGGCCCACTGATATCTCAGCGCTATGTGACAGGCTCGATGGCACTGCTGTGACAAAAGTGACTAGAGGATAAGGGAGATTTTGAATATCTGCACACACTTTTGGACACTGGACACTTTTGGATTGTGTGAGGCCCACTGATATCTCAACGCTATGTGACAGGCTCGATGGCACTGCTGTGACAAAAGTAACTAGAGGATAAGGGAGATTTTGAATATCTGCACACACTTTTGGACAGTGGACACTTTTGGATTGTGTGAGGCCCACTGTTATCTCAACGCTATGTGACAGGCTCGATGGCACTGCTGTGACCTAATTGACTAGAGGATAAGGGAGATTTTGAATATCTGCACACACTTTTGGACACTGGACACTTTTGGATTGTGTGAGGCCCACTGATATCTCAGCGCTATGTGACAGGCTCGATGGCACTGCTGTGACAAAAGTGACTAGAGGATAAGGGAGATTTTGAATATCTGCACACACTTTTGGACACTGGACACTTTTGGATTGTGTGAGGCCCAATGAATATCTGAGCGCTATGTGACAGGCTCGATGGCACAGCTGTGACCAAAGTGACTAGAGTATAAGGGAGATTGGATTGCTTTTAAAAAAGCAGTTTGCGGAGCAGTGGGTAAACAGCAATGCCAGCCTGTCAGGAAGCCTTAAAAGGCAGCCCAACAACCAACACCACTGATACACCACTATATAGCCTCCCCTTGCACTGCACACACAGTGACTGGTGTGTTGTGCAGGCCAAATCGCTAGCAGCAGAAGCAGTTTTTTTGTCTTCTTCCCTGCCTAACGCTCTCCCTACAGAATCAGCAGCAACCTCTCCCTATGCTAAGATCGGCAGAAGTAAGATGGCGGTCGGCGTGCATGCCCTTTTATACCCCCTTTGACGCCCACCAAAGCAAGCCAATCACTTGCATGCCATTCTGAAAGATGGTGGTGACCCGTGCCTATGTCATCACGTTGCCCACAGTGTCCGTGGATCCTGACTGGCTGAAAAAGAGCGCAAAACAAACTTTTGAAACGCGACTTTGGCGCGTAAGTCGCCGACCTCGTGGCCGACCTCATCCTAGGGTCGGGTTTCGTTTCATGAAACCCGACTTTGCCAAAAGTCGGCGACTTTTGAATTTTTTCGACCCGTTTCGCTCAACTCTAGTCATGAGGTTATTCTTCTTCAGATACTCCAGTATAGTATCTCTCAGAAAACCATCCAGGATTTTACCGACAGTTGAGGTTAAACTTACTGGCCTATAATTTCCAAGTTCAGTTTTTGTCCCCTTTTTGAATATTGGCACCACATTTGCTATACACCAGTCCTGTGGTACAGACCCTGTTATTATGGAATCTTTAAAGATTAAAAATAATGGTATATCAATGACTGTGCTTAATTCCTGCAGTACTCGGGGGTGTATCCCATCCGGGCCCGGGGATTTGTCAATTTTAATGATTTTTAGATGCCGCCATACTTCCTGCTGGGTTAAGCAGGTGACATTTAATGGAGAATTTTTATCCCTGATCATGTTATCCGTCATGGGATTTTCTTGTGTAAATACTGTTGAAAAAAAGTCATTTAGCATATTGGCTTTTTCCTCATCCTCATCCACCATTTCACCCAGACTATTTTTAAGGGGGCCAACACTGTCATTTTTTAGCTTCTTACTATTTATGTAGCTAAAGAATATTTTGGGACTATTTTTACTTTCTCTGGCAATGAGTCTCTCTGTCTCAATCTTTGCTGTCTTGATTTGCTTTTTTACAGAATTTATTTAATCTTCTATATTTATTTAATGCCTCATCACCAGGGCGCTGAGCATCGGGCGCTTCTGGCAAAAGCCAGAAGGGCCGGTGCCTGTAGTGGGCCGCTCGATCCTTCCTTGTTGTCATGGAAACCGCAGGAAGCCGGTAATAGCTACCTTCCGTGACATCATGACCATATGATCAATGTGTGGGCGGGATCAGAATACCAGCAGGGATGGCGGTCACATGATCCATTCATCAGAGAGAAGGCTGTGCCTGCCCTGCAGTGCTTCTGACCCCCCCCGCAGGCAGCTCCGTAGTCCTTTCTCAGGCTGCAATTGGCTGCTCTGTGCACGCAGGACCTGTGATGAGGTCACAGGAGGGGAGGAGTCAAGGGTCACATGATCAGGGGCCTCAGTGTATGCAGGACTCTGGCGACCTGGTTGTCATGTTGCACTGCTGGATGAGGTAAAGTTTATGTATGGGGTCAGGAGGGGTTTACAGGGTGGATGTAGCAGAGCCATGTGTGTACAATGTGTATGGAGCGGAGCCGTGTTTACGAAATGTATTTAGCGGAGCTGTGTGTGTACGAGGTGTACGGAGCTGAGCCGCATGTGTACGAGATGTTTGGGTCGCTCTCCCAGGGCTGTGGGGTACTCGGTACCAGGCCGGTGTCAGGGGAATGTGTCACAGCAGCGGTGACCCGGTCCGTGACCCTGGGCACCCAAGCAATGGGGGATGTAGTTAATGGTAGAATAGTTCGTGACTAGAGTTGAGCGACTTTTGGTTTTTTAGGTCGCGTTTCGTTTCGTGAAACCCGACTTTTCCAAAAGTCGGGTCGAGCAAGATCGTCCGATTATAGGGAAAAGTCGGGGTCGTCACGAAACCCAATGTAAGTCAATGGGGAATAAAAGTCGGCAGTGAGAGGAGGACAGGAAACACACCTACAGTGCCCATGTGAATGCCAAAAGCATCAATTCTTCTTACTTAAGCTTGTCAACCTTAATTAACTTCATAATACAAGTTACGCACTGAAAAATGGGGGTTATTTGGCTAAAGTTGTGGGGGGGGGAGGGCTGGCTGCAGGTTTTCATGTGCCCTGGGCGAAAGAGCGCCCCTTTAACACATACCACAACTCATCATGCTCCGATACGGCAGAGAAATAGCGGTATAGTACAATGAAAAATACCTCACTTTTTACATCTCATGACGAGGCCCATCTATTTCTCCATACAGAATCATTGGTCCCATATAATGTTTGAAACAGTATATGATGAGCTCCACATAATGCTACAGTATATGTTGGTCCCCATGGATGAAGCTCCACTGTCTTATGGGCCCAAATAATGCTCCAAACATAATGGGCCCCATTTCTAATGCTCTAGTGTATAATGGGCCCTGTAAATGCTGCTCCAGTGTCTGATGTCCACCTTTGGAATGTTCCAGTGTATGGTGGGCCCCATCTATCATTCTCCAGAGTATAGTGCTCCCCAAAAATTGCTGTCCCAACATTGAAAACAATCAAATAAGTCTCCTCGCTAGGGAATCCCTGTACTTGTCTGGACAGGTGCTGTAGCTTGCTTAACAGCTCGCCAGCCGTTCTCACGCCCAGTATGGATTGCACGTGATTGCACAAAGGTTAGAAAGGGTACCGTATCCCTGGATAACATGTATGGATAGCGTACACATTCAAAATATATGTCTCAGGAGGCAGGCTCAGACGGTGTCAGGCCCAGTATGGATTGCACGTGATTGCACAAAGGTTAGAAAGGGTACCGTATCCCTGGATAACATGTATGGATAGCGTACACATTCAAAATATATGTCTCAGGAGGCAGGCTCAGACGGTGTCAGGCACAGTATGGATTTGACGGCCCAGATTACACAGCGGAGGAGCAGGGAGAGGTAAAGATTGCAAATGCTGGGGCCCTGCCCAAGCAAGGGGGGCCCACTCGTGGGAGTCGGTACTGGCACTGGGCCCCTCATAGTACAGCGGTGGGTCTGACGGCCGGTGTGCACCACCACCGTCAGAGACACTTGATTGCACTATGAGGGACCCTGTGCCAGTGCCCGCGCCCAAGAGTCGGCCTACCCACCTGTCCAGGGCAACGGCACTCGCACGGTGTCGTGCGGTAGGTGGTGACCCCGGCCATGGGGGGGGAGGCAGCACAGTTAGGGAGTTTTAGAAAGTGGCATATGTTGATGTTGGACATTCAGCTGATGCAAAAGGCGAAATAGGTGAAGTACCAGGAAGAGGTGGACCAAAGCAAGCCATTTTTCTGTCACCCTATGTGTCATCAGGGGAAGGTGGGACAAAATCCTTGGAAACCCATGCGTGGTTCATTTTAATGAAGGTTAGATCATCCACATTTTGGGTTGACAGACGGGTCCTTTTTTCTGTCAGGATTGATCCAGCTGCACTGAAGACTCTTTCCGATAGCACACTTGCAGCTGGGCAAGCGAGCTCCTGTAAGGCATATTGGGCCAATTCAGGCCAGGTGTCCAGTTTAGCGGCCCAATAGTCAAAGGGGAATGACCTGTGTGGGAGAACATCGATATGGGAGGAAAAGTAGTTTGTAACCATAGTTGACAACTGCTGTCTCCTGTCACTTTCCATCGATGCAGTATTACCAGTTGTGTGAGCGGTATTTGAAAAATCAGTCCACAACATTGTCATGAAACCCCTGTCTCCAATGCCACTTCTGCTGTGTGCACCACGAACACCTCTGCCAAGCTGCCCCCGGCCCGTACGGCTCGTGTGAGAACCATCACCGCTGCTGTGTGCTGGGAATGCCTCAAGCAACCGATTTACCAGAGTTGCTTGTTTATTAGCCAATATTAGGTCAAGGTTCTCCTGTGGCATGATGTTTTGTAATTTGCCTTTATAGCGTGGATCCAGGATGCTGGCCAACCAGTAGTCGTCATCGTTCATCATTTTGGCAATGCGGGGGTCCCTTTTTAGGATCCGCAAGGCATAATCTGACATGTGGGCCAATGTTCCCGGTGTCAATGATGCACTGCGAGTGCTGGGTGGAGGAGCACTTTCTGGCAAATCCACATCCCTCCAGTCACGCACAAACCCTGTACCAGACCTTGCCACGCCAACATTTTCACTTGCCCCACGAGATGCATCCTCCTCCCCTAAGTAATCATCCCCATCATCCTCCTCCTCCTCCTCTTCTTCCTCCACCTCGTCCAGGAGAGGTCCCTGAGCAGACAATGGCTGAATGTCATCAAGGATTCCCTCCTCCTCTTCTTCCTCATCAACATTGGCTGCAGACGCCTGCTCCTTAAGGTGCGTCAAAGTTTGCATGAGCAGACGCATAAGTGGGATGCTCATGCTTAGGATGGCGTCGTCTGCGCTTACCAGTCGTGTGCATTCCTCAAAACACTGAAGGACTTTACAAAGGTCTTTCAGCTTCGACCACTGCACGCCTGTCAACTCCATGTCTGCTCTCAAAGTGCCTGGCCGTGTATTCTCCCACAAATGCATTATGGCCTGCCTCTGCTCGCACAGCCGCTCCACCATGTGCAGGGTGGAGTTCCACCTTGTTGCAATGTCGATAATGAGGCGGTGGTTGGGAAGGTGGAGCAATCGCTGCAGCTTCTGCATACGAACGGAGTGTACAGGCGACCGGCGGATGTGCGCGCACAGTCTTCGCACCTTCTGGAGCAGGGCTGTTAACTCCGGATAATTTTTGAGGAAGCACTGCACCACCAGGTTCAAGGTGTGAGCCAAGCAAGGTATGTGGCTGAGTTTTGAAAGGGCTATGGCTGCCACAAAATTACGGCCGTTATCACTAACTACCTTGCCTGCCTCAAGATGTACACTGCCCAGCCATGACTCAGTTTGTCGCTTCAAGTACTCGGCCAGCACCTCGGCGGTGTGTCTGTCGCCCAAACACATCATCTGCAACACAGCCTGCTGATGCTTTCCACTAGCTGCTCGATAGGGGGACACATCGTGTGCAACAGTGGCAGCTGCAGATGGAGTGCTCGTACGACTGCGCTCTGTGGACGAGCTTTCGCTTCTGGAGGAGGAGGAGGAGGAGGAGGGTCGAACGCCTACAGCCAACTGTGTCCTATACCGTGGGCTAGGCAGCACTGTCCCACCACCGCTGTCCCCTGTGGACCCTGCATCCACCACATTAACCCAGTGCGCAGTGATGGACACGTAACGGCCCTGGCCATGCCAACTGGACCATGCATCAGTTGTGAGGTGCACCTTTCCGCTCACTGACTGCTTGAGTGCATGGACAATGCGGTCTTTCACATGATGGTGGAGGGCTGGGATGGCTTTGCGAGAGAAGAAGTGGCGACTGGGTAGGTCATAGCGTGGTACTGCATAGGCCATGAGTTCGCGGAAAGCTGTGCTTTCCACCAACCGAAAGGGCATCATCTTAAACGAGATTAGTTTGGCAATGTGGGCGTTCAAACCCAGTGTACGCGGATGAGAGACTGAGTACTTTCTTGACCTACTCATAGTGTCTGGGAGGGTGAGCTGGACTTGAGAGCTGCATATGGTGGAAGTAGCGGTGGACAGGGCGGACTGAGAGAGGGTTGATGATGGTGATGGAGTTGGTGTTCTTTCTGATGGCCTAGAATCAGTCTTTCGTTGATATAACAGTGGGATTCCCTGACTGCTGTGGTCTTGCAACGACACCTCAACATTTGCTGCTGTGCTAACCGGTGGGCTTACAGTGGGGGAAACAATGTAGCGTTGGTGACTACCTTCGTTGTGATCAGTTGCACATGTGGCACTTGAGGTTTGGTGTTGTGTCCATGCTTGCAAGTGCATGCTGGTTAAATGTCTAAGCATGCAACTGGTATTCAAATTTTTCAGATTTTTCCCTCGGCTAAAGGTCTTTGCGCACTTCTTACAGATAACCTTGGCCTGATCATGAGGATTTTGTTCAAAAAAGTGCCACACTGCACTCTTCCTACTTTGGCAGACATTTTGCGGCCTAGCACGCTGTGATCTTTTGACCCTCTGGACAAGCTGTCCAGCAACTCTTTTGATGTTTGGAACCTGTCTTTGGAGTGCTCCGGGCCTGCCAGATAACAGCTGTTGCGATGTCGATGTCTGCTGTGGATGCTCCTCATCTGAGCTATTGGAAGCAGCACCCTCTTCCCCCAATGGATGCCAATCTGGGTCAACAACTGGGTCATCCATCACCTCCTCTTCTATGTCATGTGCACCTTTCTCTGTGTCACCGTGTATGGTGGTATAGTGTGCGGGAAGGGGCACCTGAGTCTCATCAGGGTCAAAATCTGGCTCTGTACACTGCGAGGACAATGTAGTGCTCTGAGTGAATGTACCAGCAGAATCATCCATCAGCGGCTGTGCATCAGTGCACTCCATGTCAGATTCATCTTGGCCTGGGTAATTCACCATTTCACTTGATAATCCAGGCATGGTATGTGAAAACAGCTCCATGGAGTAATCAGTAGTATGGCCTGCGTCATCCTTCAATCTTGGTTGGGGTGAAGGACACAAGGAAAGGTGTGGTTCATGAACATGAGCCTCCAATGACGACTCAGTGCTTTTACTTTTTACAACTGAAGAAGAGGAGGCGATAGAGCTGGAGGCTGTCAGCAATGTAAGACAAAACTTTTTCCTGATGCTCTGCCTTTAAAAGCGGTTTGCCAACTCCTAGAAAACTAAGCGTTCGAGGCCTTATGTAGCCAGACGATGACGCAGGGTCAGCACCTCCTGCATTCGGTCCTATTTTGCTCTTGCCACTACCATCAGATCCACCACCAACACCATCATTACCAGCTGCCAACCCCCGCCCAATTCCACGGCCTCTTCCACCAGCCTTCCTCATTTTTGGTAGAAATGTAGACAAAATCCAACAAACTATATAGTAATGTAAAACAAGGTACAAGGTGTCTATAGGACAGGGGAGATTTAGAATTTCTGCACACACTTGTGGACAGTGGACACTTGTGGATTGTGTGAGGCCCACTGATATCTGAGCGCTATGTGACAGGCTCGATGGCACAGCTGCCTGTGACCAAAGTGACGAGAGGATAATGGAGATTTTGAATCTCTGCGCACACTTTTGGACACTGGACACTTGTGGATTGTGTGAGGCCCACTGATATCTGAGCGCTATGTGACAGGCTCGATGGCACAGCTGCCTGTGACCAAAGTGACGAGAGGATAATGGAGATTTTGAATCTCTGCGCACACTTTTGGACACTGGACACTTGTGGATTGTGTGAGGCCCACTGATATCTGAGCGCTATGTGACACGCTCGATGGCACAGCTGCCTGTGACCAAAGTGACGAGAGGATAATGGAGATTTTGAATCTCTGCGCACACTTTTGGACACTGGACACTTGTGGATTGTGTGAGGCCCACTGATATCTGAGCGCTATGTGACAGGCTCGATGGCACAGCTGCCTGTGACCAAAGTGACGAGAGGATAATGGAGATTTTGAATCTCTGCGCACACTTTTGGACACTGGACACTTGTGGATTGTGTGAGGCCCACTGATATCTGAGCGCTATGTGACACGCTCGATGGCACAGCTGCCTGTGACCAAAGTGACGAGAGGATAATGGAGATTTTGAATCTCTGCGCACACTTTTGGACACTGGACACTTGTGGATTGTGTGAGGCCCACTGATATCTGAGCGCTATGTGACACGCTCGATGGCACAGCTGCCTGTGACCAAAGTGACGAGAGGATAATGGAGATTTTGAATCTCTGCGCACACTTTTGGACACTGGACACTTGTGGATTGTGTGAGGCCCACTGATATCTGAGCGCTATGTGACACGCTCGATGGCACAGCTGCCTGTGACCAAAGTGACGAGAGGATAATGGAGATTTTGAATCTCTGCGCACACTTTTGGACACTGGACACTTGTGGATTGTGTGAGGCCCACTGATATCTGAGCGCTATGTGACAGGCTCGATGGCACAGCTGCCTGTGACCAAAGTGACGAGAGGATAATGGAGATTTTGAATCTCTGCGCACACTTTTGGACACTGGACACTTGTGGATTGTGTGAGGCCCACTGATATCTGAGCGCTATGTGACACGCTCGATGGCACAGCTGCCTGTGACCAAAGTGACGAGAGGATAATGGAGATTTTGAATCTCTGCGCACACTTTTGGACACTGGACACTTGTGGATTGTGTGAGGCCCACTGATATCTGAGCGCTATGTGACACGCTCGATGGCACAGCTGCCTGTGACCAAAGTGACGAGAGGATAATGGAGATTTTGAATCTCTGCGCGCACTTTTGGACACTGGACACTTGTGGATTGTGTGAGGCCCACTGATATCTGAGCGCTATGTGACACGCTCGATGGCACAGCTGCCTGTGACCAAAGTGACGAGAGGATAATGGAGATTTTGAATCTCTGCGCACACTTTTGGACACTGGACACTTGTGGATTGTGTGAGGCCCACTGATATCTGAGTGCTATGTGACAGGCTCGATGGCACAGCTGTGACCAAAGTGACTAGAGGATAAGGGAGATTGGATTGCTTTTAAAAAAGCAGTTTGCGGAGCAGTGGGTAAACAGCAATGCCAGCGTGTCAGGAAGCCTTAAAAGGCAGCCAACAACCAACACCACTGATACACCACAATATAGCCTCCCCTTGCACTGCACACACAGTGACTTGTGTGTTGTGCAGGCCAAATCGCTAGCAGCAGAAGCAGTTTTTTTGTCTTCTTCCCTGCCTAACGCTCTCCCTACAGAATCAGCAGCAACCTCTCCCTATACTCAGATCGGCAGAAGTAAGATGGCGGTCGGCGTGCACGCCCTTTTATACCCCCTGTGACGCCCACCAAAGCAAGCCAATCACTTGCATGCCCTTCTGAAAGATGGTGGTGACCCGTGCCTAGGTCATCACGTTGCCCACAGTGTCCGTGGATCCTGATTGGCTGAAAAAGAGCACAAAACAAACTTTTGAAACGCGACTTTGGCGCGTAAGTCGCCGACCTCGTGGCCGACCTCATCCTAGGGTCGGGTTTCGTTTCATGAAACCCGACTTTGCCAAAAGTCGGCGACTTTTGAATTTTTTCGACCCGTTTCGCTCAACTCTATTCGTGACGCCACCCGTGGTGTTTGGCAAGTATGGTGTTAGGCCAACGCTGCATGCAAATCCGCTGGGACTGATGGTAGGGTGCAGCGAAGATGTAAAAGCTCCCCACAGGCGGAGTTATAGTCCCAGGGCAGTGTAGGTGAAACCAGCACGGGGATGTAGCAGTGCTGCAAGTGTAGGGAACAGACAAGACACAGCGGTTGTAGTTTCTGTACCTTTACTGAGTATATGCAGTCCAGGGTCCTGATTACAGATGGTGTTGGAGCAGGTTAGCCTGGAAGCAGATCAGGATTCTCTCTCAGCAGAAGGGCTGTGCAGTATCCTTCCTAGCGCCTTGTGGTGTGAAGCTCCCCAGTACTTAGTTACTCTGGAATGCCTCTCTTCAGATGTTCCTAGAACTATACTTGTATGACAGACAGCTGTAGCCTCTCTCGGGCACTCCTCTCCTGAGTCCTGGCTCTCTATTCAATTGCTGTTGTGTCCCAAGTCTCTGATGGGAGCAGGGCATTTACAGCCTCCTACTCCTCTGGTATCTGTGGCAGGACCGTTAGTATCCGTACCACCGTGGAGACCAGGCTCCAGTTCGTGTGCTCTCAAGCTGAGGGAGCTCTCTTTCCTAGCTCAACCACCTCCAGCTTCTTTCCACACGTCTGCACACTTCACCCTCCGCAGACTATCTGACCACTCCTTCCTCTTGGCCCTCAGGGAGCACCCCCTCCCCTACATCCTGGTTCAGAGTTCCCCCTGCTGGCCTGGAGTGGAACTGTGTTGCATGCATTAGGTTAACTGCTGGAGAGACCCATCACTGCCTCCAAGCCTGGCATTACCCTCCCCTGGAGGTTTACAGAGCGGAGCCGCGTGTGTACGAGGTTTATGTAGCGGAGCCACGTGTGAACAAGGTGTACGTAGAGGAGCTGCGTGTGTACAAGGTGTACGGAGCGGAGCCGCCTGTGTATGAGGTGTACTGAGCGGAGCCACGTGTGTACGAGGTGTACGGAGCGGTGCCATGTGTGTACGAGGTGCACAGAGCGGAGCCACGTGTGTACGGAGTGGAGCAGCGTGTGTACGAGGTGTACGGAGTGGAGCAGCGTGTGTACGAGGTGTACGGAGCGGAGCCACGTGTGTACGAGCTGTACGGAGCGGAGCCACGTGTGTACGAGCTGTACGGAGCAGAGCCAAGTGTGTACGAGGTGTACGGAGCAGAGCCACGTGTGTGCGACGTGTATGGAGCGGAGCCACGTGTATACGAGGTGTACAGAGCGGAGCTACGTGTGTACGAGGTGTACGGAGTGGAGCCGCATGTGTACGAGGTTTACGGAGCAGGGCCGCATGTGTACGAGGTGTACGGAGCAGAGCCGTGTGTGTACTAGGTGTACGGAGCAGAGCCGCATGTGTACGAGGTGTATGTAGCGGAGCCGAGTGTGTATGAGGTGTACGGAGCAGAGTCGCGTGTGTACGGAGCGGAGCCGCATGTGTACGAGGTGTAAGGAGCAGAGCCACATGTGTACAAGGTGTACAGAGCGGAGCCACGTGTGTACAAGGTGTACGGAGCGGAGCCAAGTGTGTGTGAGGTGTACGGAGCGAAGCCATGTGTGTACGAGGTGTACGGAGCGGAGACACATGTGTACGAGGTGTACAGAGCGGAGCCATGTGTACGAGGTGTACGGAGCGGAGCCACGTGTGTATGGAGCGGAGCCGCATGTGTATGAGGTGTACGGAGCGGAGCCACGTGTGTATGAGGTGTACGGAGCGGAGCCATGTGTGTACGAGGTGTATGGAGCGGAGCCACATGTGTGCGAGGTGTGCGGAGCGGAGCCACTTGTATACGAGGTGTACGGAGTGGAGTCACGTGTGTACGAGGTGTACGGAGCAGAGCCACGTGTGTACGAGGTGTACGGAGCAGAGCCACGTGTGTATGAGGTGTATGGAGCAGAGCCATTTGTGTGCGAGGTGTATGAAGTGGAGCCATGTGTGTACGAGGTGTACGGAGCGGAGCCGCGTGTACGAGGTGTATGGAGCGGATTCATGTGTGTACTTTGTGTACGAAGCGGAGCCGCGTGTGTATGGGGTATGCGGAGCGGAGCCGTATGTTTACGGAGTGGAACCATATGTGTACGGGTTGTACAGAACGGAGCCAAGTGTGTGCGAGGCATACAAAGTGGGCTTTTCCCATGGACACAGGAGTATACGGCGGACCCACGATGAGCATTTTAAAAGTCGCACAAGACGTTCCACTGGAAGTGATGTGCTGGAAGCTGATCGGAAATGAGATAATTTCATGAGGAGATTGTGATGGAAATAGGAATGCTTTAGATCCATCACCATATCCTCCGACAGCGCGGACAGCAGGATCGCCTTGGAATCGGGGATGCCGGCCATGTGAGCGGATCATGATATGTCCTGTACTGGGAGGCTCAGGTGGGCACTACAATGGGAGCTGGGCTGCTATAGTATCTTTATAGAATCTTTCTTTATTTCTTTCTCTCTGTTTCTTTCTTTCTCTGTTCTTTCTTTCTCATTCTCTGTTCTGTCTTTCCCTCATTTTCTTTCTCTCTCTCTCTGTTCTTTCTTTCTCTCTCTAATCTTTCTTTTTTCTTGCTCTCTCTCTGTTCTTTCTTTCCCTCTTTCTTTCTTTTTATTTTTCTTTCCTCTCTTTCTTTCTCTCTTCTTTCTTTCTTTACTTCTTTCTTTCTCTCGCTGTTCTTTCTTTCCCCTCTTTCTTTCTCTATGTTCTTTCTTCTTTCTCTCTCTGTTCTTTCTTTCTCTCTCACTCTCCTCTCTTTCTCACTCTCTGTTTTCTTTTTTCTCTCTCTCTGTTTTCTCTCTTCCTTAGTACCAGTCAGTGTGCCCACAGTGCCAGCAAATGTGCCCATAATGCCAGCCACTGTGCCCTCAGTATCAGTCAGTGTGATCAGCAGTGCTAAATGGGTAGGGGTGGGCGTGGACATGGGTGCGACTAGTTGCAAAATGGGTGTGGCCCAAAACTTGCAGCGGGGCCCTGCGCACGCAGCAGTCTTTGTCCATCTTTCCCTTCTTCAAAAGTTGGGAGGTATGATAGGGGCAGCTATGACCAGGGGGTCTAGTTGCCCAATGGATTGCAGTTCTGCCAGGAATTCTGTCACCGTGCATACAAAAGGGGACAGAGCTTTGGGAGGAGTACTGCAACTAAAAGCAATAAATAGGACTGAGCTGAAATACTGGGCACAGCTGTGACTACATGTTATATAGTCATGTTAATCTCCTCTCACTTCTTCTAACCTACAAGTGTACAAAAATATTATATAGTCACAATGTGACTAGTGGGCCTGTGTATCTTCAAATGCCAGGGCTGAATTTTTTGTCCCAGTCCGATCCTGCTCATCACTACCTACTTGCTTTAATTCTCTAAATGCTTTATTTTTGTCACTTATTGCACCCCTTACAGCTCTATTTAACCATAGTGGTTTCCTCCTATTTCTATCATCTTTTTTCCCATATGGTATTTCTTGTGCACAGGTCCCATTTTCTTTGTGTATTTTTATGTCTCAGAATATCGTCCCAGTTAATTGCACCAAGATCACCTCTCATTCTTTTGAAATTTGCCTTCCTGAAGTTTAGTGTCCTTGTCTACCGCTGACGTCACTGAGGTTGCACAGACTCCCCGCCTGACCTGAGGTGAACTCATGAGCATGGGAAAAAGTTCAGAAACTTTCCCACACTAATCAGTTCATCTCCGGTCAGGCGGGGAGTCTGCGCAGCCTCACTGACATTAGCGGTAGTCAATGAGGCTGTGCAGACTCCCCGCCTGACCCACGGTGAACTGACAGCGTGGGAAAAAGTTCTGAAACTTTTCCACACTAATCAGTTCATTTCCGGTCAGGTGGGGAGGCTGCGCAGATATGATTTCAGTCATTCTGCAGTGGTTTACAGCAGGGTCGGTGGCATTAGCACCGGTCCCGATTGTAAACTAGTTAACCCCTTGTGATGGATTGCAGCGGGGGGCCTGACTGAACTGCGGAGAGGCATGGATATTGCTGTTTTTTTATTTTACATTTTTATTCCAGGAGAACGATGGCTTCAGTTGGATTGGCAGCATTTTAAATTTTGTCAAAAACTGTGTGTCACTATTTCATTAAAATAATTTTTAATTAATGTGTGTTTTTTAACCCTTTACTGCTATTGGATTAATGGATAGGTGTCTTATTTCAATAGCAAGATGACATTAACCCCTTATTACCCCATATGCCACCGCTACACGGCAGTGGAAAGAGAGGGGCTAAGTGCCAGAATTGGCTCACCTTAGAGATGTGCCATTTCTGAGGTGGCTGTGAGCTGATATTTGTAGCCAGGGGGGCCAATATCCTTGGCCCCTTCCAAGGATATGAATATCAGACCGCAGCTGTCTGCGTAGCCTTTCTGGCTATGAAATATAGGGGGATCCCACATCATTTTTTGGGGGTCACCCTATTTTAACCCTTTCACGACCAATGACGCCACATAGGCGTCATGAAAACTGGTGCCAATCTGACCAGTGACACCTATGAGGCGTCATGACTTTAAAGCACCCCTGCGGGTCAGGTGACCCAGGTCACTGAAAGGTCACCCGACCCGCAGATACAGGGGGCTTTGTTCTTCAGCATACGGGGTGTGGCTTCGCCCCCACGTGACTACGATCGCTCTACATAGTAACATAGTAACATAGTAACATAGTTATTAAGGTTGAAGGGAGACTTTAAGTCCATCTAGTTCAACCCATATCATATCCTAACTTGCCCTAACATGTTGATCCAGAGCTCTGATTGGCTGTTAAAAGTGAAACAGCCAATCAGAGCGATAGTAATATTTCATCAATGAAAATTGATTAAATATTACAATCGAGCCATGTCCGATGCTGCTGTAGCATCGGACATGGCTGGTGACAGCGATCCGACCCCCCCGACCCGTTAATGGGGGCGATCTGCCCCCGCCACTGAATGACAGCGGCGATGTGCCGCCGCTGTCATCATCTCTCCCCCTGCCTTCCCTCCGCCTCCGCTCCCCCCGGCATCCAATCGCCCCTCCTCCCACCCCCCCGGTACTCACTGAGTGCCGTTATGGCTCCCGGTGTCCCGCGGTCCCGGACCATGGGCGCCGCCATATTGGAAAATGGCGGGCGCATGCTCAGTGCGCCCGCCGGCTGCAATTTCCATTCATTCATTTTGATCACTGTGATAAACTCTCACAGTGATCAAAATAGAATGAAAAGTAAATAAACCCCCTGTTTATCACCCCCATAGGCAGGATCAACTAATAAAATAAAGAAATTATTTTTATTTTTCCATTAGGGTTAGGGTTAGGGTTGGAAAGAGGGTTAGGGTTAGGGTTGGAAAGAGGGTTAAGGTTGGAAAGAGGGTTAGGGTTGGAGTTAGGGTTAGGGTTGGAATTAGGGTTAGGGTTGGAATTAGGGTTAGAATTAGGGTTAGGGTTGGAATTAGGGTTGGAATTAGGGTTAGGCTTGTGGTTAGGGTTATGGTTAGGGTTGGGATTAGGGTTAGAGGTGTGTTGGGGTTAGGGTTGGGATTAGGGTTAGAGTTAAAGTTAGAATTGTGGGGTTTCCACTGTTTAGGCACATCAGGGGGTCTCCAAAGGCGACATGGTGCAACCATTGATTCCAGCCAATTTTGCGTTCGAAAAGCTAAACGGTGCTCCCTCCCTTCCAAGCCCCGACGTGTGCCCAAACAGTGGTTTACCCCAACATATGGGGTATCAGCGTACTCATGAAAAATTGCACAACAACTTTGGGGGTCTAATTTCTCCTGGTACCCTTGGGAAAATAAAAAATTGGGGGCTAAAAAAATATTTTTGTGGAAAAATTTTTTTTTTAATTTTCGCGTCTCTGCGTTATAAACTTCTGTGAAGCACTTGGGGGTTCAAAGTGCTCACCAGGCATCTAGATAAGTTCCTTGGGAGGTCTAGTTTCCAAAATGGGGTCACTTGTGGGGGGTTTCTATTGTTTAGGCACATCAGGGGCTCTGCATACGTAACGACGACCGCAGACCACTCCATCAAAGTCTGCATTTCAAAACGTCACTACTTCCATTCCGAGCCCTTACGTGTGCCCAAACAATGGTTCCCCCCCATATATGGGGCACCGGCGTACTCAGGAAAAACTGTACAACAACTTTTAGGGTCCAATTTATCCTGCTACCCTTGTGAAACTAAAAAAATTGCTGGCTGAAAATCATTTTTTTGAGGAAAAAAAAATATTTTTTATTTTCACTGCTCTGCGTTATAAACTTCTGTGATGCGCTTGGGGGTTCAAGGTACTCACCACACATCTAGATAAGTTCCTTGGGGGTTCTAGTTTCCAAAACAGGGTCACTTGTGGGGGGATCCACAATTTAGGTACATCAGAGGCTCTGCAAATGTTACATGATGCCCGCAGACCATTCCATCAAAGTCAGCATTTCATAATGTCACTACTTCCCTTCTGAGCCCCGACGTGTACCCAAACAATGGTCCCCACCCACATATGGGGTACCAGCGTACTCAGGACAAACTGGACAACAACTTTTGGGGTCCAATTTATCCTGCTACCCTTGTGAAAAAAAATTGCTGGCTAAAAATCTTTTTTTTAGGAAAAAAAATATTTGTTATTTTCACGGCTCTGCGTTATAAACTTCTGTGAAGTGCTTGGGGGTTCAAGGTGCTCACCACACATCTAGATAAGTTCCTTGGGGGGTCTATTCTCCAAAATGGGGTCACTTGTGGGGTTTTCCACAGTTTAGCTACATCAGGGGCTCTGCAAATGTAACATGATGCTTGCAGACCATTCCGTCAAAGTCAGCATCTCAAAATGTCACTACTTCCCTTCCGAGCCCCGACGTGTGCCCAAACAGTGATTGCCCCCCACAAAAGGGGGTACCAGCGTACTCAGGACAAACTGGACAACAACTTTTGGGGTCCAATTTATCCTGGTACCCTTGTGAAAATAAAAAATTGTGCACTAAAAAATAATTTTTTTGAGGAAAAAAAAATATTTTTTATTTTCACGGCTCTGCGTTATAAACTTTTGTGAAGCACTTGGGGGTTCAAAGTGCTCACTATGCATCTAGATAAGGTCCTTAGGGGGTCTAGTTTCCAAAATGGGGTCATTTGTGGGGGAGCTCCAATGTTTAGGCACACAGGGGCTCTCCAAACATGACATGCTGTCCGCTAACGATTAGAAGTAATTTGCATTTCAAAAAGTCAAATGGCGCTCCTTCCCTTCTGAGCCCTGCCATGTGCCCAAACAGTGGTTCCCCCCTACATATGGGGTACCAGCGTACTCAGGACAAACTGGTCAACAACTTTTGTGCTCCAATTTCTCCTGTTAGCCTTGTGAAAATTAAAAATAGTGTGCTAAAAATCATTTTTGAGGAAAAAAAATTATTTTTTATTTTCACTGCTCTGTGTTATAAACTTTTGTGAAGCACTTGGGGGCTCACTACACATCTAGATAAGTTCCTTAGGGGGTCTAGTTTCCAAAATGGGGGTCACTTGTGGGGGAGCTCCAATGTTTAGGTACACAGGGGCTCTCCAAACGCGACATGGTGTCCGATAACGATTGGAGCTAATTTTCCATTCAAAAAGTCAAATGGTGCTCCTTCCCTTCTGAGCCCTACCGTGCGCCCAAACAGTGGTTTATGACCACATATGAGGTATCGGTGTACTCAGGAGAAATTGCCCAACAAATTTTAGGATCCATTTTATCCTGTTGCCCATGTGAAAATGAAAAAAATTGATGCTAAAAGAAAATTTTTGTTGGAAAAATTAAAATGTCCATTTTTTCTTTCCACGTTGCTTTAGTTCCTGTGAAACACTTGAAGGGTTAATAATCTTCTTGAATGTAGTTTTGAGTAGCTTGAGGGGTGCAGGTTTTAGAATGGTGTCACTTTTGGGTATTTTCTGCCATATAGACCCCTCAAAGTGACTTCAAATGTGAGGTGGTCCCTAAAAAAAATGGTTTTGTAAATTTTATTGTAAAAATGAGAAATCGCTGGTCAACTTTTAACCCTTATAACTTCCTAACAAAAAAATCTTGTTTCCAAAATTGTGCTGATGTAAAGTAGACATGTGGGAAATGTTATTAAGTAATTATTTTGTGTCACATAACTCTCTGGTTTAACAGAATAAAAATTCAAAATTTGAAAATTGCGAAATTTTCTAAATTTTCGCCAAATTTCTGATTTTTTCACAAATAAACGCAAAAATTATCGACCTAAATTTACCACTAACATGAAGCCCAATATGTCACGAAAAAACATTCTCAGAATCGCTAGGATCCATTGAAGCGTTCCTGAGTTATTACCTCATAAAGAGATACTGTTCAGAATTGCAAAAATGGCCTGGTCATTAAGGTCAAAATAGGCTTGGTCATGAAGGGGTTAATAGCCAGTAAAGGCTATGCAGACAGCTGCGGGCTGATATTCATAGCCTGGGAAGGGGCCATGGGTATTACTCCCTTTCCAGGCTACAAATATTGACCCCCGGCTTTCCCCCTCTGGCGCAGAAAATTGAACGGGAGCCCACGCTATTTTTTTCCATTTTTAAAAAAAATTAAACATATTGTTCTTTAATAAACATCGGACTTGCTTCCAGAGATATTTCCAGAGATATCATCATGCCCCAAATACAACCCTCTTCTCCACCCACCACCTCTAATGTCTCCCAATCCCTAGACTCCACCCCTCATACCTTATCAAATCCCATCCCTACATCCATTTTTTTGTCCACCCATCCTCTAGGTTTCTCCACCCCTTCGCCTTCTCCCACTGTCGAAGTTGTCCGCTCTGTCAGCCCCTCCCCTACTATCTCCACCTCAAGTTTTCTTAATTTATAAATCTGTATAAGGCCTCTTTCACACATCAGTATTTTTCATCAGTATTTCATCAGTATTTGTATGCCAAAACCAGGAATGTCTCCAAAATAAAGAACAGGAGTCAGTCTTTCATTTATATTTTTTTCTCGGTAAGTGCCATTCCTGGCTTTGGAATACAAACACTGATGCAAAATACTGACCAAATACTGATGTGTGAATGAGTCTTAATAAATACAATTTTTTTTTATAAAAAGCTTTATTGTCTTTCATTTATATAATGATAAGGTACAATACTTTGGGTAAAAAAGTGCACAACTTTGGGTAAAAAAGTAACACAACTTTGGGTAAAAAAGTACAAAACTTTGGGTAATAAAAAAATGATGGTGTAATCACAAATATGAAAACTGCAATAAGTTTGGTAATCCAACATACATTATATCAAAAGATAAAAATATCAAACCATCTCATCCTGCCATTCTACTCTTCCTTGAGGTGACTTAAAGTACTCTGCAAATTTGTACCTTATTCTTGAAACTGCCACAGGACTTCGAAAAGTAATATTCTGATAATCAGACAAGGTGGTTTCTACAAAATTGTCATCCACGGCAATCTGTTCCTTGCACATTATGAAATTGTGCAGGACCACACAAGCGTGTCAAGTCACTACTTGCGTATGGCTTCAGCAGGTTTTGCGAGAGTTGGAATGCTTCATCTCCAACACAAACAAACGGCATTGGAGGCCCAGAGGTTTCAGGAAGCGGTCTTGGTGGTGGAAATTGGAAGCTATTTCCATATAAATGACGCCCAATTGCAGACATTTTAAAAACTTGAGAGTCATTGGAGCATCCATACGCCCCAATATCGACCATTATAAACTTGTATTGTGCATTTGCAATGGCCATAAGCACGATGGAGAAATGTTTCTTGTAATATTCAGAGCCAGATGCAGCTGGTTTGATGATCCGGATATGCTTACCATCCACTGCACCCAAGCAATTGGGAAACTGACAAATCTTTAGAAAGTTTTCAGCAATGTCCAGCCAATTCTCCGTTTTGGGATGTGGGATATATTCCTCATGTAAACAATGCACGGCAGGTGTGTTTTACAATCCCCGACATGGTGGAAATCCCGAGCCAGAATTGGAAGTGAAGTAAGGAAAGGGATTTGCCAGTTCCAAGGAATCTGTTAAAAAAGGCAAGACAGTAATTACTACAAACTACCAGCAACAACATTACAGTTATAAGTCTGCTTTAACAGGAGGCGAAACAATAAAAATGGATTACTGAAGAGTAGAGTTGAGCGAAACGGGTCGAAAAAATTCAAAAGTCGCCGACTTTTGGCAAAGTCGGGTTTCATGAAACGAAACCCGACCCTAGGATGAGGTCGGCCACGAGGTCGGCGACTTACGCGCCAAAGTCGCGTTTCAAAAGTTTGTTTTGCGCTCTTTTTCAGCCAATCAGGATCCACGGACACTGTGGGCAATGTGATGACATAGGCACGGGTCACCACCATCTTTCAGAAGGGCATGCAAGTGATTGGCTTGCTTTGGTGGGCGTCACAGGGGGTATAAAAGGGCGTGCACGCCGACCGCCATCTTACTTCTGCCGATCTTAGTACAGGGAGAGGTTGCTGCTGATTCTGTAGGGAGAGCGTTAGGCAGGGAAGAAGACAAAAAAACTGCTTCTGCTGCTAGCGATTTGGCCTGCACAACACACAAGTCACTGTGTGTGCAGTGCAAGGGGAGGCTATATTGTGGTGTATCAGTGGTGTTGGTTGTTGGGCTGCCTTTTAAGGCTTCCTGACACGCTGGCATTGCTGTTTACCCACTGCTCCGCAAACTGCTTTTTTAAAAGCAATCCAATCTCCCTTATCCTCTCGTCACTTTGGTCACAGGCAGCTGTGCCATCGAGCGTGTCACATAGCGCTCAGATATCAGTGGGCCTCACACCATCCACAAGTGTCCAGTGTCCAAAAGTGTACGCAGAGATTCAAAATCTCCATTATCCTCTCGTCACTTTGGTCACAGGCAGCTGTGCCATCGAGCGTGTCACATAGCGCTCAGATATCAGTGGGCCTCACACCATCCACAAGTGTCCAGTGACCAAAAGTGTACGCAGAGATTCAAAATCTCCATTATCCTCTCGTCACTTTGGTCACAGGCAGCTGTGCCATCGAGCGTGTCACATAGCGCTCAGATATCAGTGGGCCTCACACCATCCACAAGTGTCCAGTGTCCAAAAGTGTACGCAGAGATTCAAAATCTCCATTATCCTCTCGTCACTTTGGTCACAGGCAGCTGTGCCATCGAGCGTGTCACATAGCGCTCAGATATCAGTGGGCCTCACACCATCCACAAGTGTCCAGTGTCCAAAAGTGTACGCAGAGATTCAAAATCTCCATTATCCTCTCGTCACTTTGGTCACAGGCAGCTGTGCCATCGAGCGTGTCACATAGCGCTCAGATATCAGTGGGCCTCACACCATCCACAAGTGTCCAGTGTCCAAAAGTGTACGCAGAGATTCAAAATCTCCATTATCCTCTCGTCACTTTGGTCACAGGCAGCTGTGCCATCGAGCGTGTCACATAGCGCTCAGATATCAGTGGGCCTCACACCATCCACAAGTGTCCAGTGTCCAAAAGTGTACGCAGAGATTCAAAATCTCCATTATCCTCTCGTCACTTTGGTCACAGGCAGCTGTGCCATCGAGCGTGTCACATAGCTCTCAGATATCAGTGGGCCTCACACCATCCACAAGTGTCCAGTGTCCAAAAGTGTACGCAGAGATTCAAAATCTCCATTATCCTCTCGTCACTTTGGTCACAGGCAGCTGTGCCATCGAGCGTGTCACATAGCGCTCAGATATCAGTGGGCCTCACACCATCCACAAGTGTCCAGTGTCCAAAAGTGTACGCAGAGATTCAAAATCTCCATTATCCTCTCGTCACTTTGGTCACAGGCAGCTGTGCCATCGAGCGTGTCACATAGCGCTCAGATATCAGTGGGCCTCACACCATCCACAAGTGTCCAGTGTCCAAAAGTGTACGCAGAGATTCAAAATCTCCATTATCCTCTCGTCACTTTGGTCACAGGCAGCTGTGCCATCGAGCGTGTCACATAGCGCTCAGATATCAGTGGGCCTCACACCATCCACAAGTGTCCAGTGTCCAAAAGTGTACACAGAGATTCAAAATCTCCATTATCCTCTCGTCACTTTGGTCACAGGCAGCTGTGCCATCGAGCGTGTCACATAGCGCTCAGATATCAGTGGGCCTCACACCATCCACAAGTGTCCAGTGTCCAAAAGTGTACGCAGAGATTCAAAATCTCCATTATCCTCTCGTCACTTTGGTCACAGGCAGCTGTGCCATCGAGCGTGTCACATAGCGCTCAGATATCAGTGGGCCTCACACCATCCACAAGTGTCCAGTGTCCAAAAGTGTACGCAGAGATTCAAAATCTCCATTATCCTCTCGTCACTTTGGTCACAGGCAGCTGTGCCATCGAGCGTGTCACATAGCTCTCAGATATCAGTGGGCCTCACACCATCCACAAGTGTCCAGTGTCCAAAAGTGTACGCAGAGATTCAAAATCTCCATTATCCTCTCGTCACTTTGGTCACAGGCAGCTGTGCCATCGAGCGTGTCACATAGCGCTCAGATATCAGTGGGCCTCACACCATCCACAAGTGTCCAGTGTCCAAAAGTGTACGCAGAGATTCAAAATCTCCATTATCCTCTCGTCACTTTGGTCACAGGCAGCTGTGCCATCGAGCGTGTCACATAGCGCTCAGATATCAGTGGGCCTCACACCATCCACAAGTGTCCAGTGACCAAAAGTGTACGCAGAGATTCAAAATCTCCATTATCCTCTCGTCACTTTGGTCACAGGCAGCTGTGCCATCGAGCGTGTCACATAGCGCTCAGATATCAGTGGGCCTCACACCATCCACAAGTGTCCAGTGTCCAAAAGTGTACGCAGAGATTCAAAATCTCCATTATCCTCTCGTCACTTTGGTCACAGGCAGCTGTGCCATCGAGCGTGTCACATAGCGCTCAGATATCAGTGGGCCTCACACCATCCACAAGTGTCCAGTGTCCAAAAGTGTACGCAGAGATTCAAAATCTCCATTATCCTCTCGTCACTTTGGTCACAGGCAGCTGTGCCATCGAGCGTGTCACATAGCGCTCAGATATCAGTGGGCCTCACACCATCCACAAGTGTCCAGTGTCCAAAAGTGTACGCAGAGATTCAAAATCTCCATTATCCTCTCGTCACTTTGGTCACAGGCAGCTGTGCCATCGAGCGTGTCACATAGCGCTCAGATATCAGTGGGCCTCACACCATCCACAAGTGTCCAGTGTCCAAAAGTGTACGCAGAGATTCAAAATCTCCATTATCCTCTCGTCACTTTGGTCACAGGCAGCTGTGCCATCGAGCGTGTCACATAGCTCTCAGATATCAGTGGGCCTCACACCATCCACAAGTGTCCAGTGTCCAAAAGTGTACGCAGAGATTCAAAATCTCCATTATCCTCTCGTCACTTTGGTCACAGGCAGCTGTGCCATCGAGCGTGTCACATAGCGCTCAGATATCAGTGGGCCTCACACCATCCACAAGTGTCCAGTGTCCAAAAGTGTACGCAGAGATTCAAAATCTCCATTATCCTCTCGTCACTTTGGTCACAGGCAGCTGTGCCATCGAGCGTGTCACATAGCGCTCAGATATCAGTGGGCCTCACACCATCCACAAGTGTCCAGTGTCCAAAAGTGTACGCAGAGATTCAAAATCTCCATTATCCTCTCGTCACTTTGGTCACAGGCAGCTGTGCCATCGAGCGTGTCACATAGCGCTCAGATATCAGTGGGCCTCACACCATCCACAAGTGTCCAGTGTCCAAAAGTGTACACAGAGATTCAAAATCTCCATTATCCTCTCGTCACTTTGGTCACAGGCAGCTGTGCCATCGAGCGTGTCACATAGCGCTCAGATATCAGTGGGCCTCACACCATCCACAAGTGTCCAGTGTCCAAAAGTGTACGCAGAGATTCAAAATCTCCATTATCCTCTCGTCACTTTGGTCACAGGCAGCTGTGCCATCGAGCGTGTCACATAGCGCTCAGATATCAGTGGGCCTCACACCATCCACAAGTGTCCAGTGTCCAAAAGTGTACGCAGAGATTCAAAATCTCCATTATCCTCTCGTCACTTTGGTCACAGGCAGCTGTGCCATCGAGCGTGTCACATAGCTCTCAGATATCAGTGGGCCTCACACCATCCACAAGTGTCCAGTGTCCAAAAGTGTACGCAGAGATTCAAAATCTCCATTATCCTCTCGTCACTTTGGTCACAGGCAGCTGTGCCATCGAGCGTGTCACATAGCGCTCAGATATCAGTGGGCCTCACACCATCCACAAGTGTCCAGTGTCCAAAAGTGTACGCAGAGATTCAAAATCTCCATTATCCTCTCGTCACTTTGGTCACAGGCAGCTGTGCCATCGAGCGTGTCACATAGCGCTCAGATATCAGTGGGCCTCACACCATCCACAAGTGTCCAGTGTCCAAAAGTGTACGCAGAGATTCAAAATCTCCATTATCCTCTCGTCACTTTGGTCACAGGCAGCTGTGCCATCGAGCGTGTCACATAGCGCTCAGATATCAGTGGGCCTCACACCATCCACAAGTGTCCAGTGTCCAAAAGTGTACGCAGAGATTCAAAATCTCCATTATCCTCTCGTCACTTTGGTCACAGGCAGCTGTGCCATCGAGCGTGTCACATAGCGCTCAGATATCAGTGGGCCTCACACCATCCACAAGTGTCCAGTGTCCAAAAGTGTACGCAGAGATTCAAAATCTCCATTATCGTCTCGTCACTTTGGTCACAGGCAGCTGTGCCATCGAGCGTGTCACATAGCGCTCAGATATCAGTGGGCCTCACACCATTCACAAGTGTCCAGTGTCCAAAAGTGTACGCAGAGATTCAAAATCTCCATTATCCTCTCGTCACTTTGGTCACAGGCAGCTGTGCCATCGAGCGTGTCACATAGCGCTCAGATATCAGTGGGCCTCACACAATCCACAAGTGTCCACTGTCCACAAGTGTGTGCAGAAATTCTAAAACTCCCCTGTCCTATAGACACCTTGTACCTTGTTTTACATTACTATATAGTTTGTTGGATTTTGTCTACATTTCTACCAAAAATGAGGAAGGCTGGTGGAAGAGGCCGTGGAATTGGGCGGGGGTTGGCAGCTGGTAATGATGGTGTTGGTGGTGGATCTGATGGTAGTGGCAAGAGCAAAATAGGACCGAATGCAGGAGGTGCTGACCCTGCGTCATCGTCTGGCTACATAAGGCCTCGAACGCTTAGTTTTCTAGGAGTTGGCAAACCGCTTTTAAAGGCAGAGCATCAGGAAAAAGTTTTGTCTTACATTGCTGACAGCCTCCAGCTCTATCGCCTCCTCTTCTTCAGTTGTAAAAAGTAAAAGCACTGAGTCGTCATTGGAGGCTCATGTTCATGAACCACACCTTTCCTTGTGTCCTTCACCCCAACCAAGATTGAAGGATGACGCAGGCCATACTACTGATTACTCCATGGAGCTGTTTTCACATACCATGCCTGGATTATCAAGTGAAATGGTGAATTACCCAGGCCAAGATGAATCTGACATGGAGTGCACTGATGCACAGCCGCTGATGGATGATTCTGCTGGTACATTCACTCAGAGCACTACATTGTCCTCGCAGTGTACAGAGCCAGATTTTGACCCTGATGAGACTCAGGTGCCCCTTCCCGCACACTATACCACCATACACGGTGACACAGAGGAAGGTGCACATGACATAGAAGAGGAGGTGATGGATGACCCAGTTGTTGACCCAGATTGGCATCCATTGGGGGAAGAGGGTGCTGCTTCCAATAGCTCAGATGAGGAGCATCCACAGCAGACATCGACATCGCAACAGCTGTTATCTGGCAGGCCCGGAGCACTCCAAAGACAGGTTCCAAACATCAAAAGAGTTGCTGGACAGCTTGTCCAGAGGGTCAAAAGATCACAGCGTGCTAGGCCGCAAAATGTCTGCCAAAGTAGGAAGAGTGCAGTGTGGCACTTTTTTGAACAAAATCCTCATGATCAGGCCAAGGTTATCTGTAAGAAGTGCGCAAAGACCTTTAGCCGAGGGAAAAATCTGAAAAATTTGAATACCAGTTGCATGCTTAGACATTTAACCAGCATGCACTTGCAAGCGTGGACACAACACCAAACCTCAAGTGCCACATGTGCAACTGATCACAACGAAGGTAGTCAGCAACGCTACATTGTTTCCCCCACTGTAAGCCCACCGGTTAGCACAGCAGCAAATGTTGAGGTGTCGTTGCAAGGCCACAGCAGTCAGGGAATCCCACTGTTATATCAACGAAAGACTGATTCTAGGCCATCAGAAAGAACACCAACTCCATCACCATCATCAACCCTCTCTCAGTCCGCCCTGTCCACTGCTACTTCCACCATATGCAGCTCTCAAGTCCAGCTCACCCTCCCAGACACTATGAGTAGGTCAAGAAAGTACTCAGTCTCTCATCCGCGTACACTGGGTTTGAACGCCCACATTGCCAAACTAATCTCGTTTGAGATGATGCCCTTTCGGTTGGTGGAAAGCACAGCTTTCCGCGAACTCATGGCCTATGCAGTACCACGCTATGACCTACCCAGTCGCCACTTCTTCTCTCGCAAAGCCATCCCAGCCCTCCACCATCATGTGAAAGACCGCATTGTCCATGCACTCAAGCAGTCAGTGAGCGGAAAGGTGCACCTCACAACTGATGCATGGTCCAGTCGGCATGGCCAGGGCCGTTACGTGTCCATCACTGCGCACTGGGTTAATGTGGTGGATGCAGGGTCCACAGGGGACAGCGGTGGTGGGACAGTGCTGCCTAGCCCACGGTATAGGAAACAGTTGGCTGTAGGCGTTCGACCCTCCTCCTCCTCCTCCAGAAGCGAAAGCTCGTCCACAGAGCGCAGTCGTACGAGCACTCCATCTGCAGCTGCCACTGTTGCACACGATGTGTCCCCCTATCGAGCAGCTAGTGGAAAGCGTCAGCAGGCTGTGTTGCAGATGATGTGTTTGGGCGACAGACACACCGCCGAGGTGCTGGCCGAGTACTTGAAGCGACAAACTGAGTCATGGCTGGGCAGTGTACATCTTGAGGCAGGCAAGGTACTTAATGATAACGGCCGTAATTTTGTGGCAGCCATAGCCCTTTCAAAACTCAGCCACATACCTTGCTTGGCTCACACCTTGAACCTGGTGGTGCAGTGCTTCCTCAAAAATTATCCGGAGTTAACAGCCCTGCTCCAGAAGGTGCGAAGACTGTGCGCGCACATCCGCCGGTCGCCTGTACACTCCGTTCGTATGCAGAAGCTGCAGCGATTGCTCCACCTTCCCAACCACCGCCTCATTATCGACATTGCAACAAGGTGGAACTCCACCCTGCACATGGTGGAGCGGCTGTGCGAGCAGAGGCAGGCCATAATGCATTTCTGGGAGGATACACGGCCAGGCACTTTGAGAGCAGACATGGAGTTGACAGGCGTGCAGTGGTCGAAGCTGAAAGACCTTTGTAAAGTCCTTCAGTGTTTTGAGGAATGCACACGGCTGGTAAGCGCAGACGACGCCATCCTAAGCATGAGCATCCCACTTATGCGTCTGCTCATGCAAACTTTGACGCACCTTAAGGAGCAGGCGTCTGCAGCCAATGTTGATGAGGAGGAAGAGGAGGAGGGAATCCTTGATGACATTCAGCCATTGTCTGCTCAGGGACCTCTCCTGGACGAGGTGGAGGAAGAAGAGGAGGAGGAGGAGGAGGATGATGGGGATGATTACTTAGGGGAGGAGGATGCATCTCGTGGGGCAAGTGAAAATGTTGGCGTGGCAAGGTCTGGTACAGGGTTTGTGCGTGACTGGAGGGATGTGGATTTGCCAGAAAGTGCTCCTCCACCCAGCACTCGCAGTGCATCATTGACACTGGGAACATTGGCCCACATGTCAGATTATGCCTTGCGGATCCTAAAAAGGGACCCCCGCATTGCCAAAATGATGAACGATGACGACTACTGGTTGGCCAGCATCCTGGATCCACGCTATAAAGGCAAATTGCAAAACATCATGCCACAGGAGAACCTTGACCTAATATTGGCTAATAAACAAGCAACTCTGGTAAATCGGTTGCTTGAGGCATTCCCAGCACACAGCAGCGGTGATGGTTCTCACAAGAGCCGTACGGGCCGGGGGCAGCTTGACAGAGGTGTTCGTGGTGCACACAGCAGAAGTGGCGTTGGAGACAGGGGTTTCATGACAATGTTGTGGACTGATTTTTCAAATACCGCTCACACAACTGGTAATACTGCATCGATGGAAAGTGACAGGAGACAGCAGCTGTCAACTATGGTTACAAACTACTTTTCCTCCCATATCGATGTTCTCCCACACAGGTCATTCCCCTTTGACTATTGGGCCGCTAAACTGGACACCTGGCCTGAATTGGCCCAATATGCCTTACAGGAGCTCGCTTGCCCAGCTGCAAGTGTGCTATCGGAAAGAGTCTTCAGTGCAGCTGGATCAATCCTGACAGTAAAAAGGACCCGTCTGTCAACCCAAAATGTGGATGATCTAACCTTCATTAAAATGAACCACGCATGGGTTTCCAAGGATTTTGTCCCACCTTCCCCTGATGACACATAGGGTGACAGAAAAATGGCTTGCTTTGGTCCACCTCTTCCTGGTACTTCACCTATTTCGCCTTTTGCATCAGCTGAATGTCCAACATCAACATATGCCACTTTCTAAAACTCCCTAACTGTGCTGCCTCCCCCCCCATGGCCGGGGTCACCACCTACCGCACGACACCGTGCGAGTGCCGTTGCCCTGGACAGGTGGGTAGGCCGACTCTTGGGCGCGGGCACTGGCACAGGGTCCCTCATAGTGCAATCAAGTGTCTCTGACGGTGGTGGTGCACACCCGCCGTCAGACACACCGCTGTACTATGAGGGGCCCAGTGCCAGTACCGACGCCCACGAGTGGGCCCCCCTTGCTTGGCCAGGGCCCCAGCATTTGCAATCTTTACCTCTCCCTGCTCCTCCGCTGTGTAATCTGGGCCGTCAAATCCATACTGTGCCTGACACCGTCTGAGCCTGCCTCCTGAGACATATATTTTGAATGTGTACGCTATCCATACATGTTATCCAGGGATACGGTACCCTTTCTAACCTTTGTGCAATGACGTGCAATCCATACTGGGCCTAACACCGTCTGAGCCTGCCTCATGCTGTATAGACATATATTTTGAATGTGTACGCTATCCATACATGTTATCCGGGGATACGGTACCCCTTCTAACCTTTGTGCAATGACGTGCAATCCATACTGGGCCTAACACCGTCTGAGCCTGCCTCATGCTGTATAGACATATATTTTGAATGTATACGCTATCCATACATGTTATCCAGGGATACGGTACCCTTTCTAACCTTTGTGCAATCCATACTGGGCCTAACACCGTCTGAGCCTGCCTCACGCTGTATAGACATATATTTTGAATGTGTACGCTATCCATACATGTTATCCGGGGATACGGTACCCCTTCTAACCTTTGTGCAATGACGTGCAATCCATACTGGGCCTAACACCGTCTGAGCCTGCCTCATGCTGTATAGACATATATTTTGAATGTGTACGCTATCCATACATGTTATCCGGGGATACGGTACCCTTTCTAACCTTTGTGCAATGACGTGCAATCCATACTGGGCCTAACACCGTCTGAGCCTGCCTCATGCTGTATAGACATATATTTTGAATGTGTACGCTATCCATACATGTTATCCGGGGATACGGTACCCTTTCTAACCTTTGTGCAATGACGTGCAATCCATACTGGGCCTAACACCGTCTGAGCCTGCCTCATGCTGTATAGACATATATTTTGAATGTGTACGCTATCCATACATGTTATCCGGGGATACGGTACCCCTTCTAACCTTTGTGCAATGACGTGCAATCCATACTGGGCCTAACACCGTCTGAGCCTGCCTCATGCTGTATAGACATATATTTTGAATGTGTACGCTATCCATACATGTTATCCGGGGATACGGTACCCTTTCTAACCTTTGTGCAATGACGTGCAATCCATACTGGGCCTAACACCGTCTGAGCCTGCCTCATGCTGTATAGACATATATTTTGAATGTGTACGCTATCCATACATGTTATCCGGGGATACGGTACCCTTTCTAACCTTTGTGCAATGACGTGCAATCCATACTGGGCCTAACACCGTCTGAGCCTGCCTCATGCTGTATAGACATATATTTTGAATGTGTACGCTATCCATACATGTTATCCGGGGATACGGTACCCCTTCTAACCTTTGTGCAATGACGTGCAATCCATACTGGGCCTAACACCGTCTGAGCCTGCCTCATGCTGTATAGACATATATTTTGAATGTGTACGCTATCCATACATGTTATCCAGGGATACGGTACCCTTTCTAACCTTTGTGCAATCACGTGCAATCCATACTGGGCCTAACACCGTCTGAGCCTGCCTCATGCTGTATAGACATATATTTTGAATGTGTACGCTATCCATACATGTTATCCGGGGATACGGTACCCTTTCTAACCTTTGTGCAATGACGTGCAATCCATACTGGGCCTAACACCGTCTGAGCCTGCCTCATGCTGTATAGACATATATTTTGAATGTGTACGCTATCCATACATGTTATCCGGGGATACGGTACCCTTTCTAACCTTTGTGCAATGACGTGCAATCCATACTGGGCCTAACACCGTCTGAGCCTGCCTCATGCTGTATAGACATATATTTTGAATGTGTACGCTATCCATACATGTTATCCGGGGATACGGTACCCTTTCTAACCTTTGTGCAATGACGTGCAATCCATACTGGGCCTAACACCGTCTGAGCCTGCCTCATGCTGTATAGACATATATTTTGAATGTGTACGCTATCCATACATGTTATCCGGGGATACGGTACCCTTTCTAACCTTTGTGCAATGACGTGCAATCCATACTGGGCCTAACACCGTCTGAGCCTGCCTCATGCTGTATAGACATATATTTTGAATGTGTACGCTATCCATACATGTTATCCGGGGATACGGTACCCTTTCTAACCTTTGTGCAATCACGTGCAATCCATACTGGGCGTGAGAACGGCTGGCGAGCTGTTAAGCAAGCTACAGCACCTGTCCAGACAAGTACAGGGATTCCCTAGCGAGGAGACTTATTTGATTGTTTTCAATGTTGGGCAGCAATTTTTGGGGAGCACTATACTCTGGAGAATGATAGATGGGGCCCACCATACACTGGAACATTCCAAAGGTGGACATCAGACACTGGAGCAGCATTTACAGGGCCCATTATACACTAGAGCATTAGAAATGGGGCCCATTATGTTTGGAGCATTATTTGGGCCCATAAGACAGTGGAGCTTCATCCATGGGGACCAACATATACTGTAGCATTATGTGGAGCTCATCATATACTGTTTCAAACATTATATGGGACCAATGATTTTGTATGGAGAAATAGATGGGCCTCGTCATGAGATGTAAAAAGTGAGGTATTTTTCATTGTACTATACCGCTATTTCTCTGCCGTATCGGAGCATGATGAGTTGTGGTATGTGTTAAAGGGGCGCTCTTTCGCCCAGGGCACATGAAAACCTGCAGCCAGCCCTCCCCCCCACAAATTTAGCCAAATAACCCCCATTTTTCAGTGCGTAACTTGTATTATGAAGTTAATTAAGGTTGACAAGCTTAAGTAAGAAGAATTGATGCTTTTGGCATTCAAATGGGCACTGTAGGTGTGTTTCCTGTCCTCCTCTCACTGCCGACTTTTATTCCCCATTGACTTACATTGGGTTTCGTGTTTCGGGACGACCCCGACTTTTCCCTATAATCGGACGATCTTGCTCGACCCAACTTTTGGAAAAGTCGGGTTTCACGAAACGAAACGCGACCCTAAAAAACCAAAAGTCGCTCAACTCTACTGAAGAGTAACCATCAAACGCTCCGCCGATGAAATTGAGAAGTGGCAATACGTGTCATTTCTATGGGTGAGGTCTCCAACACGTGCAACCAAAAAATTTAAGTTTTCCACTTTCATCCGAACAGAATTAAAAAACTTCTCGGGGTTTCCTCTGAACTCCATATATAAACAATAACATCTGTTATAAGCGCCTAACGTTTAACCCTCTTTTGTCATTTGTAACACAACTAAATAAAATCCTTGATTCAGCTGTTTCTAACGGGGTTATCACTAAGGAATTGGCTGGCTCCCTCAAGGTACAGGAACCAACCATTGCAACATTCTACCTGTTGCCCAAGGTACACAAGAGTCTGGAGGCCCCACCAGGACGTCCGATTATTTCTGGTTCTGGTAACTACCTGGAAAGAGTCAATCGTTGGATTGACTCTAAGCTACAACCTCTTGTGGAGAGCCTGCCCTCCTTTTTATTGGACACGGGTGAATTTTTAAAGAGAATTGATGGGCTTCATATTGGCATTGGTACTATGCTGGTGACAGGTGATGTAGAATCCTTATACACCAGCATTCGGCATAAAGATGGACTCTCAGCTATAAAATATTTTCTTAATATGTCCAACTTACCTTCTGAGATTGTTTCCTTGGTTCTGGAATTGCTTGAGTTTTCCCTAACACATAATTTTTTTACCTTCATGGGGTCCTTCTACCTGCAGCTCCAGGGGACAGCGATGGGGGCATCTTTTGCACCATCGTATGCCAACCTGTTCCTGGGGCTGTGGGAGAGGGACCTCCCCCTGTCTGACCAGTATCAGTCGATGGACCGCATCCCCTTTTGGGTGCGGTACATCGACGATATTTTTCTGGTCTGGCAGGGAAATGAGGTACAACTATCCATTTTCATGGAGGGGATAAACTCAAATGATAGAAACATTCATTTAACATATCATTATGATATGACCAAGGTAAGCTTTCTCGATGTCAATGTGTGGAGAGATAATGATAACATACTCCAGACTAGCATATTTAGGAAGGAAACTTCTTCTAATATGCTGCTTCATGCCTCCTCAGCTCACCCCAAATCACTGATAAATTCGATTCCAATTGGACAGTTCCTGCGTTCACGCAGGATCTGTTCCAGTGACAAAGATTTTGAATCCCAAGCCCAGGATCTTTCGGATAGGTTCTTGGAGAGGGGTTATAGCAGGCGAGCCATTAAGAGAGCTTACAATCGTGCTAGATGGTCTACGCGCCAATCCCTGCTATACAAGCAGAGAGATAATAGATCTTGTAATAAAATTCGCTTTATCACTAATTATCACGCTCAATTTTCTAAAATGAGAAGTTGTTTCCAAAGGGCTTGGCCCATCCTTCAAACGGACCCCATTTTGAACCAGTTAATTCCTCACAAACCTAGTATTACTATTCGGCGTTCTATGAATCTTAAAGATTATTTGGTTCATAGCCATTACCAGTCCGAACCCAAACATACTTTCTTGAACGTGAGACGTCCTAGGTGTGGCTGTGCTCCCTGTGGCCGATGTGTCGCCTGCCCCAATATTGATCAGGCGGACGCGTTCTTCAATTCATCAAGGAATAGGACATTTACTATTCGGCATCGTATATCGTGTACTACCCGGTATGTCATTTACTTTGCATTATGTCCTTGTAACTTGATATATGTAGGCATGACTACTCGGCCATTGAAGATTCGAGTCCGCGAGCATGTATTGGGGATACAGGCGGCAGTCGGTCATGATGATCCAGCCACACTTAGGACTTTACCGCGTCATTTTAAATTGAAACATGATTGTGACGCATCGCTGCTCCGCGTCCGCGGCATAGACGCTATCAATCCAGGAGTTCGTGGCGGTAATCTAACCCAGCGACTCCTTCAGTGTGAGACACGCTGGATTTGGTTATTGGATACGGTTCATCCAAAGGGATTAAACGAGGCTATCAGTTTTGCTCCATTCCTCTAAACGGCTTCCATCTGTTTACATGGCCGTGTTGTGGCCTTGGACCTATGTTTTTATGTTTTATTTTTAGTTTCTAACTTTGTATGTTTTTATTCTTAGAGTTCTCCAATCCTACACGTTTGTGTTTTAACCTTTGGAAATCCTTATGGCCCTTTCATATTTGGATACTTTTGGGCATATTGAGTCTTTCAGATGAGGAATGCTATGGGTATCTTCGTGGCAACGTACATCGTCTATCTATGGTCTTTGGTGTACCTCTATTGATGCTCCATCTATGTTATTATATAATGCTATTATAATATATCCATGTTATGTCTTTCTTCCTCTGTCTGCATATGCCCTGTTAGCGCTATATATTTATACTAAATCCTCATATGGTTGTACGTATGATCCAATAACCACATTTGCTCCAGGCATTAGTAACTAATGTTATGTTATCTAATTGTTATTATTATACTTGCCTTTGACCCCTCTTCCTCCTGTAGTTACAGTATTAACACTTGTATGTGTTTATGTTTTGTATCAACATGCTTCTCTGATATGTGTTAGGCGATCCCGCCGTACGCGCACGCGCCACTGTCTCCCACATGTCGGTCGGCTTTCGGCATCGGGTCATGTGACTAACCATTGCGGCGTCATGACCAGACGATGCCGACGCTGGCCGCCGTCAGGGTTGCCAGGGTGACGGAGCGCGTCATTAAGGTTGGACGCTGCGTCACATATGACTCATAGGGGGGAGGAGCTGGTGACATGGGCATGACTGGGCGATGCTAACGTAGTCCGCCGCCAGGGTTGCCAAGGTGACGGAGTGCGTCATTAAGGTTGGACGTGTCGCTACCTCTGAGTCCTTAAGGGGAGGAGCTCATGACGTGGTCTCCTCCGTGACCGCGTCACTATGACAGGACGTGCTTTCTCATGTGACCCAGTAGGGGGAGTGGCCGTCCTGACGCTACTACTGCCCATTACTAGTGTGCCCGCTGATGTCATCAATATAGGACTGGGCGCAGCTTTTCTATGTTCATACATTAGAGATCTTTTGTGATACTCTCCATGGGATAGTGATGGTTCTTGTATTATAATTACATATTGGATGTAGCATTTGTCTGCCCTTTTCCTGCTGGATATTGCTACATGAGTTGTTGTCATATGGAGCTATGTGGTTTTTGTGATGCAACCATGGTTACAAGCGCCACCCCTGTGAGTGATTCCTATTAACCATATGATTGGCCTGATTTCTCACATGTGTGTGATCTACCATCTTATTGGTGGACTCTATCTTAAATATCCCTCACTTCCCTTGTTTCCCATTACCCCTTGAGAAAGGCCAGTTGCCGAAACGTGCGTTGGGGGGGGTCATACCTGGGTGGACTTCCATCTCCCATTCCAACAGGTAAAGATGTGTATACCTTGACTTAGTGTCTTTATATTAATATATCCTGTTGGGTGGTATTTATAATATGTGTATTTTGGGGATGGGTGCTATATTTTCAATGTTGCCAACATAACAATGCCTAAGTAATTTGCTTTCCCCTACACTGTCCATAAGCCCAATGTATGCCCCACTTTGTCGCCCTTGTGCTACCATGGTCATGTTTGACTTGTTTTCACTTTCCCTGTACCTTGGTCATATTTCAATAAAGATTCAATGTTTTATCTTTTGAATTATCTAGTTTTTTTGGACCTTTTTTGATCGCTTTTCTTTTCTGTGTTTATTGTCATGTTTTTGCGATTGTCCACATGTTCCCTAAACCCTTTACTTTATTGTATACATTAGTGTTTATGGGTTGCTTATCCTTAATGTGGCTATGTTCCATATATAATGTAGAATACACCCCAAGTGTCATTCTCTGTGCAGTGATTGGGTGGATCCAAAAACGACGCTGGCGCAGACGTATGATGCGCTGTCTTTCTCGCTCCTTTTCAAGAACGATCGCTTCCAAAGGATTTGCCTCAAAAGTAAAATCCACATAGATCTTCACAATGTTCGCAATCACACCTTCCTTTTCTGCCACTTGCTCTACAACCTGTCAAAGATGGGCTGTAGGAACACTGTATATATAGGTTTTCTGTAGCCAATAACATTTGGGAGACTCCCATTGGGCATTTTTAAAAAACACATCTGTCAAAAAACAGAAGAAACGGATGGAAAAACTGATGCAACACATCCATTTTTTTGACGGATCCGTCTCATCAGTTTTTCACAATCTGTGACCGATCCGTCGAGCCAATGGATTGGGACTGATGGAGAAAAACTGGTGTGTGAAAGGGGCCTTAGTTTTGAAGGCAAATACGTTCCACAGCTCGACAGGCCCATTTGCTTTTTGCCAAATTTGACCAATTTCAAGTTCAGCCTTGTCCTATAAAGGCATATCTCTAGCTCCTGACAACATTTTCCATTTAGTCTTATTTTGAGCCTTATTTTTTAATTCATTAATTGACACACCCTATCAGAGCTTGTTTTTTCAGGGATGAGTTGCATTTTTTATTGGCAACATTTATGTTTTTAAAAAACTTTTGTTTTTTGGGAGGGAAATGAAGGGTGGCAATTGAAAAGACAACAATAGAAAAGAAAATTCTGCAATGCAATTATTTTCTTTTTAATTTGTTTATTTTTTAATGTATGAATTGCCTGTTAACTTTGTGCCGGTTTTATTTATATGTTTTGTTACTTGTGAATAATAATCTTAATCAATATTTTTTACACGATTTGCTTTTGTTTCATCTTATTCTCGATGCCATAACTTTTTAAACTTTTCAGGTATAGAGCTGCATGAGTATTTATATTTTGCAGAATGAGTTGATGTTTTCATTAATAACATTTCGGGGTGCATATGATTTTTTCATCACAAAACTAAAAATGATGAAAATAGGTAAACATTTGAGGATAGGATCAATAAATCATGAGATGAAACAATCGATCACATGCAGAAAGAATTTTGTGGTGTACGTTTTTTTTACTGTCCATGTCACTCTTATATTGACAAATCAATGTACCTTCTACTGTATATTATTATAATTGTCAAAAATGATAAAAAACATGACACCGCCAAAAGACCTGTATCACCCTATTCTAAACCTATTGCTGTGACAACCTACCAGCAGAGGATGGCATCCTAAGATACAAGACTGGCACCCCCACTCGACGGCGGCTCTCCCTCACTTCTTTGGTAGTATCCAGACGCCAAATATACATACAGTTGTGGCCAAAAGTATTGACACCCCTGCAATTTTGTCAGATAATAGTCAGTATAATCCTGAAAATGATTGCAAACACAAATTCTTTGGTATTATTATCTTCATTTAATTTGTCTTAAATGAAAAAACACAAAAGAGAATGAAGCAAAAAGCAAAACATTGGTCATTTCACACAAAACTCCAAAAATGGGCCAGACAAAAGTATTGGCACCCTCAGCCTAATACTTGGTTGCACAACCTTTAGCCAAAATAACTGCGACCAACCGCTTCCGGTAACCATCAATGAGTTTCTTACAATGCTCTGCTGGAATTTTAGACCATTCTTCTTTGGCAAACTGCTCCAGGTCCCTGATATTAGAAGGGTGCCTTCTCCAAACTGCCATTTTTAGATCTCTCCACAGGTGTTCTATGGGATTCAGGTCTGGACTCATTGCTGGCCACCTTAGAAGTCTCCAGTGCTTTCTCTCAAACCATTTTCTAGTGCTTTTTGAAGTGTGTTTTGGGTCATTGTCATGCTGGAAGACCCATGACCTCTGAGGGAGACCCAGCTTTCTCACACTGGGCCCTACATTATGCTGCAAAATTTGTTGGTAGTCTTCAGACTTCATAATGCCATGCACACGGTCAAGCAGTCCAGTGCCAGAGGCAGCAAAGCAACCCCAAAACATCAGGGAACCTCTGCCATGTTTGACTGTAGGGACCGTGTTTTTTTCTTTGAATGCCTGTTTTTTTCTCCTGTAAACTCTATGTTGATGGCTTTGCCCAAAAAGCTCTACTTTTGTCTCATCTGACCAGAGAACATTCTTCCAAAATGTTTTAGGCTTTTTCAGGTAAGTTTTGGCAAACTCCAGCCTGGCTTTTTTATGTCTCGGGATAAGAAGTGGGGTCTTCCTGGGTCTCCTACCATACAGTCCCTTTTCATTCAGACGCCGACGGATAGTACGGGTTGACACTGTTGTACCCTTGGACTGCAGGGCAGCTTGAACTTGTTTGGATGTTAGTCGAGGTTCTTTATCCAACATCCGCACAATCTTGCGTTGAAATCTCTTGTCAATTTTTCTTTTCCGTCCACATCTAGGCAGGTTAGCCACAGTGCCATGGGCTTTAAACTTCTTGATGACACTGCGCACGGTAGACACAGGAACATTTAGGTCTTTGGAGATGGACTTGTAGCCTTGAGATTGCTCATGCTTCCTCACAATTTGGTTTCTCAAGTCCTCAGACAGTTCTTTGGTCTTCTTTCTTTTCTCCATGCTCAATGTGGTACACGCAAGGACACAGGACAGAGGTTGAGTCAACTTTAATCCATGTTAACTGGCTGCAAGTGTGATTTAGTTATTGCCAACACCTGTTAGGTGCCACAAGTAAGTTACAGGTGCTGTTAATTACACAAATTAGAGAAGCATCACATGATTTTTCGAACAGTGCCAATACTTTTGACCACCCACTTTTTTATGTTTGGTGTGGAATTATATCGAATTTGGCTTTAGGACAATTCTTTTTGTGTTTTTTCATTTAAGACAAATTAAATGAAGATAATAATAACAAAGAATTTGTGTTTGCAATCATTTTCAGGAAGAAACTGAGTATTATCTGACAAAATTGCAGGGGTGTCAATACTTTTGGCCACAACTGTAGGTAATGAGTTGAACAAATAACAGATATACAAATTGCTATGGGTCTAAAGTATTGATAATGGTATTAGGCAAACTAGAGACTTCAATCAGACTTTATTAATTGTGTGTCATTCCTTAGCTCTCATCACTCCTCCTATAGTCATGATAGAGCAGAAAAGAAAGGTCAGAAAACCATGGAGTATGCATATACATACATAAATACTCACTCAATAGCAAACAATTGCAAATATGGATATCTGTGTGTAAGGAGGAAGACCGTGCTGCGGGTACCTGTGCTGCGCCGGGTTTGGAACTGCCAAGGCTGCATCTCAGATTGTCCGGGGGAAAGGATAGTGAGTGACACAGACCCAGTGACATAGAGGCAGCGGTCGAGGCTAAGAAAAAGTGTGTGCGGCAGCAGACAGTTTTGGCGGGGACAAGCAGCGGGCAGCAGGCTGAGCAGCGTGCTCCATCCCTTGAGCACCAGCACTACGAAGTATTGTGCACGTTGGCTCCCGTCGCTACCAGCGGGACCATGAGAGAGCAAGGTGCCGTGTGCCCAGTGATTGCCAGAGAGCGAGGTGCCGTGAGCTCTGTGACAGTGAGTACAGCGCACGTGCAGAGTAGGGAAGACCGGGTACCGAACTTATACCTGCGGCCTTCCTTGCCAGTTAATATTGACCAATCCATGCTAGACTTGGAAAGTGCTGCGACCTTGTTTGCTTCGGCTGCCTCAGTTCATAAACTAGGGGCTCAGCGCAAGTTACCAGAGACCGACCGCTGCCGCCAGAAGACGGATCGTCGTGCAAAGGACCCCCTCTGTGGACATCTTTCCGGCCGATGCCGGTGTTGAAACCTCTGCGGGAGCATAAAGGACACAATAAGTTTTCATAAAGAGACTGTTATTATTCTGCATTTATTGTTCTTAGCCTCCGCCCTTCAACTATTTATCTCCCTACGAGGAGTTAATCCCCTAATTAATTAAAACTGTTGAAATTGTTAACCCTTGCTCTGCCTTCTGTCTGTCACTGCATCTCACATCCTGCTTACATGTGCATCTATCAAATCAGAAAGAAAATCACTTATCGCGCTAATGAATTGCCTCTAATTTCATGGATGCAGAGATATACGTAGTTGAACATGAAGAGGAAGTTCTGGCTGCAGCTGATCTCTGACTTCCTTTTCATGTTCAATTCGACAGAAGGCAGGGACTGTGACTCCAGAGCTGATTGGGCACAAGGCGTCATGTGTCATAAGGACAGCACAGAAGACCCAGACCGCGAGTGCTGACACCCCTTGAACGGCGCCAGCATGGGAGTTGAGTATAAGCTTTTTTATTTTATAGGGGACTAATATTTAGATCAATAAGGGGTTGTTCTTGTATTGGACAACCCTTTTAATGCCTAACTGAGTGTCTGCAAGCTAATACCGCCATCTGCTGGTTGAAGATGATGGGGAAAAGGGAAAGCAGAGAAAATTGGATTATCTTAAGGTAGAGTGAGTGTTCCCTGGGGAAACAGATTGGGGGAGACATTAGGTCTGGTGATAGCTTTGTCGCAGTTAGGGATTATAAAAGGGTCAAAGGATAGAGAAGGGGTGGAATCGGCGCCTCAACTTGTAGCAGGACAGACATGTGGTGCAGTGAGATTCCCTTATAGACGCTATTACAAGTGTCCAAACCCAAGTGAAGTGTCGAGTTACCAAATCTGAGAGAAGAATCAAGTGACCAGACCTGAGTGAATGATCGAGTGACCAGAGCTGAGAGAAGAACCGAGGGACAGAGATCAGAACTAAGTGAAATGAGCTGTAACTGAGAGAGCAGGACCAGAGTGAGCAGACCGTGTTAGAGGGATATTCACAGGGGACAGAGGCAGCTAGCGCAACATGTGCTAGAAGGAACTCATCAAGAACGCCTAACGGTGTAGTAGCATAGACTCCTGTTAGGGCCTGGATGAAGTGCGCCATTACCACCAGAATGACAGGGTAACGACATTGACGGATACACTATGGCTACATGACGCACCATAGGACAAAGTAATAGAATAGAGATGTTTGTGTCTATTGTAACTATTTAGTGCCTTGAATGATATGGTTTAATTGTTAGATCTGTTACCTCTGATTCAATCCGAAGAAGTGACTTATGTTTAATTTGTAAAACATTTTATTGCACTCCAATAATCTGGTAACCTTGTTTAATTTTGTATCCGAGTTATTCAAATGGTTGTGCTAGAGTAATAGCTTTACCAGTGTCTTAGGTAGTGAAATATTCCATATAATATTATTTTATATTTCAATTTGTAGGCCTACAATCCTATAAAAACAACTTTTTGAAGCCTGAATTTTACAGTAAATAATTATTAAATATCTCAGAAACTAGAGACAATTTGGCAAAACCGAAGTCATATTCTTAATCAGCCCCATAAACTTAACATAAAACCGTTCAGACATCGTTGGCACCAAAATCACTGTATCACCTGTAATCTTTGGTTAAGTTACTGCTGTGTCTTCACCTTCTGCATGCTGCATCCCAAGCACCTATCTACATAGTAACGAGTCAGTTACTTTTGTTCATTCCACAATTTGTTAAAGGTTTTAAAAAAACTGAAACCTGATTTGCTGGAACATTATTAAAATATGGATCCTGACTCGGGAGATAAAACCCTTTTCCCCTCTGAAATATGTTTCTTTGTTATGTACAGGCCTGAAATCAAAGTTTAAATGTCTAAATAAATAAGCTCTAAGGTTATTTCCATCAATAAGTGTACAGCCATGGACAGAAGTTTTGAGACTGACTGAAATTTTGGTTTTGACATATAGTAGTTTGCTGATTCATTGTTTTTAGATCTTTTAATCAGATGTTTATATGGTTACTGAAGTACAATAATAAGCATTTCATAAGTTTGTGCACTTTATTGACATCAAGTTTATGTAAGAACAATTCTCCCTGACATGATGAATATCAACTTCTGGGTCAAATTCTGACTAATGGCATTCTATTCTTGCCTTATCAGTGCTTGTGAATTTATCACAATTTCTATGGTTTCCCACCCGCTTTTTGATTATTGACCACAGGTTCTCAATGTGAATGAGATCTGGAGAATTTGCTAGCCATGAACTCGAAACATCAATGCCTATTCACCAAACTACATACTGTAGTTATCCCAACTTCCTTGTGAGATGGTGCTCCATCATGCTGGAAGGATCATTTTTCATCACCATATTTCTCCTTGGTCTTTGGGAGGAGTTGCTGTTGGAGGATTGTAGTGAAAATATGTATTGGTAAGATGTATGACCAGCAGAAATTAGCATCTGTCCTAGGCTGCATCTCTTCACCAAGGTCATGACATATGTTATCTTGAGAAAACACAGCTTTCCTGGTCTCAGGGTCTCCTGCCCCAGGGTGCCTTCCTGACACACACAGAATTGGAAACATTGCACATCTTCTGACTCCTTTGAAGGGAGATGCCAAATTGCAACCTGACAATTTCTATTTACTTTGAGAAAGCAAGATTACACAAAGAGTGTTTAGAGGAAAAAATATTGTATTCATTGGTAAAGGAGCCATGGTCCAGTCAAAACCAGGAATTAGAATATTAACATGAAAGGCTGGTCCATAAATCTGATCTGAAGGTTAAATCTATAAATTAGGCCTTTACCCATAGATTGTGGTTCACAGACTGAGGGGCAGCCAAGCTGATTTGAGTCATTTCATATTTCTCCCCCCCTCAGGGAGCAGAATACCAGACTGCAAAGTTAGATATTTCTGTAAGTTTCTCCATTTTGTTTTTTATAACTGTTTGCATATTTGCATGTTACTTTTTATTTACATATTTTATATTCTTTTATTGTAAGCACTGTACCTTTTCTATTAAAGCTCAAAATATTAATGTTTCAACCTTGTATGCTCTAAAAGAATCCATAGCCTTAAAGTGTGTGACCCTGCTGATTGGCAGACCGTAGTAGTAGTACTTCCGGGACTCATCGGCCCGTGTGTTCAGTGAGTGGTGGCAGCGTGTATGAGCGGGGTGTGTGGTCTGTGTTGGGTGTGATTTATGCTCCCATTGCAGCATAGGACAGAGGTTGAATGTTGGACTGAGTGAGAGGAGATAGATTAAACGTTGTAGGCGCAACTCCAAGTCATGTGCTGAGAAGCAAGTACATGACAAGGATGGTTAGACAACATTTTTTATTCATGGCAATGTTCTTAGGGAAAACTGCAAGTGAGCCCAAACCCTTGGACCTTTGGATGGAAAGCAACCCCATACATGAATGTTCTCAGGATCCTTTATTTTTGGCACGACACAGGACTCATGGTAGTGTTCATCTTTTCTTCTCTGGAAAATTATTCTTTCAGATGTCCCAAACATTCTGATGGGGGCTTTTATCAGAGAAAATAACTTTACCCCAGTCCTAAGCAGTCCAATCCCTGAACCTCCTGCAAAGTTATTTTCTCTGATGAAGCCCCTTTCAGACTGTTTGGAGAAGAAAAGGTGAATACCACTGTAAGGAGGTTGACAAGAGAAAAGACAAGTACAGTTATTGTGCAACTGAGTAACTGCAAGCAAACACCACCGTTTGCTTGTCAAAGGTAAAAATGAAAATAAAGAATGAATTATAGTAGTAGGAAGAGTGAAAGTACATGTTCCCGGAGAAGAGATTGAAGACGCTGAGTCAGGTGACACCTGTGTCACAGATACTAATTATAAAAAGGCATGGCCAGGCAGAGTTGGTGCTAGAACCTGAATCAGGAAGGTTGTGTGGTGGGTTTACAGCCATCATCGCCATAGAAGGATCAGCGTGAGCTGTGATGAAGATCCATGACCAGTGCCAGTAGAAGACCGTAATAAACCTTCATAGAAGACGATAAGCAGTGCCAGTAGAAGACCTTAAGCCACATCAGTATAAGACTGTAAGCAATGCCACTGGAAAACCTAATCAGCATCAGTAGAAGACCGTAAGCGACGACAGGCGAAGACCGTGACCAGATTCAAACTGTATCAGAGGACCGTTCATGTATGTTGTTACTTCCAGCATAGATGAACGGTGCAAGGAGTGGGCTGGGGCCATGCTTCAGTGAATGGTGATGACCAGTGTGATAAGCACACTGTACTGTATATCTATTGACTCGCATATCTAAGAATTGCTGCATATCGGGAAATACTGCCAGTGTAATGATCAGAGGAGCTTACAGAGACTACAACGGTTATAGGCCAAGTATTGAGAGTGATAAGAACAGTGAAAATAATAGAAAGTTGCTATTTTTACCCATAATATAGTGCTTATTTATACATATAAATATATGTGTATACCAATGGCGCTCAAGCGTACACCCACAGAACACAAAGCAGCAAGTAATAAGACAACACACCACTCAAGTTGTCTCCATAAAATAATAATAATAAATAAACCTGATAGAAACTTGCGCTAATTAAATGTGTCTTGGTTAAATAAAGATATCTTATGAAGAAATCTATTACCTTTACTGAAGCTAAAAACTGGCGAGGCAGGGAAAAAGGTCTTCAGAATGCAGGGTGGATTTCCAGGTCCTTTCCCAATAATACTCCCCGGCACAGGTATATAAAAACTTACTGGAGCTAAAGGGTGCTACCTCCTAGCATGCCGCCGTCCCGGCCAGTGACTGGCGCGCAGCTGGAGGTGTATATCGGCAGGCTGTAAGAGTACCAGCCTGAAGAAAGAATCAGTGAATTCCGCAACGCGTAGGTTTGCCATTGCTTTCTGGCCCCATCAGCGCCCCATAGGGCTTTCTTGCCTGTCACGTGATCTATCACGTGACTGTGACGTTACGCAAGGTCCTTCAGCTTTTTTGGACCTTGCGTCACAGTGATAGATCACGTGACAGGCAAGAAAGCCCTATGGGGCGCTGATGGGGCCAGAAAGCAATGGCAAACCTACGCGTTGCGGAATTCACTGATTCTTTCTTCAGGCTGGTACTCTTACAGCCTGCCGATATACACCTCCAGCTGCGCGCCAGTCACTGGCCGGGACGGCGGCATGCTAGGAGGTAGCACCCTTTAGCTCCAGTAAGTTTTTATATACCTGTGTCGGGGAGTATTATTGGGAAAGGACCTGGAAATCCACCCTGCATTCTGAAGACCTTTTTCCCTGCCTCGCCAGTTTTTAGCTTCAGTAAAGGTAATAGATTTCTTCAAAAGATATCTTTATTTAACCAAGACACATTTAATTAGCGCAAGTTTCTATCAGGTTTATTTATTATTCTTATTTATACATATATTTATATATATACTGAGTATATACACAGTACAGACCAAAAGTTTGGACACACCTTCTCATTCAAAGAGTTTTCTTTATTTTCATGACTATGAAAATTGTTGATTCACTCTGAAGGCATCAAAACTATGAATTAACACATGTGGAATTATATAATTAACAAAAAAGTGTGAAACAAGTGAAAATATGTCTTATATTCTAGGTTCTTCAAAGTAGTCACCTTTTGCTTTGATTACTGCTTTGCACACTCTTGGCATTCTCTTGGTGAGCTTCAAGAGGTAGTCACCAGAAATGGATGCATAGCACTTGTTGGCCCTTTTGCCTTCACTCTGCGGTCCAGCTCACCCCAAACCATCTCGATTGGGTTCAGGTCTGGTGACTGTGGAGGCCAGGTCATCTGGCATAGCACCCCATCACTCTCCTTCTTGTCAAATAGCCCTTAGACAGCCTGGAGGTGTGTTTGGGGTCATTGTCCTGTTGAAAAATAAACGCTGCACCGCACACCCGAACACCCCCACGCTCCACTCTTTCCTCCTTCAGCCGCGACCCTGGGTCCCTGCTCCACCGCGGCCGGTAAGGTATATCCGCATTATAAGACACACCCCCATTTTCCCCTCCAAATTTGGGGGGAAAAAGTGTGTCTTATAATCTGAAAAATACGGTAAGTCTTGTTTGCCAGAGAGTTCAAATCCTTATTTCTCACTACAAAATGCAAATAAATTTATATAATTTATACAATGTAATTTTCTGGATTTTATTTTTGATATTCTATCTCTCAATGTTAAAATTAGCTTACCCTTAAAATTATTGACTGTTCATGTGTTCGTCAGTGGGCAAACTTACAAAATCAGCATGGGATCAAATACTTATTTCCCCCACTGTATATACATATACAGTGTATATATATATATATATATATATATATATATATATATATATATATACATACATACAATGTGTCCATAAAGTCATGGTGCACTTTGACCAGTCACTGGAAAGCAACAAAAGGCGACAGAAATGTGAAATCTGCTCCAAATAAAAGAAAAACTCTCCCAGTTTAAACGCGCCGATATTCACGTAGCACTTTGGTCATGGATTCGACTGGCATGGAAAACCACACTGCTGGCATAAGCTTGTGGTTGCATGATGTCACAGACCTGGCAGTGTATTAATCAGAGTTCAGTTTATCAGGGGTTAATCTGACTCGGGGCTCAGCAACAGCTTTACTGAGTTTGTGTTGTTTGATTGGTTCATGTTATTTCTCCTCATGAGCATGATTGGGCCAGAGAAAGGGCCAAAATGTAAACTATAAAAGTGCATCATGACTTTACAGACACACTGTATACATATATATATATGTATATATATATATATATATATATATATATATATACACAGTACAGACCAAAAGTTTGGACACACCTTCTCATTCAAAGAGTTTTCTTTATTTTCATGACTATGCGCCAAACGCACCGTGTTGCATTTTGTTGCGCTCGGCGCACCGTCAAGAGAGCGTATGCGCCGCCAAAAGCACACCAGCGCATGACCTCTGTACCTAATGCTAAAGATGGGGTATGCAGGTCGCATGCAGCGTCATGCGCCCATAGGAGGAGCAGACCGGAGGGGGCACGGCAGGGGGCGGAGCTGCACGGCGGCCGTGCACTGCGCCTCCTAACGCAAGTGTGAAACTAGCCTTAAACAGATTTTTTTTCTGTGTTAGTCAAATAAATAATGTTGGTTAAGTGCCACTGTCTCCTCATTGTCTGTGTTGTTGCATCCAAGTAACCTGTTTACACTACCATGAGTCCTGTGTCATGCCAACAGTAAAGCGTCCTAAGACCAGTAAACTTTGTGAAACCCCATATTTGTCTCAAAACTTTTGGCCATGATTGTATAGTTGTCACAAAATCCCAGTCTCTGTTTTGTTTTCTGTTGGCTTAAAATCATTGAGTAATAGATAGTAGTATCATTATTAATCAATCTCACGTCTGCAGACATAGAGTATTTCACTTGGGATGTGGGGAGAATCTGTCTGGTTGCTTTTCTGCCCTGTGTTTAACATTTTCCTCCACCACCTACACTCTCTCCTCCTACACACTACTTGTATCTTTGTAGTCAAAGAGAATTGTCTTGATTGCTTTGGCAGGTGGATATGTAAAAAACAAAGACTGTGAAATGATGTATACTGCAATGCAAAACATGTTACTGCTTCGCTGTGTGTAACAGTGACTAGATCTTATCTGATATAGTTAGAAATGTCATGTTCAGATTGGATATAAATATTAGAGCAAAATGGGAATTACAGTGTAAGGAGGTGGTAGGGACCCTCAACTGCCTTCTTCCTCCTACATGTGGGGAACATGTGTCTCATGCGGCATCCTGATGGTTCACCTCTGTGTTAAGGTATAATGTCATGTATTAATATTTTACCAATGTAATGTGCTCTTTATGTTTTGTATGTATTTTCTTGTATTGTGCAACCTGTACTGAATATGTTAACTGTTGCATATGCTGAGATCAGGGATAAAAGGGGTTAAATAGAGGGGCGGGTCCAGCAGGTTGACTGGACAGGAAGTTCCTGCTTCTGCAGCAGAACCCGGTCATGCTTGCCCAAGGCAGGATGCTCTACACCACAGAGAGAAAACTACACCCCAGGAGGGGGAATAAAGGACTGCCAAGGACTGCTGGGCAGTGTGGACAGGTATCAGTGCTGCCAGTGTGGACAGTGCTGCGGGAGCGACTGCAGCAGGGCTTGGTTCCCAGAGTCCGGATGGGAGCCATTTATGCTGCATAACTTGGGAAAGTGCAGGAAGCATTACCTCAGTTACCTCATGTTTATTAAAAGTTTTCTAATGTTGGAACAGAATCGTGGCGTGTGGTGCATCCGGAAGACGCATTTCCAGTGTTGAGGGAAACTGTGTAATTGAGATAACTGACTGTGCCACAAGGCTAGGACTTTATCTGCCTTAGTGGACTCACCCACAACTACCACCCTGTGCCACCTTGCAACAACAGCATAGCAAAATGTGAATTGCAATAAGTTAAAAAATACCTTCTAAAGTTCATAGTGTATAAAACTATATTTTAATTTACTTCTTTCACAGGCTGCTCACAAAAATGTGCTCTTACTCTGACAAATCCTGCATATCAGAGTCAGACGGGGGGGGGGGGGGGTAAGGATACACCAGTAACATTGACTCTCGGGGTCCACTGTTCAGTTACATGCAAATATTACATTAACAATTTTACTTATGCTTCTATATAATAATTTTCAATGCATTTGTTTCATAAATGAGGAGATACTGCCGTTGTCTATACATAGTGAATCAATTGTATTGTGCCTACTACTGTTAATACAGGCCCTTTCCTGCACAGGGGCCTACCGGGAGATTCACCTGTTAACCTGTTGGCCAGTCCAAGCTGGCTGCGCATATATAGTTAATTTAGCTTCCCTCAGAGGAAATAGCTATCATCAGTCAGACCTTCCCTAAACTAAGATGGTTTCATTTTAAAAAGAAGTTAAAAAAGGTATTATCCCAGAACAAGAATGGCCAAGTTTTGCTCTTATTTTATTCCCTCTGCTCACTTGAGTATTGCGTTTTTTGTTTTTTTTATAAATCTGTCAAACAATTCCAGAAATATGGGCATTTTTTATGTTGCGTATTTTTTTTATGGCCTATCAGAGTTCAGGCTCACAAGATTCTCTGATGTGTGTCTTCACTGTTTTGCATAATTATCTTTGAACCATACTCCATAAAAATAGCTCTAAAATAAAAAGGACCATATCTCTGGAACTGTATTGCGGGTTTATAAAAGGAAAAAAAATACTAAGGGGAGCAGTGGGAATAAAATAAAGGCAAAAACGGGCCACTTTTGAACTGGTGACAAGTCCTCTTTAACGGGCACCTCACTGTATAATCATAGCTAGGAGGGACTTTGACATAATGAATTCCTTCTGTTTCTAAGGCCTATTTCACACTTCAGTCTTTAGACGTCAGTTGAAATCCAGCAAAGTCTGAAAAAGCGGATACGTTTCTGCTCTGCAAAAAACGGATGCACCGGATCCACTTTTTGGATGGATCCGCTGCAGCCGCCAGTGTATGAAATTTAAAGGAACAGAAGTCGTTTCAACGCAGACAAAAAACGTTTGAATGTCCGTCCACTCCAGACAGCAAATGACAAAATTTTGACAGATCCGTCAAAAAACGGATGCAGTGGATGACCATCTGTTACAATCCGCTGCTAATGTAAGTCTATGAGAAAAAAAAACAAATTCCGCCCCCAAAAATGGCGGATCTGTTTTTTTCTAAAATTGGCGGATTTCAACTGACGTCAAACAACTGAAGTGTGAAAGAGGCCTAATTTGTTTATTGGTGAAGGGTATAGAACATGTGGTAAAACTATAAAGAATACAAATGACATGGATAAGTGTTGTGAGTTCATTTTCCCCTTCACCGTCGATGTCTGATGAACTCCCTCTTCTGGTGAAGGAAGGTAGTGAGGCTGATTACCAAACACCTTATCTGGTAGATGATGACTGGGTAACAGGAACTGCTGACTGGATTTAAGGCAGCCGACGCCCTTCTGAGTCGCTGGTGATTTCTCTGCTGGATTCTTGGAGACCAGTCTGATTCCTGCTTCCCAAAGATAAGTTTTTGCTCTGCTATTGAACTTATTAGTTTTGTTTTGTTTACCTTGTTTTTTGGAGTTCAGCCATCCCCGGTAGGGCATGTGCTGAGTTCCATTTTTGTCTCTGATCAGTTTGTCTCTTTGCTCTGTCTTCAGAATTTACCTGAGTGCTGATATAGTCATTTTGAAGTCCTAGCGACTTCAGGGCCTGTTTTCGTATCAGACGGTTGGGACTTTTTTTGGTAGGGTTTTTTGTGGATTGCAGACAGCAGCTTTTCTATCCTGTCCTTTTTAGTTAGCTTGGGCCCCATCGTTTCCTCAACCTATCTTTCTATCTGTGTTTGTGTTTTCATCTTGCTTCACCGTCATTATATGTTGGGGGCTGCCTATTGCTTTGGGGTCTGCTCTGGGGCAGTTTAGATTTCCCCTTTCTTTCTTTAGGCCTATTTAGTTCTCTGGCTGTGATCGAGGGGTTTAGGGCATCGTAGGAACCCCCCACGGCTACTTTTAGTTGTTGTGGATAGGATCAGGGGTCTGCCATCCGATAGCTACCAACCTCTCCGGTTTTCTGGACTTAGCTTGTATTTTTGTTTTTTCCTCCTTTGGTGACTCATTCATAACAGAATCACCAGCCATACCACAGATCCTAGGGTACTCAATAGCAGGAAAGAATTGTAAAAAAAAAAAAAAAAAGGGAAAAAAAGAGTTTGTCAGAATATTTTTTTTTTTTGTGTACATTTTTTCCTCTATGTCTCTGAGGCTGCAGGGGGAATTTTTTTTTCTTTCTCAATGGAGATGAAGCAATTGTCTGATCGTGTGGAGCAGCTCACTGCTGAAGTGCGGGGAATTTCCGCCTATCTTGCTCATTCACATGCTGCTGAACCAAAGATCCCTACTCCTGATGTGTTTTTTGGGGATCGGTCTAAATTTTTGAATTTCAAGAATAATTGTAAATTATTTTTTGCCTTGAAGCCTAACTCATCGGGGAGCTCCGCGCAGCAGGTTAAAATTGTCATCTCTTTGCTGCGCGGCGATCCCCAGGATTGGGCGTTTTCTTTGAAACCTGATGATCCTATTCTTACTAATGTGAACGCATTTTTTCAAGCCTTGGGGTTGTTGTATGATGAACCTAATGCTATGGATCAGGCTGAAAATGCCCTGTTGGCATTGAGCCAGGGTCAGGATTCTGCATAGTTGTACTGTCAAAAATTCCAAAAGTGGGCGGTCCTTACTACCTGGAATGATGGTGCCTTGGTAGCTCTCTTTCAGAAGGGTTTGTCATAAACCGTAAAAGATACTATGATGGGATTTCCTGTTCCCTCTGGTCTTGACGATTCTATGTCATTAGCCATTCAGGTTGATTGGCGTTTGCGTGAGCGCAAAACCGCGCGAGAGGTGTTGCCACCTGCTGAACAAATGTCTGAACCTATGCAATGTGATAGAGTTTTGTCTGGGGCGCAGCGTCAGGAGTTCAGAAGGTGTAATAAGCTGTGTTTCTTCTGTGGTGATGCCTCGCATATCATTTCTGTCTGCCCTAAATGAGAGAAACGTTTTGCACACACATTTGCTGTTGGTGGTGTTCAACCTAAGTTTCTTCTGGCAATTACTCTGATCTGCTCCCTGTCCACATTTTCCGCTAAGGCTTTTGTGGATTCGGGAGCAGCTCTGAACCTGATGGACTTGGATTTTGCTAAACGTGGATTTCCTATGACATCTCTGCGGACGCCTATCCCTTTGAGGGGTATTGATGCTACTCCTTTGGCGAAGAATAAACCTCAGTTTTGGACCCAGGTGGTAATGCGGGTCGCCCCAGACCATCAAGAGAATTGCAGATTTTTGGTGTTGCATAATTTGCATGATACCATTGTTCTGGGGTTTCCCTGGTTGCAAATCCATAATCCAGTTTGGGATTGGAAATCTGTGTCTGTGGTGAGTTGGGGTTGTCGGTGTGCCCTTAGTGATGCTCCTGTTTTCTCCACCTCTCCCCAGTCGCATGATGTTCCTGACTATTTGGCTGATTTATATGATGTATTTAGTGAGAATGAGTCTGCGTCTTTGCCTCCTCATAGGAGTTATGACTGTGCAATTGAGCTGAGCCCTGGGTGTAAATTTCCCAAGGGTCGACTTTTCAATTTATCTGTACCCGAGCACGAGGCTATGAGATCCTATATTAAGGAGTCGTTGGAGAAGGGTCATATTAGACCATCCTCTTCACCCTTAGGTGCTGGGTTTTTTTCGTGGCTATGAAAGATGGGTCATTAAAGCCTTGTATTGACTATCGTTCCCTCAACAAAATTACTGTTAAATATCAGTATCCGTTACCCCTGATTTCTGATCTTTTCTCCAGAGTTAAAGGTGCTTGCTGGTTTACCAAGCTTGACCTCAGGGGGGGGCGTATAATCTTATTCGCATTAAGCATGGGGATGAATGGAAGACGGCGTTTAATACTCCGGAGGGACATTTTGAGTACCTGGTGATGCCTTTTGGGCTCACTAATGCCCCTTCTGTCTTCCAGTGCTTCATGAATGATATTTTCCGAGACTTGGTGGATAAATTTTTGATCATCTATCTGGATGATATTTTGATCTTTTCCAAGGATTGGGACTCTCAAGTGGAACATGTTCGGACTGTGTTCCGGATTTTGAGGGAGAATTCCCTGTATGTCAAGGGATCGAAATGCCTTTTTGGTGTACAGAGGATTTCATTTTTGGGATTTATTTTGTCTCCATCAACAATTGAAATGGACCCGGTCAAGGTACAGGCCATTTATGATTGGGTTCAGCTCACTTCTTTGAAGGCCCTCCAGAAGTTTTTGGGTTTTGCTAATTTTTATCGTAAATTTATAGCTAATTTTTCTGGTATTGCCAAACCATTGACTGATTTGACTAAGAAGGGTGCTGATGTGCTGAATTGGTCTCCGGAGGCTGTTACTTCCTTTCAGGAGCTGAAGTGAAGGTTCACTTCTGCTCCGGATTTGCGGCAACACGATGTCTCACTCCCGTTTCAGGTAGAGGTGGACGCTTCTGACATTGGTGCAGGAGCTGTTTTGTCCCCAAAAGACCCTGTGACTTCTAAGATGAATCCTTGTGCTTTCTTTTCCCGAAAGTTCTCCCCATCCAAACGTAACTATGATGTGAGGAATCGGGAACTGTTAGCCAGGAAATGGGCATTTGAGGAGTGGAGACATTGGTTCGAGGGAGCTAAACATCAAGTAGTGGTCCTTACTGACCACAAGAATTTGATTTACCTGGAGTCGGCCAAACGCTTGAATCCTAGACAGGCTAGGTGGGCCTTGTTTTTCACACGTTTTGATTTTGTGGTCTCTTTTCTTCCGGGCACTAAGAATGTCAAGGCAGACGCCCTCTCTAGGAGTTTCTTTGCTGATTCTCCTGTTGTGACCAAGCCTGCTACCATCTTAGGTGAGGGGGTAGTTCTTTCTGCCATCTCGCCCGATTTGAGACGTGCTTTGGAAGAGTTTCAGGAGGACAAACCTGAGCGTTGTCCCATTGGAAAATTGTATGTTCCTGACCAGCGGAGGAAGAGAGTGATGTCTGAAGTTCATTGCTCTGCATTGGCTGGTCATCCAGGTATTTTTGGTACTAGAGATTTGGTGAGTCGGTCTTTTTGGTGGCCCACCTTGTCTCATGATGTCAGGAATTTTGTGCAGTCCTGTGGGACTTGCTCTCGGTCTAAACCTTGTTCTCGCTCTAGTGGGTTGTTGATGCCTTTGCCGGTGCCCAGGAGGCCATGGACCCATATTTCAATGGATTTTATCTCTGATATGCCTGTCTCTCAGAGAATGACTGTTATTTGGTTGATTTGTGATAGATTCTCTAAGATGGTCCATCTTGTACCACTCCCTAAGTTGCCATCTTCCTCAGAGTTGGTGCCCTTGTTTTTGCAACAGGTGGTTCGCTTGCATGGGATTCCTGAGAACATTGTATCTGACAGAGGAGTTCAGTTTGTGTCTAGATTTTGGAGAACTTTCTGTTCCAAGCTGGGAATTCAGTTGTCCTTCTCCTCTGCATTTCACCCTCAGACCAATGGGCAGACGGAGAGAACAAACCAGACATTGGAGTCGTATTTGAGATGTTTTATTTCTGCTGATCAGGATGATTGGGTTTCATTTTTGCCCTTGGCCGAATTTGCTTTAAATAATAGAGCTAATTCTGCCACTTTGATGTCACCTTTTTTTGTAACTTTGGGTTTCATCCTCGATTCTCTTCAGGGCAGGTGGAGCCTTCTGCCTGCCCAGGTGTTGACACTGTGGTGGAGAGAATGCACCAGATCTGGGACCAAGTAGTGGATAAGTTGTCTCTCTCCCAGGAAAAGGCCCAGCGGTTTTCCAACCGGCATAGGACCATTGGTCCCCAGTTTAAGGTGGGTGATATGGTTTGGTTGTCATCAAAGAATATCGCTATGAAGGTGGCTTCTCCAAAGTTTAAACCTAGATTTATTGGACCTTACAAGATTTTGGAGATTCTTAATCTAGTCTCTTTTCAATTGGCTCTTCCTGTTACATTTAAGATCCATAACGTGTTTCATAAGTCTGTGTTAAAGAGGTTTGTTGAGCCAGTAGTTCCTGTGGTGGCACCTCCTGACCCGGTATTGGTTGAAGGTAATGTGGAATATGAGGTTGAGAAGATACTGGATTTTCGCCTGGCTAGACGGAGACTCCAGTATTTGGTTAAATGCAAGGGTTATGGCCAGGAGGATAATTCTTGGGTCCCTGCATCCGATATTCATGCCGAAAGATTGGTTCGTGCCTTTCATCGGGCCCATCCTGATCGCCCTGGTGGCGTGGATGAGGGTTCGGTGACCCCTCCTCAAGGGGGAGGTACTGTTGTGTGTTCATTTTCCCCTTCACCGTCGATGTCTGATGAACTCCCTCTTCTGGTGAAGGAAGGTAGTGAGGCTGATTACCAAACACCTGACCTGGTAGATGATGACTGGGTAACAGGAACTGCTGACTGGATATAAGGCAGCCGACGCCCTTCTGAGTCGCTGGTGATTTCTCTGCTGGATTCTTGGAGACCAGTCTGATTCCTGCTTCCCAAAGATAAGTTTTTGCTCTGCTATTGAACTTATTAGTTTTTCTTTGTTTACCTTGTTTTTTGGAGTTCAGCCATCACCGGTAGGGGGTGTGCTGAGTTCCATTTTTGTCTCTGATCAGTTTGTCTCTTTGCTCTGTCTTCAGAATTTACCTGAGTGCTGATATAGTCATTTTGAAGTCCTAGCGACTTCAGGGCCTGTTTTTCCTATCAGACGGTTGGGACTTTTTTTGGTAGGGTTTTTTGGGGATTGCAGACAGCAGCTTTTCTATCCTGTCCTTTTTAGTTAGCGTGGGCCCCATCGTTTACTCAACCTATTTTTCTATCTGTGTTAGTGTTTTCATCTTGCTTCACCGTCATTATATGTTGGGGGCTGCCTATTGCTTTGGGGTCTGCTCTGGGGCAGTTTAGATTTCCCCTTTCTTTCTTTAGGCCTATTTAGTTCTCCGGCTGTGATCGAGGGGTCTAGGGCATCGTAGGAACCCCCCACGGCTACTGTTAGTTGTTGTGGATAGGATCAGGGGTCTGCAATCCGATAGCTACCAACCTCTCCGGTTTTCTGGACTTAGCTTGTATTTTTGTTTTTTCCTCCTTCGGTGACTCATTCATAACAGATAAGTATTGGGCAGATGATCACACAGCTAACACAATTACAGGAAGTATTCAGTGTGATGTAAACTTTACATAGAAACACACAGATTTCTAATTACATCTACTGAGCGCTGGCTACTGTACAGTTAATAGCATCTCTGTAACACTGCATTGCAAGAAAGATATTAACCTTACCAGATATGCTTTACCCGGATAACGAACTCAAGTAGGGGAGTTACAGGAGGACAGATAAACGTGTGTGTCCTTATCAAATACACAGAATAAAATGTCATCTTCTTCATCCCAGAATACATTGCTTCATTCCCAAAATGCATTGCTTCAATCCCACATGCAACACTTCTGTTAAAGACATAGGCTGTAAATGCTATTTAAGACAGAGCTATAAATTCAGCCACCACTAGATGGTGCTATAACTAAACCAGCACATAATGCAAACATATATGCCCTATTCAGAGGGCGGAACAATCAGTTATCTGCATCCCTGTCTCAGTCTTCACAGGCATCATTCTCTCCGCCTTCACACAAACTGAACATGAAGAGGAAGTCTGAGATCAGCTGCACACCAATTCAGTTCAGTTTGTCCGAAGGCGGAGACAGTGACGCCAGCGCTGATTTAGCGCTGGCATCACAAGTCACAACACAGCAAGACAGCGTTGGGGACAACGAGTGCTGTCACCTCAGGAACAGTGGTTGCAATGGAGGTGAGTATAGGCTTTATTATTTCATTGGGGCCAAACATTTGGTTTAAGAAAGGGTTGTCCTAGTAGTGATCATTCATAAATTGCTTTAATAGGTTTGATCTCGAGGATTAATAGGGATTTGGGGTGTAAGCAATTAGTAAAACACCAAAGTAAACAGAAAAGGGTCTGTGACCCAAACTGGTAGGCGAGACCAGCTAGCCCCATATTATACAAGGTCATAACAATGTTCCACCTGAGGAAGGCAGAAATAATTAATCCTCAGAAGCACATAACCTGAAATATGCAGTTAGTATACACTACCCATTATAAAAATTTCTAATGTGCTACTTACTGCCATGTTTTAGCGCAGATACAAGACATACTGTACTTGTACGGAGAGATGAAAAAGTTGATAGGGGTGACATATAAATATACCGAGGAAATATATATAACAAAATATAAGGAAAAAAGAAAGGGAAGATTGGCTCATCTATTCTCAGACGTATAGTAACCATTCTTTTATAAAACATGGACTCTAATGACCTCTAGAATGAGCTAAGCTAATCTTAGGCTATGCGCCCATGTTGCAGAAATGCTGCGGAAATGTTCGCAGCATTTCCGCGACTCCCTGCTGTGGGTAATTCGCATGTGTTTTCCTGCAAAACACAAGCGTTTTGCAAGTGTTTTTAGCTTGCAGAATTCTAGCGCTTTCCAAGCGATTTCAAGCATCGCTTGGAAAGGTGGCTGACAGGTTGGTCACACTTGTCAAGCATAGTGTACTATGCATATGTAGTATACTACATATATACTACATTCATGCAACATACATGCATACTACATATATACAGCATTCATACAACATACATACATACTACATACTTCATATATACTACATTCATACAACATACATACATACTACATTCATACAGCATACATACATACATAATACATATATACAATATTCATACAACATACATACATACTACATACTTCATATATACTACATTCATACAACATACATACATACTACATACTTCATATATACTACATTCATACAACATACATACATACATACATACTACATATATAGTACATGCATACAACATACATGCATACTACATACATACTACATATATACAACATTCATACAATATACATACATACATACTTCATACTACATGCATACTTCATATAAACTACATTCATACAACATACATACTACATATATACTACATTCATACAGCATACATACATACATAATACATATATACAACATTCATACAACATACATACATACTTCATATATACTACATTCATACAACATACATACTACATATATACTACATTCATACAGCATACATACATACATACATACATAATACATATATACAATATTCATACAACATACATACATACTACATACTTCATATATACTACATTCATACAACATACATACATACTACATACTTCATATATACTACATTCATACAACATACATACATACTACATATATACTACATGCATACAACATACATGCATACTACATATATACAACATTCATACAATATACATACATACATACTTCATACTACATGCATACTTCATATAAACTACATTCATACAACATACATACTACATATATACTACATTCATACAGCATACATACATACATAATACATATATACAACATTCATACAACATACATACATACTTCATATATACTACATTCATACAACATACATACTACATTCATACAGCATACATACATACATACATAATACATATATACAACATTCATACAACATACATACATACTACATACTTCATATATACTACATTCATACAACATACATACTACATATATACTACATTCATACAGCATACATACATACATACATAATACATATATACTACATTCATACAACATACATACATACTACATTGTTGTGAGTTCATTTTCCCCTTCACCATTGAGGTCTGATGAACTCCCTCTTCTGGTGAAGGAAGGTAGTGAGGCTAATTACCAAGCACCTGAGCAGGATGATGATGACTGGGTGACTGGAATTGCTGACTGGATATAAGGCAGCTGACGCCCTTCTGCCTGGCTGGTGATTTCTCTGATGGATTCTAGGAGACCAGTCTGATTCCTGCTCCTCAAAAGCTAAGTTTTCTGCTCTGCTTTTTGCATTTGTGTTTTGGTTTTATTTTGCCTTGTTTTTCTGGATTTCTGCCATTCCCGGCTGGGGTGAGCTGAATTCCTTTTTGCTCTGTCTTCAGAAAATACCTGAGTACTGATATAGTCTTTTTGAAGCCTAGCGTCTTCAGGGCTTTTTTCCCTATGTTGGCTCTTGTTTTGATAGGGTTTTGGCAGATTGCAGACAGCAGCTTTTCTATCCTGTCCTATTTAGGTAGCTTGGGCCCCATCATTTGCTCAGCCTATCTTTCTATCTGTGTGAGTGTTTTTTCATCTTGCTTCACCGTCATTATATGTTGGGGGCTGCCTATTGCTTTGGGGTCTGCTCTGGGGCAGTTTAGATTTCCCTTTCTGTCTTTAGGCTATTTAGTTTTCCGGCTGTGATCGAGGGGTCTAGGGCACCGTAGGAACCCCCCACGGCTACTGCTACTTCATATATACTACATTCATACAACATACATACATACTACATGTATACAACATTCATACAGCATACATACATACTACATACAAAATAGTCCCTAGTCTCACTTTTGGCATTGCTGTGTGAGAAAGTTCCCATGCAGCTTTTACCATAAAATGAGACCAGTGAACAATAGTAACCTCTCAGTGATGCAGTGCAGCAGATCGTCGTGGGACAACCGTGGATTTCTGCAGATCAGGGAGTATATCGCTTGTTTGTTATTTTCTAATTTTTTTCATAGATGACACTGGCTTCGGGGATCAAAGTGACAAGTGATGGTGAGTATGTATTCTACGTTATATGTACTGTATGTCTATATGTATGTATTGTATGAATGTAGGAATGTATTGTATGTAGTATGTATGTAGTATGTATGTTGTATGTATGTTGTATGTCTGTAGCATGTTGTATGTATGTATGTTGTATGAATGTAGTATATATGTAGTATGTATTGTATGAATGTATTGCATGTAGTATGTATGTAGTATGAATGTAGTATGTATGTTGTATGTATGTTGTATGTCTGTAGCATGTTGTATGTATGTAGTATGTACTATGTATGTATGTTGTATGAATGTAGTATATGTAGTATGTATGTATTGTATGAATGTATGAAGGTATTGTATGTAGTATGTAGTATGCATGTTGTATGTATGTAGTATGTCTGTAGCATGTTGTATGTTTGTTGTATGTCGTATGTATGCATGTTGATGAATGTATATATGTATGTATGTATGTAGTATATATGTATGTAGTATGTATGTTGTATGAATATAGTATATATGTAGTATGTATGTATATAGTATGTATGTAGTATGTATGTATGTTGTATGAATGTAGTATGTATGTATGTTGTATGAATGTAGGAAGCCCACGCGAAACGCGCGTCGGGGCTGCTCTGCCTTGTGCCGCGCTCTCCTGCAGTAATCTTATGGGTATGATATTAACCTTTTTGCATTGTGTTTTATTTAATTACCATTTGGAGTGTGTTAGCGCTGTTTTCTCTATATGGTGTCCTGTGCACTATGCACATATAATATCGTTAAGATATAAACATGTGGGCAGTATAGAGATTCATCGCTCCACATACATTCATTACCCAATCTGCTATATAGGGTGTTGCTAGCAGTTACCACATGTGAGCCTTGTATGAGCACTTTTGTCATTTGTCTGTTTTTTGTACTAGCCTTTATGTATTTGTAATAATAAAATATTTTTATTATATACATATATACTTCTTGTGGATTATATCTCCGTGGTTTGTGTAGGATTTATAGTATAGTGGAGTTTCCAAAGTTATTTTAGTGTCCAAAATGAAGGTTTTTTACCTATATTAGAAATGGATATGTATCGGTGGTTTATATTATTATGTAGTATGTATGTAGTATGTAGTATGTATGTATGTTGTATGAATGTAGTATATATGTAGCATGTATGTAGTATGTTGTATGAATGTAGTATATATGTAGTATGTATGTATGTTGTATGAATGTAGTATATATGTAGTATATATGTAGTATGTATGTATGTTGTATGAATGTAGTATATATGAAGTATGTATGTAGTATGTTGTATGAATGTTGTATATATGTAGTATGTATTTTTTTTTTTTTACATTCAACAAATTAGCCGGATGATGGGACTAGTACTGGCCCATCATTGGCTAATGTGTCAATCACTGTCATTGTAGCAGGCATAGCCCGATGGGACTTGTAGTCCCATCGGACGATGCCTGCACACACACAAGACCCCCGGCAGGCCCGCACAGACCCCCGGCAGCCGGCACAGGCCCCCGGCAGGCCCGTACAGACCCCCGGCAGCCGGCACAGTCTCGTACAGACCCCCGACAGCCGGCACAGGCCCCCGGCAGGCCCGTACAGACCCCCGGCAGCCGGCACAGGCCCCCGGCAGGCCCGTACAGACCCCCGACAGCCGGCACAGGCCCCCAGCAGGCCCGTACAGACCCCCGACAGCCGGCACAGGCCCCCGGCAGGCCCGTACAGACCCCCGACAGCCGGCACAGGCCCACAGCAGGCCTGTACAGACCCCCGACAGCCGGCACAGGCCCCCGGCAGGCCCGTACAGACCCCCGGCAGCCGGCACAGGCCCCCGGCAGGCCCGTACAGACCCCCCGCAGTCGGCACAGACCGCGCATCATGATGCGCACAGACCGCGCATCATGATGACATCATTTCAGCAGCCAATCACAGCCACAACAGTGGCTCATTGCATTATGGGGATTTCCGATTCCGGTATCCAATATTGAAAAAATATCGGTACTCGGTATCAGAATTCCGATACAGCGAATATCGGCCGATACCCGATATTTGCAGTATCGGAGTGCTCAACACTAATGAGGACCATAGGGTTTAAATATGAACTCATATATCAGGATGTATTATGACTCCATAACTAGGCTCTGAGTGTGGGGCTCTTGAGACACCGTTTCTATGAATGTTTGCATGCACCAGTGCGCATGTAATTCATGCACTACAATGCTAGCAATGCTATAGGTCACACACCGTGTGGTGTGCGGATGTTACCACTTCACTATAGCAGGGACAAAAAATAAATAAAATAAAGTTTGTGATGCCAGGGTGCACTAAATTAACCTCTTCCTCCTGGTGGTGTGATGTAATCTGGTTCATTCCAAACAGTCCATAAGATAGGGAGGCCAGAGGAGCTGTGCATAACTTTTACTTGTTGCACTAAAGCACAGGTACATCCAGATAAATGATGATTTAACCGAGATTCAGTGCCAATGAAGCAATCACAGTTATTTTCCAGTATAGTAATTATACTGTCTCCTCCAGATGGCTGTAATCCCAAGCATTCTAACTAGCAGCTTCTTAGATAATTGTATAACTCGAACTTACACCACCAGGCATCCACAGGTAGTTTAACTCCACCGCCGCTGCAACTGTAGAAAGACCAGGACAAACTATGCTGTATTCTTCAAAAATCTTGTATTAGTTTACAATGGACAGTAGGTAAAAAAGGAGTAATCTGTACAGCGAAGTGCACATGTGTCTTGAGTAATGGCTGCTGTAGGCTAAACTGAAGAAGAAGGGAGGAGCAACCTAATACAGAGTTCAACTATGGGAGGGACATAGGGACAAATCTTCACACAGTCTAATTCTACCTAGCAACAACAGGGAATTTTGCTGATTGGGGAAAAAAATAAACACAGAGAAATATACATTACAGGTTGTTCCCATTCATGGGACACAACACTCCCCATCTAAAATCATCAGATTTCATAAGTCCTTGTGCGAGATAAGGAGATGACTCTATCCCTTGAAGTAGTGAAACCTGCAATGAGAGAAGAGAAGAAAAACAAAGCAACATAATGCAGAAATCAAGTCCATACTTATAGTAAAATGTAGACCTTGAATATAAAATGAAAAATGAGTCCAATAGAAAACCCATCTTTGGATTGGGGAAGCTGCAACATGCCAACTCTTCCACCAACCCAACAGTAGAAGTTCAGTCCACAAGGGGAAGTTAAAGTTCAGTTGGATGCTGATGATCCTGAGTCCTGGTATGGCAGTAGAATGCGAAGGTATGCTCTTCGCCCCACCATGGCAGAGTCCAGTGACAAAGCCAAGTTCATGTGACTCCTGCTTGAAGGAGCCATCAGATGATGAACCTGAAATTCATGTCAGCAGGCGCGATGACTGACCAGCTGGAAGGATGTCCAGAGTGATGAGATCTCAGCTTCCGTACTGGCACCTTGGTCAAACAACTTGTAAGGCAGGTTGGCTGGAGATCCTTCCTAGACTCTGGTTCTCTTGGCCCAAGTTCATTAAAGCACCACTATCCAATGCCTCCTCCAAGAGCAATGAACGACCATTGTAATGCTCTAAAAACATACTCCAAACTGCCAAATCAGCTCTGTGCTCTGCGGAAATACGCACAAAGTGATGAAGAGCAGGAACGCCCGCAGTAGCACTGGCTAACATACGCAAAAAAACTCGCCCCATCGGAATAATCCGACGTGCAAAATTTAGTTTTCCTAACAGCAACTGTATATCCCGCGAATACAGTTTCTTTAACCGGCGCGCCCTAGCAACCTCCTTCCTCAACACAATCACTTTCTCTTCGGGTAATCGACATTCCCATTCAACAGTGTCAATAACAATACCCAAAAGATGCAAACAAGTACATGGAACTTCCGTCTTACTTGGGGCCAACAGCACCCCAAAATACCCCGCTACCCATTCCAAGGCCCTCAAAATGTTCTGACAACATGACGACTCACTCGGGCCAACACACAAAAAGTCATCTAAATAATGGATCGCCGAATCAAAACCGGAAACATCGCGAACCACCCATTCCAGAAAAGAACTAAAAGCCTCGAAGTATGCACATGACAATGAACAGGCCAAAGGCAAACACCGATCCACGAAAAATTCCCCTTTCCAATAACAACCCAACAACTTAGAACTATCCGGATGAACGGCAATAACCGAAATGCAGATTCAATATCTGTCTTTGCCATAAGGGCCCCTTTTCCACACTTCCTGACCCACCGTACTGCCTCAGCCAAAAGAAGTGTAGACCACTGAGCAGATCTCTGGATCAATGATGAATGAGACGAAACTTATTTGGTTCTTTCTTGGGCACCACCCCCAAACTACCAAATCCTTAAACGGAGGATAACTGTCACGATCCATGCTGGATTGTGACAGATAAAAGCACATGTAACATTTTTTTTCCTTTAAGCTGGTTGCTTAAAGTTAGCTTTGCCCCTGGTGGCCATTAGGGTCATTACACAGTGGTGTCTTTAGTTCTAGTTTTGCCCCCGGTGGGGCTAGTATTATTACACGGGAATCACTAGCAGGTGTGATGGCTCTGGCTCTTGCCTATAAAGGAGTCAGGTGGTCTCACTCACTGTTGGTGATACTGGTCATTTCCAACCATCCTTGGTGTGGAAGGAGCAACAGTGAGGAGTTCCTTGCAGCTCTGATAAAGCTTTGGTGAAGTAGCAGCTATTCAGGAGGAAAGCTGCACTCAGGTGCTGGACTCTGTTGCTGGGAGCAATAGCAACAGAGCAAAGCTAAGTGGTTTTTCCCTGTTTGTAACTTTCCTTTGCAGGAGGTCTCCACGTCCCCATTCCCTATGGCAGGGGCTGCCATTTTATCGGTTTCCCTGGTGTTTCCCTTTTCTCTGTAAATTCGCCCTGCTGGAGGTGGTGTATCCAGATACACGTGTAACTATTGAAATTCGCCTGCTGGAGGCGGTGTATCCGGCTGCACATTTCATTGTTTAAATTCGCCCTGCTGGAGGCGGTGTATCCAGGGTCACGGGTGTCATAGAAATTCGCCCTGCTGGAGGCGGAGTATCCTGTCACCTGTGACATCACATTATCACCAACCATACATTTTTTCTGCTGAGCCATGGACCCAATGCAGACCTTTGCCCAAATGCTGCAGATCTTTACTAATGAGATTAGGGGGCTGCGCGGTGAGTTGGTGCAGGAACTGCAGCTGTTGGTGGGCTTTGGGGGCTTGGTTCAGGAACAGGCTCAGCCAGAACCCAAGATATCCCTCCCTGACAGGTTTTCTGGAGGGAGAGATCAATTCTTGGTTTTTCAGCAGGCCTGAAAATTATACTTCAGGCTGCACCCTCGTTCATCAGGGAGTGAAGAGCAACGGGTGGGAATCATTATGTCCCTTCTTAAGGGGGATCCCCAATCCTGGGCCTTCTCCCTGCCGGACGATTCACCATCATTAGAGTCCGTGGATGAGTTTTTTGCGGCTTTGGCGCTAGTGTATGGGGATCCTGATGGCGTCTCCCTGGCAGAATCCCGACTCCGTAGGTGTCAACAGGGAGCCCGGGTTGCTGAGGAGTACTGCTCAAAGTTTAGGAGGTGGGCCACTGACACTCAGTGGAATGACCCTGCACTTAGGAGTCAATTTGTGCAGGGTCTGTCTCCAAAGTTGCAGAATACTCTGGTGCAGTACGCCGCCCCCATGTCGCTGGAGGCCGCCATGACCCTTGCCATCCGGGTGGATAGACGCCTTAGGGAGAGACATACACAAAACGTGCCCCCTCTTGTCCTCGCTAGGGAGGAGGACCCACCAGTGCGGACGGAGGAACCCAGGCAGCCCAGTGTTGTTGGTACAAAAAAGGGGTTGTCTGCGGCTCGCCATGGTGGGGGGGTATGCTTTTCTTGTGGGAAGCCGGGCCATTTCATGGGAGCCTTCCCAGTGTGTGCCAAGTCTCCAGATGAACCCATGCAAGTAGGAGGGGCTAGTTTGTGTACAGGGCTGCCTACGGTTCAGGGAGTGGTGTCGGCATGTTTCTACTGCGGGCAGACTGGTCATGTCCTTCAGGCTTGCCCTACGTGCACCAAATTATCTATGCCATCTCAGAAGCCGCATTCCCCTGGTCGCTTGGAGGGAGGCGACCAGGGAGTGTATATTTCCTCCATTTTACCCTCCCAAGGTACTATGTCAGCGGAGGTTTTGGCTGGTGGGGTACCGTAGGTGATACCGGTGCTTGTGGACAGCGGAGCAGGAGTCAGTCTCGTGGATGCTCGCTTTGTCCAGACTCATGGCCTGAGGTTTATGACGCTAGCGCAACCTATAACCAGGCCATAAACTCTGTTCCACTGAGCCAGGGGACCTTGACTCAAGTCGTAGAAAATATCCATCTGCGGATAGGACATCATGACGAGTCCTTGGCATGCTACGTCTTGGAGGGAATGCCGGTGCCTATTGTTTTAGGCCTCCCTTGGCTGAAAAAACACAACCCGGTAATAGATTGGCGGGCTAGGGAAGTAGTCAGCTGGGGGCAGTCGTGTGAGGGCTGCTGTCTAGGGGCTACTGTCTCTGCCGTCTCTCTGCAACTGGCCTCTTCCTCTCCTGTGGGAACAGCAGAGGTGCTACAGGAGAGTAGGGGCAAGTCTATACCCTCGCCATTAGCCAACCCTGGGAGGCGCAGACCTCGTGGTGGAAGGGTTTGGAGGGTGGTGAGCCCCTTGGTGAATTGCGGGGGTGTGAGTGTGGTGACACAGGGGGATGCCTCTGTTGTCAGTTCCATATTGTGACAAACTAATGTGTGGCAATAAACGTTCAGGTCCGGACCTGTGTGTGAACGAGCATGTATGGGTGGCCACCAAAATACATCCAGTGGAAGTGTGTTGCGGAGTCTTGCTAGCTCCAGTTACCCCCAAACGTGCACATACACAACTCGCTCCCCAGGTCGGTGCTTTGGAGATGTGTGGTGCCTCCAGAACATACATTGCCAATACCAGCGGTGCTCGTTTGTCATGAACCTGAAGTTCAGGTAGTGGCTGGGGTGAACTCTGAATCTGGGCGTCCCCTCTGTAGGTGGTTCACTGATGAGGAGTGGTCTTGAGGGTCCAGAGGCCCCTCATTGAGGGAGGGTACTGTCACGATCCATGCTGGATTGTGACAGATAAAAGCACATGTAACCTTTTTTTCCTTTAAGCTGGTTGCTTAAAGTTAGTTTTGCCCCCGGTGGCCATTAGGGTCATTACACAGTGGTGTCTTTAGTTCTAGTTTTGCCCCCGGTGGGGCTAGTATTATTACACGGGAATCACTAGCAGGTGTGATGGCTCTGGCTCTTGCCTATAAAGGAGAGTCAGGTGGTCTCACTCACTGTTGGTGATATTGGTCATTTCCAACCATCCTTGGTGGAGGAAGGAGCTAGAGAAGAGTTCCTTGCAGCTCAGTCAGAGTCCTGGTGTGGAAGGAGCAACAGTGAAGAGTTCCTTGCAGCTCTGATAAAGCTTTGGTGAAGTAGCAGCTATTCAGGAGGAAAGCTGGACTCAGGTGCTGGACTCTGTTGCTGGGAGCAATAGCAACAGAGCAAAGCTAAGTGGTTTTTCCCTGTTTGTAACTTTCCTTATATGTGTTTTAGTGCAGTGGTGGGATTAGTTCCTGCACCGCCCAATTCATTAGAAAGGGATAGGTGCAGGGCAGGCTAGGGTTTTTAGGTATCCTGCTCGTCGCCAGGTGCGGAACCTGCCTAGGGACCGTCAGGAGTGTAGAGACACTGACTCAGGGGAGTGCAGGAGGTCTCCATGTCCCTGTTCCCTATGGCAGGGCCCTCCATTGTATCGGTTTCCCTGGTGTTTCCCCTTTCTCTGTAAATTCGCCCTTCTGGAGGCAGTGTATCCAGATACACGTGTAACTATTGAAATTCGCCTGCTGGAGGCGGTGTATCCAGGGTCATGGGTGTCATAGAAATTCGCCCTGCTGGAGGCAGAGTATCCAGTCACCTGTGACATCACAATAACTAAAAGGACCAGCCATGCGGCCCAACACGACCTCCTTACCCAGTTTCTCAGAAACCACCTCTCCATAAGTTTCAGCCGACCGAAGTTTCTTGAGAACCCAGGGAATAACAAAAGAAGGAGCAGGAATCATAAAACCAATGTTAAAACCTAACAACAATTCCTTTTTTCCCTATCTAGTATCTATTTAGATAAGGGGCCATCTTTTCCAACCTCACTGGAGCCTCCCCCTTGTGAATAAGTGCCCCCTGCTTTAAGCTTTCCTTTCTTAAAACATCTGGCTGCCCCATGCGAGGAGCCATTGCAATGGGAGCAGAGGAGTTTAAACAGTTTAAACTTACAATTGGCTCCAAACTTACACTGGCTGTCGTTGAACTGCCAACATAAACCCAATTTTTGTCCCTGGCCTGACCCGTCTTTCCCCCAGCCTCTGCTGTGCTGAACTGACTGTTGGCATGACTGGTAGTCCCGACCCCACCATGAAAGGAATTACCTGATCTATTTGGTGCCATAATCCTCAGCCACAGGCCTATTGTCATGGTTAGGACATGGTTAATGTCCTGTTCTCACAGGGTTAACTTTTGCCGGCCTCTCTTTGGATCTGGGAGGGGTATTTATACTCACTCCAAACTAGCATTCTCTGTCAGTTATACTGCTGTTCTGGTCTGTCTGACCCCTGGTGTGCGTGTACTCTGCATTGTTTGTTTGCTTCCTGTGTATGACCCGGCTTGTTCCTTCACTCTGTACTCCGTCTCTTGTTTTGATACTATTGTCTTTTCTGGTTCTGACCTCCTGGCTTGGCTATCATTACTCCCAGTTTACCCCTATTGTACCGTCTAATGCCCGTTCTGGTTTTCTGATCTATTGCTACGTCCTGACTATCCATTCTGTCTAATCCTTTGGTACTGTATTGCTATCTCGTGTTTTGACCTCGGCTTGATCTGGTTTCTGTCTCTGTCTATGCCCCCTTGGTAACATTGTCCTGTAGTTACCTTTCTAGGAGTTTCCCTGCAGCTCCTAGCTCTGTGGAGCTTAGGCCACGCCCCCAGCAGTCACGTGCTTCAGGTCCTGGAGCATGCATTGTCACCACTGCTGCCCGCTCCGCAGGTATCTTTGTGCACTGTCTTTGTACTCAGGACACGCGCACTGGCTCAGTGAGCAAGTGCAGTGCGGTTTTCCTGACATTATTACTGACCATTTCAGTTTTTGTTTTCCTCTGAAGAGAAAAAAAAAAAAAAAGGTGTGTGTTATCCTCATGGATCCCATACAAGCTTTGGCTGATCAGGTCAAGCACCTGACCCAAATGTTCCATAAACTCAATGTGGAACAGCGCACGATGGCACATACCCAGCAACAGTTGGTGGTTTCTGTGCAGGGGGGTGTCGATGCAGGGGCTTCCAGTTCTGGGGGTAGAGATGTGTCATTAGCATCCCCCGAATCTCTGGTCAAATTGCCCGACCCTTTCTCAGGGGATAAAAAGGAGATCAGGTCTTTCAGAGAAGGATGCAAGCTTTTTTTTTTCTCCAAGGCCCCGCTCCTCCAGGGATGAGTTCCAGAGGGTGGGGGTCATTATTTCCCTACTTCGGGGGGCTCCGCAAGCATGGGCTTTTTCTCTGTCTTCCTCTGCTCCTGAACGTATGTCAGTGAACTTGTTCTTTGAGGCTCTGGGGCACATCTATGATGAGCCTGATAGAGTGCGTCTGGCTGAGGATATGGTGATGAGTGTGACACAAGGGAGGCACTCTGCTGAATGGTTCTGCTCAGAGTTTAGACGTCGGACTGCCGAAGTATCCTGGAACGACGCCGCCCTGAGGGGGTTGTTTCGCAGGGGCCTTTCAGACCATCTGCAGGACGCTCTGGCATCCACCTCCTGATAACCTGGAGGACGCCATGATGCAGGCGGTCCGTATGAACCAGAGACTCCGTGCTAGCGGAATGATGCAACAAGAGTCTCCCTTGTACCCCAAATTGTGTGACACTGCACCTGTATCTGAGCCCATGAAGGTTGGGTCAGTCTCGGTTAAGGAGAAGGAGAGAAGGCACCGTAGATACAACCTACTATGCTTTTACTGTGGAGCCTCTGGACATTGGAAAAGGAATTGCTCCTCCTGCCCTTCTTCAGAGAAACCATCAGAGAAACGACTGAGTCTGGGCAACAATCGAGGAGGCTGTCCAAACTCCCAGGTACATTTTTTCTCACGTACAAAAATGGTGCTCCAGGTAGAATTGGAAATTGCTGGCGGTCCGGTTATGACCACCGCCTTTGTTGACTGTGGTTCCTCCATTAATCAGATTGATGCCCAAGTTGTGACTCTTAATAAGATAGGGACAGTCAGGTTAAAAGACCCTGTTAAAATTGTGGCTGTGGATTCATCCCCTCTTACCCGGGATGGAATTTGTTTTATGTCTGAAGTTTTTTCTATGAAAGTGGGTTCCACTCATGTGGAAAATTTAAGTTGTTTCATTATGAATAATCTGCCTGTAGGACTGGTATTGGGAATGCCCTGGTTGCAACGCCACAATCCTCTTATTGATTGGGTGAAGGGGGAGATCATCCGATGGGGATGTAATGATAATGGTCTGTGTTGTAACCCAGTTCCTTTTGTCAATCCGATAAAATCCGTATCTGTGTCATCTGTCGGTCTGGAGAGTATTCCGGAGTACCTGAGAGACATTAAAGATGTGTTTTCCGAAAGCGAGGCTGGGGCGCTCCCACCACATAGACCATATGATTGTGATATTGATTTAGTACCTGGAGCCAAATTACCCAAGGCTCGTTTGTTTAATTTGTCCGGGCCTGAGTGCCAAGCTATGAAAGAGTACATTAAAGAAAGCCTTCGCAAGGGGCATATTCGGCCCTCGGTCTCACCCGAGGCAGCGGGGTTTTTCTTTTTAAAGAAAAAAGATGGTGGGTTGCGACCGTGCCTCGACTTTCGAGAACTGAACAAAATTACTGTTAAGAACACGTACCCTCTCCCGTTGATTCCTGATCTATGCAATCAACTCACGGGAGCCAAATGGTTTTCTAAGCTCGATCTACGAGGGGCTTATAACCTTATAAGGATCCGGGAGGGGGATGAATGGAAAACAGCATTCCTAACAACTGAGGGGCTGTTTGAAAACCTGGTTATGCCCTTTGGCCTCACTAACGCTCCTACGATTTTTCAGAATTTTATTAATGTTGTTTTTTCTGACTTGATTGGACGTTATGTAGTCATTTACCTGGATGACATCTTGATATACTCTGAGGACAGTCAGTCACACTTGCATCATCTACGTACGGTGCTTATGAGACTCCTGGAGAACCATTTGTATGCTAACCTGGAGAAGTGCTCATTTTTTATGCAAGAACTGTCTTTTCTGGGTGTAATTGTATCCGGGGAGGGATTCCGCATGGATTCAGGGAAGGTTCAGGCCATTACAGATTGGGTGCAGCCTCATGACCAGAAGGGGTTGCAGCGAATTCTGGGCTTCGCTAATTATTATAGGAAGTTCATTAAAGGGTTCTCGCAGGTGGTAAAACCCTTGACGGACCTCACTCTTAAAAGGGCAGATGTAAAAAATTGGTCCGTGGCCGCAAAAAAATCCTTCCTGGCATTAAAGAAGAGTTTTACTACAGCCCCTGTGTTGGTACAACCCGATTCGTCAAGACCTTTCATCGTCGAGGTCGACGCTTCGGAAGTGGGGGTGGGGGCAGTATTGTCACAGGGCCCCTCTACCCTGACTAACCTCCAACCCAGTGCCTTTTTCTCTAGGAAGTTCTCTTCGGCCGAGAGAAACTATGATGTCGGTAACAGGGAATTGATAGCAGTTAAATTGGCCTTCGAAGAATGGAGGCATTTTTTGGAGGGGTCGCTCATCCCTTTACGGTCATCACTGATCATAAAAACCTGGCCTATATCGAGTCTGCTAAGAGATTGACCCCCAGACAGGCTTGGTGGGCACTTTTTTTTTCTCGATTTCATTTTACCATAACGAACCGACCAGGGTCAAAAAATGTAAAGGCAGATGCCTTATCCCGAAGATTTGATTCTGTGTCCCCTCCAGAACCTCCTTCCTCCATTCTTCAACTGGGAGTGGTTGCAGCCGAAATCTCCTCTGAGTTACAGAGAGAGATTCTGGAAGCACAAGCACAAGCTCCCAGGAATAAACCCCCAGGTAAATTGTTTGTACCCGAACAATTCCATCCCACACTCCTTCAAGAATTTCATGACTCTGTATTAAGTGCACACCCTGGTATTGCAGCTACCCGGGGGGCAGTAGCTAGGGGTTTTTGGTGGCCCTCTATGGGTACTGATATAAAAAGGTTTGTGAATACTTGTGGGGTGTGCGCGAGCTCTAAAAGCTCTCAGGTCCGGCCGGCCGGGGGAATTGGTGCCTTTGCCAATTCCGGAAAAACCATGGACACACCTGTCCATGGACTTTATCACTAACCTTCCACCTTCCAAGGGCAACTCAGTGGTATGGGTAGTGGTTGATAGATTTTCTAAGCAAGCACACTTTGTGCCATTTCCTGCATTACCATCCGCTGAAACCTTGGCCTGCTTGTTTATACAGCACATTGTTCGACTGCATGGAGTGCCTGTGAATGTGGTGTTGGACAGGGGTGTGCAATTTGTGGCCAGGTTTTGGAGAGCGTTTTGTATGAAGTTGGGGGTCACGTTGTCATTCTCCTCTGCCTATCACCCGGAATCCAACGGACAAACGGAACACACCAACCAGTCATTGGAGCAGATTCTGAGATGCCTGGCCTCCAGACAGGAAGACTGGTGTGAGGTATTACCCATGGCAGAATTTGCATTCAACTGTCGGATTAATCAGTCTACCAGAAAGTCTCCCTTTCTGGTCAATTATGGGTTTGTTCCGCAGTTTGGGGAATTTTCCCATATGGATTCGGATTGCCCTGGTGCTGAGGGGATGGTACAACAATTAAAAACCCTCTGGAAGGAGGTACAGGGGAACATCTCCAAAGCCCAGAAGAAGTTCAAACATTTTGCAGACAGGAGGAGGGGGGTGGTTCCTGCGTTGACAGTGGGGGAAAAAGTCTGGTTGTCCACCCATAACATCAAACTTAAAATACCCTCTATGAAGTTGGCCCCAAATTTATTGGCCCATACAAGATTGTAGAGGTGATCAACCTGGTGGCATACAGATTACAGTTGCCCACCTCCTTCAAAATCTCTAACGTCTTCCACAGGTCCCTATTAAAACCTGTGGGGACAGTTAGAGAAGATCCCTCATCTGTGGCTCCACCAGTGTTGGTAGAGGGTCAACTGGAGTACGAGGTAGGGCACATCGTTGATTCGTGGTGGGTGCACCGGAGACTTCAGTACCTTATCTGTTGGAAGGGATATTCCGTTGAGGATCGGTCGTGGGTTCCGGCCAGTTCGATGCACGTTGATCGACTGGTGCGGGCTTTTCATGCCAGGTACCCTGAGAAACCTGGGGGTCCAGTGGCCCACCATTAAGAGGGGGATACTGTCATGGTTAAGACATGGTTAATGTCCTGTTCTCACAGGGTTAACTTTTGCCGGCCACTGTTTGGATCTGGGACGGGTATTTATACTCACTCCAAGCTAGCATTCTCTGTCAGTTATACTGCTGTTCTGATGTGTCTGACCCCTGGTGTGTGTGTACTCTGCTTTGTTTGTTTGCTTCCCGTGTATGACCCGGCTTGTTCCTTCACTCTGTACTCCGTCTCTCGTTTTGGTACTATTGTCTTTTCTGGTTCTGACCTCCTGGCTTGGCTATTGTTACTCCGTTACAGTTTACACCTATTGTACCGTCTAATGCCTGTTCTGGTTTTCTGATCTATTGCTACGCCCTGACTATCCATTCTGTCTAATCCTTTGTACTGTATTGCTATCTCGTGTTTTGACCTCGGCTTGATCTGGTTTCTGTCTCTGTCTATGCCCCCTTGGTAACATTGTCCTGTAGTTACCTTTCTAGGAGTTTCGCTGCAGTTCCTAGCTCTGTGGAGCTTAGGCCACGCCCCCAGCAGTCACGTGCTTCAGGTCCTGGAGCATGCATTGTCACCACTGCTGCCCGCTCCGCAGGTATCTTTGTGCACAGTCTTTGTATTCAGGACACACGCACTGGCTGAGTGAACAAGTGCAGTGCGGTGTTCTTTTGGAAGTGCATTGAGCAGCAAGGTGGTGTGCTGGTAAAAGGGGAAAAAAAACAAAAAAAAAAACCTTTTAAATCTTCTTCCTGAGCGAGTGTGAACGAGCTGAGTGTGACCTGAGCGTAAGTGCGAACTGTGGTAAGTGTGTGACTTGAAATTCAGTGAAGAGGTATTTGGAAAACCTATAACAAATACCTGTGTGAGTTGCTGAATTGTAAGTTGCTGAGTGCTTTCTACCTGTTCAATTTTTGCGGGGCTTTGGGGGCTTGTTTAACCTATATTTTCTCTCTTCAGGGTTAATCTCTTATTTTACTATCTGTGTTTTTAAGGGTAAACTATATTGCATTTAAATCTTGAGGTGTAACTATATTCACAAGGGGTTAATTAAGGGTGGGAGTTCATACAGTAATTAAGGGTTTATAAGGGGCACCTGGTTGGGGCTCAACTCCTTTTGGAAGTGCATTGAGCAGCAAGGTGGTGTGCTGGTAAAAGGGGAAAAAAAAACAAAAAAAAAAAACTTTTAAATCTTCTTCCTGAGCGAGTGTGACCTGAGCGTAAGTGCGAACTGTGGTAAGTGTGTGACTTGAAATTCAGTGACTTTAGATTCAGGGAGTTTCCAAGGGAGGTCTTACTGAATTGCTGTTATATTAATCCTTTTTTTTTTATTTATTTATTTTTGCTTATCTTATTGTCTGGTGCAATCCCCATTAGGATGTGCTCCACTATTGCCAATGCCATCCAGTGCACGTCTTGCCGCATGTATGAAATCCTTGAACAGCCGGTGGAGGGTGCATACTGCTGTGCAAGATGTGAGCACGTTGTGCATTTGGAAGCCCAGATACTGGATCTAAATGTGCAGCTGGCAACACTGAGATCCATAGACAATATGGAAAGGAGTCTTCTGCTCACTGAGCAGACGCTCAATGGGATAGATGAGGGGGGGGATGCTAGGTTGGAGCTGCAGGACAATGAAGCAGCTAGCTGGGTGACAGTTAGAAGGCGGGGTAGAGGGAAGAGCACAGGGAGGCTAGTCCTGATCTGGCACACCCCAATAAGTTTGCTAAGTTGGCAGATGAGGGGAGTGTTAGTGCAGGAGTAGCACTGCTGCAGCAAGGCATGTCCTCTGAAAGCCGGAGGAGTGTCTGCTCCAGTAAGGGGGGAAATAGGAGAGCAGGGCAGGCCTGACAGGTTCTGGTAGTGGGAGACTCAATTATTAGGGGAACAGATAGGGCAATCTGTCACAAAGACAGGGATCGTCGAACGGTGTGCTGCCTACCTGGCGCTCGAGTCCGACACATCGCTGATCGGGTTGACAGATTACTGGGAGGGGCTGGAGAGGATCCAGCGGTCATGGTGCACATTGGCACAAATGACAAAGTTAGAGGTAGGTGGAAGGTCCTTAAAGATGATTTCAGGGAATTAAGCTGTAAGCTTAAAGCAAGGACCTCCAAGGTGGTATTTTCGGAAATACTTCCTGTACCACGTGCCACGCCAGAGAGGCAACGGGAGATTAGGGAGGTTAATAAGTGGCTCAGGAATTGGTGTAGGAAGGAGGGGTTTGGGTTCCTGCAGAACTGGGCCGACTTCTCAGTTGGCTACAGGTTCTACGCTAGGGACGGGCTGCACCTCAATGGGGAGGGTGCAGCTGTGCTGGGGGAGAAAATGGCTAGAAGGTTGGAGGAGTGTTTAAACTAGGGACAGGGGGGAGGGTATTCCTTTTATAGGAGGGGAAGACAGTGCAGATAGAGACCTGGGCACAAATAATGACATTGGGGGTGGAGGTGGCATGGGGGGTGGGGTTAGAACAGTTAATAATTTAAGAAAGAATAGAGGTACAGAGAGATACATAAAGTGCATGTATACTAATGCCAGAAGTCTCGCCAACAAAATGGAGGAATTGGAGTTAATGTTGTTGGAACATAATTATGACATGGTGGGGATATCTGAGACATGGCTGGATGAGAGCCATGACTGGGCTGTTAATTTACAGGGCTATAGTCTGTTCAGAAATGACCGTACAAATAAGCGAGGGGGAGGCGTGTGTTTATATGTAAAATCATCCTTAAAACCCATCCTTCGTGATAATATATATGAATCTAATGAAAATGTAGAGTCCCTGTGGGTAGAGATAAGGGGAGGGGGGAAAAATAATAAATTACTGATAGGGGTTTGTTATAAATCTCCAAAAATAATGGAAGCTACAGAGAATATCCTCATAAAGCAAATAGATGAAGCAGCAACTCAAGGAGAAGTCATTATTATGGGGGACTTCAACTACCCTGAAATACATTGGGGAACCGAAATCTGCAGTTCCAGCAAGGGTAATAGGTTTCTGACAACGATGAGAGACAATTACCTTTCACAACTGGTTCAGGACCCAACAAGAGGGGGGGCACTGCTAGACCTAATATTAACCAACAGGCCAGACCGCATATCAAATGTAAGGGTTGAGGGTCACTTGGGTAATAGTGATCACAAATTAATAAGTTTTCATGTATCCTTTAATAAGATGTGTAGTAGAGGGGTTACAAGGACACTAAACTTCAGGAAGGCAAATTTCCAACGGATGAGAGATGATCTTGGTGCAATTAACTGGGACGATATCCTGAGACATAAAAATACACAAAGAAAATGGGAGAAGTTTATTAGCATCCTGAATAGGACCTGTGCACAATATATACCGTATGGGAATAAACATGCGAGAAATAGGAGGAAACCACTATGGCTAAATAGAGCTGTAAGGGGCGCAATAAGAGATAAAAATAAAGCATTTAGAGAATTAAAGCAAGTAGGTAGTGATGAGGCATTAAATAAATACAGAAGATTAAATAAATTCTGTAAAAAGCAAATCAAGACAGCAAAGATTGAGACAGAGAGACTCATTGCCAGAGAAAGTAAAAATAATCCCAAAATATTCTTTAACTACATAAATAGTAAGAAGCTAAAAAATGATAGTGTTGGTCCCCTTAAAAATAGTCTGGGTGAAATGGTGGATGAGGATGAGTAAAAAGCCAATATGCTAAATGACTTTTTTTCAACAGTATTTACACAAGAAAATCCCATGACGGATAACATGATCAGGGAAAAAAATTCTCCATTAAATGTCACCTGCTTAACCCAGCAGGAAGTATGGCGGCGTCTACAAATCACTAAAATTGACAAATCCCCGGGCCCGGATGGGATACACCCCCGAGTACTGCAGGAATTAAGCACAGTCATAGATAGACCACTATTTTTAATCTTTAAAGATTCCATAATAACAGGGTCTGTACCACAGGACTGGCGTATAGCAAATGTGGTGCCAATATTCAAAAAGGGGACAAAAACTGAACTTGGAAATTATAGGCCAGTAAGTTTAACCTCAACTGTGGGTAAAATCCTGGAGGGTTTTCTAAGAGATACTATACTGGAGTATCTGGAGAAGAATAACCTTATGACCCAATATCAACATGGGTTTACAAGGGACCGTTCCTGTCAGACTAATCTGATAAGCTTTTATGAAGAGGTAAGTTCCGGACTGGACCAAGGGAATGCAGTGGACGTGGTGTACATGGACTTTTCAAAAGCTTTTGATACGGTGCCACACAAAAGGTTGATACATAAAATGAGAACAATGGGGATAGGGGAAAATATGTGTAGGTGGGTTAAGACCTGGCTCAGGGATAGGAAACAAAGGGTGGTTATTAATGGAGCACACTCGGACTGGGTCACGGTTAGCAGTGGGGTACCACAGGGGTCAGTTTTGGGCCCGCTTCTTTTTAACATATTTATTAATGACCTTGTAGGGGGCATAGAGAGTAGAATTTCAATATTTGCAGATGACACTAAACTCTGCAGGGTAATTAATACAGAGGAGGACAATTTTATATTACAGGAGGATTTATGTAAACTAGAAGCTTGGGCTGATAAATGGCAAATGAGCTTTAATGGGGATAAATGTAAGGTCATGCACTTGGGTAGAACGAACAAGTTGTATAATTATGTGCTTAATTGTAAAACACTGGGCAAAACAGTCACTGAAAAAGACCTGGGTGTATGGGTGGACGACAAACTCACATTTAGTGGCCAGAGTCAAGCAGCTGCTGCAAAGGCAAATAAAATAATGGGATGCATTAAAAGAGGCATAGATGCTCATGAGGAGAACATAATTTTACCTCTATATAAGTCACTAGTGCGACCACACTTAGAATACTGTGTACAGTTCTGGTCTCCGGTGTATAAGAAAGACATAGCTGAACTGGAGCGGGTGCAGAGAAGAGCGACCAAGGTTATTAGGGAACTAGGGGGTCTGCAATACCAAGTCAGGTTATTACACTTGGGGTTATTTAGTTTGGAGAATCGAAGGCTTAGGGGTGATCTTATTACAATGTATAAATATATGTGGGGACAATACAAAGACCTTTCTAATGATCTTTTTACTCTTAGACCTGTGACGGGGACAAGGGGGCATCCTCTACGTCTGGAGGAAAGAAGGTTTAAGCATACTCACAGACGCGGATTCTTTACTGTAAGAGCAGTGAGACTATGGAACTCTCTGCCATATGATGTTGTAATGAGTGATTCACTACTAAAATTTAAAAAGGGACTGGATGCCTTTCTTGAAAAGTATAATATTACAGGTTATATACACTAGTCTCCTTAATATTGCGTTGATCCAGGGAGCTAGTCTGATTGCCGTATGTGGAGTCGGGAAGGAATTTTTTTCCCCAATGTGAAGCTTACTGTTGCCACATGGGGTTTTTTTGCCTTCCTCTGGATCAACATGTTAGGGCAAGTTAGGATAGGATATGGGTTGAACTAGATGGACTTAAAGTCTCCCTTCAACCTTAATAACTATGTTACTATGTTCCTGACACCCATATCTTTTTGATCCCACCTAATCGCAGGCCTTATTGCCTTCCTCTGCAGTTAAAAGATCTCAACATATTCATCCTTCCAGATCTTTTCCCGCACTTCCTTTTTAAGGTGTGCCCCCAGCAGGCCCTCAAAGAACACAAAGACTTGCCAGTGCGCCCTGTCATCCAAATGAATCCTGCACTCCATTTCTTTCTCTGTCAACACTGACACTGACACTGTATCAGGAAGCCTGCCCAACCCTTCTAGTGACCTATTCGGCCAAACATACCATTGTGTACCTGTGTATTTGTGTCTGGCTTCGCTGCGTGGAAAACCGCTGTTAGCTTTGCTCTTTATCCATATATAAAAGATAAGTTTAACCCTTGCTCGGTCTCCGGCTCATCACTGCATCCTGCGTACCTGCGAGTACCACACTTATAGGCTTTGTCTGTTAGACATATAAATAAGAGAACTACATGCTAAGAAGCAAGCATGTGCCCCATATCTAGCAATCAGAATACTGTGAAAAAAAAGTCTATAACAAAGCAATCATAAATACATATATCTCATACACTGAACTCCGGAATGAAAAAAAAAATTAAGTAGAATTGCAGTTTTATGGTTATCTTGTCTCCCCAAAATATGGTATATAAAGAGATCAGAAAGTTGTATAGACCCCAAAATGTAATTATATAGACTACAACTCATACCACACAAAAATAAGCCCTCATACAACTCCATAGACCAAAAAATTATGGCTCTTGGAAGATGAAGAGGGAAAAATCAAAAGAGAAGAGGGGCCCAATGGGGCTATGTCAAGCAAAGGCCTGGAGGTGACCCTAAGAAGATCATTTTATCTAAAAATATGTTGACTTACACCAAAAAAAATTCTAAAGTGCTGGCCATAGGTGTCTCCCTTCTGTCTAACTTGCTGGCAACTACTTTAGCAAAACAAAGAGCGAGGCCATAAAGGTCCCAACTCCCATGTCCACTAGTTACCACCAGGTCCCTAGATCAACGTCACAGCAACAATGGTTTTGTTTCTGAATAGTCAGGATTTAAATGACATTAGTCTTTAATGCTGTGATTAATTTGCAGGAATTTTATCAATGCTATTTTTATGCTAAGGCCACATGCACACATCCAGTATTCGGTGAGTTTTTTACCCCAGTATTTGTAAGCCAAAACCAGGAGTGGGTGAAAAATGCAGAAGTTGAGCAAATGTTACTGTTATGCTTTTCCTTTGACCGTTCTACTCCTGGTTTTGGCTTACAAATACTGGGGTAAAAAACTCACCAAATAATGTGTGCACATGGCCTTAGAAAACTACATTCTATTTTCCTTCTGATCACACACCGGTATTTTCAACTTGTTAAAAAATACATAACTACAATTTATTCAGCATATATTGTACTCTTAAGGAAATAAAATACAGAATAGCAAAACTTGGTTGATTATCAGATCCTCTTTGTTCCCAAAAAGACAATTTGCTGCTCTGTGTTTTAGGTACACTGTACACAACCCACTGAATTTGATTACAGACTAGATTTATTTTTCTTATGCTTTGATGATGGTGTAAGAAATGCAAGTCAGGAAAATTCAGTGTAATATGCCTGCCAAGAAATATGTAGTTATTTCCTCAAAAGGGCAACATAAGCAGCAGTGCCAAGAAGAGTGAGCTTTCTCATGGTTACTGATTTCCAGGAATATCTGTTTATTCCCATTAACATGTTTGTACTACTTCATCTTATATTCACTTCCTATAAATTGCTTAAGCAGGAACCTACAGACCATAAATTGGCTGGTTATTTTGTCCAAGAAACAAAAGTTATCTTGCATTTTAGTTTAAAGTGCGGTATTTCAATAAAATTGTAGCCTGGTCAGAATCACATTGCAATAATATATCCAGGCACACACTGTATAATCAGGGATCGATAGCAATAGAAAAAGGACATAGAAAAGTAAAGATTAGTGTTGAGCGACTTTTGGTTTTTTAGGGTCGAGTTTCGTTTCATGAAACCCGACTTTTCCAAAAGTCGGGTCGAGCAAAATCGGCCGACTATAGGGAAAAGTCGGGGTTGTCCCGAAACACGAAACCCAATGTAAGTCAATGGAGAATTAAAGTCGGCAGTGAGAGGAGGACAGGAAACACACCAACAGTGCCCATTTGAATGCCAAAAGCATAAATTCTTGTTACTGAAGCTTGTCAACCTTAATTAACTTCATAATACTAGTTCCGCACTGAAAAATGGGGGTTATTTGGCTACAGTTGTGGGGGGGGGGGGCTGGCTCCAGGTTTTCGTGGGCCCAGGGCCAAAGAGCGCCCCTTTAACACATACCACAACTCATGATGCTCCGATACGGCAGAGAAATAGCAGTATAGTACAATGAAAAATACTTCACTTCTTACATCTCATGACTGATATCCATTTTAAATTCTCCAATGCCTCCAAAAACGGACAGTATATAACTCCATACAGTATTATGGCCAGCGCTTAGTGCGCTATACAGAGTAATGAGGCCCATATATTTCTCCATATGGAATCATTATTCCCATATAATGTTTCAAACCGTATATGATGAGCTCCACATAATGCTACGGTATATGTTGGTCCCAATGGATGAAGCTCCACTGTCTTATGGGCCCAAATAATGCTCCATATATAATGGGCCCCATTTCTACTGCTCTAGTGTATAATGGGCCCTGTAAATGCTGCTCCAGTGTCTGATGTCCACCTTTGGAATGCTCCAGTGTATGGTGGGCCCCATATATCATTCACCAGAGTATAGTGCTCCCTAAAAATTGCTGTCCCAACATTGAAAACAATTACATAAGTCTCCTTGCTAGGGAATCCCTGCACTACTCTGAACGCCTTGTCGTCCCCATCTTCCATCTCACTGCACTTGGCTGTTTAGGCCCTCCCACCGGCAGAGACACTTTTGCGTACTATGCGGTGCCCTGTGCCAGTGCCATCGCCCATGAGTATGCCCCCCACCTGCTCAAGGAACCTGCACTTTCATCTGCACCTTCCTCTTTGTCACCGTGTAAGGTGGTATAGTATGCGGGAAGGGGAACCTGAGTTTCCTCTGGGTCAGATTCTGGCTGTGTAGAGTGCGAGGGGAATGTAGTGGTCTGGGTCAATGCACCAGCAGCATCATCCAGCAGTCGCTGGGCCTCAGTGCACTTGTGGCATCCCCAAGAGTACGGTCGCCACTGTGGCATTGCCTTCCCCCTAGGGAGTGTGTTGTCAAACTTGGGAGCAACGAAGGATCTCTCTAGCAGTGAAACCAACACACAACACATTTCCCACTCCAGGCCAGCAGGGAGACCTCTGAACCTGACTGCTGAGGAGCTGCTCTCTGTGGTCGGGAGGAGGTAAGTTTGGGCACTCTGTGCAGGGAAGGGGAAGTGTGTGGACGTGAGAAGGGGAGCTGGAGGATGAGCAGAGTTAAGGCTCACTCCTAGCTGGAGCGCATGGTCCGGATTCCGGTCTCCGAGTTTGTAGGGACACTGACGTTCCTGCAGCAGAAACCGGGGGAAGTAGCAGCTATAAATGCTCTGTACCCAACTAAGGCACGGAGGCCCCAGCATCGACGTGTGCGAGGCAGAAGGAAAAGGCTACAGCTGTCTGCCATACAAGTAAAGTCTGAGGAACATCTGTTAGACAGGAGGCGTTTCAGTGAACCACGGTCCTGTGAGTGCTTCCCCCACAAGCGCTAGAAAGGAGACGTTCAGGAAGGTACATGTTGGCGGAGTGTTGGAAGGGAGCTTTCCATTCTGGTCCCGGAGGTTGGCAGAGGTCCTGACCCGGAGGACACAGCACGGAGGCAGGCATCTGTGTAACCTGCAGACTGTGAGTAAAGCTTTGGAACTGCACGCTCCGGTGTCCTACAGTTATTCCAGCACCGCTACATCTGGGTACCAGCACCTACACCGCCTGTGCCTTTCCCCCATCACTACATCTACACTTCCCTGGGACTCCAGCTCCACATGTGGGGAGCTTCACCATCTTTGCTGCACAACACCATCAGTCCCAGAGGATCTGCATGCAGCGTCGGCCTTACATCTATGTTGCCGAACACCACAGGTGGCATCAAACTATCTATATAAACTCTTTACCATTATACCACGCCATTTACATGGGCGCCCAGGGCCACCGTCCGGGTCACCGCTGCTGTGACACATCCCACTGACACCGGCCCGGTACCAAGTACCCCACAGCCCTGGGAGGGCGACCCATATGCCGACTGCTGATCGGGCGGCGTTATTCCCACGAACCTCCAAACAGCGTCCCTGAAGGCAAAGTTTTTGGTTTCCGGGGGGCAGTATGATTGCAAAGCTGAACCTTAAAGGAATGTCCAAAAGGGCAACACCAGGAGTGGAGCCTGTGGCTTAATTGGACTGCACCCGGGAAACCACTACCATACAAGCTACAGAAAAGATGGACAGATTGCAAGCTTTGTCGATTCTGTGTGTGGTGTCGTATGTCCGTTTGTAGTTGTGCTAGCGATTTCTCAGCTTTATTCCGTTAACGACCGAGACTCCGGCATGGCCCCGCGGTACGCGTCAAGCTTACTAGAGGGATACGCGAGGCTGTGGCACGTGAGATCGAGCAATAACAGGTCTAGCATTCCAGTACATATATATAGACTCGGCACACACCCAAGAGATGATGTTGCAAAAAGGTGATTTTAATAAATGGCAGTACATACATACAAACGTTTCGGTCAAGGACCTTCATCAACGGATACCGCGTCCACACGCCACAAAATAGCACGTGGGACTTCTACAGTTACCTCCCTGCAGTACTGGTTTATCTTAAAACCCAATCAATAAGAGCTCACAGTACATTCTCATGTACATTGATGAAGGTCCTTGACCGAAACGTTTGTATGTATGTACTGCCATTTATTAAAATCACCTTTTTGCAACATCATCTCTTGGGTGTGTGCCAAGTCTATATATATCGTCATTCACGGATTGGGATCCTACTTGTGCACCACTCCGGTCTACAAAGGTTTGTGCCAACGATTTTGCTAGCATTCCAGTACATGTCCGGGGCTGCAGGCACGCTACACTGAAAGGACCAGCTTTTGTCGCTTACAGGTGCAGATAACCTGCTGAACTCCGTTAGTGATGGGGATCTGGGATTCAGATTATTCCCCGCGAACGATGATTTCCCAGTAAGTTCAGGTCAACCACAATTCCGGAGTTAGGCCTAACCGTCATTCCTGAAAAAATTACGTGTCCAAACCACAGGTGCTGTAGCTTGCTTAACAGCTCGGCAGCCATTCTCAGGCCCAGTATGGATTCAACAACATTGTAGAAAGTTGATAAAGGTTACAATTTCATCGGATAACACGTATATATGTAGCCTAGTTTACACATTAAAAATATATGTCTATAAATCAGGAGGCAGACTCAGATGTTCTCAGGCCCAGTATGGATTTGACCAGATTGTACAAAGTTGCAAAAAAGGGTACTTTATCACTGGATAGCAGGTATATATAGCATAGTTTAAACATGTAAAATCTCCGTGTTCTCAGTATGGATTACACAGCAATCTAAAAAGTGGAAAAAAGGAAATGCATTTGAGGCGTACACAACTATATACTTTTGGTGTTATTTTTAAATCTTCATATATATTTCTGTCTCAGTAATACAGTCCAGCCTCTCCGCAATAGGAAATGAGATGCATACAATTAGTGACATAAAGGCTATTGATTGCAGAAATCTAGGAATTATTATTCACGGGAAAAACTTCTGTCACAATTCTCATAGGCGATGCTGACCCTCAATTAGTTTGTGTGTTGAGACAGTGAAAACATTTTTTTGTGAATAAAGTCTTGCTGTATCGCACTTCCGTTGATTCCATCACTGTTACTCATCTCAATCCAATTTTTATCACAGGGAGCGATGTAAACATGGTGCTCACTGGCTATCATGATCTGTCACGTAACTTTGGAGTGCAAAAGACAGAAGCCACAGGCCGTAGGCGATTCTATTTGTTTGGCATGAGAGGGCACATTTTGAAATGTGCGCCGGAATGTCACACGTTTGTGAGTAGGAAAACTGTGAAAGCTTATGATAAACCACCACTGCATGTAATTGTGAGTCGACGTTCTTAAGAAATGGAAGCCACTGATCATCTGGAGCTAGAGCCCGGCCAGCAGGACAGAGCATAGCTACATCTTAACCATCATCTTTAAGTTCAATCAATTTGTAGTGGCAGTCCCAGTGAAGGATTTGACAGCCCAGACTACACAGCGGAGGAGCAGGGAGAGGTAAACATTGCAAATGCTGGGGCCCTGCTCAAGCAAGGGGGGCACACTCGTGGGCGCCGGTACTGGAACTGGGCCCCTCATAGTACGACGGTGTGTCTGACGGCGGGTGTGCACCACCACTGTCAGAGACACTTGATTGCACTATGAGGGACCCTATGCCAGTGCCCGTGCCCAAGAGTCAGCCTACCCACCTGTCCAGGGCAACGGCACTCGCACGGTTTTGTACGCTAGGTGGTGACCCCGGCCATGGGGGGGGCCGCCCACTTAGGGAGGTTTACAAAGTGGCATATGTAGATGTGGGTCATTCAGCTGCTGCAAAAGGCGAAATAGGTCAAGTTCGCGAAATAGGAGGAGGACCAAAGCAAGCCATTTTTCTGGCAACCTATGTGTCATCAAGGGAAGGTGGGACAAAATCCATGGAAACCCATGCATGGTTCATTTTAATGAAGGTTAGATCATCCACATTTTGGGTTGACAGACGGGTCCTTTTTTCTGTCAGGATTTATCCAGCTGCACTGAAGACTCTTTCCGATAGCACACTTGCAACTGGGCAAGCGAGCTCCTGTAAGGCATATTGTGCCAATTCAGGCCAGGTGTCCAGTTTAGCGGCCCAATAGTCAAAGGGGAATGACCTGTGCGGGGAACATCGATATGGGAGGAAAAGTAGTTGTTAACCATAGTTGACAACTGCTGTCTCCTGTCACTTTCCATCGATGCTGTATTAACAGTTGTGTGAGCGGTCCGTGAAAAATCAGTCCACAACATTGTCATGAAACCCCTGTCTCCAACACCACTTCTGCTGTGTGCACCACGAACACCTCTGCCAAGCTGCCCCCGGCCCGTACAGCTCGTGTGAGAACCATCACCGCTGCTGTGTGCTGGGAATGCCTCAACCAACCGGTTAACCAGAGTTGCTTGTTTGGTAGCCAATATTAGGTCAAGGTTCTCCTGTGGCATGATGTTTTGTAATTTGCCTTTATAGCGTGGATCCAGGATGCTGGCCAACCAGTAGTCGTCATCGTTCATCATTTTGGCAATGCGTGGGTCCCTTTTTAGGATCTGCAAGGCATAATCTGACATGTGGGCCAATGTTCCCGGTGTCAATGATGCACTGCGAGTGCTGGGTGGAGGAGCACTTTCTGGCAAATCCACATCCCTCCAGTCATGCACAAACCCTGTACCAGACTTGCCACGCCAACATTTTCACTTGCCCCACGAGATGCATCCTCCTCCCCTAAGTAATCATCCCCATCATCATCCTCCTCCTCTTCTTCCACCACCTCGTCCAGGAGAGGTCCCTGAGCAGACAATGGCTGAATGTCATCAAGGATTCCCTCCACCTCTTCCTCCTTGTCAACATTGGCTGCAGGCGCCTGCTCCTTAAGGTGCGTCAAAGTTTGCATGAGCAGACGCATAAGTGGGATGCTCATGCTTAGGATGGCGTCGTCTGCGCTTACCAGCCGTGTGCATTCCTCAAAACACTGAAGGACTTTACAGAGGTCTTTCAGCTTCGACCACTGCACACCTGTCAACTCCATGTCTGCTCTCAAAGTGCCTGGCTGTGTATCCTCCCACAAATGCATTATGGCCTGCCTCTGCTCACACAGCCGCTCAACCATGTGCAGGGTGGAGTTCCACCTTGTTGCAATGTCGATAATGAGGCGGAGGTTGGGAAGGTGGAGCAATCGCTGCAGCTTCTGCATACGAATGGAGTGTACAGGCGACCAGCGGATGTGCGCGCACAGTCTTCGCACCTTCTGGAGCAGGGCTGTTAACTCCGGATAATTATTGAGGAAGCACTGCACCACCAGGTTCAAGGTGTGAGCCAAGCAAGGTATGTGGCTGAGTTTTGAAAGGGCTATGGCTGGCACAAAATTACGGCCGTTATCACTAACTACCTTGCCTGCCTCAAGATGTACACTGCCCAGCCATGACTCAGTTTGTCGCTGAAAGTACTCGGCCAGCACCTCCGCGGTGTGTCTGTCACCCAAACACATCATCTGCAACACAGCCTGCTGACGCTTTCCACTAGCTGCTCGATAGGGGGACACCTCGTGTGCAACAGTGGCAGCTGCAGATGGAGTGCTCGTACGACTGTGCTCTGTGGACGAGCTTTCGCTTCTGGAGGAGGAGGAGGAGGATTGTCGAACGCCTACAGCCAACTGTTTCCTATACCGTGGGCTAGGCAGCACTGTCCCACCACCGCTGTCCCCTGTGGACCCTGCATCCACCACATTAACCCAGTGCGCAGTGATGGACACGTAACGGCCCTGGCCATGCCGACTGGACCATGCATCAGTTGTGAGGTGCACCTTTCCACTCACTGACTGCTTGAGTGCATGGACAATGCGGTCTTTCACATGATGGTGGAGGGCTGGGATGGTTTTGTGAGAGAAGATGTGGCGAGTGGGTAGGTCATAGCGTGGTACTGCATAGGCCATGAGTTCGCGGAAAGCTGCGCTTTCCACCAACCGATAGGGCATCATCTCTAACGAGATTAGTTTGGCAATGTGGGCGTTCAAACCCAGTGTACGCGGATGAGAGACTGAGTACTTTCTTGACCTACTCATAGTGTCTGGGAGGGTGAGCTGGACTTGAGAGCTGCATATGGTGGAAGTAGCGGTGGACAGGGCGGACTGAGAGAGGGTTGATGATGGTGATGGAGTTGGTGTTCTTTCTGATGGCTTAGATTCAGTCTTTCGTTGATATAACAGTGGGATTCCCTGACTGCTGTGGCCTTGCAACGACACCTCAACATTTGCTGCTGTGCTAACCGGTGGGCTTACAGTGGGGGAAACAATGTAGCGTTGCTGACTACCTTCTTTGTGATCAGATGCACATGTGGTACTTGAGGTTTGGTGTTGTGTCCACGCTTGCACGTGCATGCTGGTTAAATGTCTAAGCATGCAACTGGTATTCAAATTTTTCAGATTTTTCCCTCGGCTAAAGGTCTTTGCGCACTTCTTACAGATAACCTTGGCCTGATCATGAGGATTTTGTTCAAAAAAGTGCCACACTGCACTCTTCCTACTTTGGCAGACATTTTGCAGCCTAGCACGCTGTGATATTTTGACCCTCTGGACAAGCTGTCCAGCAACTCTTTTGATTTTTGGAACCTGTCTTTGGAGTGCTCCGGGCCTGCCAGATAACAGCTGTTGCGATGTCGATGTCTGCTGTGGATGCTCCTCCTCCTCATCTGAGCTATGGGAAGCAGCACCCTCTCCCCCCAATGGTGCCAATCTGGGTCAACAACTGGGTCATCCATCACCTCCTCTTCAATGTCATGTGCACCTGCCTCTGTGTCACCGTGTATGGTGGTATAGTGTGCGGGAAGGGGCACGTGAGTCTCATCAGGGTCAGAATCTGGCTCTGTACACTGCGAGGACAATGTAGTGCTCTGGGTGAATGTACCAGCAGAATCATCTATCAGTGGCTGTGCATCAGTGCACCCCATGTCAGATTCATCTTGGCCTGGGTAATTCACCATTTCACTTGATAATCCAGGCATAGTATGTGGAAACAGCTCCGGAGATTTTGAATTTCTGCACACACTTGTGGACACTGGACACTTTTGGATTGTGTGAGGCCCACTGAATATCACAGCGCTATGTGACAGGCTCGATGTCGCAGGTGTGAAAAATGTCACTAGAGGATAACGGAGATTTTGAATTTCTGCACACACTTGTGGACACTGGACACTTTTGGATTGTGTGAGGCCCACTGAATATCACAGCGCTATGTCACAGGCTCGATGTCGCAGGTGTGAAAAATGTCACTAGAGGATAACGGAGATTTTGAATTTCTGCACACACTTGTGGACACTGGACACTTTTGGATTGTGTGAGGCCCACTGAATATCACAGCGCTATGTCACAGGCAGAAATTGGCTAGTGTATGATAAACTACAAGGTGTATATAGAATTGGGCAGAATAGGAATCTCCCTAGAGTGTAGGTCTGTAAGAACGGAACATGTCCTCGACTTATTCTTACAGAGTGACACACAGATAGCTTCACTGTGGCCGTGATAACAGCCGTTACACGGTACTGAGAGAGGAGCATGCACGTGCACGGCTGTCCGGTGTACGTAAAATTATCAAGCTCCGTGTTTTTTAAGTATACGGACTGACACACGCTGTCTCTCTATAGTTTGAATGTGATCAAACAGCAAATATATTTAACTGTTTGAAAACTAGACAAAACTAGAAGGTGCAGGTCTCTAAGAACGGAACATGTCCTCGACTTATTCTTACAGAGTGACACACAGATAGCTTCACTGTGGCTGTGATAACAGCCGTTACACGGTACTGTGTGAGGAGTGTGCACCGCTGTATGATGTGAAAAAATGCACGCTCAGTACCTCACCAGGACAAAAAAAAAATTGGGATTGCTTTTAAAAAAGCAGTTTGCAGAGCAGTGGGTAAACAGCAATGCAGCCGTCAGGAAGCCTTAGAAGGCAGCCTAACAACCAACACCACTGATCCAGCAAAATATAGCCTCCACTTGCACTGCACACACAGTGACTGGTGTGTTGTACAGGCAAAATCGCTAGCAGCAGAAGCAGTTTTTGGTGTCTTCTTCCCTGCCTAACGCTCTCCCTACAGAATCATCAGCAGCAGCAGCAGCAGCTCTCCCTATTCCGCGATCAGCATGAGTAACATGTCGGTCGGCGTGCACGCCCTTTTATACCCCCTGTGATGCCCACCAAAGCAAGCCAATCACTTGCATGCCCTTCTGGAAGATGGTGGTGACCCCTGCCTATGTCATCACATTGCCCACAGTGTCCGTGGATCCTGATTGGCTGAAAAAGAGCGCAAAACAAACTTTTGAAACGCGACTTTGGCGCTTAAGTCACCGACCTCGTGGCCGACCTCATCCTAGGGTCGGGTTTCGTTTTATGAAACCCGACTTTGCCAAAAGTCGGCGACTTTTGAAATTTTTCGACCCGTTTCGCTCAACTCTAGTAAAGATATCAAAAGATTAGGAAAAAGAATTTAGTAGTGTACATCATAAACCATGGTGAGTATTTCCCAACCATTCGGTACTGTCAAAAACAGAAAATACAGAGAAAAATAACTTGAGAAGATCCTCTAGGAGCCTCTCTGTCATGCCCTGATCATGTAATATTTGGGTTAAAGGGGTTGTCCACTACACAGATAACCCTTCTCAACCAGCATGTTTGCACAGTGAGCAGGTTGTGGGATGCAGTGACAGGACAGGAGGCAGAGCAAGGGTTAACAATTTTACTTAAGAGGGAATACTCCATGCAGCGAGGCAATGGGTTAAACAGGGGAATAAACAGTACAGTTTGTAAAGGATATGCAGAGTTCAAAAAAAAGGATCAGGTAACAGCAGTTGGTGTGAAACACTTGTGTCAGAAGTCCCTCAAACTGTGATTCTTGCTGGGAATTCAATGGCGCCAGCAACGGCTGGCGCGGTGTCTTTTCCAATGGGGTCCTGTGGGCTTCAATGCCCCGTCTTCTGGCGGCAGCGGACAGTCTCTGGTACCTTCCGCGCAGCCTAGTCCTTATGCTGCAGTGGCTAAACAGGGTGCGAGCCACAGTACTGTGCGAGCCCAACGTGGCTCAGCAAATATAAACTGACAAAACTCAGGGCGCAGGTGTCAGTCCTGTACCCGGTCCCTCTTATGTGGCACATGTGCTGTACTCACAGACTTGGAGCATACGGCGTCTTTGTGGTGCCCCCAGGAGTATGGCCACCAAAGTGACTTTGCCTTTCTCCAGGGAGGGTGATGTCATGCTTGGAAGCAGTGAAGGGTCTCTCTTGCAGTTAACTTATACATGCAACACAGTTCCACTCCAGGCCAGCAGGGGGAACTCTGAACCGGATTTGAAGGGAGGAGTGCTCTCTGAGGGCCAAGAGGAAGGAGTGGTCAGATAGTGTGAGAAGGTCCACAGGTGCAGACGTGTGGAGAGAAGCTGGAGGTTGAGCTGAGGGAGGAGAGCTCCCTCACAGTGAGAGCGCATGGACTGGAGCCTGGTCTCCACGGTTGTACGGATACTAACAGTCCTGCAACAGAAACCAGAGGAGTAGGAGGCTGTAAATGCCCTACTCTCATCGAAGACTCGGAGGCACAACAGCACGGAGTGAGCCAAGAGAGGAATACGGCTACAGCTGTCTGCCATACGAGGTAGTTCTAAGAGACAATAAGAGAAATAGGAGGAGCTCCAATGTAACTCAGTACTAGGGGTACTTCATCCAAATAGGCGCTAGGAAGTAGACTGCACAGCCCTTCTGCTGAGAGAGAATCCTGAGCTGCTTCCAGGCTAGCCTGCTCCAGTACCATCTGTAATCAGGACCCTGGACTGCATTTATCAAGTAAAGGTACAGCAATTGCACCCCGCTGTGTCTTTGTCTGCTTCCTACTCTTCCGGCACTGCTACATCCCCGTGCCAGCCACATCTACACTGCCCTGGGACTACAGCTTCACCTGTGGGGAGCTTTTACATCTTTGCTGCACCATATAATCAGTCCCAGTGGATCTGCATGCAGCGTCGACTTAACATCTCACTTGCCGAACACCACAGTTGGCATCATGAACTATTCCATTAACTACATTCCACCATTTCAATTCCCCCATTACTTGTGTGCCCAGGGCCACGGACCGGGTCACTGCTGCTGTGACACATCCCGCTGACAGCGTACCGAGTACCCCACAGCCCTGGGAGGGCGACCCAACTTGGCGTCACAAACAGGATTACGGAGCCCGGTACCCCCCGGGTCCTGTGTGCCATAGACTGTGCTTGTGTAAAAGACTGTGTGAAATTGGCACCAATTGCCGCCATTGCCGCACTGCTTGGCACGCGCGGGAAGAAAAAGGGGCGGGCCTTCATGGGCGGAGCCTGCCACAGAACGCGAAGAAGTGAAGTGCCGTGCGGGAAGAGAGGACAGCGCACGAGAAGTGGGAGAAGCTGAGGCCTACAGCCCGGAGCGTCGGGCCTGTGAAGCACCCGCCGGTGAGCTCACACAACCCCCGACCCTGGCTAACGTTAACTAGGGGGGAAGAGAATGTCCGCGCCGAGCAACAATGCAGCGGCAGACGCCGTCGCCAACCCTGCAGCACCGCAAGGCGGAGCGCCCGCCGCAGCGGTCTCCATAATGCCACTGTCTGTGCCCTATATACCGGGAGCGGCCTGGCTACCGCAGTACTCGGGTGAGTCACATACCCTGAGTGAATTTAAAGAGAGACTGTGCAGTTTGTTTAAAGTATACCCCCTGTCTGAAAGCCAGAAAGTGAACATACTTATTGGACAGCTAACGGGTGCAGTGCAGAGAGAGGTGAAAGCCTGGCAGGACACTGAAAAAGAGACTGTTAAAAAGATTTTAGCCAAGCTAAGAAGCACCTTTGACACACGCACTGCAGCTGAAATCAAGATGCGGTTCTTTGGATGTAAGCAGAGAACGCAGGACAGTATAAGGGACTATGCTCTTAACCTGCAGGAGGCGCTGTGAGCAGTTAAGCAAGTTGATCCTGACAGTGTGAAGGAGGAAGATAAACTGTTAAAGGAGCAGTTCATTGAAGGACACCTCTCCAGTACCCACAGAGGGCAGTTGCGCATCATAACCCTGCAAAACCCTGACCTGGAATTTGCTGATTTTAAGGACAGGGCGATTCGGGTCCTGCAGGAATCAACTGACAGCCGTCCAGTGCCCCCTAGATCACCTACCATCAGGAAGCAACATCTTTTCCTTCCATCCCTGTGGAGGCTGATGCACAGACTCTGGATAAAGATCCAACTGAGGAGCTGCGTCTCAGGTCCAGGAGTTGACCAGAGGTATGGCTGCACTTACTAAAACCGTGCAGTCCCTGCAGGTGTCCTCCAAAGAAAAGATTCAGCTTGCTTCCAGTCCAGAGGATGTCCCGTGGCTCTGGAGGAGGAGAGCCCCGCCACTCCGAGGAAGGAACAACGATCGCTATGACCAGGACGGACATCCCATCTGTCATCGCTGCTACAAGGCAGGTCATCTTGCAAAATTTTGCCCTTTACACGAGCAACCCATGGGACAGAGGGCCAACCCCCAGGAGTAGGACCACAAGGCCCAATAAACTGGCTAGCCAAGTATGTGGGAGGGAGACCGATCCTTCCAGTGGTGATTGACGGCATCCCCATGAACGCTTTGCTGGACACTGGCTCCCAGGTGACCACTATGCCCTATATCCTCTACAAGCGGTATTGGGCTGATTATGAACTCACCCGTGGCCCAGCTGATGAACTAACAGTAGTTGCTAGTAATGGTCAGTCTTTGCCGCAGATTGGATGTAAATAGATTACTGTTAAAGTGGGTCGGGTAGAGCTAAAATCTCAAGGTCTGATAGTTGTGGATATTGATCGACGTGAATATAATCCCATGATGACTCTTGGTACAAATGTAATTGAAAATTGTCATCCGAGGTTATTGTCTTGTTGCAACAGGTGGCTGAGACTAGAGTTGAGCGACTTTTGGTTTTTTAGGGTCGAGTTTCGTTTCGTGAAACCCGACTTTTCCAAAAGTCGGGTCGAGCAAGATCGTCCGATTATAGGGAAAAGTCGGGGTCGTCCCGAAACACGAAACCCAATGTAAGTCAATGGGGAATAAAAGTCGGCAGTGAGAGGAGGACAGGAAACACACCTACAGTGCTCATTTGAATGCCAAAAGCATCAATTCTTCTTACTTAAGCTTGTCAACCTTAATTAACTTCATAATACAAGTTACGCACTGAAAAATGGGGGTTATTTGGCTAAAGTTGTGGGGGGGGAGGGCTGGCTGCAGGTTTTCATGTGCCCTGGGCGAAAGAGCGCCCCTTTAACACATACCACAACTCATCATGCTCCGATACGGCAGAGAAATAGCGGTATAGTACAATGAAAAATACTTCACTTTTTACATCTCATGACAAGGCCCATCTATTTCTCCATACAGAATCATTGGTCCCATATAATGTTTGAAACAGTATATGATGAGCTCCACATAATGCTACAGTATATGTTGGTCCCCATGGATGAAGCTCCACTGTCTTATGGGCCCAAATAATGCTCCAAACATAATGGGCCCCATTTCTAATGCTCTAGTGTATAATGGGCCCTGTAAATGCTGCTCCAGTGTCTGATGTCCACCTTTGGAATGTTCCAGTGTATGGTGGGCCCCATCTATCATTCTCCAGAGTATAGTGCTCCCCCAAAATTGCTGTCCCAACATTGAAAACAATGAAATAAGTCTCCTCGCTAGGGAATCCCTGTACTAGTCTGGACTCCTCGTCGTCCCCATCTTCCATCTCACTGCACAGTATTTCAACCTTGCAAGTGCTGTGATCCTGAGCAAGCAGGGGGGGCACACTCGTTGGCGACGGCACTGGCACAGGGCCTCTGATAGTACGGTGGTGTGTCTGATGGTGGGTGGGCCGAACCTGCACTTTCATCTGCAGCTTCCTCTTTGTCACCGTGTAAGATGGAACTGTATATGGGAAGGGTAACCTGAGTTTCATCAGGGTCAGATTCAGGCCGTGTAGCGTGCGAGGGGAATGTAGTGGTCTGGGTCAATGTACCAGCAGATTCATCGAGCAGTGGCTGGGCATCAGTGCACTTGTGTCGCCCCCAGGAGTACGGTCGCCACAGTGGCATTACCTTCTTCCTAGGGAGTGTGATGTCATGCTTGGGAGCAACGAACGATCTCTCTAGCAGGTTAACTGTTTGGGCGGCGTTATTCCCACGAGTCATGACCCTCCAAACAGAGTTCATGAAGGCAATGTGTTTGTTTTACGTGGGCAGTATGGTTGCAAAGCTGAACCTTAAAGGAATGTCCAGAAGGGCACCACCAGGAGTGGAGCCTACGGTTAAATTCGACTCCACCTGGGAAACCTCAACCATGCCAGCTACAGAACAGATGCACACATTGCAAGCTTAATTCCGTTAACGAACGAGACTCCGTCATGCCCCGCGGTCCGAGTCTGGCTTACTAGAGGGACACGTGAGGCTCTGGAACATGAGATTGGCCAATAACTGGTGTGTCATGCCCTTACATGTCCGTGGCTGCATGTGCGCTACACTGAAAAGGCCAGCGTTTGTCGCTTACAGGTGCAGATAACCCGCTGAACAACGTTAGTGATGGGGATCACTGATTACAATTATTACCCGCGAACAATGATTTCCCAGTAAGTGCAGGTCAACTGCAGTTCCGGAATTAGGCCTAACCGTCATTCCTGAAAAAATGAAAAACTTACGTGTGCAAACCACAGGTGCTGTAGCTTGCTTAACAGCTCGCCAGCCGTTCTCACGCCCAGTATGGATTACACGTGATTGCACAAAGGTTAGAAAGGGTACTGTATCCCCGGATAACATGTATGGATAGCGTACACATTCAAAATATATGTCTCAGGAGGCAGGCTCAGACGGTGTTAGGCCCAGTATGGATTGCACGTGATTGCACAAAGGTTAGAAAGGGTACCGTATCCCCAGATAACATGTATGGATAGCGTACACATTCAAAATATATGTCAATACATCAGGAGGCAGGCTCAGACGGTGTTAGGCCCAGTATGGATTGCACGTGATTGCACAAAGGTTAGAAAGGGTACCGTATCCCCAGATAACATGTATGGATAGCGTACAAATTCAAAATATATGTCTCAGGAGTCAGGCTCAGACGGTGTTAGGCCCAGTATGGATTGCACGTGATTGCACAAAGGTTAGAAAGGGTACCGTATCCCCGGATAACATGTATGGATAGCGTACACATTCAAAATATATGTCTCAGGAGGCAGGCTCAGACGGTGTTAGGCCCAGTATGGATTGCACGTGATTGCACAAAGGTTAGAAAGGGTACCGTATCCCCGGATAACATGTATGGATAGCGTACACATTCAAAATATATGTCTCAGGAGGCAGGCTCAGACGGTGTTAGGCCCAGTATGGATTGCACGTGATTGCACAAAGGTTAGAAAGGGTACCGTATCCCCAGATAACATGTATGGATAGCATACACATTCAAAATATATGTCTCAGGAGGCAGGCTCAGATGGTGTTAGGCCCAGTATGGATTGCACGTGATTGCACAAAGGTTAGAAAGGGTACCGTATCCCCGGATAACATGTATGGATAGTGTACACATTCAAAATATATGTCTCAGGAGGCAGGCTCAGACGGTGTTAGGCCCAGTATGGATTGCACGTGATTGCACAAAGGTTAGAAAGGGTACCGTATCCCCAGATAACATGTATGGATAGCGTACACATTCAAAATATATGTCTCAGGAGGCAGGCTCAGACGGTGTTAGGCCCAGTATGGATTGCACGTGATTGCACAAAGGTTAGAAAGGGTACCGTATCCCCGGATAACATGTATGGATAGCGTACACATTCAAAATATATGTCTCAGGAGTCAGGCTCAGACGGTGTTAGGCCCAGTATGGATTGCACGTGATTGCACAAAGGTTAGAAAGGGTACCGTATCCCCGGATAACATGTATGGATAGCGTACACATTCAAAATATATGTCTCAGGAGGCAGGCTCAGACGGTGTTAGGCCCAGTATGGATTGCACGTGATTGCACAAAGGTTAGAAAGGGTACCGTATCCCCGGATAACATGTATGGATAGCGTACACATTCAAAATATATGTCTCAGGAGGCAGGCTCAGACGGTGTTAGGCCCAGTATGGATTGCACGTGATTGCACAAAGGTTAGAAAGGGTACCGTATCCCCAGATAACATGTATGGATAGCGTACACATTCAAAATATATGTCTCAGGAGGCAGGCTCAGATGGTGTTAGGCCCAGTATGGATTGCACGTGATTGCACAAAGGTTAGAAAGGGTACCGTATCCCCGGATAACATGTATGGATAGCGTACACATTCAAAATATATGTCTCAGGAGGCAGGCTCAGACGGTGTTAGGCCCAGTATGGATTGCACGTGATTGCACAAAGGTTAGAAAGGGTACCGTATCCCCAGATAACATGTATGGATAGCGTACACATTCAAAATATATGTCTCAGGAGGCAGGCTCAGACGGTGTTAGGCCCAGTATGGATTGCACGTGATTGCACAAAGGTTAGAAAGGGTACCGTATCCCCGGATAACATGTATGGATAGCGTACACATTCAAAATATATGTCTCAGGAGGCAGGCTCAGACGGTGTTAGGCCCAGTATGGATTGCACGTGATTGCACAAAGGTTAGAAAGGGTACCGTATCCCCGGATAACATGTATGGATAGGGTACACATTCAAAATATATGTCTCAGGAGGCAGGCTCAGACGGTGTCAGGCACAGTATGGATTTGACGGCCCAGATTACACAGCGGAGGAGCAGGGAGAGGTAAAGATTGCAAATGCTGGGGCCCTGCCCAAGCAAGGGGGGCCCACTCGTGGGCGTCGGTACTGGCACGGGGCCCCTCATAGTACAGCGGTGTGTCTGACGGCGGGTGTGCACCACCACCGTCAGAGACACTTGATTGCACTATGAGGGACCCTGTGCCAGTGCCCGCGCCCAAGAGTCAGCCTACCCACCTGTCCAGGGCAAAGGCACTCGCACGGTTTCGTGCGCTAGGTGGTGACCCCGGCCATGGGGGGGAGGCAGCACAGTTAGGGAGTTTTAGAAAGTGGCATATGTTGATGTTGGACATTCAACTGATGCAAAAGGCGAAATAGGTCAAGTTCCATGAAGAGGTGGACCAAAGCAAGCCATTTTTCTGTCACCCTATGTGTCATCAGGGGAAGGTGGGACAAAATCCTTGGAAACCCATGCATGGTTCATTTTAATGAAGGTTAGATCATCCACATTTTGGGTTGACAGACGGGTCCTTTTTTCTGTCAGGATTGATCCAGCTGCACTGAAGACTCTTTCCGATAGCACACTTGCAGCTGGGCAAGCTAGCTCCTGTAAGGCATATTGTGCCAATTCAGGCCAGGTGTCCAGTTTAGCGGCCCAATAGTCAAAGGGGAATGACCTGTGTGGGAGAACATCGATATGGGAGGAAAAGTAGTTTGTAACCATGGTTGACAACTGCTGTCTCCTGTCACTTTCCATCGATGCAGTATTACCAGTTGTGTGAGCGGTATTTGAAAAATCAGTCCACAACATTGTCATGAAACCCCTGTCTCCAACGCCACTTCTGCTGTGTGCACCACGAACACCTCTGCCAAGCTGCCCCCGGCCCGTACGGCTCGTGTGAGAACCATCACCGCTGCTGTGTGCTGGGAATGCCTCAAGCAACCGATTTACCAGAGTTGCTTGTTTATTAGCCAATATTAGGTCAAGGTTCTCCTGTGGCATGATGTTTTGTAATTTGCCTTTATAGCGTGGATCCAGGATGCTGGCCAACCAGTAGTCGTCATCGTTCATCATTTTGGCAATGCGGGGGTCCCTTTTTAGGATCCGCAAGGCATAATCTGACATGTGGGCCAATGTTCCCGGTGTCAATGATGCACTGCGAGTGCTGGTTGGAGGAGCACTTTCTGGCAAATCCACATCCCTCCAGTCACGCACAAACCCTGTACCAGACCTTGCCACGCCAACATTTTCACTTGCCCCACGAGATGCATCCTCCTCCCCTAAGTAATCATCCCCATCATCCTCCTCCTCCTCCTCTTCTTCCTCCACCTCGTCCAGGAGAGGTCCCTGAGCAGACAATGGCTGAATGTCATCAAGGATTCCCTCCTCCTCTTCCTCCTCATCAACATTGGCTGCAGACGCCTGCTCCTTAAGGTGCGTCAAAGTTTGCATGAGCAGACGCATAAGTGGGATGCTCATGCTTAGGATGGCGTCGTCTGCGCTTACCAGCCGTGTGCATTCCTCAAAACACTGAAGGACTTTACAGAGGTCTTTCAGCTTCGACCACTGCACACCTGTCAACTCCATGTCTGCTCTCAAAGTGCCTGGCCGTGTATCCTCCCACAAATGCATTATGGCCTGCCTCTGCTCGCACAGCCGCTCCACCATGTGCAGGGTGGAGTTCCACCTTGTTGCAATGTCGATAATGAGGCGGTGGTTGGGAAGGTGGAGCAATCGCTGCAGCTTCTGCATACAAACGGAGTGTACAGGCGACCGGCGGATGTGCGCGCACAGTCTTCGCACCTTCTGGAGCAGGGCTGTTAACTCCAGATAATTTTTGAGGAAGCACTGCACCACCAGGTTCAAGGTGTGAGCCAAGCAAGGTATGTGGCTGAGTTTTGAAAGGGCTATGGCTGGCACAAAATTACGGCCGTTATCACTAACTACCTTGCCTGCCTCAAGATGTACACTGCCCAGCCATGACTCAGTTTGTCGCTTCAAGTACTCGGCCAGCACCTCGGCGGTATGTCTGTCCCCCAAACACATCATCTGCAACACAGCCTGCTGACGCTTTCCACTAGCTGCTCGATAGGGGGACACATCGTGTGCAACAGTGGCAGCTGCAGATGGAGTGCTCGTACGACTGCGCTCTGTGGACGAGCTTTCGCTTCTGGAGGAGGAGGAGGGTGGAACGCCTACAGCCAACTGTTTCCTATACCGTGGGCTAGGCAGCACTGTCCCACCACCGCTGTCCCCTGTGGACCCTGCATCCACCACATTAACCCAGTGCGCAGTGATGGACACGTAACGGCCCTGGCCATGCCGACTGGACCATGCATCAGTTGTGAGGTGCACCTTTCCGCTCACTGACTGCTTGAGTGCATGGACAATGCGGTCTTTCACATGATGGTGGAGGGCTGGGATGGCTTTGCAAGAGAAGAAGTGGCGACTGGGTAGGTCATAGCGTGGTACTGCATAGGCCATGAGTTCGCGGAAAGCTGTGCTTTCCACCAACCGAAAGGGCATCATCTCAAACGAGATTAGTTTGGCAATGTGGGCGTTCAAACCCAGTGTACGCGGATGAGAGACTGAGTACTTTCTTGACCTACTCATAGTGTCTGGGAGGGTGAGCTGGACTTGAGAGCTGCATATGGTGGAAGTAGCGGTGGACAGGGCGGACTGAGAGAGGGTTGATGATGGTGATGGAGTTGGTGTTCTTTCTGATGGCCTAGAATCAGTCTTTCGTTGATATAACAGTGGGATTCCCTGACTGCTGTGGCCTTGCAACGACACCTCAACATTTGCTGCTGTGCTAACCGGTGGGCTTACAGTGGGGGAAACAATGTAGCGTTGATGACTACCTTCGTTGTGATCAGTTGCACATGTGGTACTTGAGGTTTGGTGTTGTGTCCACGCTTGCAAGTGCATGCTGGTTAAATGTCTAAGCATGCAACTGGTATTCAAATTTTTCAGATTTTTCCCTCGGCTAAAGGTCTTTGCGCACTTCTTACAGATAACCTTGGCCTGATCATGAGGATTTTGTTCAAAAAAGTGCCACACTGCACTCTTCCTACTTTGGCAGACATTTTGCGGCCTAGCACGCTGTGATCTTTTGACCCTCTGGACAAGCTGTCCAGCAACTCTTTTGATGTTTGGAACCTGTCTTTGGAGTGCTCCGGGCCTGCCAGATAACAGCTGTTGCGATGTCGATGTCTGCTGTGGATGCTCCTCATCTGAGCTATTGGAAGCAGCACCCTCTTCCCCCAATGGATGCCAATCTGGGTCAACAACTGGGTCATCCATCACCTCCTCTTCTATGTCATGTGCACCTTCCTCTGTGTCACCGTGTATGGTGGTATAGTGTGCGGGAAGGGGCACCTGAGTCTCATCAGGGTCAGAATCTGGCTCTGTACACTGCAAGGACAATGTAGTGCTCTGAGTGAATGTACCAGCAGAATCATCCATCAGCGGCTGTGCATCAGTGCACTCCATGTCAGATTCATCTTGGCCTGGGTAATTCACCATTTCACTTGATAATCCAGGCATGGTATGTGAAAACAGCTCCATGGAGTAATCAGTAGTATGGCCTGCGTCATCCTTCAATCTTGGTTGGGGTGAAGGACACAAGGAAAGGTGTGGTTCATGAACATGAGCCTCCAATGACGACTCAGTGCTTTTACTTTTTACAACTGAAGAAGAGGAGGCGATAGAGCTGGAGGCTGAGTCAGCAATGTAAGACAAAACTTTTTCCTGATGCTCTGGCTTTAAAAGCGGTTTGCCAACTCCTAGAAAACTAAGCGTTCGAGACCTTATGTAGCCAGACGATGATGCAGGCTCAACACCTCCTGCATTCGGTCCTATTTTGCTCTTGCCACTACCATCAGATCCACCACCAACACCATCATTACCAGCTGCCAACCCCCGCCCAATTCCACGGCCTCTTCCACCAGCCTTCCTCATTTTTGGTAGAAATGTAGACAAAATCCAACAAACTATATAGTATGTAAAACAAGGTACAAGGTGTCTATAGGACAGGGGAGATTTTGAATTTCTGCACACACTTTTGGACACTGGACACTTTTGGATTGTGTGAGGCCCAATGAATATCTGAGCGCTATGTGACAGGCTCGATGGCACAGCTGTGACCTAAGTGACTAGAGGATAAGTGAGATTTTGAATCTCTGCACACACTTTTGGACACTGGACACTTTTGGATTGTGTGAGGCCCAATGAATATCTGAGCGCTATGTGACAGGCTCGATGGCACAGCTGTGACCTAAGTGACTAGAGGATAAGTGAGATTTTGAATCTCTGCACACACTTTTGGACACTGGACACTTTTGGATTGTGTGAGGCCCACTGATATCTGAGCGCTATGTGACAGGCTTGATGGCACAGCTGTGACCTAAGTGACTAGAGGATAAGTGAGATTTTGAATCTCTGCACACACTTTTGGACACTGGACACTTTTGGATTGTGTGAGGCCCAATGAATATCTGAGCGCTATGTGACAGGCTCGATGGCACAGCTGTGACCTAAGTGACTAGAGGATAAGTGAGATTTTGAATCTCTGCACACACTTTTGGACACTGGATACTTTTGGATTGTGTGAGGCCCAATGAATATCTGAGCGCTATGTGACAGGCTCGATGGCACAGCTGTGACCTAAGTGACTAGAGGATAAGTGAGATTTTGAATCTCTGCACACACTTTTGGACACTGGATACTTTTGGATTGTGTGAGGCCCACTGATATCTGAGCGCTATGTGACAGGCTTGATGGCACAGCTGTGACCTAAGTGACTAGAGGATAAGTGAGATTTTGAATCTCTGCACACACTTTTGGACACTGGACACTTTTGGATTGTGTGAGGCCCAATGAATATCTGAGCGCTATGTGACAGGCTCGATGGCACAGCTGTGACCTAAGTGACTAGAGGATAAGGGAGATTGGATTGCTTTTAAAAAAGCAGTTTGCGGAGCAGTGGGTAAACTGCAATGCCAGCCTGTCAGGAAGCCTTAAAAGGCAGCCCAACAACCAACACCACTGATACACCACTATATAGCCTCCCCTTGCACTGCACACAGTGACTGGTGTGTTGTGCAGGCCAAATTGCTATCAGCAGCAGAAGCAGTTTTTTTTTCTTCTCAGCAGGACAAAAAAAAAAATTGGGATTGCTTTTAAAAAAGCAGTTTGAGGCCCAATGAATATCTGAGCGCTATGTGACAGGCTCGATGGCTGGCACAGCTGTGACCAAAGTGACTAGAGGATAAGGGAGATTGGATTGCTTTTAAAAAAGCAGTTTGCGGAGCAGTGGGTAAACAGCAATGCCAGCCTGTCAGGAAGCCTTAAAAGGCAGCCCAACAACCAACACCACTGATACACCACTATATAGCCTCCCCTTGCACTGCACACAGTGACTGGTGTGTTGTGCAGGCCAAATTGCTATCAGCAGCAGAAGCAGTTTTTTTTTCTTCTCAGCAGGACAAAAAAAAAAATTGGGATTGGTTTTAAAAAAGCAGTTTGAGGCCCAATGAATATCTGAGCGCTATGTGACAGGCTCGATGGCACAGCTGTGACCAAAGTGACTAGAGGATAAGGGAGATTGGATTGCTTTTAAAAAAGCAGTTTGCGGAGCAGTGGGTAAACAGCAATGCCAGCCTGTCAGGAAGCCTTAGAAGGCAGCCCAACAACCAACACCACTGATACCACTATATAGCCTCCCCTTGCACTGCACACACAGTGACTGGTGTGTTGTGCAGGCCAAATCGCTAGCAGCAGAAGCAGTTTTTTGGTCTTCTTCCCTGCCTAACGCTCTCCCTACAGAATCAGCAGCAACCTCTCCCTATACTGAGATCGGCAGAAGTAAGATGGCGGTCGGCGTGCACGCCCTTTTATACCCCCTGTGACGCCCACCAAAGCAAGCCAATCACTTGCATGCCCTTCTGAAAGATGGTGGTGACCCGTGCCTATGTCATCACGTTGCCCACAGTGTCCGTGGATCCTGATTGGCTGAAAAAGAGCGCAAAACAAACTTTTGAAACGCGACTTTGGCGCGTAAGTCGCCGACCTCGTGGCCGACCTCATCCTAGGGTCGGGTTTCGTTTCATGAAACCCGACTTTGACAAAAGTCGGCGACTTTTGAATTTTTTCGACCCATTTCGCTCAACTCTAGCTGAGACTGCTGATTCCAGTGAACAACGAGTCCTGCAGAAGGAGATCAGAGCCCTGATGCAAAGACAACAGGTGGAACTCTCTGGCGGAGAAATTGGTAGTGTCAGAGTGAGTGATGCTTTCCCCATTGCAATAACCCCCAGATGTGAAATGTTGATTTGGTGTCGGGCAGCCATAGGCCTCCAAGGGAAGGATTACCAGGCATTGGTAGAACCAGTATATTCTGATAGCAGGCCCACTGTCCTGACAGCCAGAGGGGTGGTTGATGTACGTAAAGGGAGAGTACTTGTACGCCTTTTGAATTGTGGGGAGGAGGAGGCCACAATACCTTTGTACGCCACAGTTGCTAAGCTGCTCACTGTTAATAACAACTCTTTGCAGGCAGCAGAGCCTTTGGTCTCATCCGATCAGGTGGAGGACAATGGCTCTGTGAAGCAGATGGAAGAGTGGTGCCAGCAACTGCAGGTGGGGACTGACTCTACACCTCCATACCAGAAAAATGGGGTTTACAGAGTGACACAAGAATATGAGCGGGTATTCAGTAAGCACCCACTAGATTTTGGGCAGGCAAAAGGGGTTCAACATCATATCCCCACTGGAGATCATCCACCCATTAAAGAAAGGTACTGGCCTATACCCCCAACACAATACCAATGTGCAAAAGGGATGTTGAGAGAAATGAAGGAAGCAGGGGTTATCAG